>NC_140463.1:49891608-51195962 GCF_051167445.1 Perissodus microlepis
TTACAGTTTCAAATACGTCATCTGATTTAAGTAGTATATGTCAGATATGTCATCCATTGGATGGTCATTATGTGGAATTTTAGTAGCCTCACGCAGGGGAATGAAAGGTTTTCGGAGTGGGTTACTGCTGAGGCTGGTTGAACTGACCCATGAAAAGAACAGCACCTAAACATAAAAGGGAAAACATTAGGGAGCCACTCTACCAATTAGCAGTCTGGTATTGTAAAATTGTATTCTAGTGAAAGGTTACCTGTGAGTTTGTGCTGGATAAGGAAAAGGAAAGGTCGGTCTAGAATGATCTCCTCTACTGCCATACGAGAAAACATGACAGCAGCTAACAGAACAATGAAAAAGAAAGGGGGGGAAGGTCAGTGTTGGGTTTATGTGGGGACCTCATTTGGACCCCTTACATTATCTTCAAATAGTTCTCCTGATACATTTTTTTGTTGAAAAGTATTTGTTACAATTTGATTAATCACAAAAAATGATTAAAATATTTTCTCTGTGTCTATAAATCAATATCTATAAACGACATTAAGAACTCTGCTTCTGTTGCCTATTTTCAACATCCCCTTTTAGCTTACATCATATTATGTTCCATACTACCATAAAACCATAAAAAATCAATTATATCACCTGTGCCACAAATAAATATATATAGACTTGAGAAATGAGGGTACCTGTTGATGCTGCTCCTTTGGTTCCCTCTTCATTCACCTCAATTTTCAGTTTTTGCAGGACCTTCGACACACACAGCCTTTGATCCACTAGAGGGAAAAACACAAAAAAAACAAATGAATAAATAAAGAAAAAAACAATTACATAAAATATGTTTGCTTTTTTCATTATGTAGTTTTTTTTAACCTTAAATTTTTTTATCTACTTATTTATAATCTATCATTAAGGCTTAAAATGCTTCAATTTTAAATATGGACAGTCTTGACACACAGGCTTTTAAGGTGGTTGTAATGAAAGGATAGATAGATAGATAGATAGATAGATAGATAGATAGATAGATAGATAGATAGATATAAAAAAACTGAGTGATCATCTCTGAAAGACTGGTTTATTTCAAAAGCTCCAGTCAGGATTAAGAGTGTATCATAGCGCAGAAACAGCTTTAGTGATGGTCATGAACTATCTTCTGGACTCATCTCTTTGTTTGTCCTGCTGGACCTCATTAAAACACCGTTCGTGTTAAACAGTTCAGTTGTTTGAATTCTACCTTTAACACACTCTAATTTGTTCATATAACAACACAATACACTCATGACTCCAAGTTTGTAAGGAATCTTGGAGTCATTCCTGACTCCAAGATGACAGCACTGATAGCACTGTTCTATCTACCCGAACACTCACAGTGCTTTATACAACTTGTCTCATTTATACCATTCATATGCTTAAGTGCTTTCTATCTAACATTCACACTTAATTATACTCCAGTGGATGCATCGGAGAGCAACTTGGGGTTAGTATCTTGCCTGAGGATATTTGGCATACAGACTGGGGTAGCTAGGGATCAAACCTCCAACTTTCTGATTGGTAGATGACCTGCTGCACCTCGGGAACTACAGTTACCCCCGAGAGGTGAACATTTAACAAAAAGGTTGACTTACAGGTGATGCGTGTGAAGTCTGCAGTAGCTGGGTTGAAGATGTCTCCTAGACCCATGTTAACTAGCGCAGTCTTCAGATTCACCTCGGAGTCCAGAGTAAACCTTCAAAACACCAGTCTTTCAGTTTCTTGTGTTTTGTTTAGGCTGATAGCCTTGTGATAATCAATATGAATCAATATAATTTATTGTTAGCTCCAAAGATACACTCTGACCACTCTTACCTAGGCAAGGCCAGCTGCCTCCTGACATTCCTCAGCTCTGTCCTCCACTGTCGGATCTTCTGGCTGCTCAGATCTGCACTGAGCGTGCTCAGAGGAACTTCAGGCTCAAAGGGAGACACCAAGAGCATGCTCAGTAAGTCGCCCTCATATGGGACCTCAATCACATCGTAATCCACTCCATCAGCGGTTACAAACTCTCCTGTTAATTGAGGGGAAAAGAAAGGCCTTAATGAGTAAAAACAGATAGAGACCTTAGTCATCTGTGAAACCGTTTGATAAACAAGTGCAACAACGTGGCCCACCGTAGTTGAAGCGGTTGGTGATTCTCATCATGTGGACTGGCACAGTGCTGCCATTAGCACAGTTGAACATCCTCTCCTGTGTCAGTTTTGGGTCAAAGGGAATTTTCCAGAGCCCCTGGAAGTGGAGCGCATTAAGGAGGACGAGGCGGGTCTGATCAGTCAGAGATCCAGACTGCAAGAATTCAGGGATAAGACCTGCAGAAGAGATGACCAAACGATTTCAAAGATGGACACAAAGATAGACGTCAGCAGAAATCAAAGCTGATGGAGGTTTCAGACGGGTTTGAGTCTGCTATATGAATATACCTGCAGTGTGATCTGAGACCCATGCATTGATAACGCTGATGGCTTGGTCTGGCTTCGTGAAGTCCACCTGGTGAGGGTTGGTCTTGAAGGCCCTGGCCAAGGTCCGGTGATATCTCTTCTCCAGATTCATCTTCCTCTCCACCATCACCCCGTTGGCTATTTCTACCCCTTCCTCAGTGGACAGGCCCCGCTGCAGAAGCCACTGCTGCCGAAGCATCCCCCGCTCTGCGGGACGAGTTTTTTTTTTTCATGGTTATGGTCTTGACATGCTCTTGTCTACCAAAGTCACAAAACTACCTTTTTTTTTTTTTTTTATCTTTCTTTAACTTAGTTACAAACTTCCTTTTGCAAACGCTACAGTGTAAAAACAGTAAATAGTGCCATATTGTTGTCCTGATGCTAAAAACTTTATGGATATATTCTCATTATTTCCTGTAACCTGTTCCTGTTGCCTCAGTCCCACTTTGTTGTCTGGATCTAGATGTCACTCACCTTGCAGAGAAAAACCCATAGCTGTAGTTAAGGCCTTGCTGGTGTTTCCATTTGCACCAAGCTGAGCCATGGCCAGAACAGAGGCCACACCATATGGGGACAAGACCACATTCTTGTCTGTAGACTCCTGGGCCAACTGGTAGAAGACCTTCAGCCCAAAATCAGTCTGCTTATCCTGCAGAGAACTCAGTCCCACTCTGCTCAGAGCCAGCACCAGGAAAATATATACACAAAGCATTCTGGAAAAGAAAAATTAGAATTTCATCAAATATGAATAGTGGTGATTCAGTATGCAGCAGACACTCTGTATCTGACACCTGCAAGTATAACCTTTCTTCTCAAACAGCTTTTCTCGCAGTGATTGTACACTACATCACTAAAACTGATACATTCTTTAGAAATAGGTATTGTATCCATTTAAAGAGGAGTGGATTTTTGTTTAACCTTGTGTCTGTAGATCCTTTCTGATTCTTAGTAAGGAACTGCACTGGATTACACAGTGGTACAGAGAAAGGTTAAAGACCTGTCAAAAGTTGGCCATAAAATGTCTTAAAATTATGACTGTAAAAACTTGCATACAGAAAGGTTCAAGCAAAGAGTATGAAAATAAATAAAGACAGAAAGAAAACGTGTCAAACTAGCCACAACTGGTAGATGTAAAAAAAAGAAAAGAAAAGAAGAAGAATATATTAGTCCACTTCTAACTGTGCTTCAGTCAAACACTGACTCAGGATAATGAGATTTAATAATAATAATTCAGGATAGGATTTATAACAGATTCAGTTTGTTCTTAGGAACTGAATGCAAGTCAACATAATAGACATCTGTATTAAAAAAAGCTGTGCACATGTGATTGATGATGTAATTTATGGATGCAGACAAGATCAACTGAAAACTACTCAGGAGGCTAAATTACACTTTATTGTATTAAATAACAATTTCCCTTCTAATTCCTTGTAATGCTGTGTGTGCCTGTATGTATAAGCTAAAGTCTGAACTGTCAGGTTCAGGTCCTTACCTTGTAGTTGGCGTGTGTCCAGTGTAGTATTTCAAATCCCCGTTTGTTCAGGTTGGGTCTTCTCTGCTGGTCCCTGAGTTTGAAATACTGACAGCGGTTTGCCTATTTATACTAAAAGACTGCCTCCCTCCTACGCACACACATAAACACACAAAGCGTTGGAGACGATGATGTCATCTGACACTGTCTGGACAGACTTCCTTTTCATGAACACACATGTCCACTCACCCTCCCTCTCACTTTTTTCCTTGTCTCTTTTTCCAAGTTATCATTGAGGATATGGAAAGTCACTTAACTCTTTCCCCACACGGACACACACACATTAGTCTGTTCTTCCTGCTCATGCTGGAACAGTTAGTCAGAGGTGAATGCACAGTAATGTTTCGTAATCACTGATTTTTTAAAATGTCTGGATATAATAAATATTGCTGGCTGACAGGCAAGTGCTGCACTCTCGAATGCTCTGCATTTTTCTACAGGAAATATGGTGTGGAAGTAAATGTGCTATCTGTTATTTGTTTTTCTTTGGAAGGCTATTTTTGACTTCTTTTAACGTGTCACAGGTTAAAAACATATATAATCCAGTGCTGCAGTGAGTGGTATACATGCTCATGTGCTTTCACTTTGGGTGGGGATGCATCAGAATTCCAAATTTAGTCACAACTTTTAACATTCCTTATCCCACTACTCACCAAGCATCTGGTAGACAGGACAGAGAGTTGCATTTTACACACTTTTTCCAAGTCTATCTACTGAAGCTTGTGGCAGGCTAACAAAATGTAATTGAAGCCATTTGTTATATAGAAAAAAGCAAAACCAAAGAGCTTCCTGGACCTGATTTTGTTATGGAGTGTTTAAATTTCCATTACTAAGAAACAAAGAAACAAAAAGGACTAGAAGATGTTAAAACACTGCAGATACCCAGGAAACACAGAAACTACCAACCTGCATCCCTTATTCATCAGAATACAGTGTCAACAATTTTTCCTAAGAAGTAGGACCAAAACCATCTGTGGATGTGAGTAACAGAAACATAAGAATCACCAAAAACACAAACTAAGTATAAAATAAATAAAAAAATGGATACAACAGCTTCTTACAATATCAGGAAAAAATGAGGTAGATTAAAAGGAAAACCCTGGACTCCAGTGCTGTCTGGGAACAAGCACTGCTATTTATTTTGTTTTCATCTGTTTCTGGCTCACTTGTGTTAACTTCTATAATTGTGACCTCTCATAGCATTGAATGAAACACAAAATTGCAGCTGATATTTTATTCTTAATCATTTGTACCTGCTTTGTACTTAAGGTGAACAGATGTTGTGCTGCTGGAACATCGTTTCTGCGAGGGGACCTTATGAAACAAGCTGCATTCACACAAGCTGTTTCATCCTTGAGCGCTTTTCTATCTAACATTCACTCACATTCTGATGGATGCACTGGGTGAACTCGGGATTAGTATCTTGTCAAAGTATTTTTGACATGCAAACTGAAGCATCCAGGGATCAAACCACCAACCTACTGATAAGTAGATGATTTACCTCTTGAGTTATACTCAGACTGAAAAGATTTGCAAATGTATTTTCATGATTACCTTATTAAAAGAGAAAATCAGTTTAAACTAGTTCACCTTGTGTAAAACTTTCAAAATAATTCCAAAAAACACAAACCTAGGCTACAAATTTTAATGACAAGGTTTGGGAACCAGATCTTTCTTTATTCTAAGATAACTGAGTCTTTGACAAATGTTTATGGCCATTGACAGTGTCTGGTATTTTTTGCCTTGGCTTTTAAATAGATGTAGTTTTCTGTCTTCAAAATACTCAAAATTTGATTATTAAGCCTGAGAAGCTCCCACTACTAATACCCTGGGAATGTGACACAGCCACAACAGTGAGAGAATAACAACAGTGAACAATGGGATGACAAGTCCGTTATCAAGCCTTTGGGATCACCACTGTTATTTTTACACATTATGCTGTTTTTGCTTTAGACAGTGTTTCCTAAAATATAAAGATGCATCAACACATCTGGTTACTGTAACTTGGCCCCACAACCCCTGAGGATTTAGTACATTCCATGTAAGGCTGTGACTGGAAATTTGGTTTGTACACCCACTCAGTTCTCTGTGAGAGAAAACAGGAATGAACTGTTGCCAAGACAGCAAATAACATCTTATGACTCTTTGTTTTGTTATTGCTTAGCTATTGGTTTGTATTTATTCCCAAGTATTTTTGTCCTAGTTATTGGGTTTATTTGTTCCCTCTGTGGGGCTCGTCCTTCTGTATCACTTTTCTCTGGTTAATTGATTTATACATCCATGTTTCTCTATTTAGTTATAAGTCTTATTTCCCGTTTTATTTTGACAGTTATTTGTCTCTTGTGCTTAGTTTTCCTTCACCTTTTCATATTGGTAAATGGACTGGTTCTAATCAATCTGAGCGCTCAAAGTAATTTACATAACTCCACACAGTCTGGCTACACTGTCACTAATAACTCTATGTGTGCTCTTTGGTTAGAATCCAGGTGACTTGAATAAACCTCATGGGTTTGAAAATAGAGTTAAAATTAAGAGGATAAGCAGAAATTTCAGTTCACTTGTATTTATATTGTGCTAGTTCACAACATTATTACTTTATATATAATTATGAATTTCAACAAAAACCTAAAGGCTTAAAATTAACATTTGCACTAATTTTCAGCAATAATATAGTATATTACAGCTGATATATTGTTATAGTATAGCCTAAAAAAAGTGTGGTGCCGGACTGCTGCCTTTTGAGTAATACGGTGAGGGATGATCATGTTATGACTGATGTGTCAGAGTGTGGTTGTTCCTCTGTATCAGCCCATCACAGTTGCTGGGACATGTACAATAAGTCCTGAGTGTAACATTTCTGTAGAGACCGATCTCCACACATCAAAGCTGATGTGGTCCTTGTGTTGACTCATCCACTTTCTGTCTGTCTTGCTACATCATGCTCTCTTCTCTCCTGTTTTATGTTCATTAACTGCACCTTCTGTTTCAGGGGCGAGTCTTCCTCTGTGTGCCACCTTTGCATCCAGCACACCTATATTTCTTCTCTGTGCAGGTACCTGGTTGTGTCTGAGGGACTTGCCAAGAGCGAGTTTTTCCTTGAGAAACAGTTTATCTGTGAATCTGTAGTGGAGACCAGGACATTCCAGCTATCATTCCTTATGCTGTCTATTGTTTTTACCTTCACTGTAAATAAACACACTGTTAGTGAACCTACTGAGTCCAGTCTTCTCTTGTGTTCATGATGAAAGCATTTTGGCAGCTACCAAAATGCATCCTGATTTTTCTTAAAAACAAGAAATAATGGACTGTAATTATTCTGCTGATCAGTTCTAATAGTTTGTGGTTTAAAAGTAATTAACTGGGTTCATAGCAGTTTGGCCGATCTCCGATGAAAATAATTTGTCAAAACAATTCATTCATGTGTTTTATCTTAATTACTCCCCTTTTTATCCATTTCTTTCAGAAAACTATCAAAAAATTTCAAAACTTTGAAGCGCTCCATATTAACAGCAGGTACTTTTATTGACTTGGAGGCCCCATTATTTCAGAAGTTTTGGTTAAAACTTAAAGTACATAAATATTTCTGAAGACAAAAGTCACTGATGAAGATACACTGTATTACTTTCAAACTAGCCTCTCCTTTTCTAAATGTATTCTCTATGAAATAAGCAGAGAGGGGGCCAATCACATTTATACTGAAATTTATTAACATGGTTATCATACAAAACACTAGAGTAATCATTTTGACAGTTATTTTTAGTGTATTGACTATCATGTTGAGCTGTATACGACAGGGCTCTTAGCCATCCTAACAAAATGAGATAAAACTGAGGCACAGTTATCTTATTCATATCCAGCAGTATTCCTCAATTATTTTAACATTTTACTGATATACAGGGACCAAGCCTACAAAAACAACAGAAAGTAATTTTTTGTTACATAATTTCCTGCTGTATGTATGATGAAACAGTTTTATATAATCCCTGAAAGTGCAAAGCAGTCAATGAGAGACAGAAGAAATGGAAAACTCAAGTGTTTGTGGTTAGGTGAGTAAATGGGTGCGATTGTGGTGAACAGATAGAAGATCGCTTATGTTCAGAAATCGGGAATTTCCATCCATGAAATGTATTCGCTACTTCATATTCCACAATCAACTGTTTATTATATTCTAACAAAGTTGATGCGATTTGGATTGAAAGCAACTCCACGTAAAATCACAATGGGATCAGTGGATAGTGAAGCGCGTGGTGTACAGTCGTCGCCAACTCTGCAGAATCAAACGACAGTTAGTCTGCCTTCCAATAATACTGTCTACGGCAGGGGAGCAAACCTCCGGCGGTATGCGAGAATGTGTGACTTATTAATGACCCGTCAGTGCGAGCTTCACCGGCCTGCTGACAAACCATGCAGGCAGGGGTGGGGCTTTGTGTTGATGGACACCAATCACACGCAAAGACAGACTAGGATCATACCATTACGTGAAACAAGGAAGGGGGAGGGGGCAGACATTCCAAAGACACCAAGTTAGTGGTACAGGCCGGGTACACAGAGAGAGGAGGAGCCGAAAATGTAAAATGAGCATCTGGCTGCATTTCAGTGCTATTGGAGACCGCAAAGCTGAATGCAGAATTTATAAACTTAGGAGCTGGATAAAGTTTTGGAGGACGACAGGTTTCACATTTCTCCTTAAACCTCATGCTCTTCTCCCTAGCAGTAGTAAATGAATTTAAAAATAATAATAATAATTATCTATACTATTAGGCGAGTTATGTAAATTGCTTTGAGTGCTCAGATAGATATGAGAAGGTGAAGGAAAACTAAGCACAAGAAACAAATAACTGTCAAAGCAGGCAACTTCTAAATATCTTGTGTATCCACATGTATTGCCTTCCAATAAGTTTTAATAACCCGACAGTCCCAGAAAATATAATACTTGGCATTTGTGTTTCCACATCACAGTCATAGTGAGATTTTTGGTATGTTGTAATAAAGTAACTTATCAGGCTTTTCCAACCAAACTCCCTCCAGCTCACACAGTGTCTTTGAATGGCAGAGATGTAGAAATGTGTGCATGTAGCACAGAGTCATGGTTCACTGTCTGAGTGTCTCAATGAGTCTCACAGGCCTGAATGTGCTTGAAGACTTTTACAATTCTTAACTTGTTTGATCAGCTGCTCACCACAAACGAGCACAAATTTGACTTTTAACAGTTTATCCCACATTCATACTACGCGAAGTCATCAAGCAATAAACAGGTTAATGACAAGAGTTTGTTTTTACTTTCTAATGTCCAAGTTTGTTTTGTTTTCCAACTACAGGTTAAAAAAACAAAAAACAAAACAAAACTGGACAGTCGGGGCAATGAGCAGGACAATACAGGACTGTTAATTAAGACACTTTATTAACAAACATTAGCTTACAAGGCTCGCTGTCACGATGCTGTCCTAGTTAAAGAGCAGCTCAGTAAAATATTTAAACAACCATTTTGACCAGCCACTTGGGGAGGGAACCTACATGGGGGAGTGCCCAAGGGTGCCACCAATTACTCACCCGTGCAGTCTCTCTGCAACTTAAACTCCTATTAAAAGCATGATTAAAGTACAACAGTTAACACTAAAACACCATAAAACACAAAGAACCAGTCAATGCCAGTCAACACAACCACAACAAAGCAACAACAAGGTTACAACAAGACAGCAGCAGTGCGTAGGCCTGTAACAAGAGAAAGAAAGCAGTGATCCAGGGCCCACCCTACTATAAGCCAAATTCCAGACAATCTATAAGGATCCGGCTTATCACCCTCTAACAGTTACGCAGCTTAAACAGCAGCCAGGGGAAGGACTCAGATCTTCAAATATCAAAGACAGCCTGTGATCTTCGCCCACCTTCAACAAGAATGAGTGCAAACTGGCAGGGATCAGGAGTAGGCCACAGCTGCTCCTTATAACCAGCTTCTGGTTAACAGCTAAGGGAAGGGTGAATGTTCATGCTGCAATCACAGACACCATGCGTGAACCTAACACCTCCTACCAAGTCTAACTCACTCATACCTGTTATTAATCTCTGTCTCTGTTCCACAGCATGTCTTTATCCTCTCTTCCTTCTCTCACCCCAACCGGTCGCAGCAGATGGCCCCGCCCCTCCCTGAGCCTGGTTCTGCCGGAGGTTTCTTCCTGTTAAAAGGGAGTTTTTCCTTCCCACTGTCACCAGTGTGCTTGCTCATAGGGGGTCACATGATTGTTGGGTTTTTCTCTGTATGTATTATTGTAGGGTCTACCAAAGTGCCTTGAGGTGACTGTTGTTGTGATTTGGCGCTGTATAAATAAAACTGAATTGAAAAAATGACTTCTCGTAGCCTCTCATAGTGTGAGATGCTAAGGTCAAAGATATATCCAAACAGAGATATAGCCTGACTGCTCTTGAATACTGGAATATTGTGGAGTATTGTACATGTGTACCAGCAGACAAAAAGTTTCCTCTACCTGTAGCGACTAAATCCATTATTTTGACACTGTGGTTGCTAATTGTTTGGTAGTAGTTTTAACGTTCACTCAATCAAAGTTCACCATGCCGATCTTTGTTTCCATTCATATTCATGAGTCATTTATTTCATTTGCATTGTCTGGTTTTCTTGCCATTTCCATTTATGCAAATGCAACAGGTAACTTGATTAAGCACAGGAGAAAACCATTTGCCCCTTCTCATCAGCAACACCTGAACAGAATTACCCATGACCTTAAATAACCCTGTACCCACTTCTGCCATAACCAGTACATGAAATGAAAAACAACCCTCTAGTGGTGATAAAGATAGGGAAACACAAAAAATGGCTCCTACACTACCTCTGTGTGAACCTCTTTGCTCCACCGTTTGACAGTCAAAAGAGGCACGATCCCAAAGGTGTCAGACTGCTTGCCCATAAAATGTTTTAGAGTCCATCTCTCATGGGTTAAACAGAAAGAAAAACCTAAAAATGGCTAACCATGCACTGTTACAAAGGTTGTTATATGTCAGTATAATAATAAAAAGCAGTTTGTAGAATTACCCATAATGGTAATATATGTCCATATTTTTTTCTAGACATTTACCGTATTTTGTTCCTCAGGAGGCCTGGAAGCTGAAGGCTCTGCCTTCCATTCAACTTTTCCAACTTTGTTTTATTGATTTCAAACATGACATACAAAGTCAGCAACAGCAAAGTCGATTTTGATTTCAGAACAATTGTATGTCCATTATACCCTCCAAACCCCCCAACCCCCCATCCCGAATTCTCCCCCTTCCAGGTCCACCCTAGACAAGACACCGCAGAGATCCAGTCTCTGCACATAAAAAATACCTCAAGACCCATACACATAACAAGCATAACAAAAAAAGAAAAAACCCACCAACAACAAAACAAAACGAAAGGAAAAAAACCCCAGAACAAAACAAAAACTTTATAATGTAGCCTCACTCAGTTCACTTCAGTCTCACGAAGTACAGTAATGGTGACAACCAGTAAAAGAAATGATTTCCAGGTTTTGTTAAATTTCCTAATAGAACTTCCATTCAACTTTTAAATACCCTTTGAGCCACAAGTAAACCAGCAGTCTTTGTCAAAGGGTGTGACACTGGCGACATGGCGAATTCCGATGTTTTACCATCAAGCACAAAATTGCTATACTCAAAGAGACCTTGTCTAATCTTGTCTAATTGTCTAATCTTGTCCTTGTCTAATCAACGCGATAACACTGATATGGCCGTTGTTAGCAAAAGTTAAAGTGCCACCTAGTGGCAACTGGAAATGTCACGTTTGAATTTTTCTCACATGTTGATCCCATCCACCTGAAATGTAGTGTGGGTACATAACAGACGCTTCATTGTGAAAATTGTGAGATTTCACTGAATGGCACGCCGAGTTACCATGGAGCAGGAAGTAGCTTTAGAGGGGCTTGGAAAGCTCAAAAACTCATGAATCTTAGCATACTCCTCTAATGTGTATACAGCTTTCCACTTCTGTAGCTGTTATTAGAGCACGAATCTTAACAGTGATTTTTGCACATCAGGTCATCTTGCATATTAAGCTCATGGCTCCTTTGCATCTTGTTTTCTTTCTGTCAACCCTTAACCTATCCGGCATTTGTGTGTGGCAGCAAAGAAAGGCAGCACAGAGAAATGCTTTTTCTTCTTGTACATATGACAATAAACGCTTTGAATATTGAATCTAAAGACCTTGATTATGCTAAACTGAGAAGCTTTTGGGGTTTCGTGAAACGGCGTGGTCATGACAGCATGCCGAGTTTCGATCATTCACCATGAAGCATGAAATTGCTGTAGCTCATTGAGTAGCCTCTATCAAACTTGACAGGCATGGTGACAGTCCCACCCCGAACAGATTGATATGCTATTTGTCAGCAGTAGTTAGAGTGCCACCTAGTGGGAAAAGAAAATATGCAAATAGGTATAATTATCAATCTTAATGAAAATTTACTTTGCAGTTCCACACACGATATGCATCAGTGTGACATTTTGGTCAATTGTTATCCTCCATTGCCATCTAGTGGGCTTAGAAGGTGCTCAGCAGGGCTCGACCGCATCGGGGTGCAGCTTTCGCATGGCTGCCTGCAGTGCCCCACTTAATTACTTGCTGTTTCTCCCCGATGCTACTAAATAACAATATATTAAGTTTATATTAACTTTTAATACATTTCATTATAATATTGTGACTAATATAGACAACTTTTAAATAAATATTTTCTTTTCATATCAGGCGTGTATTGCCCTTCCATCCATTTTCTTCCATGTATCCTAACTAATGGTTGAAAACCCATTTAAAGCCGATCTCAAAAATACCTTCAGCGAATTCAAGTTCTAGTTAGCTCTCTCCAGAAGTCGGTGACCAGGTTAGCACCCCATCTCCGTACATCCCTGGCTCAGTTTGAATACGTCTTTATCATAAGTCCTCCTCATGTTTACTAGAATTCCTCTTGACTCAGCGCTATGTTAAGGATTGACACATGTTTGGGTCCGTCCGGTCTTCACAAAGTTTCATTTTAAGTTTTTCCGGGGGTAAGTATACATCTTTAACGCAAAAATAGCACGGCTGCGGAGTAGGTGGCGCCGTGGCTTAGTTGGTTAAAGCGCCTGTCTAGTAAACAGGAGATCCTGGGTTCGAATCCCAGCGGTGCCTTTTTATGGGAACACATAATTTACTGCCAATTGTTGGAATAATTGTGAAGTACTTTTAATATCTGTATAACATAGACTATTGGACTGACATTTAATCAATGACTCAAATGCGCTCATAGTCTTTTTTCGTTTTAGATAGCGTAGTATTTTTATTTCATAGATAACCATCTTTAGATTCCAAGAATAGAGTCAGTAAATTTACATTTTTCTATGAACAAAAGTAGTGAAAGGAAATCACACGCTGCGAGCAGGGTTCGAACCTGCGCGGGAAGATCCCATTGGATTTCAAGTCCAACGCCTTAACCACTCGGCCATCGCAGCTAAGCCGCTATATAGTGGGTATTGTTTTAATAAGTGAGTAAGTCGTATAGGTCGAATAAGTGAGAAAAAAGTGGGCATGTGTTTTGTTTTGTTTTTCCTTTTCCAGAATTCTGAGAAAAATGTCAGAATTCGGACTTTAGTATCACACTTTAATCTCAGAATTCTGAGATTAAAGTCAGAATTCTGACTTTAATCTCAGAATTCTGGAAAAGAAAAAAAAGATGTGCCCACCCTTACTAGTTATGTTTCTGGATGAGGCAGTATCACTTATAATGGAGATGTCAGGAATAGACACGGTTGTGGCACTGATTCACTCTTTAGCACTATGGTCACCCTGGTGTGTTGGCCAGAACACCACTTAAGGCCAAGTTGTCCCAGAGTATAGAAGAAGGAGCTTGAGATTTGGTTTGAGGCACTTTATTCTCAAAGCTCAGTTCCTGTGGCTGTAATCACACAGGCGTGTGTGTGTGATTTCTTATCATTCACGCACACATCACATCCCACAGGAATCAGTGCATCCCCACCGGACTAACACCGCTCGTCTGACACTAAAACTGCCCACCTTACTAACTGGATGATGTCACCAGACAGTGGGCTGGCTCAAACTGACAGAAGAAGAAGAATTTTCTCCTTCCAAATTGAGTTAAAACTGAGGTTATTGTACTCTGCTGTAGATGTGCCTTAAAAATGTGAAAGGTTAACTTTATCTTATCTTATATCTCAGAAATGTGGTATGAAACCATATACTTGTCTTCCAGTAACATTGAGAGGAATCGAGGAGTTGTTTTTGACTAGAATATGTCCTTCAAACCACAGATTAAAAAAAAAATTCTGTGTAGTGTTTTGAAAAAAGTGTTTTAAGACTGCAATTTGAGTGTAAAGCAGGACTTGTGCTTGTAGTTTAGCAGGATTGGTTCTGGGGATTGGTGGATCAGTTACATGTTGTAGTCATTGTGTCTGAAGTACAAGTAATTGTCTGTAAACCATTGGGGGAAACTGTAACAGGCTGTACTAAAAACTCCCTGAAAAGCCTTCAGTTAATCCAAAATGCTGCAGCAAGAGTCCTGACAGGGACTAGAAAGAGAGAGCAGATTTCTCCTGTATTGGCTTCCCTTTGTTGGCTTCCTGTTAAACACAGAACCAAATTTAAAATTGTTCTCCTCACACACGAGGTCTTGAATAGCCCCATCTTATCTTAAAGGCCTCATATAGAGCACTTTGCACTCCATCCACATGTCAAAGCAAAAGTGTTTCATTGTTGCTACCCTTCTGTATGTGTTGTTAATTTCATTTACACATAAGCAGCTGAAACTGATTAACAACCCTGTCTGCTACTTCACTGACCAGACCAAGAACCCAGAACTTGAACTGACTTGATGCCATACTGTCATTACAAAGTGTTGCTTTAATCTTTTGAGCAGTATAGTATCTAAAACTTGTCACTTGTTTAAGACCGACAGGCAATTATTCATTGTCACATCTACACTTACAGCTTATTTAGAATAACCAACTAACCAAAGAAGCATATAGATCACGCTCCACAGAAAGAGCACAGCTACTTTAGAACAGAATATTTCTGCATTCAGGCGACTCACTACCACAGCACCCAGATCTCATGTGAAACACTTGGTTCTTACTTGGTGTACAAAATTTTTAACTTCTGGTTGCAGTGTGTGATTTTAAACCACACCCCTGAGAAACACACTATGGTCACAATGGCAACCAACACAAAGGTCCTTACTTTGAAGGACTTCAGTCACGTCTCAGTATCTTTATTGGACTAGAACTTTCATGCACACCCATAGCTGATTCATGTTGATGATTTTATATTTTAATGATTCAAGCTAAGCCACCATCCACAGATCATCTGTGTTTAAAGGTTATTTTTCTATATGATGCGTTCACAAGATCTCATTTGAAAACGACGTACAGAGCTATTATTAAGTTAGGTTTATATGCTGTCCAGTACAATGGATGCAATGCTTTACTTGTAAGATTCACTGCGAGGTAGAAAACTTATGTAACACTTTTTAGGGCATAGTGTGATAGCTCTGTATTCATCAAACCAGCAGGAAAATCAAGTCAGAGCTGAATCAGTTTAAAACAAGGATGTTACCTCAGTTTTAACATTTTTATACCTAATTCGGAATTATTATTATAATGTTGCTGCTGAGCATGTTTGCTATTTGCCTCATTTAATTTATCTTATTTAATAATTTATTCAAGAAATATCAGGAAAATGTTTTGTCTATGTGGGTCATAAAAGCCCAAACCCATTTTCACTGTCAGGAAAACTATGGGAGAGTCCCTGTTGAAACTTTAACAGGAACTTTCTTCCGTGTGTAAAGGGACAGTGACACCTGTATCACCTTGGATTCTTATGGGTTTAGAACTAAGGAAACAAGGAAGTAGTCCGGGGACCAAGATATAAGATAAGATAAAGATAATGTTCTGGACATTAGCACAGTGCAGTAATATGAGAGAGAATCAGCTGACATCTACGATGACATTCAAGCTCCTGTATCATTTTGTGCATCGTCCTGTATCTTTATTGTTTAATCTCTTCTGTCCAATTCTTGTCATTGACATGAAATATGAGAGCTAGTATTCTGAATTGTTGAGATAAAGTCATTGCTAAGTTGATTGTTTCTGGGTATGACCATCATATTTTATTTTATACGTGTTTTATTACAAATTTCTCTTTGGTTTTTCCCTACTCTCAGATCTCTGATATGATACCGCACAAATTCTCAAAAAAGATGATTAGATAATTCTTCATATCATAGCTTCATATCAGAAATGTCATTTAGGTTGTCATCTAATGTTGTGTCCACTCTTAATAATTTTAGTGGAGGATGGGATTAAATTTTCCATAACTAAAAACCAGCAGAACTTCGAGACTTATTTATGCAACCATGCCAAAGGACTGTTTTTTTCCTAGAGCTTTTAAAGTGAAGGGTCACCACCGCTACCTATAAACCTTTGCAAAAACTTAATGAGCTTAATTGTGAAAGCAGAAAGAGTGTCTGTCTTCAAATCTGAACTGAGATGAGATGATGATGAGATGAGATAGCCTTTATTTGTCAGTTGCAGGTCTTTTGCCCACAACCGAGATGACAGACCTTGCCGACCGTACATACAATACACAAACATCACATTGGGGAGACAGGTCAGGCTAGGTAGCGAGGAAAAAAACATCGAAATGTGTAACACAGAAGGATAATACAGGCATGCACAGATATCAACACACCATAGCACAATAAACACAGACAAGCAACATGGGAAAGAGTTCCAGTGTGTACATCTGATCTGGGACCGCTGCAATCTTTCGACTGCGCCTCAAACTGACCCGATGTCCACATCAGAGGGAAGGTAAGCATTGGAGGTGGCGTTGGATCCGGGGTGATGCGTCAGTGAGTGCTTATCAGTATCAGTATATGTATGTGTGTGCGTGTCCATAGTTCAGCTGAGACAGTGTCCTTCGCCCTGCCAGCCTAAGTAAACAGTCTTCCAGCCAACCCAGGTGGCCTTGCATAGAATGGGAAGGAACAGACTCAACACAGTCGTTATCAGGGTGTTTGGTTCAGCTCCGGCCTTGCAGCTGGCGCCAAAGGGGTATCCGCATAAGTGATGGTATTTTTTACTTTAGTGCGAACAGCTCATATGAATTTCAAAGCAGTTCTACAATCCAACACTGGTCTCTCAATCTCCCGTTGGAGAGCTGCGAGCTTCGCCATACTTGCGTTCTGTGATGTTGTCATTTCTTGTGCTCAAGGAGCCGATTTCTGAGAACTCACGGCAGTGTGCCTCCCTGAGATTTCATCCAATTTGTGCCCAGAGATGTTATTCCGGGCGAGCCCTTCCGAGATGTATCCAGTCTGCAGTCAGAGATCTTATTCTGAGTATTCACAGCAGCCGTAGCCTCTCCAAGATCTTCTCCGTGCTGCACTCAATGAGCCCATTTTGAGAAACTCACGCCTCTCCCATCGTTCCAATCCCAGCAGGCAGCCTTGTGGGGGTTTGAACAGCCGGTTCCGCTTCCTTAATTCTTCGATAAGTCAGGGCCAAGCCGATCAGCCAGAACCGTGTTACCATGGTTCCGAATAGGTAGCACTCAGGCTCACCCCAGCCCAAACTTCTCGTTGAGAAAGGGGTGTCAATTGCAATCCATAACTTTTGGGTTTTAGAGAACAGACTGTGAGAGAATGTTCCAGGGAAAATACAAAAAAAACCACGAGACTAGACAAGGACATAAGCAGGGAAGATAAGGGAGAGGAGAAAAAGTGCGTCCGCCTCCTCCGAGAGCCAAAGAAGAAAAGCTGGGAGCTTGTTTCACAGAAAGTGGCTGAAAACTGAAGGTTTTGCTTCCTTCTCTACTTTTAAATACCTGAGGAGCAACAAGTAATTCTGAAATCTGAGAGAGAAGTGCTCTTTTGGTTCTTTAAGAGTTCTTTAAGATATGATGATAATACATGCATGAACTAGTTTTTCAGTGTCACTCTGAGACGGGATCATTCTAGTTTTTCTGGTGTGAAACATTTCTAAGATACCTGAATGTAGAAGTAGTGTATACTGTTCATGCTGATGCACAGATATAAAATGTAGGTATATCAGATAAAGAAAAGGAATAGGAAATGCTGATGTGAGGTTTCGTATTTGCTGCAGTATGAGCTGTCCTCACAACATGATTCCTTGAAGCTTACTGGTTGAGAGTCCATACAGTAGTCGGTCCACATCGTGTTAACGGTCCATCTGTAAGTTGGTGGTAAAGAAGAACAAATATGTGAACGCAGGTGGCCTTCCTAGAATCACTGTCAATATACATTACAAGCTAAATAGGTGTGTCCCTCTGATCAAAGTTTCATGTTTATTACACAATAAGCTTGATAATTTCTTACCGTACAAGTTATTTTTCATAATACGGTGTTTGAGGAACATCCCCACCCTGCTTGTGAACTCCTGAGGTCAAAAGGCACACATGCACACACGTATCCAGTCACGCCTAACGGGAACACACCCTCTCCCTATCATTCACAGTTACTCATTTACTCATTTTGATACACAATATACAGCAGTTCAGCATCCACACCACCTACTCAATTTATTCATCCTGGTTTCCACCCAGCATGCCCCTGACTCATCCCCAGCCTATAAAAAGTCCTGTACTCTGTGTCTCTGTCTTCTTGCACTGGTATCTCAAAGTTAGCCATGGAAATTAAATTAAAGTTTTTAATTTTCTTATTGTGGATGTGTGATTCCAGAGCAGGACAGTTACAGTACAGGTGAGTTCTTAATGCATAACAACTATATAATCAGTTAAGTTGCTAATTATTCGTATAGCTGGATCCTTCTAATAAGTTATGACTTTATCGAGCAAGAACGCGTCGTTTCTTTTCTGATTGTTGTCAATAGCTGCCTTCTTTAATAATTGCTTTAAGTGATCAGTGAGCCTAGAAAAGCACTATGCCACTATGACTCTTATGTATAATAATGCCACGTAAGGCTTAAATCACAAATATATGTCATTATTGGACCTTTTTTTGTTAAGAATTGGGAATTTATTTAGTTATTTATTTCTACCTTTAACTTGACTTTCAGTTTCTTTGGATAACTAGGCCTTCTTTGGAATATGGAATGAATAAAGTGCTTCTTAAATGGACAAAATGAAGAGTTTCCTATTTCACAAATGACTGTCACGGCCCATCCATGTTCATGTGCTCATGTGTTTTTTGTAATTTGGCGAATTGTATCGCAGTAGTTGCACTTAATTAATTAACTCTAATGATGTAAGCCGCCACATGAATAACAGAGACAGAGAATTCTGTTTGAAGCACATTTACTTTATGCACTTTGGCCTGTCTTCCACCATCAATGTGTTCCTTGGAGTGTGTCTTTTTTCTTCTTTTTAATGTCCTGCGCAGTTTTAACCAGACTTTAACCTGCATCTTTCTCTTGTTTGCAGTGCGCAGAATGAGCAGACAGAAGATGGTATGTTGGTTTTTTATCATCTACGACATGTTCAAGACATATAAAGTGCACTTATGGGTAACATACTATCACAGAGATGTGACATTACTGCAACACTGTATCCAACACAGTCCCTGTGTTGGATTTGAACCTTAACTCTTTACAGCTCCTTATCTTAAGTAATGATAATAATGTCCGGCCTAAACATGTACAGAAAAATAAACAGTTGTCTCTCATTGTAGAATCAGTTTAATGTCTGTTACTGGGATGTTAACTGTCAGTAATGATTAGGCATAGCTTGAAACCTGACACTAATAAACAGATGCTTGTTTGCATTTAAACACTTGAACTACTCTATCATAGAGAATTCTTTATGAACATGTTTGGCCTTGTGTTCTGTCTGTAATGTGTTTCTACAGCCGTAGTGGTGACTTCATGCGACTTTAACCAAGACAGTGGCCCATTCTGCGATTTCATCCAGGATAACACAGACAACAGTGACTGGACCCGGCACAGAGGTCCAACTCCCACAACTGGCACTGGTCCCAGTGGAGACTACCCTGATGGAGGTTTGCATGCTTTATTAAAAACATGTTTATTCCGTACTATTGTTGTGATTGTACTGAATGGGATTAATTAAGAGTTCAAGGGTGTAAACAAATAAACATGTTTCGTCTGTGTCCTTCTTTCTGCAGAGGGATACTACATCTATCACGAGGGTGACAATGTGTCTAATGGACAGAAAGCTCGCTTGCTGAGCCCTCCCATCACCTCATCAGCCTCTGAGATCTGTGTTCAGTTCAACTACTACATGTACGGGATTGACAATGCCAATAATTTGAGAATTCTGGCAAAATTACCCAGTAGTGAGGCAGAGGTGTGGAAGAGGACTGGAATCCAGAGTCCAACCTGGTTGACTGGCTCTGTTACCGTATCGAAACCGAGCAGCCAGAGCATTACCGTGAGTGTTACCAGATCACTTTAACAACTTTAAACAGCATCAACAGTAGCAACAGGAGCTTGGGACTTTAGCTATGAAGTGAAGTCATTCAGACACTAAACTCTCATCAGACATTAGTAAGTGACATTAATAAGGTGAAGGAAGCTGCTTTAAACAGCTTTGGAAATATAGAAATCCTTCTGTATTAAGGAACTAATTTAAAGTTTAATTTTGTCGCTGATAATTGAGAACAATTTTTCTACATGCCAAATGAATACACACAATAAGCAATATTTAGCATATAAAACGTTGAAATGTTATTTAGGCTTGAGTACAAAGAACTGTGTACAAAATACTTGGAAACTCCTGGAAACACATGTTTTTGTAAAAATCCACAAGCAACTCCATGCTATTACAAAACAGATAGTCAAACGTAATAATAGTCAACACATGTAAAGATTATTTTACAGCTGCCTTTATGTCTTTGTAATTGTAACAACAGCTGTAAAACAATCATTCAAAATGCTGAACGAGACAAGAACAGACAGATATGTGCTGAGGTTGAGACAAACCTGAGGACAGGCCCATGATAACGCTCTGCTCTTTAAAACATGTTCATAAAGTTTCGGGCTGTCACACCCTCAACAGTATTCTTAAGGAGTTGCTTAACGTCTAGTGTATCATATTTGATACATACAGTTTTTGGCACTTCAACATTATCAGTGTGAATTTTTCCCCCTGAAAAACCTAAATAAACTGCACAATGCCTTTTTTAGCAATTAAAAAAAACAGATAAGCAAATACAAATTAAATGTCATATATAGAAATTGAAATGTGATTTATTTTTTAAAAACTTAAACAAAAGGACGTTAAATAAACACTATTTTCAAAAAATTTACATTTTCTGGCAATGATTTCATGATTCAGGCTTTAAAGGGTTAAAGTAACAGCTGTACTGTTTCTTACATTTTTTGCACAGTGCTTATCATTTAGCAGCTTACCCAGTACTGTTCAGAACCACACTGTCTGTTATACGTTTCACTTTTGGTGAAGTGAAAGCTCAGGAGGAGGAATTTGAAACGAGTCAGGAAACTCAATAATTAAAGATTGTTTGCAGGTTATTATGTAAAATCAATATATAACACACACAGTGTTTCTAGCAGACACTTCTGGTCATGTATGTGTGTCGGTTACATCACAGTATTTAACAATATGAAATCAAAGTACTTACATGCAGGACTAAGGTCGTAGCTTTATGGTCTCAACTATGATACCTTTGTGTCTCATTAGTCTGATACTTCTTCACCTTTTTCTAAGAATCCTTTGGTGTCTCTTCTGTCTGTCACACTTCTCATCTCTCACCTCTTTCTTCTCTTGTTCATAAAAGGCCAAATCATTAAAAACATTTTGTTTTCATGACTAAATGAAAAAGCTTCAAATATTTAAGAGTCCAACCACTACCACATGTCAAAGACATGTCCTGTAACCAGTTTTTACTGTCTCAGTTTCTTTATTTTTGAAACACATCCTTATGAGTAGATTAAAGTGTAACGACAGAATGCTGCTGGAATGACACACAGCGGCGGTTTCCTCTGTGTGTCTATTTCTGGAGGAGTGGAATGATTCTTATCATGTTTCACATTTTATTGTTTGGCCAACTCGTCCACTTTGTCACGTGTAGACATGATTTTCAGCCTTTTTAAAAGACTAAGACTGCTTCCTAAAAGTTCACTGCAAAAATATTTTCAGGGCCCAAACATCAATGTGCTGAAAAACTGATGAAGCACAAAAAGTTATTCATCACTGACACTTGTACTGTTTATGTTGAGGTTGAGCTGACATAAAAACTTTTTGTTCACTTGCCCGCCAGACTTTTATTGGGCAACTAATTTCACTTGCAAATGTTTCCTTCCATCTCTAAAAGCATCAGAGCAATTTTCATTTTGATCAGAAAATGATTTTTAGATAAACTGACTATAGCTTTAAAAATTACTGTTAAAATATGATTGTTATTTACTATAAATTAATTAAAATTACTAGCAAATGGTGCAGATGGCCTGAGCCTGGTTCTGCCGGAGGTTTCTTCCTGTTAAAAGGGAGTTTTTCCTTCCCACTGTCACCAAAGTGCTTGCTCACAGGGGTCATATGATTGTTGGGTTTTTCTCTGTATGTATTATTGTAGCCTTACAATATAAAAGTGCCTTGAGGCGACTGTTGTTGTGATTTGGCGCTGTATAAATAAACTGAATTGAATTGAATTGGATTACTTGGGTATCTGGAATAAAAGAAAATAAACCCTTATGTCTTTTACCCCCCCCCCCGTTTGTTTCTGCTCCTACCGCTTAGATGGAAATCAAGGCCTTATTGAAGAAAAACTCTTTCTTTATGTTACTGTGTATATTATGTATATAAATCTCTAGCTTTTTTTGTGTAGGGTGATATTTTCTTTGCATGTCTACAGATCGTCTTTGAGGCTCAGAGAGGCTTATCTTCTTCTTGTGATTCAGCTTTAGACAACATCGTCATCACTGAAGGAGCATGTCCCTGTGAGTTCACACACATGCACATAAAGACACACACACACACACACACACACACACACAATCACATTTTGAGCTGATATATAAATGTTTTGTTCACAGCTTGTATTTTTGGCTGTGATTTTGACACTTCCGGTGACCTCTGTGGATGGACAACTCAAACTGAGGATCCCAATGTGTTTGGCTTCAGTCAGTGGACAGGAGAAACTGACACTGAAGGCACTGGACCTGATAATGACTTTTCAAAACCTGGTTGTAAGTGATTTTTCTTTGTGAGGTCTAAATGGAAGTGAATGTTTTACCAAGACTGGCTCTATTTTCCTCTTGCAATATTTGCAAAACATAGAACGCTGCTTTCTGGCCTGATTAAGCACTAACTGACACTATTGTGGTACTGACAATAAATCAGAAATATAATAACAATTCTACTAATAATTTACAATTATTACTACTACTAGTAGTAATATTATTTGTATTGTTATTATTATGCTTTTAACCCTTACACATGTAGTTGGATCCTATCTGTTGTTGGATTCTCTCGAGACTATACCTGGAGCCAGTGCTCAGATCACAAGTCCTTTAACAACTCCCTCCTCCTCTGGATGTCTCGAGCTTACCTTCCACTACTACCTGTATGGCACTAGTACTACTATGCAGATCAGCGTCCACACGATCACCACAGGTAAAAGAAAAAAAGGGTGCACTATCATAATAGAAGAATGTTTTGACCAAAAGCTAGAAAAGAGGAAAATCATTTTTTGAATTGTTTTTCTCTTTACCAGATGAAACCCTCGGACCTGCTCTCTTCACTGTAACGGGGAACCAGGGACAAGGCTGGAAGCCGGCAAACGTCCGCTTTCTGGGAAATAATGCTATTAAGGTAAATAGTAGAACACCACAAGTCTCTTTATGTGTGTATTCCTGTGTGTGCACAGGCTTCACATCATATGCACATTTATATGCATTTCAGTTTGCAATTGTGGGTACCTATGGAGAAACGCCTCAGACAGATATTGCTATCGATGCTGTTTGTATCATGACCTGCACAGGTGAGAAATCGACCCAAAACGTTTAATTTGCCTTCTTGCACATTCAGAACCTTCAGAAATATGGATCAGTTGTATCGGTGTTTACATGAGAAACTATATCTGTTTCATTTATAGGTCAGCCTGTTACACCCAAACCACCAACTGCTGCTCCAACTACACCTAAAACAACAACACCCAAACCACCAACTCCTGAACAAACTACATCTAAACCACCAAGTAAGACTTGTTTTATCAGATATTTCTATTAATACTTCATTCCAGAAGTCCAGAAGTTCTTTCATTCATGCTCCTTTTTATTTTCCATCTTATTCTTTCTATCCAGACCCCTGTCCTCCTAACGCAGAGTATATAGAGTGCGGTCCAGCTTGTATACCCACCTGTATGGAACCCTCCACCAATTGCTCCGGCTCCTGTATCAGTGGCTGCTTCTGCAAACCAGGCTTTGTTTTTAAGGGACGACGTTGCATACCACTGGAGAGTTGTGGCTGTTTAGACGATGAGAATAACTATTATGAGGTCAGATGTCCTATTTAGATATCCTACATAAATTCCCGGTCAGTAAACACAGATATACAGTTGACCTCTGCCTATTCAGAATTTGTTGATTTTTCTGTGGAATGTAACTCTAAATTATTGGCAGAAAATTTGCCTATTTGTGGATTTTTTGATAAAGCATATCTAAAATATTCACTAGTTATTTTCATTAGGGTGATGATTTAAGTTATATATTTCATGTTTGAACTATTAAAAAGGGCAGTTATAAGCGTTTTTAGAGGGCGTTCTTAAGTATTCCCAGAGTGATTGTGGTCCCTAACCACAATCGGGGGTCGACTGCAGTAACAAAATGGCAAGCATAAGTTGTATTTCAGGTCCCTCTTCTGTGAAACCAGCCCTCAGTTTAGATTTGCAAAACAGACGCCCTCTCTGCTTTTAAGATTATGCTTACAATTTTTTGATAAAGCTCATAGTTAGGGTAGAAGCAGGTGACCCTAAAATCTCACTTAGTTATACTGCAATAGGTTATGGCTACTAAGGGGTTCGTATGATACACTGAATGTTTCTTCTTCGCTTACCTCTTTTCACTTTTTGTGTTTATTTATAAAACACTTTTCATCTCATCATTACTTATCTGGCTGTGTTCCATAGTGTGTCTTTTTTCTTATTTGCCTTTATTTCTCTTTTTCTCAACTCCAACCAGTCACAGCAGATGGCTACTCCTCACTGTGCCTGGTTTGGCAGGGATTTCTTCCTGTCAAAAGGGAGTTTTTCCTTCCGACTGTTGTGAGAAATAAAATAAATCTAGAGGCGACTACTGTTGTTAAATAACTAAAAATGGAATGAATTGAATAATATGTAATTATACACCACGCTTTCTTAGTTTTGATTGTGTTAATTCTTTTCAGCCTGGTGAGATCGTATTTGGAGATGGCTGCACAAAGCTGTGTCGCTGTGCAGGGAACTACACTTTGGAATGTGTTGATAACTCCTGTGACCCCACTGAAGAGTGTAGGGTAGTTAATGGTGTAGCAGGCTGTTATCCTAAAGGTAATAATGTTTGGCAACAAAAAATTTGTCTTGAAACTACAACGTGCATCTTAAAATGTGTAATTTTAATAGATGAATATGCAATGGATGGTCTAGTCACATCTAAAGACAAAAATATTTTAAAGTAGTCACGTCCACAACTACCACTCCACTGTTCAAAGATTATTGATATAATACTCCAGAGGTTGATTCTGTTAATCTGGACGTAGCGTTTTTGTGGGAGAAATGTTTTGTCACTCATCCAAGTGACTTCTTCAGTCTCAGCTGACTGCAGGTTTCTCCAATCTTATAAACAGTACATTTGCATAATGACTGAAACCAGCCCGCTGAAGGAACAATGGGCTGGGAGGTCAGTTCCTTAATCTAAGGCACTTGGAAAGAAAAAGCATCTGGACTATATCATGTGATTTCCTGAGGTCAGATGGCCCAGGATGCGAGTGGGCGTTGAGGCGTCTGGGAAGGATCTCAAAACTGGATTATAGATGGCAGACAGTTGGTGTCGTAAACCACCGCCTCTGTTCAAGGATGGTCGCTCACAGTGGACATAAATGGCTTATTTTATTCCTCTTTCAAACCATCTGTCTTCTCTGTCCAAAATGTGAACATTGGCATCCTCGAAAGAGTGACCTTTGTCCTTTAGATGCAGATGGACAGCCGAGTCTTGTCCTGTGGAGGTGGCTCTTCTATGTTGTGCCATGCGCTTGTGAAGTGGCTGTTTGGTCTCTCCAATGTAGAGGCCTGGGCATTCCTCGCTACACTGTACAGCGTACACCACATTGTTAAGTTTGTGTTTAGGAGTTTTGTCTTTAGGATGAACCAGTTTCTGTCTGAGTGTGTTGCTGGGTCTGAAAGAAGCTTCTCAGATGAGAGGTGAAATGTCTTAAAGAACTTAAAGAAGTCCAGACGCTTTTCTTTCCAAGCTCCTTAGACTACGATGACCTGGATGACTGAGAACCTTCACAGTTAGTTCCTTGATCTTAATTATGCAAATTCTCATGACCATTGATCAACAACCACTGATCAATAACCATGAGTCCCATTCACAGAGAGTTGGGGAATGGATGCAATCACAGCATTGTAAGATGGTGACAGATGTACCCTTAGGCCCCCTCCTTGATTCAGAGATGGTCTTTCCCTTTTCACGTAAATTTTCACGTTCCTCCCTGTCCAGGATGTGAACATCCTCATCATTGAAAGAGTGTCCACTGGCCTGTAGGTGTAAATAGACTGCAGAGTCCTGGCCTGACGAGGTAGCTATTCTGTGTTGTGCCATCCTCGTAGCCAGAGGTTGTTTGGTTTCCCCGATGTATAAATCCTGGCAATCCTCCTGGCACTTAACAGCGTACATTATGTTACTCTGTTTGTGTCATGGGACCCAATCCTTGGGGTGGCCCAATTTTGGTGCAGTGTGTTTTGGGGTTTAAAAGCCACAGAGACCCGGTGTTTGGAAAAAATGTGTCTCAACTGCTCCGATACTCCTGACATGTACGGGATCACTACAGGTTTCCGCTTAGGCAGCAGTTGTCCTTCTCTCCTGGATCGGCTGGAGCTTTCTTTTGGCGCCTTCACAGCTTTGACAAAAGTCCAGCTGGGATAACCACATTTACTCAGGGCCTTCTTGATGTGATGTTCTTCTGCCTCCCTGGCCGCTGTGTCTGTGGGGATGGTGTTCGCTCTGTGTTGTAGCGTCCTGATTAGGGATGGGTATCATTTAGGTTTTATCCGATACCGGTGCCAAACCGGTACTTCTGAAACGGTGCCGGTGCTTAAACGGTGCTCGAACCAGTGCTTAAAGAATGGAGAACAAAAACTTTGTCCAAAAACCTCTTATGTTTTTATTTTTTGCAGTCTCTTTTTTTCTGCAAAATGATAACCAAGTTAGCCTTTTCTGTTGCTACAACATGAAGGGAGTATCTGCCATCAAACAAGAAGACAGCCACATGTAACACCGACAGTGTTTGCTAGTTCACCTTACGTGCATTAATTTAATAACGTGGTTAGCCTACTCAACGTGAATTACATACGAACAACAGTAAGCTACTCACCCAGAGAAGAACGGCTGCTGCCGCCACCATCATCATCCATCATCATTTCTGCTACACTGGCAGGGCTAGGGGCCAGGACTCTCCTCTTCGGGTTCTTGGGGGATGTTGCTAACTCCGGGTCAATAACAGGCACCACATCCGCAGTAGATGTGCTTGGTGCGAGATCTTGCAGCAAGCTATCAAATACAGTGCATTTCTCTCATTTAAAAAAACGCTATGCATCGCCAGGTGTTTCATCAGATTCGAGGTTTTACCTCCTTTGCACAGTATCACCTCAAAGCACTTGTTGCAGGCTGCTGAGTTTGCATCTTTTGCTGTGAAGTGCAGCCAGACTTTTGACCGCTTCGCCTTGGGCATTTTTAATCTGTAGCTCTGCTCTAAAAGAATGTACGTACCTGGGCCCGCCTACTACCCTTGGAAAGGTCAAATGATTGGCTAGAATCCAAAGTGTATGACATCTCAGGGAAAAAAAAAACAACCGAAATGTGCGCAGCCTTTTGGTCTGGTTACTACCGTTTACGTCAGAACCGGGGCCATAATGGCACCGGATATCGGTACCCATCCCTAGTCCTAATGACAGCCAGTTTATGCTACAGTGGATGATAAGAGTCAAACCTTAAATATTGATCCATATGAGTTAATGTGATCCGTGAAATATGGTATGTCCTGAGATTTGATTTTCAACCAGGTAGCCATTCCCCGACTCTCTGTGCATGGTACTCATGGCCATTGATCAGTGGGCTTTGGTCAGTAGCTGTTGATCAATGGTCATGAGAATTTGCATAATTAAGATTAAGGAACTGACCTCACAGCCCATTGTTCCTTCAGTGGGCTGGTTTCAGTCATTATGCAAATGTACTGTTTATAAGAAGGGGAAACCTGCAGTCAGCTGAGACTGAAGAAGTCACTTGGATGAGTGACGAAAAATTTCTCCCACAAAAATGAATTGTGCTTTTTATTTACATTTTACATAGCATCTCCACATTTTTGGAACTGGGTTTGTAAATCTAAATAAAAAGGTCCTCATACTGTGGTTTACAATCACAAATTTATATCTTGATAGGTTCCAGTGGAGCATTGAATATACTCCAAAACAGTAATACTCTAAACTTACTTTTCATTGCTTCCTGTTCACAAAATCTTGGCACAGTGGATAGCTCTACCTGTTTTATTTGGCAGAGCTTTTACTTTTGACACAGTCCCTAAGGAATTTGTGTCCCAGATTGAAATCAAACTTACCATATTCTTGTTCTTATACTACTACATTTTAACAAAGTCATATATCTAGAGCTTATAAATCTGTCTTAATCAAAGGAGCTTGTAAAGAAAAGCATCTGGACTTCTTTAAGTTTCGTTAAAGATGTTTCAACTCTAATCCGATAAGCTTCTTCAACTCTAAGAGCAATTGGTGAACAGTCCCTGATTTGTAAGCCTTATTGGGAGTGGATCTAAGGGGGCCGTGGACCCCCTAATGTTCCTCTGCATTATCACATGAGCCACGGTTAGAAAACAGGTGTGGGTCACAATCAGCACAGGTTTCGGGTGAATCCATTGTGAGACCTAGCCTCACCCTATCATGTGACTTACTGAGGTGAAATGACCCAGGATGTGAATGGGTGTTAAGGCCTCTGGGAAGGATCTCAAAACTGCATTATAGATGGCAGACAGTCGGTGTCGTAAACCTGTCCCTCTGTTGAAAGATGGTCATTCACAGTGGACATAGATGGCTTCTTTCACTCCTCTTTCAAACTATCTATCTTCTCTGTCCAAAATGTGGACATTGGCATCCTCTTAGGGACACTCCCAATAGGGCTTACAAGTCTGTGACTGTTCACCAGTTGCTCTTAGAACTGAAGAAGCTGAAGAGGTGAAATGTCTTAAAGAAAAGTCCAGACACTTTTCTTTCCAAGGTCCTTAGACTACGATGACCTGGATGGCTGAGAACCTTCACGGACAAATCTGCCTTAAATTCTTGATTACATCAATACATTACATTCGTATCAAAATGCCAATATACCATTTATCTCTTGTTATTTTCTTTAGGTACATCCACGTGCGTCGCATCTGGCGATCCACACTACACCAGCTTTGACAAACGCAAATATGACTTCATGGGCAACTGCAGCTATCTGATGTCTAGTCCATGCAATGACACAACTGTGCCCTACTTTGAGGTCCATACTGACAATGAAAACCGGTATAACAGGCCGACCATCTCCTATGTGAATGCCGTACATGTATACGCACAGATGATAAAGATCTCCATTCTCAAAGGTGGCACTGTGCAGGTAAGAAATAAGAGAAGGAAGGAAAACCAATCACGCTATCACGTTATCAGGCACTACTGCATTACAAACAAACATCATTCTGTGGTACAAATCACTGCACATGCTCAGGAACACTTCTGAAAACCACTGCAATTGACCATGGAAAGAAACTTGCACTTACACTTACCACTTTGCACATGTTCAGGAGTTGAGTGATCACATTTGTTGATCACTCAACTGGCACTGGTTTCGTTAGCTACCAGTGCTAGCTAGCGAAACCTGGCTAGCACTGGTAGCTAGCCAGGTTTCGCTAGCTAGCCAGGTTTCGCTAGCTACCAGTGCCATCGGAATGACAATAGTTCAATAGTCTGATCTTGATCCTAACATTCAGGGACGTCGAGTTCCAAATAGGTTAGAGATAGGTCCTTCTCTCACCCCAACCAGTCGCAGCAGATGGCCGCCCCTTCCTGAGCCTGGTTCTGCCGCAGGTTTCATCCTGTTAAAAGTCGCCTTTGTCGCCAAAGTGCTTGCTCATAGGGGGTCATATGATTGTTGGGTTTGTTCTCTGTATGCATTATTATAGGGTCTACCTTCAAATATAAAGCACCTTGAGGTGACTGTTGTTGTGATTTGGCACTATATAAATAAAATTGAATTAAATTGAATAGAACTGGAAACATCGGAAGACTTCGGCCGCCTTCCCTACTCTGAAGTCGCATCCTTGTCTGATGCCAGTATTGATCTTGAAGAAATCCGTTGAGAAATCATCTCTCCGGACGCAGCAACGGGAGTTGGAGTAGAGACCACAAAAGGCATCTACAAACTTGCTGGGGGACTTCATATTGACGTAAGATAGCCCTTAGAATCAGCCGGTGGACGCTGTCAAAAGCCGCCTCAAAGTCGATGAAATTAATAGAAATCTTCTTTTGGTATTACGATGTTTGTTCAATGATCATGCGGAGGGTGAAGATTTGGTTCACTCAGGACTGGCCACTCCGAAAGCCAGTCTGCTCTTCTCACAGTCGTTCGCCCACTGCACATCGTAGCAAACTCAAAAGAATGAGGAAAAACACTTTCCCAGGTACCGACAGCAATGTGATGCCCTGCCAGTTGTTACAGTCGCCCAAATCACCTTCCTTCCGAAGTTTGATGATGACTGGGATCCACCGTAATTGAGCATTTCAGGGAGGATCTTGTCCAGGCCAGCGGTCTTTCCACTCTTGAGGAATCGGATCGCTTTCTTGACTTCGGCGTGTGTTTGACTCAACGTTGGTCTTGCTCAGCTAGGGTGAGCGGGACTCGTCCATTTTTCTCTTGGATTTGGACGCGGCAGCCACTGCGAACCCCAGTTAGATCTCGTACAATGCGACATAAGGTTCAGATATCGTTCGGCTGCTTCTTGGGCTTCCATGCCTTTGGTTTCGATCCACTCTCACTTGTCACACCGGCAGCTACATTTGACCTGTCCGACAAGGTCTTAGTATGCGTCCTGAACCAACTTCACCAAACAACTTTGAACGAGAAGGCTTTTGACAGCGTCCACCGGTTTGGGACTGGCAACGGCGGAGTTGATGTAAAGACAACAAACATATAATAAGATCCAGAAAGGCTTCCATACCACATCACCAAAACCAACTACACCCAAACCAAGAACTCCTGGGCCAACTACACCCAGACCAAACAAACAATTCAAGGACCGGTTGTGATTTTGTTGCGTTAATGTAAGACAGCTACAAATGTGCCCATGTGCCAATTGTTATTAAAATGGGTTAGAGTGGAATCAAGTTGAAAATAATCAATTTTTATGTTGTTCTTCTTTTTTTTAATGTCTTAAACTGTTGTTCAGACATCATTGCCATGATGAGGGAACGTTTCTTTTTACTTACAGTTAGTAATGTTGTGACATGGGTAATTCGAAAATGAAAATGTTGGCTAATAATTGACCAGATTTGATGTACTGTGCTTATTTTCCCATACAGGTTAATGGGACCAATGTCAATCTGCCACTGTCCCCGGCCCCTGGTATTTCTGTGTTCAAGTCAGGAAAACACTACACTGTCTCCATGAACTTTGGTGTGACGGTTCGCTATGATGGAAACACCTTCATGGACATCAAAGTGATCAAAGAGTGAGTGAAGACCAAATTAATGGTTTCCTTATAAAGTGGTGTTTTAATCACAAGTTCACCAGTCCAGAAATCTACATCCATACTGATACAACTAAAACTATAACACATATTCATATACTGAACATGACTCCTTTATCTGTAAGGAGTAGTAAGGTGATGAAAGCAGAGATTAATGACACAGCTATGATAATTTATTTAAACAATTTAGCAGGGGCAACACAAACAGCTCCCTCAAAATTTCAAGATAAAATCACACAAAACTTCTAATTTCCTGACTAGTTAATTCTATGCTGATGCTATCAACCGCATCAAATGTACATGTCTGATCTTTTAGTCTTACTAATGTGTGGGGTTTAGTCTACTGCTGAAAAGAAACTTGGCTGGAATTAAAAAACGTTGTAAGATGTAGTTCTGGCTGACTTGTTAGTCTTTCTTGCATAAGACACTAACAGTCATTTTCTGCAATCTGCAGCTATCAGAACAAGCTTTGTGGCCTGTGTGGCAACTATGATGGAGATACTAAAGATGACTTCCGCAAACCAGATGGAAGCTTAGCTGAAAATGCCAATGACTTTGGACACAGTTGGAACATGAATCCAGAGTGAGTATTGCAGAGATGCAAGTGTAAAGAAACATTTACCATTGACAAAAGACAAATGTTCTTAAGATGATGGTCTGTCTTGACAGATGTAATGAGAAACCCAACACTACCATTCCTGGGTGCAATGAAGAAGAACAGGAACTGTATGAAAGCTCTGGATATTGTGGCATTCTGCTGGACAAAAATGGACCTTTTGCTGTGTGCCATCCCAAAGTCAACCCCAATGTATGTTCATGTAGAGGATAGTGCACATATAATAAACAAATGTGGAACCGGTCCTTATTCTGAGCTTGTTGTATTTGTGTATGTGTGTGTGCATTCAGGGTGAAAATGTGATATTAGTAATAGTGGAATAATTTCAATATGTGGTTTTAAATGGACACACAATATAAAGCATTGTAACAAAGTGATTGTTTGTTCTCAGAATTACTTCAGGGACTGTGTCTTTGACTTGTGTGAGCTGGATGGTGCCAAGCCCATTTTGTGTGAAGCCATTGAAGCCTATGTCAATGAATGCCAAGATCGTGGGGTAAACCTTGGACCATGGAGGAATGAAACCTTCTGCCGTGAGTATTGGAAGGACAAATGATTTAATATAGCAGTAAAATATATTTAGGTATATCATTAGGTAAAAATCAGCTTGGCTGAGTAGTTGGGAGAAAATAACACAAAGAAGTTTATGTCAGTTTTGACTTGTGGAAGAGTACTTCATACGGGCTTCCTACGCACTAAAGTTAACTGAGGGAGTGCTGCTTTAGCATACCTAGTTGGGCAGACAACATATACCAAGAGGCTGCAGGAGCCTGGGTTACCACCAAACTAAAACAATCTAGTAACACGGAAGACAACACAGCTGGAAGTGCCAAAGACGTATCTCTTTTCTTGTGAAAAGCTGTCATTTTAAATTTTAACCAGCACATACTTTTGTTTCCTATCACTAACTTCAACCTCTTGTGGTCTGCTTAGCACTGAGCTGTCCCCCAAACAGCCACTACGAACCTTGTGCAGATCCTTGCCAGGAAACATGCTTTGGAAAACCCCCCTCCTGCTCTGGTCCCTGCTCTGAGTCCTGTGTGTGTGATCCCAGCTATGTCCTGAGTGCTGGCAAGTGCGTTAAGGAGAACATGTGTGGCTGCAACCACACGAACGGCCAGTATTATGAGGTATGGTGAAGTGGGTCTGATAGGCCGGCAGTGAATCATTTGGTCCTTTGTATTTCAAGTCAGCTCACTTGCAGTCTCTTTATGTCCTCTCTAAAACAACATTTTCATACATACATGCATAAAATGATCTACAAAGAATCATCTGTGCCTGCTATGCTTAATTGTCAATTTTGTTGTCTGTTTGTCAGCCTGGACAGGAGTTTTTTGAGGAAGACTGCAAGCGAAAATGTTGGTGTGGTGCAGCTGGAATTACCTGTGAACCCTCTGAATGCCCCCCAATGCATGAATGTAAACTTCAGGATGGAGAGCTGGGCTGCTATCCTACGAGTATGTTTGTAATGTTCACACCTAAAAAAAACACAGCAAAGCTGTAGCAATTATATTCTAAGTAGGTTTCCAGATCTCATGGGTTGGATGCCAACCTGAAAAGTTTTGCAACTGTGTTTGACGTGATGCTGTAGACTTTGTCAAAGTTCTCAAACTAGCATTTTCTATCCCTGCTTTAATATACATAATTAGACTGAGTAATGGAAGATAGAGAAGCACAACCCAGAGGTGTCTTTTACTTTCAATAACAGTGAAATATTTATGTGTGTGCTGCTGTTATGTTTCTTTTGCTCTCTTCTGTATAGTTTGTCTATAACAACACTTGTTACATGCATTTCTTTATAATACAAAATCACAGAGTTGCAGAAAATTTTTGTCTAGTCAGGAAATGATATATTCTTTGCATCTATTTTAATGCCAGTATAAGTCCAAAGCAACAGTGAACTGCACTTTTATTAGGTAATTGTTCTACAGTGGCTTCATCTGTGTTTCAGTCTGATGTTCCTGATGTTTTTCCCTCTCTCAGGCTTTCAGGATTGTGTAGTTTCTGGGGATCCACACTATAACACCTTTGACAAGAAGTACTACAGCTTCATGGGAACCTGTACTTACACACTGGCCAGAACCTGTAGGAACAGCACAGGTACACACTATTTTGAGACATTTATTCATTAAGATGTTTGGGTTTCATTGCACCTGTTCTAGTCTTGCCACACCACACGCACAAATTAAAGTTTAAATGAGCTAAATTTACTCATTTATTATTTTCATCGCAAAGCATGACAGATGTTGTTTTCATTCACGTTTGCTGCAAAAAGAAGACACTGAATGTCAGTGGTGGTTTGTATGTTAATGCCAATATCTGCCAATGTTCACCTTTAATATAAACACACAATATTCCTGATTGTCGTGGTCTTCCCTGTGCAGGCCCTTGGTTCTCTGTGGAGGCAAAGAATGAAGAGAGAGGAGTTGCAGGAGTGTCATACCTGAGGAAGCTATATGTGACAGTGGATGGAATTACTGTGACCCTGATGAAGAGCAGTAGAACACTGGTCAGTATATGAATGAATTACTATCTCTTGTATTTCCCATCTTTAAGTAAAATGTGTGCCAATAGACATCCCACACACTAGTTGTATCATCACCATGGATGTCTTATGTCTACACATAACTGACATTTTAGCAAAGAACTCAAATTATATCTTTAGTTACTTTGTTGCTAACAGCATGTAAAAAAACAAAACAGATTTTTCCCATTTTGTCAGTTGAATCTATGCCAAAGATAACACAGTGTGATAGGCATAAAGCAATATCTTTCTTGCTTGTTAAATCTATACAAAGTCTGTTTTTGCCTGATATACTGCACATTGCACACTCTTTGTACTTTTATACTCCCTGACCTGTCCACCAATTAGACGTTTACACAGTCTGTTTAACATCTTTATATTCTTATATTCTTAACATCTTTTTCTTCATCACTGAATCAGGTGAACGGAGTACGGGTGGCTCTGCCCCACTCCCCCTCTCCTCTCATGTCTATTAGTCTTGCTGGTCAGTTCATCACGCTTCAAACATCCTTTGGCCTGAGGGTGCGTTGGGATGGAAACCATTATGCCCAGATCTCAGTTCCCAGGTTAGTATAAATATTGGTTTGAACTATTTTGATATTGTAGAACTTCTTTTTATTTCCTTCACACATTCATACAATACACCTGACCACTGTCTCCATTGCTCCATCATTCTTTTTTTGATGACCACTTTCCTCCGATGCAACCATAACCTAACGATCTGAAGAAACTCTGGTAGATAACGATCTAAACTGCTGAACGTCACCAGTTGTTTTAAGTATGTTGTGAAAACTTAAAAAAAAACGAAACATAGCAGTCCATTTGTGTGCATATTGTGGACATATGCAACTTTTAATATATACTAACGATGCCCTGGTTTATTGTATCAGGGATTTTTGCATTCTCTTCATTTGTTTCTAGAATTACAATAAAAGGCCAAGCAACACCTTATTATACATTGCAAATATTCTTAAGCTTGTCTTATTTTAATCCTATATATCCTGCCTTGACTTTGTCCTACCAGCTCCTACTATGACCAAATGTGTGGCCTTTGTGGTGACTATGATGGGAACCCAGACAATGACTTCACTAAACCAGATGGCACTGTGGCAGGAAATAGTAATGACTTTGGGAACAGCTGGCAGACCAAAGACGATGAAGATGACTCGTGAGTTCGAACATATCTATCTTTCTGTCTTTTGGATTTCTTCTGGTTATGTCTTTTGTTACCTTACTGTCGGACTCTTTCTGACAAACGGAAGAGGATGTAACTGTGTTTTGTATTTGTATTGACCAGATGTACCCCAGGAACAAAGCCTGATCCAGACTGTGACCCCAACTTGGAAGCTGAAGTTGTAAAACCAGAGAAATGTGGTAAAATTACAGACCCTACTGGACCCTTCCGGTAAGAATTCACAACCCCTCCACTTTTGGTTATCGACTTGGTTAAACTGATGGGATTCCTGGGATTTTACAACGTTTTTTTCCTGACCTTATAAAATCATGAAATAGATGGCAGCATGCCTGGTAATCACCCAACTGACCTGTAAAATATGAATAAATCTTTTCAATACTATTACTGTAATGCTGTAATGAACCCTTCTGGCACTGGGATGCCAGCTTTGTTCTTTGTCCCTAATTCTCAAACGCAGCAGCAAGTTTTTACCAGACTTGCCATTTTATCTCCATCTATTGTTGCAAAAAACCTGGGATACCAGGTTCTTTCTATATCCCTCCTTTGCAAATGCCACAGTGAGCTTTTGGCACCAGGATGCCAAGTTATTATTCCTCGTTTGCAAATGCATCAACAAGGTTTTCTACCAAGGAGATTCCAGTTTCCCTTCCCCTCTGTCCCTCCCTCGCAAAATGCAGCAGCATGCTTCTTGGCACTAGGATGTCAGGCTTTCTTTCTCTATCCCTCCTTCACCAATGCAGGAGCAAGCTTTTAGCACCGGGTTGCCAGTTCCTCTTCCCTCCCTCTCTTTTTCACAAAAATGCAGCAGCATGTTTTTTGGCACTGGAATGCCAGGTTCTCTTTCTCTGTCCCTCCTTTTCAAATGTACCAGCAAGCTTTTGGGCCCGGGATTCTGGGTTTCTTTCTCTTTTCCTCCTGTACAAATCCAGCAGCATGCTTTTTGCAATGGTATTACAGGTTCTATTTCTCTGTCCGTCTTTTTCAAATTCGCCAGCATACATCTGGCATCGGGATGCCAGGTTCTTTTCCTTCATTCGCAGTAGCAAGCTTTTCTTCCCTCTATCTCTCCTGAGCAAAATGCAGCAGTGTGCTTTTTGGCACCTGGAAGCCAGTTTCTCTTCCCTCTATCCTTCTTTCCCAAATGTAGCAGCAAGCTTTCCCCAATAACTTGGATGCCAGGGTCCATGCATCTATCTATCTTTCACAAAATGTAACAATGCACATTCCTGACGCTCTATTGCCAGTCTTTGTCTCCATATCGATCATTTGCAAACACAGCAGTAAAAGCTTTTACGAGCCGTCAAGCCATTGCCTCATGTCTTAAAATACAAACATGCATCAATCCAGCCTCCATACCAGTCGAGCCACGTTGCCACTCGATCAGTGGTTCTCCTCATTCATCTATTAAGGTCTTTCGTTGTCTGAAATTTGCTTTGATGTCTTCTCCCACCATTCCTTCGTAATTTTCCGAACTCAACCACTCTACTCTCTGGAATCCTTGACCACCTTCTCTCTGCGCTTCTCTTTTGTCCTGCTTTCCTTCTTCCACCTCAACCGGTAGCGGCAGATGGCTGTCCTTCCATGAGAATGGTTTTGCCGGAGGTTTCTTCCCGTTAAAAGGAGTTTTTCCTTCCCACTGTCGCCAAAGTGCTTGCTCATAGGGAGTCATATGATTGTTGGGTTTTCTCTGTAGGTATTATTGCAGGGTCTACCTTACATATAAAGCGCCTTGAGGTGATTGTTGTTGTGATTTGGGGCTGTATAAATGAATTGAATTGAAAAATTGAATTATTACTGCAGAGGTCTTTCACCTTCACAATGCACAGTTATTGCTGCTTCTAGGGGATGCCTTCTTTGGGGATCTGCCAGCCCAGGAGCCACCGCCAGTCCCCAGCGAGGCCTTCCCCGAACTGCAGTTCAATTCATGTTTAAGCCATTCACCTTTATTCACTGGCCCCAGCCAGTGAATTGTTACTAAAATTATGCAACAATTGTTGACTGTTTCACCACCAAATGCAGCTTGTTTGTTTGTTCGAACTCGGATTTTCAGTATATATGAGCCTCTGCCTTTTCCTACCTGAGCTAAGTGAGTGTTTTTCTTTGTTACAGGGAGTGTATCAGTGTAGTTAATCCCACTCCATTCTTCCAAAGCTGTGTGTATGACATGTGTCAGTTCAACGGCCAGCAGCACGTGCTGTGTGACCAGCTCCAGGCCTACACTGACGCATGTCATAGTGCTGGAGCCAAAGTCTACCAATGGAGAACTCCAGACTTCTGCCGTAAGTTTGAATCTGAGATATACCAAATATATCTAAATGATATATGATATATAAAACATAGTCACAGTGACATCACCCATTGGCTTGATAAGCCCAATTCTGAAGCATAAATGAATAAAGACTTGAATAATACCTTTTCATGTTGGAAACATGAGCCTTCAGCATTTTCCCTTTTAAATGGGGTGCATGCCATAGCTTCTCCATTTGGAAGTTGTCTCCACCTGTAAATATAACTAAGATATATTACATCCTGCTCACTATATCACATCCTGCAACATTATAATTGAACTTATAATCATGTTTATAATTGTATAGGGAGGAGAGTTTAAGATACAGTGCACAATGCTGAAACCAATGTAAAATATTCAATGCAGTTAATATTGTCCTTGCTTTCATTTATGACACTGAGTTAAATCAATATGAGATACGTAGATGCCCTGTCTTTGAATCATCCTACTACCCCCTCCCTTCTCTGTTGCTATTTGTCCACCATTGTTCCCTCTCATTATTGTTCATCCCTGTGTTTGTCCACACAGCTCTGACCTGTCCTCCCAATAGCTCCTACTCCCTTTGTGTGAGTTCATGTCCTGAGACATGTCTTGGTGTGGTGGGACCACCTGGCTGTGAGGAAGTGTGTGTGGAGGGTTGTGAGTGTAACCCTGGCTTCATTCTCAGTGATGACAAATGTGTGGAACTGAGAGACTGTGGTTGTGTGGACCCCAGTGGAACCTATCACTCTGTAAGTGGAAACAGCCTCCAAACAATTAAAACCATATTCCATTTACCTTTAAAATGTGCTAAGCTCATGCTAACATCATTTTCAGTTCTCTTTATAACTTCAACAGGAGAGACGCCAAAAGACACAAAGACCCTACAGTACAAAAGAAATTAAAACTCAACTAAATTAAGGGTGCATAGACTGCAGTGAACTGTTGGCACACAAATATTGGTTTTACAACAAAGATTTTTACTTTCAACTTATCAAGCACAGATTATATTTATTATACTGTATTTTACCTGACTTTAAAACACACTGGTGTTATAGAATTTGTATTTATGTCACAGCATTTATATACTGGTGCCACCACAATTAGCAAGACCAAAATAAATAAATAAATGAGTGTAGGTTGGCCTAATTAGTTAGTGGCATACAGAATCCCTGGTTTGCATCCAAATGTATATTTATCATTTTGATCTTTATATTCGTGTGATGTACAAGAGAGAATTACATGACAAAATTTTGATTGTTTTTTGCATTCTGTGTACATTTGTCAGGTGGGCGATGACTGGTACTTGGAGGGTTGTGAACAAAAGTGTATGTGTTACAGTGGAGGTCTGCTACAGTGTCATAACACCAGCTGTAACCCAACTACTGAGAGCTGCCAACTACAAGATGGAGAATATGAATGCCACCCTCTGGGTATGTTAATCACACAGCTTCACATAGAAATAGCTGCATGAATGCATGGATGTGGATTATAGTGTCAAGTGCTTTATCCGACTGGTCCTAGAAATGCAGTAAATAAATGCAGTCATTTTAGCAACAGGCGCTCCAAACCTCCACTGTCTCAACTGATGTTGTTAGTTTGGACTGAGTTTGTTAAGACTGCATAATAACTTCCTACCTTTTTTGTTCCTGAAAGAGTATCTGCACATTTTCCAGTAATCCTTTTTCTTTCTATCCAGACCTGTGTCCTCCTAACGCAGAGTATATAGAGTGCGGTCCAGCTTGCATTCCTACATGTATGGAACCCTCTACCAACTGTTCTGGCTCCTGCATCACTGGGTGTTTCTGCAAACCAGGCTTTGTCTTCAAAGGACGGCACTGCGTGCCACTGGACAAGTGTGGTTGTTTAGATGACAACAATAACTATTATGAGGTCAGATGTCCTAGTTAGTACTGTGTACAGTGTACATTTAAAGACATACAGTATACTTTCTCAGTACTGATTGTTTTCATTTTATCCAGCCTGGTGAGATAGTATTTGGAGATGGCTGCACAAAGCTGTGTCGCTGTGTAGGGAACTACACTTTGGAATGTGTTGATAACTCCTGTGACCCCACTGAAGAGTGTCGAGAGGTTAATGGTGTTGCAGGCTGTTATCCTAAAGGTAATAATGTTTGTTGACTTTATTGTTGTTGACTTGATTTAATGCAGTGTAATAAATTACATCTGCACAAGGAGCACCTTGTGTTGTGCTTTACAGTCAGTCGGTATAACTTGATAGTTGACAGTGTGGAAATTACAATTTTTTCATATATTATTCCTTTAGGTACATCCACATGCATAGCATCTGGCGATCCACACTACACCAGCTTTGACAAACGCAAATATGACTTCATGGGCAACTGCAGCTATCTGATGTCTAGTCCATGCAATGACACAACTGTGCCCTACTTTGAGGTCCATACTGACAATGAAAACCGGTATAACAGGCCGACCATCTCCTATGTGAATGCCGTACATGTATACGCACAGATGATAAAGATCTCCATTCTCAAAGGTGGCACTGTGCAGGTAAGACATCAGAGGAAGAAACCGGATGTTTTGCATGTCAAAACCAATCACGCTTTCACGTTATCAGGCACTACTGCATTACAAACAAACATCGTTCTGTGGTACAAATCACTGCACATGCTCAGGAACACTTCTGAAAACCACTGCAATTGACCATGGAAAGAAACTTGCACTTACACTTAGCACTTAGTTCCTCCTAAGTGCTAAGTGCGCCGAGCGACGCATCGGGCAGCTAACAATCTCCATCGATGTCGGTCAGGGGCGAATGTTTCAGCTTCGTCCCAGGCGATGCCGACTGTTTTCAGATCATCCATAAACGTTCGACGCCATGTGATATTTGGTCGGCCTTGCTTTCGCTGGTTCTGCCGAAGGCTTCTTCCTGTTAAAAGACGTCTCTGTCACCAAAGGGCTTGGTCAATGGGGTCATATGATTGTTGTTTTTTTTCTCTGTATGTATTATTGTAGGGTCTACCTTACAATATAAAGCACTTTGAGGTTACTGTTTTTGTGATTTGGAGCTATATAAAAACCATTGAATTTAAATGAATTGAATTGGAGACGTCGGAGGACACCGGCAGCCTTCCCTACTCTGAAGTTGACATCTTGATCAGAGAACCCGTCATTCGAGATGATGCTGCCCAGACATGTGAAATTTTCCAACTTTTCAGCACGTTATTTGTTGATTATGACGGGAATATGGGCAGTTGTGTAGCCAACTCGGAGTACCTTGGTTTTCTTGGCGCTGATTCATAATCCGACTTTCCTCACCTCCATCTACAAAGCTGCAGTCCACTCTTGGAGGTCTTCCGTAGTCAAGCCCAGTAGGGCGATGTCGTCCAGGAAGTCCAATTCGATGAGATTGCTCGTGCCAGGGGACACCGATGCCAGCTTGGTCATCTGATTGTTGCATGGTTAAGTCAATTACCATCAGGAAGAGAAAAGGCAAACGCAGGTATTGATCTTGAAGAAATCCGTTGAGAAATCATCTGTCCGGACGCCGAAGCGGGAGTTGGAGCAGAGAAAAAAGCGCTATACAAATACAGGGCATTTACCATTTACCAGAGACCACAAAATGCATCTACAAACTGCTGGGGGACTCCATATTGATGTGGGATAGCCCATAGAGTCGGCCGGTGGACGTTGTCAAAAGCTTTCTTGAAGTCGTTGAAATCAATAGAAATCTTCCTTTGCTATTCCAATTTTCGTTCAATGATCATGCGGAGGGTGAAGATGTGCTCGATGCGTGACTGGCCACTCCGAAAGCCAGCAAGCTCTTCTCACAATCGTTCGTCTACTGCGCGTCGTAGCCAATTCAAAAGAATGAGGCACCCAAATCGCCTTTCAGGAAGTTTGGTGATAACGCCTTTTGCCCATTCATAGGGTACACGCAATGTTGACCAGCAGGCGTTTAGGGGTCTTCTAAGGGCGGCATCCAACTGGGCTTCGTCGTGCTTCAGCATTGTGGGGAGGAACTCGTCCAGGCCAGCAGCCTTTCCAGTCTTGAGGAGTCAGATCGCTGTCTTGACTTCGGCGTCGCTGATTTTTCCGATATCGACAGGAAGAAGATCCATGGAGGGTGCAAGTTCTTCAGCCTCGAACAAGTGGAGTTGCTCCGGCTGGTTTAAAGTATCGCAGAACTGTTTGGCTCAACGTTGGTCTTGTTCAGCTTCAGTGAGGAGGACTCGTCCATTTTGTCTCGGATTGGGACCAAGCGGCCCCCGCAAGCCCCTGTTAGATCTCGAACAATGCGATTTAAGATTCGGGTATCGTTCTGGTCTACTGTTTTCTTGGGCATCCATGCCTTTGGCTTCGATCCACTCTCGCTTGTCATGCCGGCAGCTGCGTTTGACATGTCGGGCAAGAGCTGAGTTGTTCAGACATCATTGGCATGATAAAGGAACGTTTCTTTTCAGTTACAGATAGTAATGTTGTGACATGGGTAATTCAAAAATGAAAATGTTGGCTAATAATTGAACAGATTTGATGTACTGTTCCTATTTTCCCATACAGGTTAATGGGACCAATGTCAATCTGCCACTGTCCCCGGCCCCTGGTATTTCTGTGTTCAAGTCAGGAAAACACTACACTGTCTCCATGAACTTTGGTGTGACGGTTCGATATGATGGAAACGCCTTCATGGACATCAAAGTGATCAAAGAGTGAGTGAAGACCAAATTCATGGTTTCCTTATAAAATGGTGTTTTAATCACAAATTCACCAGTTCAGAAATGTACACCCATACTGATACAACTAAAAATACTGTAAACAGTAATAAGGTGATAAAGGCAGAAATTAATGGCACAGCTAGGATACTTTATTTAAGCAATTTAGCAGGGGCAACAAAAACAGCTCACTCAAAATTTCAAGATGAGATGTAGTTCTGACTAAGTTGCTTGTCTTTCTTGCATAAGACTCTAACACAATCATTTTCTGTAATCTGCAGCTATCAGAACAGGCTGTGTGGCCTGTGTGGCAACTATGATGGAGATACTAAAGATGACTTCCGCAAACCAGATGGAAGCTTAGCTGAAAATGCCAATGACTTTGGACACAGTTGGAACATGAATCCAGAGTGAGTATTGCAGAGATGCAAGTGTAAAGAAACATTTACCATTGACAAAAGACAAATGTTCTTAAGATGATGGTCTGTCTTGACAGATGTAATGAGAAACCCAACACTACCATCCCTGGGTGCAATGAAGAAGAACAGGAACTGTATGAAAGCTCTGGATATTGTGGCATTCTGCTGGACAAAAATGGACCTTTTGCTGTGTGCCATCCCAAAGTCAACCCCAATGTATGTTCATGTAGAGGATAGTGCACATATAATAAACAAATGTGGAACAGGTCCTTATTCTGAGCTTGTTGTATTTGTGTATGTGTGTGTGCATTCAAGGTGAAAATGTGATATTAGTAATAGTGGAATAATTTGAATATGTGGTTTTAGATGGTCACACAATATAAAGCATTGTAACAAAGTGATTGTTTGTTCTCAGAACTACTTCAAGGACTGTGTCTTTGACTTGTGTGAGCTGGATGGTGCCAAACCCATTTTGTGTGAAGCCATTGAAGCCTATGTCAATGAATGCCAAGATCGTGGGGTAAACCTTGGACCATGGAGGAATGAAACCTTCTGCCGTGAGTATTGGAAGGACAAATGATTTAATTTAGTAGTAAAATATCTTTAGGTATATCATTAGGTAAAAATCAGCTTGGCTGAGTAGTTGGGAGAAAATAACACAAAGAAGTTTATGTCAGTTTTGACTTGTGGAAGAGTACTTCATATGGGCTTCCTACTCACTAAAGTTAACTGAGGGAGTGCTGCTTTAGCGTACCTAGTTGGGCAGACAACATATGCCAAGAGGCTGCAGGAGACTGGGTTACCACCAAACTCAAACAATCTAGTTACAAGGAAGACAACACAGCTGGAAGTGCCAAAGACGTATCTCTTTTCTTGTGAAAAGCTGTCATTTTATATTTTAACCAGCACATACTTTTGTTTCCTATCACTAACTTCAACCTCTTGTGGTCTGCTTAGCACTGAGCTGTCCCCCAAACAGCCACTACGAACCTTGTGCAGATCCTTGTCAGGAAACATGCTTTGGAAAACCCCCCTCCTGCTCTGGTCCCTGCTCTGAGTCCTGTGTGTGTGATCCCAGCTATGTCCTGAGTGCTGGCAAGTGCGTTAAGGAGAACATGTGTGGCTGCAACCACACGAACGGCCAGTATTATGAGGTATGGTGAAGTGGGTCTGATAGGCCGGCAGTGAATCATTTGGTCCTTTGTATTTCAAGTCAGGTCACTTGCAGTCTCTTTATGTCCTCTCTAAAACAACATTTTCATACATACATGCATAAAATGATCTACAAAGAATCATCTGTGCCTGCTATGCTTAATTGTCAATTTTGTTGTCTGTTTGTCAGCCTGGAGAGGAGTTTTTTGAGGAAGACTGCAAGCGAAAATGTTGGTGTGGTGCAGCTGGAATTACCTGTGAACCCTCTGAATGCCCCCCAATGCATGAATGTAAACTTCAGGATGGAGAGCTGGGCTGCTATCCTACGAGTATGTTTGTAATGTTCACACCTAAAAAAAACACAGCGAAGCTGTAGCAATTATATTCTAAGTAGGTTTCCAGATCTCATGGGTTGGATGCCAACCTGAAAAGTTTTGCAACTGTGTTTGACGTGATGCTGTAGACTTTGTCAAAGTTCTCAAACTAGCATTTTCTATCCCTGCTTTAATATACATAATTAGACTGAGTAATGGAAGATAGAGAAGCACAACCCAGAGGTGTCTTTTACTTTCAATAACAGTGAAATATTTATGTGTGTGCTGCTGTTATGTTTCTTTTGCTCTCTTCTGTATAGTTTGTCTATAACAACACTTGTTACATGCATTTCTTTATAATACAAAATCACAGAGTTGCAGAAAATTTTTGTCTAGTCAGGAAATGATATATTCTTTGCATCTATTTTAATGCCAGTATAAGTCCAAAGCAACAGTGAACTGCACTTTTATTAGGTAATTGTTCTACAGTGGCTTCATCTGTGTTTCAGTCTGATGTTCCTGATGTTTTTCCCTCTCTCAGGCTTTCAGGATTGTGTAGTTTCTGGGGATCCACACTATAACACCTTTGACAAGAAGTACTACAGCTTCATGGGAACCTGTACTTACACACTGGCCAGAACCTGTAGGAACAGCACAGGTACACACTATTTTGAGACATTTATTCATTAAGATGTTTGGGTTTCATTGCACCTGTTCTAGTCTTGCCACACCACACGCACAAATTAAAGTTTAAATGAGCTAAATTTACTCATTTATTATTTTCATCGCAAAGCATGACAGATGTTGTTTTCATTCACGTTTGCTGCAAAAAGAAGACACTGAATGTCAGTGGTGGTTTGTATGTTAATGCCAATATCTGCCAATGTTCACCTTTAATATAAACACACAATATTCCTGATTGTCGTGGTCTTCCCTGTGCAGGCCCTTGGTTCTCTGTGGAGGCAAAGAATGAAGAGAGAGGAGTTGCAGGAGTGTCATACCTGAGGAAGCTATATGTGACAGTGGATGGAATTACTGTGACCCTGATGAAGAGCAGTAGAACACTGGTCAGTATATGAATTACTATCTCTTGTATTTCCCATCTTTAAGTAAAATGTGTGCCAACAGACATCCCACACATTAGTTGTATCATCACCATGGATGTCTTATGTCTACACATAACTGACATTTTAAAGAACTCAAATCATATCTTTAGTTACTTTGTTGCTAACAGCATGTAAAAAAAAAACAGATTTTTCCCATTTTGTCAGTTGAATCTATGCCAAAGATAACACAGTGTGATAGGCATAAAGCAATATCTTTCTTGCTTGTTAAATCTATACAAAGTCTGTTTTTGCCTGATATACTGCACATTGCACACTCTTTGTACTTTTATACTCCCTGACCTGTCCACCAATTAGACGTTTACACAGTCTGTTTAACATCTTTATATTCTTATATTCTTAACATCTTTTTCTTCATCACTGAATCAGGTGAACGGAGTACGGGTGGCTCTGCCCCACTCCCCCTCTCCTCTCATGTCTATTAGTCTTGCTGGTCAGTTCATCACGCTTCAAACATCCTTTGGCCTGAGGGTGCGTTGGGATGGAAACCATTATGCCCAGATTTCAGTTCCCAGGTTAGTATAAATATTGGTTTGAACTATTTTGATATTGTAGAACTTCTTTTTATTTCCTTCACACATTCATACAATACACCTTACCACTGTCTCCATTGCTCCATCATTCTTTTTTTGATGACCACTTTCCTCCGATGCAACCATAACCTAACGATCTGAAGAAACTCTGGTAGATAACGATCTAAACTGCTGAACGTCACCAGTTGTTTTATGTATGTTGTGAAAACTTAAAAAAAACAAAAAAACATAGCAGTCCATTTGTGTGCATATTGTGGACATATGCAACTTTTAATATATACTAACGATGCCCTGGTTTATTGTATCAGGGATCTTTGCATTCTCTTCATTTGTTTCTAGAATTACAATAAAAGGCCAAGCAACACCTTATTAAACATTGCAAATATTCTTAAGCTTGTCTTATTTTAATCCTACATATCCTGCCTTGACTTTGTCCTTCCAGCTCCTACTATGACCAAATGTGTGGCCTTTGTGGTGACTATGATGGGAACCCAGACAATGACTTCACTAAACCAGATGGCACTGTGGCAGGAAATAGTAATGACTTTGGGAACAGCTGGCAGACCAAAGACGATGAAGATGACTCGTGAGTTCGAACATATCTATTTTTCTGCCTTTTGGATTTCTTCTGGTTATGTCTTTTGTTACCTTACTGTCGGACTCTTTCTGACAAACTGAAGAGGATGTAACTGTGTTTTGTATTTGTATTGACCAGATGTACCCCAGGAACAAAGCCTGATCCAGACTGTGACCCCAACTTGGAAGCTGAAGTTGTAAAACCAGAGAAATGTGGTAAAATTACAGACCCTACTGGACCCTTCCGGTAAGAATTCACAACCCCTCCACTTTTGGTTATCGACTTGGTTAAACTGATGGGATTCCTGGGATTTTACAACGTTTTATTCCTGACCTTATAAAATCATGAAATAGATGGCAGCATGCCTGGTAATCACCCAACTGACCTGTAAAATATGAATAAATCTTTTCAATACTATTACTGTAATGCTGTAATGAACCCTTCTGGCACTGGGATGCCAGCTTTGTTCTTTGTCCCTCATTCTCAAATGCAGCAACAAGTTTTTACCAGACTTGCCATTTTATCTCCATCTATTGTTGCAAAAAACCTGGGATGCCAGGTTCTTTCTATATCCCTCCTTTGCAAATGCCACAGTGAGCTTTTGGCACCAGGATGCCAAGTTATTATTCCTCATTTGCAAATGCATCAACAAGGTTTTCTACCAAGGAGATTCCAGTTTCCCTTCCCCTCTGTCCCTCCCTCGCAAAATGCAGCAGCATGCTTCTTGGCACTAGGATGTCAGGCTTTCTTTCTCTATCCCTCCTTCACCAATGCAGGAGCAAGCTTTTAGCACCGGGTTGCCAGTTCCTCTTCCCTCCCTCTCTTTTTCACAAAAATGCAGCAGCATGTTTTTTGGCACTGGAATGCCAGGTTCTCTTTCTCTGTCCCTCCTTTTCAAATGTACCAGCAAGCTTTTGGGCCCGGGATTCTGGGTTTCTTTCTCTTTTCCTCCTGTACAAATCCAGCAGCATGCTTTTTGCAATGGTATTACAGGTTCTATTTCTCCGTCCGTCTTTTTCAAATTCGCCAGCATACATCTGGCATCGGGATGCCAGGTTCTTTTCCTTCATTCGCAGTAGCAAGCTTTTCTTCCCTCTATCTCTCCTGAGCAAAATGCAGCAGTGTGCTTTTTGGCACCTGGAAGCCAGTTTCTCTTCCCTCTATCCTTCTTTCCCAAATGTAGCAGCAAGCTTTCCCCAATAACTTGGATGCCAGGGTCCATGCATCTATCTATCTTTCACAAAATGTAACAATGCACATTCCTGACACTCTATTGCCAGTCTTTGTCTCCATATCGATCATTTGCAAACACAGCAGTAAAAGCTTTTACGAGCCGTCAAGCCATTGCCTCATGTCTTAAAATACAGACATGCATCCATCCAGCCTCCACACCAGTCGAGCCATGTTGCCACTCGATCAGGGGTTCTCCTCATTCATCTATTAAGGTCTTTCGTTGTCTGAAATTTGCTTTGATGTCTTCTCCCACCATTCCTTCATAATTTTCCGAACTCAACCACTCCACTCTCTGGAATCATTGACCACCTTCTCTCTGCGCTTCTCTTTTGTCCTGCTTTCCTTCTTCCTCTTCATCCGGTGTCGGCAGATGGCTGTCCTTCCATGGGAATGGTTTTGCCAGAGGTTTCTTCCCGTTAAAAGGAGTTTTTCCTTCCCACTGTCGCCAAAGTGCTTGCTCATAGGGAGTCATATGATTGTTGGGTTTTCTCTGTAGGTATTATTGCAGGGTCTACCTTACATATAAAATGCCTTGAGGCGATTGTTGTTGTGATTTGGGGCTGTATAAATAAATTGAATTGAAAAATTGAATTATTACTGCAGAGGTCTTTCACCTTCACAATGCACAGTTATTGCTGCTTCTAGGGGATGCCTTCTTTGGGGATCTGCCAGGCCCGGGAGGTGCCAGTCCCCTCTGCAGCCTTCCCTAAAGCTCAGTTCAATTCATGTTTAAGCCATTCACCTTTTTCTAATAGAAACACTGTAAAATGTAAAATGAGGATGTGGGCTCAGCTAGTGAATTAGAGATAAAGTATCCAAACACTTCCCTTCCTGTTCTTATCTATATATAATCCCCCAGTTCTACTAGCTGTTTGTTCTTCCATTCATTCCCAACCCCCCCTCCCCTTTTTCAATTTCAATTCTTTCACTGTTTTACTTCTCATTAGTACATGGGGATCTGCCAGCCCAGGAGCCGCCACCAGTCCCCAGCGAGGCCTTCCCCAAACCGCAGTTCAATTCATGTTTAAGCCATTCACCTTTATTCACTGGCCACAGCTAGTGAATTGTTGCTAAACTTATGCAACAATTGTTGACTGTTTCACCACCAAATGCAGCTTGTTTGTTTGTTCGAACTCGGATTTTCAGTATATATGAGCCTCTGCCTTTTCCTACCTAAGCTAAGTGAGTGCTTTTCTCTGTTACAGGGAGTGCATCAGTGTAGTTAATCCCACTCCATTCTTCCAAAGCTGTGTGTATGACATGTGTCAGTTCAACGGCCAGCAGCACGTGCTGTGTGACCAGCTCCAGGCCTACACTGACGCATGTCATAGTGCTGGAGCCAAAGTCTACCAATGGAGAACTCCAGACTTCTGCCGTAAGTTTGAATCTGAGATATACCAAATATATCTAAATGATATATGATAGTTTAATAATAATATCAGCTGTTCTTTGTGAAAATCATAAAGTATATATAAAACATAGTCACAGTGACATCACCCATTGGCTTGATAAGCCCCATTTTGAAACATAAATGAATAAATCCTACTCCCCCCTCCCTTCTCTGTTGCCATTTGTCTACCATTGTTCCCTCTCATTATTGTTCATCCCTGTGTTTGTCCACACAGCTCTGACCTGTCCTCCCAATAGCTCCTACTCCCTTTGTGTGAATTCATGTCCTGAGACATGTCTTGGTGTGGTGGGACCACCTGGCTGTGAGGAAGTGTGTGTGGAGGGTTGTGAGTGTAACCCTGGCTTCATTCTCAGTGATGACAAATGTGTAGAACTGAGAGACTGTGGTTGTGTGGACCCCAGTGGAACCTATCACCCTGTAAGTGAAAACAGCCTCCAAACAATTAAAACCATATTCCATTTACCTTTAAAATGTGCTAAGCTCATGCTAACATCATTTTCAGTTCTCTTTATAACTTCAACAGGAGAGACGCCAAAAGACACAAAGACCCTACAGTACAAAAGAAATTAAAACTCAACTAAATTAAGGGTGCATAGACTGCAGTGAACTGTTGGCACACAAATATTGGTTTTACAACAAAGATTTTTACTTTCAACTTATCAAGCACAGATTATATTTATTATACTGTATTTTACCTGAATTTAAAAGACACTGGTGTTATAGAATTTGTATTTATGTCACAGCATTTACATACTGGTGCCACCACAATTAGCAAGCCCAAAATCAATAAATAAATGAGTAAAGGTTGGCCTAATTAGTTAGTGGCATACAGAATCCCTGGTTTGCATCCAAATGTATATTTATCATTTAGATCTTTATATTCGTGTGATGTACAAGAGAGAATTACATGACAAAATTTTGATTGTTTTTTGCATTCTGTGTACATTTGTCAGGTGGGCGATGACTGGTACTTGGAGGGTTGTGAACAAAAGTGTATGTGTCACAGTGGAGGTCTGCTACAGTGTCATAACACCAGCTGTAACCCAACTACTGAGAGCTGCCAACTACAAGATGGAGAATATGAATGCCACCCTCTGGGTATGTTAATCACACAGCTTCACATAGAAATAGCTGCATGAATGCATGGATGTGGATTATAGTGTCAAGTGCTTTATCCGACTGGTCCTAGAAATGCAGTAAATAAATGCAGTCATTTTAGCAACAGGCGCTCCAAACCTCCACTGTCTCAACTGATGTTGTTAGTTTGGACTGAGTTTGTTAAGACTGCATAATAACTTCCTACCTTTTTTGTTCCTGAAAGAGTATCTGCACATTTTCCAGTAATCCTTTTTCTTTCTATCCAGACCTGTGTCCTCCTAACGCAGAGTATATAGAGTGCGGTCCAGCTTGCATTCCTACATGTATGGAACCCTCTACCAACTGTTCTGGCTCCTGCATCACTGGGTGTTTCTGCAAACCAGGCTTTGTCTTCAAAGGACGGCACTGCGTGCCACTGGACAAGTGTGGTTGTTTAGATGACAACAATAACTATTATGAGGTCAGATGTCCTAGTTAGTACTGTGTACAGTGTACATTTAAAGACATACAGTATACTTTCTCAGTACTGATTGTTTTCATTTTATCCAGCCTGGTGAGATAGTATTTGGAGATGGCTGCACAAAGCTGTGTCGCTGTGTAGGGAACTACACTTTGGAATGTGTTGATAACTCCTGTGACCCCACTGAAGAGTGTCGAGAGGTTAATGGTGTTGCAGGCTGTTATCCTAAAGGTAATAATGTTTGTTGACTTTATTGTTGTTGACTTGATTTAATGCAGTGTAATAAATTACATCTGCACAAGGAGCACCTTGTGTTGTGCTTTACAGTCAGTCGGTATAACTTGATAGTTGACAGTGTGGAAATTACAATTTTTTCATATATTATTCCTTTAGGTACATCCACATGCATAGCATCTGGCGATCCACACTACACCAGCTTTGACAAACGCAAATATGACTTCATGGGCAACTGCAGCTATCTGATGTCTAGTCCATGCAATGACACAACTGTGCCCTACTTTGAGGTCCATACTGACAATGAAAACCGGTATAACAGGCCGACCATCTCCTATGTGAATGCCGTACATGTATACGCACAGATGATAAAGATCTCCATTCTCAAAGGTGGCACTGTGCAGGTAAGACATGAGAAGAAGAAACGGACGTTTTGCATGTGAAAACCAATCACGCTTTCACGTTATCAGGCACTACTGCATTACAAACAAACATCATTCTGTGGTACAAATCACTGCACATGCTCAGGAACACTTCTGAAAACCACTGCAATTGACCATGGAAAGAAACTTGCACTTACACTTAGCACTTGGTTCCTCCTACGCCAAGTGACGCATCGGGCAGCTAACAATCTCCATCGATGTCGGTCAGGGGCGAATGTTTCAGCTTCGTCCCAGGCGATGCCGACTGTTTTCAGATCATCCATAAACGTTCGACGCCATGTGATATTTGGTCGGCCTTGCTTTCGCTGGTTCTGCCGAAGGCTTCTTCCTGTTAAAAGACGCCTCTGTTACCAAAGGGCTTGGTCAATGGGGTCATATGATTGTTGTTTTTTTTCTCTGTATGTATTATTGTAGGATCTACCTTACAATATAAAGCACCTTGAGGTGACTGTTTTTGTGATTTGGGGCTATATAAAAAACATTGAATTTAAATGAATTGAATTGGAGACGTCGGAGGACACCGGCAGCCTTCCCTACTCTGGAGTTGACATCTTGATCAGAGATCCCGTCATTCGAGATGATGCTGCCCAGATATGTGAAATTTTCCAACTTTTCAGCACGTTATTGGTTGATTATGACGGGAACATGGCCAGTTGTGTAGCCAACTCGGAGTACCTTGGTTTTCTTGGCGCTGATTCGTAATCCGACTTTCCTCACCTGCAGTCCATTCTTGGAGGTCTTCCGTAGTCGAGCCCAGTAGGGGCCAAGTAGCCAATTCAAAAGAATGAGGCAAAGCACTTTCCCGGGTACCGACAGCAGCGTGATGCCCCGGCAGTTGTTACAGTCACCCAAATCGCCTTTCGGGAAGTTTGGTGATAACACTTTTTGCCCATTCATAGGGTACACGCGATGTTGTCCAGCAGGCGTTTAGGGGTTTTCTAAGGGCGCCATCCAATCATCTGTCTGGACGCAGAACCGGGAGTTGGAGCAGAGATCACAAAAGGCGTCTACAAACTGCTGGGGGACTCCATATTGACGTGGGATAGCCCATAGAGTCGACCGGTGGATGTTGTCAAAAGCTTCCTTGAAGTCGTTGAAATTACCCATTCATAGGGTACACGCGATGTTGACCAGCAGGCGTTTAGGGGACTTCTAAGGGCGGCATCCAACTGGGCTTCGTCATGCTTCAGCATTGTGGGGAGGAACTCGTCCAGGCCAGCAGCCTTTCCAGTCTTGAGGAGTCAGATCGCTGTCTTGACTTCGGCGTCGCTGATTTTTCCGATATCGACAGGAAGAAGATCCATGGAGGGTGCAAGTTCTTCAGCCTCGAACAAGTGGAGTTGCTCCGGCTGGTTTAAAGTATCGCAGAACTGTTTGGCTCAACGTTGGTCTTGCTCAGCTTCAGTGAGGAGGACTCGTCCATTTTGTCTCGGATTGGGACCAAGCGGCCACCGCAAGCCCCTGTTAGATCTCGAACAATGCGATTTAAGATTCGGGTATCGTTCTGGTCTACTGTTTTCTTGGGCATCCATGCCTTTGGCTTCGATCCACTCTCGCTTGTCATGCCGGCAGCTGCGTTTGACATGTCGGCCAAGAGCTGAGTTGTTCAGACATCATTGGCATGATAAAGGAACGTTTCTTTTCAGTTACAGATAGTAATGTTGTGACATGGGTAATTCAAAAATGAAAATGTTGGCTAATAATTGACCAGATTTGATGTACTGTGCCTATTTTCCCATACAGGTTAATGGGACCAATGTCAATCTGCCACTGTCCCCGGCCCCTGGTATTTCTGTGTTCAAATCAGGAAAACACTACACTGTCTCCATGAACTTTGGTGTGACGGTTCGATATGATGGAAACGCCTTCATGGACATCAAAGTGATCAAAGAGTGAGTGAAGACCAAATTCATGGTTTCCTTATAAAATGGTGTTTTAATCAAAAATTCACCAGTTCAGAAATGTACACCCATACTGATACAACTAAAAATACTGTAAACAGTAATAAGGTGATAAAGGCAGAAATTAATGGCACAGCTAGGATACTTTATTTAAGCAATTTAGCAGGGGCAACACAAACAGCTCACTCAAAATTTCAAGATGAGATGTAGTTCTGACTAAGTTGCTTGTCTTTCTTGGATAAGACTCTAACGCAATCATTTTCTGTAATCTGCAGCTATCAGAACAAGCTTTGTGGCCTGTGTGGCAACTATGATGGAGAAACTAAAGATGACTTCCGCAAACCAGATGGAAGCTTAGCTGAAAATGCCAATGACTTTGGACACAGTTGGAACATGAATCCAGAGTGAGTATTGCAGAGATGCAAGTGTAAAGAAACTTTTACCATTGACAAAAGACAAATGTTCTTAAGATGATGGTCTGTCTTGACAGATGTAATGAGAAACCCAACACTACCATCCCTGGGTGCAATGAAGAAGAACAGGAACTGTATGAAAGCTCTGGATATTGTGGCATTCTGCTGGACAAAAATGGACCTTTTGCTGTGTGCCATCCCAAAGTCAACCCCAATGTATGTTCATGTAGAGGATAGTGCACATATAATAAACAAATGTGGAACAGGTCCTTATTCTGAGCTTGTTGTATTTGTGTATGTGTGTGTGCATTCAGGGTGAAAATGTGATATTAGTAATAGTGGAATAATTTGAATATGTGGTTTTAGATGGTCACACAATATAAAGCATTGTAACAAAGTGATTGTTTGCTCTCAGAACTACTTCAGGGACTGTGTCTTTGACTTGTGTGAGCTGGATGGTGCCAAGCCCATTTTGTGTGAAGCCATTGAAGCCTATGTCAATGAATGCCAAGATCGTGGGGTAAACCTTGGACCATGGAGGAATGAAACCTTCTGCCGTGAGTATTGGAAGGACAAATGATTTAATTTAGTAGTAAAATATCTTTAGGTATATCATTAGGTAAAAATCAGCTTGGCTGAGTAGTTGGGAGAAAATAACACAAAGAAGTTTATGTCAGTTTTGACTTGTGGAAGAGTACTTCATACGGGCTTCCTACTCACTAAAGTTAACTGAGGGAGTGCTGCTTTAGCATACCTAGTTGGGCAGACAACATATGCCAAGAGGCTGCAGGAGACTGGGTTACCACCAAACTCAAACAATCTAGTTACAAGGAAAACAACACAGCTGGAAGTGCCAAAGACGTATCTCTTTTCTTGTGAAAAGCTGTCATTTTATATTTTAACCAGCACATACTTTTGTTTCCTATCACTAACTTCAACCTCTTGTGGTCTGCTTAGCACTGAGCTGTCCCCCAAACAGCCACTACGAACCTTGTGCAGATCCTTGTCAGGAAACATGCTTTGGAAAACCCCCCTCCTGCTCTGGTCCCTGCTCTGAGTCCTGTGTGTGTGATCCCAGCTATGTCCTGAGTGCTGGCAAGTGCGTTAAGGAGAACATGTGTGGCTGCAACCACACGAACGGCCAGTATTATGAGGTATAGTGAAGTGGGTCTGATAGGCCGGCAGTGAATCATTTGGTCCTTTGTATTTCAAGTCAGGTCACTTGCAGTCTCTTTATGTCCTCTCTAAAACAACATTTTCATACATACATGCATAAAATGATCTACAAAGAATCATCTGTGCCTGCTATGCTTAATTGTCAATTTTGTTGTCTGTTTGTCAGCCTGGAGAGGAGTTTTTTGAGGAAGACTGCAAGCGAAAATGTTGGTGTGGTGCAGCTGGAATTACCTGTGAAGCCTCTGAATGCCCCCCAATGCATGAATGTAAACTTCAGGATGGAGAGCTGGGCTGCTATCCTACGAGTATGTTTGTAATGTTCACACCTAAAAAAAACACAGCAAAGCTGTAGCCATTATATTCTAAGTCGGTTTCCAGATCTCATGGGTTGGAGTGCCAACCTGAAAAGTTTTGCAACTGTGTTTGACGTGATGCTGTAGACTTTGTCAAAGTTCTCAAACTAGCATTTTCTATCCCTGCTCTAATATACATAATTAGACTGAGTAATGGAAGATAGAGAAGCACAACCCAGAGGTGTCTTTTACTTTCAATAACAGTGAAATATTTATGTGTGTGTTGCTGTTATGTTTCTTTTGCTCTCTTCTGTACAGTTTGTCTATAACAACACTTGTTACATGCATTTCTTTATAATACAAAATCACAGAGTTGCAGAAAAGAAATGCAAATAATACAAATTTTTGTCTAGTCAGGAAATGATATATTCTTTGCATCTATTTTAATGCCAGTATAAGTCCAAAGCAACAGTGAACTGCACTTTTATTAGGTAATTGTTCTACAGTGGCTTCATCTGTGTTTCAGTCTGATGTTCCTGATGTTTTTCCCTCTCTCAGGCTTTCAGGATTGTGTAGTTTCTGGGGATCCACACTATAACACCTTTGACAAGAAGTACTACAGCTTCATGGGAACCTGTACTTACACACTGGCCAGAACCTGTAGGAACAGCACAGGTACACACTATTTTGAGACATTTATTCATTAAGATGTTTGGGTTTCATTGCACCTGTTCTAGTCTTGCCACACCACACGCACAAATTAAAGTTTAAATGAGCTAAATTTACTCATTTATTATTTTCATCGCAAAGCATGACAGATGTTGTTTTCATTCACGTTTGCTGCAAAAAGAAGACACTGAATGTCAGTGGTGGTTTGTATGTTAATGCCAATATCTGCCAATGTTCACCTTTAATATAAACACACAATATTCCTGATTGTCGTGGTCTTCCCTGTGCAGGCCCTTGGTTCTCTGTGGAGGCAAAGAATGAAGAGAGAGGAGTTGCAGGAGTGTCATACCTGAGGAAGCTATATGTGACAGTGGATGGAATTACTGTGACCCTGATGAAGAGCAGTAGAACACTGGTCAGTATATGAATTACTATCTCTTGTATTTCCCATCTTTAAGTAAAATGTGTGCCAACAGACATCCCACACATTAGTTGTATCATCACCATGGATGTCTTATGTCTACACATAACTGACATTTTAAAGAACTCAAATCATATCTTTAGTTACTTTGTTGCTAACAGCATGTAAAAAAAACAAAACAGATTTTTCCCATTTTGTCAGTTGAATCTATGCCAAAGATAACACAGTGTGATAGGCATAAAGCAATATCTTTCTTGCTTGTTAAATCTATACAAAGTCTGTTTTTGCCTGATATACTGCACATTGCACACTCTTTGTACTTTTATACTCCCTGACCTGTCCACCAATTAGACGTTTACACAGTCTGTTTAACATCTTTATATTCTTATATTCTTAACATCTTTTTCTTCATCACTGAATCAGGTGAACGGAGTACGGGTGGCTCTGCCCCACTCCCCCTCTCCTCTCATGTCTATTAGTCTTGCTGGTCAGTTCATCACGCTTCAAACATCCTTTGGCCTGAGGGTGCGTTGGGATGGAAACCATTATGCCCAGATCTCAGTTCCCAGGTTAGTATAAATATTGGTTTGAACTATTTTGATATTGTAGAACTTCTTTTTATTTCCTTCACACATTCATACAATACACCTTACCACTGTCTCCATTGCTCCATCATTCTTTTTTTGATGACCACTTTCCTCCGATGCAACCATAACCTAACGATCTGAAGAAACTCTGGTAGATAACGATCTAAACTGCTGAACGTCACCAGTTGTTTTATGTATGTTGTGAAAACTTAAAAAAAAAAAAACATAGCAGTCCATTTGTGTGCATATTGTGGACATATGCAACTTTTAATATATACTAACGATGCCCTGGTTTATTGTATCAGGGATCTTTGCATTCTCTTCATTTGTTTCTAGAATTACAATAAAAGGCCAAGCAACACCTTATTAAACATTGCAAATATTCTTAAGCTTGTCTTATTTTAATCCTACATATCCTGCCTTGACTTTGTCCTTCCAGCTCCTACTATGACCAAATGTGTGGCCTTTGTGGTGACTATGATGGGAACCCAGACAATGACTTCACTAAACCAGATGGCACTGTGGCAGGAAATAGTAATGACTTTGGGAACAGCTGGCAGACCAAAGACGATGAAGATGACTCGTGAGTTCGAACATATCTATTTTTCTGCCTTTTGGATTTCTTCTGGTTATGTCTTTTGTTACCTTACTGTCGGACTCTTTCTGAGAAACTGAAGAGGATGTAACTGTGTTTTGTATTTGTATTGACCAGATGTACCCCAGGAACAAAGCCTGATCCAGACTGTGACCCCAACTTGGAAGCTGAAGTTGTAAAACCAGAGAAATGTGGTAAAATTACAGACCCTACTGGACCCTTCCGGTAAGAATTCACAACCCCTCCACTTTTGGTTATCGACTTGGTTAAACTGATGGGATTCCTGGGATTTTACAACGTTTTATTCCTGACCTTATAAAATCATGAAATAGATGGCAGCATGCCTGGTAATCACCCAACTGACCTGTAAAATATGAATAAATCTTTTCAATACTATTACTGTAATGCTGTAATGAACCCTTCTGGCACTGGGATGCCAGCTTTGTTCTTTGTCCCTCATTCTCAAATGCAGCAACAAGTTTTTACCAGACTTGCCATTTTATCTCCATCTATTGTTGCAAAAAACCTGGGATGCCAGGTTCTTTCTATATCCCTCCTTTGCAAATGCCACAGTGAGCTTTTGGCACCAGGATGCCAAGTTATTATTCCTCATTTGCAAATGCATCAACAAGGTTTTCTACCAAGGAGATTCCAGTTTCCCTTCCCCTCTGTCCCTCCCTCGCAAAATGCAGCAGCATGCTTCTTGGCACTAGGATGTCAGGCTTTCTTTCTCTATCCCTCCTTCACCAATGCAGGAGCAAGCTTTTAGCACCGGGTTGCCAGTTCCTCTTCCCTCCCTCTCTTTTTCACAAAAATGCAGCAGCATGTTTTTTGGCACTGGAATGCCAGGTTCTCTTTCTCTGTCCCTCCTTTTCAAATGTACCAGCAAGCTTTTGGGCCCGGGATTCTGGGTTTCTTTCTCTTTTCCTCCTGTACAAATCCAGCAGCATGCTTTTTGCAATGGTATTACAGGTTCTATTTCTCTGTCCGTCTTTTTCAAATTCGCCAGCATACATCTGGCATCGGGATGCCAGGTTCTTTTCCTTCATTCGCAGTAGCAAGCTTTTCTTCCCTCTATCTCTCCTGAGCAAAATGCAGCAGTGTGCTTTTTGGCACCTGGAAGCCAGTTTCTCTTCCTTCTTTCCCAAATATAGCAGCAAGCTTTCCCCAATAACTTGGATGCCAGGGTCCATGCATCTATCTATCTTTCACAAAATGTAACAATGCACATTCCTGACACTCTATTGCCAGTCTTTGTCTCCATATCGATCATTTGCAAACACAGCAGTAAAAGCTTTTACGAGCCGTCAAGCCATTGCCTCATGTCTTAAAATATAGACATGCATCCATCCAGCCTCCACACCAGTCGAGCCATGTTGCCACTCGATCAGGGGTTCTCCTCATTCATCTATTAAGGTCTTTCGTTGTCTGAAATTTGCTTTGATGTCTTCTCCCACCATTCCTTCATAATTTTCCGAACTCAACCACTCCACTCTCTGGAATCATTGACCACCTTCTCTCTGCGCTTCTCTTTTGTCCTGCTTTCCTTCTTCCTCTTCAACCGGTGTCGGCAGATGGCTGTCCTTCCATGGGAATGGTTTTGCCAGAGGTTTCTTCCCGTTAAAAGGAGTTTTTCCTTCCCACTGTCGCCAAAGTGCTTGCTCATAGGGAGTCATATGATTGTTGGGTTTTCTCTGTAGGTATTATTGCAGGGTCTACCTTACATATAAAACGCCTTGAGGCGATTGTTGTTGTGATTTGGGGCTGTATAAATAAATTGAATTGAAAAATTGAATTATTACTGCAGAGGTCTTTCACCTTCACAATGCACAGTTATTGCTGCTTCTAGGGGATGCCTTCTTTGGGGATCTGCCAGGCCCGGGAGGTGCCAGTCCCCTCTGCAGCCTTCCCTAAAGCTCAGTTCAATTCATGTTTAAGCCATTCACCTTTTTCTAATAGAAACACTGTAAAATGTAAAATGAGGATGTGGGCTCAGCTAGTGAATTAGAGATAAAGTATCCAAACACTTCCCTTCCTGTTCTTATCTATATATAATCCCCCAGTTCTACTAGCTGTTTGTTCTTCCATTCATTCCCAACCCCCCCTCCCCTTTTTCAATTTCAATTCTTTCACTGTTTTACTTCTCATTAGTACATGGGGATCTGCCAGCCCAGGAGCCGCCACCAGTCCCCAGCGAGGCCTTCCCCAAACCGCAGTTCAATTCATGTTTAAGCCATTCACCTTTATTCACTGGCCACAGCTAGTGAATTGTTGCTAAACTTATGCAACAATTGTTGACTGTTTCACCACCAAATGCAGCTTGTTTGTTTGTTCGAACTCGGATTTTCAGTATATATGAGCCTCTGCCTTTTCCTACCTAAGCTAAGTGAGTGCTTTTCTCTGTTACAGGGAGTGCATCAGTGTAGTTAATCCCACTCCATTCTTCCAAAGCTGTGTGTATGACATGTGTCAGTTCAACGGCCAGCAGCACGTGCTGTGTGACCAGCTCCAGGCCTACACTGACGCATGTCATAGTGCTGGAGCCAAAGTCTACCAATGGAGAACTCCAGACTTCTGCCGTAAGTTTGAATCTGAGATATACCAAATATATCTAAATGATATATGATAGTTTAATAATAATATCAGCTGTTCTTTGTGAAAATCATAAAGTATATATAAAACATAGTCACAGTGACATCACCCATTGGCTTGATAAGCCCCATTTTGAAACATAAATGAATAAATCCTACTCCCCCCTCCCTTCTCTGTTGCCATTTGTCTACCATTGTTCCCTCTCATTATTGTTCATCCCTGTGTTTGTCCACACAGCTCTGACCTGTCCTCCCAATAGCTCCTACTCCCTTTGTGTGAATTCATGTCCTGAGACATGTCTTGGTGTGGTGGGACCACCTGGCTGTGAGGAAGTGTGTGTGGAGGGTTGTGAGTGTAACCCTGGCTTCATTCTCAGTGATGACAAATGTGTAGAACTGAGAGACTGTGGTTGTGTGGACCCTAGTGGAACCTATCACCCTGTAAGTGAAAACAGCCTCCAAACAATTAAAACCATATTCCATTTACCTTTAAAATGTGCTAAGCTCATGCTAACATCATTTTCAGTTCTCTTTATAACTTCAACAGGAGAGACGCCAAAAGACACAAAGACCCTACAGTACAAAAGAAATTAAAACTCAACTAAATTAAGGGTGCATAGACTGCAGTGAACTGTTGGCACACAAATATTGGTTTTACAACAAAGATTTTTACTTTCAACTTATCAAGCACAGATTATATTTATTATACTGTATTTTACCTGAATTTAAAAGACACTGGTGTTATAGAATTTGTATTTATGTCACAGCATTTACATACTGGTGCCACCACAATTAGCAAGCCCAAAATCAATAAATAAATGAGTAAAGGTTGGCCTAATTAGTTAGTGGCATACAGAATCCCTGGTTTGCATCCAAATGTATATTTATCATTTAGATCTTTATATTCGTGTGATGTACAAGAGAGAATTACATGACAAAATTTTGATTGTTTTTTGCATTCTGTGTACATTTGTCAGGTGGGCGATGACTGGTACTTGGAGGGTTGTGAACAAAAGTGTATGTGTCACAGTGGAGGTCTGCTACAGTGTCATAACACCAGCTGTAACCCAACTACTGAGAGCTGCCAACTACAAGATGGAGAATATGAATGCCACCCTCTGGGTATGTTAATCACACAGCTTCACATAGAAATAGCTGCATGAATGCATGGATGTGGATTATAGTGTCAAGTGCTTTATCCGACTGGTCCTAGAAATGCAGTAAATAAATGCAGTCATTTTAGCAACAGGCGCTCCAAACCTCCACTGTCTCAACTGATGTTGTTAGTTTGGACTGAGTTTGTTAAGACTGCATAATAACTTCCTACCTTTTTTGTTCCTGAAAGAGTATCTGCACATTTTCCAGTAATCCTTTTTCTTTCTATCCAGACCTGTGTCCTCCTAACGCAGAGTATATAGAGTGCGGTCCAGCTTGCATTCCTACATGTATGGAACCCTCTACCAACTGTTCTGGCTCCTGCATCACTGGGTGTTTCTGCAAACCAGGCTTTGTCTTCAAAGGACGGCACTGCGTGCCACTGGACAAGTGTGGTTGTTTAGATGACAACAATAACTATTATGAGGTCAGATGTCCTAGTTAGTACTGTGTACAGTGTACATTTAAAGACATACAGTATACTTTCTCAGTACTGATTGTTTTCATTTTATCCAGCCTGGTGAGATAGTATTTGGAGATGGCTGCACAAAGCTGTGTCGCTGTGTAGGGAACTACACTTTGGAATGTGTTGATAACTCCTGTGACCCCACTGAAGAGTGTCGAGAGGTTAATGGTGTTGCAGGCTGTTATCCTAAAGGTAATAATGTTTGTTGACTTTATTGTTGTTGACTTGATTTAATGCAGTGTAATAAATTACATCTGCACAAGGAGCACCTTGTGTTGTGCTTTACAGTCAGTCGGTATAACTTGATAGTTGACAGTGTGGAAATTACAATTTTTTCATATATTATTCCTTTAGGTACATCCACATGCATAGCATCTGGCGATCCACACTACACCAGCTTTGACAAACGCAAATATGACTTCATGGGCAACTGCAGCTATCTGATGTCTAGTCCATGCAATGACACAACTGTGCCCTACTTTGAGGTCCATACTGACAATGAAAACCGGTATAACAGGCCGACCATCTCCTATGTGAATGCCGTACATGTATACGCACAGATGATAAAGATCTCCATTCTCAAAGGTGGCACTGTGCAGGTAAGACATGAGAAGAAGAAACGGACGTTTTGCATGTGAAAACCAATCACGCTTTCACGTTATCAGGCACTACTGCATTACAAACAAACATCATTCTGTGGTACAAATCACTGCACATGCTCAGGAACACTTCTGAAAACCACTGCAATTGACCATGGAAAGAAACTTGCACTTACACTTAGCACTTAGTTCCTCCTACGCCAAGCGACGCATCGGGCAGCTAACAATCTCCATCGATGTCGGTCAGGGGCGAATGTTTCAGCTTCGTCCCAGGCAATGTCGACTGTTTTCAGATCATCCATAAACGTTCGACGCCATGTGATATTTGGTCGGCCTTGCTTTCGCTGGTTCTGCCGAAGGCTTCTTCCTGTTAAAAGACGCCTCTGTTACCAAAGGGCTTGGTCAATGGGGTCATATGATTGTTGTTTTTTTTCTCTGTATGTATTATTGTAGGATCTACCTTACAATATAAAGCACCTTGAGGTGACTGTTTTTGTGATTTGGGGCTATATATAAAACATTGAATTTAAATGAATTGAATTGGAGACGTTGGAGGACACCGGCAGCCTTCCCTACTCTGGAGTTGACATCTTGATCAGAGATCCCGTCATTCGAGATGATGCTGCCCAGATATGTGAAATTTTCCAACTTTTCAGCACGTTATTGGTTGATTATGACGGGAACATGGCCAGTTGTGTAGCCAACTCGGAGTACCTTGGTTTTCTTGGCGCTGATTCGTAATCCGACTTTCCTCACCTGCAGTCCATTCTTGGAGGTCTTCCGTAGTCGAGCCCAGTAGGGGCCCAGTAGCCAATTCAAAAGAATGAGGCAAAGCACTTTCCCGGGTACCGACAGCAGCGTGATGCCCCGGCAGTTGTTACAGTCACCCAAATCGCCTTTCGGGAAGTTTGGTGATAACACTTTTTGCCCATTCATAGGGTACACGCGATGTTGTCCAGCAGGCGTTTAGGGGTTTTCTAAGGGCGCCATCCAATCATCTGTCTGGACGCAGAACCGGGAGTTGGAGCAGAGATCACAAAAGGCGTCTACAAACTGCTGGGGGACTCCATATTGACGTGGGATAGCCCATAGAGTCGACCGGTGGATGTTGTCAAAAGCTTCCTTGAAGTCGTTGAAATTACCCATTCATAGGGTACACGCGATGTTGACCAGCAGGCGTTTAGGGGACTTCTAAGGGCGGCATCCAACTGGGCTTCGTCATGCTTCAGCATTGTGGGGAGGAACTCATCCAGGCCAGCAGCCTTTCCAGTCTTGAGGAGTCAGATCGCTGTCTTGACTTCGGCGTCGCTGATTTTTCCGATATCGACAGGAAGAAGATCCATGGAGGGTGCAAGTTCTTCAGCCTCGAACAAGTGGAGTTGCTCCGGCTGGTTTAAAGTATCGCAGAACTGTTTGGCTCAACGTTGGTCTTGCTCAGCTTCAGTGAGGAGGACTCGTCCATTTTGTCTCGGATTGGGACCAAGCGGCCACCGCAAGCCCCTGTTAGATCTCGAACAATGCGATTTAAGATTCGGGTATCGTTCTGGTCTACTGTTTTCTTGGGCATCCATGCCTTTGGCTTCGATCCACTCTCGCTTGTCATGCCGGCAGCTGCGTTTGACATGTCGGCCAAGAGCTGAGTTGTTCAGACATCATTGGCATGATAAAGGAACGTTTCTTTTCAGTTACAGATAGTAATGTTGTGACATGGGTAATTCAAAAATGAAAATGTTGGCTAATAATTGACCAGATTTGATGTACTGTGCCTATTTTCCCATACAGGTTAATAGGACCAATGTCAATCTGCCACTGTCCCCGGCCCCTGGTATTTCTGTGTTCAAATCAGGAAAACACTACACTGTCTCCATGAACTTTGGTGTGACGGTTCGATATGATGGAAACGCCTTCATGGACATCAAAGTGATCAAAGAGTGAGTGAAGACCAAATTCATGGTTTCCTTATAAAATGGTGTTTTAATCAAAAATTCACCAGTTCAGAAATGTACACCCATACTGATACAACTAAAAATACTGTAAACAGTAATAAGGTGATAAAGGCAGAAATTAATGGCACAGCTAGGATACTTTATTTAAGCAATTTAGCAGGGGCAACACAAACAGCTCACTCAAAATTTCAAGATGAGATGTAGTTCTGACTAAGTTGCTTGTCTTTCTTGCATAAGACTCTAACGCAATCATTTTCTGTAATCTGCAGCTATCAGAACAAGCTTTGTGGCCTGTGTGGCAACTATGATGGAGAAACTAAAGATGACTTCCGCAAACCAGATGGAAGCTTAGCTGAAAATGCCAATGACTTTGGACACAGTTGGAACATGAATCCAGAGTGAGTATTGCAGAGATGCAAGTGTAAAGAAACTTTTACCATTGACAAAAGACAAATGTTCTTAAGATGATGGTCTGTCTTGACAGATGTAATGAGAAACCCAACACTACCATCCCTGGGTGCAATGAAGAAGAACAGGAACTGTATGAAAGCTCTGGATATTGTGGCATTCTGCTGGACAAAAATGGACCTTTTGCTGTGTGCCATCCCAAAGTCAACCCCAATGTATGTTCATGTAGAGGATAGTGCACATATAATAAACAAATGTGGAACAGGTCCTTATTCTGAGCTTGTTGTATTTGTGTATGTGTGTGTGCATTCAGGGTGAAAATGTGATATTAGTAATAGTGGAATAATTTGAATATGTGGTTTTAGATGGTCACACAATATAAAGCATTGTAACAAAGTGATTGTTTGCTCTCAGAACTACTTCAGGGACTGTGTCTTTGACTTGTGTGAGCTGGATGGTGCCAAGCCCATTTTGTGTGAAGCCATTGAAGCCTATGTCAATGAATGCCAAGATCGTGGGGTAAACCTTGGACCATGGAGGAATGAAACCTTCTGCCGTGAGTATTGGAAGGACAAATGATTTAATTTAGTAGTAAAATATCTTTAGGTATATCATTAGGTAAAAATCAGCTTGGCTGAGTAGTTGGGAGAAAATAACACAAAGAAGTTTATGTCAGTTTTGACTTGTGGAAGAGTACTTCATACGGGCTTCCTACTCACTAAAGTTAACTGAGGGAGTGCTGCTTTAGCATACCTAGTTGGGCAGACAACATATGCCAAGAGGCTGCAGGAGACTGGGTTACCACCAAACTCAAACAATCTAGTTACAAGGAAAACAACACAGCTGGAAGTGCCAAAGACGTATCTCTTTTCTTGTGAAAAGCTGTCATTTTATATTTTAACCAGCACATACTTTTGTTTCCTATCACTAACTTCAACCTCTTGTGGTCTGCTTAGCACTGAGCTGTCCCCCAAACAGCCACTACGAACCTTGTGCAGATCCTTGTCAGGAAACATGCTTTGGAAAACCCCCCTCCTGCTCTGGTCCCTGCTCTGAGTCCTGTGTGTGTGATCCCAGCTATGTCCTGAGTGCTGGCAAGTGCGTTAAGGAGAACATGTGTGGCTGCAACCACACGAATGGCCAGTATTATGAGGTATAGTGAAGTGGGTCTGATAGGCCGGCAGTGAATCATTTGGTCCTTTGTATTTCAAGTCAGGTCACTTGCAGTCTCTTTATGTCCTCTCTAAAACAACATTTTCATACATACATGCATAAAATGATCTACAAAGAATCATCTGTGCCTGCTATGCTTAATTGTCAATTTTGTTGTCTGTTTGTCAGCCTGGAGAGGAGTTTTTTGAGGAAGACTGCAAGCGAAAATGTTGGTGTGGTGCAGCTGGAATTACCTGTGAAGCCTCTGAATGCCCCCCAATGCATGAATGTAAACTTCAGGATGGAGAGCTGGGCTGCTATCCTACGAGTATGTTTGTAATGTTCACACCTAAAAAAAACACAGCAAAGCTGTAGCCATTATATTCTAAGTCGGTTTCCAGATCTCATGGGTTGGAGTGCCAACCTGAAAAGTTTTGCAACTGTGTTTGACGTGATGCTGTAGACTTTGTCAAAGTTCTCAAACTAGCATTTTCTATCCCTGCTCTAATATACATAATTAGACTGAGTAATGGAAGATAGAGAAGCACAACCCAGAGGTGTCTTTTACTTTCAATAACAGTGAAATATTTATGTGTGTGTTGCTGTTATGTTTCTTTTGCTCTCTTCTGTACAGTTTGTCTATAACAACACTTGTTACATGCATTTCTTTATAATACAAAATCACAGAGTTGCAGAAAAGAAATGCAAATAATACAAATTTTTGTCTAGTCAGGAAATGATATATTCTTTGCATCTATTTTAATGCCAGTATAAGTCCAAAGCAACAGTGAACTGCACTTTTATTAGGTAATTGTTCTACAGTGGCTTCATCTGTGTTTCAGTCTGATGTTCCTGATGTTTTTCCCTCTCTCAGGCTTTCAGGATTGTGTAGTTTCTGGGGATCCACACTATAACACCTTTGACAAGAAGTACTACAGCTTCATGGGAACCTGTACTTACACACTGGCCAGAACCTGTAGGAACAGCACAGGTACACACTATTTTGAGACATTTATTCATTAAGATGTTTGGGTTTCATTGCACCTGTTCTAGTCTTGCCACACCACACGCACAAATTAAAGTTTAAATGAGCTAAATTTACTCATTTATTATTTTCATCGCAAAGCATGACAGATGTTGTTTTCATTCACGTTTGCTGCAAAAAGAAGACACTGAATGTCAGTGGTGGTTTGTATGTTAATGCCAATATCTGCCAATATTCACCTTTAATATAAACACACAATATTCCTGATTGTCGTGGTCTTCCCTGTGCAGGCCCTTGGTTCTCTGTGGAGGCAAAGAATGAAGAGAGAGGAGTTGCAGGAGTGTCATACCTGAGGAAGCTATATGTGACAGTGGATGGAATTACTGTGACCCTGATGAAGAGCAGTAGAACACTGGTCAGTATATGAATTACTATCTCTTGTATTTCCCATCTTTAAGTAAAATGTGTGCCAATAGACATCCCACACACTAGTTGTATCATCACCATGGATGTATTATGTCTACACATAACTGACATTTTAGCAAAGAACTCAAATTATATCTTTAGTTACTTTGTTGCTAACAGCATGTAAAAAAACAAAACAGATTTTTCCCATTTTGTCAGTTGAATCTATGCCAAAGATAACACAGTGTGATAGGCATAAAGCAATATCTTTCTTGCTTGTTAAAACTATACAAAGTCTGTTTTTGCCTGATATACTGCACATTGCACACTCTTTGTACTTTTATACTCCCTGACCTGTCCACCAATTAGACGTTTACACAGTCTATTTAAAATCTTTATATTCTTATATTCTTAACATCTTTTTCTTCATCACTGAATCAGGTGAACGGAGTACGGGTGGCTCTGCCCCACTCCCCCTCTCCTCTCATGTCTATTAGTCTTGCTGGTCAGTTCATCACGCTTCAAACATCCTTTGGCCTGAGGGTGCGTTGGGATGGAAACCATTATGCCCAGATCTCAGTTCCCAGGTTAGTATAAATATTGGTTTGAACTATTTTGATATTGTAGAACTTCTTTTTATTTCCTTCACACATTCATACAATACACCTTACCACTGTCTCCATTGCTCCATCATTCTTTTTTTGATGACCACTTTCCTCCGATGCAACCATAACCTAACGATCTGAAGAAACTCTGATAGATAACGATCTAAACTGCTGAACGTCACCAGTTGTTTTATGTATGTTGTGAAAACTTAAAAAAAAAAAAACATAGCAGTCCATTTGTGTGCATATTGTGGACATATGCAACTTTTAATATATACTAACGATGCCCTGGTTTATTGTATCAGGGATCTTTGCATTCTCTTCATTTGTTTCTAGAATTACAATAAAAGGCCAAGCAACACCTTATTAAACATTGCAAATATTCTTAAGCTTGTCTTATTTTAATCCTACATATCCTGCCTTGACTTTGTCCTTCCAGCTCCTACTATGACCAAATGTGTGGCCTTTGTGGTGACTATGATGGGAACCCAGACAATGACTTCACTAAACCAGATGGCACTGTGGCAGGAAATAGTAATGACTTTGGGAACAGCTGGCAGACCAAAGACGATGAAGATGACTCGTGAGTTCGAACATATCTATTTTTCTGCCTTTTGGATTTCTTCTGGTTATGTCTTTTGTTACCTTACTGTCGGACTCTTTCTGACAAACTGAAGAGGATGTAACTGTGTTTTGTATTTGTATTGACCAGATGTACCCCAGGAACAAAGCCTGATCCAGACTGTGACCCCAACTTGGAAGCTGAAGTTGTAAAACCAGAGAAATGTGGTAAAATTACAGACCCTACTGGACCCTTCCGGTAAGAATTCACAACCCCTCCACTTTTGGTTATCGACTTGGTTAAACTGATGGGATTCCTGGGATTTTACAACGTTTTATTCCTGACCTTATAAAATCATGAAATAGATGGCAGCATGCCTGGTAATCACCCAACTGACCTGTAAAATATGAATAAATCTTTTCAATACTATTACTGTAATGCTGTAATGAACCCTTCTGGCACTGGGATGCCAGCTTTGTTCTTTGTCCCTCATTCTCAAATGCAGCAACAAGTTTTTACCAGACTTGCCATTTTATCTCCATCTATTGTTGCAAAAAACCTGGGATGCCAGGTTCTTTCTATATCCCTCCTTTGCAAATGCCACAGTGAGCTTTTGGCACCAGGATGCCAAGTTATTATTCCTCATTTGCAAATGCATCAACAAGGTTTTCTACCAAGGAGATTCCAGTTTCCCTTCCCCTCTGTCCCTCCCTCGCAAAATGCAGCAGCATGCTTCTTGGCACTAGGATGTCAGGCTTTCTTTCTCTATCCCTCCTTCACCAATGCAGGAGCAAGCTTTTAGCACCGGGTTGCCAGTTCCTCTTCCCTCCCTCTCTTTTTCACAAAAATGCAGCAGCATGTTTTTTGGCACTGGAATGCCAGGTTCTCTTTCTCTGTCCCTCCTTTTCAAATGTACCAGCAAGCTTTTGGGCCCGGGATTCTGGGTTTCTTTCTCTTTTCCTCCTGTACAAATCCAGCAGCATGCTTTTTGCAATGGTATTACAGGTTCTATTTCTCTGTCCGTCTTTTTCAAATTCGCCAGCATACATCTGGCATCGGGATGCCAGGTTCTTTTCCTTCATTCGCAGTAGCAAGCTTTTCTTCCCTCTATCTCTCCTGAGCAAAATGCAGCAGTGTGCTTTTTGGCACCTGGAAGCCAGTTTCTCTTCCCTCTATCCTTCTTTCCCAAATGTAGCAGCAAGCTTTCCCCAATAACTTGGATGCCAGGGTCCATGCATCTATCTATCTTTCACAAAATGTAACAATGCACATTCCTGACACTCTATTGCCAGTCTTTGTCTCCATATCGATCATTTGCAAACACAGCAGTAAAAGCTTTTACGAGCCGTCAAGCCATTGCCTCATGTCTTAAAATACAGACATGCATCCATCCAGCCTCCACACCAGTCGAGCCATGTTGCCACTCGATCAGGGGTTCTCCTCATTCATCTATTAAGGTCTTTCGTTGTCTGAAATTTACTTTGATGTCTTCTCCCACCATTCCTTCATAATTTTCCGAACTCAACCACTCCACTCTCTGGAATCATTGACCACCTTCTCTCTGCGCTTCTCTTTTGTCCTGCTTTCCTTCTTCCTCTTCAACCGGTGTCGGCAGATGGCTGTCCTTCCATGGGAATGGTTTTGCCAGAGGTTTCTTCCCGTTAAAAGGAGTTTTTCCTTCCCACTGTCGCCAAAGTGCTTGCTCATAGGGAGTCATATGATTGTTGGGTTTTCTCTGTAGGTATTATTGCAGGGTCTACCTTACATATAAAACGCCTTGAGGCGATTGTTGTTGTGATTTGGGGCTGTATAAATAAATTGAATTGAAAAATTGAATTATTACTACAGAGGTCTTTCACCTTCACAATGCACAGTTATTGCTGCTTCTAGGGGATGCCTTCTTTGGGGATCTGCCAGGCCCGGGAGGTGCCAGTCCCCTCTGCAGCCTTCCCTAAAGCTCAGTTCAATTCATGTTTAAGCCATTCACCTTTTTCTAATAGAAACACTGTAAAATGTAAAATGAGGATGTGGGCTCAGCTAGTGAATTAGAGATAAAGTATCCAAACACTTCCCTTCCTGTTCTTATCTATATATAATCCCCCAGTTCTACTAGCTGTTTGTTCTTCCATTCATTCCCAACCCCCCCTCCCCTTTTTCAATTTCAATTCTTTCACTGTTTTACTTCTCATTAGTACATGGGGATCTGCCAGCCCAGGAGCCGCCACCAGTCCCCAGCGAGGCCTTCCCCAAACCGCAGTTCAATTCATGTTTAAGCCATTCACCTTTATTCACTGGCCACAGCTAGTGAATTGTTGCTAAACTTATGCAACAATTGTTGACTGTTTCACCACCAAATGCAGCTTGTTTGTTTGTTCGAACTCGGATTTTCAGTATATATGAGCCTCTGCCTTTTCCTACCTAAGCTAAGTGAGTGCTTTTCTCTGTTACAGGGAGTGCATCAGTGTAGTTAATCCCACTCCATTCTTCCAAAGCTGTGTGTATGACATGTGTCAGTTCAACGGCCAGCAGCACGTGCTGTGTGACCAGCTCCAGGCCTACACTGACGCATGTCATAGTGCTGGAGCCAAAGTCTACCAATGGAGAACTCCAGACTTCTGCCGTAAGTTTGAATCTGAGATATACCAAATATATCTAAATGATATATGATAGTTTAATAATAATATCAGCTGTTCTTTGTGAAAATCATAAAGTATATATAAAACATAGTCACAGTGACATCACCCATTGGCTTGATAAGCCCCATTTTGAAACATAAATGAATAAATCCTACTCCCCCCTCCCTTCTCTGTTGCCATTTGTCTACCATTGTTCCCTCTCATTATTGTTCATCCCTGTGTTTGTCCACACAGCTCTGACCTGTCCTCCCAATAGCTCCTACTCCCTTTGTGTGAATTCATGTCCTGAGACATGTCTTGGTGTGGTGGGACCACCTGGCTGTGAGGAAGTGTGTGTGGAGGGTTGTGAGTGTAACCCTGGCTTCATTCTCAGTGATGACAAATGTGTAGAACTGAGAGACTGTGGTTGTGTGGACCCTAGTGGAACCTATCACCCTGTAAGTGAAAACAGCCTCCAAACAATTAAAACCATATTCCATTTACCTTTAAAATGTGCTAAGCTCATGCTAACATCATTTTCAGTTCTCTTTATAACTTCAACAGGAGAGACGCCAAAAGACACAAAGACCCTACAGTACAAAAGAAATTAAAACTCAACTAAATTAAGGGTGCATAGACTGCAGTGAACTGTTGGCACACAAATATTGGTTTTACAACAAAGATTTTTACTTTCAACTTATCAAGCACAGATTATATTTATTATACTGTATTTTACCTGAATTTAAAAGACACTGGTGTTATAGAATTTGTATTTATGTCACAGCATTTACATACTGGTGCCACCACAATTAGCAAGCCCAAAATCAATAAATAAATGAGTAAAGGTTGGCCTAATTAGTTAGTGGCATACAGAATCCCTGGTTTGCATCCAAATGTATATTTATCATTTAGATCTTTATATTCGTGTGATGTACAAGAGAGAATTACATGACAAAATTTTGATTGTTTTTTGCATTCTGTGTACATTTGTCAGGTGGGCGATGACTGGTACTTGGAGGGTTGTGAACAAAAGTGTATGTGTCACAGTGGAGGTCTGCTACAGTGTCATAACACCAGCTGTAACCCAACTACTGAGAGCTGCCAACTACAAGATGGAGAATATGAATGCCACCCTCTGGGTATGTTAATCACACAGCTTCACATAGAAATAGCTGCATGAATGCATGGATGTGGATTATAGTGTCAAGTGCTTTATCCGACTGGTCCTAGAAATGCAGTAAATAAATGCAGTCATTTTAGCAACAGGCGCTCCAAACCTCCACTGTCTCAACTGATGTTGTTAGTTTGGACTGAGTTTGTTAAGACTGCATAATAACTTCCTACCTTTTTTGTTCCTGAAAGAGTATCTGCACATTTTCCAGTAATCCTTTTTCTTTCTATCCAGACCTGTGTCCTCCTAACGCAGAGTATATAGAGTGCGGTCCAGCTTGCATTCCTACATGTATGGAACCCTCTACCAACTGTTCTGGCTCCTGCATCACTGGGTGTTTCTGCAAACCAGGCTTTGTCTTCAAAGGACGGCACTGCGTGCCACTGGACAAGTGTGGTTGTTTAGATGACAACAATAACTATTATGAGGTCAGATGTCCTAGTTAGTACTGTGTACAGTGTACATTTAAAGACATACAGTATACTTTCTCAGTACTGATTGTTTTCATTTTATCCAGCCTGGTGAGATAGTATTTGGAGATGGCTGCACAAAGCTGTGTCGCTGTGTAGGGAACTACACTTTGGAATGTGTTGATAACTCCTGTGACCCCACTGAAGAGTGTCGAGAGGTTAATGGTGTTGCAGGCTGTTATCCTAAAGGTAATAATGTTTGTTGACTTTATTGTTGTTGACTTGATTTAATGCAGTGTAATAAATTACATCTGCACAAGGAGCACCTTGTGTTGTGCTTTACAGTCAGTCGGTATAACTTGATAGTTGACAGTGTGGAAATTACAATTTTTTCATATATTATTCCTTTAGGTACATCCACATGCATAGCATCTGGCGATCCACACTACACCAGCTTTGACAAACGCAAATATGACTTCATGGGCAACTGCAGCTATCTGATGTCTAGTCCATGCAATGACACAACTGTGCCCTACTTTGAGGTCCATACTGACAATGAAAACCGGTATAACAGGCCGACCATCTCCTATGTGAATGCCGTACATGTATACGCACAGATGATAAAGATCTCCATTCTCAAAGGTGGCACTGTGCAGGTAAGACATGAGAAGAAGAAACGGACGTTTTGCATGTGAAAACCAATCACGCTTTCACGTTATCAGGCACTACTGCATTACAAACAAACATCATTCTGTGGTACAAATCACTGCACATGCTCAGGAACACTTCTGAAAACCACTGCAATTGACCATGGAAAGAAACTTGCACTTACACTTAGCACTTAGTTCCTCCTACGCCAAGCGACGCATCGGGCAGCTAACAATCTCCATCGATGTCGGTCAGGGGCGAATGTTTCAGCTTCGTCCCAGGCGATGTCGACTGTTTTCAGATCATCCATAAACGTTCGACGCCATGTGATATTTGGTCGGCCTTGCTTTCGCTGGTTCTGCCGAAGGCTTCTTCCTGTTAAAAGACGCCTCTGTTACCAAAGGGCTTGGTCAATGGGGTCATATGATTGTTGTTTTTTTTCTCTGTATGTATTATTGTAGGATCTACCTTACAATATAAAGCACCTTGAGGTGACTGTTTTTGTGATTTGGGGCTATATAAAAAACATTGAATTTAAATGAATTGAATTGGAGACGTTGGAGGACACCGGCAGCCTTCCCTACTCTGGAGTTGACATCTTGATCAGAGATCCCGTCATTCGAGATGATGCTGCCCAGATATGTGAAATTTTCCAACTTTTCAGCACGTTATTGGTTGATTATGACGGGAACATGGCCAGTTGTGTAGCCAACTCGGAGTACCTTGGTTTTCTTGGCGCTGATTCGTAATCCGACTTTCCTCACCTGCAGTCCATTCTTGGAGGTCTTCCGTAGTCGAGCCCAGTAGGGGCCCAGAAGCCAATTCAAAAGAATGAGGCAAAGCACTTTCCCGGGTACCGACAGCAGCGTGATGCCCCGGCAGTTGTTACAGTCACCCAAATCGCCTTTCGGGAAGTTTGGTGATAACACTTTTTGCCCATTCATAGGGTACACGCGATGTTGTCCAGCAGGCGTTTAGGGGTTTTCTAAGGGCGCCATCCAATCATCTGTCTGGACGCAGAACCGGGAGTTGGAGCAGAGATCACAAAAGGCGTCTACAAACTGCTGGGGGACTCCATATTGACGTGGGATAGCCCATAGAGTCGACCGGTGGATGTTGTCAAAAGCTTCCTTGAAGTCGTTGAAATTACCCATTCATAGGGTACACGCGATGTTGACCAGCAGGCGTTTAGGGGACTTCTAAGGGCGGCATCCAACTGGGCTTCGTCATGCTTCAGCATTGTGGGGAGGAACTCATCCAGGCCAGCAGCCTTTCCAGTCTTGAGGAGTCAGATCGCTGTCTTGACTTCGGCGTCGCTGATTTTTCCGATATCGACAGGAAGAAGATCCATGGAGGGTGCAAGTTCTTCAGCCTCGAACAAGTGGAGTTGCTCCGGCTGGTTTAAAGTATCGCAGAACTGTTTGGCTCAACGTTGGTCTTGCTCAGCTTCAGTGAGGAGGACTCGTCCATTTTGTCTCGGATTGGGACCAAGCGGCCACCGCAAGCCCCTGTTAGATCTCGAACAATGCGATTTAAGATTCGGGTATCGTTCTGGTCTACTGTTTTCTTGGGCATCCATGCCTTTGGCTTCGATCCACTCTCGCTTGTCATGCCGGCAGCTGCGTTTGACATGTCGGCCAAGAGCTGAGTTGTTCAGACATCATTGGCATGATAAAGGAACGTTTCTTTTCAGTTACAGATAGTAATGTTGTGACATGGGTAATTCAAAAATGAAAATGTTGGCTAATAATTGACCAGATTTGATGTACTGTGCCTATTTTCCCATACAGGTTAATAGGACCAATGTCAATCTGCCACTGTCCCCGGCCCCTGGTATTTCTGTGTTCAAATCAGGAAAACACTACACTGTCTCCATGAACTTTGGTGTGACGGTTCGATATGATGGAAACGCCTTCATGGACATCAAAGTGATCAAAGAGTGAGTGAAGACCAAATTCATGGTTTCCTTATAAAATGGTGTTTTAATCAAAAATTCACCAGTTCAGAAATGTACACCCATACTGATACAACTAAAAATACTGTAAACAGTAATAAGGTGATAAAGGCAGAAATTAATGGCACAGCTAGGATACTTTATTTAAGCAATTTAGCAGGGGCAACACAAACAGCTCACTCAAAATTTCAAGATGAGATGTAGTTCTGACTAAGTTGCTTGTCTTTCTTGCATAAGACTCTAACGCAATCATTTTCTGTAATCTGCAGCTATCAGAACAAGCTTTGTGGCCTGTGTGGCAACTATGATGGAGAAACTAAAGATGACTTCCGCAAACCAGATGGAAGCTTAGCTGAAAATGCCAATGACTTTGGACACAGTTGGAACATGAATCCAGAGTGAGTATTGCAGAGATGCAAGTGTAAAGAAACTTTTACCATTGACAAAAGACAAATGTTCTTAAGATGATGGTCTGTCTTGACAGATGTAATGAGAAACCCAACACTACCATCCCTGGGTGCAATGAAGAAGAACAGGAACTGTATGAAAGTTCTGGATATTGTGGCATTCTGCTGGACAAAAATGGACCTTTTGCTGTGTGCCATCCCAAAGTCAACCCCAATGTATGTTCATGTAGAGGATAGTGCACATATAATAAACAAATGTGGAACAGGTCCTTATTCTGAGCTTGTTGTATTTGTGTATGTGTGTGTGCATTCAGGGTGAAAATGTGATATTAGTAATAGTGGAATAATTTGAATATGTGGTTTTAGATGGTCACACAATATAAAGCATTGTAACAAAGTGATTGTTTGCTCTCAGAACTACTTCAGGGACTGTGTCTTTGACTTGTGTGAGCTGGATGGTGCCAAGCCCATTTTGTGTGAAGCCATTGAAGCCTATGTCAATGAATGCCAAGATCGTGGGGTAAACCTTGGACCATGGAGGAATGAAACCTTCTGCCGTGAGTATTGGAAGGACAAATGATTTAATTTAGTAGTAAAATATCTTTAGGTATATCATTAGGTAAAAATCAGCTTGGCTGAGTAGTTGGGAGAAAATAACACAAAGAAGTTTATGTCAGTTTTGACTTGTGGAAGAGTACTTCATACGGGCTTCCTACTCACTAAAGTTAACTGAGGGAGTGCTGCTTTAGCATACCTAGTTGGGCAGACAACATATGCCAAGAGGCTGCAGGAGACTGGGTTACCACCAAACTCAAACAATCTAGTTACAAGGAAAACAACACAGCTGGAAGTGCCAAAGACATATCTCTTTTCTTGTGAAAAGCTGTCATTTTATATTTTAACCAGCACATACTTTTGTTTCCTATCACTAACTTCAACCTCTTGTGGTCTGCTTAGCACTGAGCTGTCCCCCAAACAGCCACTACGAACCTTGTGCAGATCCTTGTCAGGAAACATGCTTTGGAAAACCCCCCTCCTGCTCTGGTCCCTGCTCTGAGTCCTGTGTGTGTGATCCCAGCTATGTCCTGAGTGCTGGCAAGTGCGTTAAGGAGAACATGTGTGGCTGCAACCACACGAACGGCCAGTATTATGAGGTATAGTGAAGTGGGTCTGATAGGCCGGCAGTGAATCATTTGGTCCTTTGTATTTCAAGTCAGGTCACTTGCAGTCTCTTTATGTCCTCTCTAAAACAACATTTTCATACATACATGCATAAAATGATCTACAAAGAATCATCTGTGCCTGCTATGCTTAATTGTCAATTTTGTTGTCTGTTTGTCAGCCTGGAGAGGAGTTTTTTGAGGAAGACTGCAAGCGAAAATGTTGGTGTGGTGCAGCTGGAATTACCTGTGAAGCCTCTGAATGCCCCCCAATGCATGAATGTAAACTTCAGGATGGAGAGCTGGGCTGCTATCCTACGAGTATGTTTGTAATGTTCACACCTAAAAAAAACACAGCAAAGCTGTAGCCATTATATTCTAAGTCGGTTTCCAGATCTCATGGGTTGGAGTGCCAACCTGAAAAGTTTTGCAACTGTGTTTGACGTGATGCTGTAGACTTTGTCAAAGTTCTCAAACTAGCATTTTCTATCCCTGCTCTAATATACATAATTAGACTGAGTAATGGAAGATAGAGAAGCACAACCCAGAGGTGTCTTTTACTTTCAATAACAGTGAAATATTTATGTGTGTGTTGCTGTTATGTTTCTTTTGCTCTCTTCTGTACAGTTTGTCTATAACAACACTTGTTACATGCATTTCTTTATAATACAAAATCACAGAGTTGCAGAAAAATTTTGTCTAGTCAGGAAATGATATATTCTTTGCATCTATTTAATGCCAGTACAAGTCCAAAGCAGCAGTGAACTGCACTGTTATTAGGTAATTGTTCTACAGTGGCTTCATCTGTGTTTCAGTCTGATGTTCCTGATGTTTTTCCCTCTCTCAGGCTTTCAGGATTGTGTAGTTTCTGGGGATCCACACTATAACACCTTTGACAAGAAGTACTACAGCTTCATGGGAACCTGTACTTACACACTGGCCAGAACCTGTAGGAACAGCACAGGTACACACTATTTTGAGACATTTATTCATTAAGATGTTTGGGTTTCATTGCACCTGTTCTAGTCTTGCCACACCACACGCACAAATTAAAGTTTAAATGAGCTAAATTTACTCATTTATTATTTTCATCGCAAAGCATGACAGATGTTGTTTTCATTCACGTTTGCTGCAAAAAGAAGACACTGAATGTCAGTGGTGGTTTGTATGTTAATGCCAATATCTGCCAATGTTCACCTTTAATATAAACACACAATATTCCTGATTGTCGTGGTCTTCCCTGTGCAGGCCCTTGGTTCTCTGTGGAGGCAAAGAATGAAGAGAGAGGAGTTGCAGGAGTGTCATACCTGAGGAAGCTATATGTGACAGTGGATGGAATTACTGTGACCCTGATGAAGAGCAGTAGAACACTGGTCAGTATATGAATTACTATCTCTTGTATTTCCCATCTTTAAGTAAAATGTGTGCCAATAGACATCCCACACACTAGTTGTATCATCACCATGGATGTATTATGTCTACACATAACTGACATTTTAGCAAAGAACTCAAATTATATCTTTAGTTACTTTGTTGCTAACAGCATGTAAAAAAAACAAAACAGATTTTTCCCATTTTGTCAGTTGAATCTATGCCAAAGATAACACAGTGTGATAGGCATAAAGCAATATCTTTCTTGCTTGTTAAAACTATACAAAGTCTGTTTTTGCCTGATATACTGCACATTGCACACTCTTTGTACTTTTATACTCCCTGACCTGTCCACCAATTAGACGTTTACACAGTCTATTTAACATCTTTATATTCTTATATTCTTAACATCTTTTTCTTCATCACTGAATCAGGTGAACGGAGTACGGGTGGCTCTGCCCCACTCCCCCTCTCCTCTCATGTCTATTAGTCTTGCTGGTCAGTTCATCACGCTTCAAACATCCTTTGGCCTGAGGGTGCGTTGGGATGGAAACCATTATGCCCAGATCTCAGTTCCCAGGTTAGTATAAATATTGGTTTGAACTATTTTGATATTGTAGAACTTCTTTTTATTTGCTTCACACATTCATACAATACACCTGACCACTGTCTCCATTGCTCCATCATTCTTTTTTTGATGACCACTTTCCTCCGATGCAACCATAACCTAACGATCTGAAGAAACTCTGATAGATAACGATCTAAACTGCTGAACAACACCAGTTGTTTTATGTATGTTGTGAAAATTTAAAAAAAACATAGCAGTCCATTTGTGTGCATATTGTTAACATATGCAACTTTTAATATATACTAACGATGTCCTGGTTTATTGTATATGGGATTTTTGCATTCTCTTCATTTGTTTCTAGAAATACAATAAAAGGCCAAGCAACACCTTATTATACATTGCAAATATTCTTAAGCTTGTCTTATTTTAATCCTACATATCCTGCCTTGACTTTGTCCTACCAGCTCCTACTATGACCAAATGTGTGGCCTTTGTGGTGACTATGATGGGAACCCAGACAATGACTTCACTAAACCAGATGGCACTGTGGCAGGAAATAGTAATGACTTTGGGAACAGCTGGCAGACCAAAGACGATGAAGATGACTCGTGAGTTCGAACATATCTATCTTTCTGTCTTTTGGATTTCTTCTGGTTATGTCTTTTGTTACCTTACTGTCGGACTCTTTCTGACAAACTGAAGAGGATGTAACTGTGTTTTGTATTTGTATTGACCAGATGTACCCCAGGAACAAAGCCTGATCCAGACTGTGACCCCAACTTGGAAGCTGAAGTTGTAAAACCAGAGAAATGTGGTAAAATTACAGACCCTACTGGACCCTTCCGGTAAGAATTCACAACCCCTCCACTTTTGGTTATCGACTTGGTTAAACTGATGGGATTCCTGGGATTTTACAACGTTTTTTTCCTGACCTTATAAAATCATGAAATAGATTGCAGCATGCCTGCTAATCACCCAACTGACCTGTAAAATATGAATAAATCTTTTCAATACTATTACTGTAATGCTGTAATGAACCCTTCTGGCACTGGGATGCCAGTTTTGTTCTTTGTCCCTCATTCTCAAACGCAGCAGCAAGTTTTTACCAATGACTTCCCATTTTATCTCCATCTATCGTTGCAAAAAACCTGGGATACCAGGTTCTTTCTATATCCCTCCTTTGCAAATGCCACGGTGAGCTTTTGGCACCAGGATTCCAAGTTATTATTCCTCATTTGCAAATGCATCAACAAGGTTTTCTACCAAGGAGATTCCAGTTTCCCTTCCCATCTGTCCCTCCCTCGCAAAATGCAGCAGCATGCTTCTTGGCACTAGGATGTCAGGCTTTCTTTCTCTATCCCTCCTTCACAAATGTAGGAGCAAGCTTTTAGAACCGGGTTGCCAGTTTCTCTTCCCTCCCTCCCTTTTTCACAAAAATGCAGCAGCATGTTTTTTGGCACTGGAATGCTAGGTTCTCTTTCTTTCTCTATCCCTCCTTCACAAATGCAGGAGCAAGCTTTTAGCACCGGGTTGCCAGTTCCTCTTCCCTCCCTCCCTTTTTCACAAAAATGCAGCAGCATGTTTTTTGGCACTGGAATGCCAGGTTCACTTTCTCTGTCCCTCCTTTGCAAATGTACCAGCAAGCTTTTGGGCCCGGGATTCTGGGTTTCTTTCTCTGTTCCTCCTTTACAAATGCAGCAGCAGGCTTTTAGCACTGGGATGCCATGTTCTCTTTCTCTTTTCCTCCTTTACAAATCCAGCAGCATGCTTTTTGCAATGGTATTCCAGGTTCTATTTCTCTGTCCGTCTTTTTCAAATTCGCCAGCATACATCTGGCACCGGGATGCCAGGTTCTTTTCCTTCATTCGCAGTAGCAAGCTTTTCTTCCCTCTATCTCTCCTGAGCAAAATGCAGCAGTGTGCTTTTTGGCACCTGGAAGCCAGTTTCTCTTCCCTCTTTCCCCAATAACTTGGATGCCAGGGTCCATGCATCTATCTATCTTTCACAAAATGTAACAAAGAACATTCCTGACACCGTATTGCCAGTCTTTGTCTCCATATCGATCATTTTCAAACACAGCAGTAAAAGCTTTTACGAGCCGTCAAGCCATTGCCTGATGTCTTAAAATACAAACATGCATCCATCCAGCCTCCACACCAGTCGAGCCACGTTGCCACTCGATCAGGGGTTCTCCTCATTCATCTATTAAGGTCTTTCGTTGTCTGAAATTTGCTTTGATGTCTTCTCCCACCATTCCTTCGGAATTTTCCGAACTCAACCACTCCACTCTCTGGAATCCTTGACCATCTTCTCTCTGCGCTTCTCTTTTGTCCTGCTTTCCTTCTTCCACCTCAACCGGTAGCGGAAGATGGCTGTCCTTCCATGGGAATGGTTTTGCCAGAGGTTTCTTCCCGTTAAAAGGAGTTTTTCCTTCCCACTGTCGCCAAAGTGCTTGCTCATAGGGAGTCATATGATTGTTGGGTTTTCTCTGTAGGCATTATTGTAGGGTCTACCTTACATATAAAGTGCCTTGAGGCGATTGTTGTTGTGATTTGGGGCTGTATAAATAAATTGAATTGAAAAATTGAATTATTACTGCAGAGGTCTTTCACCTTCACAATGCACAGTTATTGCTGCTTCTAGGGGATGCCTTCTTTGGGGATCTGCCAGGCCCGGGAGGTGCCAGTCCCCTCTGCAGCCTTCCCTAAAGCTCAGTTCAATTCATGTTTAAGCCATTCACCTTTTTCTAATAGAAACACTGTAAAATGTAAAATGAGGATGTGGGCTCAGCTAGTGAATTAGAGATAAAGTATCCAAACACTTCCCTTCCTGTTCTTATCTATATATAATCCCCCAGTACTACTAGCTGCTTGTTCTTCCATTCATTCCCAACCCTCCCTCCCCTTTTTCAATTTCAATTCTTTCACTGTTTCACTTCTCATTAGTACATGGGGATCTGCCAGCCCAGGAGCTGCCGCAGTCCCCGGCGAGGCCTTCCCCAACCTCAGTTCAATTCATGTTTAAGCCATTCACCTTTATTCACTGGCCCCAGCTAGTGAATTGTTGCTAAACTTATGCAACAGTTGTTGACTGTTTCACCACCAAATGTAGCTTGTTTGTTTGTTTGAACTCAGATTTTCAGTATATATGAGCCTCTGCCTTTTCCTACCTAAGCTAAGTGAGTGTTTTTCTCTGTTACAGGGAGTGCATCAGTGTAGTTAATCCTACTTCATTCTTCCAAAGCTGTGTGTATGACATGTGTCAGTTCAACGGCCAGCAGCATGTGTTGTGTGACCAGCTCCAGGCCTACACTGACGCATGTCATAGTGCTGGAGCCAAAGTCTACCAATGGAGAACTCCAGACTTCTGCCGTAAGTTTGAATCTGAGATATACCAAATATATCTAAATGATATATGATAGTTTAATAATAATATCAGCTGTTCTTTGTGAACATCATAAAGTATATATAAAACATAGTCACAGTGACATCACCCATTGGCTTGATAAGCCCCATTCTGAAGCATAAATGAATAAAGCCTTGAATAATACCTTTTCATGTTGGAAACATGAGCCTTCAGCATTTTCCCTTTTAAATGGGGTGCATGCCATAGCTTCTCCATTTGGAAGTTGTATCCACCTGTAAATATAACTAAGATATATTACATCCTGCTCACCAACATTATAATTGAACTTATAATCATATTTATAATTGTATAGGGAGGAGAGTTCAAGATACAGTGCACAATGCTGAAACCAATGTAAAATATTCAATGCAGTTAATATTGTCCTTGCTTTCATTTATGACACTGAGTTAAATCAATATGAGATACGTAGATGCCCTGTCTTTGAATCATCCTACTCCCCCCTCCCTTCTCTGTTGACATTTGTCCACCATTGTTCCCTCTCATTATTGTTCATCCCTGTGTTTGTCCACACAGCTCTGACCTGTCCTCCCAATAGCTCCTACTCCCTTTGTGTGAGTTCATGTCCTGAGACATGTCTTGGTGTGGTGGGACCACCTGGCTGTAAGGAAGTGTGTGTGGAGGGTTGTGAGTGTAACCCTGGCTTCATTCTCAGTGATGACAAATGTGTGGAACTGAGAGACTGTGGTTGTGTGGACCCTAGTGGAACCTATCACTCTGTAAGTGCAAACAGCCTCCAAACAATTAAAACCATATTCCATTTACCTTTAAAATGTGCTAAGCTCATGCTAACATCATTTTCAGTTCTCTTTATAACTTCAACAGGAGAGACGCCAAAAGACACAAAGACCCTATAGTACAAAAGAAATTAAAACTCAGCTAAATTAAGGGTGCATAGACTGCAGTGAACTGTTGGCACACAAATATTGGTTTTACAACAAAGACTTTTACTTTCAACTTATCAAGCACAGATTATATTTATTATACAGTATTTTACCTGACTTTAAAAGACACTGGTGTTATAGAATTTGTATTTATGTCAGAGCATTTATATATTGGCGCCACCACAATTAGCAAGCCCAAAATCAATAAATAAATGAGTGTAGGTTGGCCTAATTAGTTAGTGGCATACAGAATCCCTGGTTTGCATCCAAATGTATATTTATCATTTAGATCTTTATATTCGTGTGATGTACAAGAGAGAATTACGTGACAAAATTTATGATTATTTTTTGCATTCTGTGTACATTTGTCAGGTGGGCGATGACTGGTACTTGGAGGGTTGTGAACAAAAGTGTATGTGTCACAGTGGAGGTCTGCTACAGTGTCATAACACAAGCTGTAACCCAACTACTGAGAGCTGCCAACTACAAGATGGAGAATATGAATGCCACCCTATTGGTATATTAATCACACAGCTTCACATACATCTAAAGATTATTATTTCATTTAACACATCTGACATCTCAGTGCATTATCCATCTTACATAGTTCCACTGAAATCTGCATTTGTTTTGCTCATCATGGTAAATGATAAAGTAACTCCCTGCCTTCTTTGTTCAGGAAATGGTATCTGCTCAGTTTCTGGTGATCCTCACTACATAACCTTTGATAAACGTACTCACCATTACATGGGTTCATGCTCCTACACCTTGACCAAACCCTGCAATGTCTCCTCTGGCTTGCCACATTTCACGGTCCATACCCAGAATGAGCACAGAGGAAGTAACAAGAAGGTTTCCTATGTGAGGGCTGTGGTGATCAATGTGAATGGTATCACTGTCATCCTTGGCAAGGGACACACGGTCCAGGTAGGCAGAGGGTTCTTCCAGTCACTCATACAATAAACAGTATCTCTGTTTGCTATCTTAGTGCTTTTACCCATTTTATTTACTACCAACTGAATAATTTTTAGGCCAATATGTGCAGCCTAGGCCTATTGGAACAAGAACCACTTGTAAGATTTTCTTTAAATCTCTTCATAATCAGATTTGAGATTTTTATAATCTGCAGCAGTCAAAATAAAACACAATTTTTAAAAAATTAAGCTAGTTCTCCACCAAATTTAATGCAACAGAAGGCAAGTATAACAAAGCTATATTTATAGCAGCCTCTTTACTGAATGTGTTTTCCTAACATGTGTTTAAATAACAGATTCAGCCTCGTCTCACTAGAAGGTGGAAACTGTCCCCTGCTGCATTTCTATATAAAGATGGTTGATTTAAAGGAAAAGTCTACTGTAGAGGAACAAAGAACAAGTACACATAATAAGCTGTGTTTTTCTGGCAATAATATTGTGATCTCTGGCTGTTGTCAGGTCAATGGCACTGCGGTTGTTCCACCTGTTACCTCCATCAGGGGAGTTAAGATCTACTTGAGTGGAAAGTTTGTTGTCTTAGAAACATCTTTTAATCTGAGGGTGCGTTTTGATGGAAACCATCATGCTGATGTCACTTTGCCAACTTCCTACAATGGCCTACTCTGTGGGATGTGTGGTAAGAGCCAGTGCAATTATTTGCTGTTGTTCCTTACTAAATGAATAAAACACAGGATTTGACTAATTAAAATAGAGTGATTTTGAATATCTGTTGTCCCCACAGGAAATTTCAATGGGAACCCTAACGATGACAACTTGAAACCAGATAACGCACCAGCTGCTAACACCAATGAGCTAGGAGACAGCTGGCAGGTTGCTGACTCAGATCCCGAGTGAGTCACATTACAGAAAACAGAATATAAGACCTTTAATTTTATCTATTTGTAGATTTTCATTTCTTCATCATTATGTCGATACAAGAATTGTTGATCCCACTTTATTCCTAAGTTCCTTTTATTTCATTGTCATTCAGCTTTGACTGCTACGTCTGCATTAAATATCGCTATTAAACTTTTCAAGTTCTTCTCAGAAATTGTCCTATACATGTCACCAGTCTCCTGCTAATCTTAGCCTTAGAATTACCAAACACAAACATGTTGACTCCATTGCAATGAATTCTCCCATTTCCTCTCAGCTGTACTGATGGTACAGAAGAAGAAGATTGTGATGTAAAGGTGGAGGAAGAGGCCACGAAGCCTACCAGCTGTGGCATGATCACTGATCCCAACGGTATGAAAAACACATATGTGTGTGCATGCTCTCTCTCTCTCTCTCTCTCTCTCACTAAGATACACACATACACACACACGCACACATAAAAGAATGTTATCATGACAACTAATAGTCTAATATCATCTACCCATCTATTTATCTATCTACCCATCTATCTATCTACCCATCTATCTATGTATGGTCCTGGGGGCAGTAGTTTAAGGAGACAAGCCCAGACTTTCCTCATCCTAGTCAGCTCTTCTGACATTAATAAGTTATATTTCCAGCGATCTCTCACTCCAACAAGTCCTGGAACTGACCCGCCTCCTTCAATCACAGAATACCTTAACTCAAATGTGTCCAGATGGCATCCTAGTCAATGCCCGAACCACCTAATTGGCTCCTTTGAATGTGGAGGAGCTGCCACTCTACTCCAACCTCTTCACCCTATCTTGGAGCCCAGCCACCCTTCGAAGGAAGCTCATTTCCGCCGCTTATGTACATGACCTCATTTTTTTCGGTCGCTAAAAAAATGAGGTCGCCCAGAGCTCTGAACCGTAGCTCAGGGAAGGATCATAGATTACCCAGATGCTATCCCAATCCGTCTGTCAAATCTGACATGCCACTCTTCCCTTACTCAATTCAATTCAATTTTATTTGTACAGCCACAAATCACAATAACAGTTGCCTCAAGGCACTTTATATTGAAAGGTAGACCCTACAATAATACATATGCACAAGATCCCAAGACCCCTGAACTCGTCCCTGACCTGGAGTGAGTGCTCCACCTTTTTCTGGCTGAGAACCGTGGTCTTGGACTTGAAGGTTCTCGCTTCACACTCAGCTGCGAAACGTTCCAGTGGAAGCTGGAGCTCACCATGTGATGAACGACAAAATCTGCAAAAGGCAAAGATGGAATCCTGATGCCACCAAATGGAGCCTTCGCTACTTGGCTGTGCCGAGATATTCTTCACATAAAAACTATGAACAGAATCAGTGAGAAAGGTCGCCCCTGGCAGCCTACCACTGATTTTCCCAGGGAGGGTGGGAAATGTGATCCCTTATAGTTGGTGCACAGACTTTGCTTCCATTACAGAAGACCTGACTGTAGGATTGAGGATTGTTTGCCATTTTAATGGACTCACCAAACTCCTCCTTTTTCATCTACTGCCTTTCACTCCATTTGGCCCGCAGGTACCTGTTGGATGCCTGTAAATATTAAATAGACTGATTCTTATATGATGCTTTGTATTGTCACAAGCACGTGACTAGAACACACAAACTCCTCCACTGAAACAATATGCTGGTTTACAGAGTGTACTTAATCTTATTAAGCACTGACATTTGATGACTTCAGCACCCTTGTAGACAAAACATGGCGCTCAGCACAAGCCAGGAACTGTGGAAGTGATGCTTGGGAAACGATATGACATATATATGCAGTAAAACAACCAATTGGTTTGGTGATGTGAAATATAGATATGCGCTGTTAGCTGAAGTAAGCCCTTCATGCCTTTTTCCCACTTTGTACCGTATATGTCTCACATATATTAAACAATCTTTACATTTACCTTAAAACTTTTTGGCTGGCCTCTTTGATATATATCACTGTTAGGCTAGACAATGTGGTGAAAATCATCCCCAAGCAGTCGCTTCAACTACACTTTGTTCTATCTTTGATCTTAACCTCAGGAATCTTTAAGCCCTGCCACTCTGTTGTATCCCCCGAGCCATACTTTGAGAGTTGTGTATTCGACATGTGTGCCACTGGAGGTGAGACCGTGGCTCTGTGCCAGGCCATAGAGACCTACGCCGACATGTGTGCTGCTGCAGGAGTCCCCATCGAATGGAGGACGAACACCTTCTGTCGTGAGTACTGTTTTTCTTTGTGTGTGTATAGAGAAAAAAAAGGATCTTAAGTAATACTTTTTCCATTGCTACCAAACGTATTACTAAAGTAATAATAACAGTATTAGATGTTTCCCTGAGAAATCAGTGCCTTCATTTTGAGCGTGACAAAATGATCCCTTTAAATATAAAAAGTTGAGTATAAAGTAAGAAAATCCCCATGATTTGTCCAATACACCCAGGTCATCTTCCACTTTCTTTACTACTAGTGACATTATAGTACGTAGTTTATATTTCCATTTAAAACTGCAGTGTCTGCTGTCTAACAAAGGTTACGTAAGCTTGATTTTTAAGTGCTAAGGAATAATGCTTATATGCTGCTTTATGGGAAACACAAAGGTTTATTGGTCCACAGAAACATATAGTGGACATTCCAGACACTCCCAGATTTCAAGAAAATTTACCAATATTTGTTTGTTTTTTCAGAAAAATATCCCGGTGAAAATAGTGCAGTTTAAACTATATACTCTCATTCGTTTCACTTTCACTAGGTTACATCTCTCACAACGTTTAGATAATTCCACTGCGAGCACCAAAACTGTCCCTCTTCTGAGTTAGGGGCCAACAATGGTCCAAAAAGAAATGACGTACACAAACTTTATGAGTTTTGCTGTAACATGTTTCCTGTAGACAAATACAACCTTCTTTTTGTTTACAGATATGTAACAACTGTTGTGCATTTTTACAAACAACCCTAAAAATTGCTTGACTCCCTCCAGCTCTGAAGTGCCCCCCAGGCAGTCATTACACCTCATGCGGCCCTGCATGTCCTCAGCCGAGCTGTCAGAACCCTGCAGGACACGGCAGCTCTTGCAATCTTCCCTGTGTGGAGGGCTGCATCTGTGACACTGGCCTCATCCTCAGCGGAGACAAATGTGTCCCAATCAGCCAGTGTGGATGCACTGATGGTGATGGGAAATACAGGCCGGTGGGTGTGCAGTGGGAGATTTTCCTTTTTGCAAGAAAATGTGTTTTATGTAAGGGTGCATTAAACTTTTTTGGTATATGTTTAGGTTGGAGACACTTGGTTCACAAAGGCTGACTGCTCAGAGCAATGCAAGTGTGCTGGAAACAACAACATCAGCTGTGAGTCTTGGCAGTGCAGCCCTGCACAGGAGTGCAAAGTGGTGGAAGGAGTACTAGGCTGTCATTCTACAGGTAAACTGAACGAAGGGCTGGATAATTACATGTTCACTTCACCTAAAGCTGTGTCAGTGTATGTTTTTGCCCTTTTACCGAGTCTCATATCCGACCTCAGGTAAAGGAGTGTGTCATGTAGCTGGAGATCCGCACTACTACACTTTTGATGGTGTGATGCATACGTTCATGGGAACTTGCACATATACTCTGGTGGAGGTATGGGAAGAGTTTAACTTACTTTGTACACAACAGATATTCCTGTGGTGCTGTTTTGTCTTTGAAAACGAAATATACGCTATTTTAAAGGTGTGCAACGCCACCCAAGTCACTCCCTTCAACATAGTGGCTAAGAATGAGGAACGTGGTCAACCAGAGGCATCATATGTTCGCTCTGTGAAAGTCACCCTGTACCCTGGCACTGTTATTGAACTGCAAAAGGGCCGCAGAGTTCTGGTATGTGACATAGTTTATGATTTTACAGACATTCAATTATAGAGGAACTACGCCATACTGAAACAATCAGCAGCTGACATGATTTCACTTTTCTGTGCTCAGGTGAACGGACAGCGGGTGAAAACCCCAGTTTCCGTTGACTTGGCTGGAGCTAAAGTGATAACCAGTGGAGCCTATAGTCTGCTGGACACAAACTTTGGTCTACAGGTGAAATTTGACGGAGTCCATCACGTTGAGATCACTGTTCCAGGAGAATATTTTGATAAGGTATCAGAAATTAAGACCATGTTTTCTAGTGTCTGCATCACAACTCTTTCAATGTCAAGTCACATGAGGAAATTAAAAATTACAAATTGTGTATGCTAGTTATGGCTGCTTGTAGTAGCTGCTCTGCTGTATATTACAGAAACATTGCAATAACCTTGTTCCACTGGCCTCTTCTCCAGGTGTGTGGCATGTGTGGAAACTACAACCAGAACCCCTCTGATGACAACCTAATGCCCAACAAGAAACCAGCCAAGGATGACATTGAACTGGGAAACAGCTGGAAATCAAATGGAGACAGTGATCCTGGGTCAGTGGGTAACAACCAATGAACAACTTTTAGTGCTGTTATGTGGATAGTCTGAGTTGTAACTCTATCCGGTCTTTAAGTGATGACATGTTGAATCCTGCTTCCAGGTCCAAACTACTCTGCGTTTAATAAGGCTGTTGTGTTTTTAACACGTTTTAATGTTTTGTATCTTGTTCTATTTAATCTGAACAAGCCCCTAAAAACAGTCAGCGATCACTGTCGGCTTCTCGAGTTTTTTGGGGTTTTTTTGTTTTTTTTTTTACCACTGTTCATTTTAAAGCACAGTTTTTAAAACCTTACATGTAACTACAGCCCAGCCCATGCAGCAGTACATTAATGAATAACCTCATATTGTGGATGGATTATCTCAGTTGTTCTCCTGACTGAAGTTTGGTCCGCTTACAGCAGCGGTCCCCAACCCCCGGGCCTCGGACCAGTACCGGTCCATGAGTTGTTTGGTACCGGGCCGCGAGAGTTGAGGCTCAGGTGTGAAATGTATGGTTTTCAAGGTTTTTATCGGTTTTCAGCGTTATTTTGTTATTGTTTTTATCGTTAACTGTGTTTTCCTGGGTCTTTTCACGTGTGTTATGAATAAATCTTCTTTTTTTCGGTACCGGTACTAGTTTTATTTTGTTGTATTTATCCGCGACACCTTAAAGGCCGGTCCATGAAAATATTGTCGGGAATAAACCGATCCGTGGCGCAAAAAAGGTTGGAGACCGCTGGCTTACAGCATCCTGCCATGCGATTGCATTTTTCCCTAACCATCTGGAACCCTCACGTTAACTTTTATCGAGTGGAAAAAGCAATATATAAACATGTAGCACATGATTATATACCAGCTAGCCTACAAACGTCACTGCTGTTTAGTTTTCTGTCTTCATTTATGCTGGAAATGATAGCAGAGCTGTACATTTTGGAAATCCCTCTTTCAAACATGCTATATTACATATAGATGGAAACTAGCAAGCTAACTGCTTGCTAACTTCTAACTCCATTACATTTCATAAATTCGGTTTCCATGGATTCCTGGACATTAAACTTAATTGTTCCACCTGGTAAAGCAGCAACGCTGATCATTTTATTAGAGATGAAAGAATTTGGACAGTTTTTAACTCTCAGTGATGCTGCAGTGATCGTGTGACTTACGGACCTGCAGCGGAGTTTGGACCTGGGCATGGCTAATGACGTCAGACTTAAAGATAGTAGTGGTCTACAGATTCACCAAACACGCAAAACACCCCTGGTTCCAGATAGTGGTTACTCTAATGAATCAAGTGTATGCTGTCCATGTTGGGGAAATTACACCCTGATCCAAATGTTCTTCTTTTCAGTTGTCAGCCAGACACCCGTCCAGACATCCACCCAAAGTGTAGCAAAGAAGAAGAGATGCTGTATGAGGCTCAGTGTGGTGGGGTCATTCTCTCCAATAACTTCAAGCCGTGCCACGCTCTAGTGCCCCCTGAGGCTTTCCTGGCTAACTGCGTCTATGACATGTGCGAGTATGACGGCATGCAGACTACGCTCTGTGACAACGTGGAGGCATATGCTCAGGCCTGTCAGAGTGCCGGTGTCACCATCAGCTGGAGAAACAGCAGCTTTTGCCGTGAGTTACAGTAACAAAGATTCACATAAAGATTTGAATTTATTGTTTGTCTTACCTCATTCTCGTCCCTCTCTGCAGCCCTGCCCTGTCCTCCTAACAGCCACTACTCAGACTGCACAGCCCCCTGCCCTCCCACGTGCTCTGACCTCTTCCCTGTCTTCTGCCATCTTCCTCCAACTACTTGTCTCGAGGGCTGCCAGTGCAATGCTGGTTACGTCCTCAGTGACAGCAAGTGTGTTACTCTGGACCAGTGTGGCTGTCTGGACTCAAACAGAGAGTACCATGATGTGAGTACAGTACTGCCCGTACTGTTGCTAGATGATGGACTCAGTGGGATGTTCCATAATTGAAAATCCTGAGCTCAAAAGCACACGGAGGCTATGAGGATTTAATATTAGCATATTGAAAACCCTTTATTGTAAGTCCAGGTATAACCAGTCCCATGCATGTCTGTGTGTGTGCGCCCACAGGTAGGAGATTTGTGGCTAACAGATAAATGCACTGAGTCGTGTACCTGTAACCCTGGTGGTGAAGTCATATGTGAGGACCACAGCTGTAATTCGAATTCACTGTGTGACCTGGACAAGAATGGAAACCGCTACTGCAGACCCACCGGTGAGTTTGAGAGACTTCAAACCTTAATAAACAAGCAGAGTAACAAAAATGACTGTGGTTTTTGACCATGAATCCTCCCATTTTCCACCATCGTTAGAGTTCAATCAGTGCAGCATCTGTGGGGATCCTCACTACCTAACATTCGATGGCTTCAAGCATCACTTCCAAGGTGTCGACACCTATGAACTTGCTCTGGGTCACAACCTGTCGAGCTCCCTGACGCCCCTGGTGGTGAGAGGAAAGAACGTTAGACGTGGAGTGAACAAGAGGGTGTCGTTCCTGGAGGAGATGTACATCAATGTTTACGGTGTCAATGTTAAATTCCTGCAGAAGAAGACTGTCCTGGTCAGCTGACACTTTGTTAAAAAAGAGCAGGTTTTCATTCATTTCTAATGGTAAAAATGATGTAACGCAATCCTACCTGATCTCCTGTAGGTCAACGGGGAGTATGTAACACCTCCTCTCACACCAGTTGATGGTTTGACCATCACAAGGAACTCCAGGCAGATCCAGCTCACCACTGACTTTGGACTCACTGTACGCTTTGATGGCAACAGTCGAGGAGGTAAAAGAAGAAGACAGTTCTGTCTGAGAACGTCTTAGGCTTTTGTACAAATCTGTTCACGTTCCTCTTATGTCTCTCTGTTTGTGTATCAGAAATCCTACTTCCTGGTACCTATAAGAATTCTGTTAGAGGACTGTGTGGGAACTATGATGGCATCACCAGAAATGAATACATGAAGCCAGATGGGACAGTAGTCAGGAATCTTAATGAATTTGGAGATAGTTGGAAGGTCAATGACCGACCTGCCAACAGACTTAGGATCTTGGACCGTCCTATCCGTGCACTGAGGTACTATTACAACCAGGCTCACTGCTTCTACAGATTTCTGTGACTATTTAACAGAGAATATTGTTGTTAAAGAAAACTGCCTTATGTTATAAAATAAAGATAATTATTGCTGCCCGACAATAATTAACAGAGCTTGGCCCAAGTCCGTCTGCCTGTTAAGTGCTTGATAAAAGAAAATCTTCAAACAGAATAGGCTCATTTCATGTTACAGTTTTTGTGGAAACTAAACTTCATGTTACACACGGCTGTTACACAACAGTTTCTCTGTCTCCAGACAAGAAGCAGAGACTGATCCAGACTCAGGGTTCGAGGTGTCAGACTGCTCTCAGTCACAGCTCAGCGACTACAACAGCCCGACGAAGTGTGGGGCGCTGTCTGATTCCAGTGGGCCATTTGCTGCCTGCCACGCCACCGTGTCACCCCAAATCTACCAGGAGTAAGTAGTCTGCACTTCAGTGGGGATATGTATGAAGCTGTCTTCTGGAAACATTTCAGTACAATGTTAACTTGAGCATAATCGATATAATTCATCTGAAAAACGCAACGTCTAGATGAACAGAATCAGCCTTTTGGGATTTACGTACCTGGATGATTGAACATGCATCAAGACATATTCAATATAACACATGACAGCAGCTGTATGAACCAACGTGCAAGTGTGAGCGTTTTGCTTGTGCTCATGTTTGTCCTTTCAGTGACTGTCTGTTTGACCTGTGTGCTGAGGGAGGCAGTGAAGCTATGCGCTGTGCCAGTTATGAAGCATATGCAGCAGCTTGTCAACAGGCTGGAGTTACATTAGGATTGTGGAGGCAGCAGCTGGACTGCGGTAAGAAATGCTGCACTTAATTCACATCATATGGGAAGACAAGCAGTTCAGAGTCCATCTCCTCACACCACCTGTTGTGTGTTTTTGTTTGTATTCGTAATTTGAAGTAAATAAAAAACAAACTGCATTTCAAAACTGTCAGAAAACGCAGATTGTAATGTGCTGTCCTCACTGAGACAGATATGTGGTAATGCAGTTTGTATTCATCTTATATAGTTTACAGTTTCTTATATTCTTCTTTATAGTTTCTTATATAGATACTCTTGCACATTATCAAATCTCCTGTAAACGTGAGGCATTGAACTAAGACACATTTGTAAAACAAAGAGTTACAGTCTGTCGAACGGTTTGCTGTAAATAACATCACGTTTCTCTTTCCCAGTCCTCTCTTGCACCGCCAACAGCACTTACTCCCCCTGCATGTCATCTTGCCCCGCCTCCTGCGCCAACCTGGCAGCACCCTCGGAGTGTGAAGTCACTTCGTGTGTGGAAGGCTGCCAGTGTGCCGCCGGCTTTGTTATGAGTGAGGGGACTTGTGTGCCATATGCACAGTGTGGCTGCACCTTCCTAAACAGATACTACCCTGTAAGTGGCCTTCAGTTACACGAGTGACTGTGTATCTATGTGACCACGTGACGATGTGCGCTCATATCTCTCCATCCTGCAGCTCAAAGAGAAGTTTGTGACCGAGGACTGCTCTCAGTCTTGTGAGTGTAGCAGTACCGGTGCTGTGTGTGAGCCAAAGACCTGCCAGGACGCTTACGTGTGCACCATCTACAACTTCAAACGTGACTGCTACAAAGGTACGTGTTCATGCAAGTGTTTGAGCACCGTGTATTTTGAATTATACAATCATACAGCAGGGCTGTGTGGGAGAGTCTGGGTGCTGAACTGGTCTGTGTGCAGTCCAGACCGATAACATAAAAGCAAAAATACAACAAAGAAAATAAAAGGACCATGGAGCATCTCTAATCCCACATTAAACAGGAATGGGACAACATTCACTCCACTAACTGGTCCCAGTTCACAGCTGTTTATGGACAGCTGTTAAAAAACTGATGTTTTTTCACAATTACCTCATTTTTTCCTAAAACTTTATAGATTCTCAGTTTAATTATGTGATTATGTGTTTCCTGTTGTAAATAAAATATCTTACAAATTAACTGAGAAATGAACTAAATTAAACTGTCAACAACAACACCTACTTTTGTCTTCTTGCAGCAAGTCCCTGCCTCAATTACCCCTGTTTGAATGAAGGCACATGTCAGGACTCAGGCAACAACACGTACACCTGTCTGTGTGCAGAAGGCTTTGAAGGCACAAACTGTGAGATGGAAGTGACACCACCCACCGGTGGAGGACTTGGTACGACTCAAACATGACTTCATTCTTTAAAGCTGTCACATTTCCTTGTGAACTTTCTTGTTTCTATACTACTCTTTGTGTCTGCGATGTCTTTGTGTGTCTTTGTGGATGCAAGACTAAACATAGAAACATTTTAGTATCTAACACTGAAAAACTAACGTTCAGCTAGATGTCCCATACTTCACTGGTTATCATCACGAGATCTATTTGCACTAGGATCAACTGATATCAGAGGTATTAGCCAACACGGCGTTCTGGACTAAAGTAGAATTATAATGTCCGTGGTTGATATAACCCAGAAAAATGTTCAAAGTGACAATATAATGTCGAGATAAGAGGGATCATATAAAATACTGACTTCAAATCTCCTCCAAGCTCAGGTTCAAATTCATGTAAGGACACTGCACACACTGTGATTGGTCAAGTGAATTTTTTCACTGAGAGTGGAGGACATGTGGTTAACAGTTAAAGACTTTGTTTCTCATTTTTGTGTGTTTCAGAAACTAAGTGGATTATCCTGATTGCGGTTCTGGTCCCAGTTGCTGTCATTATCATCACCGTGACTACCATTGTTCTTGTTTGCAAAAAGAAAACCATGTGAGTGTTAACAAATCATCTTAACAAAAATATGTGCTTGAATAAGTATGTCTGTGTGCACTGTATGAAATTTAAACACAAATACATGTCTTAAAAATATATCTGGGCCAATATTTTTTGTTTTTTCCAGATACCATTATAAAACTTGAAATAAAAAAATAACTGTATGCATGCACACATTAAAGTCTCTAACCTCAGTTTTTCTCTTTTCAGGAAAAAGAAGAACAAGGAGACAAATATCAGCATGGAATCAACAAGTAAGGATCAGGAAAAAGATTAAATGAGCTTAAAAAAAATCCCCAAAACACAATAAAGCTGCTCTGCCACAATAAACATTTAGTTAGTGTAACACTTACTACTGTTAGTAGTTGTTGTTGTTGTTTCCATAATGTCACTATAAACATCAAATTGAAAGGGTGTGTAGCAGTCAAGCTCCTGCTCATCAAATCCACATGACCATCAGAGTGACCAGTTTGCTGGGCTGGAACATTCAGGTGTATATTAACACTACACCACAAGGCGAGGATGTCCCAGCAAATCCACTCAAAGGTCTGACAGTAAAAAGCACAACGAAAGAGCAAAATATAAAAATCTCAGACTCTGTGTGCCTCACTTAGCATGTTATGTGTAAAAATTCACGACAGCGTCCTTCGAATAAGAATAAGTGTCGCTTGTTCGGAAGCTTTTTCTCTCTTAAAAAAAGAGCATGGCAGCCCACCTTAGGTCTGCAAAGACTCCTCTTACTGTCAAACTGTCAACAATAGTAGAGGAGGGATGTGGTGGTCGCAAGTGTGAGTAATTCCTCAGATTAGAAGTAGGTTTCTGCTTCTCGATTCCAATTAAAGTCAAGAACACAAAAATCCACCTCCCTGCTGCGGAGTAACTTTCCCACGCGCCCAAAAACAGCAGGTGCAGGGTCAAGTACGGGCCAGGACTCTGGCTGAGGGCCCAGCACAAAGGGGCACCCTTAAATTAACCCTTTGCTTTGCCTTCTGACAATAGGTCACAACATGGTCAAAGGTCACACATTAGTACAGCAAACAGCATACTTTTTGTGATAATCTTATGATATACATGTGAATAATACTTGACCTAACTACATCAAATATATGGGTTAAATGCTTTACATAATAATAAACACTCCATTGTAGGTTAATAGTGTGTTTCAGTATCTCTGTTACCATGTTACTATTTTCTAAGAGAGCTGCATGAAAAATGTTTATTGTGTGTGTGTGTGTGTGTGTGTGTGTGTGTGTGTGTGTGTGTGTGTGTGTGCATAAGGGCAAAATACCTCGTGCCTAATATTCTACGTGAAAGTTACCTAGTACATATGTTCAGTGCAGATAGATATATAGAAGGGGTGCAACGATACACAGAATTCACGGTTCGGTTCGGTTTGATACTTTGGTGTCACGGTTCGATATTTTTTCGATACAAAAAAATGTTCATGCTTTTTAATTTGTCATTTATTAAAATTATAAATATATATTTTAACTCAAAAATACAGTTTTTAAAGTTAATGTTGCTGAAACAACAAAGTACTAAAATAATAAATCTATCTGATCGAGAAATCACTCATCTTTGGAAAAGAGAGTTTATTACAGAGAAATGGCTCTTTCCAATCTGAAATGACGTTAACGCCACAACAAGGCAAATCTCCGTTAACCGCGGATCGCCCCGTGCGTGGGGCTGGACAGCGTCAACATGTTAACAAGAAAACTGCGCTAACGCAGTAGTTCCCACCCATGTAATTGAGCATTGCGTGGCACATCCGACATACTGTTTTACTTTTGTCCATGACGCGCTTACCTTCACGGTCATACGTCACATGAAGACCAAAATAGTTCCAAAGGCCAGATCTGAATGAGGGTGGGGGAGGTTCAATTTGCCATGTTGCAACGAGCTTAGCTTCTGTCTCGCTAGCTTGCGCTGCCCTTAGTGGATCTGCGCTCAACAGTGCAGTCTAGGCGGAGTAGTCGAACGCAGATCCACTGAGCGCTCAACACAGACAGCATCGTCAGAAGAAAAGTTGATAAAATAAATTAAACATTTTGTATTGTTCGATACATATGCGTACCGAACCGAAAGCACTGTATCGAACGGTTCAATACAGATACGAGTATCGTTGCACCCCTAATATATAGTGTATAGAGTTATATAGGTATACATGTCATACAAAAATCCACCACAGGGGCTGATGAAGGGGCAACATGAACTCCTCTGTATACCAGAGTCAAATGTGATGTCATCTCTCTGACAACTAAAGCTTGGTGTATAATTACTCGTATGTATATAATGTGTGTGTATTTTACTTATTTTTCAGCTCTAATATGTCTCCCATGTCTTCTGTTTTAGGTGTTCCATATACAAACATTGATAACCAGAAAAAGGAGAAAGTGACTGCTTTTTGATGACAAACTTCAATGAAACTATTTTTTCTCTATGTAACCACTTGTTATCTCAAAGAAGAGTAAAAATGAAGATAAGACTTGCTTATTTGTTTATTTGGTGCTTTTTTAAGTTATACTTGAACATGTCATTTGAAGTGAATGTTTAATTAAATAAATAGTTATATGTGTATGTGTTTCTTGTAGTGTTTGCCCACAGTTTTTCAGAGTAATAAGTTCCACCCTGTCTTTACTTCAGAGCGTGTCCATTACTGACCTGCTGTCTAATAACCAGACAGTAGATGTATTTTAATTATTGGTCTTTACTGGTTGGAAACAGTGTAGAGAGAGACAGCAAAGCGAAACACCACTGTCCCATCTGCACCAAAGCTCATGGAAAAAACGACTGAAAGTAGAAAACCATTCTGTACTCAGGCAAATCAAACATTTTTTATTCTTTTGGAAAACATGAACTCCAGACAATCTGATGGAGTCACTAAAATCATATATTAAAACAAGAATAGGACAACATTCCTCTCAAAGAAACCTCAGTTCTGAAATATTTGCAGACTGTTGAACGAATAGGAAACGCTGCACATTAGTACGCACTGCCATATCTCCTCTTTTTTGATAAATGTTGCTGTTATCAAATTTAAAATTATTTTTCCCAAAAACTGTACTTTTAAAAATCCATTTTAAATACTGGAAGTTCTGTTGTGAATAATAAATGTTTTTACAAAACTGGCCCGCTCTGTTTTTATTTACCTTTTACATGGAGTCCAAACATTTTCAGAGCATTTGTAAGAGGGGAGGCACATTTCTGGAAAAAGTCTTTGGACAGATACAATCAAGTTTAACTTGTATCCAAATGATGGGAAGATAAAAATATAGAGAAGGAAAGGAACACCTCGTGATCCAAAGCACATCATCATCTGTGAAACACCGTGGAATGTGAAGTGTGCCGGGCTATAATCACTGTGGAGAGTCAGCAAAGTGCTATAACACACTGCAAATGGGGGAAAATGTATACTATTACCGCGGAAGCAGCTGGTAGTCGGGCCATATGCGTGTCCTTGTGCAGTTGAACATAATCAACAAAGTCCGCTTGTAGTTGAAAACAAACAGGCAAACATTTATTTCCACAGTCTTGAAATACAGTGATCCGTTTGAATGTTCCTGTACACGGTAAGAAAACTGTTTGACTCCACAGCTAGTTAAAGCCCCGTTACTCCACACTCGCGAACGCTCCCCCCGTGCACGGTTACCATGTATTAAAGGAACAGTACGTCAAAATTAAATAAGGAAAGAAAATACAATTTAATTGTAAATATTACGCTAAACAAAATTATAAAGTAAAAACTGAAATCCCCTATTATCTTACACTTATCCTTATCCAAACTAATTCAAATTATTAACAAATATACACTCTGTGCAATCTGAGTAAAGTAAGAGATGATTAGACCTTTATCTTATACAGTATACTGTAAATGCAAGCTACATGTTTTTAAAGGCGAAACACAGGAAATTGTTCACGAGCCCAGCGAGTCAACTGTCCTCTATTCAACAGAGTTATCAAAGAACAATGCAGAAAAACCCAGGAACTGAAGGCAGGGCAATAAAAGCCTGCCAGAGCATGTCACGGGCATCTGATGATGTAAATGAGCTCTAGATTTTAGGGTCACTGATTGCAAAGGATTTTATTCATATATTTAAAAAACAAACTCCTATATAAGTTTAGCCTCTAAAACGTGGGAGAACATCTAACTAATGACCAGCTGGTCAACTCTACTAAAAAGTATGAAAGTATGAATAGAGTATATTTTGCAGAGGTTTTATACATATTTTTATTCACAGCTTTATACAGTGTAGAACAACTGATGACACTATGAAATTCATCCCAAATTTATTAAGAAAGTGAGCTCAAACTTACAGTCAGTCATAAAAAATTAGAATCTAGATCGATCTATGCACGCACACACAAACGCACAGAGCAGACTTCATAGTTTCTCACACGGTACAAAATACTAAATAATCAGGAAGTACTGTGTAGCACTCACAGTGTGGTTGATGCCACTTGCTGCACTAGAGAACCAGGAACGTATATTTCCAAACTGGGTTACGTTGTTAGAAAGGTCGCTCAATACTTTTAACAAAAGCAAAAAAAACAGCAACTGTGCACAGACTCATTAAGATTACAGTCTCAGCTGCACATATTCAGAATGTTGTTTCCTATGTACATTGTCCTGAACACAACTGTTCTTATGAGAATGAGAACTTTTGATGGCCCATGATACCCTAACCCTAATACATTCACAAAGTGTTACATCATCTGACCCTGACAGTCACTGCACATACCTGTAACTGTTATGTCAGTTTTTTAATTGTAAGCCTATGATTGCATTTATCTCTACTAAACTGTGCACAATGTTTAGGCACTGCAGATGCTCAGATTCTAATCCATAACAATGCCATGAGCGAAGACATTGGTACCACCAGTGCAATGACTCCAAACATGCACTCGCACATGCAATCATCTTCAGTCTCAATAAAAATGAGTTACAGTGGGATGCAAACGTTTGGCAGCCTTGTTAATAGTCATTATTTTCCTGTATAAATCCTTGGTTGTTACAATAAAAAATGTCAGTTAAATATATCATATAGGAGACACACACAGTGATATTTGAGAAGTGAAATGAAGTTTATTGGATTTACAGAAAGTGTGCAATAATTATTGTAACAACCAACGATTTATACAGGAAAATAATGACTATTAACAAGGTTGCACAAACTTTTGCATCCCACTGTACGTCCTCTTTAAACTGTCAGCCTCCTACAGTATCGCTCGTTTTCTACTGCACAGATAAAGCAGTTTTATGATAGTGCAATAAAATCAGCGTTAGCAAAAATTATATTCACAACTAAAGTGCAGATTTTATAATTGTTAATGTTTTTTATGTAAAAAAAAAAATCAAACAGCTGTTTCTAAGCCACATTGGTTGAGTGTCTGCGCTGCCCCCCAGCTCAGCTGCTGGGATATTTACTCTGGTTATCCTCGTCTTTTTTATGATCTGGAACATGCAAGTCTAATAAATCAAAAACAAGAAGGAAATGAAGGAGGGGGCAAATATCACAGCAGGAAGGTCTGAAATATTAGACAGTGCTGCTAGAAGTTAAATCAAAAGATAATATAAACTGAAAGTAAGTAAGTAACTACTGCAAGGGCTTGACACACTCTGACTGGATCCTACTATACAACAAAACTTTTCGCCCATCAGTGTCAGTCTCTGTGCAAACCATAGAGGCTGACATAAGAATAGTTTAAGACATAAATCCTCTAAGTTTGAGGCAAGAAGCCAAGAACCAGCTGTAAACCTTTGACATGTTAAATAGAACGAGTAATTACATTTTTATTGTTACATATAAAGGCCACATGGCACAGTATGCAAAACAAAACAAAAAACATTTCTTTACAAAAACGTAAAAAGTAAGTTCTGTTATCACGTCCACATTTTGAGACATGAAACATACTGGAGCTTACTTTATGCTATTGAGCCTGACTCAATGATGCTAAAAGGAAACTCGAGTGAAACCAACAGATTCAAGCATAAACAGAGACGTGTATGAACAGTTATACACAGTTAAACAGTTTTAGCAAAAACAAACATTTTTAAAAGGTGTGAAGAAAATCTTTAAAGTAAATAAAAATGTTGATGTGATGGAGGGAATTTGTCATCAGGGAGAAGCGTAACAAACAGAAGTATCCCTCCACTAACCTGAGCTCACATCAGAATCTCATCAGCACCAGTCCTCTGACTCATGTTTCATTCCTCATTCACTGACTCCATCTTTAGCATTTATTATAGTATGATTGTTGCTTCTTCTTGGGATGAAGACAAAGATCTGACGGCTGCTCTGTGTTGAAGCACAGCCACAGAACAGTGATGCTTTTGTCATAAGCTCCCACAGTCCAGATCACCTGAACAGAGAAACAGAGTGAGAAGAAATTTAAAATGCTCCTAGGAAATGCACCAACATTAGACCAGTTTGCAGTAGATTTACATTTGTGTACATTTTGATAGATGGACATTTTTCACCACTATCCATTTGATGGCAAATAATCAAGATACAAATTTCATTCCAATTAATTTTAGGGGGTCTAAAGTTACTTAGAAACAAACCGCTCCTTCCAGTCAGCTTGGACAAAGGTTACTAACACTTCTTTAGGCTGTCGTGTTGCTTTAGTCCCGCTTGTTGTATTGTTTTTCTACAGCCAGAAGGTGAATGTTAACCATGAATATTAAGTATGAATATTAAGTAACATGAAACGTATTTCACTCCAGCTTCCTAAGTTTTGTCTTATTTTGACAACATTAAGAGCCAGTCCATTTTGATTGTGCAATGCAGTATTTAAACTACAGAAGGCGGTTAATGTTTCATCTAAATAAAACAGTTAATGTTAAACAGTACATGCACCAAAGTTTCCTACCTTTTGTGTACATATTTGATTCATTCCAGCACTAGCACCTTACACTCTCTCTTGGCTATTTTTACCAGTGAAACAAAGCTGGGATCGGGGGACAGGTGAGGGGCTCGATTAACAGTTCCTGCAGGAGAGGTTGTTGTCTGGAGCTCTGCCATAGCGCCTGACCTGGACCCAGAACAAAGATATCACAGACATCATTGTGGACTGCAATATGAAAGGTTGTCTTAAATGCGTCTCCAATCTTGCATAACTACTACAATGTCTCTAAAAAGTGTATCATCTATTATGTGAATCTTTTATACAAACATATTTGGCTTAAATCTGACATAACTCAAAGGAATTTCCATCCATCCATCTTCTTCTTCTGGAAACAACCTAAGCAGAGAAGTCTCCAGCCACCTCCCACAGCTTATTCAGGGGAACGCCAAGTCGTTTCCATGGCAGCAGAGAGATATAGTCTTACCAGGTTGTCTTGGGTCAGCCACAGGGCTTCCTCCAGGTGGGACACCTTGGAACACCTGACCTGAGAGGAGCCAATGAGGCAACCTATAGATGCCCAAAACAATGACCCGGCTCATTTCCAATTGGAGAAGCAATAGCTCGACTCTGAGCACTTCTTGAATGACTGAACTTCTCACCATCTCTAAGGGAAAGAGCAGCCACCCTCTGGAGAAAGCTCATTTCCGTTGCTTGTATCTTTGATCTTGGTCACAACCCAAAGCTCATGACCACAAGCCAACAGAACACCATCATCTTCCAAAATCAGAGATGAAATTTTGAGGCCACCAAACTGGAAGCCTTCCAGTCCAACGCCCCCCAGAAATGAGCCTGACGAAGTTCAATCGCTGCAGACCAAACTGTTGAAACGGTTGTACAAGGACTGGATGGCCTGTTTCTACGTGCCAGACAACCCATACCCCCAGCACAGGACACTCCGAGGGACATGACTGAATGGCTGCTACACCTCGCCCACCCAAGTTGATAAAAGGTCATTTCTTCCCTTTTTACAGTTTTCAATTAATTCAACTTAACTTTACTCATTTAATAAAAACTTTTTTTCCCAGTCACCCACACCCCAGTGGAAGTATCTCAATGCCCCACAGTTTGAGAAGCAGTCTTGTACAATGACCCTCCATACCTGAGATTTACTGACCAAAATGGCTGGTGGTGGGGGAAGCTCTTTAATCGGCTCAGGCTTTGTCCTTCGAAGGTGTTTTTCAAAGGTGACTGAGGCTCCGTGGGCGGTGCGGGCACAGAAGCTGTAAACTTCATATGCTGGCTCAGCTACCGCGTTATCATAGACATGTGGAAGATGGAAAGCCATTACTTACATTTTTTGTCAAGCAAAACTGTGCCAAATAAAAACAACACAGCAGTATGAGCGGTGTAGTAATTCCTGGTTTAAAGTTCTTCAAGGATCAAACATTAAACTGAGCATAAACAGGATTTACTGGGCTGGGTTTGTGTACTGTTAATATTAAGACAATGTCAATACATTTAACAACTTGTTTCCTTTGGTACCTCAAAAATCCCAGTTTTGAGAATCTGGAAGGCCACAGTGAAGGACAGTATGGAACCTTTCTTACACTGGCCCAGGTTGTTGAGTGGAGACTGGCACACAACCGCTCCCACACTGGGATCCTGCTCACTTCCTCCTAGATGGATGCATGGACAGTGAGGAGCAGGTAACAAACATAAGCAGGGGGAAGAATGAGAATGTAGACTGGATTAGGTATCCGACATAGGATTGGAGCAGAGAATATTTATCCAATTCAAGAATCTAAGGCTACGTTCACACTGCAGGTCTTAATGCTCAAATCTGATTTTTTTAATCAAATCCAATTTTTTTGTCTGCTTGTTCACACTACAAATAAAATGTGACAGCAAACGCGCTCTAGTGTGAACCCTCAATGCGGCCCGCATGCGCAAAATAAGACGTCACACACAACGCGCTCTGTTTACGGAAGTAAAAATAGTGGCTACGGAGCTAGTAGGTGTTGTTGCAGCAGTCTATCAATTTCTCTCCATGCTAATCAAGTCCAAAACCTCAGTTGCTGTCCATTGACTCGCTCCGTCTCCAGTTTCCGCAGCCATGCTTTCTCGTTTGTCTTCTCCGGCGCTGATAGTTGGCGTCTGTCTCATGTCAGGGACGTAAAAGACGGATTTAATATGACATGACCATTCAAACAGCAGTCGCTTTCTAAAACATCAGATATGTATCGGATTCAGTACCACATACGAAAGTGACCCAGATCGGATTTGAAAATATCGGATTTGTGCCGTTCACACTGTCACACCATGATGGGATATGGGTCGCATAGGGTCAAAAAAGTCGGATTTGATGCGCAGTGTGAACGTAGCCTATGTATGAAGCATTTGAATAGAAGAGCAGCAGTTCAGTGATTCTGACCATTAAAAACAGGAACCATGCCATAGAAATATTGGTATTTCAAATCCTTGTGTTCCTGCGGTCCACTTGTACAACTAGTCTGGATTGATCACCTAGCTCTTACACTAAGAGCTTGGTGCCTGCAGTACCTAGGCAATGTGTTTAATTTGTCTCATAAGTTGGATGTTGGAACTGGAATGTGTGATGTCCCCTGAGCTGTGCGCGTTCCAGTAACTTGGAAAATCAAGAAAAACACAGAATTTGCTTTGGTTCTTAGCAAGGTGCAGCCATTTATGCAGCTAGCAATAGAGCACAATGCTCAGGTGGAGGGGGGGGGGGGTTGCCCTTCAAACCACCACTGCAGCACATTCATAGATAGAACCAAGCCCGTGTTCTGCATATGGCTTATTTAGCCAGACACAAATACACAGCAGTGGCAACATTACACATTTACAGTTTTGCTCCCATTTTGAAAATGGGGGTTGGATTGGCTAAAGAAGGAGGTGAAACTTTGAAATGCAAAGCAGCAGCCAGGAGACCTAAACCAGAGCATGCCAAAATCCCTGCTGAGATTGTGGAAACCTGGTGATAAGAAAAGTCTTACCACTGCGCTCGCAGTGACAAGGGTTTCTCCACCAAGTATTTGCTTGGTGTAAATCAATTTACATCTCCATTTTCTTTCATGTAATGTGTTTTTATTTCTGGATTTTTGGTTGATATTCTGTCTCTCCATTAACATGAAAGACTCAATTCTTTGTAAGTGAGCAAACTTCCAGATTCAGGAGAGGGAGCAAATAATTATTTCCCACACACTAGGAGCTGTCTGTAGGATTTGATACTCACCCTCTGAATTCCAGATCAGACGAACAGCAAGGAAATCTTGCAAATTGTTGAGCAGTGTATATTTCACCCAGAAGTGTTGTTGAGGCCTGACGGTCCTTGGGCAGGACGCCATCATCACCAACTCTGGACGATTTAAGTGAACACTGGGTATCGAGTAACAAGTAGAGATGCATCTGGAGAGAGCATGATAAGTATTATATTTCTATTATTAGAACATATAGCAGGAATTCTTCTTATAAGAGAAAACAAATAGCACAACAAGACTACAATTTCAATTCTACACAATTATAAACAGAAAAAAGTCATTTAATGTTCTTACACGGAGATTGTTTTGGTTTCTTCTTTAATACATTTTGTATTTCACACATAAAGGCATACAAAATGACACAATGTGCTAATCCCTGTCAGGGTCACGGGGGGCAGGAGCCTAGCTCGGCTACCACAGGGCGAGAGAACGGGTATACCCCGGACAGGTCGACCAGTCTATTGCAAGGCTGATACATAGAGACAGACAAGCACTCCCACTCACAGTCGTACTTATGGGCAATTTAGAATTATAAATTAACTTAATCCCACTAAACTTTGGTCTTTGGACTGTGGGAGGAAGAGAACCCACGCAAACTCCACACAGAAAGGCCCCAGGCGCTGGAACTGAACTCAGGATCCTCTTGCAGTGCTAATCACAGTGTTACTCCTGCTAGCGTTTGTTGAGCAATTGCTGTCCTTCTACAGCAATGCATAGTGGTCAAAGGTCTAATGTAGTGCAGCCGCATACATGATCCATAGTTGCTACAGCCTGCGGTAAGGGTGCAAACACGCACTCAGTTGTTATTTAAAATAGATGTTAAACTACAAATTCTGGAAGTCATATAAATATCATCTCTTAAATTGTTTAAAAAATTGTTTTTATTTTGCCACAGTTGGTGAAATTAATCAATTTATTTTAATACTAATTTTCTCTAAATCCTGTTATATGTTTGTGTTCAGTCAAATAACATAATAGAGTGCTGTAGATCCAAAAATATAGGATTATAGATCTCTCTCTCTCTCCATATATATATATATATATATATATATATATATATATATATATATACATATTAAAGGTTATTTGTATGTAGAAGCCTGCAGCATTTTGATGATCCTTTGGTGCCCTCTAGTGACTCATGTGAAATAGTGATCAACTGGGAAATTAATGTTATTTCTGTTAAATAAACTGGTATGATCTTTATTTGTAGACCACACTAAGCAAAAAGATCAATAAAAACTCAAAGGGAACTTTAAGTCTGTTTGCCATCCTTCACTGGATGCAAGCAGCGGCTGTAATTACTTTAAAATACACGGCAGTCATTTCATATACACAGTACATGCAGACAGTACTGCTCCAGGATTGTTATGTACTGCTACTGCTACAGAAATACCTCCACAAGAAGACAAATAGTTACCTCATGGCAGGATGTACTGGACTGTGCCACTGTAGGACAGCCAACAATGGGACTTCCAAACCCTATGAAAAGACAACAACATTATTTAATAATTACAACCTCCTCTTCGACCCCTCTACCTCTCACATTGGACTCTCCGGGAGGCTTCAGACTGAAAGCCCCATAGAGGGCAGAGAAGTGACAAGGTGATGAGAGGCATTATGAGGTATGGTCTTTCCATGTGATTTCCATGCATCCTCATTAAATTTTCAATTTTTACAGGTGGGATAAGGTCCCTAGGCTAGATGCCCCATGCTAACCAAGCCTACCTCGGATATGGGCAAGAGAAAAGTGAGACCATACCATCGCCAGGATTAACAAGGTCCCTGTCAGGTGTTGAGGAGCCAGGATACTGATGAAAAGTGTACTGAAACAAGAAGGCTCAAGTCGGCAAGAGATGAGAAGTAACCCCAGGAGAAGAGGTTACATGAGCAGGATGTGGGACCTATGGTATCTCCAGCATCCAGATTGTCAGCAAAACAACTACTAACTCAGTATTCCAACATTTGGAGGAAGGAACTGCTCTCACAGCTAGAGACTGACGAGGTACAACACACAAGCTACGGCAAGGGGGAGCCAGGAAGACAAGTTGGGGGGCGATATCATCCTCACCCCCACCCGAGCTTGGGTACCAAGCCCAGGTACGATGGAAGAAGGAGCGTTGAGTGTGAGAGAAACTGACCTGAAAGGTAGGATCATGGTGAAGCTTTAAATTTGGACCCTCCGTATTCGGTTACCAAGATTACGTGAAGTACTCTCTGAAGGTCTACTAGATGATGTGAATGCAGCACTACGCATCACTGAGACTAATCAATACCCTTCAGTACCCTGGAGAAGGAGACTGGAGGTCAAGATCAAGGTAGCGTGGAGGGAAGTTATCGGTATTGAAGTAGAAAGAAATACAGCAAGCATGAGAACCTGCCTCAGTACCACATGGAAGCTCCTGTCAGGCATCATATCGGAGGCTGAACAGGCATATGGTTCAATACATGAGCGGCGCACAGAAAGGAATCAGCAGGAATACTAGAGGAGTGAATCCCCAGCTACTGGTAGACAGAGCAGGCACCTGAGACTGCAAGAGTTTGAATAATACAGGCTAAGGGAAGCATGTATAAAGTAAACAGAAAAGACACAGTGCCTTTAATTCCTATGGCATGGTCTAACCTCTGTAATATAAACTGTGGTGACCAGTAATGAATGCAGCACTGTGACGTGGCAGATTTCTTTTCTGATGTATTAATCATACATTTTTATCGTATCACATTAGTAATAGTAATATCATTTTCTCCCTTTAGTATAGCAAGAGCACTCCTGTCACTTAGTTGTATGCATGTGCACTACAAATGGGCCTTATGCTCTACACACACACACTTGACGCAGTGAGGCCAGTATTATGGGAGAGGTTAAACAGATAGTGAGACTCCTGTTTATCAGGGACGTAAATCCTTAGGTGATGGCCAAGCAGAAAACAAAGTCATAATTCTGTCTGTGAGGGAGAATTATGACTCTACGATCCCACCTACCCATGTCATGTTTGGTGACAGGGTGTGTACCACACTCAACATGGACCAGAGGAAGCAAAGGAAAGAGTTGTCTCAGGAGATTAGAAAGAAAATCATAGACAAGCATGTTAAAGGTAAAGGCTATAAGACCATCTCCAAGCAGCTAGATGTTCCTGTGACTACAGCTGCACATATTATTCAGAAATTTAAGATCCAAGAGACGGATAATCCAAATGGTAACAAAAGAGCCCAGAAAGACTTCTAAAGAGATCCAAGGTGAACTTCATGCTCAGTGAACATCAGTGTCAGATCACACCATCCGTTGCTGTTTGAACCGAAGTGGGCTACATGGGAGACGACCAAGGAGGACACCATTGTTGAAAACAAATCGTAAAAAAGCCGGACTGGAATTTGCCAAACTACATGTTGACAAGCCACAAAGCTTCTGGGAAGATGTCCTGTGGACAGATGAGACCAAAATTTTACTTTTTGCCAAGACACATCAGCTCTATGTTCACTGACAGAAAAATGAAGCATATCTAGAAAAGAAACATGGAGGAGGCTCGGTTATGTTCTGGGGCGTCCTCTGGGGTTGAATCTGTGCAGGGTACATTGAAATCTCAAGATTGTCAAGGTATTCTAGAGAGAAATGTGCTGGCCAGTGTCAGAAAGCTTGGTCTCAGTCGCAGGTCATGGGTCTTGCAACAGGACGATGACCCAAAAACACACAGAAACACCCAAGAATGACTAAGAGGAAAACACTGGACTATTCTAAAGTAGCCCTCTATGAGCCCTGACCTCAATCCTGTTGAGCATCTTTGGATGAAACATGCCGTCTGGAAAAGGCGCCCTTCAAACTGGAAACAACTGGAGCAGTTTGATCAGGAGAAGTGGGTCAAAATACCTACTGAGAGGTTAAGAAGTCTCATTGACAGTTACAGGAATCGCTTGACTGCAGTGATTGCCTCAAAAGGTTGTGCAACAAAATATTAAGTTGTGGGTACCATCATTTTTGTCCAGGTCTGTTTCATGCATTTTTTTTTTTTTTAAATAATTCTGTTCAAGCATGGTTAAAAAGCAATGTGTGACTTTCAATGGTTAACATTCATAGAATTTGTATTTACTTATACTTTTGTCAGATTACAGTTATTTCTGTGAGTTTTTCGTTCATTGACTGAAGGGTACCAAGAATTTTGTCCACGTCTGTAAATTATATATAAATAACGGTTTATGCAAAATAATTTAGTACAAGCAAATTGTTAGTACAATCACTTCCTTTATTTCTACCGTGTCTGGACTCAGTGGAGACCTTCAAAAAGCAGCTAAAGACATGTTTATTTCAAACAGCTTTTAATTGGAGCGGGGTTTTTATGATGTATTTATGACTGTATTGTGTTTTTACCTTGTAAAGCACTTTGTGACACATGTCTGTGGAAGGTAATATATAAAAAAAACTTTACTTACTTACTATTTATTGTAATCATTTGGCAGCTTTAACTTTGCACTAAAACTTGTTTTCACAAAATCGCACTGGTTTTAAAAAAGTAACGGCACACTCTCCATTGTGCCTTCTCACCTTGCTGGACTGCTGTTCTTCTTTCTCTTGTAGCAGCAGCTGAAAAATGAAGGTCTGCTCCTCCAGGGCATTAAGCATACAAGGTAAATGTGATGATTTGTTGTCTATCCGACAGAATGAAGCCATGGTGATCTCCGCTGACTGGTGGCTTTAATAGAAAGTATAAAGCGTTATGCTCATTAGGAGGCTAAAGAACACAGAAAACAACTTGCCAATTACTTCCCTGCTTACAAAGCATTTGCACACTGAGTGCATATGTACTTACCAGACATTGTCGACTACGAGCACTGAGCCATCAGGCATCATGGGAAGGTAAGACGAGTTATAGTTTGGAAGAATCTTCACATCTTTGACACACATTCTGTCCTGTGAGCTGCAGTTCATCACTGAGGAAAAAGTAACCCACTAATCATTAGCTGTTTATGAGCTTATTGTACTTCTAGGTACAATTGCATCATTTTGGTGTTTTGCTAACTTGACGCAGTTTTCTGGACCATTCAAATTCCCAATTTTTGGTATGTTTAACAGAATAGTATTGTATATTGTGTATATTCATTTTGTTTAAAGTTTAAAATGCAGTAAAAATCAGATGAAGGTAGCGTGACAGATGTTTACTTTGATTACACAAAAATGAGGCAGGACTACGTGATGGATGATTCTAAGGAGCTCGGAAAGCAACCAGCTGGGCTTCTTTAAGTTTCTTGAAGACGTTTCACCTCATACTTAAGCTCTAAAATCAAATAGTGGCGAGTCACAAGTAATTACACCCTATTTAAACCCCAGTGGGCTGCCCCCTACTGGGGCATTTAAACCAGTTTGGGTTTATGTTAGGACTACTCCTGGCAACGAATTTCTTACTTGACTAACTATGTGGGGAAAAAATGAGACACTTGCTTAAAATTATGAAACACTCAAATATTAAGTTTCATGTATGATGAAAAAATGTCAATTCAATAATAACAAAAGGGATTTGAAACCACGTATCACATTGTTTAGTAATGAATCATGGCGCTTAACTGTGTGGCCTCTGACACCGTTAATGATCAACATTACACGTAGCTGCTTTAGTTTAAGGGTCGTGATATAGCGGCTGCTGTTTCACTTAATACTGACACAGGTAGCTGTCGTTTAGGAGAGATCCAGATTTGGGAAAATACAATTAAAAAAATAATAAAAGTCCACGTTTTGTGTCTGTGTGTGCATGAGCTGCTGTTCTACCCTTGAGGACGGTCAGATGTTTTCCAGAAACAGTCATCTGTCGACACTGGACACTGGGAGGTGGAAGAACATCCAGGGTAGTGCTGACTAGGAAAGAGGAAACCATGGTGTTTGTTTACTATCAGACTGGACAATGGAATATGTAATATATGTAATATGTAATCCAATGGGACAGATACTGGTTTCCTAGTCTTATAACCTCATTAGTTGTAGGTTTTAGACTACAATCCTTTTTAACTCTTGTGACACACAGAGCTCATTCAGTATGTTGAGAGATGGCGTGTTTACCTTGTGCCTTGAAGGTGCTAAGATCTTGTCTGAAGGTGCATGTTGGACTCCTAAACTGCAGCAGAGTCAGGTAGCCAAGCTCCCTTAATTCTGCATTTTCCTCCATCTGCTTCCACACAGTGACTACAATCTGTCATCACAGAGAGGCAGGCACAGACAAAACAGGACCAGGAAAAATTAGGAAAAATTAGGAAAATTGGAAATGCATAAAGTTTTACTAAAACTCAAGTTGTCTGCAGCTTTTCCTGACTGCCAGTGCCAGCCTTGTCCCTGAGACGCTGCAAAGGGCGAAGTGAACCTCCAGCCTCCCGGGGATCCGGCAGCTTATGCACCACAGCAGACGCAGCTGCAGCAGGAGGCAGAGGGCCAGCAGCTGCTGGAGCGTCGTCATCCTCGGCTCCTAACGTGTTCGAGTCAGGGGTCACCAATGTGGAGGTAAACACAGACGAGACGAGAGCTCTCACACGCCAACGTTTCTCACTCCAACGTTATTCTTGAACTAACAACAACTGCAAACATCGTACCACAAAACTCAGCAACACACTTCCTGCGTGTGAGTGGAGTCCACCACAGTGGAAATAAGGCAAAAACAAGAGTTTGTTGATAAGATAAGCTTTCTTGTCATTTCTGTCTTCACAAAGATTTTTCCGGGCTTCTTGAAGGGCTTTCCCGAGGTCTTCTAGGGTTGTTGGCTGCTGCTGTTCTCTGTAAAGATGATGCGGGCTCCGAGGAGGCCGATCCATGATGTACTCCATTGTGTGTTTTTCTCTTCAGGTATGCTTTTACTCCCCTTTTTACTTTAGTTTGGTTTTAAAAATTGTGTCATCTAGTTTTTGTTTTTAGTTTAGTTTTGGTTGATTATAATAACATTGCTACTCAGTAGTGTGCGAGCCTGACAATATCAGGCAGAACTGATCCAGGGTATCACTGAGCTGGATCGTCTCAGGTGCATAGTCTCAGATTGACCGAAACAATGTCTAGATTTAGGTCAGGCATGTGTGGGGGCTGGTCAATAGTATCAGTTCCTTCATCATACTCTTGTCACATGAGACCATGTGACCATTCTGGTGCAACACAAGAAACCCAGGACCTGCTACACCAGCGTATCATCTGACAGTGGCTCCAAAGATTTCACTCTGACACCTAACGGCCATCAAGTTGCCGTTGCCTAGCTTGTAGAGGGATGTGCATCCCTCCATGGATGAGGTTGCCCATTCCTTAACCTACAAACAAACCAGTCATGCTGAGCATTATTACAGGCAGCATAACATTCCCCATGGCTTCTCCATTACTTTCACATTTGCCACATCCACTCAGGGTGAACCTGTTAAGAGGTAAATGAATTGGTTTTTATCAGCACCTCCAAGTCTGAGGCCATGTACCTCAGCTGGCAAAGGGCGGAGAGCCCACGCCGGGTCAGCAACAAGTTCCTGGTTGAGGTTGTTCAGGAGTTGGGTGCCTCCTGGGTGAGGTGTTCCAGGCATGTCCTACCAGGTGGAGGCCTCGGGGCAGACACAGGACATGTTGGAGAGATTATATGTTTCTACAGATCTGCGAACGCTTTAGTGTTCCACGGGACAGGCTAGAGGAGGTGGCAGGAGGTCTGGGCTTCTCTGCTTAGGCTGTTGCCCCCGTGACCCGGTCGCAGATTTGTGGAAGAAAATGAAAGGATAGATGGATGGAGTGGTCTCGTTATTGGCCCTCTAGTAGGCCTGTAGTTAATGTAATTAACACCAAAGCAACTGAAACCGATTAAAAATCCCCTCTGCGACTTAACTGACCAGATTAATATACCAAGGGTTGAATTTATTTAATTACTTTGATTAAAAAGTGTTCCTGTAATTAGTTTGAGTGTATAAAGAAATCAGGGATGGGTCAAGACTTTTGAAAAGTTTTGTACCATTTAGGAATAATTAGCACAGTACAAACAAACACTAACAAATATATACACTATACACTATAACCTATACAATACATGTTTACGTTTTTTTTACACCATTTAAATTCCCTTTACTGAAGGCATCAGAACTACGAATGAACACATGTGGAATTCTGTAATAACAGAAAAGTGTGAAATAACTGAAAACATGTTTGATATTTCAGATTCTTCCAAACAGCCTTTGCTTTGATTCCTGCTTTGCTCACTCTTGGCGTTCTCTCCATGAGCTTCATGAGGTCGTCTCCTGAAATGGTTTCCAACAGTCTTGAAGGAGTTCCCAGAGATGCTGAGCACTTGTTGGTCCTTTGCCTTCACTCTGAGCTCCATCTCATCCCAAACCATCCACACTGGGTTTAGGTCAGGTGACTGTGGAGGCCAGGACCCATCAGACCAAAGCACAGATGTCCTCTGGTCTAATGTCCACTCCTTGTGTTTCTCAGCAGCTGTTTGACCATAAAGGCCTGATTCCCACAGTCTCCTCTGAACATGTAGAGATGTGTCTGCTACTGGAGCTCTGTGTGGCATCTATCTGGGCTCTAATCTGAGCTGCTAACTTGTGATTTCTGAGGCTGGTGACTCGGATGAATGTATCCTCAGCAGCAGAGGGGACTCCTGCTCTTCCTTTCCTGGGGCGTCCTCATGTGAGACAGTTTCATCGTGGTCTTGATGGTTTTTGTGACTGCACTTGGGGACACATTCAAAGTTTTAGCAGTTTTACAGCCTGACTGACCTTCAGTTCTTAAAGTAATGATGGGCTGTTGTTTCTCTCAGCTGATTGGTTCTTGCCATAATATGAATTCTAACAGTTGTCAAATATGGCTGTCAGCTGTGCACCAACCTGACTGCTGCACAACACACCTGATGGTCCCAACCTCATTAAGAAGGCAAGAAATTCAACAAATGAACCCTGACAGGCACACCTGTGAGGGGAAACACGTCAGGTGACCACAGCATGAAGCTCACTGAGAGAAGGCCGAGGGTTTGCAGCGCGGTCAATCTATCTACATCTATACACACACGCACACGCACACACACACACACACTACGTGTACATGCATACAGGTGTGTCCAACCTTGGCTTTACGTGTACTGACTGGCAGCTTGTCCAAAGAGACAGTGAGACAGAAGATAAGCTGGTCTTCCAACACCCAAGCAGACTGCAGGAGATCAACATAAGACAATTTTTTTTGTTTAAATAAATAAAATAATATGGACTGAGTTAAACAATCAGTCACAACAGTACGATATCTAACAGCTGCCATCACAGGTAATTCTGGAAAAAACAAAACTCGCTTAATGCTAGTTTAGCTTTAATTGTGGTGGAAAATAATGTATGCGTTTCAGTTTTCTGTTTGCAGATATTTATGTATAGACATTTACAACAGCTGATAAATTAAAATTTAAAGAATAGTTTTACAATCATTTGTTGTATGTGTTTGTGTTTTTTCCTGAACAGTTTGTTGTAGCAACTCTTTTAACTCTGCATGTCATGGTAATTCAACTGTGCAGGTGCCCTGCTGCGACTGGTGCATGGATGTACGGCTCCTGAATGACTGGTTCCAGCCTGAACACCTGCCTTATATATAAAGCCTGGAGCGCTTCACACGCTTCCCATAACAGCTGATCAGCTGAGGAAGTGGAGTGGGTGAGCTGCCGTTACGTTGAACACATCGTTTTCTCCTGTTTTTGGACAGGAGGTCAGACTCTGTCTTTATTTTGGTTCCTTTCCTCTGTGAGGTCGTGTATGTTGGCATCCATCAGACCTTAGCTTTGTTTTATTTACTATTTTGGCCTCGGCTCACCCTGAAGTGTTGACACTCCTGTTCTGTTGTTTTTCCCTCATTACTTTGTAAATAAATGCCATGTAATGATCAGTGATTGTTTCCTGTGCCTGCGTGGGTGTTGGTGGGGAGCAAGTGCCTCATCCATGCCATCTCCTGGCCCGCAGACGGGTTGTAACAATAGGGACTAGACAGGAGAGTGCTGAGAGTGTTTTTGTACTTACGTAGTTTGTTTTTCTAAAAGTAACCTTTTACTTTTACTCCTCACATTTTCAAAAACAGGCTCATTACTTTGCATTCAAGAGGAGTTATTATTTGTTACTGCGAGCCTCCAAACATCAAACTGATTTAAGTCTAAACAGTAACACGTGCATGGCAGTCCTGTTGTGTAATCGTCACCAGAGGATGATGCATAAAAGAGCTGAAGTGTGTCAAAGTCAGGGGTTAAAACTGGGCTTCATGAGCTGCAGGGCTTCAGCATCTAGTCAGCCCCACAGAAGATGAGTGAACATAAAGGGAGTAATGTGTTACTGAAGGTCATTTCAAATGCAGCATTTCTGCAAACACACAAATTGTTTTTGCACAGTTTGTGTAACAGTGTGTTGCGGCTAAAGGTCCAGCTGCTTATTTGACAGGGAGAGAAAAGAAAGAGCTAACTTCACTCAGACAGACAGGACATGGCAGGAAGAAGAGAGCTTACATTTAAAGGTCAGGATGCTCGGTGGGATTTTTTAAAACGAGATATTTTGTTTGTACATGTGGCTTTTTTTAAATTTTGAAACATGCTGCAAATCAAACTAAGGCAGACTAACTGTTATATAAGGCTGCATGAAAACCCTCTGCAGGTTAGTTTGCTGCACTGTGAGGACTTAAAGTAAAGCACAGTGTGTGTCTGGTGCACAGTGGCTGTGGGTTCGTGGCCACAGTTAGCTCACATCACATGTAGCAGAGAGTCACATGAATTTGATGAGCTTAGATCCACTGATGAATTCCACCTTGATACCAGTTTTATAGCATCTAGTATAAACACAGTATAAACTGTGGAGGATGAAACATCTGCTCACATCTGGTTGAATCCAGGTGTGTCCATCCACAGAGAGCAGCAGGTCAGCTGATCACAGCCTGCACACTAAGAACATCTACTGGAGCTCTCAGGAGAAATGAGTGTGAGTTTGATTCAGTTCCCCACACTGAGCCATGACAACCAGTTTTAGGTTCCCCACCTGCTGAACCCACTTTAACCTCCGACTGTGCACACTTCCTGTTTACAGGCAAAGTCCCCTCTACAATGGAGGCAACAGCAAATAGATTTGATTTGATTTTCCTTTTTCTTCAGACTCAAGCTGAGTATAATTAGAATCAAAAATAGACTAAAGTTTGTGTTCCCCTCTACTGATATTATTCTATCATTATGTTGATATAGCACAGGGTTCAGCGTCCTCCTTTACTTCCTTACTTTGAGCACATTTAGAGCCTTTACTTTTTTTTATTCAAGTAAATAAGTTGAATCAGTACTGTAACTTTTACTGGTGTTTTTTTACTAGTAGTATCTGCACTTCTACTCGAGGACAGACAATCTAAACCACCCTCTCGTTTTTCTTTTAATCTAATTAGGACATATGTGTAGGTTACTTAAAAACTAAATAGTTCCTGTCTCGTTGTAGGTAACAACTGTGATGACAGTTATGCAGAAACATTAGATATGTGTAAATCTATGGACTTCCTCTTCTCCAGTACTGGCTTATTTTACCTTGGCTTGTTCTGTGTCGTTGTGCATCGCTGCACTACTGGGTGAGCATTTATGACTGAGGAGTTGGTTACACTGTGTGAAGGTCTGCTTGTCCCCCCGTCTTCTTCCGCTCTGTTCTGCGGTCCTACACTCTACATCCTCGCTGTCTTCACTGCAGCTGCTCGTGCGGTCACACTGCTCAGCCGGTGTCTGCCTCCAGCTCTCCGCGGCGCACACGCTCGCCAGAGCGCACAAAGAACCCCCCAGGTCCTTCCAAGACAGAGCACCATCGTCCCTGTCCGTTAAGCCCCGAAACCGCAACACCAGCAGAAACTGGAGAGTCTCCCCGAGGTAGACGTTCTTTCGCTGAGGAAGCGTTGTGTAGTTTGCTGCGTCTGATAAACTCGATATTTGGGCGACAGGAAAATACATACAAAACTTGTATTGCGACTCCATCGTGGCGTTGGCTAAGTCTGCCTCTGCATTTCACTGCGCCTGAACAGGAGCTTACTGAAAGCGCCCACCGATGTGTGTATCCTGCTTCCTTTCACTAATAGCGACAAAACAACAGGACGATTAATCGATGTAGAGAAGACGAATCAGACCAATGCAATCAAAAGTCAGTGACGAAAACCAGAAAAACGAAGCCATACTGTACCAGGATGCAGTTTACATAAATAACATTTATAATAAGATCATTTTACAAGTCACCTTCCAGTATTCTACTAAAGCTTAACTCTAAGCCTATGCAGCCCTAACTGACAGCTGCCACACTATATTGCCAACAATATTTGCTCATTTGCAAACACACACATGAACGTGAGTGAGATCCCATTCTTAATCAGCTCACCTGGGAACCTTGCTTTCGACAAGGTGCAGGTATGTGTTTATGGGAAATTTGACCATTCTGACCATTTGTGAGGTCAGACACTGATGTTGAACCAGACGCCCGAATCACAATCTCTGCTCTAATTAATTCCTGAGGTGTTCTGTCAGGTGTTCATTCAAGTTCTTCCACACCAAACTGTCTGATCCATGAACAGGGAGGGGTCGTACCCATCACTGGGAGCATGAAGCTGAAATCCATGAAGCTCTCTGCACACTGTTCTTAAGGTAATATTACGGCCACAGTTTTGGAGGTTTGTTGGCAGCCTCTTTCATTCCCAATCACGTCCACTTCATTATAACTGTGTCAGTTGGTGATATCCTCCTAAGACCCAGCAATTAATTTTTGTCCTCCTTTGGGGACACGAGTCTGATACTTCTACATCATGCACCATATATATGACTCCTGCTGTACTGTCAGGGGGCATCCTGGCTTTTGTGTGGGCTGGACAAACAGAACACATCAGCTTCCATATTTTATGGCCATGAGAGATTAAGTGATACTTCTGTTTTTTGTAGATTCTATTGCTTAAACTCAAATTGTTTCTTCTTTAATTTGAGCGTCTTAACTTAGATCTAGATTTCTGAAATGCGTAGTAATTACAGGCTTTCCAAAACAAAACTTTTATTCTGTGTTCTTTTAAATCGACAGAACTTACTACCTCATAACCGATTCCAACAGTGTCTATACTTCAGGAAGTAGAGGGCAGAATGAGGCAGAAAGAATTTTACTCAGAGCTGTCGAAAAGGAATCAGTCAAACGATGAAGTGGAGGAAGGTCAGACATCAGAGAGGGAAGGTGAAAGCTAAAAGGAGGTGATGCACCTCATCCAAAATAAGAACTGTTAAATGTAGGGCTCTGAAGTTTTTAGGCACAACAGTATCAAACAAGCCAACGTGGCCCACAACCACCAAACACGTGATTCTCTGACTACATCAAACAGAAAATAGGCAACACTGAAATAAATTCTTCAATATTAGCAAGTCCATTAAGGTAACAAATGAGAACAAATGTCCTCAACAAGGCTGCCAAGGAAAGATGGTTCCCTTCACAGGCGATCTCCTGTCTGGAAGTTGAGAAACCAAACCTCATAACTTCAGAGCTTATACATCTTGTCCATAATAGACTGTGGGTGTCATCATTTTGCCCGTTCTCAGGCTCCTCAAACGCTGGCACGTCCTTTAATCTTTTTGTTTGCCCTGTCTGTCCTGCATCTCTGACAACTTCCACAGTTCTGAATAAAATATTTTTCAGCTTCACTCAGCTTCATATTCTGTGATCAAAGAAGCTGATGTCCACTTCAAGTAACAGAATATTACAAAAGAAATGTCTCTTTGAAATACAACAATTAAATTATCTAAAAAAATCTAAATATCAAAACATGTTGGGGGTGTCTCGGGAGGAGTGTTATGAACTCCTTGGCCTGCTGTATGATCTGATTCGAGACAGTTTATACCTCAGTATATTTCTGAGTGCTAACTATAATGTACAAAGCAGCCTGCTAACTAAACTCACTAGCTTTAGCTGATAACTGAGCAGTCCAACCTGTCGATCAAATATGGTTGTTTCAGAGAATAGTTATAAAATGGACATGGTTTCATGTATCTACTAATTCTACGTCATTTAAATCTGCAGTATTTCTAATGGCTAGCAGGGCATCCTCGGGTTGCATGAATACTGCATAGAAGTCTATGGGAAATGATTGTGTAGGTCTGTGAGCTCAGTAAAAAGATTTTTAAAGACATTTTTCATTGAATAAAATGTGGAGTCTATGAAGATGTTTAATATGTTCAACTTGAAGAATTAAGAATTAACTTTAAGAATTAATTCTTAAATTTAAAGATGAAACAATTGTGTTGTATTAAGTAAGAGAATAGTCACAAATATGGAGGCTGATATTTGCACAGATGCAACGGCAGCTGTAAACTTACAGTTTGCTTTGCACTCACTGCATTTTCTGTTTCACGATTATAAATGTAACAATTTACACATAAAGTTCTTTGATCTTTTTACTCAGGACATTTTAATGCAGCATAGAACAACCACCGTATCACACAGCTGCTGTAAAATGTTAAAAACAAGGAGGCAAAAAGACGTAGGAGAGTTAAAGATTTTTTTAATTATTTAGTACAAGAAAACAAACACAACAGATGCACACAAAGAGCGTGATCTACTACAAATTTCCGACAGAATACAGTTTCAAGTAAGATCATAGCCACATATACTGCAGCTGCTCTGCCTGCTCAGTAACATCTGGAGCAACATGAGGAATTCTCTGTGAAATGTCCTGTCAGGGCTGTGAGAGTGGCTGAATAGAGATCGTTGGCAAAGTGGGCATGACAGAAGGTAAATCACACCACCTACCACTGCTTCTTACTCTGACCTGTACCGCTCTTGTCCACTATGTACAACATGGAACTTTAATACTGAAAACGAGCTACAAAATGAGTCACATTACAGTATTTGCGAAAATTCAAATAAAGCTTTATCCTAGATCGGGAAGCAAAGTTTGACTTTCTGGTACCTTTTAGTACCAGAAGCTGTTTTTAATGGAGTGTAATTAAAAGGAATAAAACACACACACACGTGTTTAAACACCAATAAAAAGTATGAGCAGACAGAGGTGACAACATAGTTACTGTCCTGAATATAAGAAACAGGTTTAACTTTGTTATTTATTTATGTTAAAATGTTTCACCTCATTTTATTTTTACTTGTTTACATTTTCAACTTATTTGCCATCTTCCATATTTATATTGGAATTAAGTGTGTAATAAAGAAATTTCCCCTGCATTAATAAAGTCTTTTTATTTCTTTATTACACTGTGCTGATTACATGACACGACTGTGGTATCATATAGAAGGGCGCTCGAAAAGCACAAAAACATTATGATGGGGTTTTCAGTGTATTAATTGTTTCTGGTCCATTTTGGCAAGAATTGATTGGCATTTGTCAGCGATTGAGTACCGACGTGTATGCTGTGTGTAAATATGACTTATCACCACTAACCTTCAGAGAGTGACAAATGTACCTGGATATAATAGTCACAGTTATCTAATAACCAAAATATAAGGGACACTTATGTTACAGTATGTAGTAGCACTCTATGATAAAAAAAAATCCATATTGTGTAATTTTTTGAATGTTCAGCTGTTACTGGTGTAAAACATGAACAAGCAGAATAAGAAGCGATATTCTTCGAAATCTAAACGAAAGCTGGCAGGTGCAAAAGACAGAAAGGTCTCTTTCAGTGAAGTCAACACGACGTGACTTGGAAACCAGGAAAACCACGGGAAAGGAAACCATTTACTTCAGTTACGCTGCTGTAACATAGAAGCAGCCGTGGACACGCTGCTGCTGTAACAAAGCAGCAGCTTCTGTCATTCCAAACGTCTGCATAGGCTTGAACTCCAGAGACCTTTCTGGATGTAACATCGAGCACATTTTAATTAGCGCGACTGAAATAATGTTGTTGAGACCCCAGACAGGACTATGACACTCCTGAAGCAGTACTTTCAAGAGTTTCACTGTTAATGATGGCTTATTTATGAATGAAGAGAAAGTCAGAGTTTTAGAGTAAACTAAAATAAATCACTGGTTTCCTGAGTGAAGGGAAATAAACACCTTATGTCCCTTTGATTTTAAGACGTTGTTCAGTATTAGTCGTCCCTTTGACTCTCTTTAAACAGACGGACTGTAAAAGATGAATAATATCCTTTCATCAGAGGAGGTAGCCACTCAAACACAGTATGCCTGAATCTCCCTTACAGGCCACTGCTGAGGTGACCAGATGTACACTGTATAGGGTGGCCGACTCTGGACGGAGAACAAGACGATCGAATGTTTGACACTGGGCAATAAATTCAATACTTTCAACAACGAACGAACACCTACGATCTAGGAAACAACCTGTTGTAAGGAGGTTCATTTAAAAACAAAGTGGCGCATGCATATTTCATGTATATGCATGCAGTCACGTCTTACGCTGTCTGTCACCTGTGCTACCTCGCATGCAGGGATGACCCTCACTAAGGCAGGGTCAACACTGTCAGTGAACCCACTCTGTGACACTTCTTATGCAATCAAAGAAACGTAACTGAAACAGCCGTCTAGCTTTAGCACTTTACCTGCTAAAACACCTAATATGGTCTGTGACTCTACTTTCCTTCCACAGGTATGTCATTAGAAAGGAGGGAAAGGTAAGCATGCTGGCCCTGCACTTGCCCAATGTAACTTTGGACCTCAGTATGGAAGAGCAGGTCAATGACAAAATGAAACTGGGACTGCTTTGAGTCACTGAAAACAACAGCGAGCTATAAGCCTTGTGCCCGACAGGTTCCTAAGATGTGGTTAATGTTGCTGAAAGTGTGGATCTGAAACAATATAGCAATCTTAGTCTAAAGCTAAAAGATGTATATGTATCATAAATGTAAACAAACTGTGGCAGAAAACTGAAACTCATAATCCCGAAATAGCTTTTAGAGTCCAGACTCACCACTCAACAGCACAAACAAGCCTGTGGTGTTTCAGGAGACACGCCCACAGGCACTTATTTTGAAGCACTACCTTAATTTCACTGGGGAAAAAAATCATTACACAAACCTGATGTAAATCAAAACATTTAAAATCCTGCCTAAAAGTGATTTTTTTAAAATTCACCTGGAAGATGTACCTGTACCACCACAGCTGCTATCTGCGGACTTCTCCTATAGATGAGATTTACTGTCTCTGAGCCGTGTTTAAAGGCAAGCTTATGTAAAAAAACAGTCTGTATGTTAAAATACAAAAAAAGAGTTGAGCAAGGAAGCGATCATTTGTCTGATGAAATCAATAACAGCTGTTAATGCAAGAACAAACCTAAAATCTTGCCTGAAAACAATGTCTTGGTTTTCTGCAGTGCTCTGTCCAGCGAGACTGTCTTGATGTTTTTATTTTCACAAACTCCCGCCTGTGTCATTAAAGACACTCTGTCGGATCAGCCACAACACCCGAGCGGTGTACCCCTCCTCTGTAACCTTGGGACAGCTTGTACCTTTTATTTAATTTAAGCATTAACACAGGGTCAATAAGAAAATGCAGTTCCAATAATAAAATAGACTGTCACTGGGAGTAATTGCCAAAGATGAAAACATACCAAACCAGAGAGTGTGTTCAGGAAAAGAAAGAAAACTGGAAGTGCTGCAGAGAAGCTTGTTTCCTTCTCACATGTAAACTAAATTTGGCTCAGGCGTCTCTGGTCCGTTTCCCCTCACAAATCAAAGGTAACATGTAACTCACCTTAAACTATCTCAATCTTTCTTTTTCTCGCACTCCTTTTAAAGTCTGGTTACTCTTCATTATACGGCTTCCATCCCAGTCTCTTTCTCGTTCCATCTCAGCTTCTCCCATCATCATTTTCTCTCCTGTCCTAGATGAATCATGTCTTACAAAAGCACCACCAGCTGCTAGCAGTCCCTGTCCCTGCTGTCCCAGCTGGGGTTGGACAGCCCGTGGGAACTGTTTACTATCCAGCAAATCTTTGTATTGGATCTCGGGCCTAATCATCCTCAGACAGGCCGTCCTGGTAGCATTGTCGAGACCCGGCTGGAGCTCGTATCCAAGAATCTTTACTACTCCGCTCTGAAAGGGTCGGATATTTTTGTCTCGTATCCGGTACGCTTCTACGGGCTTTCCACCATCCTTCAGACAAACCCGGCCCAGGATTTCCCGCCGCATCCTGAGAAGAGCTACTTCTTGCTCCATCTGGGCACGACCAAACTTGTCGATATCCTCCCAGAACGTGCGGTTGAAGGCTTTGTATAGGTACCAATCTAAGGCGTTCCACTGGCGTAGCTTCTCCCGCTGATGATCCGTTAGCGACAGATTGGGCAGCATCTTGCCTTGTGAGCGTCCAGCTCTAGCACCGACGCCAGCCGCTACGGCAGCTTTGCCGACCCAGCTTCCGCTCATTACGCTGTTGCTGCTGGGCTTTTGCTGCCGAGCGTTAAGGCTAAATGAGACTACAGCATCCAGTGGCCAGCAGAGGGCATGTCTCAGCAGGATCATAGACTGGTCAAAGTACTCGGACACAAGAATCAGTCTGAATGTCTGGCGGATCATGGCCTCACCATGCTGAGCTAATTCCACTGAGAAATTAGCATTATTGTCCATGCCAAAATCAAACCACAGCAGGTTGCGGGCATAGTGGTTGTTGCGAAGACGAGGGTCATAGTATTTATTTGGGTCGTCGACAAAGTCGCCCAGCCCTTTTGCCTTCCGAAAGGCAGGAGCTACTTCTTTGTAATAAGCAAAAGAGGACTCAGCCAGCGCGACAGGATCCCTGATGATAGAAAAGTAGAATGTGTCTGCAGGCATCACTTTCTCCACCTGAAAGACAAAAAATTGAAACAGTTACAAATAACGATACTACTGCAGTAGTATCATGTATTGTCTCTGACATCAGTAACGGTTCAACTATCCATTGTTTTAATTATGAAACCAACAGAAGCTCCTCTGATGTCATTCTACCGCTGAGCATGCTCAATCTGGACAGAGGGTTTGGCTTGCTGACACGGGTATTTACAGGTATTTACACTAGCAGTCTGGTGATTAGCCGGAATGACAAATAGTGCTAATGCACGGCCCGGCAGAGTTAGGCTAACCAATCCCACTGGGACCTTCTAGTGCTGGTTGAAGGGTTCAGTTTCCTAAGAGTCTGAAGGTTTGGATGGGCTGGCAGTCCTCCTACAGTCATACAGGCGGTTAGGTTAAGTCAGACTAAGCATGGAGATAAGTGTCTGTAATTTCTAAATGAACATCACTTTAGCAAAACGACCTCTGGGTATAATTTTTGTGTATTTTGTTCATCAGTTGTTACAGATTATCTTCTGCCAATTTTTATTATATGGCTGAGGCTACTGATGTCACATCTGTATATGAGTTTGTACAATTTCATTTTCTATATATAAACTATAAAATGAGTCTCTTTAAAATGTCCAGCCATGTTGGGAATTTGAACAGTGGAGGGTTATACAGATTGCTGTATGATTATCAAACCATTTTCAGTCATTACTGTTAGCCTTCTATTTTACCCACCATTCTCTTCGTGTGAATGACTTACCTCTGGCTTATTAAACCTCATGTGATTGCCCATGATGTGAAACTCCGTGGCTCGGGGACCTCGATAACCTTTGACTCTGTGAGCATTGAAAGGTAGTGGGTACCCCAGCTGGTAGCCCAGTGGAAGGGCAAAGCGAAGGTTGCGTTCCTCTCCAAAGCGGTACAGCATGTTAAGCACTGTGCTGCTTGCTGTCTTGTGTGTCTTGAGGAACATGATGTGAGTGTGGGGCTGACAGGAGCCCAGAGACGGCCCCTGGGCATCAGGGGATGAAAAGATGGAGTGAGCAGCTGGTTGGGCACTGCTGTTGGACGAGTGGGAAGAGAGGAGCAAACTGTAAATAATTATTATTCAGAACATCTCTGGGATTTTACCACAACTCAAAACTACTCACCATATGATAGTATTGACATTTCTACAATCAATGCAAATCAATTCTTAGTCTTACTTGTACTACAAAATCAGTAGGTTTTCACCCCACATCAGAAATAATGTTTAAACCAAACAGCTTAGCAGCATCACACTGTCTCAACCGATAGAACTGATGTGGCTGTTCACAGGAAATGTAAAAGAAAGGACAACAAACAGAAACAGTTCAGTTGCTGAGTACACTTTGAACCTAACTCCTTACTTCATGCAAAGTTAAAATATCTTAAAGAAGTATAAATGTATGAGCTTTGAATTTATTAGTTGCTGTGAACTGATTTTATAACTGAGTTTTATTCCTGTCTGGATGGTTTCCTTCTAAGCAGATGTTACATAAACACAGACACATCACAGCCAAAATGTTCAAAGCTATACTGTGGTACCACGGGGATTTCATTTCATACAGGCACAAATACTCCAAGAAAGCAGCAGCAATCATTTCTTCATCATTAACAGCAAACTGAATGAGAAGCATGTGATTGGGTAGCATTTGTCCTGCAGCTGTGGCTTAATAGTTGGGTAATAGTGGGACAGCAAGGACAACAGTATTTCACAACATTCAGGTCCCTGTTCTGTGCAACCAGGGTTCAGGAGACAGACATTATCTCTACTTTTAAGACTAGGCTTACAGATACAGCCACTTTAAAAACGGCTGTCTCATCCCTGACAGGACCGTGGGTGGGCGCGTGACAGATTTCTGACCAATTGCCAGCTGATGGGTGGCTGTAATGATACCCTCACCTGGACGATGCAACCATGGGTGGTAACGTCCCAAAAGCAGCATTTAGGAAAACCGGTGGTAATATCTTGTGTATCCACCAGGGGGCGCAGTGTGGAGGCACATTCATTTACAGGCTTGTTATACCATGTACATGTGAAACTTGAAATATTAGAATATGGTGCAAAAAACTTATTTCAGTAATTCTACTTAAAATGTGAAACTAATGTAGACTCATTACATGCAGAGCACGATATTTCAAGACTTTACTTGTTATAATTATGATGATCATGGCTTACACTTATGAAAACCCTGGATAGTATAATCATACATATGTACTCAGTACTTGTCTTGGGCCCCTTTTGCATGAATTACTGCCTCAGTGCGGCGTGGCACGTCAGCAGTGACGTGTTATGGAAGACCAGGATGCATCAATAGCAGCCTTCGGCTCTTCTGCATTGTTCGGTCTCATGTGTCTCATCTTTCTCTTGGCAAAGCCCGTTCAGGTCACGTGAGTTTGCTGGCCAATCAAGCACAATTATCCCATGGTCATGATTTTGTTTCTGAGAGTGTCTCAATGACGTAAGCCCGTGCGACGTCCGTGGCAGCAACAGATGTTTGCAGATCAACAATGGAGAGAGCACGACCATGCAGCGTTTAAATCGTGGAAGTAATCACATTACTTTGAGTTTGATTCTGTAAAAAGTGACAAAAACATCAGCGTTTGCTGCACACTCTGCGTGGGAAGAAAACTTCTTTCTACACCGAAACATTAAACTTCAACTCTGAGCAAGCAGCGAGCACGCTGCCACGGGAATGTGACAGAGAAACCCCCGGATCCTCCCACTGACAGGACCGCTGTGGGCAAACCTCCACCCGCCCCCACTCCTGCTAAACAGGTGACAATAGATTTAAGAGCTGCTGAGTCTTTGATTTTATTTACTTTCTGCTGTGTTTTACTTGCATCTATTTGAAAGAGTGAAAACACAAAACAATATTTTATTTTATGTGCTGGAATGTGCAGAAAATAGATTTAAATGTTAAACATTCTTCCAGTCAGAGAATGTTGCATATTATTTAATTTTTGCTTGATGCATAAAGTTCAAAGATTAAAACTAACAAAACAAGTTTTTCATTTCATTACATTTTATATGATGGATTAAGCAGAAAAAGTAGAACTGGGCTGAAAGGTCTGTTGCTCTGTTACATATTCAGGTTGTTTATCATGGTTTTAAAATGTAACTTTGTAACTAATTACTTTTGAAAATAAGTAATCAGTAAAGTAACAGGATTGCTTTCTTTGCAAAGTAATCAGTAATTAGTAACTAATTACTTTTTCAACTAACTTGACCAACACTGCTCTCCATTCTTCCTCCAGACTCTAGGACCTCGGTTTCCAAATTCAATTCAATTCAATTCAATTCAATTTTATTTATATAGCGCCAAATCACAACGAAAGTCGCCTCAAGGCGCTTCATAGATACAGAGAAAAACCCAACAATCATATGACCCCCTATGAGCAAGCACTTTGGCGACAGTGGGAAGGAAAAACTCCCTTTTAACAGGAAGAAACCTCCGGCAGAACCAGGCTCAGGGAGGGGCGGCCATCTGCTGCGACCGGTTGGGGTGAGAGAAGGAAGACAGGATAAAAGACATGCTGTGGAAGAGAGACAGAGGTTAATAACAGATATGATTCAATGCAGAGAGGTCTATTAACACATAGTGAGTGAGAAAGGTGACTGGAAAGGAAAAACTAAATGCATCTTGGGAATCCCCCGGCAGCCTACGTCTATTGCAGCATAACTAAGGGAGGATTCAGGGTCACCTGGTCCAGCCCTAACTATATGCTTTAGCAAAAAGGAAAGTTTGAAGCCTAATCTTAAAAGTAGAGATAGTGTCTATCTCCCGAATCCAAACTGGAAGCTGGTTCCACAGAAGAGGGGCCTGAAAACTGAAGGCTCTGCCTCCCATTCTACTTTTAAATACTCTAGGAACAACAAGTAGGCCTGCAGAGCGAGAGCGAAGTGCTCTAATAGGGTGATATGGTACTACAAGGTCATTAAGATAAGATGGGGCCTGATTATTTAAGACCTTGTATGTGAGCAGCAGGATTTTGAATTCTGGATTTAACAGGAAGCCAAAACAGGAGAAATCTGCTCTCTCTTTCTAGTCCCTGTCAGTACTCTTGCTGCAGCATTTTGGATTAGCTGAAGGCTTTTCAGTGAGTTTTTTGGACATCCTAATAATAATGAATTACAGTCGTCCAGCCTGGAAGTAATAAATGCATGAACTAGTTTTTCAGCGTCACTCTGAGACAGGATATTTCTAATTTTAGAGGTGTTGCACAAATGGAAGAAAGCAGTCTTACATATTTGTTTAATATGTGCGTTGAAGGACATGTCCTGGTCAAAAATGACTCCAAGGTTCCTCACAGCGTTACTGGAGGCCAAGGTAATGCCATCCAGAGTATGAATCTGGTTAGATACCATATTTCTAAGATTTTCAGGGCCGAGTACAATAACCTCAGTTTGATCTGAATTAAGAAGCAGAAAGTTAGCGGCCATCCAGGTCTTTATGTCTTTAAGACATTCCTGCAGTTTAACTCATTGGTGTGTGTTATCTGGCTTCATGGACAGATAGAGCTGGGTGTCATCTGCATAGCAGTGTAAATGTATGCTATGTCTTCTAATGATGCTGCCTAAGGGAAGCATGTATAATGTAAACAGAATTGGTCCTAGCACTGAACCCTGTGGAACTCCATAATTAACCTCAGTGTGTGAAGAGGACTCTCCATTTACATGCACAAATTGGAGTCTATTAGATAGATATGATACAAACCACTGCAGTGCAGTACCTGTAATACCTACAGCATGTTCTAATCGCTCTAATAGGATATTATGGTCGACAGTATCGAACGCTGCACTGAGGTCTAGCAGGACAAGCACAGAGATGAGTCCACTGTCAGAGGCCATAAGAAGATCATTTGTAACCTTCACTAAAGCTGTTTCTGTGCTGTGATGAGCTCTGAAACCTGACTGAAACTCTTCAAATAAACCATTCCTCTGCAGATGATCTGTTAGCTTTTTGACAACTACTCTTTCAAGGATTTTTGATATGAAAGGAAGGTTGGAGATTGGCCTATAATTAGCTAAGACTGCTGGGTCTAGAGATGCTTTTTGAGTAAAGGTTTAACTACAGCCAGCTTGAAGGCCTGTGGTACATAGCCGATTATTAGAGATAGGTTGATCATATTTAAGATCGAAGAATTAATTAATGGCAGGACTTCTTTGAGCAGTTTTGTAGGAATGGGGTCTAAAAGACACGTTGATGGTTTGGAGGAAGTAATTATTGAAGTTAACTCAGAAAGATCAATTGGAGAAAAAGAGTCTAACTTAACATCAATGGTACTAAGAGTAGCTGTAGATAATATTACATCTGTGGGATGATTACTGGTACTTTTTTTTTTTATGATAAAAATTTTATTTGCGAAGAAGTTCATGAAGTCATTACTAGTTAACGTTAAAGGGATGGTTGGCTCAACAGAGCTCTGACTGTTTGTCAGCCTGGCTACAGAGCTGAAGAGAAACCTGGGGTTGTTCTTATTTTCTTCAATCAGTGATGAATAGTAAGATGTTCTGGCTTTGCGGAGGGCTTTCTTATAAAGCAGCAAACTATTTCTCCAGGCTAAATGATGATCCTCTAAATTTGTGATACGCCATTTCCTCTCCAGATTACGAGTCATCTGCTTTAGGGTACGTGTTTGAGAATTATACCACGGAGTCAGGTACTTCTGATTAGAGACCTTAGTTTTCACTGGAGCTACAGTATCCAGAGTCGTACGTAGTGAGGAGGTAAAATTATTAACAAGATAATCGACCTCTGTTGGGGTAGCGTTCAGATAGCTGCTCTGCTCTGTGTTGGTACAGGGCATTGAAGATGATAACAGTGGGTGGATTATATTCTTAAACGTAGTTACAGCGCTTTCAGAAAGACATCTACTTTGATAAAATCTACTCTCCACTGCTGTGTAATCAATTATTGTAAATGTAAATGTTATCAGGAAATGATCAGACAGGAGAGGGTTTTCAGGAAACACTGTTAAATGTTCAGTTTCTATGCCATATGTTAAAACAAGATCTAGAGTGTGATTAAAGTGGTGGGTGGGTTCTTTTACATTTTGAGAGAAGCCAATTGAGTCTAATAACAGACTAAATGCCATGTTGAGGCTGTCATTTTTAGCATCTACATGGATGTTAAAATCACCCACAATAATTATTTTATTTGAGCTCAGAACTAAATTAGATATAAAGTCTGAGAAATCAGACAGAAACTCTGTGTAAGGCCCAGGTGGACGATAGATGATAACAAGTAAGACTGGTTTCTGAGTTTCACAGCTGGGGTGGACAATGTTAAGCATCAGGCTTTCAAATGAATTAAAAGTCTGTCTTGGTCTTTCATTAATTAATAGGCTGGTGTGAAAAATTGCTGCCACACCGCCCCCTCGGCCTGTGCTTCGAGATTTCTGGTAGTTAGAATGACTCGGGGGTGTTGATTCATTTAAACTAACATAATCATCCTGCTGCAACCAGGTTTCTGTAAGGCAGAGTAAATCAATTTGTTGATCAATTATTAAGTCATGTACTAACAGAGACTTGGAGGAGAGAGACCTAATATTTAATAATCCACATTTCACTGTTTTACTCTTTGGTTCAGATGTGGATACTGTACTGTTCTTTCTTTGTAATTGTTTATGTTTAAGTTGTTTGTTGCTGGTTTTTAGTTTGTTTTTTGTCTTTTTGGAAGCTGACACAGTCTCTATGGAGATGGGTTTTTGGGGGGGGTAGCAGGAGGAGAGAAGCAAATGAGATGCAAAATTTGTTCCCACCAGAAACTGGACTTTGTGCCACAGATTAACAGAGCAGTTCCTTTATTCTTTAGCCAGGTGATTCTGTTTGTTGTTCAGGATCGGTTTGACATGAGGAATAGAGCATTTGAAGCTCAAGTCCAGGATCCGTCTGTGTGTTGCACTAACTCCAGCCTCAGTCACTCCTTGTGAAGGTCTCTCACACTGTTGAACGGCCTTTTCCTAACAATCCTGTCCAGGCTGAGGTCATCCCTGCTGCTTGTGCACCTTTTTCTTCCACAGAACTTTCTATTAATGTGCTTTGATGCAGCACTTTGAGAACATCCAACCTCTTTTGCAATTACCTTTTGAGGCATTCCCTCTTTATGGAGGCTGTAGTGATGGTTTTCTGCACAACTGTCAGGTCAGTAGTCTTCCCCATGAACCAGACTGAGAGACCATTTAAAGGCTCGGGAACCCTTTGCAGGTGTTTTGGATTAATTAGCTGATGAGAGCGTGACACTTTGAACCTACGATATTGAACCTTTTCACAATATTCTAATTTGCTGAGCTTTTGAATGTGAAGTTTTCATAAGCTGTAAGCCATAATCATTAAAATTATAACAAATAAAGGCTTGAAATATCTCACTTTGCATGTAATGAACCCAGAGCAGCATCTAGCGGTATGGCTGTTATTTTACTATTACTGTATTATAGTATATATATTGCTATATGCAATACTGTTGAGCATGTATTTGCCTATGTAGAGCTTACAGAGAGGGGGTTTTCAACCACTGCAAACGTACTCCCATGCTGTAGTCCTCCACAATACCAACTGCATGTTGCTCAACATGGATGATGCTGTATGTCAGTTAATGCCAACTGGTTGACAAGTCAACAGGGACTAGCGCGATAATAGGAATGAGACAAGTACAAAAACATTACACACTAGTTTATGCTGAGTTAGTATGAAACGTAGAGAGAGCTGTTTCAGTGGAAACTCTGTTTCACTTTAGGTCTGTACAACTTCACTTTTTTTCACAGACGGCTGATGGGCGAAAAAAGAACATCCAATGGTTGTACCAGCTCTACCACATATTTGTGACACTGTTACCATGTGACAAAAACCCACTCTACAGGAACACGGGCAGCCCAAAGTTGAACTGCCAACATAATTTCCTCATAATAGAGACAAATGAAACTAAATGTAAAAAACCAATGCAGTTCAAATCGAAAAAGCAAAACCATACCTCTTGTTGAAGATGATTCCCAGCAGCTGGGTGGCAAAAGCAATGGCCACAAAGAATAGCAGCGCTTTCCACATCCAAACTGGACCCAGCCGACCACAAACCAGCGATCGCAACATCCTGTGAGGAGGAGAGAAGGATGGATGAATGGAATGATGCACATAGTTGTGAGCCCAAAGCAGTCAGTGGAAGAGGAAGATACAGAAAAAGAAGGGGGAAAGTTTGTGGAAAGAGAGTAATACGGATGGATGGATGGATGGATGGTAGTCGGATGATTGGATGGATGGATGGATGGATGGATGGATGGATTAATGGATGGATGGATGGTAGTCGGACGATTGGATGGATGGATGGATGGATGGATGGGTGGATGGATGGAAGAATCAAACACAGTAAGATAATGTCATTAAAGTGACAGGATAGGATTTGAAGAGCAGAAAAGGCATGAAGAGACGGGGACAGCTGGATGAGTCATAAAACAAAAACGACTTAAGTATCTTCGGGAAGGAAACCAGTCTGAAAATAGATCTTGTATTCCTTAGATTCCTTAGGTACTGTTGTCCGGTTCATTCTTATAACAGAAGATGAATAAACTCCAAGCATACTTTTAACCAAAATTTAAATACTAATCAGTTAAAGGTTCAAGTTAATTTTACATCGCACCATGGACTTTTCCTTGGCTAGGAAAGGCTACCACTCGCTATTGAACAGAGTTTTTTATAATATGGCACAAACAAGGCATGAATGTGATTGGTTTGAAAAAGTTGGGGAGGGGTCACAGTTTAAACTTGGCCTCCCTACTGGTCTTTGGTCTGGTGTCTGGCTCATGTTTCCCCTTACACTTTGTGCAGGGGGCTTGTCTCTGTAATGAGAAGAAAGACGACTCCTCTCTACTTTACCATGGCAACCGCCTCTCTTCTGGAGAGTGAAAGAACTCTTGACTCCTTGGAATTTTTGTACCTTGCTGTACCATCTCCAATGAATTCATTCCCCAAAAATTCCTAAGGGGGGACGGGGGGTTCCTCCCTGTTTATGTTGCGTTTTAGTTAGTATCAGTGTACCAGTCTGCCTCTGATACTAGTGTCTTGTATTTTTCCTGTGGGTTTATATGTATGGGTGCGGCATTTTCTTACAACACTCTATTCTATGATACATATTTGTGTAGTAAAACATGTTAGAACAAATTATGAGGTAATTGTGAAACCTAAAATAATGGGGTGTATATGTATTAAAGATTAAAAAAAAAATATGTGTTCAAATGTGTATCTGTTCATAGTAAACATGTATGTATTGATGTCTGTAACTGTAACTTTAACCTCAGCCAAACGTCTCCGAAAACGTCGGAGCACTTTTGCAAATATGTGGTGTCTTGATAAACCGAGCAGATATTTGAAGTTTACACAGCTACAGTATCGCCTGAAAATGTGTTAAAGGTTTATTTTGTGACCCAGAAAGAATAATAAGAGTAATATTAAAACTAAGTAGCTGCCGCCATTGTTGGAAACTGGAATTGGCTGAGTTGTGCTATGATTTCTGGGAAAGGTTGGTCCACGAAGGATACACCCATCCTTCAAATCTGGGGAGAAGGAGGACGCATTTGTTGGAGTCTTTGAATTTAGACATTTGTCACGTCGCTGTAACGTAATGGGCCAACAAATGTGGCCTGCGAATGATGCGGCCCCTGAATTTGTACACAGCTATGATACCGGACACAGCTTCTTCTTCTTCGGGGTTTAACGGCAGCTGGCATCCTTGTACATGCAGTGCTGCCATCTTCTGTTTCAGTCCGTTATTACACTCTTAAATCCTACTACTTATTCCTGCGTCTTTTGGGATCTTACAAAGCTTCAAACGACGCGTCGAATATTAAATCAGTCGTCGACGATTTCGATAGTCGACGTAATTGTGACTGGTCGACTAATCGTGGCAGCACTACTGTCTATTGATGTCTATGGTGTTTCCATAGTTGGCACTACTAATTATTAAAAGGGTTTGCCCATCTTAAACAGTAAGTGTGACAATACTTTCCATTATCAAGCATTTAAATAAAAACCCAACACCACTAGAAAAGAGATAAAAATATACATCAATAAAAAGTCATTTTTTTTTTACATATTAGTGCATATGTAACAAGTTCTATGTAAAAGACCCTGTAGTGAGCTGTAAAATGAAATAGTACTTTCAGAGAGTACCAGTCTGTTTTTCAGTGACATCGATTGCTGTCACACAATCACACTGGAACAGATCAATGTAACAGGATTTGTGATAGATGTGTGTTCATTGGTTTGGAATCACACACAGGTGTCATCAGAGCGTGAACACAACTGGCATGGTCTTTTTGTGTTTGATAACAAAGGAACACTCACAGGAAGTGGCTGTTAGGTCATACAATTGCACATATATTAAACCTAATTTAACCTAATGCATTTTAGTAAAATGCTTATTGGTAATAAGCTGCTAAATATTGCCAAAACAACCTTGCAACTCTGTTGAAAGGAAGCGTATTTCCTCACTTTTGGTTTTTATTATACTGATAAAGAGCTGATACACTTATCAAAGCCTCCCATGGGTCTTTAAAGCTGAGAGGGGCTCTGTGTAAAGACCATAACATGCGATTCACATCAATTCAATTTTATTTTTACAGCACCAAATCACAACAACTGTCCCCTCAAGGCGCTTTATATTGTAAGGTAGACACTACTAAAACAATCATATGACACCTATGAGCAAGCACTTTGGCGACAGTGGGAAGGAAAAACTCCCTTTAACAAGAAGAAACCTCCATCAGAACCAGGCTCATATTCATATCTATCCAACTTAACAGTGATGCCTTGTTCCATCTAGCTGGGCAAACAGAAAAAGAAAGAGACCATTCGCACTATTACAGCAATATTGTTTTCAGAGGATAAAGGCAACTTTGTCGACTTTGCCACATTAGCTTTGTACTGTTAATACGTGCATAGAATTTATGCTTCTATTAAGATTTTGTAAAAACATCTTTATTAACTTTATTTTTTTTATTTAACCCTAAATAATTAATTTAAAAAAACTCTACAGTTAAAAATGTCCAATAATTAATTTTAGTCTTATACTGATGTATATTACTATGTCAAGTAACCCAGTTACATTACTGGCTAATGGGACACTGGAAAGGTTTGGGGAAAAACTTCTTCAGTGGACTTGGAGACGTTGATGACTAGAATAATCTTCTGACACTCTCCTAATATGTGATGGACTAGTTCTCTATGATAATTTGACATTCAAACCCAGACGGATTCATAACATTGCAGTCAGGCACGTTACAGTGTGGTATGTCATATGACAGCTGAAATAGAATGAATCACACTTCCTCTAAATAGATTTATGCATTTCACTGTTCACTTTGATCAGAACTGATCACACTGCCTCTCCGTCTGATTATCACTTCTGCAGACCAATGTGAGATTAATATTAGGGCAGCAGCCACCACCCTGTTAACCACATATTACAAGTCTGAAATGCCCAAGCAGAGTTGGAGGGAGAGGCTGTATATATGTATATGGTTCCCGAACTTGTGACCATGTTAAGACTTGGCGTGTGAAGAATCCCTACACCCACACCTTCGCCTATGTCTCTGCAAAATCGCAGCCTAGCGCCGCCCATTGTACACCACAGTCTCTCCATCCTAGTAAACCCGTTATGGTTTTGCTATCAGCATCTTGTTCTGTGCCCACTTGTTCCATTCTCACATCTATTGCTAGCTATTTCAAGTTACCTGGCTCTCCGTCTGAAAATCATAGCTGTGTCCCCAGGCCGGTATCGGTGACGCTGTTATTGTGCAGCTGCAGAGAGCTCGGAGCATCTCGGAGGCTTCAGCTGCAGCAGATCCACTGATCGGGCCGTGGACCCGGATCAGCCCCGCGGAGGGACACGGGCCGGAATACGTCCCTGTTGGGCTGAAAGCCCGTTTAGTTCCGAGGACGTAAAACGAAATTTTCTTTCTTCCAGCTGTAAACCTTCCTGCCTATTGTGCTGATGATGAGAATACAGTAGAGTCAAGAAAAGAACAGAGGATGTGGCGTACTTCCGGGAAACATCAAAATAAAAGCATTCATGTGTCTGGACCGTGAGCAAGCCGTGAAGGGTATTAGCGTTAGTCGACGTGGGTGCCGATCAGTGGGTCGGGGGGTCTGGGTCCGTTCATAAAAGTCACTGTACCCCGTCCGATGAACTATACACATACTCAGACTACAGGTTTGAATTTGTCATGTCGCCTGTAAAAGTGGCTCCGCGTTGTATCCGGCTGCTCTTGCTGTCACACACCGTGCTTTTATTAAGTGCGTTATTCCGCTTCGGTTTGTTTTATTGACATTAGCTTGGCGAAGGGGGTCCGCCATATATGACGTCACAGGGTGACGCTGTTAGAAAGGCATCCGCAGAAAAAGAAAGATTCGTTCCCATCGCTTTTCCTTGACCTCGAGGGAAACAAATCCAAGTCCAGGAAAGGTGGTAAGAGAACTGATAAGGAGTTAGGAAAAATGCTCTGAAAATCCGAAAGACCCTGCGCTTGTCTTATTATCAGTGTGATGCCGGATATCCGCCATATTTAAACTACAAAGTGCACGTTCTACTCCTTTAATCTAATGTCGGCAGGTCATTTGGACCTTTATTACAAAAGGTTGGAAATTTGACGAAAACGGAAAAATTCGGCCAGATTTACTAACGCAAGGGGGAGTACAAATACATGGCCTTGTGACATGTATTTGTAAAGAGGAAAATATTTAAATGAGTCACTACAAAATCTGTGCCACACAGTTTATTGCAAATTGCATAATATTTAAAGCCCCAAAACTCATGTCTTATGCCTGCTGCTGCTGTTGTGATAGCTACATCTTTTTTGTTTGTTTGTTGCTGGAGATAGATGGTGATGTGGATGTTGCAAAGCTGTGCCAAAACCGTGTCTCACTAAAACTTTGCACTCAAGCTTATAGGCGAGCCCCGCATATTGCTCTTCAATAATTCTGGGATTTTCATGTAAAACTACAAAAAAAAAAAACCACAACTCAGATTCTTTTTCTCAGCAGTTTGCACACAATACATCTTATTTTCTCGTATTAACCTGCTGTGATCTAGTGGAACTCCTTTCCTCCGCGGTTAGGATTTGTGTGACTGCAGTAAATTCCATCCATCAAAAGTTTATCAAAAGAAGTAAAAGTTTATGATGTCCCTAAAAGGACCCATCTCATCTTCAAGAACTCATTGTACTGTATCTCCTCTTTAGAGTACTTTGCTCTAAGACTGCTGGCTTACTTGTGGTTCCCAGGTAGACGTAGTAATGGGAGGCAGAGCCTTCCGCCTGCTCTTCTGTGAAAGCCTGTTTCTGCTGGCACTTAACCGTACAATCGAATGTGCCTTAAGGCAACTGTTTATGTGGTTTGGTGATTGAATTGAATTGAATAAAGTCTGCAATGTGTCGAAGAGCATTACTAATAATGTGTCTGTGAAGGTTCTCAGTCATTACTAATAATGCAAAATAATTGTACAGAACCTCAGACAGACTGTTATCAGTAAATATCAGAATTTTTATCTTCTAAATCTGCCTTCTTAATAGGAGACCGCGACTCAACTAAAAGTTGTTTTTATTCCTGTTGTGTAATGTTCAGAGTGCAGCTGTGAATTTAACAGGCTGTTGCTAAAACTAAAAATATAGCAGAGGGTTGAAGAAACATTGGGACGAATGTGTAAAATGTATCATCCTGATCCATGCTCCGGTAAGAAAATCCCAGAAAGTTGATTCAGTGTTTTCAGTGGGAGAAACGTTTCATCACAACAGTCCTCAAATGTCTGGGATATACCTCATCATAACTTCTTGGAGGTTTCCCTAAGAGAATAAGCAATCTTATAGCTGGTGGCTGCCCACTACACCTAATCTTAAGGTCAGCATGAAGTTATTTTCCCTGTAGGAATCAGTAAAAGCTACCTTAGTCTACAATTTGGGGCTTAATGTTGAAAAAGATCTAATACCTTTTGACACAAAATTCCACTAATCACTGTCACACTTTCCTGATTTGGTCTCACTGCCGCTTAGCACCAAGAATAGAGAGACCACAAGTTTATTTGATTTGACAAGTTTAGCGGTACAATAGAGAAAAAAAGTCTCTCTTAACAGAGTTGAAATACACTCGATCTGTTTACTTTGTGGACAGGCTGCAACTGCACAGGTTTATTGAATATGAATAAGTTGTGTTGATTTAACTCAGTTGTTTAAGTTTCTGCCAACGCAAAACAATTGTGTGCAACCATTGTTCGCTATTGAATTAAGTAAATCCATCGGTAAAATGGGATTCGGCAGGTGAGGGAGCCAACAGATGTGGACCGACTGCGATCAGGTGACCTGTGCCTCTGCTGCCTTTGAGGTTACTGTTATGATCCATCACTGCTTCATGTGTTTAACCCTCTCTCTTAGCCTAGGATGAGTCCCAGGGCTGGACGGGGACAAAAAAAATCAGCCCAGGCATTTTGAGTAAAACAAACGCCACTGTGACAGTGATGTATACTGTCTTGTTTGTATATATTTATCAATTTAATAAACTTAAACCTACACCATCCTCCCTGTTCTGGTATTCTAAACAGTACTTAGCCGAAACCCAAAGACTGCTTGGTCGAGTTAACCTCCTGAACTATCTACAACACGTGGTGGAAACCTGACAGTAAGACAGAGAAGACTAGAGGTGAGACATGACCATTACTGAATATTAAAAATAATAAATGACAGGTTTGGTGATATTTTCATAAACTATTCATTTACCACATCAATAAACACCATGACAGCACAAAATATTTTTTCTAACATGGCAAACTTTAAAAAGTGAAAGGAGACAGAAAGACAGGTGAGAAAGAATAAAACTTAACTGACTTTTTGATGGCATTTTACACAAAGTACTGGTACAGAATCTAGAAAATGTGGGGAAATACTGGCATCATATACAGTACTTACTTCTGAAGAAATTATGATGGGACCCTGAAAAATAATTACTATGTACAATAATGGATTTCTATACATTTTAGATCAGATGAAAACTTTGTTGTAAGATTCAGATAATTATTTAATAATTTTATTAAATAATTATTTAATAAAAGTGAGAAATTTTAAATAACAATAAGACAGAAAAGTATTTCTTTGTGCCCCCCTCTCCCTGTTAATGCCCTACCTGCCCCCCTGACAACACTTTGCTAGACCCGCCCCTGCACAGTTACCAGCTGTCAGCTACTTAGAAAAGGATCCTGGTGTTATTTGTCTCTCAGAAACAGTTCATAACTTCCCTTCAACTCATTCATGTCACCTAAAAGGTAAACCTGTTTCTCCATCACCTGTTCAGCTCTGATGATTCAGTAAGGACATCACCTGGTTTCATCTTCATGTTTCCCTCTCAGCAGCAGAGATGGGCAGTAACGCATTACAAGGACTGCTGAGACTTTGATTTTATTTATTTTCTGCTGTGTTTTACTTGCATCTATTTTAAAGAGTGAGCGTTTATGCCTGATGCATAAAGTTAAAACATTAAAACAAATAAAACAAGTTTTAAAAAGAGACTTTTCCATTTGATTACATTTTATATGATGGATTATGCAGAAAAAGTAGAATTGAGCTGAAAAATCTATTGCTTTATTACCTATCCAGGTTAAATCATGTTTTTAAAAGTAACTAAGTAACTAATTAATTTTGAAAATAAGTAATCAGTAAAGTAACAGGATTACTTTTTGGGGGAAGTAATCAGTAAAATGGTAAATGGCCTGTATTTATATGGCGCTTTACTAGTCCTTAAGGACCCCAAAGCGCTTTACACAACCAGTCACCCACCCATTCACACACACTGGTGATGGCAGCTACATTGTAGCCACAGCCACCCTGGGGTGCACTGACCACCACCAGTGGGTAACGGGTGAAGTGTCTTGCCCAAGGACACAACGACCGAGACTGTCCAAGCCGGGGCGCAAACCGGCAGCCTTCCGATTACAAGGCGTAATTAGTTACTGATTTTTTTTTTTTCAAGTAACTTGACCAACACTGCTCACCAGATATCCAAACCGACATCATGACCAGGAGCTTTTACAGCTGTGGCTCCAGCAAACATCAGCTGATACTGGAAATTAATATTAAAAAAATTCTAACAACAGCTGATCAAGCTTAAACGTGCTGCTGTTGGTTCGCGTGACATCCGCTGGTTTCCTCTTTCTGGCGCAAAGTGGACGATAAACAAACAAGAGAGAAAAGCCGATCAGCTGATCATTGATCAGTTTCATGATTGAAGTAGCAACAGGAGAGGGAGGGGAGAGAATGAGAGGAGAAGAAACAGCTGTGCAGCGTAACGACAGAATAACTCCAGCTTTGTGTCTTTTTTTTTTTTTCATTGTAGCTGAAGTACGAGACAAACTGTTTTCCTTCTCAGCTCAATACGAAACGCGTAATATTTTCTCTGAATGCGGGACGATTCCGTTTTTTACAGGACGGTTGGAAACTCTACAAACTAACCTTGTGAATTAAATAAAGTTCACTGTCAGTAACATCATAGCACCCACCCAGCTGTATAAACTCCGTCATGCTAGCTAGTACGCAGTACGAGTTATTGTAACTGACTGTAAAAAGTCAGCATAACGAAAATAAACTCCACCTAAACTTGGTTTATATCTGACCCAGATAGACTGCAGGTCATAACTTCTTACCTGAAGTTCAGTTCACCTGACACTCGGACCGCTGCTACCTCAGGTGTCTCCTCCTCCTGCCTTCCCTTCCCTCATCCACCTGTTGCCTCTGTGGAAGCTCCGCCATAGCCACCACCAAACAACTGAGTTATTTTTACGCATCTGCCAGCATCTGGCCAATCCACCACCGTTCATTGTTTATACCGTTAAGGGAAGAACGACAACAAAAAAGCATCAACACCAGGCGGTGGGCCGATGGCCAGTCCAGCTTTGGAGAGTCCCTTTAATCAGCCTTTAATCAGCTAAACCACCTGTGTCTTGTTATCTTCAGTAGTCACGAAATGCAAGGACCAGCTCCACCACCCAGTCTTCAGTAGAATATCTGCCAACTTAGTTCAGTAACAGACTCAGCCCTGGTTGCTTCTTTGGTAATTCTTCCTTCAACATCTTCTCCCTCCCTCGTCCCCAGTGCTTAGCTGCTGATTGTAGGAGCAACTTCATTCCTTCGTAAAAGACTCACCAGCTTCCTTTAGACTGCTTTGTTTTCATTGGAGCTGAGCTGGATACTCACCTCTGATTTCTGACGAACAGAGTTTGCATTGCACGTTTAGATATGGCCCCTCCTTCTTTAAATGTGAAGTGGTGTTGGAATTTTCAAGTAAGAAAAACATTCCTGCACGTGCACTGCTGGCTCTGTTTGTGCTCCGGGTTCATTGTGTAACTGAAGCCATCAACATTAGCAGGATGCCCCTGGCTCGCTCCAGTCTTTTTATGGTTTGAGTTTTTTATGGTTTGAGTAAACAAACAAGAAAATACCCACAACTATTTCCTGAAATGTTTTGCTTGTTTTTTAAAATTTCTAATATTGTATAACAAGACAAAACAGCAAATATGAACACAGATTTTTATCTAACTGAAGCCTTTCATTGAGCTACCAAATAAACACATTGGTCCTTTCTGTCTGTGCACACATGGCAGCACTTCTGCTGACATAGTGTTCATATTTAGCAAAAAAATCGCAGACATAAGTGACACATTAGTTTTTGACTCTCTCGCTAAACTAAACCAGCCTCAGCATGTGATCTTTTTTACAATGTTGCATTTTCATGTTCTTTAGAGATATTTATCACCATTTGATAACATTTCTAGAGTAGGTGGCATTTAAAATACAAAACATGATTAACTGTATTCGTTTAAATAGGTAATATTCAGAATACAGTCACTTCGCTGAAATAAATTTCGTGTTCTCGCTAGTCTGGACTTCATAAGTTTACACAGGTGTCCGGACTTCCCGAGAACACAGTGCGATCCCTTTACAAGAATGGAAGTGTACTTGATGACATCACAGCTCCGGAGTTTTTACCGCCATCCCCTCTTAACTTAACTGTGATAAATATTTGCAATGGAAATTACACATGACATAAAACAACGACACATTATGTAGTAGATTTTTTTAAGAAAAAAAAAGATCATTTTAAGCACTTTGGCAAAATTCACTTTCACGTATCTGTTTCAGGACGTCTCATCTCAGATCTCTCTGACACTTTTATTCTGTTTTAGCTATTCTGGTCTTTATCTCATTGGATGATGTTTGCATGTGTGTACGTATACATGTATTTTATGTTCACCTATGTGTGCTTTTGTGTAAATGTTTAGACTTTTGTATATGTATGTGCATATTTGCATGTACACATATATTTTTACATACATATATGGATGTCTCACAATGTTTTCTATAATGTTTTCATCTTATCTATTTTAACCGCGACCGTGGCTCAGGGGGTTCTGTAACCAGAAGGTTGCCGGTTCGATCCCCAGCTCTCTCTGTCCTGGTCGTTGTGTCCTTGGGCAAGACACTTCACCTACCGCCTACTGGTGATGGCCAGAGGGGCCGATGGCGCAATATGGCAGCCTCGCTTCTGTCAGTCTGCCCCAGGGCAGCTGTGGCTACAACTGTAGCTGCCTCCACCAGTGTGTGAATGTGAGAGTGAATGAATAGTTGAATTGTAAAGTGCTTTGAGGGTCTCGAAAAGCGCTACATAAATGCAATGCATTATTATTATTATTACTAATTCTTTTTATTTTATTATACTATCCTTCTGTTCAGCACTTTGGCCAATACTTGATGTCCTCTAAATGTGCTATATAAATAAAGGTGACTTGACTTGACTAATAAGCTTCCTACAATTAGGCACAATATATGACAGAAACACAAGCTTAATCTCTCTTAATAAACATTTTATAGAACGCTTTTTATTGTAGTAAACACTCAAAACGTACTATAGAAAGCTGGGGTCTGGAAGAGAATTGAACAAGTATTTAAAATATAATCTTATCATTTTTGATCAGATTATCTCCACGTATTAACCTGCTGTTTTTAGATTTGATGTGTAGCATTAGCAACCTGCTATCTGCTAATAATCATGTTCAGATCCACATGATTATTAGCAGACAAAAAGAAAACATATTACTGATACAGAAATAGTTTTCTATATGAGATCACTGCAAAAGTGCAGCCTTACCTAATGTCCACCCTACTGTTACTCATTTATATTAAGATTTAAAAGTCTAGTTGGTATTGGTGTGGCGAGTAACCTTCAGTACACTATTGCTGTGTAACAAATCACACAGCAATAGTACATTCATGTAGCTGTAAAAAGCATGATAATATATTAAGAGTAACTTAACAGGATACGTTACAAAATAAGGGGCATGTATTCTGTAATCCCCAATCAGACCAGGAGTGACATGTTTAGCCGCATGTTCTCCTTAAATTGCTGGCTGTCTGAGTGGTGTCCCAGAAACGATGTGGGCTTCATAGATAATTGGCAAACCTTCTGGAGGAAACCTGGTCTTGTAAGGAGAGACGGCATCCATCCCACTTTGGATGGAGCAGCTCTCATTTCTAGAAATATGGACAAATTTATTAAACCCCCCAAAATATGACTATCCAGAGTTGGGACCAGGAAGCAGAGTTGCAGTCTCTCTGCAGCTTCTCTCCTCCTGCAACCTCCCCCCCCCCCCAAAAAAAAAAAAACCAAAAAAAAAACATCTCCACAGAGACTGTGGCTACATCCACATGTACACGGTATTTCTGAATACTGAGATTTTCCATTTTAAAAAATAATCCCATCCACACGTAAACGCTGAAATGAAGGAAAACGCTGCTAGGAACATGCCAAAGCAACAGGTGGCGATATATTCCTAACCGGCCAATCAGAAAACTAGAAGCCTCGGTGGGAAAAAGTAAACAAAGCTGGGGCATAGAGGCAGAACTGAGTCGTATGTGTGGAGGGACAGTAACTGTGTGTGTATATGTAAGCATTTAAACACTGCAGAGAGTACAATTAACAGTAATAGTATTGTAGAAATTAATTTCACCGAAACAATAACGTGGCGCACACTGTGACGTCAAAAAATGCGCACACCTTTGACGCTGCATTTTCTCCGTTTTTCTCGTCCACACCTAAATGCAAAACGGAGTTTTCGAAAATATCCACCCTGGCAGGCGTTTTTAAAAATCTCCGTTTTCAGTGACCGAAAACGCCGTTTGCGTGTGGACGAAAGGTGCAAACGCATAGAAAAATCTGCGTTTTCAAAAATACCCGGGTACGTGTGGACGTAGCCTGTGTCAGCTCCCAAAAAGACAAAAACAAACTAAAAACATGCAAAAAACAACTTAAACATAAACAATTACAAAGAAAGAACAATACAGTATCCACATCTGAACCAAAGAGTAAAACAGTGAAATGTGGATTATTAAATATTAGGTCTCTCTCCTCCAAGTCTCTGTTAGTACATGACTTAATAATTGATCAACAAATCGATTTACTCTGCCTCACAGAAACCTGATTGCAGCAGGATGATTATGTTAGTTTAAATGAATCAACACCCCCGAGTCATTCTAACTACCAGAAACCTCGAAGCACAGGCCGAGGGGGCGGTGTGGCAGCAATTGTTCACACCAGCCTATTAATTAATGAAAGACCAAGACAGACTTTTAATTCATTTGAAAGCCTGATGCTTAACATTGTCCACCCCAGCTGTGAAACTCAGAAACCAGTCTTACTTGTTATCATCTATCGTCCACCTGGGCCTTACACAGAGTTTCTGATTTCTCAGACTTTTTATCTGATTTAGTTCTGAGCTCAGATAAAATAATTATTGTGGGTGATTTTAACATCCATGTACATGCTAAAAATGACAGCCTCAACATGGCATTTAATCTGTTATTAGACTCGTAAGCTGGAGAGGAAATGGCGTGTCACAAATTTAGAGGATCATCATTTAGCCTGGAGAAATAGTTTGCTGCTTTATAAGAAAGCCCTCCGCAAAGCCAGAACATCTTACTATTCATCACTGATTGAAGAAAATAAGAACAACCCCAGGTTTCTCTTCAGCTCTGTAGCCAGGCTGACAAACAGTCAGAGCTCTGTTGAGCCAACCATCCCTTTAACGTTAACTAGTAATGACTTCATGAACTTCTTCACAAATAAAATTTTTATCATTAGAGAAAAAATTACCAGTAATCATCCCACAGATGTAATATTATCTACAGCTACTCTTAGTACCATTGATGTTAAGTTAGACTCTTTTTCTCCAATTGATCTTTCTGAGTTAACTTCAATAATTACTTCCTCCAAACCATCAACGTGTCTTTTAGACCCCATTCCTACAAAACTGCTCAAAGAAGTCCTGCCATTAATTAATTCTTCGATCTTAAATATGATCAACCTATCTCTAATAATCAGCTATGTACCACAGGCCTTCAAGCTGGCTGTAGTTAAACCTTTACTCAAAAAGCATCTCTAGACCCAGCAGTCTTAGCTAATTATAGGCCAATCTCCAACCTTCCTTTCATATCAAAAATCCTTGAAAGAGTAGTTGTCAAACAGCTAACAGATCATCTGCAGAGGAATGGTTTATTTGAAGAGTTTCAGTCAGGTTTCAGAGCTCATCACAGCACAGAAACAGCTTTAGTGAAGGTTACAAATGATCTTCTTATGGCCTCTGACAGTGGACTCATCTCTGTGCTTGTCCTGCTAGACCTCAGTGCAGCGTTCGATACTGTTGACCATAATATCCTATTAGAGCGATTAGAACATGCTGTAGGTATTACAGGTACTGCACTGCAGTGGTTTGTATCATATCTATCTAATAGACTCCAGTTTGTGCATGTAAATGGAGAGTCCTCTTCACACACTGAGGTTAATTATGGAGTTCCACAGGGTTCAGTGCTAGGACCAATTCTGTTTACATTATACATGCTTCCCTTAGGCAGCATCATTAGAAGACATAGCATACATTTACACTGCTATGCAGATGACACCCAGCTCTATCTGTCCATGAAGCCAGATAACACACACCAATGAGTTAAACTGCAGGAATGTCTTAAAGACATAAAGACCTGGATGGCCGCTAACTTTCTGCTTCTTAATTCAGATAAAACGGAGGTTATTGTACTCGGCCCTGAAAATCTTAGAAATATGGTATCTAACCAGATTCTTACTCTGGATGGCATTACCTTGGCCTCCAGTAACACTGTGAGGAACCTTGGAGTCATTTTTGACCAGGACATGTCCTTCAACGCACATATTAAACAAATATGTAAGACTGCTTTCTTCCATTTGTGCAACATCTCTAAAGTTAGAAATATCCTGTCTCAGAGTGACGCTGAAAAACTAGTTCATCCATTCATTACTTCCAGGCTGGACGACTGTAATTCATTATTATCAGGATGTCCAAAAAACTCACTGAAAAGCCTTCAGCTAATCCAAAATACTGCAACAAGAGTCCTGACAGGGACTAGAAGGAGAGAGCAGATTTCTCCTGTATTGGCTTCCCTTCATTGGCTTCCTGTTAAATCCAGAATTCAAAATCCTGCTCCTCACATACAAGGTCTTAAATAATCAGGCCCCATCTTATCTTAATGACCTTGTAGTACCATATCAGCCTATTATAGCACTTCGCTCTCGCTCTGCAGGCCTACTTGTTGTTCCTAGAGTATTTAAAAGTAGAATGGGAGGCAGAGCCTTCAGTTTTCAGGCCCCTCTTCTGTGGAACCAGCTTCCAGTTTGGATTCAGGAGACAGAAACTATCTCTACTTTCAAGATTAGGCTTCAAACTTTCCTTTTTGCTAAAGCATATAGTTAGGGCTGGACCAGGTGACCCTGAATCCTCCCTTAGTTATGCTGCAATAGACGTAGGCTGCCGGGGGATTCCCATGATGCATTGAGTTTTTCCTTTCCAGTCACCTTTCTCACTCACTATGTGTTAACAGACCTCTCTGCATTGAATCATATCTGTTATTAACCTCTGTCTCTCTTCCACAGCATGTCTTTATCCTGTCTTCCTTCTCTCACCCCAACCAATCACAGCAGATGGCCCCGCCCCTCCCTGAGCCTGGTTCTGCCGGAGGTTTCTTCCTGTTAAAAGGGAGTTTTTCCTTCCCACTGTCGCCAAAGTGCTGCTCATAGGGGGTCATATAATTGTTGGGGTTTTCTCTGTATCTATTATTATAGGGTATACTGTACAATATAAAGCGCCTTGAGATGACTGTTGTTGTAAATTTGGCGTTGTATGAATAAAGTTGAATTGAATTAATCGGTAGTGGAATACATTTAAAAACATCCAACATAAAGACAGGGGCTGTCATTGTCCCTGAATCTTCTTGTGCTTTCCTGCCTGTTTTCTCTCTCTCTCTCTGTCTCTCTGTCACAAAGGTAGTGGTTGCCCCATGATCGGAAGGTCAGGGGTTTGAATCCACTGAACGGCTACCCTGAGGTACCCCTGAGCCAGGTACCGGGTATGGGTTAAATGCAGAGGAGTAATTTCCCTACAGGGACTAACACATACACATTAGGTATATCACATCAGCCACCTGAAAGCATGAAGAAGTGATCGTGATCTTGAAATATCTTGAAAAAAATAAAATCCCCACATCCCCACGGCTTGCCCTGGCAAACCGTGACAATGCCTAATTTGTGGATTGTCGATCTTCGGATGCAGCTGGCTTTAGCTTTCCAGCACAGAGCCCGACACATAACACAACAGCAGAGAGAGCACAGACTTTAAGGTGGCGAGGCGCGATTGCGGATGACGCTCAGGTGCATCCACCTCTCCTGCAGAGGCACTGCAGGCCACACCCCACCATACACATGAACCATTTTTTAGCAGCATAGTGCTTTTTTCCAATTATTTTTAAAATTCAGGGCAAGGCCAAAGGTGATGTAAGAATGACGGCTCACTTTTTGTTTACTACATGGACAATTTCAGTTCAGCTTTGTAATTCATTTAAAAGAGACCTTCAGCTGGATGTTCAAAATGTGTTCATTGCATAAATAAAATTTCATTTTCTTTGTAGCACTTCATGGATTTCATAAGCAACACTTTATAGCTGTTTATACAAAGCATAAAGGTAAAAATGTATGCAGTGTAATCTTCATTTTAGATGTTAAAAAGTATTTGCGGCTCCCAGTGTTTTCTTTTCCGTGGAAACTGGATCCAAATTGTTCTTTGGGTCTTAAAGGTTGCTGACCCCTGAACTAAACCATAAAATAATGCCTATCTGCACCACAGAATGGCTGTCGCCGTCCTCCATCTTTAAAATGTATTACCCTTCCAGGACCTGAAGCTCAGTAAAGCGCCAGGGTTCTTATCAGTGTTTTCAGTATTGGACCTTATCACTGTTTAGTTTTCGCATTTCCTGTTTTATTGTGTTAGCCTCGGACTGTGTGTATGTTCCACTTCCTGTGTCATTAGTTAGATTTAGTCCAGCTGTGTGTACGCACCTGTTTCTTGCCATCATTATCCGGTGTATTTAAACCCTCAGTTTCTCTCAGTTCCTCGTCTTGTAATCGTCTAATCCGCAGGTGTGTTTCCAGGTCTACTTCAGTCAGCCAGTCTTTCAGTTTCAGATAGCTTATGTCCATCCAGCCTCACTAATAAATACCATCCACACCTTCAATCTGCCTGCGAGTCCTGCATTTGGGTCCACTCGCCCTCTCTCTACAGTGTGACGCCTGACAACTTGACATCGACCAATCAGCTGAAAGGAAGAAAAATCTTGTCAAAATTCGTATGTGCAAGTTGAAACTCACGCATGCGAGGGAACTTGAACACGGAGCTTCACACATATTTTTTTTCTTTCTATCCGTAAACAGACATTAACCAAACAACTTGTAACTTGTTTAATTATCTTTTACAAATACAAATCTTTTTTAGGCACACATTTTAGATATTTTGATTTGCAAGGTTACAAAACTCACTTCACAACTAGACCGTCTGATGTACAAGTACAAAATATTTATGACCATAATTTGAGCCCACAGTCCACGGTTCGTAATAATGCAGCTGTCCTCTGAATCAATCTGCAGTCCTAATCCCGAGACCCCTTTGCACAGTGTTCAGAAGAGTTGTTCCTTATATTTCTTAAAATGTTTCTTAAAGGCACATTTATATTCCTTCAGCCTCCTCTCATTTTGCATATAAAATAAAATACATCAAATTTTCTTTTATGTACTTGCTGTGTAACTCTTTTCCTCCATACATCACAGACCGCTAATCACACTTTTATCAGTTAATATCTAATATAGCGTTCCATGTTCTTCCTCCAGCAACAACTGTGTTATTAACAATGAAACGCAAAATGCAGTAACAATGAAGATTCACACAATCTGCTCAACTGTGTTTATGCTGCTCTCTATAAAACAGGAAGTGATGTGTGAACGGACCTAATACAACAGACTTGACACAAGAGGGAGAAACGCTGAGGGAAGAATTTGGAACAAATAACTGGACTAAGTTCACAAAGAGAATCAATACAGGAAATAAGCTAAACATTATAAAAAAAACCATCTCTTGATAAATAACCAAAACTGGAATGTCCAAAACACTGAAAACAACTGACCGAGGACCATGACAGTGTGTGATTTGGGGATTTGTTTGTATTCATTTACACACACTCCATTTTCCCAAGACTTCAGGATGGACACATAGCTGAAAAACTAGATGAAGTTCCCATCGATCCAACCATTCTCTTCCGCTTATCCTTTTTCAGGGTCATGGGTGCTGGAGCCTATCCCAGCTGTCTTAGGGTGAGAGGCAGGGTACACCCTGGACAGGTCGCCAGTCTGTCGCAGGGCGATGAAATTCCCCAAATCCGAAAAGCAAATCCAGAATCTAAAATTGTGTATTTATTTAGGAGTTTAAATGTAATTAATTCCCAATTAAAAAACAAGTTAACTTTGCAGAAACTCACCACTGCTCACACTGTGTGTGGACAGGAAGCCGTCCTGGTTCTAAATTTAGAAGCAAAGCCTCTTATCAGTTCACTGGTGCCTTTGTTAAGGAGCACAACACCTGCTGCTCCTGACCAGGGTCTACTCCACTTTAATCTACATGGCCCGATTCAGAGAGTCGTAACAAAAACGAGCTGCTGCAGGTACCACTGCATACTATCACAAGAAAACATGCACTGCAATATCTGCTTTTGTTCTATTAAACACAAAAACAGCTGCAAAGAGGAACTGATGAAGTCACTGCTGTGTTTAGAATAAGTAACAGTGTGCTTAGTGGTTGTGTTAATGTTTTGTCCCAACATGGTTTTCTAATAATGATGACAAGTACAGTAATACTCATTATTACATTATCAGAAAAAAGAGGAAAAAAACTGTCAGTTTTTTTTATAAAGCTTTTATAAGTTTTATAAAGCCTTGTGAAGGGAATCGTTTTACAACATCAGTGTTACATCCCTGAATTAATGTGACATCATGTGCACCAAACTTTTGTAAAATGACTTTTCCACACAACTACAGTCCTGTGAAAAACTAAGAATGCTCCATGATTCAGTGCCACCTTTAACACTTTAACACCTTTAGTAAGAAAGTACAGGCGTGAGGCAGGTTAATGCTTCACTGCAGTGAAACTGTAATAAACCCTGTCACAAATCTTTCTCTCTAATAATTTTGTCTTAACTTCAGACTCAAGTTTTATGTTTCATTAAAGGGAAATCAGACTGTCTCGTTTTATTGCCACCTCCAGGTTAACACCCTGATGTTGCGCAGTTTACAACGTCGCTGTTTGGATGTTTTAAAAGTAAAATACACTCACGGTGCGGTTCAGCAGGTCTTCCTCGTATAGCGGTGTCCGGTTAGTGAAGAAAACAAAGGGCGTCCTTGTTGCACTGCTCCTGTTGGCTCAGCAGACGGCTGAGAAAGACCTCTGAAGTTACCGTGTCATGTGGTTCCTCTGCGCCACACAAACACCATCACGGACACGTCACTTACCCACTTTCCCGTTTTTACCTTTAGCTAGTAAATCCTGAATAAAAAGTTTTAAATTCGGTATTGGGGAAAACAGTAATGGATACATATGAGCTGGAAAATGTCTCAACATGTTTACTATAATATACAACCCTGAATTATACTGATTCAATTCTATCCTATTTTATTTATATAGCGCCAAATCACAACAACAGTCGCCTGAAGGCGCTTTATTACTGATGACCCAAAGACAATTCAGTCCTCTGATGAGCAGAATGCGCATCAAGCAGCTACGTGAAGTTCACTACAATTAAAAAATGAAGCTTGGAGAAAAAATAGATCCTGGGGTCAAATACGTGATAAAACAGGCTTTTGTGTAGCTACCATTCACTACGCGTTGTTAGTTTGTTAATGTCACACTGGCTACAAACTATACTGCAGCTAAAGTATGTTGATAGTCATGTTTCACCTTTAACAACAGCATCTCTGTTCTCGCACTTTCATTCCAGACGCATTTGTCTGTCCTGCTTTGTGTTTCTTTGCTTTTTGCGCTGTCCACGGCACGTGCAGCAGAGACATCTGGTGGTCATCTTGTGAACGTTTAATGGGTTGTGATTGTTATTTTAGAAATTCAGAGCTTTGAATTCGTTTTTTTATAATAGTCGGAAACCGAACAATATAATATCACAAGTTTAAATTAGATAAAAGACTCTTGACAGCTTACAGGAAACAGAATCTGCATATACTGCATTCTTTCAAATTGCTGACTGAATCCTCCACATTGCTGCTGTCTTTCCAATTTGAATAAAGCATTTGTTTTTCGTATATGGCTTAATTTTTAGCTACATCAAATCGTTGACTATTTCAGAATCAGAATCAAGGAAACGTTATTCATCTCAGAGGGAAACTGAGCTGTCATAGCAGCAGACATACGACAGACACCAAGCAATCATATAAAGTGTAGAAATAGAGATATAAATATAAACATAAATATTAAAGTAATATTAAAAATTTAGAAATGTACGAATCCAGAGATCTGAACCAGGCAGCTGATGGTTCACTCGGGATCACATAGAATAATCAATTAATTCTTCTTGGCAAAACCACCATTTTTCTTGAAGCAATCCTTCCCATGAGTGATATGGACAGAGACTTCCCTCAAGTCAGATTGTCTTCTACTTTCATTAAAAGTGGCATGTTGGTTAATTCAGTTAAATCTGCAAGCCTAGGAGAGTTAGCTCTTCTGTGTTGTGCCACTGGCTCAGCAAGAGGTTGTTTAGTTTCCCTGGAGTATAAATCTTTGCAATCTTCCTGGCACTTCACAACGGTCCTGGTGATATGTTAAATAAGGAATTCTTGTGGAATTTGGTGATATAAATTAGACTTGTTTTGCGATAAATCTTTTAGAACCTACCATTATATTAAAAACACTACAGCCAAAGAAACAAAAAAGTGCTCACAGATTATCCTAACAAAGGAAAATTAACTCAAAAAAGCCTTTTAAAGAATCTTATGTCTTTTGGATTACAAATGAATTAATTTACGAGATGCACTATAGGCACTGTGAATTGCCCAAGAATATAAGTGTGCACATTGTTTTCAAGCGTAGATTGCATGATCAATAATTTATATTATTGATCATTTTGAAGTAGATGTTCTTGCTGATGTTCAGTTTTACATGAATGTCTGCAAGAACATTTCCCATCCTTTTGTTCAACCACTGGGAGTCACCAAAAGCTTAAATTTAACACTGCATGACTTACACTGAGATGTGCGCTTCATTGCCCAAGTGTACAAAATCCTTCTATTAACTAATATGTAAACCTTTTCACCATAACATAGGAATGCTACTGTGTTTAGTAACGACTGTGTCGTCCATGTGGCCTTGGTCTCCACATCAACCAGCAAATTATTCTGATTGATTGACTGAGTATTTGCAGATATGTCCTTACAGCCTTTATTATAAAGAAGATGTGATTGTGAGCTTCTGATAAAGCTTCAAAGCCAGAAAGTAAAATCCTAGAAAAAGTGAAAAAATGCTGCTCTTCTTTTTATTTTTAATGCATTTTGTTATTAATAGTTGTCATACATTGTCACTGTAATACATCGAAATGACAAACACCTCTGTACCATAGCTACAAAAATAAAAGCACTTATTGGTCAGGAATCGTCGCGTATCCACCACTAACTAAAGTAGTGATTTAGCAAACGCCTTCTTGCCTGAGACCCTCTGAGTATTTATACTTTTTCATTTGAAGGCTTGTGAAGTACTCTGCTCTCTGCTCTACTGATGTGTTATTATAGGGCTGATCCACCTTTGTGTGTCTTTAAATATTACATAATTATACTACTTTAAAACATAAGGAAAATGATCTGATGCCAATTTAAAACTGTACAGTTGTATGATGAAAAATAAAATGTGTAGCCGTCCAATAAAGACATGGTTGATATTCCAGGTCCTAATGCTGGATGAAGTATTCAGATTTTTAAAGTAGCATTCTCGGCTGAACCTTAAATGTTGATTTTATACTTAATTTGGTCCTCGCAGAGAAACACACTCCTTACAGCCACAGAGGCATGCTTTTCACAAGTAAAAATACAGTTTCTTTACACATTCAAGCATTTCAGTTTGAACAAGAGGAAGTTACAGCAAAACTAGAGCGTTTGTGTCTAAGGTCTGTTGTTTTTAGAGATCACACACATAGACAACCACACCACAGGAAGCCACAGACATGAACACAATTTCAACTTCTCATAAAGATCTGTCTGTTAAGATTGTGCAGTCAAAGCAAAAGCAGAAGGAAACACCAAAGCTGTTTCTGCCCTTCAATTACAAAGCACACTGTTTTACTCACTTCAGCAAACAATTGTAATTACAAGAAAAATGCTGCGTAAATTCTTAAGTTGAATACTTTGTATGATGCTGAGGTATAATGACCTTTGAAGACACCGTCTGTATGAAGAAACATGCTGCAGGCACTGCTCAGGTGTGGCTTTGGCCCATTCTCCCACACAAATAGGATTCAAATCCTGAAGGTCCCGTGGGCCCGTGCTATAACTCCGAGCTTTAGCTCTTCCCATAGATTTGGATTCAGGGCAGCTGATTGGCTGGTACCAGTTTAGAGTTTCCTTGGCCGTGTGTTTGGCATCATTGTCTTGCTGAAACATGCACTCTTTGTTCATCCTCCTGGTAGATTTTTATCAGGAATGTCTCAGTACATTATTCCATTCATGCAAATTCAGCTCCCAGAGTCCTCATTGGAAGCTTCGGTAGTTTAGACATTCTTCTGTAACCAGTGTCATCGTTATGTTTCGCAGCAATACGATTGCAACAGTCCTTAGAGCGCTCACTGGTTTTATATATCATGAAATGTCCATTGTGTGGCACATTGGTAATGACACAACTTTTTATTGGCCATCAATTAGGCCTGAACCAGCTGATAATAATCAGTACTAAGTGACAGGATTGCTTTCTAATTACTGACAGATTTCAGCTGATGTCATGACTTTCCATGTGATTTCCCTTTCTTCATGTGTTCGGTACTTTTTCCCTGCATCTTTTCTTATTGTTACACATTACACATCGATGGTTTGATTTCTTTAGATATATCGCATAACTGCTGCATCTATTTCATGCATCATGCATTCATACATTTAGTCCAAAATGTGTTTATAGAAAGATTATTTGACTTTGAATTCACTTTATCACAATTCCAAGGCTGCTCAGCACCGAAGAAGCCACTGCTTTACAATGAAAAGCCAGGATAAAGTTTCCAACTTCCCCAACAATCTTACTTTAGTGAGAACTCCCCAGTAAACTGATGGAACAAAAATGTTTGGCCATAAAGGCTGAAATAAGCAAACTTGAAGCCTAAGAGGTCCAATTTTGATATTCCTTTGAAACTCCCACGATGAGGAACCTAATGAGGAGGATGATTGAAGGTTGTTATCATCATGGCCTCATCCAATCAGAATGCAAAATAAAACAGCCACCAGGTTGTTGTTTTTTTGGGGGGTTTTTTAAGTTTTGTGACCTTTTCAAAGTGGACAGACAACCATAAAGAGACAGGAGATAACAGCAGGGGACTTTTCATTTAGCGACTTGACACAGAGAATACAAGAATATCATTTCATTTATTCATTTTCCATCTTTTGGAGCTGCAATATGCTGGTGTACAGACAAGCTCTGTTTCAGAGACGGGCTTTTAACCAGACCACATTATCTACAGTTTCCAGCAGCATTGCTTTCTGGTAAAAGAGTCCAGGTGCTGAACTTGCAAGATAAAGTTACAACATTCGATTTGTTGTGTCCAGTGTCCCGACTTTTTTGGAAACAGGTTTAGAAATGATGAAAGAATACAATCAAGTCTTGGCCTCTGTGCTATCCAACATAACAGAACACAGTAATAAATAATATGGTCTTCAGCAAGTCTTCAGATGATGTACATACAATTTCAGGTGAATAACAAAATGACATATTACATTGTGTAATTATTTATTTAACAAAAGGAAGCCAACACACAGAAGCAGTATGTGAAAAATTAAATACAATAGTACTGCTTCAGTAGGAGTCACGTAGCCGCTAGCTGCTAATAATCAGATAATCTGTTTATGTGCTTCTTATATAAATTTTTTTTAGTGCTGTCAGTGTTAATCTCTTTAAAATGATGTTAACGCCATAACTGCATTAATGCGGCAAATCTCAGTTAGTGAGTTAAAATGGATCGCCCCGTGCATGGGGCTGCATGGCATCAACGTGTCGACGAGCTAACCACGCTAACGTGTTGATGCCATGCAGCTCTATGTACGGGGCGATCCACTTTAACTCGCTGAGATTTGCCGCATTAATGCGGTTATGGCGTTAACATCATTTTAAAGAGATTAACACTGACAGCACTAAAAAATTTGGAACAGAATAAATGGACCCTTGCAGAGCAATAGCAATTCATGTTTACGTAGTTCAAACCTGTATAATAATAATGGATTGCATTTATATAGCGCTTTTCAAGGCACCCAAAGCGCTTTACAATGCCACTATTCATTCACTCTCACATTCACACACTGGTGGAGGCAAGCTACGGCTGTAGCCACAGCTGCCCTGGGGCAGACTGACAGAGGCGAGGCTGCCATATCGTGCCATCGGCCCCTCTGGCCAACACCAGTAGGCGGTAGAGTGTCTTGACACAACGACCAGGACAGAGAGCCCGGGGATCGAGCCGGCGACCTTCCGGTTACAGATGCGATTCCCAACCCCCTGAGCCACGGTCGCCCCAAGATATCATCTTTTACTTTTTTATATTAGAATATTATTTTATTGCATCTCCATGAGCTTTGTGCATTACATTGTTTGTTTTTAGAATCTGTTATTGCATAGTAAAAAAAAAAAAAAATACCTTTATGACCATTGTGAAGACATAGTATATACAAGATTATGCAAGATGTGTTGTTGTGTACACTTCCCTGTGGTGGCTTAGTATTGTGCAAGCATAATACTTGCCGTGGTGGTTGATGAAACAGTGTCTCTGGCTGCACTGTGCTGTGCTGCAGGTTTGATATTAAACTAAAATTAATGCCAGTAAGTTAAGAACATTTTGGAAGGACCCTCATTTAAAGAACACCTCATAAATAAGACGTTAAAGGTTGAGTTGCAATATAGACAAAAGCAAAAGTCATTTCACAGTCTGCTTGTATTTCATCAAATGTGATGGAAAGAGCACAAAGGAGAAAAACAGAACTCGTGCTGGTGATGATGTTGGTGAGAACATAAACCAAAGACAGACAGATACAGACAACTGAGGAAAACATGCCCAGAATGCACCTTTCGGGATAACAGTGACCCATGGAGCTAAGTGGGACTAAGAGATCCTCCAACATTTTTCAGCTATTGTGAGCACTCCGCTATCTCTGCCCTGAACTCAGATTGTACAGGGGGAACATCTTTTGAACAGTGCCTATCACCATGTTCTTCCTGAAGGTATCTGTGGTGAAATAATACGCAATGGGGTTAAGCACTGTGTTTAGACAAGCCACCACCAGGCTGTAGCGGTATGCAGCCAACATGGGGTGCATACCGCTACAAGTTCTAGAGGTTATAGGCTCTCTGTGCAGGGAGAGGACAACTAGGGTAGCATGGTATGGAGAGAAACTGAATAGGAAAATAAGCAGACTTGTAGCGATCATCCTCCGGATCTTTCTGCTGTCCAGCAGATTTGTCTGAGCCACAGTGCTTTTTTGAACAGTATGAACCAATATCCAGGAGCATATTAGCATAATTGCTAAAGGGAGCCCAAACCCCAGAAATAAAGTGGAAAAAACTACTGCTGGTTGCGTGGCATAAACCGGTGGGTTATCAAAACAATGTTTAGTAACATTTAAAGAAACATTTTCACGCTTGAGGATGTAGATTGGCACACTTGGACCAAAGGACAGTATCCAGACTCCAAGACAAATCAACCATGACTTCTGTCTTGCTCTCTGAATTCTTGTAGACATAGGAAAGCTGACAGCGACACAGCGGTCAAAGCAAATACAAGCGAGGAATAAGATGCTCCCATACATGTTGGCCTTCAGCATCAAGCCAAGGCAATCACACAACACCAGAGGAATGCCTTCTAATCCAAGGTGGTAGTAGATTCTCACTGGCAATGTGAGGATGAGTAAAAAGTCCGCCATGGTCAGGTTGGTCATGTAGACAACTGTTGGGGATCTGGATTTGATTTGACAAAAAAAAAAATACCAGAGCTATAACATTCAAAGTAAGACCCACGATGAAGATGAAGGAGTACAAGCACACGTGGATGATGTCGAAGTGGCTCGTACTGTCATTGGTGCAGGTAGTGGTGTTGCTGATGGACATCGTGACCTGTGAGAAAGCATAAAAAATAATGCATGAAAAAAACAGGTTTGTTGCAGGTTTAAGTATCAAAGAACAATTCATGTTCAGCTCAGCTGTTGTCAATCAAATAACTGTAACTTATGTCAAGTCAACATAAAGCTTCTTTGATTACTACGGCAGCAATGTTATGTGTGTTTACAAACTAATATCTCAGCTGGGAAACAGTCAAAGAAGCACACGCTGATCAGAACCATAAGTGAAGCAGCTGAAACAATTGTGGAAGTAGAGGAAGAGGAAGTAGAGGAAGAGGAAGTAGCACATGTGTTTCTGAACAGGTCAGTGAAAACTGCTTAAGAGGTTAAAGAAAGAGATGACCCTGCACAGGAAAGACAGTGTCATTGAGGATGTTGTTGCATTGACCAGCCTACAAGAACAACGTGCAGCTCGGCAGCTGAGTTTTCAAACCTCGACAAAAGAGTTAGAGGAAGATATGGCAAGACTCACAGAAACAATCCCAAGAACTCATTCTGGGTCTAGGCACAGAGTTACCTGCTCTACCGGCACCAACACAGCTCACTGAAGTGACTACACACAGTCGATTCAGAATTGGTGTAAGAAAGACAAACTGTCAGAATCCAACCAAATCGAAACTGGACTTAAAACGAATCACAGTGAAGCTGGAATTACTGAAGCCGTCGTCAGGCCTAAGTCTTTGCAATATGTTAGTGATTAAAACAGACCTCACCCTCGCACAGCTTCATACCACACTGAAGGGACACTACAAGGATGATTGATCTCTATCAATGGCTATTTGCTGGGTGGGCTGAAATCACATTCAGGTTACTCACAGAAGAGGCTCCGCAGTCAGAGCTTCTAGTACCAGTATTAGTAGCTCAGGAAGATAGGGTGGCAGAGGAGCCAATCATTGGCTTCAATGTGATTGAACACATGTTAGAGAGGGGAATAGAGCCGCCTCATGCTGTGAAGGAGGATGTTAGCACAGTATTCTCCACTGACTGTAAGAAAGCTGAAGTCTTTTTAAAGGCGAGTTTGTTATGAGCAACTCAGGCGGACCCCGGCAGCAGATCACAGGACACGTTTAGCTACAGTGTAAATGACTTATCTACAGTGACAGAGTAACAATAACAGTTCTGGGATTGCAGGGATAACTGGCGGAGGACTTGAACGGTCTATGGGAAGAAAAGGGAGCAGAGATTACTGAGTGGACACTAGACTTGTAGTCAAGACCGCCTAAATCAAGACCAAGACAATACCAAGACCAGAGGGTATCGAGACCAAAACCAAGACCAAGACAAAGTCGAGACAAGACCAAGACAAAGTCGAGACAAGACCAAGACAAAGTCGAGACAAGACCAAGACCGAGACTGAGACAAAATCGAACGTTACGTTGTGTTTCATGGATACTGTTGACTCCAAATCTCCCGACTACAATGTCGATCTGAGACAGCAAGACCAAGACAAGACTGAGGGATCCAAGACCAAGACAAGACCAAGACCAATATCAATCGAGACCAAGACAAGACCAAGACCATGTAAAAGTAGTCTCGAGACTGGTATCGAGACCAAGACGGGTCTTGAGACATCCAACTCTAGTGGACACGGAGAGAGGAAGACGAGGGTTGTGTGAGATAATAGAGTTGGAGAGCTTATTTGTCACGAGTTTGGTAGAAGGCTCGGGGAATGGTAGTGAGGAGCTGGGGGCTGAGGCGAGAAGAGTGCGTGCTGGTGGCACAGGCAGATGGGCGTGGCCAGTTCCCCTTCTCCAGCACAGCAGCAGAAGGTAAGACAGCTATTGAGGGAGGAGATTAACATGTTTGCACCCAATGGTTTTTCTTACAGCACCTCCTTCTCAAAACTCCACCTCTCCTCTCCTGCCTGCTCACCCTCTCAGCCTCTCTGCATGACTCCGAGGAATTCAGACTTGATGTATCCTCTCATTTGAGTGAATTATGGTTGTGGAGAGATTACCCGAAAATGATGCATGGACTAATTCTCCTGTCTTCCTTCCCCCAGACAATATCTGTTCCTTGAGTCACAGTCCACTGGCATCCCTTAAACCCTCACCACCATATGGCCCAAGTGTGTGTATGTGTTTAACTGAGAACATGCAACTCAGTTCTGCTCTCTTGCCTGTTCTCGTCTAGGCCTTGCACTTGCACTGAGTCTGCATGCCTCCAGTTTAACCATTCATAACAGAACAGCACATCATGCTACGTGTGCACAGGAAGTAAAAATCTGGAGTCTGTCAAAGCTGTTTCCACAGGGTGCAATAGTGGAAAAATAATCCCCCTCTGTGGAGGTTTTGCTACATAATCTGTAAAAACTGTAATCAAAGGGCATTGTAGCTCCAACAGTACATACACAGTATAAAAGTATTGCTTCACTAACACGCTGTAGCCTTTGTCAGAGTTATCAGAAAAGATAGCACTTTAAATGGCATATGTCTTTAAGTAGTTTGGGAGGACGAATGTAAAACAGTCTATCACATATGTTGCCATGCATATCCCCCAACCTACTCAAATATGTATGTGAGAAAAGAAATTAATGGACATGATGAAAAATTAGTCGTCCTATGTATTCTTTTGTTACAAGATCCCAAATCCACCATAAGAGCCTATAGCAGAGTACTTAAAAGTACTTCTAATGTTACCTTTCCATTTGGTTATAACAAATAGCTGAAAAGTCATTGGCTACCTGGACGATTTTAGCTGAGAGCTTGTAAATGAAAATCCACGTTTGGCCAAATGTTGTGTGGAGTTGAGAAAAGAGACAAAGACTGCGCTTTACTTTAGTTTACTGGGTTTTTGTTTTTTTTGACAATTTGTAAAACATTTCACACTATGAACACGTCTCTGCAGAGACTGCATAGGTACAACAGTATCTCTGTTTCTAAACATTATTTGTGTCTGTTTGAAATAACATGAAATAGTCAATGCATTTTCAAACCAGTACATTTCTTTCAGTTTCATGTCGTTCACACAGACTAAGATAAGGACAGGACGATACACAAATAACATTCCCCGCAATTTTCTGGTTTGGTTCTACCCTCTGTAGAGCTGAGTGACTAGTACTAAAATAGTGTTAAATAGTATAAAATAGTGTTTAAAGGTAATTTGTAAATGAGCTGATAGTGTGAGTTTTACCTGTTTGATGATTAAAGATCCAGTGGAAGCAGAAGAAGAGCACTTCTGTGGTGAGCTGATATCTTTGCCACAAGGCAGCTTCCTGTGCTGACATCGGTCAGCTTCTCTCTGCTTAGTTTTCACACGTCTGTGTGGTAGCAATACTTTCTTTACATATTCTGTACGTGTTATGGAAATGCATCCACAGACAGTCTGTAGTTTGCTCTCATATCATTATTGTTTGTGTAAACATAAACAAAATTAATTATGTTACAAAGGTTATTGGGTCATCTCCAAGCAGATCTAAAAATCATGGTATTAAAATAAAAATGACTATTTTCTAAATTTCAAAGTCATGTGACAAAACAGACGAGGCTCGTTGTCTTTTTTTAAGTTTTAGTTATTATTGACTTACATGAATAATGCTGAACTTGATTTACTTCTAGCTTGATGTTAAATTTACATCATATTTATATCTTAGAAGAGAGATCCCTCTAGAGGCGAGCAAATCACCCAGGTTCTGTTCATCTGGATGTTGGAGGAAACATCAGTGGAACAAACCTTTCTTCAGTCACAGCTGACAGGATGTTACCCCAACCTTCCCCAAACCCCAACTAACAGTGACCCTGAGAGGTCAAGTGGACTGCAACTTAAGAAAACAACAGCAAATAGAAAAAAGCTGCAAAAGAACACAAAACACAACGGAAATAGAGAAAAATATAAAACAAGCCCCAAAACTAAAGGAAAACAATCACAAAAGAAAACAGAAGTGTTTCTGGGGAAACAAAAATGTGACAGAAGTGACGAGCTAACAGTGAACAGCTTATAGCAAACATGTATGTTGTGATGGCATCATCATCATGGTAAATTAGTCCATTTGTAAACTTTATTAGTTTGTTTTGCAGTTTTCTTCATTAATATAATTCATTAATCATTTGGTTAAACCTAACACTGATATTATGAGGCGCGCACATAGTAACATTGTGTGGTTTTTCTAAAATGTTTTGTTATATTAATTATGTTTCTCTTTCTTTGAGTTACCTGGGTTTGGGCGGTGGCTGTTTCCTGTCTGGGCAAAAGGCGTGGCTGAGGACTCTGGGAACAAAATGCCTGCTCAGCAGGACCAACCATGGGCTTACCAGGAGCAGGGGTGTTTTGGGTTTACTTAGGTTATTCTGTGCTTAGTTAATATTAGTGTGTGTTTTTGTTTCTGCATATTGTGCTTAAATGGTTTGGCCAAAACATTATAAAAGCTACCCTCATGTGTCTTTGTAATTAGGTCAGTTTGTGAGTTAAGTTGTGTCTCACTTTGTTTGTTTGGTTGTTTCTGGAAATTGCTTTTCGTAGAGTTATAGCTGACCTCTTTTATGGGCCTGATTATTATGTTTTGAATTTTGTCATTTTTGAACCTTTTGAGGGTAAAAATAAAGCAAACCCTTTTTGAAGATTTTTTTTGCCTGTGTCCTCTATGCCTTGGCTGCTTGGTCCCTCACATATGTACACGATCATATGAATCATGTTCATTGTCCCTCACAGCACTATGAACCTGCTACTTCAGAATGTGTCTCACTGCATGTTTCATCATGTAATATTATAACTGCCTTCATTCATATCAAACAGGTATCAACGCCTGTTTTTGATAAATGGGTCTAATGACACAAATACAGAACATCCTTATAAGGTATGATGTAATGCTGTAGATCCACTTATAAATGTATAAAGTGTATAAACTTCTATAGCAATAAATGCAACAAACACAACAGAACTATTAAGTAAAAGGACACAATGTTTCATCCAACTAAAGAAAAAGATGGATTTTGAACACATAACTTGTTATTTTAAACTATTTTAAATTCCTTTACAAAGAGAGAACAGCCTGTCGATTCTCCACCTGTTCTCCTCTCCATCTCTCAGCTGGCTCTTCTTCGTCCTCTTCCTCACACGCTGCTGCAGGGGACGGTCACCTCCGTGTGGATACTTCTTTAAGACACTCCTGCTGGCGTGGCGACACCCCACAGCTTACATATGAAACAGCTGTGCAGACGTGGAAGCGATTTGATCTCCACTTGTGTGTGAGCAGGTAGAGGCTTTGTGTGGTTCTGAGTGTGGTTCTTTGTGGAGTGGCAGTTTGTGTCTGTTACCCTTGTGGTGGGGATCCTGTCTCAGCAGCCTCCCAGATTTACATTGTACGTTGTGACCGTACATTCTCTATGTGAGAGAATCGCTCTTTACACTGAAACGTCTGCTCGACAGAAGTATTTCTACTGCAGCTCTACAGCATTCAAACCCACCACACTGTGGGTGTGGGTGTGTACCAGTGAACGCAAGAAATGTAGAAAGAACAAAAGCATTCGCTCCAATCCAAACATGGCAAATAACCGTTAGTGTTATTAGCATAGTAGTGTTATAGCACCTGGGTAGACCACACAGGGGTTGGCTGTGAGTGGGTAGAGTGGGTGATTTAGCAGTCACATGGAGTTAATCAGACATTGGTGCTGGAGAGCTGGGACATTTGTATTCTTACACAGTGCTCAGCTGGGGTCTACTGCAGCAGCAACATTTCATTTAGCCAGTGACACTGACTGTAAGCTGTTGCCCTGCAGCATTTTCTGGACTGGTCAGCTGTACGTGGATTTAGGACCTGTGAGCAGAAACAGAGAGAACCAGACGAACAAAAGAAAGACAAAAAAGTAAAGACACAGAGTGATGTGTTACTTATCAAAGGGAGTTCAACAGCGAGGCTGGATATGTCAACCATCAGCAGTGTCAGAACTATGTAGATGTAAATATGACTGAAGCAACAGAACATGTGGAGCAGAACAAGTGTTAGGCTTAAAGAGTGTTTCAGTATTAGACATGCTGTGGCATATTAACATATTAATCTGTAGAGTTTAATTCGGCTCTCTCATGTTTGTCAAATATTTTCACTAAATACATTTTCAATTCAAGTTTCTTTTGTGTTTTCTCTTTTTCTGCTGTTTTTTTTAAATCGTCAAACATGTGACCTTTCATCAGAGTCGGATATCAACCACACACAAAACTGCATGTCAGGATCCAGACTGGCTGGTCCTCCTCCGATCAACCCTCCCACATATCTGACTTCCTGAGTGAGCCGTAGTTCTTCCCATAGTTCTTCAAATCAGTGAGGAAGAGCGTGATGGTGCGAACGACTGAGTCTGCAGACAGTTTATGTAGGAGGCTCGTCGCACACCCTCCTGTACACACTGAGTCTGCAGAGTTCTGCTTTTCACCAAGTGTCCACATTTTCAAGTTTACAGATAAAATGTTCATGTTTGTGTTTTAGCTCTCACGGGTCCTCAGATGCAGCTAAAGGTGGGGCTTTAACAAATCACCCCTTCAAAGGAGTTCTCTTTAACTCATCGATCCTTGTTTCTTTGATATCGAGTCCTCTAAAGGTCAACAGCACTAAATTTTTAAAAAAGAAAATGTATTTTCTCATCACGAGCCCTAAATCAGCTGAGTCACATGTCACAGATGCACCTCAGCCTTTTTCACTCCATGCATTTGTGTTGGTAACACACTGATAACAAGCTGTGCGTCTGTGTGAGGGTATGTCTATGATTTTGATCTTTTCAGTGAAGAATTTGTCTTTGGGCAGTGGAAATGACTTTAACCAAACACGAGTAGATACATGTAGCTTCAGGCTCACCTGTTTGTTTAGCTGTATGTCCGAGACAAACTTCACATGTGGGACAGAAAAGTTTGTTTCTTCTTCTTTAATCCATTACATCGTTTCAAAAACCCAGCTCATTTTGAATAGTCTTTATTAAATGAGGCATTAATGATTACAGACAACAGAGTTTGGATTTCTTTGGAAGTTCAGGATTGGTTATAAACTTGCTGACCAACAGTAATAAAGAAATAATGGAGATTTCTTTGTGAACAAATGTTCTGTAGACACCAGTTTGATATTTGAGGCTTTAATAGTGGAACAATAAACATTTTCTGTCACTGACCTCATTTGTGTCGTGCGCTGATGTCAGTGGTTCCACCACAACTTTGCAACTACATGTTGAAAAGTCCATACAAGTTTTATTATGAGTTCATTTAACATTAACCAGAGAATGTGCAGTTTTTTCCTCAGTCCACTGTGAAAGGTAACACGAATTAAGGCAGAAATGTAGAAAATCACACAGGATTTCACAGAAAACTACATTCAATGTCACAGTGGTGTATGTGGAAGTTTGTCTTCCTGCCAGAAGTTCTTAACTTTGGCTTGAATGATCCGAGTCAAGCTCCTAGTATTCAGTAAAGTCCCTTCGATTCACAAGTTGGAGTCACTTGTTCCTGAGAACTCTGAATGGAAGTCCGTGTCCTGGTATGATCACGTCGGCAGTACGTAAGGCCTCCTGGCGGCTGACCTCGTGTACTGCAGCGTTCATACTTAGATCCCGCCAGCTGTTCTCGTCTGAGCAGCACTCAAACAGATCTCCTGCGATCAGCACGGTGCCTGCTGAGGTCCCCTTCACCTGCACGCTGATATCTTGTCCTGTGTGGCCTGGAGTGGGAACTATAGACACCTGTGGATGAAACAAGACTATTTAAAAACACTACATACATTTAGAAAAACCAACGAGATCACCAACTCTGTCACAGGATTCAAATTTTGAGATTATTGTTGAAATTATTTAATGGTTTTTCTTTATTTTTACTACTTTCTACATTGTAGATACAAACTGAAGACATCACCTATATGAAGCAAGATATATGGGATTATGTAGTGAAGACAAAAGTGATAAATATGTTTTATATTTTAGGTTCCAGCCTTTGCTTTGTTGGCAGCGCTGCAAACCCTCGGCCTTCTCTCAGTGAGCTTCATGCTGTGGTCACCTGACGTGTTTCCCCTCACAGGTGTGCCTGTCAGGGCTCATTTGTTGAATTTCTTGCCTTCTTAATGAAGTTGGGACCATCAGTTGTGTTGTGCAGCAGTCAGGTTGGTGCACAGCTGACAGCCATATTTGACAACTGTTAGAATCCATATTATGGCAAGAACCAATCAGCTGAGAGAAACAACAGCCCATCATTACTTTAAGAACTGAAGCTCAGTCAGTCTGTAAAACTGCTAAAACTTTGAATGTGTCCCCAAGTGCAGTCACAAAAACCATCAAGACCACGATGAAACTGTCTCACATGAGGACGCCCCAGGAAAGGAAGAGCAGGAGTCCCCTCTGCTGCTGAGGATACATTCATCCGAGTCACCAGCCTCAGAAATCACAAGTTAGCAGCTCAGATTAGAGCCCAGATAGATGCCACACAGAGCTCCAGTAGCAGACACATCTCTACATGTTCAGAGGAGACTGTGGGAATCAGGCCTTTATGGTCAAACAGCTGCTGAGAAACACAAGGAGTGGACATTAGACCAGAGGACATCTGTGCTTTGGTCTGATGGGTCCTGGCCTCCACAGTCACCTGACCTAAACCCAGTGTGGATGGTTTGGGATGAGATGGAGCTCAGAGTGAAGGCAAAGGACCAACAAGTGCTCAGCATCTCTGGGAACTCCTTCAAGACTGTTGGAAACCATTTCAGGAGACGACCTCATGAAGCTCATGGAGAGAACGCCAAGAGTGAGCAAAGCAGGAATCAAAGCAAAGGCTGTTTGGAAGAATCTGAAATATCAAACATGTTTTCAGTTATTTCACACTTTTCTGTTATTACAGAATTCCACATGTGTTCATTCATAGTTCTGATGCCTTCAGTGAGAATTAATGTAATCAGAATGAGAATACTTTATTAATCCCTAAGGTAATTATGTAAATGTAAATAGTGTAATAGTTCATTACTGCGTAAATACTAATGACAACTGGTACACACACACACACACACACACACAGTCCGTGTTTTCATCGCAGAGGTTTCAGTGTGCTGTATTCCAGCTAAATGAAGATCAAAATAATAAATAAATCTCTCGGTTCAACCTTTAAATTTCAGTGTGTGTTGTGACAAAAATGAAAAACTCACATGTTCATCAACGGTGTAAGTCTTTCCCTCTGCCAGCTCGCTGGGACTGTATCTGTCCCCTTCACTGATGTCATATCCAATAATCATCTTTGCAGTTGGGAAAAGACTCAGATTTCCAATGTGGTCTGAGTGTCCGTGGGTGCCCACGACCAACTCAATGTTTTCTGGGTCCAAACCTCTCTTTTTTAAGGACGTCAGAAGGAAGTCCCGGTCCCACGGTCCCCCAGTGTCGACCAGGATATTCTTCAGTCCCATTATCAGAGTGATGGTCCCGTCGGCTCTGAAGTTCCCGTCAGTCTCCGGACAACAATATCCGGGTTTCAGGACGGACACGGAATACGTCTGACCACAGAAATCCAACTCCGTCTGTGACAGAGGGACTTTCTTAAAGGAACAACATCCACCAGAGGCTACCTCCATCACTGCAGTTAAGGAAGTGGTGTGGGGGCGTTTCTTCTTCTTCTTGAAAAGCGGAATAAACAGAGAGGTCTGCTGCCCTCTAATGGTTGTTATCTGTTACTGCGAGTTTAAACCGATGACTGAAGCATCTTTTATACAGTCATTGGGTTGGAGCAAAGCACGAAGGAGTATTAGGGTTTTATTCAGAAAAACATATTATTGATCAGTTTGAGAATAAAGCTGAAATAATACTCTGGACTTTACTCTCTTTATTATTAAAAAAAAGTCTGTGGTGATTATAGGCCTCTGCAAAACGCCTTCTGTAGATGAGTTAATGAGATCATACTTCAGAGTCAGTTTTAGTCATAGGAAATGATTTCTCTTTCAGCACAAACACAGTGTGGTGATAAGAATAAGGACAATGAAGAACAGAAAGCAGGAAATGAAATGGCTGGAAATAAGACAGATGCCAGCATACAGATAGTTACACCCTCATGAAAAACATGATGTATGTTGTTTCACAAGACACAGTAAGACAGCTGGGTAAGTGGTCTGTGTAGGTTCACCATCATCTAGGTCATGGCAATCTAGGGAGTTTAGAAATAAGAGCAACTGGACTTCTTAAGTTTCCTGAAGACGTGTCACTTCATATCCGAGAAGCCTGGAACTGAAGAAGCTTCTGGATGAGACTGGGGCCTCAGACACTGGGAATGTCTGAGGCCCCAGTCTGCCAGTTCTTCAACTTCCACCTCAAGCAGAGCTTCAGTTGCATTACAAGAGAGGCTGAGAACATTGAGCCTGAGTGGACCATCTTTCACGCCTCCATTACTGAGACTGATGCAAGGAGGTGTGGCTGCAAGGTAGTTTGTGCCCATGTTGGCGATAATTCGAGGGGAACTAGAGGAAAGGCCCTGAAGGACTAAAGGGAGCTGTCAGGCTAACCAAAGAGTATTATCGGGCTTAGTCTGTGGGACTCCAGAAGCAGCTGACAATTACCTGCAGGACAAGCAGAGTTGCTGATGCATAAACTCAGGTGTGGGAGGAGTTCAGTGAGACCATGGAACAATACTTCCAGACAGCCTCAAAGTGGTTTGGACAAACTGTCAGATCACTCAGGAGGCGAGGCTGTGTTCTGCACACATTGCTTGCAGTGGTGATGGGACATGCACTGAGTGACTCGCCTGTCACTGGATTACCAATGACCTTCTGATGGCAGCTGATTCTAGTCTCCCATCCATCCTCATCCTTCTTGACCTTAGTGTGGCGTTTGATACCATTTCTCACAATATTCTCCTGAACCGGTTAGCATCCATTGGCATTAGTCACACCCCCCTTGCCTGGTTCACCTCATATCTCTCAGACCGCACTCAGTTTATCCAATTTAAATCCCATTCTTCAACTCTCTATCCTGTGTCTGCTGGTGTGCCCCAGGGTTCAGTATTAGGGCCTCTTTTATTCATTATTTATATGCTACCTCTTGGTCATATATTCCAAAAATATAATATAAATTTTCACTATTGTGCCGATGACACCCAGCTCTACATTTCTTCTAAACCCAATTCATCCCTCCCACCTTCCTCCCTCTCAAACTGTCTTATTGAGATTAGATCCTGGTTCTCCTCCAATTTTCTCAAACTTAACAGTAATAAAACTGAAGTTTTATAAATACTTTTATAAAAACTGAAGTTTTATTACGTCCTGCATTGATTACTACAATTCCCTCCTATTTGGTCTTCCTGAAAAGTCCCTTCATAAACTCCAACTTCTTCAAAACTCCACAGCTCGGGTCATAACTCGCACTCCGTTAAGAGCTCATATTACCCCAGTTCTTCAGCATCTTCACTGGTTGCCCATAGAAGCCAGGATAAATTTTAAAATCTTACTTCTTACATACAAGTGAATCCATAAATCTGCTTCTTCATATTTGTGTGAGCTGCTCCATATCACCACTGTTTCCCGCCCTCTCAGATCCTCATCTGCTATTCATCTTACTGTTCCTGACGTCTCATCACTGTGGGGAACAGAGCCATCACTCGCTCTGCTCTGGAACTCTCTTCCTCCTGCCATAAGAAATATTGACTCCTTTTCCGTGTTTAAGTCACAGCTCAATACACATCTGTTCAAACTGGTTTATTCACTTTAGTGCTGATTTGATCTGTTGTCAAGCTCTGTTTTGCAATTTGAACTTATTTTATGTATTTTATGACTATTGCTCCTTTTATTAATTTTGTTCTTTGTAAGGTGACCTTGGGTTTCTGAAAGGCGCCCTCAAATAAAATGTATTATTATTATTATTATTACTGGGGGTGAAGTAACTGATGTAGTTAAACAACTACACAGTATCTGGACCCCTGGGGTGGATAAGATTCACCCTGTAATCCTGAAGGCTTTAGATCTCTTAGGACTGTCCTGGCTGACATGTGTCTGCAACGTCGAGGTTGGGGTGGCCTCTAGATGAGCAAACTGAAGTGATGGTTCTCCTGATTAAGAAGGGGCCCATAGGATGTGGCTCCCGAGGGATTATACTCCTCAGCCTCCCCAATAAAGTCTATCCCAGGGTAATGAAGAGGAGAGTTTATCTGTTGGTTGAACCTTTGATTCAGGAGGACACGTGTGGTTTTCATCCTGGTCATTGAAACACTGGACCAGCTCGTTATCCTCTCAAGGATATTCGGGGATGTGTGGGAGGTTGCCCAACCAGTCTACATGTGTTTTATGGACTTGGAGAAGGCATCTAACCAGGTATCTCAGGGTATCCCCTGGGTCCTCTGGGTGCTTTTGGAGTATGAGGTGTCAGGCCTGTTGTTAGGAGCCATCCAATCCCTGTACAACCATAGCGAGAGCTTGGTTTGTATTGCCAGCAGTAAGTTAAACTAGTTTCCAGTAGGTGTTGGACTGTGTCTTTGTTACCCTTTATCAGCAGTTTTAGTCATAGCTTTTATGGACAGAATAGCTAAGTGTAGACAGATGATGGAGCAAACTAACCAAAAAACAAGTTAAACATAAAGGAAATCGCACAGAAAGAACAATATAGTGTCCACAGCTCCACCACAGAGTAACACAGTGAAACATTAGGTCCCTGTTAGTATACAAATTAATAATGAATTAATATATTGATTGACTCTGTCTTACAGAAACCTGTTTACATAAACATAAAGGTTATGATTATGTTAGTTTAAGCACCACCCCGACCCATACTAACTATCTGAATGCTTGCAGCACAGGCTGAAGCGAGGAAATGGCAGCAATCATCCCCTGTAGCATATTAATCAACCAAAGACACAGACAGTGTTTTAATTCATTTCAAAGCCTGACACTTGTCTACCCTGGAAAACTCAAACACGGTTTTATTTGTGTTCACTTGGCCCTTACTCTGAGTTTCTATCTGATCTCTCTGACTTTTTGTCTTATTTCATGTTTTCTAAAAAGAAACTCATCTGTTACTATGCTAAATAAGTGAAGCTCATCTATTTGTTAATTCTAGCTTCCTTTTCATATGAACACTAAAAGCCCTCAGAGAGAAAGACGACTACACTTTGTAATGAGACTAAATACAGCTTTCAGCAACAATAGCCAACTGCAGCCACAAGATGGTAGTAATGGAAAGGCTGGATGCACATATTAACTGACAGGAGAGGAGCTTTATGATCAAACCTGCAGCCTGTTTCAGCTGCTCCTGACTTTTTCTCCTCACTTTTTTCTTTGACTTTCACTCAGTATTTTAGAGTATTCATTTGTTTTGATAGCTTTATTTTCAAAAACCAAGACATAATTTTCGTAAGGCTTAATAAAGTTTTCTGATTCTGAAAGGACAGAGATTGGTCTAAAGTTGGTATATCTTAAATTATGTTTTAGATTTGACAAAGCAAGCACTGCTTCCCTTGCTTGTCCTAATGGAATCCCACTGGTAGGACTGCTTTCTTCCATTTGTGCAACATCTCTAAAGTTAGAAATATCCTGTCTCAGAGTGACACTGAAAAACTACTTCATGCATTTATTACTTCCAGGCTGGACGACTGTAATTCATTATTATCAGGAAGTCTTAAAAACTCCCTGAAAAGCCTTCAGCTAATCCAAAATGCTGCAGCAAGAGTCCTGACAGGGACTAGAAAGAGTGTGTGTATTTTGCCCATATTGGCTTCTCTTCATTGGCTTCCTGTTAGGTCCAGAATCAAATGTATAATCATTCTCATCACATACAATGTCTTCAGGCCCCATCTTATCTTAACGACCTATTAGTATCACTCCAATAGAGCAGTTACTCTCAGACTGCTGCTTTACTTGTGGTTTAACTACATAGAGTATTTAAAAGTAGAATGGGAGGCAGAGCCTTCAGCTCAGACACAGAGACCGTCTCTACTATTAAAATTGCACTTAAAAATTTCCTTATTAAAAAATTCATAGTTAGGGCTGGATAAGATGACCCTGAATCCTGTCCTGGTTATACTACAAAAGGTTTAGTCTTTCTTCTTCACTTACTTTTTTCACTCACTACGTGTTCATACACCACTCTGCATTTATTTATTAGTTAATCTCTGGCTTTCTCTCCTCATCCCCAAACGATCGTGCCAGATGGCCAACCTGATGTCTCAGCCTGATTCTGTCAGAGATTTCTTCCTGTTCTTCCCACTGTCACCAAGCGTCAGGCGATTGTTCTTGTGAACTAAGGCTATAGAAATTGAATTGAAATAGTAATCGACCTAAACCCATAATAAGTGTGATTTACTTTAATTCCACTGTAATCATGCGGTGAATTTGATTGATATCCGATCTCTTACAGTTAGTTACAGCTCCATTGTTTGGAAAAGACACTTTTTCAGCTTCTAGAAATGTTGTTTTTTATCTTTTAGGTTATACCTGTGTAACTGATATATATGTAAGATATTAACTAAACACTTACTGTAATGTTACATGATGGAGTCGAGCACTTTATGACAGCACACTGTTAGCGGAACACTTGTGATGTCATTTGAACCGGTGGGATCTTGTTTCTGTTACACATTAAACGGCGACGTCACATCTTGACAATGGCGGAAGAAGCCGTTGTTGTTGAGGGTTTGTCTTTTATGGATCCTTTCAAAGGGCTTCTGTTGACATATTTTATGCCAGAATCATGCTACGACGAGTTCTTCCTCAAGTTCAACTTTCTAGACGGTAAGAGGCTCGTCGTAGTTTGACAAGCGCAGTTTATTACCGAAAAGTGTAACTCTGAGGGTCTGATGACAGGACACGAGCGACGTTTCCACGTTAGGTGTAAACAAAGTGAGAGTCATGTGGTGTCGGAACGCTTAGTTAAAATGTTAAAATGTAACGATATTTGAATACAGCTGCATGCAAACAACGAGGGAGCTCGTTTGAACAAGCCGTCTGCTACAAAGTAACGACACGAATTTACCTGAACACGAGTTCGACACGACTGGCAACACTGTGTCAGTTCCACTCTGTTACTCCAACTACGAACTACAAAGTCAGAAAAACAGCAAACAGGAAAAAATTATTGGAGGAATATTTGTGTGTTTTTATTCTTCAATTTATTTCAAAAAGTCCATTTTAAAAAATCAGGTGAAGGAAATATCTTTAAAAGAATTGTAGCAAATGTCTCCGTGATTTCTTTTTCACAAAATCGAAACGATGGCATTTCCAATCTCTTTAATGTTGAGGTAAACTTAGTGTAATCCTGTTTGCCGTGGCCGTGTGTGTTCTGTTTCTTTTACTGGAGTTAGAAGTAAATCTTATTCAGAGAGGAAAATGTATTTACGACACAGACCGTGGTACAGAGTTATTATAATTTTATATTTAAATTCGTTTTTGTTCTTGTTTTTATTTTGTTTTGACCACTTTGGTGGCCTCAGGATCTGATCTTTGGTTTTTGCGGGCGATGCGGTTCTTTTAGCTTCTTGGGATCATGACCTCCAGCTTGCACTGGAGCTGTCTGTGGAGAAGAGAATTAGCGCCTCCATGTCAAAGACCATGGTTCCCAGACAGAAAAGGGTGGCGTGCCCACTCTGAATGTGGGATAGGTTACTGCCTGAAATAGAGAAGTTCTTGGGGTCGTGTTCCTGAGTGAGGGGAACGCCGGATTGACAGGCGGATTGGGGCGGTATCTGGAGCGATGCGGATGCAGTTTGTTGTGGTGAAGAGAGAGCTGAGTATGAGAGCAAGGCTGTCGATTTAGCGGTCTATATTCCTACCCTCACCTGTGGTCACAAGCTCTGAGTAGTGAATAAAGAGGTTTCCTTCGAAGAGCGGCTGGGCTCTCCCTTACAGAAATGGTGAGGAGCTTGGTCATTGAAGAGGGACAGAGTAGAGCCATAGCTCCTCCACATTGAAAGGAGCCAGCTGAGGCATCCACTAGGATGAATCCTGGACACCAGCTAGGTGAGGTGTTCCAGCCATGTCCTACCTCATGCCTGGCCTCAGTCAGACTCAGGTCTCACCGGGCTGCTCAGACTGCTGCCCTTGCAACCGGAGCCCAGATACACAGCAGAAAAATGACTATAATTTCCTTCAGGAAAGTATTTCTGATTCTGATGGATGCTTTGAACCGAGTTGAGTTGTTTCCTTTTCGGTTAGTTTCCAAAATGGTTTTTCTGGTTTTAGTTTAGGCTTTATTACTAAATAAACACAGAATGAAATTAAAGATGCCTAAATGTTTGTTCACTAATAGGTTCAGTTAACTTTAATATCCTTGCTGTAGAAACAAAGGCCTATTTGTTTGGTTTGTTTTGCAACTTTACGATTTTTATTCAAAATCAGTTTAACAGTGCAGTGATTTTTTTTCTTCACTTAACTGTTTTCCTTTACTGCAAATAAAAAAAATAATAAATAAAATAAGAATAAATAATTAATGTGTTGCTGCAGACATTACATGCCAAAGGTCCTGATAATCATTCAGCCTGTGTTTTCTTCCAGTGCCATGTCTGAAGATTGTACTGAGCAAAGGCCTGGGGATCGGCATCATACTGGGATCAGTGATGGGTAAAATGCTTCCTCCACCTCTCTTTGTAACTGCCTTGATCTGAATTGCTGCCTTAGTCAATCAAAAGATAGAATATATTATTTGGCTTATTTGTTTTTAATTATAAATAAACATCAATTTCATTTAATTTTAGTGAAATAATTAATTATAGTCATATATCCTATGTAGTATAGGCCCATATTTGCCTCAAGGTGCTTTATATCATGAGGTAAAGACCCTGCAGATGCAGAGAAAACAGAAAATCAGATGACTTCCCCGTCTCTGAAACCTGACTGAAACTCTTCAATAAGCCATTCCTATGCAGATGATCTGTTGGCTGTTTGACAACTACTCTTTCAAGGATGTTTGATATGAAAGGAAGGTTGGAGATTGGCCTATAATTAGCTAAGACTGCTGGGTCTAGAGATGCTTTTTGAGTAAAGGTTTATCTACAGCCAGCTTGTGAGAAGACGTCAGGAACAGTAAGATGAATAGCAGATGAGGATCTGAGAGGGCGGGAAACAGTGGTGATATGGAGCAGGTCACACAAATATGAAGGAGCAGATTTATGGATTCACTTGTATGTAAGAAGTAAGATTTTAAAATTTATCCTGGCTTCTACGGGCGACCAGTGAAGCTGCTGAAGAACTGGGGTAATATGAGCTCTTAACGGAGTGCAAGTTATGACCCGAGCTGCAGAATTTTGAAGAAGTTGGAGTTTATGAAGGGACCTTTCAGGAAGACCAATAATAAATAAAATAATTAATAAGCAATTGGAGTTAAAAAGAAATCATGGGATCACTTTATGGACCAAAATGTAACAGCTGAACACAGTCGTGGCTTCTTTCTACAACAGAAATCAAATCTTCTCCCATATCTGTAGCAGAAGTTCCCATAAATGTGGACCATGTAGGTTGCTTTGCTTTCAGCCTTCTGTCCAGTTCAAACCAGCTCGATGGGGTTTAAGTCTGGAGGCTGTGATGGACACTCCATGTTTCCAAGCTCACCATCTTGTTCTTTTTTTTTCAGACCTGCATTTATAAGTGTTATGATGGTCTGTCTCTCTTCCATTGTTAATCGCCTTTTTCTCACATCACTCTACTTTCTGCAGTACAACAATGTTCAGCTGATGCTGACGAGGGTTTGGTAGCACTGTGTGTCCAGCACAGCTTTATGCAGACAGAGGGGGCTGGAAGTAACACCTGTAGGAGTTAGTAGCAGCAGCTTCTGCACTGCTGCAGAGCAGCTTCAAACTGTTAGCCCATGTTGTCCCTGAAAAAGATCTTTTTGTATCATTGTGAATGTGCATTATGTTGTTTAACCTCTGACAGTTCAACACTTTCTACCATTTCAAGCTGTTCATTGGACTTCAATTCGGTGTTCTGTAACTCTTGACTGGTAGTGTATACACTGTATACAAATCCAAAACCGATTGTTTGCTTCAGTAAATCGCTGCACCCATCTTCCACCTATTTTCCTTGAAAATATAAAGAGGCGAGGGGTGGTGCAAGACTTCTGTACGGTACTGTATGTTAAATTATTTTATAACTTTTTCCCCAATTGTTTTTTAACAGTGAAGCTTCCTCAGATCTTAAAGCTTCTTGGAGCGAAGAGCGCTGAGGGGCTGAGCTTCAAGTCTGTGCTGCTGGAACTGTTGGCTATCACAGGGACAATGGCTTACAGTGTTGCCAACAACTTCCCTTTCAGGTTGGACCATGTTTGGTTCTGTAAAGTAGAAATGGACACAAGGCGCTCTGAATTCTGCATCTGTTATTGTAATCAGTGTTTATTAAGGGTCCAGGTTTTCTTTATGCCGTATGTCACTGCAGTTCCTGGGGTGAGGCTCTTTTCCTCATGTTGCAAACAGTCACCATTGGCTTCCTCATTCAGCATTATGGAAAAAGAACCAGCACAGGTAAGACTTCGTGCAAACTGAACTGTTAGCAGAACTGCCTCGGTAACAGTTGTGAAGCTTATAGTCGCCTCAAGCATGTATTCATGTAGCGTATAACTGTGAAATGACCAATGGTTTGACTTCTCCCCTTGATGTTATTAAATACCAAAATATACATGAAAAAGACATTTTACATCTCATAGCTAGTCTTAACTGAATGTTCGCAACAACAAAAAAAAGTATCCATAACTCGAAAATCTACATGAATGACGTCATTTCCTTGTTACCCGGAAACTGAAGCCCTCAGCTACAAATGCTACAGCTAAGCTAACAGTATCACAGCCGTCATGAATGCACAAATTGCTGATTATTTACAGCGTGGCTTCACAAATGATGAAATCCTTCAGTTATTAGCTGAATCACATGATGTTACTGTCAGCACCCGTTCTCTCGAAAGCGCCAATTTGTTGCTATACATTGGTAGCTGACCATATCCTCCCGGGTAACAAGAAAATGACGTCATTCACGTAGGTTACTGATTGGCAGAGCTAACTCGAAGTTTCGAGTTACTTTTCTCAAAATTTCAAGAAAAAACTTGAAATTTTGAGTTATGGATACCTTTTTGTTTGTTTGTTTTTGTGGCGGAAACGGGCTTCCATATGAAACGAATACTTCAGTTTAACATTGTTACATCGATATGTTGCTTCCCTTGCAGGTCTCCTATTCATGGTTATATACTTTATCCTGCTGGTCCTGCTCCTGTCTCCAGTGACTCCTATGTCAGTGGTTACCTCCATGCAGGCCTTCAACATGCCGGCGATCATCACTGGGAGGGTAGGCCTGCACACGTCACACACGTGTTTTTTAAATCATCTGTAGCTTTTTCAGATGTTGCCTTTTCAGGCATTCCTGTAACACAGGGCCACAGTACAGTGCATCCAGACAGTATTGACAGTACTCAGAGTGATTAGCTTGTAATACATTTTCAAGACCTCATTGTGTGTATGATATGTCAGCTAACACGTGTCATCAGATGAATCCACCTTTACAGTTACACCGACAGTGTCCACTAACAACATGCAGATAGAAGAATGTGTCAGCCTCCATCAAACAAACGCTCGTGCTTGAGTAACACGTGATAATCCTGTTCTCTCAGCTCATCCAGGCGTCCACCAACTACTCTAACGGTCACACCGGCCAGCTCTCCGCCGTGTCTGTTTTCCTGCTGTTCGCTGGGTCCCTCGCACGCATCTTTACCTCAGTACAGGTAAGACGATTAAAATACAATGCACACCTCTGTGTCTTTGCCCTGGTTTGAGCACCAGTTTTTACAGGGACCATTCCTCATCAGAGGGTTACCTTAATGAACTAAGATCTCATTATAGAGGACATGCTTCACATTCCGCAAAAAGTAAATTATTTAACTTTATACTGTCTTTTTACAGGAAACTGGAGACTCACTGATGGCGCTCACCTACGTCATATCCTCAACCTGTAACGGCATTATTACTCTGCAGGTTCTTTACTACTGGAACAGTTCACCTCAGAAGAAAAAAGAGGATTAGACAAATAACCGTCACTAAACTTGAATAACAGAGAGCCATCTACATGTTTGTTAGACACTATGTGTGTCTTTAAACTTGGAAGACCAAACTTACACATGAAATGTTTGTACAAAGCCTTTGGGACACATGGTATTTCAGATATGCACCTGACTGACGTACAGGTGAAATTGTAACAAGCCAGGCTGATCATTCAGCTTTTATGATTAACAGTTGGGCAGCTTTGGTGGTGGGGTTAAATTATGGATCGAGCTGCTGGCTCTAGTCCTCTCCCTCCCTGCACTGTCCTTACATTCCTTTTGATGCAGTTTTCCTGATTGTGGTTCACACTGGTTTTGATCATCACAGGGTTAAATCTGTAGGCTCTGTGGAGGAAACTGTGTCAGACGACACCACGACGAGTAACCATTGCACATTTGTTTATCATATCTATTCCACTGATTTGTATTGTAACAGCAGTGAGCGACACAACATATCCCTATATTGAATTTCTCTATAGCTGAAATAAAAGATTGTGATTCTAAGTTGGAGGTTTACAGTTTTTCTTTTCTGCATAAAGTGTGTGTGTGTGTGCGTGTGTGTGTGCGCGTGTGTGTGTTCCTGTCTAGCTATCTTTGTGAGGACCGAAATCTGCATTCTACTATACTTGTGAGAACCAACAGGCACTTGTGAGGACACACTCACCGGTCCTCACAAGTTTGAAGCCTTTTTGAGGCTCAAAATGTGGTTTTAGTGTCAGGGTTACAATTAGGTTATGGTTAGGTTTAGAGTAAGGGTGAGGTATTCATTTTTAATGGTTATGGTTAGGGTAAGGGGCTAGGGAAACCATTATGTCAATGAAGGTCCTCACTAAGATAGCTGAACGGGCTTGTGTGTGTGTGTGTACATTTTTTTTCCTGTTTTCTTATAAGTTCAGTGAAGTGATGCAGAAACCAGAGACTGAGAGCTGAACGTGTGCATATTTACTCGCAGGTTAACTTTGAAGAACATTCCCGTCCACGTCCTGCAAAGAGTTTGTGGTTCTCAGGTTTTTGGGTCTTTACCTTACAAAATAAAGAGTTGTTGTTGTGATTTGTTGTCATTTAAATAAAACTAAATTGAATCTTGAATGTAAACACTGAATCACACTTTAAAACTCTGTTGGTAACCACCACCTGATGCTCACACACAACACTCACACAAACAGAGAATGACTGCAGCTCTTTGTAAAGACTTTTAAGTCACTCTTGGCATATCCATGGCAACCACTTTTTGAAGCCTCATTGCTTGTTGCTAGGTGAGGAGATGTACTGGACCAGAAAATCCTTCCATTGACACTCCCTCCACCTCCTCCTCCTCCCACACTACTCTTTCTCCCCCTTCTATCCAATTCCTATCCTCGCATGGTCCCATGGACCTCAGCAAAAACACAAACGTGTGTGCTTCAACGTCTCCCACTTAGAACAAATGGTCAACGATTGTTCCCATGCTACTTCTGTTGTCATGTCACATGGTTTGCTGTTCTTGGTTTTTATAGCTACTTCCTAAAAGATCCCTGTTTTACATTTTAAGAATCAAGAGTGTTGTGGGAAAGTTGTAAAGGTCCACATCCTAGGAGGGTCCATATCGCCTTCCAAGAGATGGATGGATATAGAGATGTGTGTCACCCTAAAATGTGTCATGTTGAAGGGCTGAGAAGCTATAGGTTTTTGCAGAGTCTCTTATATGTGCTCTATGTTGTTATGCCCCTCCTGTTGTTGGTCTCAGTGCGCTCATCTTTTCTCCCTTTCCTCAGGATCCTATCCCCTCCCCTCAGTGACCGATTAGCCAGTGCGTGATTCCCTCCCATTTCCATGAGAAAGGCGCTGCTCGGTGAAAGGGTTAAGCCTGTGGACTAAGTCCTAAAAAGCAACCCTAATTTTCTGCTCGGTGGGGGAGTGAGGAAAGCGGGGAGTGGGAACAAAGACGCCCAGGGGAGGAGCGGGGACTCTGGGTTTACTATATGCACCTGCGACTTGAAAAGCCACGGACAATGTGCTTCTGAAACGGCCAATTACGAACGGGCCATCCACTCGCTTTTTCTGTGGAAAGACGTGGGGGAGGAGGAAAGACGAGTCTAAAGGAAGGAAGAGACTAAGGAAAGTGAATTTTTAAAGAGGGTAAAGATAAGAAAGTAAATAATCGAGCTCTAAATAATTCTGGGGACAATAGAGGACACCCTGTCCTGCCTTCCCAGCCCCCAAAATTCATCCTCCCATATCACATGATCCCCTGTGTTCTCCCGCTTTAAGTTCATTTTTGTCCCAAGTGTTATCCTGCCTCAGGCAGAGCTAATGGCTCCACCCGTTAGGAGGAAAAGTGTCTCTGGAATGCTGAGAAACATAATTTAAACTTTTTCAATTCAGCTTTAAAGTCAAAGATTCTCTTTTTTTAATGCGAAAGCAAAAATTTACGACTGATAAACTCAGAACATTGTGACAAAAGGAAAAAAAGGTTTTCCTGTTTGTCTTTTTTTGCATATTTGTAACAGTTTTCAGATCTTCAAACAAATTTTCATATTAGGCAATAATAACCCAAGTAAAACAAAAGTCCTGTCCTTCTTTTGAAGGACAATTTCATTTATTAAGAGGAACAAAGTTACCAAACCTGCGGTCCAAAGTGAAAAAGGAATTGTCCTTTTAAAATCATAAATTAACACGCAGGCCTGATTACTGCCAGAACTGATGAATCGACAAATCACTTAAACCGGTCTAAGTGAAGTTAGGTTAAGTGAAGGTTAAGAGATCTCAAAGCAACACTTTATGTTGTGATCTAAAGAAACTCACAAACGGATCAGAAACAAAATCATCGATATCATGTCCAAATCTCCAGCGCACCACGGTGACAACTATTATCAACAAACTTAGCAGAGCGGCTGTCTTCCCGGGAGTGACCGGCCTACAAAATGACTCCAAGCCTGTGTCGCTGACGTGTCCAGGGGGTGATAAAAGAACCAGAACTACATGAAAAGAACCTCAGGCCTCACTTACCTCAGCTAAGTGTTCATGATTCAACAGAAAGAAATAGACTGGGACAAAATGGCATTCATAGATTTCAGAGTGAAAAAGAGCTAAAAAGTCTCGGGGAAAATCACAGGAGTCTGATACAGAAATGTAACTCTGTCCCATCCATCAGGGATGTGTTAGTGTTTGTTAGTGTCAACTTTGGGAGCCGACACCGTTTCATAAAAATGAAACCTTACCAACAGTCAAACATGGCTGCAACGTGACGGTCTGGGGCTGCTTTGGTACTTCAAGATCGATGACTTGCTGGAACCACGAATTTGCAAATTGATGGAACAATGAGTTCTGCTCTCTACCAGAAAATCCCAAAAGAGGATGTCGGATGTCAGTTTGTGCCCTGAAGCATGAAATGATGTTCGGCCTTCAGGGTTTCAGCTTATGGAGCAGAATGATGATCTAAAACACACCAGTCCCCTTTAAAAAGGGGGAAAGTGAACAAAACGATGGTTTTGGAGCGGCCTGGACAAAGTGCTGACTTAAATCCTGACCTGACGTTTAACAAGCCGTTCATACTCAAAACCCCTCCATTAAGGCTTATAGTGGGGTATACTCATTCTGCATTCATAATGCAAATATTATAATTCAATAAAAGTTCAAGTGTCAAAGCAGGTAAATACTAGGCCGACATTAAAATGGTGAAAAATCAAATTGTATTAAAACAATGTCAGAATCATCAGTCTGTGTAAATGTGGCTCATGATTGTTCTCTTGAGTAGTTTTAAGGGGAAATCATTTACAGAATTACTTGTATTCACTATATAATTGTAGTATTCTAACCCACAACCTACCAAACTAATCCAGCCCAGCTCAGCACTGTGTAAATGGATGAATGATTACAATATAAACTAAGAAGCCTGCGAGAGCATAAAGGCTGGATTAGTGAGTTATTGGATTGGAGACAAAGTGAGCTGCTGTTATTTCATTTTCATGAAACATGTTGGCATATACCTAATTTATTAATGTTGTTATGAAAGCCACAAATCTTTTCCATCAAAAAGGAATCAGGACTCTTAGTCTAAGAGCTTCATATACATACTGTTTGCATAAATGCTGCCTACGGTAACTTACACATGACACTGGGCAGGTTAAACCCCGAATGCTGGACATAGTTCAGTTATGATGACTAGAACAGAATTATATCACAGTACGTGACTGACATGTCCCGCTTGTGTTTGAAGATCACACTTTGAATCCAACCAGGACTAAACTTAAAAAAGAAATTAGCATTATCTCAACGTTTGTTACTGCAAAAAGTTTAGAAACAAGAATAAAGGTTTTCTGAGGTTTAATCAGGAACACGTATCCATTCTCTTTAAAAGTTATAAAAATACAACTGACAGTTCATTTAAAAACAAGTCTGGTCTTTTTCCAATCCAGCGTCCTTGTATGGAGACATTTGAAAGACCAACTGAAAATCTAGCAGTTCACATAAAAATCCTTTCAATTATTTAAAAGCATAGAAAAAGAAATACTACACCTGCCTAACGCAAGAGGACATGAATATAAATTCAGCATGCTCAGTTCAGATTGATGCATCGAAACACGAAAATGTCCTAAAACTAAATTATAGCAAATAAAACACCTGCACACAGTAAACACAGTCAGATCTTAGAGCCGAAAGTGTGATTCTGACTGAGGCTGCTGCTTCTACTGCATGTAGGAGGTACTACTGCACAAAGCCAGTCCTTTTCCTTGTAGACACGGTGGTGATTGTCCAACAGAAGTTTGTTTCATTTCATTCAAATGTAACTGAAGAGTAGAAGTCCAGATCTAACACAAGGCTACTAAACCAAAGCCACATCGCAAAGAGTTAGATTTTAAAAAGCTCTGTTATTGAAGTTGTGCATTTCATTCTCGAGTTTCCTGCTGACGCGTCACAGCAGCACTAACGAATGGCCAGCAGCTCAGGCGATGTGGCTATCACATGATTTCAGATGGCAGAAAGTGACAGTCGCCATTCGAAGACGTGGCCACGGGAACCAGTCCAACCAGCACTGACTGTGCTGGAACCGTAATGAAAGCCAGTATCGCAAGTATTTAGGGTGGTTCTAAAACACAAGTTCTATAATACACAAAACACTAGAAAATATTACATGTTATGTACAACAGACACCCCGGCTTCACTCAAGACATTCAGGGAGAGACGTCTGTGGCAGGGTGGTGGGTGGAGTCTCAGCGCTGCATGTGTGGCCTGGATGCGTCGTCCGTGTGGCACCAAAGAGTACATTCGGATACTTGTCGTACTGCAGACACATCATCAAAAACTTCACAACTTCTTTATGCTGACATTCTGAAGTACTCCACACCCGATTCCATCTCCTCTCTAGCTGCTCGTGAATCGTTCTTCAGTCCTAGATGTGTGTGAGAGGAACAGTTCCAGTGAGGTAGTGCTGCTGGACACTGGTGTAGCCCCTCTGTGCTGTCGAAGGGTCGCTGGCATCTCCTCCCGGTCCAGGAATGTACATGCTGATCATGTCTCTGAGGTCACCCTGCAAAGCCCCCCGATGGTGGTTTGGTGTTCCCGTGGGAGGAGAGTGGGACACCGGTTCTGATTTCACCATGGACATAGTGACAGGGCTGGGCTGCTGTGGACTGCTGCTGTATGACATGGGGCTGTGGGGTGAAGACGGCATTACAAGTTAAACAACATCAAAACAACGTAATTATTGTGGAATAAAAATGTCAGGATGTACTGCTGAACTACAATTCTGTCCTGTCTTTTTCCACCATAAAAACAAGTGTGCACCGAGCTAGTTACAGCACTTTATCATCAAACACAAACACACTCCTGCATTACTGGAAACTCTGCAATAGTTATTTGAATCCGGTGCCATGTGTAGTAATTATATCCAGATAACTTTTAAGCACCAGATATTTTCAGTTCTGTGTAACATAGCTAATAATGCTGTAGAGCGAAATACAGAATTACTTCTTTTACACTGGGAATTTATACATACATATTTTTATCTTGCACTGGGGATTTTGTTGCTATCATCATGGATAAAAGTTCCTAATATGCTAACAAACCACAGTGTGAACTCTACAACAGACATGAGTGAGTGCACAGCAGACTATGTTTGATTTTGTAGGAAAACTACGGGATGACTGGTCTATGTGTCACAGCTGTTTGAATCCTTTGAGTTTTCAGTACATCTACTTTTCTATCTGAATCCTCTATCATAGTTAAATACGTATTAATGTACACTGATGCAAACTTGTCTTTAGCAAACATACTCTTCATGATTTTCGACACTAAAATGCATTCATTAAATACATATAGAAAGATATTTTCAATGTTGGAAGAGACTGGATGGATTATAAAGTTGATAAGTGTTCCAGATAAATCTTCAAAATACTGTCTGAGAAAATTTGTAAAATTTGGATTTGACTTGTGTTTAAAAGCTTAAAGGAAAAAATCTCAAGCTTCAGTGATTCCACTGCTGTATTAAAAATGCAGTGACAGACACAGCTGCAGACGAGTCAGCAGAACCAATCAAACTGGGAACTACTGCAATAAATTGCAGCATCATCCATCCTTACACCAGAAAATTTATCAAGTGTTCGGACTTTGTTTAGGGTCATGAGATCTGTGCTAGGAGGCAAAATCTCCCCTAACACAGGACAATGGTTTGGATGGGGGTCTGTGGGCAGGGGACCACACACAGAGCAAGCCTGCTTGCCAACAAGTTATACTGATAAAGACTGCAGGCAGAGGAATGCAGACAAACCTCGTTGCTCAATCATATGTAGACTTCTTTGTGATTCGGTGGGAATGGATGCAACATATGTGCCTCATTTGAATAAACTCAGCACGATGAGTCCTGTGGCAGTTTGAGAACATCCAGCATTACTTATTTCTGGTATCTTAATTTTCATTCAGTAAAAAAAGACATTTCTCAGACTCGTTTTTTGAAATCAGAATCAGGATACTTTATAAATCCCCAAGGAAATTATGTAAAATAATATAACAGTGAGGGGATTTTCAGCACAGAGAAATAAATTCTTCAGTGTCACCGAGTGAAAGTCCAAGGAACCATGAAGTCGCACTAACTGAAGGATTGCACACTCCGTTTTCGCCAGATTTTAACACCTTTGACCTGAGTTTGGAGAAGCCCAATGAAGAAGTAACCTACAGTTTAAACGCTGCTGCTCAGTATCGTATCTGCGCGTGTTTTGCCATCTTTAACGTGCGCTGGGAACATGCGCGGTTGCTGTTTTGCAGAAACGCAGACACACACTCACCTGTATGAGTTGGCCCCGTTCATGTACGTCTGCGGCGCCGTCATTGCAGGTGGGTACTGGAGAGCTGACAGCTCATACCGGTGGAGCTGCTGTGTGTAGCCCAGTGCCTCGCCCTGCATGCCGGCGTATCCTCCGGTGGGGCCCCAGCCATAGCTCTCCATCCTGGGGCTTCCACCTTGGCTCTGTGCCGCTGCCACCAGCAGGTTTCCCGCTGTCAGTGGGTACTTGCCTACCTGAGTGTCTTTTTTGAGTAAAGGCTTTGTCTTGCGTCGTGGCTTGTACTTGTAGTCAGGGTACTCCTTCATATGGACCGCACGGAGCCGCTTGGCCTCGTCAATGAAAGGCCGCTTCTCAGCATCGTTCAGAAGTTTCCACTCGGCCCCCAGCCGCTTGCTGATTTCAGAGTTGTGCATTTTCGGGTTTTCTTGTGCCATCTTGCGCCTCTGCCCCCTGGACCAGACCATGAAAGCGTTCATGGGCCGCTTGACTTTATCCATGGGGTCGGCTCCAGGTGCGCATGCCGTTTTAGAGCTCGGGTGAGAGTTTCCATTGCTGCCCATGCTCCCGGTCATGGTGCCGGTGACCGGTGACATTCCCTGGGAGGTCTGATGAGAAGGGGGCTGGCCAGTCGGCTTCAGCTCGTGTTCCATCATGCTGTACATGCTGGGAAAAGTAGGAAAGTTGAGTTACAAATAAACGATCGAGCACTCAGGAGCCTTCGTCGCCGTCAATCTGGCGACTTTTGGCCAGGTTTAGTTACACGTTTCCCCGGGGCTTACGCACGACACACCCGTGAGACTGCAGCGGACAACCTGCCCCCCCTTTCTTAAATTAAAAGTCTCTCGAGGCAGTCATTAAACTAGCACTGAGATACACTTTCACAGTAAAGTTTTGCGGTTTCAGTGCAGTGAAAGAGTTTACGGAAAACCACTTGTTGTCAGACAGCCAGCTCACACACTGAACTCATCTGTCTGTTCACTCCCAAAGTTCTCCTATTCTCGTGCAGTCAGGCATGAACCAATGGGAATGGCAAAAAGCTTCATTCTGTGCGTGTGCATTTGCAAATGAAAGGGCTCCGGGGGTGCGTGAGACACTTGTTGATGACGGAGTTGGTGAGAGGAAGCATTCCAGTAAGACAAGACGATCTTAATAATCCCCGGGCAACTGTAAACTATATACTGAAAACGAGGTTTTAGCAAAGTTGTCTGTGGAGACAGCCACGCAGACTGTCACGCGTCTCCGGGCTTAAAATATGGTTCGAAAGATCCGCAAATATAAATGTATCTATAATCATAAAAGTTGAAATAGTACAAACAACAAAAACTAAAAGAGTAAACAGTGTTTTGTGTTTATAACCAGTTCGATCTCATTTATAAAGCACAACAACAACAACAGTGTTTGATGCTGCGGGGTAACCGTCCGACAATATCACAAAGAAACCCCCAACGATGAGAGCTCCTCTGTGGGCAACACGGGGGACACAACTCCCTCTAACTGTTAGCCAGGGCCAGGCTGAGAGAGGAGCGCATGCTGCCGCTGGTTGATTAGGGAGGTGCAAGAGAAAAACCATCAAAGATCCAATAATTTCATTTCAACAGAGACATATTGTGTCGCACAGCCTGTCGGGACTGTTTCACACACGCAGCTCTGGTTCCAGAGTTTTTAAAAGAGCAAGAGAGTTTCAACTTAGCATTTCAAACCTAAAAGTTTTTTCTAGAAAGCATAAATTATTTGCACACAATAACAGAATTATTTAAAAAATAGCTCCTGAAAACTAACCATGTTATTGAGTAGTAGCACAAACCATGGGTGTGCAATGGCTTTGTAAAACTTGTAGCTGGTAAAATCTGACTGAGGCTTATCTTCCAGTTTACATCCAATAGAAGTTTGAGCTGCAGCTTTAGAAAGCTTCATGCCAAAAACGAAAGAAATCAGTTTAGCTTGAGGAAAAGATATGTTGGTGTTCATAACTCAGGAGGTGGATATGAAAAGTTACTGCAGCATTTCCAACTGTCAAGAACTGGAGTGGAAGTATCATCGAGAAACTCAAAGAGAGCCAGAACAAGCCTTACAGAGGTAGGAAGTACAAGACTAGTGAGAGATGCATCCAAAGATCCCAGAACAACTGCCGACACACAAGTGAAGCCAGTAGAACAGTCGCAATTGTTATTTCAAGGAAGACAGTTACTTTCACCCTGCACAGGAAGAAGAGCAATGGAAACTGTGCAGACACCTTCAAGTCAGACTGAGATACGTTAAAGACAACCTGGAGAAAGACTATGCACACTGGAAGCCCGTCCTTTGGTCAGAGAGAACTAGCCATAGAGACGCTGCTTATGTTTGGAGAAAGAACACAATCCCCACAGTGACACACAATGACGAGAGTACTAATCTGCAGGGATGCTTCGGAGCGTCTGGAACTGTGAATGTCGTCAAAGTGGAAGGAATCGGGAAAATTTGGAAACCTGGAGCAGTCGGCAGCAAAACTGGGTCTGCGTCGTTGCTTTATCTTCCAACTTGACAACAACACCAAACATACATCCCTCATGGTGAACCACCTTCAGAACAACCAGTAAAAAAGCTCTGACTTGAATTCCATTGAAAGTCCTTGACAGTTTAATTTGGAGGAGCTTGAAAGTCGCCAAGTACTGGGATTACTTTGGAGATGTGCGAGTCTTGTTGAACCACAGCAAACGACTGCAGCAATGTCGATACAACCCTGGTAGTTTTGTAAAATAATTTTATCACCATGAAGTGAAGTTGGGATGTTTGAAAAAGCTGAATTAAAAGTGTTTGTTCTGTTGGCACGTAACCAAAATCATGTGTTAACATCAGTTATCAGAGTGTCCTTAAAGCATAAAACAATCATAACGAGAAGCTTCAGATGAGAGTTTGGGTCGAATTTAGTTCCAATAACTTCAACGTTATTTAGACCAAATCACAACAACATGTGTTTTATATTGGAAGGTAAAGACCTCTACAATGTAGCCAGCTCTGATTAGTACTCACAATCAGAGCCTTAAAGAATGATAATAGAGTACTATGTGGCTGTTTCGATTACTTTAATTATGCCGTACTATCTCCTGCTGACTTTGTGAACATGTCAGAGAATCAGAGACTCTTTTAATGTTAAAGAGCTTGGACCGTGACATTTCCATTATATCTCCTCATTCAGCAGACCCACGAAATAATGATGAGATTCAAATGTTTTGGAAAGCATCAAAGTCCAAACAGCTTGATGGAAAGGAGGGGAAATCTGAATGAACAGAAATAAAGTTGGATAAAATAAGCTGGGGTTTGGAGGTCAGAGAAGTGGGTAAAGGCTATAGATTTATAGGGGGAGAAATAACCAATGAAAACAGGGAAGGCCAGAAAATGAAGGTGAAAAGAAAGGAGGAGGGATGCAATGATGAAGGGATGGATGATGAAGGGGTGGGTGATGGGTTGGTGCAGGAGGGTGGATTTGGATGACAGGGCTTGAATAGACCTCTATTCTTCCCTACGCTGGCTTCTCTTATCATGCAAAACAGGCCCGTTCAGCCTCCCAGCCATCCGTCACACAAAGAAAGACCATGGCAGCCTTTTTACAAGCCTCACACTCACATAATCCACCCACCCCATCCCACCATCTCTCAACCCTGCGATCCAACACCCAACAGGGAGCGAGTTGGTACCCACAGTGTGCATGTGGCATTTGGGGGATGGGCACAGGGTACATTCACCACAAACAGCGCCTTTGGAAAAGGGACCACCTAACCTGAGAAGCAGGCCACAAAGTAGAGATCTGCACCATGTTTTTAGGCTGTGCAGACACGATTAGAGGACCACGGGAAGCTGGAATAAGGCTGCCCGTCCATCCCAGGGCTAACATTTCTCTATCTTACGTCTGTGCCTGTGAGCTGGAAATTAGTCTGTGGATAAACTGTCAGTGTCGCTCCTCCAGCAGGCTGGGAGAGAAAGAAAATGCAAATCCACAAGAGCGTGCATGTGTGCTACAGAGAGTACAGGGCTGATTATGTCAGTAAGGCTGAATCAACGTCTCCCTCTAGTGGACGGAGACGTTATAGTTCATACATTTGTTGGCCTCCTGCAGGACATGCTGATGGTGCTACTTCTCAGACAGCTTCTATTTGCTTAGCAGGAAAAACACTGTATGCGCCTCTATTTCATTATTTTATATTCCAGCTTTATTACAAATGCACACATGTATCTTTACCTTATCGTAGACATGCCTTATGCCGTTACATGTTTAGTACTTTATTATGAAGAATTGCACTCTATGCAAGAGTCCGTCAACCAGCCGTGGCCTCAGTAAACTGGTACGGTCTTTAGCTGCTGCACCCACGGTCGCGTGGGTCAGGCCTTGACACCGTTTCACACAAACATCAAATATTTGAATAAAAGCAAATTAATTCAGTCCTATAATGCTTCTGTTGTCTCAGGGCCGTCTCTTTTTAATGAAGATTCAGATCTTAATGAGCTCTCTTTAATTGGGAGGAAAAAAAAGACAACGGGAAAATAAATGGGAAATGCAACAGAGACACTGACACACGTTCTCCTTTGATGTGACACAAACGTGTCTGAAGATGTGAATATTGTAAGAGTTCCAGCTCTAACATTGACTGCTCCACTCCATCGCCCACGTCACTGAGTGAGCTTTGCCACAAAAGTAGACACCACACAGGATTTGGCCAACAGAGGGCTGCTTTACAGCTTTAAAAAAAAGGAAAAGAAAAGAATGTTTTTATTGTTTTTCTTTTAAAGACCAATAAAATAAATACTATACAGTATCCAATGTAGAAAACCTGATACACTGTCTCAAAAAAAAAAAAAAAAAAAAAAGGAGAAAAAAAAAAAAAGAGGGGGAAACAATCCATACATTTGGGGAAAAAAATAAAAAATATATTAGCACTGATAGCACACACCTCATAATACGAGAGCTCAGAAACTTTTGGTGGAGTGGAAAGCAAGATAAAAATCTCTATATACTTTTATATTTGTAGTTTGGTCCAGATGACACTCCCCATTCACCTATAAGATTTGGATGAGGTAGGTTACAAAACATGACCACAACCATTTGAAATCTTATATTCCCTGTAAAAATAAAAAAAAACTCCAATCTCAAGAAACTGGAGACGGGGAAAAAATAAAAACCAAAAAGCCGCTTGGATCTGGGTCAGGAGGCCAAATCGCTACAACTCACCGTTTCTGCCTGCAAGCACTCCTCATCTGAACTCTACTGTACAAATGGCTGAACAGGGTTACGGCCGCAATGGGAAAGGAGGAAAAGCAGAAAAAGCACAGCAGTAAAGAGGATCAAATTTGTCAGCCACTGTACAGCTCATTTTATTGATCATGTCCTGTTTACTTCCAGAACCCAAAACCTGCTGTAAACATGACCATGGGCGTGCGATGAACGTTGTGCAAATACACTGAAGATCGTTTAAATACTGAGCTAGTCAATCACACCGCTGTTCATTCAGAACACCGTCGAGTCCAGACTGCTCGGGTCAGCCGACCGACGCTGCAACAGTCAAACCTCACACAAGCTTCAAATCAACAGTGTCTCTTTGCCAACAATCAGCAAGTATAATGTCATCACTGGACTTTAAATGTGCTTTTGGAAACAGTTCTGGCGTGAAGCAGAGTATTTAACCGCTGGGAAAATTTCAGGGTCGATAAAAGACAATGGCAGATGGAGCGGGTCAGCAAGTTATTCTTCCAAAATCATGTCAAATGCTGAGTAAATTCAGGGTGGAATTTAGAAAAAGGAAGTTTTTAGTATTCGTATTGTAGGAAACAAGCTTTTACTTCTAAAACAATCGGATATGGGTGGACAAACAGAAGCGGGAAGTCTTCTAGATAAGATCGGCCACGTTCATGGGCATCTCCTCCACGGTGGTGTTGTAGAATGTCTCAATGTCCCTCAGTGTTCGCTTGTCATCCTCGGTTATCATGTTAATGGCTACTCCCTTTCTGCCGAAACGACCTCCCCGACCGATCCTGTCAAAAACAAAAGGATCACCGTCACTGCAGATATCATCTCTTTGGGTTTGCTGCTCATGCTCACATTGGACAAAGAGTTTGCTTATAAATAATAATAAATGCAACTTCAGGGTCATGCCATTAACATGCCACGTAACAACTTTCCCAAAGTGGTCTAAAAATTACAACTAATGTGGACATGAACATTTCATTTGCCTGTTGTGAATAGCTGCCAATCATGTCTGCAAACAGTTTATATCCTCACCTGTGGATGTAGTTTTCCCTGTTGGTTGGCAGGTCGTAGTTGATGACAAGGGAAACCTGCTGAACATCAATACCTCTGGCCTGAGAAGAAACAAACACCTTTACTTACATGGCACAACTCAATTTTGGATCTAACAGCGAACCAATGCAGGAGAAAGATGGTCTCTGAAAATGTACTGCTTCCCCCCCTTTTTTTCCTTCCCCTGGAGTTTCTCAGCGTCACTCTGAGACAGGATATTTTAGAGATGCTAAGCAGCCTTACACATTTGTTTAATATGTGCATTGAAGGACATGTCCTGGTCAAACAGGAGGCCGAGGTCAGGCCATCCAGAGGAGGAATCTGGTTGTCAGGGCCGAGCACAATAACCTCAGTTTGACCTCAATTAGGTCTTTATGGCCATCTATCAATTAAAATTGGGCCGTAAACTGGATGTTTCTTTGCACTCAGCTAACCCCACATACAAACTGGTGGTGGGTCCAGTTTCTATGACCCACCACACCTTTACTCAGAACTCTCACAGGTGAGCTACAGCAATAAGTGTAATCTGCCAATTAGTTGTGAGTCAGGGATTTCAACCCAGCTACAGTGGAGGGCAGATTTCTGCTCTACCAAGGAACTTTCAGTCCTTTACCAACACTGCAGCTGGCAGGAGAGGGAACCTTGGACTGCAAACAGCACTAATAAGAAGCCGTTACATACCAACAGGTCAGTGGTAATAAGGACTCGACTGGAGCCCGAGCGGAACTCCCTCATGATCAGGTCTCTCTCTTTCTGGTCCATGTCACCGTGCTGAAAAGACGCAATGAAGTCTTACAACATGCACTGAAAGTTTTTCCACACTTGTACCAAATGTTTCAGTCACACAAAGAAAAGAAAAAGGTTCGTACCAGAGCAGAAACTGTGAAGTCTCTGGCATGCATCTTCTCAGTAAGCCAGTCCACTTTTCTCCTTGTGTTGATGAAGATCACAGCTTGTGTGATGGTCAAGGTTTCGTACAAGTCGCACAAGGTATCCAGCTTCCATTCCTGAGGACCACCAGGTCAGACTGTTAGCACAGCAAGCTCAGCATAAACACCCTGATTACAGGGAAAGCGAGTGCACGTTTTTCACCTCTTTTTCCACATTTATGTAAAACTGGCGGATGCCCTCAAGTGTCAGCTCCTCCTTCTTCACGAGGATTCTGATAGGCTCACGCATAAACTTCTTTGTGACCTCCAAAACATCGGCTGGCATGGTGGCAGACAGTAGGACAACCTTAAAGATTAACAGAGATCTGTCAGCTACAAGCAAAGTTCATATTTCAAGCAAGGATCTTTGACTCGGCCGTTACGGCGCCGACACCAAAGTTCTAACCTGGATGTTGCTCGACAGCTTCTGGAAGATCTCGTAGATCTGATCCTTGAATCCTCGACTAAGCATCTCATCAGCCTCGTCCAACACAAACATTTTGATGTATTTAGAAGCTGCAAAAAGGGAACAACCATGTTACACATAACACAGCCATACGTTTGCACACTGATACAATTGATTCATGTTGGAATAAGGATTTAGGAATCATGTGCCACTAATGAGGTTTTGGTAATGAAGCGTCTTCAGGTGTAAAGGTGCCGTATTCAGAAGTAATGAACGTATGATCATGCCTCTGGACCTCTGTTGTCATGAACGCTCGAGCCAGCAGAACGCCGACCAAAGCAACACCACAGCAGGGGCTTACAGTGTCAGCTGACACGCATGGGTTTCATCATTATACAGCCCTTCTCATACGCAAGCAGGAATAGACACGGGAAGGACTACAATGTGGAGTGAAAGCAATAACTGACCTCTGAGGTGATCAAAGTCACCCGAGAGACTCGTGTTCATTTCTTTCTTTGTGGTCACACATTTCAAACGAAGCCTGATTTAACTCCTTCTCAGGAAGACTTACAAAGGTTTTTGCGAGTTAGCATGTCAAAGACGCGTCCGGGAGTTCCCACCACGATGTGTGGGGCTTCAGCCTGCAGTTTCTGGACCTCACTGCGGATGTTGGTCCCTCCAATGCAGGCGTAGCAGCTGGCTCCCATGTAATCACCCAGGGCAAGGACCACTTTCTGAATCTGAAAGAAAGTCAAAGACCAGACATTAAGCCATGCAAAAGGCTACATGAGAGATTCTTAAGAAACAATAGCACAATATGTCACTAGTGCGACAGGGTGGGTGTGGAAGCCTACCTGCTGAGCCAGCTCCCTAGTGGGAGCCAAGACCAGAGCCTGAGTGCCTTTCAGCTCCACATCAATCTGCTGAAGGATGGAAATGGCAAAGGTGGCAGTCTTCCCAGTGCCAGATTGGGCCTGAGCAATCACATCGTAACCTGAAATTAAAACATGTGCAATTTAGTATCCAGGGAATTCTTGGACTTGTTAACTGCTAAGAAGTGTTAGAAACACTTTATTACACATTGAAGCACGCTTACCCTTGATACAAGGCATAATGGCCCTTTGCTGGATAGCTGAAGGTTTCTCAAAACCATAGGCATAAATTCCCCTGAGCAGGGTCTCACGTAGATTCATCTCATCAAAACTATCCACAATCTGGTTCCAATTGCTCTGGAAAGGTTAGAAAGAGCACAGGTTTGAGTCAGTTCATTACATGCTGTACCTATGGCTGTGAAGAACGTCAGTGCTGGTGGGAGTTTCATAGGAGACTTACCTCAATGATCCCATCTGGCTCCATGCCTTCAGGGCCATTGTCTCTGTGAACGACAGAAACTCACGGTTATCTTTCCTTTCAAGCTGCACTTGTAAATGACCTTAATGAACTAAATCCTCTCTGCCCACGAATAACGAGAATAAAAAAATCTTCTGTGGCACAAAAATATCCCCTTTAAGTAAACGTGCTGATATAATCATTACCAGGCTCCACGTTATATCATTCTTCCCAAACTTGGCATGAAAAAAGAAGCCTTCGCCCCTTGTGCTGTGACGCGCGGCCTTGTGGAGAGGCCGCCATTTTTGCTACATACAATCAAGATGGTCGTTTCTCCATTCAGGGGAGGAAAAGACAGGGGCGGGTGGACGCTTTACGGAGGAAACAGAGCCACAGCCACGTCGAATGTGGCCAAGTAGTCGACAAACGCCGACAACTTCGTGTTCAAAGCGTTCGGATCATTTAGAGTTATCCGCGATGCTAAGAAGAAAGCGGCAGAAGAAGCTTCGCGGCTTTCCGCCGCGGCCTGCTCCGCATTAGCTGCTAGCAACAGGGCCTGCTAGTCTGTAACTGTCGGCGAAAGTCGGCGAAAGCTATTGTTCATTTAGACACGTAAGGCACAGCGCTTTATGGAGGCAGCACACAGCTCCACCACATGCAGCGTGTGTAAACGGAAAAACGACCATTTTCAGCGGCCTTAAAGCGGCCTTTGTTTAAAACGCCGACCATCCGTACTAAGACCATGTGACTCCATCGACACCACGAAACAGCATTAATTCACCTTTACAGACAAAATAAGGTTCGTCGCGTGTATTACACCCGAAAGTATCGTAGTTCCGATGTTTTGGCTTCAATATCAAGTTACTACAAATGAAAAGAGGAAGAATTTTTAAAGGCCTACATCAGGCTTGTTCACGTGCTGTCGCCGGATGCCGATAACGACCGCAGTCCGTATTCACATCTGAAGCATTAAGACTAATATAACTTCTGACTAGCATGACTTTAACGATCTAAAACATTCAATCTTATTTCACACTCGTCTCCTGAAACGCGAAGAGTCCTAATGTTCATCTAAGACAAAAAGTCCCCGAATGTTACTCGACTACAAAACTCGGTTAAAAATCTGCATTCTTGAGAACATCAAGTAAAATATGACGGATTGAAAAAGAAAATAAGCCCTAGAACTCACACTTAGTGTGACCAAAAGTAGCCTTCCTTACCTGTTATCATATTCAGCCGACATTATTTCAAAGAAAGAATCCGCAGCAGAAATCTCTTATATAGGTTATGCGCACAAAGAGGCTTTCTCATTGTAAAAGCTCACCGTCACTTAGCTGTGGTCCCGCCCACAGGCACTTGCGATTGGACGAGCTCTACGTCACGTAAAAGTAAGCAGACCCACGGGGCGGATCGTTTCGTTTACAGTATGCTCGTAATTCACGCTCGTGCCCGAGTTCTTCAGCCAAAGAGGCGGGGTTTCAGTTATTACGGAATCCGTTGGTGACGCAACCGGGTTTCTTCAGTCCGCCTGCCCAGGTGTGTCCCCGCTGCTTTGTTCAGACATTAAAAAACGCCGAATTAAAAATAAACGCAATTTTTAATTCGGGTCATGTAACGTGTTAATGTTCCAGCATTACGTTGAGTATTTACAGCCTATCAGAAATGAGGCTCATGTGTAATATGCATCAACACACTGCTCTTTACATTTACTCATACTCTATCACGGGAAAGAGTTAAAAAAAACTATTTCTGTTGATTATCTCAATTTCTTGCTGAATCTGGATAATGGAAAAATCTAATGACAGTGCAGTAGGTTAGCTCCATAAATGTAAATAAATAAAGCTTAAAAAACTAATGTCTATAATGGCACATTTTAATGCTTAAAAAAACTTGAAACAAACCATAACCACAAAATGACACCATGAAATTAAACTGAACATTGTCCCGGTGACAATAATGTGGCATCTGTACCTGGTTTAGAACTTTTTAAGTGTCTTATCATGTATATGAAGAACCCATCGTGTCTTTCTAGTCTCTACATGTGCTGAGAATCATTCAGATATTTGTTCTGAAATGGGGTTTTATTACTTTAATGTAATGTGTTTTTTATTTCTTGATCTAATATTCTGTCTCCATTAAAATTAAACTACCATAAACAACTAGGCTGCTCATTTCTTTGTGAGCAAACTTACAAATTCACCAGGAGATCAGATGATTTCACCCATTGTACTAATATTTACTTTCTACACAGATTTATGCTTTTTCTTTGTGGATTCCCTCATCAGATATTGCTTTTCTGTATGGGGCCGATTTTGACTTCACACCATGTGGGCTGCAAAAACAAAAAAGCACTTGGGTTTTGGTTATGACTTGTTCTCTCAGTGCTTATGTATCGTCTGAGTGTCGACACCTATCACAAAAAATACTGCAGCGGCTTTCCTCACTTTAACAGCCGACTGTGAAAAGGTGTTGTGGCAGTGATCGAAGCGCCCATTACAGCAGGTATCGGTGTGAAAGGGTCTGCAACCATCCCCTCTGCTGAATACCTGATACTGCAGGTTAATGAGGGACACATTCACACCCCTCACCCACCACATCCTGGTAGTAGTCACTGTAAGGCCCCCTTTGTACTTTGTGGATGATGCAATCAATATGGGACTGAATGATATCCTATAATATCTAGATGCAGTTAGTTTAGCGACACGTTCAAGGCCGTCAGCTGTGCACCCCCAGCTTCCCCAGAGAAAGGAGAGTCTGGTTTGGTGCAGCCACAGAGCAAGGAAGCTCAAAGCAGACAGTTCAGAACTAGGATCACTATTACGAGGAACAAACCATAATATGATGAGCTGAAGAAATGACCCAAGAAGACCTCTTAACAAAAACAAAACAGAGATCCTCTTTTTACTTTAACTTTTCATGAAACCCAAACATATTACCACAATCACTGACAGAGACAGGAAAAAATTAAATGCAACGTAAATATAGTTCTTTGAGCCAACAGGTCATTTCAGTTCAATCTCCCACAAGCTGTTTGTGACTAGAAAATTTGACTAGGACTAAATTACATCTGCAGAGCTTATGGGGTGTTCCCCGTTTGCAGGAAGAAACAGTGGTTCTGATGGAGACTGCATAGCTGTCTATATCTGCATGCCTGTCAAACACACTTTTTCAAAATGCTAAAGTCCAGATTTTGGACAAAGGTTTGAAAGGAGTGAACGACCCTCTTTGAACAGACGTGGCGTCTCACACCGACGGCGTCTGCCATCTACGATCCAGCTTTGAGATCCTTCCCAGACGCCTTAATACACATCCTGGGCCTTTTGACTTCAGAAAGTCACATGATGGGGGGCAAGGTCTCACAATGGGTTCACCTGAAACCTTGGCTGAGTGTGACCCACCCCATTTTCACACCTTGGCTCATGTGATTATGCAGAGAATCAATAGGGGGTCAACGGCCCTCTTAGGGACAATAGGGCTTAAAATCTGGGACTGATTCTCAGACGAAATGTCTTCAAGAAACTGAACGCAGTCCTTCCATTACTATGATCTGGACGAGTGAAAACCTTCACACACACACACACGTTTGCCACATATTTTTATTTTTAGCAGTCATAACGTATTGTAGAAGATATATAAAACAGCTCTCTTGCATCAGCTCCTTCTTGGGAAAAAAAAAAAAAAAGCAAAGCCAAAAACAACTATTCACAAGTTTTCTTTTGTTATAAAAAGAATAAGAGAGCACTGTATCTCCACTGTGGACATATGCCTGGTGTGTATTTGTGGTCCTCAACAAAATGGCTTTTATACTAACCAGAAGATCTAAACAAAAAAAAATAATAACAAGAAAAAAACAAATTGTCTTTTTTCTTGATTTTTTATGAAACCCAAACATGTTACCACAATTACTGACAGAGATTGAAACACATTAAAAATTAAATGCATTGTAAATATACTTCTTTGAGCCATTTCAGTTCAATCGCTTTCAAGGTTTATGACTTGAAAGCGATCGAGGGGGAAAGTTTCTACTGTGTGGGCCAGCATGAGGCGGGACTCATGGATGCTGCAGAAATCCAACTTTCCCTGAGATTCACCAGAAAAAAGTTTTACCTGCCAACATAACCATGGATTCCCACTAAACTCCAGCTGAGCAGACCGCAGGAAACGATTAAAAATATTGTACATGGAAGTTTCACACTGTAATACACTGGCAAACATTTTGTGCTGAACAGCTCGTCCACAATGGTGGCCATTGCATGGGGTACGTTTCATTTGCAAAGATGTCAAGTAATGACTGGCTGGATGGAAAAGTCACTGCAGCCCTCTAAACACAAACTCCACTGTGGGACTTCCCTTCATACCTCCTGGACGCAGGCTTTTCCGTACCTCAGTGCTCCCTCTCCAACCAGAAAACTAGTGGACTATCTTTACACGGATAACTAGCGCATCCCCAAAATAAGACAGCTAGTCTTGGCCTCTCACAACCACAAAGAACTATGACATGATATTTAAATCAGTGTTTTTCAAACAAACCGAGGGAAGCAGAACCTGAAAAAATAAAGTCAAACAATGTTCGCATCTAGAAGAATTTCTCTGCATGGTGGAAGAGAAAAAGTTAGGTTTGTAATGTTTATTTTCCCCCAGTCACTTGCTCCCATTTTCCTCTTGTTTTAACACTGTCCCTCCATCCTGTTAGATTGCAGGGACGGAGCAGGTGTAGCTGGCCACAAACGATGGAAATGAAGGGTCACACCATAAGCTTGCAGTGACACAGTTCTTTGTACATCTGTCTTCTGAGGCGGGGCATGTCTTGCTGCCCAAAGTTGAACTGCTGCCCGAGTGCCAGACACTTGCAGTACTGCAGGATGGCAGATAAGGAAAGGTCAGGGTCAGATACTGAAGCACATTTAAAACAATCTGATGTGTGGTAATTACCATCTATGCAGTAGGTACATATGTTTCCCTCATAAATGCTATAAAGAAGTGGAACTGAGACTAATCCAAATTGTCCATGGCTAGCTCTCAACAACAAGAGTTCGTGTTTATATCAGGGCTGGGCGATATATCGAGTATATTTGATACGTACGACGGTTAAAATGGTTTTATCGTAACCATCGAGTGTAGGTTCCCGCACGCTGCAAATGCATCATCAATCTCCCCTCCTAGCTGGAAAATGTTCGACCTGCCACACTGCGCTGAGCATGCGTGTTTATATGCTAGCAGATGGGAGAAATATGGTGACAGCGGGAGTTTCAGACTCGCTGTCGTTTGGATTTCACGAGGAGGATGTCGAACAACAAGAATGAACTCGGCATGTCAACATCTCCCCACACACCAAAGGAAACGTTAAATACACCAGCTGTGATTCGAGCTACGACGGCCTCTGTTGAAGGAAACAGTTCATGTTGTTGTTTATCGTTCCTGAAGCATATTTGTGGCCTTCTTTTGCTGCTGGTTCAGTTCATTTTGGTTGGAGAGTGACGAAACCTTTGATGTTAGACAATGTGACGTTTGCTCGGTTACGTGAAGCTGAGTGTGGCTTAGTTGTTTGTGTTTAGGCACATAACTGCCTTTTTAATTGTTGTGTTGGCTGTTTGGTGTTTGCAGAAATGGTTTCTATGAGCTTGTGGCTGAGACTTGAAAGTTTCTGTGGATACCACACATGTTGATATTTACATAAAAACCCGACCTCACTGAGGCTCACACTGCAGCCCACCCCCTTTGCTGCTCAAGACATATCGCGATATAGCCAAAAAAATATGGCAATATTAGAGTTTCCTCATATCACCCAGCCCTCATGCACACTGTAGAAAACTCACCTGTAACACAAAAGCCCCACAGTCACTGTCATTGTTCTGGCGGCCCACATTCTGCAACATTACAAATACATTAGCATTAGCAATGGTACCATTTCAACTAAAGTCTACTTCTCGTATCAGTTTTACTCAAAGTCTCACCAGAGCTTTGTTAAGTGTTATAAAGAAAAGTCGTGTTACCATTTTGAAAAAGCCGGTCCATCCTGTCAGGAAGTCTTGCTGGTCTTTTTTGATGGCTTCAGCTTGCAGGTATTTGTAAATGTGCTGGAATCAAAATGAACACATTCAAAGAGACTGAGCAATTTCCAAAAACAGAGATTCTGACTTTGAGCAGTAGATTCATGAATACATTATAGGTGTGACAGCCCGTCCTCTCCTATCAGCAACTGAATCACTGGCAGGACAGACAGAGGAGCAGCTTTGGACCCGAACATTTGGGTTTAACACAACCCAACTGAAGAGGTTACAAAAACTTTGGCCTTTTACAACAAATTTGTAGTGTTAAAAAATACTAAGTTTTATTTAAAAAGCAACAATATTAGCTAACAGAAATATGCAGCTGCTTATTTGCTACTATTAATCATTTTGACAGAAGCGTTAATAAGCATCTATACCCTCTGACCTTTCTTCAAAAACCGTTCAATCATCCACTCATTCCTTTTCCAAAAGCTGCCTGATCCCTACCTTTGGGCAACGCCTGTTCAAAGTCCTCTGAGAGTCAAAGTAGGTGATGGCTCGACGAGGAATGTCAACACTGACCAGCGACCAGTGGACCTCAAGATGGATGGGGATCAACAACAGATCCTTCTGAAAGATGTCGACCTGATAAATGAAAAATATGGTCAACAGAAATAAATGGATTACACAAGAGTTTGAGAGATGTAACAAAAATCTTGGTTAAGCTGTCGGTTTTCAATTATACGATGCCCCCCACCCTGTAACACTAAGCCAGCAGTGCTCCTAATGTGGTCTTAAGCAATGTAACCAACACACAGATGGAAAAGCTTGTAAAGTGGTGTATGCGGCTGCTAGCCAAGAGCTAATTCAATTATGAACCAAACAAAGCCAGACGCTAACAATGTGAGAAGTATGTTCTTCCTATTAAGACAAGCAGATGAGTAAGGCTGTCATCACATCATCGCTTTCAGTTCTATAAAAACATGTCACAACATTTTTCCATGGGATTTTACAGGTACTGCAGATAAACCACATGCAAGTATTTCATTGTTTTGGTGTATATTTGTTACACGTTTCAGACCAAACTAATTTTACTCACATTTATCCAAAAACACCTTGATGATCAAAGATAGTTTTACACAGAATATTCTGTGTAAAACTAACAGCATTGAATATGATAATATATGGTAACATGTGATATTAAACAATGATATATTAATATAACAAGAGGAGGACGGAGTAATGTCCATGGCTGCTCTGCTGCTTCAGGACCTGGACGACTGTAATTGATTCAACCATGAACTCTGACCATGTCCAGCCATCAGGTCACTCAGTAAGCTTAACCACAGGTGGGTAATGCAGCAGGACTGAATATTGTCTAATATTTCATTATGTTTGATTATCTTAAAATGTGTGAACAAGACAAACGTGCAAGAAACTAAGAAATGAGGAACGGGGCATATCCTTGTTCAACAATGCTGGATGATCAGGGTCGAACAGAAACGGAGGCACACACGTCATCTCAATAAAAAACTTTAAAGTAAAACTTTAATCTCCAGACACTCGTGGGATCTTTTTAGTCATCAGATAGTAAGGTTGCATGATGATGATGTGTCTTCTATGTGTATAATATTAGGATGAGATTTAGAAACCAAAACTATTTTATACTTACAAATGAACTGGAACTGTGGATATACAATTACAATTTAAATGTTAAAAAATATTCTGTTTAAACCTTTGAAAAAATACATTGTAATTGTGTTGTGTATTTTGGAGCAGCAGCTAACTAAACGTATCAAGTTGACTGTTTTTTATTCAAGCACTAAAAAGTGCGAGTCAGGACGGTTCCTTTCAGGAGTTTGTAACAAGCTGTAACAGTATTCATGTAAAGACAACATGCTTATCTAAAACTATACAGGAAACAGTTTAAGTTTATTTTGTAACAAACAACCTTTGAAGTTTGAAAGAGAACTGGACAACTCCGTTTCAGATGAACTCTCCATGCTCTGCTGCAGAGTTCTTATGTTTGAAATACAGACTAGACTTTTGTCTTGACCAAAGTTAGTCTGACGCCTTGTTTTTGACTAAAGATCCCAGAGAAGATCAAAATGTTCCATTGGTAGTGTCAGTAGATACCAAATAAAAAAGCTGAACCACAGTGGTGTTTGGACAAACAGCTGATTTCCATCAAAAGCCAAAGCACAGAGCAGACACAACTGTGTGTGCAGCTCAGGCTTTGTTACATGTGTGCGTTATTTAAACGACATGTTTGAATGAAAAGAGCACATAAACAGATCTAAAATACAAAAACTAAGACATAAAAATATATGTTCATTTTCATTTTGATGTCACAACGTTCTTTGAAAGTTAAAACTGAAGCAAACTGACATTTACAGCACTGAGCCATCAGAAAATGGTCAAAGGTCAGAAATGTACTGAAACGTGCAAACACACACATGGAAATCTAAGGCAAAAATACATTTGGTGAGACCAGCCTGAACTCTCCTAGGTCAGGTTCAGAAAAAACTTTCTAGCTTGAATAAAGATCAGTCCAAAGTTCTTCTTTGTTCCCTTCTCAAGGGAACAAAGGGAACAAAGGGAGGAATCTTGATGATTCCAGTTTCAACATCTCTGAGGTCCAAACCCTGAGTGGGTCATTCTACGACTGACCGTGTTTCATTGTTTTTCTATCCAGGTCTTTGCTGCATTACCTGTGTGTTTGACATCGTTGCTGTAAAATAAAGCAGTCAGATGCTTTCCAGCTTTCTCAGTTTGTTCTGCATTCAGAATTCCTTCAGGTTTAAGAAGATCCTGAGCTGGCTGACATGCAGTCTCTGTTTTACAGACGAGACCGTTACTGCACCTCTCTCCTGTTCATCTACAATCTGAAGCTAAAATCTCACATTTGGACGCATCACTCTATAAGACTGGTTGCCACCAATTTTTAGTGTAGTTGTTGAGTTGTCTGGCACTCTTCAGCTTGTTGTCACAGTTTACCTTGCTTCTTTATTTATTTACTATAGATAGATATTTAAGACAGCTACTACTACTTTTGTGCTCCACTTGTCCAGTTTCTTGACTGCTACAATGCCAACATCTGCAGGAGTTTACAGGAAAAAGCTCTTTTTGTCACCGTGTTGGTGACAGAACTACACGGCAGTGTTCAAACAAAAGAAATCAGAACCAATTATGTGTTTCGAAACTGACAATATTTCATCCTATAAGTCCCCCAGAAAACTACTGCTCAACACCACTCGGGTCTTTCTCCTCGGAAGCAAAGACTTCAAGAAATGGGCGGCTGGCTCAAGACCTTTGTGGAGTTAGTAAAGTGAGAAGACTAATCAGTGTAGTTTTGAAAGCAGAGGGTTTTTCCCCCATTCTTACTCCAGATGTGCAAGACAGAGATTCAGTGTCACCCCCCCCCCTAAAAAAACCCACGGACAGTGAGGCTTTAACCTAGACCAGTGCAGATCATACAATCATGCATCACACACAGAGTCGTATAGAGATCCTTTGACTCTGATATTATGTACTGACTTAATGAAAAACTCAAACTCTTCTAAGCAGATGAAACGTTTTCCACTCGTGTGCAGCCTGTCATGACGTTTGAAATGTGCTACTGATGTTCAGAAAGTTCTTAGTTGCAACTGTCTGCATGAGCTGTCTGAATTATTTAGATCACCTTCATAAATTTGTGTTACATTGTAATTTAAAGACAAGACTGAATGTCTTTTATCACCCAGCTCTAACAACACTCCTCATTGTTTTATTCCTGCATATTAATATAAAGTGTTAATATGCTGCTAAACTACTCAGAGTACGTTGGCAGCATTCACTTACATTTTTTGTCCACCGTTTGACTCCTTCGTAGCCTTTTGTCCTTAGCTTATCGTAAAAGAAGCTGTTGAAAAAATGGACCTGAAAAAGAAAAACAAGATTTCGATTGATGACAGTAAACATGTAGTAATGGGATTACACAGACCATTACTACGGGAGCAGCAAGGCTCCAGTCATCGCAGCCAGAGACAGGACTCGGCATAGTCCAATGTTTTAATTTTTTTACCATCATAACATGACAGCAAAAGGAAAAAAAGCTCCTTAATCCATAATTGGCAGCTCGTTATACCCGTCTGCTGATAGCCACACATCCTGCCAGGCGTGTTTCCACACTTTATAAAAAGAACATCAATTAGCATTCAGACAAACTCTGTGAGGCCCAGGTGGACGAGAACAACAGATAAGACTGGTTTTGGTTTTTCCAGCTGGGGTGGACAAGGCTGAGCATCAGGCCTTCAAATGAATTCAAACTGTCTGGGTCTTTGGTTGATTAACAAGCTGAGGTGGAAAATTGCTGCCACACCGCCCCCTCGGCCTGTGCTTCGAGGTTTCTGATGGTTAGAATGACTCGGGGGTGTTGAACCCCGACTATTATGACAAGTTACTCTAAACATGTTACAAATTATCTCCACTACATAAAAACATACTTGAGAATAACTACATTTTTTTTGTTATTCATTAAATCTTTGTTGTTTAAAACTATTTTGGAGCCGTGGGAGCAGCCATGTTTTTTTGCACACAATGCATTCTGGGACGATGACGTGTATTGGTTGTCAGTAGTATAGGTGCTTTCGTTCAGCTAACCTGTTTTGTTTTTTAAAGTGTAGCAACCGTATTAATTAACTTGCCTATTACCTGGTTACGACTTGGTAGACCAGCACTATCCGGTCTTTGAGTGTGATGTTATTAGCCATGTCTGGGCCCAAACTCCGCTGCAAAAGTCAAACGATCACTGCGGCATTACTGAGAGTTGAAAAACTGTCTAAATTTGTTCATCTTTAATAAAATGATCAGTGTGGCAGCTCTGCCAGGTGTAACAATTAAGTTTAATATCCAGGCATCCATGAAAACGGAATTTATGACATTTAACTGAGTTAGAAGTTAGCAGGGAGTTAGCTCGCTAGTTTCCATCTAAATATAACATACAGTGGAACCCTGAATTATGAAATTAATTTGTTCCAGAGGGTCTTTCGCAAGTCAAAATTTCCGTAAGTCGAAGCACCTTTTTCCATCGCCTTTTGAGTGAGGCGATGCTGGCTGAAGACGAAGTTCTTGGTGGAGGAGGAGGTTGAAGAAAGCATACGCATGCATGCATACATACGTACGTGTACATGTACATAACATTATGGAATTTAATTTTTTTAAATTTTCTATATTATCTATTTCGTTACGCGGGCATTTTGCCGTACCACGGGCAGAGATATTGCCGTTAAGTGTCTTTGTAACTTGAATTTTTCGTTAAATGGGGTCTTCGTAAGCCGGGGTTCCACTGTACCATGATCTGACTGAGAGATTTATTATCAAATTCAAACGTACAGCTCTGCTATCACCTCCAACATAAATGAAGACAGGAAACTAAACAGCAGTGATGTTTGTAGGGTTACTGAAGTTGGGCTAGCTGGTATATAATGATGTGCTACGTGATCGCTATGTTAGCATAACATAAACAGTAAAGCTGGAGGATGAACGCTAACAAACGGAGGACTTTTTTTCCACTCAATAAAAGTTCATATGAGGGTTCCCGATGGTCAGGGACAAATGCAATCGCATGGCAGGATGCTGTAAACGGACCGAACTTCAGTCAGGAGAACAACTGAGATAATCCATCCACAATACCAGGTTAGTCATTAACATACTGCTGCTGCATGGGCGGGCTGCAGTTAAAACGTAAGGGTTTAAAATCTGAGCTTTAAAATGATTGGCGGTAATAAAAACCGTGAGAAGCCGACAGTGATCACTGACTGTTTTTAGGGGCTTGTTGAGATTAAATTGAACAAGATACAAAACATAAACATAACATAAAACATGTTAAAAACACAACAGTCTTATTAAATGCAGACTACTTTGGGCCCGGAAGCAGGATTCATCACGTTATCACTTAAAGACCGGATACCGGTCATGGAGGCTAACAAGGGCTGCCCAAAGAACATCTGGATTAAGACAAACAACAAACGCTCTGAGTCGCCGTTGCTATTGGCAAGCAGTAACCGCATAGACACCAGTAGTTTTCCCCCACTCTCTCGTCATCGTGTGACAGATTGTTTTCATCTTCATCTAAACTAAGTGCTGGTTGACTGTTTTCGGTTTGCTCTGGTTCAAACTGGAAAGGTTGAACAGAAGCCATTTCCAGTGCGCTGCTAACTGAACTGGATGCGGTGCAACTGTATGACGTCACTACCCAGAGTGCATTGAGAAGTAAATAACAATGGCGACCTACTGGTAAATCGGTTTTATATAAAATGTGCTTAGAAGGAAAACATTTAGTATATTTTAATACCACATATGTGTTATTGACAGCACAGTACATATTTTAGCACAACCATGTCTTAATAGCCGGGGTTCCCTTTAAACTAACATAATCATCCTGCTGTAACCAGGTAAATCCATTTGTTTATTAATTAATGTACTAACAGGGACTTAGAAGAGAGAGACGTAATGTTTAAAGTTTAACATTTCACTGTTTTACTCTTTGGTGCTGTTGAGGACACGATATTGTTCTTTCTTGGTTATTTGTATTTAAATCATTTGCTCAAGTTTGGTTTGTTTTTGTCTGGCAGCAGAACGATTAGACACAAGAAGGCGTTGGTGGTGTACCGGGGGTTAAACATCTGACCCAATGAGCAGGAAAGTGCAGGAGGAACAGGTCAAGAGGCCACGCTGCTAACAAGTCGGCTATGAGCTAAGCTAGTGAATCGCTGAAGACACAGTGAGTGAAAACTGTGAAAATAACTAGTGTGTGAATCAGAGAGTGCTCTGGACAAACCAAGTGAAGATTACACTCTGAAATAAGACGTTATCTGTAAGTTTCTAATTAAATCGACTACAAAGATAAGCTACACAAAAACAACAGTGTATGTTTTAAAAGGAACAGAGAGATACAGCAGAGAGCAAACACCAAGTGATGAGGAATAATCAGGCCCCATCTTATCGTAATGACCTTGTAGTACCATATCACCCTATTAGAGCACTTCGCTCTCGCTCTGCAGGCCTACTTGTTGTTCCTAGAGTATTTAAAAGTAGAATGGGAGGCAGAGCCTTCAGTTTTCAGGCCCCTCTTCTGTGGAACCAGCTTCCAGTTTGGATTCAGGAGACAGAAACTATCTCTACTTTTAAGATTAGGCTTCAAACTTTCCTTTTTGCTAAAGCATATAGTTAGGGCTGGACCAGGTGACCCTGAATCCTCCCTTAGTTATGCTGCAATAGACGTAGGCTGACGGGGATTCCCATGATGCACTGGGTGTTTCTTCTTCACTAACTGTGTGTTAGTAGACCTCTCTGCACTGAATCGTTAGTTACTGTTAATCTCTTCCACAGCGTCTTTGTCCCGTCTTCCTCCCTCACCCCAGCAGATCCCGTTAGATGGCCCCGCCCCTCCCTGAGCCTGGTTCTGCCGGAGGTTTCTTCCTGTTAAAAGGGAGTTTTTCCTTCCCACTGTCACCACAGCGCTTGCTCATAGGGGGTCATATGATTGTTGGCTTTTCTGTTTTCTTTGCACTATTGTAGGATCTCCAACCTGATAATATAAAGCGGTTTGAGGCAACTGTGTTGATTTGGCGCTCTATAAATAACACTGAATTGAACTGAACTACACCAATTCAAATAATCAGTTTCTGCCCCAAATATATTATTATTATTCACTTATTAGACCCTCCACAAAAATATTTACCATAATAACAATGAAAAACGAAGGAACATATCACAGCTGTAAGATCTTTGTATACTCAGTTTATATATTCTGAGTGGCTGTTTTCATTATGATACATCAAGTATTTGATGTAGCTGATATTGTGCACTGATGTATCGAGTGAAACATGGTTTCAGTGTGTTCAGCAGAGAAGGTTCAAACAAGGCTGAAGAATCTCAGAAGATGTTACATATGGCTTTTGCAACCACACAATAATAACTGTAGGTAGGTAAACACAACACAGCACAAGCTGGAATAAACCTTCATTTCACAAGGATACTGTTTCAGTTTAGTTTGCAGCTTCCTCACCTTCTTTGGCACAGAGTCCATGACCAGCTCACCGTACATGTTCATCACCTGAATAACACAAAAACAATGTAAGAATTAAAGTGCAAAGAGAAATGTTCTCAGGCAGCAACACTTTTGATACAATTCTCTTTAGTTTTAAGGCCCGAGTGTGAAACCAAGCAGCTGTTTTCATAAATACAGTCTGATTTTAAAGCCTCGCTGAGGGCCTAAACTTTGCACACGCATCTGCTCTGGTGAAAGCGTACATATTTTATGGGTCTGGCATGTGGACAGTACAAAATGGTTCTACATACATGGTTCCACCTGTGTGGGTGAAATTTGGTACACGTGTGCAACTTTCCAAGATGAATCAGTTCAGAGAACCTTTGAGACAAACCCGACAGGAAGTCTGCCGTTTGTCATTTCCAGATATTACACTTTGTGGTTGACAAGGAATGTTGAAAATTTGGTTTGGAAAGTCTTCAGCAGTTTGTTTTACAGTTTGCCTCAAAGTTACGACAGGAAGCACAAACCTGCATGTTTGACGTGATCGTTGAGGAGTTTGATTTAAATATGATTACAGGAAATGGCTCAACTGCACCACTCCCACCTCCAGCAAACTGAAATTTTCAATTCAGTTCAGTTTAACTTCTATAGCCCCAAATCACAACAGCAGTCGCTTCATGGCGCTTTATTCTGGAAGGTAAAGACTCTACAATAAACCAAAGAGTGAGTGTCCCGTCATCACTGCTCGCAGCTTTAATTTGTTTTGCTTTTCTTGATGATGAAACATTGGATGTTGTAACATCTGGACTTTGGAGAACGAGAACATATACTGACGTACCTAACTCAGCCGATGCCATGCACCTGCATCATTTACAGCACGTACAAGTTACAAAGTATTAACAGCAGTATCTCTAAAATGTGCCGCAGCAGGAACAACACAGGTGTACTGAATCACATTTAAATGGACTTAACCTTAGGCATTAGTGCACCTAAGTCAATATTCCCCCCAAAAAGCCTAAAGTGTACAGTTAGAGTGTACCAGCATACCTGGTCATTGAGCCAGTTCTGTCCATACAGAGTGCCCAGGTCGTCCATGGTCAGAACATGCCGTTTGTAGTTGACTCTGAAGGTTTTAGCTACAACAGATCCTGATGAGCGCTGGAAGGACTGTATTAGATGTTGGACCACTGCTTTTCTAAGGAAGAACGAATCAAAATCAGATGTACAGTTAGCTCCATGTATTCAGACATCGCTAATGGAAGCTTTCCATTACACAGCCCAAATCAAAGGATCGCTACGGCAGGTGAAAGAGGACACCTTTGCTGCAAAAACAAAACTGCAGTTACATAGTGATTCTATGAACATTAAGTTGTGAGTTGTGAAAACAAAGCTTAATGTCTCATTCACCCAAACAATCATGCAAGCATGTTTCTGTACATCTAAGAGCTTTTATCCATCTCCACACGCCGCTGAATGCCTCACGAGCAACTCAAGATTCAGCAGCTTCCCCAAGGATACTGAAGCATGCAGCCTGGAAAAGCTAATGGATAAAGAAAACACAGATTTTGCGATGAGTGAAGGCCCAACTTCACAGCCACACTAACCCCGGTTCTCTGAAAACCAAGTGAGCTATGGAGTATGCCATCCTGGTGTGACCAATCACGGGAGCTCCCCTTCCACCACATCAAGAAGATGGTTCAAGAACACAGGGTCCCCAGACCCCCTCTATAGGAGCCCCTGGCTCCACACCAGGCATTCACAAAGTGTTTCTTTGATGTGACCATGGTGAGATACCGGCTTTGGTTTTCAGAGAACTGGGGTTGCCCGTGTAACCAAACACTGTGTATCTCACTACAGGAGACTGCATGCTCCAGAGACACCTCGACCGAGGACACGCCAGAGCTCGGTACGGAGCTAACAGCCCATGCTAAGCACCAAGTGTCCAGTGAGTGCACAGTCACATCAAGGCCAAAAACAAAACCCTAACACGTGTGGGGATGCAACACCCTTAAAAAGAGAGCCCCTAAAGGGTCCACCTTCCTCTGGTGGACTTAGCAGGTCCACAGCAGAACTACCTCACTGTGGTTGGAGGGAAAGCTTCCACAGGAAGTATTGCTACATAAAATTCACTCATCCCTTTTGTTAATGACAGTTTTTGTGTGAAATGAGCTTTAAGTCCACACACTCCACAGGCGCAAAACTCTGACACTGCGGCTAAATCCCAGGAGGGAACAACCTGTTTAACAGCAGGCGTCAGGCGGTGGGGCCCCTTATCAACTGCAACATGGCAGGCTGAAATTGGAGCTAAACACACTTCAATAGTTGGAAATGCTCCTAACTTATCCAGAAAATCCTGAAGGAGCAGAACACATTTGATTACGAGCTGCACAAACGTCTCAAATATGCATCAGTAAGTGATGGTGTTGAAGCTCTACGTGGTCTCAACCGCCCTCAGAGGGAGAGCAGACTCATTCAAACTCAGCCTTTCTCATGACTGGGCAGACAGCTAACCTCTGTGGATTCAGATGACAACTCTGTGATACCCACTCACGGTCCGTGGCAGTGGCCACAGATGAGTGTAAAGCAGACAGCTCCATGGGCTGCTTGGTCAGGAAAGGAAAAATCCAAAGATGGTCACTGCTCCATCGGGCCTGTGCCGATGATCCGAGACCAGGGAGGAGAAACGCATACATTAGGCACGCCCTCGTTTGTTAAAAAGGTAAGAACAGAGGATGCTTACACGTGAAGTGAACAGATGCCTGACCAAACCTGAGCCACATACGGTACAATGGATTCAAAAACACAGGGACTGTGTGTTCACAGGGAATGACAGGATGTGCTTGTGTCAGCCGGCCTGTGTAATGTCACACTGCGAGTGCCTCCCTTACAGTTTATATAAGGTAACGGATGTGAGGTGCACCACAGACCCTCTGGGAGCATCTGACATTTACATAAATGTGTAAAGTTACAGATAGCAGCTCACTGCCCACACTGTCCAGTTTTTGTTTTCACAATGTAATAACAGTTAATCCTGAAACCAGCAAATCCCATATTCAGGGATAACATGATGGTAGAGATTCCCAGCAGTCCGGTTCCTCAGAATCGTTCTGAATCTCAGGAATCACGGCACTGTCAGAGGGGAGAGTAGTGCTGCAGATTACAGCGTAGACATGGACACCAGCTTAACCTTTACTGCACAAAAGGATGAGAGAAGGATGCTAACAACACAGAACACTGTTAACACAACAGTATCACTACGTCTCACCTGTGTGGGTGTGAGAAGTTTTCATTGAAGATGTCCTGAAGTTTCTCCACAACATCATCCACGTGGATGGGGATCAAACTGCCGTACTGCCGTAGCGACTCTTCCAGAATACCTCGAGACAGATGACAACCACAGGAATGAGGGCTGTGCCACACACAGGTATAATACAGGTAACATCATACAACATGTCCAGCTGAAATACTTGCATTTACATTTGCGAGCACCAACAATGAGCAAACCCGAGCAGTGAGTTTCATACTGGCGCCTTTTAAATGGGATGATGTTCAACAACAGAGGACGTCCAGCACAAACTGAAACGCACTCTGTGCTCCTCCATGAAGAGCACAAGGCTGTGACGCAGCAGGGTTACAAACCCGTAAGACCGTACAAGCTCACGTTCTGCTAACGTTCACATGCTCCGCCTCCATCAAACATGATGTTAACCATACAAACTGTCTTCCTGCTACCCTCTGAATAAATAACAGTGTGCAGCTGCAGCACTGTGGAAACGCCACATTATTCATGTTCAGTGTTTAGTGCAGTCGAGCTATAGTCTATATTCAACTCAAATTCTTTGTGTCAATACTTCACTTTAACTCTTAGCTGTTCACCCACATTTCAAACTCAAAATAGAAAAATATCTGGGAGCAGCGAGTGACAACGTTAAGCCCCACAGCTCCCAGTTTTTAAACAAAAAGCACCAGTGAAGATGATGCTGCCATAGTTTAATGTCCACACACACTAAACAGAAGTGTCAGTCTTCCACAAAAGCACAGTAACTCGTTAGTTTTGTACTTCATTTAGATTTCATATAAACCACATTCATGGAAACTTTACCGCTAAACTGAAATCAGTTTATTTGAGAACATGAACACGAAGGTTTCATTTGTTTTTGTTTTTTGACAGATGTCAAACTTTAAATGAAAAACATTTGTAACATGAAACCAATGAGCAGTTCATGTCGAGACGTTTTTCCTCTTATCACGGCTCATTAATGAGATCCAAATATTTCTTGGCCAATGATGGAACAATCAGTGGAATACTCGATTACTAGGATACCCTAACCCACCTGCCACAGAGGCAACAACAGGGAACGAGTGGGTACAAAGACACAGCTCTGCTTTACACGGGTGCAGAAAGACTTTATAGAACCAGGTTGGACAGACACAGCACAGCACTGCTGACAGTTACACACATGAGACATACAAGGCCTCAGACACAGCATGAACGGTTACTGATGCAGCACACATGTTTGAGCATGTGTTACAGCACACTCTCTAACATGAACACTGTAGGGCCTCACATTGATGCTGACATGAGAAGCAGCGCACACTGAAACACAACAGGGGGGTACACAAGGACAGACATGAACCAGGACGTCACCCAGTCACAATGAAGGGACGCACTGCAGGAAACACGTGTCAGTCTACAAACAGTTTAGAGACTCACAGCTAAACACAAACTCTAGTGTCTTTAGCAGCCTGTGGGAATGACCCATCAAAGACAGTGGACACCTCAGACCCTGGAAGTCCGGATCTCTGCAGTCAAAGCAGCTGTCACGTGAGGTTTACAGCTGAGGATAACAGGACATTATGGAGGAGCAACAAGTGTGTGTGGACTGATTGGTGCCTCCATATATATGTAGATAAAAAGCAATGACAGCTGGATGAATCTTGAGTTATGGGGTCCCGGGCTGCCGTGTAGACGGGACAGCACAAAGTGTCCCCCCGACTCAGACATGCATGTGACGTAAGGAACATGAAAACTGTTATGTGGAAACAGCCTTCCTCACTATACGACACATTCAGCATCTGCAGCTCATAGACTGTTCAGTAAGGATACATGTTTAACTCCAAGACTGATTAAAGTCTTTGGGTATTAAGACAAAGCAGACGTCATGTTTGATGCGAGCTGGCAATCGCCGCTGCTGCCCGTCAGCCTCCTGCTAGACACACCGATGTTTTTCATTTTCAAAGCCTACGTCGCCTCATTCACAAGCTCTCACATTCAGAAAACCTGACCTCCTCAGCTCGCTGATATTCAAACTCGTCCAAGACTTGATGCCCATACTGTATCAGTTTGAAGCGCCTACGTCGCCTCGTTCTCACATTCACGACCTTGAGCATCCGTGCTGCCCACGCTGGTACTGCACAAACATTTAAGGCAAGGCTAGAAGCATTTGTGATACATACCATTCACACAACTTGTGTGTTCTTCAGTAAGAGCCAGCTCTGCCGGCCTGACCTCTGCCTCCAGGGTCACTCTGTCCTCCTGCTTTCCTGAGGAGGAGCCGTTTATTTGCTGATCTGCCAAAGGAAAGAAAATATATTTGTTATGGAATCTGCAGACTCAGGCATTTTTATCAAATTCCAAAAAGAACAGTTTTTAAATCAATTTGGGTCAAAGGTAACTTAACTGCAACTTTAAACAGTAACAGGGAGCCTAAACCAAACTTCACCAAGCATGACGCTGCAGTGTATCACAGCTGGTGTCACTGCAGGTTATGGAAATTTATTATTGTTCCCACTTATTCAAATGCCTCGTGGGAACTTTTTCACAAAAGCAGTAAAAGTGGCGACTGAAGCAGACTGAAAACATCTGTTACTTTTGTTATGGTACTCTGATTGTTGCCACTGACAAAAAATATCATTTTAAATGCCTGCTATTCCCATTACTTAGCATTCCCACACGAATAAGTACCTGTGTCAGACTCTGTGTGCCCGTCATCACTGCCGTCATACTCCTCGTGCCTGTACGGGGGCCCCTCATACCGTTTCAGTCTCCTCTGTTCTCTTTGAGTGTTCCTTTGCCCTTTGTGGCTCCACCTGTGTCTTACGGAGCACATCCACCGGGCCCGCTGGCGCCAGCTCTTCCAGTGCTGAGAGAGCCGAAATCCAAGACCTCCACGGCATCGCAAACGCTGCAAGCGCCCGAGTCTTCTCAGAGCCCTGTACTTGCTTAGGTGGGACCTAAACAAGTCTCCCGCTTCAGCCTGGCTTAGCGCGTGAGCTACGGGGGCCTCGCCGATCTCTTCAGCCTTCTGTTCTGGTCTCTGATGATCGTGCTGCTGTGAATGAAGGTGCTCGGAAGACTGGGAAGAAAAATCTGAGATTCCCCACTCCTCCACCTCCTGGTCTCCATCCTCTTCAACATCTTCATCCTCATTGTTTTCCAAACTCTTGCTGTCAAACTTACCCATGTCTTCACCATCAAAGTTGTTAACTTCATCGTCACCTACAGCTTCAGTCCCACCTATGCCATCTTCCTCATCCACTACATATTCACCCGTCCACACCTTTTCTTTATGTTCCAGTCTCAGGTGCATGGGGGTGGATACACTGTGATCTGACACTGGGACTATGAGGCGGTCCGCTGGAATCCCACCTATGAAACAAACAGCAGTGATTATCGTCCAATCAGGCATCACGACAGCCCAAAAGTACTGCTGCAGCTCATTACAACAGGTGACAATGTATGTATCTATGAGCTCTTCCTACATAATATAAACAAGGCACACAGTTGTGTCTTTTGCCCCTGAAGGTACTTATCTGTATCACATTACTTAGCAACCACCTACCAACAGGCCAAACTATCCCATTTGTAGTGAGCATGGACCTCTGACACATTAAAAAAGCATCGTATCGTCTTCATTTCACTAAAAAATAACATCTAACCCACAGTGCTGTCCAAAGGTCTTGAGTCACCCCCTCAGGCTTACTTTGAATATTTGAACACAGCCTTAAGTAACAGCTCAAGCTGCTTCTTCAGTTTTCCTTGGGACGTCATTCATTTTTTATTTTTGGAGGTTTGGTTTTTGGCCTCATTTCACTCGGTGATGTTGGGGATCTTGTCAAAATCGAAATCTGGAAAAGTACGCCCAAATTTGGGTCGACCCTGCAAAACCACGAGGAAACGTTCTGCCTGGGAACACATTCAATCATTCGTCTTTGTGTTTCGTATCGGTTAATCCGACATCCTTTTTATCCTGGCAAAGAGAGACTACCAGAGTCTGATTAGTGTTTGTTGTATGATCACCAACAAGAGCTTGAAGACACTATAGAAAAGCAGCAGTTATAATAAGATGAGAGCATGTGTGCATACATTCAGTCCGTGTTTATTAAGGTCAGCTATCGATGTGTGCTGTGACCGCTCCGTCCTCGATAAGGAACGATTCAATGAAATGAATGAAATATCCTGGTGGGAAACCTAAGCTGCATGCTGGTTTCACACACCACCCACGTCCACGTTTGAGATACTAAGTAGATCAGGGGTGGGGAACGCCAGGCCTCAGGTGTCCTGCAGGTTTTAGATCTCACCCTGGGTCAACACACCTGAATTAAACGAGTTCATTCACAGGCCTCTGGAGAACTTCAAGACATGTTGAGGAGGTCATTTAAATCAGCTGACACATCTAAACCTGCAGGACACCGGCCCTCGAGGCCTGGAGTTCCCCACCCCTGATGAAGACTTTGAAATCAAAGACTTCCTGGGGCCCCTGAGGGCCACAGCTCACTGCTGGACTTCACTGGTTACTAGATCGATTTTTTAAAAATGGCATAAAAAGCAAGTTCTTAAAACATACATGAGACAATAAAGAAAAAGCAAAACAAATTTAGGCAAGTTTTATAAACCTACGCCACACTGTTGTTGAATATTCACTCATTTATCACCGACATTTAACTTCAGGTGCACGGAGAGGATGAGAAAGTCACAGTGCAGGGACTCCAGCAACACGTCATCAGGGTGATGATGACCCTGATGAAGGCCACAAGCCAAAACGCGTTGGTCAGGCAGTAAAGTTGTTCCTCTTTAAGTGTTGTGACATTTCATTTCAAAAATGAAAGTGACCTCATGTCCATCAAACTCTTAGGGTTTCCACTGATGCCTGACCCAGTGGTCTGAACGTCCACCCTACTGGGGGGTAAATATTTTCCACACAAACAGTGAGTGCTAACCTCCTCCTGTGTCGTTCTGCCCCACAGCGGTCAGACCCAGGTCTCTCTGCCAGCGGTTCTGGGCTAGGCTACCACCACTGTCTCGCATTATCCAAGAAAAACCCACAACCTGCGCCAGCTCGTCACCTACAAACAAACACAGTCTGCAACGGTGGGAGAGAATACAGTCAGTTCACAAAGTCCACAGTGGGCATCAGAATAACACAGTAGCTGCTTCTGTCTGTTTGGATTTTTAAGTGACAAAAAGAAAACTCTATGAATCACTTTGCTTCATAGAGATGTAGTGCTATATACCAAAATGTAAAGATGAAAGTACACATTTCCATGCAGATTATTCTAGTTTGTAAATTACAATGATATGCAGTTGAGTGTTTTCACAGCATTTATACATGAGTTTATCTGATTCAGCACAGATCCAACACTGAGACAGTGCTCCATAGGCAGTACAGGACACTCAGGACCCTGGGATAGCCCAGTCTCAAAGCATAACCTCCATTATATTGCATTTTTAGGGGAGTCTAACACTTTAGGTCTACCGTGGACCCGCCATGTCTTACAATAAAAAAAAAAAAGAACTGAGTGGTTACAAAACATATTCATAAGTAGCCTATAAAAGACAACTTCACACGAATGAAAGCCTATAGTTCAATAAAAAGTAGAAGTATTAGTAAATTTCATTAATTTGACATGGCAGCACTTTTCTAATCTTACTGAACACTTGTAATGTAAACAAGCCGTTACATAGTCTTGACTTGTTGTTACAAAGTACTGAAGCTAATTTTGGCACAATTATTACAAAACAACTACTAGGGATATAAAGGCAGTAATAATGACCTGAAACCCCCACGCCGTAATTTTACAACTAACGCGTGGGACCGTTTCAGTGGGCAGCCACAGGCTTTGCTACCCTCTCCACAGACACAGAATACACGTCCCGGTGCCTTCACGCTGCTTCACTTATCCTGCAGTTTGTCTTGCTAGCTTCACTCCGACCGCTGTGTGATGACAGCGGCATTGACAAAAAGCGACAGGAACTACACGTAGCTATGAACTTAACTGTTTACGTGCAGGATTAAAAAAAATAAATTACTAAATAAATCCTGTTCTCAATAAAACTCTTCCATTATGAACACTTCTGCAGGAAATAGTCTACACCAATGCTATCTCGTGAATGCTAATAGCTAGCTTACCGTTGCCGTGGTTTCATCAAATTAGACTGAATAAAGCTCACACCAACTGCAAACTCCTTTTTATTATAATATATCATGACTATTGACAACCAAAGCATCAACACGAACATAAGCAATAAGCTGAAGTTATTCAAATTTGCAGAGTTCTTTAATTATCTGCTGAGTGTGCGGGCTAACCTTTGAGCTATAACCATGTTGTCCTCAGCTAGCTAAGCGAACTGTAGGCAGATACCATGCTAGCAGAAAAATAAACCGCCCAGTGTGTGTTTGTTTCCTAGCTAAATGTTGCCACTGCATGCTTACCCTTGATCTGTAGAGGTGTAAAAATTTCTATCCGCGTTCCTCTAACAGAATGTGAGCGTATTCTGTATGCAGAACACTGAACCAAAACAAACGCTAATTGATGTTGAATCTCATTCAATGAAGTCAAGTGTGGGGTAGCTGTTTCCACCCTCTCCCTCCGCTTCCTCTCTTCTTCTTGTGTTTGAAGACGATTGGCCATTAGCTGTTAGGCACTATATCGCCCCCACGTGGTATGGGTGTGGTATAGCGGTTGGAAAGACTCCAACTCGGACTTCAACGTTTACCGGTTTCCTGCTTGTTTTGCCACTTTTGGTCTGCTCCCAGGGGATGAACCATTATTATGTCTACACATTACAGACAGCCTTTGTAATAGCAAAAAAAAAGTCAGGCTGTATAATTTATCTTTAGAATCTTTATTAGCAGCTTACTGCAAAAATACATACTTTTGCTTCCTTTTCTTTAGTAAAATTATTCTTTTTAAATAAATTTGACAACATAGTTTGACAGGCTTAACAGCATTTCTGCACAAACAAGGTGATTCCCAAAGAGTTATTAGCTGAAAACTATGATTTCACGTGGTCTGCAGAGGAAAATAAAACAGGTGGCTTGGAAACGAAAGTCGTGTCCTGCAGTCACCGTGGGAAATCCACCCTGCGCCTAAGTTGATCCGTATACTCATCATAAATGGTGTCAGTGGAAGGGTGGCTGCTAACAAGCTATTCCTAAGGAACGGAAATGGAAGGAGAAAAGGCGAGCCATGAAGAAGAATTGGGCTGAAAATCACTGGCAACAGACTTAAGGACAACAATATCTTGAGAGAGAATGAATCAAAGGCAACACATAAAGAAGAGCTCTGAAATGTCCTTCAACAGGACTGGATGGCTGAAAGAGCTGACAGGAAACTTGCCAAAGAACTAATGCTAAATAAAAGTCGTCACACCAAATAGTCACTCGCAAGCTCATTAGAAGTGTACAGACTTGTTTTTTTCCATATGTACTGTCCATTTATGTTTGTGCATTGCAATAAATCACTTCATTCGCTTTTTTTTTTTGCAAAATAAAGAAATAAGGGATGGCACAAGACTTTTGTCCTAGAGCTGCTGTGCAAACAGAACCATTAGAAATTATTCAGGTGATTCTTTCATTGTTGGTCGGCTCCAGACCATCACGGAGTCCAGACCATCATGGAGTCCAGACCATCACGGAGTCCAGACCATCATGGAGTCCAGACCATCACGGAGTCCAGACCATCATGGAGTCCAGACCATCACGGAGTCCAGACCATCATGGAACTAAAGGAAACCAGATTCACACGCAACAGGTTCTGTCCATGTCTACGGTTAGAAGATGGAACATGTCGAGTGACCCACATTCATTCAAACTGAACTCTGAGGCGAAAGCAGTGACATTAAGTTATTGTTTACTGTGCTGTCAGGACTGAATATTGAGCTGCAGAGAACAGCAACTCACTGATAATGTTCAGCTGAACTTACCATCCCAGCGTGCTTGGCAGTGAGAGCAGCTTGCTGGTTCCTGTTGAACTGACGACTTGCATCCTTCGCAGTTTATATTTCAAGTCATAGAAACCGTTTTCCATCGCTCAGATCAACAAATCGTAGCTTTGATATATTTTTTATTGTTCATTAACCACTTGTGTTTGTTTTGAACTCACTGCAGTACGACTACAGGTACACAAAAACGTCACAGACTCTCTAAAATGATACGGATACAACGAGCGCTTGAGTGATTTACAGATTTATTTGAACCATTACCTTTTTTATGATATTTGAAAGCTGTTCTTAATACAAACTCTGTAAAGTCGATCAAATATGAAGCATATAAAAATAAAACACTGGCCCTGAGATACTGCTGGCGTGGCACTGGGGTGCCGAGACTGCTTTGAGCTAGCAGCCGCAAAGGCTTCATGTTTTTGGGGCTCGCTGGTCTGCCAGATCGGACAACGTCTGGACAGTCTGGGCCAACCGAGTCAGGCCTTCGTCCTCCATGATGAGTTGAGGGGAACACAAAGAATCCTGTAAGGTGACGGAAAGAGCAGGAAGTAGATCCAAGTAAGAAACATACACTTCTACACATTCATCAGTAAGCAGTCCCTTATTAATATAAAGGTAACAGGGTATGTCCAGCTTTATAACTTTGATAATGCTGCATATTTCTAAGTGTGGTTTGATCAGATTTGAAAAACTTTGCTAATGAGACAAAACTAAGGAGGGCGACAATCCAGAGTCCCGTCACTGAGAGGATGCAGTTACATCACAGTGCAAATGTTCCCCTGAATATCAGAGCATGACTTTTACTGACGTATTCATTCTTTACTGAAGATGATGCATTTTGACTGTGTGTACTTACCTGTGTGAGCACGAGCTGCCTCAGGACTAATGCAGGTGTTTAAATGGGTTTGAAATACAGATGCTGCTGTCACTGTATTATAGAAACTCTGATAGGTTTTTGTTTTTCTAACAGAAAAAACGGAACCGAGAGGTTTCAGATGCATTAGCAGTTTTCATATTAGTTTGATGGTTTGTCACAACTCGCACATGACGGGTCGAAAATGAAGACAGATGAGACAATTTCAGGAGGCCAGGTGGATGCATGTAAGCTTCACAAACTGAGACACTGAAGCTGCAGGAAGACACAACAGCAGCAAAGCAAACACAGCAGAGAAGCACCAAAAAGTTCTTTTGAAATCATTTAATTACAACAGATAAAGAGTCAAAAATCATCCTCGTTAGTAAAAGGTGTAGAAATATACAATACAAATGTATTTGGACTAACATTAAAGAATATGTCTGCATCATTGTGTGTTTTATCAGTTAGTGTTCGTCCAGTTTGACCTACAAAAATATACATCTGAGCTGAAACAACAGCAGAGCGTTCATAAAACTGTCAGATATAAGAAGCAGTTATTTTGGTTTTACAATGGACAAAAATCTAAATCAGTATAAAACAGCGTCCTCACACCAGAGCCAATCAATCCCACTGCACTCACACTGAGGGGGCGGAGCAGAGCCAACATCGTCATCGTGAACGGAGCTCAGCTTCTACAACTATCACTTGCACCTACTTCATATATCATGTCTAAACTGAAATAAAGCAACACTTGTGTCCTTTATTCTGCTCGGTCATTGGTCTGTAACCACTAAAAAAATAGAAATTTAAACACCATAAAACAATAAATACAATAAAAATTTCCTTCAGAAGCTCTTGTTGAAACAGGAACTCCAGAAAGTGAGAATTGTTAAATAAACTTTAAACAGAAAGTAAGGAAACGCTGTTTGTTTGTTGTAACGAGGCGTCTGTTCTCACACAGCGTGTCCTTCACCATGAAAACCTGCCACAGCTTCTCTGTCAGCACCAAGCAGCCTATTCTGACACTCTTACGCTGACCGTGTGGTGCTGACAGTCAGGTGCTGACTGGAGCCTGAACGGGTCAAAGTGTGGAGGTGACATAACGGGACTCTCTTACCCGATAAGGTAAGAAAGCACCTTTGGTGGGAGATGCACCAAAGGTGCTCTGTTCAGAGTTTGGGGACGGTGAGGTTGGACTAGCCTGGCCACAGTGCTGACCTCAGTCCCATCGAACACTCCTAGGATCAGCCTGTTTGTCCCAGACTAACCAACACAATCACACCAGTTGACTTGTGACACATGCTGGTCAGAGGCGGTCCAACAGCAGTGTGTGACCTGCATGAACCCAGGCTGTGTACCTGCGTACGGTTCTTCCACAGGCCGATAAGTCGTGTTTCAATCCAATAAGCAGAATAAGCTGTTTGGCATCAGCAGAGAAGGTCTGGCAAGTTTTTCCTGTTATTTCCTCACAAATGTGGCACATTTAAGGGGAAACAGCCGTTCCTGCCAAGCAGCACAGTTGCAGCACAGAAGTGCGTGCTCACACACAAATGTGCAGACTTACTGTTTGTTTAGACGTTTGTTACAGAACTAAATTTACAATAGCTTCTGATTCAGGTACCGAGTGCTTCACATGAAATAATGATGATGAATGCAGTGTGTTACATGTAAATGAGCCCATAATCTATTTACATAGAGGATTACAAGTGGACCCATGTAAGTCTGGGATAACCAAAGGTCATATGAAACAAAAGACACGTGTAACAGGAAGGCGCTGCTCGCCGCTCTGAGCTGTGCTGCTCTCTCATCTCATCAGCTTAAAGTCTCGAGGCAGCTACTGTCGCTTCATATTTGGTGCCATTTATATAAACTGATCGAGTCAGCTGGCCCACAACATGCAGCTGATAGACTGAAGCAGCCTTTAGGTAAAGTGGCCCTGAAGCCAAAAGCCAGACTGCAGCGTCTAGTTTTAGTCCCACAACAGCAACAGTGATGGAAATGAATAGTTTGTAAAAAAGAGCCATCATCTTTAAATCAATGGTTTTTACACGAATAATGTCCCACTTTAGTTAGCAGGCTGATTCAGTTGCTGTTACGTCTAAGAGCAGTGCGAAACTCATGAATAAACAACAAACTGTGTCTGAGCAGAGTGACATCACAGGAAGTTTACACCACGCTGACGGGCTAAACCGGCTCCTCGTAGAGTTCCTTAAAGTGGAAGACGAGAAGGTCTGAGGTGAGATCGACACCAGTCTGTGGTGATGTACACACTCACTCACTCAGCAAGGACACTGCTGTAAAGCCAAACAGAAAGTTATAGAAATAATAAAGTCAGCACATAAAGAAAGCCCAGAGTTACACAGAGGGACTTTTAATCAGGGCTCATCACATGAAAGGAAGCACAGCAACTTTTTTAAGGAAGTTGAAGTGACGACGTGTACGAAGCTAAAAGGAAACCGTTTTCATTTCCTATTTCTCCCAGTGAAATACTATCGCCTACTCTCAGAGTTTCAGATGTTTGAATCTTTGCTCAAACACTGAATGTAGCCTGAATCTCCCAAATGTCTCGTCCTGCGTGGGTTAAACAGCTGCAGTAACGAGTGTCTGTCACACACTGGCCCCGAGTAGAAACAGCAAAGGTTTCCACGCTGAGCCAATCACATCTGTGAATCTCCAAAGGAAACTTTGTCACAGGGTTATTTTACCTGGACACATCTAATTGACCTGTTAGAGTGACTTAAAGTGCGCACACTAATCTCACAAAGGTTTAAAACTACTAAGATGCTGGACTTGTTTCACCGAGACAACCAAACATAGAACAAAATAAATAAAGCAATAATTTAATGACCTGTTTACATTTATACAGACAAAAGGTTAGAGTCAGGGTTAACCGTGATTGGTCAAACAGACCATTGACAGTAATGGAGGGGTTTGAACCTCAGGTCTGAGGCAGTAACGGCGCCCCCTGCTGAAGCGCAGGCATGTTTCACTCGCTCACATCAGCAAACATCACAACGTGAACTCTTAAAACGGAAACATTATCCTTTATTTTGTGTATTCTTGTATTAAATAAGGAGGTGCAGATGCTCTCTATGAGCTCCTCACGAGGTCAGCGAAAGCAGAGATCCCTTAGATGGGTGTGTCAGACAGAGGCCCCGCCCACCTGTCAGGTACAGCTAATCAGACAGACTGGCTAAGAGCGAGGATTATCTGGAGGGGAGAGGGCTGCAACAAGGGCCAGCGTAGGAAACATCAGGAACTGTGAATCATGCAAAGCATCGAGCCCAACAACACAAATACACACAGTGAGACGTTCGTGGTCACAGCTTCTCTCTGTGAGCTGGAACATCCTCCTGCGTGTCTAATAAGACACTTGGTTAACCTGAGATTTCAAATACACAGAACAGCTGGGCTCTGTTTCCCTCAGACTTTCACCAGTATAACCAGTGTCATCAGGACAGATAGCAGTTACCTTTCATTTGTCACTAATGGAGCGACCCAGGGTTAAATGAACTTCCAGGAGATGGTTGGTGACGGTGCAGGAAGCTGTGACACAGACAATCATCACGGAGCGCTTCTGTTCAGTCACCAGTGCAAAGCAGCACACTTACAGGTCTTACAACATGAGCACAAACAGCTGTGACTCTTCTGTGTGTTTGTTTTCTATGCTAACAGCCTGTTGCTATGGCGAACGTACTCCGTGTCACATGTCGTTGCTTTAAGGGAGCAGGTAGCAGTAGAGGACGTAGAGCAGCGCCATGACTGCACAGTAGAAGAGCAAGAAGTCTGCGGACAGCAGCGAGGTGGAGGACGACGAGGCCTCAGGCGAGGAGTGGAGGCGGGACCGGTCCTTCTCCTCCCCCTCCACGGCCAGCAGGGCTGTCACACAGCGCAGCACATTGGGCAGCTTACACAGAAGCACATCAGAGCACACACACACTTCAGTCTGGACAGGAGAGGACACACACGCACGCAAACGCACAGAAAGACAATATGAGTCGTTATATTGTTAAAGCTAGGACATCAGAGACGACAGGACAAAGGGCAGAACAGCAAAAAGCAGATTTAGACTTGATTCAAAGCACTGTCATCACGGCAGACTACACCAGGACACAGCGCCAGGACATTCACACGTTACCTCGGGGACTCCCAGCCGGCGGCAGGCGGCGACGAAGTTTTCCACGTTGAGTCGACACTTTGCCAGGCTCAGTTTGGGCTGCGAATAAAACACACACACACACACACACACACACACACACACACACACACACACAGGCGAGTTATTCTCCATCACAGCAGGAAGCTGCTGCTGTACTTTTACACTCTCTTTGCTGTTTCACATTCAACATCTTCTGGAAGCTTTTAATGTGAAATCTGAGAAGGAAGTAGGAAGAAGCTACAAATATGTAATAGCAGTGTTAGTTGTGACATGAGTCTTTCTGCCTGTATGAGCGTTTTGATCATAGCGAGCCGAGTTTATTTGCACAGACGCAGCTACAGTTCTCACAAACTGCTCGTTTTAAAAAGAACGCTGACATGACCGACAGGTGAGCGGACAATGACCAGGTGGGTCATACAGCTACCCGCTCTACTGCTAACAGCAGCCTCACATTTCCGTTTCAAGGCTTCCAGACTCACCACCGCTGGGGAAGGAATGTGGATGATGGACACGGAGCGTGGGCGGATGTGATTCACCAGCTGGCAGAGGATGGTGCCATTGGCCAGAGCTTCACCCATATCCTCTGGTAGAGTGATCTTCAGCCGGGACTCTAGAGTCTGATTAAGGACACAGAGGTCATGGTTTAAAGTAGACCCCACTCAGGTGCCATGACACTAACACAACTCTTAGTTCATCCTATCAGGAGCCTGACTGTGACACCAAGCGTCCAGTTTCCCGTTTAGATCACGAGGAAGTGTTGGTCTGTGGGGCTGACCTTGCGTAGCTGAGTGATGTCCGGTCTTTCCTCTTTAGGCAAGCGCAGCGTCGTGCGAGACTCGCTTCTGCCAGACTCCCCAAGAGAAAAGATGGCCCCTGAAAGCAGACAGGTAAATAAAGGTGTAAAGGTGTGTGGATTGTGGAGTGACGCTGTGGCGTGTTCTTTGGGTACCTGTGGGTTTGACGCTGCTGTGAGAGGACGTCCGAAACAGGAAGCTGCTGGGTTTCTGGGCCTGACCAGGAGGAGGGGACGTCTTGGGGGAGGACTGGAAATCTGATGCAAACGTCAACAATGCAAAGTGTTAAAGACGCACTCTCACTCACATCACAACACAAAATTACACACACATACAAACTGAATTGAACATATTTCATAATTACAACATGGCTCCCCTTCATCAAAGCATGACTGTAACCACTTGTATGTGGAAGACTTGATTGCTTCACTGAAATGTGCGCTTCTGAGGAACTACACTCATGTGTTACAGCAAATGTTGCACATTGGGATTTAAAAGGCAAGAATTGTGAAACATTCCACCCACACACCCACCCACCCACCCACACTCTCTCTCTCTCCTGTGTTACCTGTCTTGCTGCTCGATCGCTGCAGAGAGACTGAAGGAGAGCCTGTGCTCATTTGGTCAGCGCTCTGAGGGAGAAACAAGTGTGATTTAAAACAGCAGACACACAAACCCGTTTACCTCAGTGAACTGAAGATAAGGACAGTACTCACTGCACATCTGTGTCGCAGGGCAGGCGTGCCATTCTCTGCTTTGCTGCTTTCTGGTGATGTACCACTAGAGAGACACACCACTTTGTATCAGCAGCAGAACTTCAGCCCTTTGTTACCACTCTAACATAGATTTGTGAACAGCCGTTTGTCTCTATGGCAGGCCTCACGTGTGTTTATCTGCACGCCATCCTTACCATGAACTACTTCCCATCTGCTGTGCAGTGGCCACATGACTTCCTGTTTTGGTGGAGAACTTCAGCGAACTACAAAATAACAGGTTAAGACAGGCAACAGCGTATAATTAGACATGAGAGCACAGTTACAGTGTTGACTCGAGGGACACGTAAGGTAAGCAGAAACGCCGAGTCATCATCTTCAAAATAAAGGAAACACTCCCGAGCAGATCGTTACAGGGAGACACCTTTGGAATACAAGCATGCTGATCCACACAGGTGTGCACACGGGTGTTCACACAGGTGTTCACACGGGTGTGCACACGGGTGTTCACACGGGTGTGCACACGGGTGTGCACACGGGTGTGCACACGGGTGTTCACACAGGTGTGCACACGGGTGTTCACACAGGTGTTCACACGGGTGTGCACACGGGTGTTCACACAGGTGTGCACACGGGTGTTCACACAGGTGTTCACACGGGTGTTCACAGACGCAGACTACACCTTTCTTGGCTGCTGCCTCAAAGCACATTGTGCGCTGTCTATCTTGCGTGCTGCACAATATCGTTTATTATTTAGTATCTACTGTTATCTACTGCGAGCTAGTTTATTGTGATGGTGCTGTTTTTATTATGTTGCTCTTTGTTGTTTGCTTTCTCTTCTGTTTTTTTTCTCCATACAGGTGATCCAGGTGTTTTGTTTGTTTGTTTTTTCCTTTCTTCCCCCCTTCTCACCGTCTCTTCTCCCCTTTGGTTTTCTTTCTCTCCCTCTCTTTCTTTCGTTCTTTCTCCCTGTCCTATCCCCCAGTCACGTCTGTCCCGTTTGTAGCAACCGAAAATAAAATAAATTCATAATTATAATAAAGGTCAATCAAATGGACCAATATGGCAAGGCCATGATGATCCACTTGGTAAAATAAATCCGCTTGGCATCTTTCTTGGCCTTAAGACAACAATTCTGATGGTTAAAGATCCAAACGGGACACAAAAAAGAAATGTGAAGACGCTCAAAGCAGAATATCTCCGTCAGCATCAACCTTGCTTTCTCCTTTTGCTGCTGCTGAAGCCGTTCTCTCTCCTGCCAGATAAACAAGGTGCCAGGTCTCCTTCGCTCCTCTAGGGAGGGGCTGGAGGGGGACAGAGGAGACGAGGAGGCTGAAGATGAAGAGCCCAGCTCGATGAGGAGGCTAGATCTGGGAGTGACAAACACAAAATGGATACAATCAGATTTTTTTTTATCCGATTGTTTCCAAGCTCGTGAGCTAACTTCCAGGACTTCTTATTACTGCAATCACTGGCAGCTTGTCTGTTAGATAAGCTGCTGACATACAAACTAAACTAGGACTCTCTGAGAAGCTTCCAACATTTAAACTCTGATTCCTCTTCAACAACAAACTTTCATATCCAAATGTTTCCCATTACTGATGTTTACGCACGATTTACATTCACAGACGTTTGAACCTTTTACTTTATCCAAAGGAAGTCGGGGAAATACGGAGGGCTAAACGTGCACAACTAAACAAAAGAAAAACATACGCTGTTCCAAATATCGTTTTAATCACAGTACGCCATCAAGTCGGTTCAACATGTGAGATACTGATCTGTCCAGAGGTGGTTGGTAATGAGTTTCAGCTGCACTGGTATTAATTAAACTAACAGGTGCTCTACAGAAGCAACAATGGGACAAAGTCCAAAATAAATAAAATGGTTTTATAGGTGAAAGCCGCTGAGTTTGGGTCAGTGCTCCTGCTGACAGGGTGACACCTGGATCATACAGAGGCTGCACAGGTAGTCCGACTCCTCTAGGACGGCACATCAATACGTGCCACTGACACAAGGTTTGCTGCCTCCCAGCACAGTCTCAGAAGCATGAAGGAGACTGCTAACTCTCGCTTGACATTGCCAGAGAAGGTGCTTAACCCAACAGCATTACCAGGATCTGCTCCTTTGTGCAAGTAGCTACAAAATGACCTTCAACAAGCCACGAGTGTGAGCGTCTCTGACCAACAATCAGACTTGGGCCCTGTGCTCACTGCCTGCCCTGGTGCCTGACAGGTCCAGGACCGGTGCTCCGTCCTTTCCACAGATAAGAGCAGGTTCACCCTGAGCACAAGTGACAGGCATGAAAGGGTCTGATACCTCCAGACCCGGACTTTCATCAAGCATCTCAAACTTGGGATGGACTGGTCCTGTGGTGATTGACTGGAATTGGACATACCACCACAGACAGACCCTTCAACCACAACTCAAAAGCTTTGCAGAGGTCTTTGGACTGAACTTCCCAAACATCATGCTGATCCAGTGAAATCTGTAGGAAAAGTCCAAGATCAGAAAACGGCAAAACCCCGTCAATGTCAGATATTTGATCTTAAAAAGCCACACATGGCACTATGGCTCCAGGTTTCCTCACCCACCAGCATAAAATACAAAAAGCTTTATCACAGCAGCAGTGCAGCAGTCAGACATTCCCTCAGATCATCAGAAAGGAGAGAGGCTGTTCTTGTTAACAGCTGGTGTAACCCTGCTCACGTCTCCATCACAGAGCCCACTGGGTGCCTGGACAGTGAACTGTGCGCTGTTGGACTCGAGTTGTGTCATTTGCAAGTGAATTTACCCACGTGACCTTGGTGGCTGTGGATGTTCCTTCCTCTACTAACCCACAGTGCACGTGACACTATCCACTCGGCCACAGCGTGGTTACAGAATCGGCACCCTGGTGTCTCCATTGCTGTCTCGGGTGACTTCAACCACGTCACCTTGGACATGACACTTCCACCCTTCACACAGGACGTGGTCTGTCCCACCAAGGCGGACCGACTGCATGCTAATGTCAGGGAGGCAGACAGTTTCTCCTCCTTTCAGCTCCATGTGCCTACTGTGAAGATGCAGAGTGTGACCACAGGAGGTGGTCAGAGGGCTGTTTCCAGGTGGCAAGCACGCTCGGAGACCCACGGTGAGGACATCAATGGGCTTACCCAGCGTATCACTGAGCGCATAACCTCCTGCACCGACTCTATTGTCCCTCCATTGTTACCCAGATAACAAGCCGACACTGCAGATGAACTGAAGGTGGGCCAGATGTGGGCTGACATTAGACTGACACCAGAGCTGAGGACACCAGCATCTACCTACTCAATCGTGTCTACGCCCTGGACCAGCCGGAGAGGACAGTGAGCGTCATGTTGTTTCAGTTTCCTGGTGCATTCAGCAGCATCAGACAGACCTGCTGGGTGATGATCTGACAGCGATGCAGGTGGATGCCTCGCTATCCTGGATTGTTGATTACCTGACAGGAAGACTAGAATATGTGCGTCTTCAACACTGCGTGTCTGACCAGGTGATCAGCAACACAGGGAACCACAGGGGGCCTCTTCACCCTCTACACCACAGACCTCAGCCACTGCACGGAGACCTTAATGCCACTTTCCACCACCGACATCTATCTACCCAAAGCTTTAGCTTTTAGCTAACTAAATGCAAACAGTCTTAATATATTTGCCAAGTCTTGTTTTGTTTAGTGTACTGTGTGCAGAATATAAAGTTATGCACCCCCATCAGCATTGCTCAATCATACTAAAGGTTCTTCTAATAACATGTATCACTCTGGGTTCCAGCGTTATAATACAGGATAAACTGGATTCATGTTGTGTGAACCTGCAACATATTTAACCTGTAGAGCTTTTGTATTGCAGCTACACTTTGGGAGGTGAGATTTGTGCAGATAATCAATATTCCTCTTTTAATTTTGAGCTTGAATTTGGATTTCTGTTTGTGGTGTTACAGAGCAGACCCTCCGCTCTGAGGTCTGAACCTACAGCAGGTGATACAGCCATGCAAAGCTCTGACTGTGCTTCACACCACTGACCTGGATGTTGTTGACTCCTGGGATTGCAACGGTGACGATCTGTCCTTCTGATCCTGAAAAACCAATACGCGGTCAACATAATCAACACAAACACAGGACACGACGCTGCGTGACAGCTGCTGATCGGCGTGAGGATAACTGGTACCGAAGGAGGCGTGGATGTGTTGGTCCTGATGTCGTCCTCTTCCTCCGTCACGCTGCTGTCAATGAAGTCAACCTGCTCCGCATTTCCATTCACTGTGAAGAGTACGATGGTGTTCGATACGTCTCACAACACAAACAATGATTTATGGCCTGTGTCTCGTTCCTCACCTCTGTTAGATTCCTCTTCTTCCTCTGCCAGGTTACTTTGGTCTCTGTTGACCTCAGCCATGCGGAGGGAGCGCTCTGAGAAGTCATCAGCAGACTGAACACACAGCACATGTCAGTGAAACACTGATCTGTTTATCTAATACTACACAATGCATTTCTATATCCACTATTATAGATATTAATAGAAGAATATATAATGCAGTCACATGTGACAGTGTGTCCTGTAACGTTACCTCGTTCCCAGACCATCGTTTGCTGCCGCTGTCAACGCTGTTGAAGCCAGAGTCGAGCCCTCCTAACTGACCTGGAAACAGTTCCTGGTCTGACAGACTGCAGGGAAAACACCATAAGCACCCATTCAAATAAAGAAGAGCAAACATTGTGTTAGTCGGGGCAAACTGTGAAAGAGAGTCGCTCTAAAGGGCAGTGACTCATGTTTTTAGGCTCTGGTGCAGTGCTAGAGTGGATTTCCCACAGCAGAGTTACTTCTCTTATCTCTGTCCTTGGTTCAAGTACTACAATGTTACTGGGCGGCTAAATGGAATGCATTGAATTACAATGATACTATTTTCATTTGAGTGTAGATGGATACGGAGCGGTCCCCAACCCCCGGGCCACGGACCGGTACGGCCCGCGAGAGTTGAGGTTTGGATGTGAAATTGACCATTTTCAGGGTCTTAACTCGGTTTCTCTGGGTCTTTTCCCGTGTTGCAGTTGTGTCTTATTTTGAAAGAAATATTTATGCGTTACCATAGCGACCAGAGAACATTGGGGTTGGGTTTAAAGCGTTAAGAGGCAGAGAGGAGGAAGTTACGCTAAATGTTGTTGGCGCATTTAGGAGGACGCTGCTAATAAAGTTACACAGTGAATCTGCATTTATTATTATATTTACCAAATCCCAGTTTTTGTCTTGGCCGTATCACTGAGCAAACCAACTTGGCAGCTTCTTCCAAAGTGTTTGTTACAGGATTATAATATCCAGACAATGCAAACACGCTGGCGTAGCACCTCCACATAGAAATATGTATCATCACACGTGTTCTTAGGATCTGACTGTTACAGCAGGAAATTGCACACAGACTTAACCCAACCAGTTAAAGACGTCTTGACTATCTCTTAGACCTTTGTCCTTACCAGCTGTTAAATCCAGTGGGTCTCAGGTGTTTCTCCAGCTCTTCTTGGCTCCTCTTACAGGCCTCCATGTTGAGGTACTTGAAGATGTGGTATTTGCCCTTGGAGCAGATCTGCGCCGGCGGCATCTGCAGTGGGTTGCTATCCAGTGAGATGCTTTGCAGATGCCTGAGGTGACGGTAGCACAAAGGCAGATGGGAAACTCGGTTGCAGGAGACATCGAGCCGAACGAGGGGCAGCTCGGATATTTCTGTGTGGGGAACAGAGAGGGTAAGAGTCAGTCGCTCCGGGCTTGGAGCTTCGTAAACATTAAAATCCAAACTGACTTCATACAGTTGAAACCTCAACTCCTTCACCACTGGACGTCGATCCAATAAGAATTCACTTCTATATTATATTATCTACATTCCCTCTCTGATTGGCCTGTTCAGCACTCTCTATTCCTACTGTGGATTTTCAAGTAAACATGAGTGGCAAAGGGCTCTAAGTTTATTTGTACCTTCAGGCAACGTGGTGAGCCGGTTCCTTCTTAGGTTCAAGTCTCTCAAACACTCCAACTGCCCGAGCTCTGCTGGCAGACGCTGAAGTTCATTACAGCTTACATCCTGAGAGAGAAAAAACTATAATAAACCAAGAGGAAAACTGCAACACAGAAATGTGACTGAGTGATTAAACTGTAAGACTGGACGTCTGACCATGAATCACAGGAAGGTGAAAAGGATGCTGTGAGGGGTACCACTGTACCCTCCACAGTACAAACAGAACATTTCAAGGAGAAATGACGGTGTGAGTGTGTCGTACCAGCTGTCTGAGTTGTGTGAGGGAGTATATGGAGGCGGGCAGTGAAGACAGCTTGTTGTTACTGATGATGAGCACTCGAAGGAGGGGGAGCTGAAAGACCGAAGGCTGTAAACTGGACAGGAGATTACGACTGTGGAGTCACAGAGAGAGTGATGCAGTTTAGGAGGTGTGACCTGGGACTGCACACAAACACAGTTAGATGCTTTACTACATTACAGTGTGTTCGCTGTGAGCTGCACGTTTCCTGCTCGAACTAACAACAACCTGGAGGGTTCGCCTTGTCTCCTAGCAACAGCAAAATGAAAGTGTCCAGGCCCAGATTAACAAACACTAAGACACAGAGGCTCGCCTCAGAGACCTGATTACCGACTGCTGCCTTTGCACTAACCAGCACCTGGTTCTACCAGCCAATGAACAGTGCACAGATGGAATGATCAGTACTTGTGTCACTGATACCAAACCATGACTGCTGACTACTCAGTAAGTTTGTTTTTAAAATGTATCATTTTATATGAACAAAAACAGCATTTTTATTGGACTGAACGTGGCCCAGCAGTCCACCTAAAATAGTTCGGACCCTTGCAGGACCAAAGCTAAACCTGTTTCCATTTTGACAGAATGGTTCAAATGTTGCTGCAGAACAGCTGCAGTAACAGTGTTTCTCGTTGTTTTTGAAGTAGGACCTGCCTCCATCTGACGTTACGACAGAAGCGCGTTACCTCTGCTCTTCCATAACGGCTCTAAGAACTGTTTGAGGTCTACATTTGTCACAACATTACTACAACAGAATACAACGCTACTGCTAAACAATGCAGTGCAGTAATCAGTCATGTGTTGCAGTGTGTAGGAGTTACCTGAGGTTGAGGTAGGTGAGAGCCTGCAGGTTGCTGAGGCTGGAGGACAGGGACCGCATCCCATTGTGGTACAGGCTCAGTGTCTCCAGGGAGATGAACTGACACAGCTCCTCTGGCAGCTCACACAGGCGGTTCTTTGACAGATCTGGAAAACATCAAACGGCCCAAACTTCAATAGTTGTAGATACATTGATACAAATGTTAAAACGGACCAAATGTTTATTAAATGTTTTTATGAATGAGATCTTTGTTTTATGCCACACACAGCAGCTTCCACCTGACAGCATCCAGTTAACCACCACCGCCTCCTGCTCTTCACACTACTGTATGTACGACACTGTCAGTCACCATGAAGACAGCAATGCACAGCAGTCACGTCTCAGCTCAAATTACACATTTAAATGAACAAATGCAGCCACAGGATCAACTTCATACATTTTTTTGTTTTAATTACTTTACAAATAGTTTTTATTTGTTTATATTTTGTATGTGTTGGTAAACTTAAAGGTCAAAGGTCAAGTTTCCTGATAATCTCATGAATGCAATAACCCTGAAAGAAGTCACCTAGCACTTTGCATTTGATGCCACGAGTGTGTCCACTAATGATCTCAAACAAGGCTGAATCTCAGGTCAGAGGTCAGAGGCTGACATGTTCATGCTTCAACAGGACACCTGTGCTGTAGCTGTGTCTATGTAATCGCACACACCCCTGAAACTGTGACCCGAGGTATAGCCTGATGTCCACGCCCCTGCTTTGATTTCAAAATCCTACATTGCATTGTTATCTGGAGTTATTGCACCTCTGACTTTGAGGTCAAGGTCACTGAGATTCATCAAACTCCAAGTTTCTTAAGAGATGCACCAATGGGATCAGTGTAAAACTCCTACTTTGCTTCGTTCTTGAGTTGAGCATTCATAACTTTGGGTATTCCAGTCGCCCACCTTCCTGCCTGGCATAATGACGACGATATCACCTCAGCCTTTCATGGCCGAGGGCTAAAAATGTAACTTAACGTTGGGTCAGTGCAGGTCCCAACTACTGTCATTGGGCCGTTCGATACCATTAGATCCTCCTGGGCATTTGTGGCTAATTTTTACATGCAAATTTCCTCATTTATGAGTGAGACGATAACAATCACCAATAAAAACTCACAAATGTCAGCAAATTCCCAGAGGGAGGTTGCTGACATCATCTGAAAGGACATGAGGGAACATAAAAAGAAGTGGAGGGACAAATATGTCTGACCTCATGAAAGAGGAGAGAAAAGGAGGGAAAAGGTTACTGCATGTAATTTTCTTCTATCGTGGGCAGAAACACATAAAACACAAATCGATAATTAACTGGGGCACAAACACACGGTACAGTAATTAGCACCAAACACACCAGCACAAGCAGGTCGTAGGTCTACAAATATTTCCTGCTGAAGCCTAAATCAAAGATCTCTCCTACTAACACCGAGAACAACACGTGTCCAGTACAGCTTCAGAGACACAGATGAGCCACGGCTGGTGAGAACAGGACACCGTCACGGTGTGGGTGTGGAGTTTTTGTAAAACCTCTTTCAGTTTAGTTAAGAATTCGATTAAATGACTAGTAAGCCTGGTAGTGACAACACCGATGATTAGTCGACTAGTTATTCCCTAACCTTACCCAAGAAAACCTCACCAGCCCAAACTCTGCTACCCTTTCTGTCCAAACGGCTGCTGACCTTGTTAGCAGAGTCAGACTGATTTAACATTAGAAAGTGTCCTGCTGTGTTTCAGCCTGGCACTAAGCGGAAACGCTCCACAGTGAGGAGCAGGAGGAGGCCCAGCACGTCACCATGATAAGAACTGAAACCTTTTGTCAAAGCTGACTCAGACCAGCTCTCTTCAAACACTGCTGTTTTCTCTGTCCTCTCTGGGGAATCAGCTCACATTCAGCTGAGCTGAAATGTGATTGGATTTCCTCGTCAGGACACACGGTGCAGCTTCTTACTTCCTTCAGTGTCGACAGTAGAGGCGAAGAGAACAAATCCACGATACTCTAAGAAATCTAATATACGGTTAAAAAACCTCAATGTTCTTTTTATTTACATTTATTTTATTCTCTATTTCTTCAATTCGCTCCCACTCGGACTCAAAGCAGTTCAGCTGCACACAACCCAAAAGACAAAATATTAAGAACTGAAAAAAGTAAAACGTGTTTTACTTTTTTCAGAACAGAACAGAAACTCAAATGTATGACAAAAACTTTGTCCACATAGTGTGTAGGGCTGCAATAATCTATCAATTATTCTATTAGTTAATCGAGTGATTATACAAAAGAAAAAAGACAAAATGAAGAATGTTTTAATGTTTAACTACGACATTTGTATTTACCTGCCACAGTAAAATGTCATTATCTAAAGAAAACATTTTCTTGGAAAAAATCAATAATTTCAAGTACAGTCAAATACAGAGTAAATAAGATAAATATGCAAACTACACTAAGGCTTAAAAATGCTCTGTGTTGTTTCTGACATTAATAGGAGGCAACGAGACGTTATGAAGGTGTACATGTTAATATCCACCCAACACCCTCACGGGCTCAGTTTTACTGGTCCATGTACTTTTTTATGGGCCCGTGAAAAACTTTACAATTTCATATTTTTAGATATTAAGACAATATTTTATATTATTTCACTTTAAAAATGTTATGAAAGCCTTGAAATAAATGTGGTCTAGTACACCCCGGGCCCCCCCTTAGACTCACCCCTGTTTGCTTCCATATAAACGCGTTTTCTCTCCGTTTTGGCCTCCTGTCCACACTGAGACGGCGTTTTCCTCAAGGAATAATGCAGCGTTTTGAAAACACTCTCGAAAACGCATACATTTCAAAACGGAGCTGTCCCGTCGCAGTGTGGACACTCGAAAACGCAGACTTTCGAAAATGATGACACATTTTAGTCATGTGATGCAGTCATGTGACCAACTATCAGTCTGCACATGCTCCAGAGAGCTTTTCTTCAACTTCTTTAATTCTCACTCGCTTTTGCAACTTTGTACTTTTGTGTTACTCGCAGCAACAACAACACCTCATTGTTAGTCTGTTTAAAAAACTTATTGTTGCGACGTTTCAAAGAGCCAGAAAGTAAATAAGCAGCAGACAGAAATGAGGCAGGTCGAATCTTCTTACGTTTCGCGCATGCGCAGGACTGCAACGTAAGCGTTTTCGGCCGTTTCAATGTGGACGCACACCTCTGTGAAAACAACTGAAAACACTAGTGTGGACGCGGAGCGTTTTCAGACGAAAACGCCGTTTTCAAATCTATCCGGACTGGTGTGGACGTGGTCTGAGTTAACAGTTCATCTGCATATCTGAAACCCCCTGTGGAGGCTTACAGCAGACTTGTCTGTGTGAAACAAACAGCGGTGGATGGAGGAGCTACAAAGTTTGTTTTTCATCACGGTTTGTTGGTCCGCTGGTCTGATGGACGACAAACACATTTTCTGTTCCCTGACTCACTTTACCTGTCATTGTTCGATTACTTAGATATAAAAATGCTTTGTTAATATAAATATATATCATGTTTATGGTTTTTAAATGACTCCTTGTTGGATGTATTTCAATCAAAGAAAATTCAGACCAGCTAGATCTGTATGTGTTCACCCAATGAGAAGTAATTACTTTCAAACAACGACTTTCATTGCCAAGCATTGCACATGCTGCTGCACACTCTGGAAAAAGTTCAAATCTAACCAAGCAGGAACAAATGTTGGATCGCTGTTAAGCTAACACATCATCAGAGCTACTTTCTGCATCTTGAATATCAAGGGTAAGTAATGCATGTGTACAAATATAGACCTGAATATATTCATTTCTGTAGGAGTGACGAGTAACCCTCCACCTTCATGTCACAGGTCGTTCAGTGTTACCCTGTCTCACAGGATTGTCGGCCACTTCAGGATATCTGCTGACCTGGATCGACTCCCGTTAAATTACCACAGTGGGTGTGGAGATGTTTCACCAGGCTTAAGAACAGGGTCAGCGATTATTAGCTCGGAGAAACTGGATCAAAAATATAAACAAGGAAAAGCACACAACAAGAAAAAACAGCATGCAGGTTATAGCAAGCTCTCACTTGCCCTGTGCCGCTGTCACACTCTGTGGGTATTTTCCAGTAAAAGCCACAGGCCTAACCATTTTGAGCCCTGGTCCATATGCAGACACTCTGACAGTGAGCAGAGAGCCGTCAACAGCTGCTGTGGATCAATGATTGTGCTGTGGCCAGAGGGCACAGTAAAACACAGGGTAATGAACCCTGTTAGCAGTAAGACGGCAGCTCTGAAGCTCCACGTCTGCTGTAAGGGACCTAAATATATATAAACACTGTCAGATTAACCATAACGCCTCACTGTCAATGCCATTAACTACAGACATCATGGTGAAGCTAACTGAACGTGACATTTCACAGCATTTGTGCATCCATCAGGTTCATTGATGCTTTTTGTTCTCAATGGATGGAGTTTGTTTACTGCCACAAATGATATGGCAGACAGTGAGCTGGCATATCAACACGGCCATCACATACAGCAGGTACACGTCACCAAGTTTCCCAGTAAATATATTTCTAAAGGTGCTCCTGACGCAAAGAAATCCAACCATAGATGTCCATAAATTATGTGTAATAATAAGAAATGACAAAAGGAACAGGTATTGAACGCATGAAGAAAGAGAGGTGCAAAACCACATGGAAAGTCATGAGACCTGCTGCCATCGCCACGAGATGCCAGACAGACGAGTGAGAAGACTGATCAGAAGAGCTCTCCGAGATCCAAGAGCGCCATGGCCTACGCTCACCCTCACCACACACTCCAGTGCTAAAGAAGAAAGCATGTTGAGGCGTGTTTAAAGTTTGGTGACAAACATTCAGACGAGCCTGTGAATAACTGGTCAGATGAGACGGTGAAACACGTCTGGAGGAAGGACCAGCACGCTCTGGGCTCGCTTCGTATAACTGAAGGAAGGATGAATGGAAGACGTAACGAGACCTTCTGCTGCCAGGATGACGAAGGTGAAATGAAGACAATGATCCCAAACACACGGCCAAGGAGACTGAATTGGTTAAGAGAATAAAGCTGGCGCAGCCAATCGCCTGACTCCAATCTGACATCTGTGGAAAGAGCTAAAGGTCAAAGTAGGGGCTTATGGAGCAGGTCATCAGGATCTGAAGACTGTTTATGTGGAAGAATGAGCCAAGGTCATGTGACTAGTTTCTCTATACAGACGTGTCCTCATCAATAGTATTAAATACATTTTTGTTCAATACTGTCCTGTTTCACTGTGTCGTTACACACAAGTCAACATCTATGGTTTCATTTCTTTGCATGTGTGGATTTCGTGGCTTATTACTGACATTCGGTCACAATGGCAGCATGTTTACTTTTAAATACTTAACTCACCCTCTGCACCTGACTGGTCAGAATAAATTCATTTTTAATAAGAAATATCTGTTATTACGCTGCCTTACCTTCAGCTGGAGCTGGGCAAGTTTTCCAAAATTTGAAAGTAGGGAAGGTGTATTTACTGGAACAATGAAAGCAGATCATGAGGCTTAAAAGGGGGCTGAAGGTTTTAAACAGATCAGTAGAAAGAGGAGGATTTTCCTGTCAGAGCAAAGCTCTGCATCTAATTACAGGCTCTGCAGGAGGCTTTATCCTGGACACTTACGTCACCTCTCACACATTGATCAGACAGAACTCGGTGGAAGGCAGAGGGCTTCCAAACACCTACGGCATGATAACACAGGACACGAACCAGCTCCAGACATCAAACAGGTTTAAACTCATTGTTTAAAAAAGAAAAAAGTCAAATGAAGTCATCGGCCCTCTTATGTTCCACCCTGTACTGCATAACAGCGGGCCTGAGGAGCTGCTCAGCACACGTTTGTTTGTGTTATGAGCTTCATTTGATCACAGCTGACACACTGAAACATTACAGCCTTCAAAGTCTGAATATTTATCCAGGTAAGATGGACAGATGCATCTGTTTCATGAGAAAGTCACCACTACTACAAAATACAGCAGTGTCTCCCACGAGTACTTGGCGAGTACTTGGCGAGCCCCGACGTGTATTATTTAAACTCAGTTTAAACACCTTTTTTTCCTCCCATTGTTTCTGAGCGATCTCCGGCCTCTTATTTCACCTTCAGTTTGCTGGTTTGTCAGCAGCTGATTGGAACAAATGAGCTGAGTCATTTTTGTTTTTATTGCTAGAAATATCAGTAGTGTAAATTATGTAAATGTAAATATCATTATATAAGCCATTGGCTATGCTGTCCTAGGCTTTAGTCGTTTCTATGATGTGAATGATGCTCTGCATGAAACTGACCAGGTGAAGACCACATTGTGGATGACATATTATACAAATAGCATTTCATTGTTGTTCACTTTAACTGCGGTGGCTGATATCATATAAACAACATATGCACATTTGACAAACAAAATAAAATAATATTTCTTTAGTTGAATTTATGAAACATAGACAAAAACCTTACAGTTTGACATCATAAAAATAGTATTTCTGCACCAATGAGGTGATTCCCAAAAAGCTATTAGCCAAAATGTTGGCACCTTTAGCACGCTGTGCTTTAGGGCTGCTCGATTATGGCAAAAATGATAATCACCATTATTTTCACTGAAATTGAGATCTCGATTATTTGACGATATTTATTTAACAATAATGTGTTGAATAATGACTTTAAAGATTGTCAAAAAAATAATATAAACTAGTGCAAATACTGATAACAGTGCAAATGTTTGCAATATAAGAAATAAATGAAAAATGCAAACATCTGTGTTTAGTGAACTTTGCAGTGTTGCTCTGTGGTGCAGCTACGACACCGTAGCAAAGTTTACACACTGTGTCTACTTGATCCACGTCTGACTCCACGAACCCATAACGTTTCCACCCACTGAAGTTTTTTTTACCTCTCTTTTCAACCAACAGCAGTCACTCTCCTCTCCAAATAACTTCTGCTTAGCTTTCCGAGCTTCCCTCGGGTCCTCTTAATCAGCGGTCCCCAACCCCCGGGCCTCGGGCCGGTACCGGTCCGTGAGTCGTTTGGTACCGGGCCGCGAGAGTTGAGGCTCAGGTGTGAAATGTATAGTTTTCAGGGTTTTTATCAGTTTTCAGCGTTATTTTGTTATCGTTTTTATCGTTTACTCGGTTTTCCTTGGTCTTTTCACGTGTGTTATGAATAAATCTTCTTTTTTCGGTACCGGTACTAGTTTCATTTTGTTGTATTTATCCGCGACACCTTAAAGGCTGGTCCATGAAAATATTGTCGGGCATAAACCGGTCCGTGGCGCAAAAAAGGTTGGAGACCGCTGCTCTTAATTGTTGTGACACGTGTTCGAAATGCAGAGAGGTGCGCTCGATTTGCCACACGGAGCAGCGCGAGAGTAAAGCAGGAGGGAGGGGCTAATAATCGGCTCGGTCATTTTTAATGATCGTTGAAAGCTCAGATCGTAATCGAGATTAAAATTCGATTAATTGAGCAGCCCTACAGTGCTTAAAACAATTAGAGGGAATTGGATAACTCAAAGACGTGACGGGGCTAAAAATGACATTTAAAATGAAATCTGATCCTTTACTGTTTGCAGACGCTTCATCACAAACTCTCACTGGAAGATGTGTTGTCAAGAAGCCATCTCTAAGGAAGGGAAATGAGATAAACACTGAGGTGGATCCAGTTACACAAACACTGCACTGAAAATCAGTAACAACACAGCTCAGAGTGATGAATCCAGATGTGAAACTGTCATTGCATGAAGGGGGTTTGATGTTTAGCAGATCTTATGAAAAACTGGCTCCATTACCGATTGTCCCATATCACGTTTCCTGCACATTCTCCACCTGCCTGTGCTGAGGTGTGTTCACGTTAACAACATGAGCCTGAGTTAGTGGGCAGGCACCACTGGGCACCACTGCCAGGGGACAACAAAAGAACTGAGAAGACACAAATAAATGAGTCACAAGGAGAGGGCTGTAGGCAAACGTGTGCGTCGCTTTTTTGTAATAACATGAAACAACTTAGCAACAAGTGCTCGACATATGAGACAATCTTACATTTGTATTCATGTGTTTGTGTGTGTCAGAACGTCTAATACTGACTGACAGTTATAGACTAAAGTTACTTTACTAGAGTTCGACCAACCACGCGTCTCGGAAATGACCTCGTTCGACTACTTTACAGCATTAAATATGCACTGAACATGCATTCCTGCTGCTGTGAGCGACTACAGCGACATCAAGCTTTATTATACATTCGGTTTAGCGCCACGTAGCAACCAGCTACCTCTTCCCTTCACCCTGGCTCTTTTTCATAAGACAGCATCAGACCGCAACGTCTGTTCTGATGCTGTTTGTTTCGCAATGTTGCCAGTGACAACACAACTCTGTGTCTGCTGTAAGACAGGATGTGGCTGTGTGGATTCCTGTTACAGTGTTAGTGATAGCAAGCCGATGAGCAGCACTACAGACAGAAGCTAAAGGCATTCGGTACAGCGTGTGCGAGAGTAGACACAAACTGCACTATTTCATTAGGTGGGAATCTAAATGTTTCTGTAAGTGATGGAGACGTGCAGCAAGTTACCATTTAAATCACAGCGAGATGTTTGGATATGACCCGATCTTAACCAGCAGCGTGTTTCCTACCAGCAGAATAACGAGCAGCTCTGTCTGACTCATGTGAAACAGACTGAGAATGTTGCCTCATTATTTGAAGCCCTTATTATTTTATTCATTATCTTTTATCCTGTCACACCTCCCGTCGTCTTTCTGTTAAAGCCATACAGACTGCAGGTTTTGCTTTAGCTCCATATGCAAAGCTCAGTGTGTCCATGCAAAAGGCAGAACATGCTGCTCAGCACACTGACAAACGAATAATACGACACAATGCACGATGGGCATGAAAAACTAAATCTAACTAAATAAATGTTCCATGGTGGTTGGAGGTAAAAACATAAATAACATTATTTAAAGACTTCTTTTTAGTTTTAGTTTGTTTTTCTACTGAGTTATCAGCTTTGTCACTGGTTAGCTAACAGAAACTATTGTAAGTCTACTAACTGCTACCAACCAACCAAACCCAGTGACGTAAAGGTTTGTACTGGCACCAAACGTGCTCTACAAACTCTGAGCACTTGTGTCTTAAATGCAGTTGCACAGTTTGAGGACAGGGAGGCTCCATAACTGACCTAAACTACAGTTTGTATAAATCTGTTAAACTACTTTCCTTTCATTTGAACCTACCTCTTGATTAAAGACACTAACAACCTACAGCCACATTATTAAGAAGCATATTTCATCTATCAACTTGTAAAAACTCTGACGTTTGCTACAATAATAACAATATTAATAATAACAATAATAATAATAATAACAATAATAGGGTATATGTGCACATACAGTATTTACTTCAACCCCTCGAGGCCCCGTCTTCTACCCACTTGCACAGTGAATCTGCTGTTACGTAAGAGAGGGACGGCCTCAACTTTCATTATAGAGGAGGCGGTCCTCTCCACACAATTAGATTATTTACACACCAATAGTGGTAGATTGTGTTTCAGGGAAAAACACAGGACTATGTGACCTGGGTTTATGGCTCGTGTGTGTTGTCATGGCCCCGTAAGACAGAACGTGTTATTTTTTTCTCCTAGACCGGACTATTTAAGATAAGATGACTCTCTTTATTGTCATTGCACAGTCATACATAGTACAATGAGATTGGAAAACTGTCCTACGTCGGCACTACATATAACACAACACGACACGATATGACACATCACAACGCAACACAAACAACACAACACAGTATATTAACTTAGTAATAAAAAAAAAGAAGAAGAAGTGTATTGCACACTGTTATTATTGCACATTAATTATAGTTGCACCTTGTTATAAATATAAATATTATTATTGTTACTGTTTTAAACATTGTAACCTCCCCCCCAAAAAAGTCCAGGGAGGTATCCAGTCGGGTCAGCTATTTGCATTGATTGGGGCTATTTGCATTGATTGGGGCTATTTGCATTGATTGGGGCTATTGCCCTGTTGTAAAAGCTGTCCTATTTGGGAATTTGACAAACATTAAATTAGTTTCAAAAATGAAGATGGTCGATTACTTCAGATTTTTTTAATGAAACAGGTTAACATTAAACTTTTAACTGGAAAAATGGTAACTTATTGTTGGAATTCACATCCAGTTTGTAGTGGTTAGCAGGCTACGACTTCCTGAATAATAAAGTAGCCTGGAACGCCGGACCTGTTGGAATTTAATGTATTTAAAACAATGTGGTTAAACAACAACAAACAGCTTTAACAAGGAAAGAAAAACATATCAGCAGGAGGAAACTCTACACTCACATACAGTGAAACTTACACAAGTTCCAAATAGAACGTTCAGTTCAGCTCAGCTCTATTTAAACTAGCACCAAATCACAACAACAGGCACCTCAAGTCACTTATTAGTGTAAGAAAAGGACCCCACAATAACACAGAAAACTCCAATAATCAGACGACCCCCTATGAGCAGCACTTTGGCGACAGTGGGAAGGAAGAATTCCCCTTAAACAGGAAGAAACCTTTGGAAGAACCAGGCTCAGGGAGGGGCGGGGCTTAGAAAGACGGGACAAACCATAAACTATTGTCAGTCCTTACAAACAGATCAAAATAACAGTAACATGTCTCACAACTTCCTACACACTGAAGACCAACAGCTATGGGAACATTGGAGTTCTGACTACACACAGACACACACACAGACACACACACAGACCCAAACTAGTTATCGTCCTTAAGGCTGAAGACAGACTCTGGATCAGAGAGAAAAAACAGCAGCAACCTTTAAAGCAAACAGATGTTTGTTACTAAAAGCACCACCATGAAAAGATGTCATACTGAAAACTCACTCTGAACTAAAATGAAAGACTCTGATTAACAGAGCCATCCATGAAGACCACCAGGCTGCCCTGTTCACCAAAAAAAGAGAAAACCCTTTTCCTCATAATGAGATGTCCCATCTAGTCTTATCAGCTCATGAGATGCTCCTTCAGTATTCCCATGGATATGTTTGAGGAAACTGCTGGTTGGTTCATTGACTCACTGCAATGTTTTTAGTCTTTTACACTGACATGACAGCTGGATGGAAACGTGGTGCCTGTCTAACAGAATCTGCTCGGTAATCAGAAAGGGAAAGCAGGGAGGCTCACAGAAGAAAAAGCAGAACTAAAGACTGAGTGAACATGCCGCCCACATCCGCAGAGTAAAGGCAATAAGACCTCTCTGTCACAGAGCAGACGCCAGCTACTGACGAACAAGGCTCGAAGCCATACAGAAGCCACACAGCAGGCAAAATAAGTATTGAACACATCACCAATTTTCTTAGTACATATATTTGTAGTAGCACGAATTGCTCAGGTGTGATTTTGGCCCAGATCTCATTATTACACACAACTTATGGACCTCTGTGATTGATGTCTTTAGCATCTGTGGGCTGAATGGGTCGCTACAGACGTCTGGTGAGAATTTCATCTCATTAGCATCTTTAGAAATATATTTAATTTGTTCAATACTTATTTTACACACTGTGTGTTAAAGTGTGTTCACCGAGTTCACAAAGTACAGGACAGCTTTGTAGCTTCTAGCAACACTTCCCAAACATGTTCCCTTGGATCCCCTGTGGAGGCACCGTGGGCAGACACACACTGCACTGTGGGCCCCTGCAGGGGTTGGTGCTAGCATACCTACATTATGCCCACACACAACTGCTCAAGTGTGGACAAGAACCCCCAAGGGATTTATGTCTCTACCCAGACTCAACAAGATATACTATGGAGCTGCTTACAGAAAAAAAGAGAATCACATATGGCCTAATACCATTGACTTCTTTAGTTGGTCAGCAGTACATCAATAAGGTCTCCATCACCCTTTCTCTGCCCCTTGCTGACAGTGTGATGGCTGGATATTAATAATAACTGATAATTGAATGTAGTGGTGTATAAACATATAGTGAGTGAGAAAGGTGACTGAAGAAGAAACACCCAGTGCATCAATGGAGTCCCTCAGCAGCCTACGTCTATTGCAGCATAACTAAGGGAGGATTCAGGGTCACCTGGTCCAGCCCTAACTATATGCTTTAGCAAAAAGGAAAGTTTGAAGCCTAATCTTGAAAGTAGAGATAGTTTCTGTCTCCTGAATCCAAACTGGAAGCTGGTTCCACAGAAGAGGGGCCTGAAAACTGAAGGCTCTGCCTCCCATTCTACTTTTAAATACTCTAGGAACAACAAGTAGGCCTGCAGAGCGAGAGCAAAGTGCTCTAATAGGGTGATATGGTACTACAAGGTCATTAAGATAAGATGGGGCCTGATTATTTAAGACCTTGTATGTGAGGAGCAGGATTTTGAATTCTGGATTTAACAGGAAGCCAATGAAGGGAAGCCAAAACAGGAGAAATCTGCTCTCTTTCTAGTCCCTGTCAGGACTCTTGCTGCAGCTGTATTATACATGTAAGCATGTATAATGTAAACAGAATTGGTCCTAGCACTGAACCCTGTGGAACTCCATAATTAACCTCAGTGTGTGAAGAGGACTCTCCATTTACATGCACAAACTGGAGTCTATTAGATAGATATGATACAAACCACTGCAGTGCAGTACCTGTAATACCTACAGCATGTTCTAATCGCTCTAATAGGATATTATGGTCGACAGTATCGAACGCTGCACTGAGGTCTAGCAGGACGAGCACAGAGATGAGTCCACTGTCAGAGGCCATAAGAAGATCATTTGTAACCTTCACTAAAGCTGTTGGTGGTTATGAACGGTGTCCGTCAATTGAACGGGTGGTGGTGGTGGTGGTGGTGGTGGTGTGGACATGAGGCAGCCAGTATCACCAGGAGCAATGGTGAAGGAACGTGTCCCAAAAAGTACGTTCTAACATACTTTTGTTTATGTATCACCAAATATGCAATACATGAGATTTTTTTAAAGCGAGAATGTTGTTGCGGTCGATTTGCCAAGATAAGATAATTACTCCAACATTATCTGAGATGTCAGGTCTAGAATCAGCTCTGATATTGATGTGTGAGCCTCACGAACAGAAGCTGTCAATAACCAGAAGGGACAGGACCGAGGAGGATTTATTAGAATGAATAACAGTATGGGACAGAGGTGGTAATACCAGTACTCTATCGTATTGTTTTTGCCTTATACGCTTCATTTCCAAATATGAAGACATGATGGGTGGCTCTAGACTCTGGCACATAACTGTATCTATATGAAAAATGTAAAACATAAATAAATACACGCGTGCGCGCGCACACACACACACACACACACACACACACACACACACACACTCCAAGTGAGCAGCTGGGGTCCTGAGCGCCGGCTGTCCAAATCCCCTCGTGCTCTCAGCATAGCTGTACGACCAGCAGGACCCCAGCAGCCTTTATTAGGAATTTGGAGACGTGGCGAACGACACTACAGGACAACTTCAATTCTTCAACAATTTTCTTTTTAAAATGCTTAAGAAAAAGTTACATACGTTTCTCAGCAGTCCATTTAATCTGCTTGGTGCATTGAAGCATACTTGGGGATTAGCCGAAACCTAACCTCACAGCACTATAGCTCCAGAACAGCTTGGTGAATCAGCACTAACTGAGTACGTCCCTTACAATCACAGAATCAGTGGGTGCAGAGTTTTCAGCTGATATAACATCTGTGTCAGGAGGCACAACTACCAGGTACTTCTGTGAAGCTCAAAGCATGTCATTAGGCAAGACAGTCAAATACAGGCTAGAGGCTACAAAACCGACTCTATGTTTCCTGCTAAACAACGACTGAGTCACCGTGAGCCAGTGTGAATGACAGATGTCAGCAGCTGCCTTGTTAATGAGGACAATGATGCTAAGAACAACTGAAACGCTGATTTCAAGATTCTGCCACATGCCTCGCAAATGTATTAAACTTTAAATAAAAAATGCTTTATTAAGTAACTAACACATTTGTTAAAGGGCTGTGTGTCACTGCTTCTCCAATCAAGCCACAAACGTGTAGTATATGAAAGTCTGTGCACCACTGCATCTGAAAATTTAATTCTCTGCTAAGACTTCAGTCTCCAAATGTTCAATCCATGCACTTAACCTTATAGTGTGAAGAGTATGTAAACAGAATCATCATTAACAGTCTCAGTGGCATTCACTTTGATGATATAGTGATGAAAGCCTGAAATACTTCCTCATCCTTTATTATCAAAAAGCACTGACTGAGTGACACAGGAAAAATGATGTGTCAAGTAGGCATTTAAGTGAGGCCTTGGGACATAAACACCCAGTAAGAATCCAAGCATGGTAGCCTCTTTCATATCACAGTCACCACTCAGTGAGGGAAATCAGAGCTTAAGCTGATGGATAAACTCAAACACCCAGCTAAATGATAAAGATTAGGACACCAATACTGTAACTAACAGATGTCCAGGTATATTTTGCAGCTTATTTTAGCTTTTATTTTTAACCTCCCACCCTGTCACAGCACATGTCTGACCTCCCTGAGCCTGGTTCTGCCAGAGGTTTCTTCCTGTTAAAAGGGAGTTTTCCTTCCCACTGTTGCCAACAATCAGGAGGAATCTGGTTGTTTGGGTTTATCTGTATTAGCGTTAAGTCTTTACCTACAGTGCCGAGGTGACTGTTGTTGTGATTTGGGCCTATATACACTGAACTGAATCAGCCCAAAAAAATGTTACAAAAGATTTTTACTGTTGGGGATTACTGGATCCCACCTCTTATTTTGAAAGATCAGATGCTGCTAACCAGCTAGCCCAGTTTCAAGTCCAGTTTCTCTGCTGCAAACTGATCAAGTCACTGTTGCAGAGGATGTCGTTCAGATGCCTCTCCTTCAGGCCACGAGGGCCCATTTCACAACAGAGTAGTGGCTTTAAATGCTGTGCTTGAATCTTTCATCCAACACAGGTTCTTGAACAGGTTCGCACTTCTTCCACTACTGATCTTTAATGTAAAACCACGACCCAACATTAATGCTGTACACAGCTATCCCCCACAGTCACGAGTGCCCCACTCACGCCCGTAAAGCAAAGACCCAGATGGTTACAATATGCAAAGCAGCAGCAGCACTGCGATCAGACTAATTTCACCCGCTTGGATGAGGTAATCCTCTTTCAGCATCGCTAGGCTAATCCACACCTACTTCACTGTTTTTACTACTTTTACTCTGTTACCAACAGCACTCTGCTTTGAGCGATGATAACTAGCATGAATCACCGGTAAACACAAAGTCTAAACCCCGTTGAGGGTTTCACATGATGAGTTGAGGAAGAGGAACTCGTCTGGCGTTTTTTCCTTTTCTCGTTGGAAGTTAGCTTCCTGAGAATAGCAGCCTTCTTAAAAGCGATAATTATGACTGTGCTCAACTAGAAACGGAATTACAACCTCATATGTTTGAAGCTCTTAAGCAGAAACGTATTTGGGAGTTATACTGGACGCTAACGGCGCCGCTCAGGCCGGTGGGAGACGGGCCAGCTGTACGAGGCTGAATCCCTGTTAGAGATACTTGACGTTCATACGGTTAGTCACGTTAACCTGCCGAAGCAAGAAGTCGCTATGAAACATATAAAACAAGTCAGTTAAAACGTAGAGTGGCTGGTCACGTAGCTATGACAGGGTCGAGGAAACTTGTTTCTTTGAAAACAGTGTTGTGCAACGCGGCGGGGAGGGGAAGGATGAGTGTTCGCCCTGAGCAGAAAGAAGCAGGTGGCGATACAACAAAAGGCGTCTCTCATAATTAAAGCTAGCATGATGGCAGGAAGCTTTTTCAACTTACTTAGAAAAGTGAAAAACAAGCTAACCTGCGTGTGTTATGTCGGACAGGTCATAGTTCTTGGCGCTCCGAGGAAACTCCTTCAGTTTACGGTTTGACAAGTTGAGAGCCCCGCTCGTGGCAGCCTCCTCGAGCGCTTTTTCCACGCTACGACTGGCCGCTACTGTGGCAGGCAGCTGGGCTCCATCCCCAGCAGCCATCAAACGTACAGGTCTACCTCCTCTTACACTTTGTTTGAAGCGTCCACTCCACGTTCATACCCTGTAGGTCCGTGTAAAATCCAGAGTGGGCGTTCTTCGTGGACACTTTCAAAGCAGGGAATTATTTCTTTTTTTAACGCAGGCTTCGCTCAACAACGGAAGCTCTCGATTCCGTTACTGAACGAGGGGCTGTCAATCTTCCAGGAAGTCGCGCCAAGCTACAAAATGTCGCGACTGTTTTACGGGAAGCCCGGGTCTCTCCTTCAAAATAAAATACCAGAACCAAAATAAAATAGTGTAGTAAACCTCCGACGGTTATGAGTGCTGCTCTGTATGTGGCAGGTTTTTAGCAGAGCAAACAGAAAAATAACATTGCACCAATAAAAGAGCTCACAATACTGACAACTGTGCATATTTTAAGTGACTAACTAAACTCATTTTTAGCAATAGATGATATGGTTTGGACATTTTATCGTCAGTTGTGATAATTTTAGATTCAGATTTGGACTTCTAGGCTCCTCGTTACATGAAGAAGAATTGCAAAATGTTGGGAACTGTAACACTGGCACTATCACAAGGGTTCAGTTTAGAATGAACTGGGTTTACAGCACATATCTATTCGCTTTACATGTCAAATGATGTACGGTCCATCACAAAGAAATATATAGAGAAATAAATGTTGATAGGTTACATGAAAAGTAGAATAGCCTTTTATTATCATTGTACATGTACGGTGAAATTGTGGGTGCTCCACACTAACTGTGCATGAAATGGTAAATGGCCTGTATTTGTATAGCACTTTACTAGTCCCTAAGGACCCCAAAGCGCTTTACACATCCAGTCATCCACACATCCACACACACATTCACACACTGGTGAATGTGTGTGTGGAATAAAATATAAACAGTTGTACAGCAAGAATTAATAACAGCCAAGAGGAGTACATACAAACAAGAGAACCATATACAAAACAGGAGGAGGGCGCACATTACAGGTTGCAAACTGATGAAGGTTAATCAGACCATGGCTCAGATTGGTAAGTGGGTGGGTAGGGATGGGGTGTGGGAGGGATAGTGTTTGTTAACAGTCTGAATGGCCAGAGGGATGCAAGGGATACAGTAGAAGGCCAGCATCAGCTTCTGGTCCAGGTTATTCTTCCTCCGTGTCCTGAGGAAGTGTAGCTGCTGCTGAACAAGGCTTGGTTTGGGCCAGGAGTACAGGAGGAGGCCCTAATCTATACTCAGTACAGAATATTTAAGTGTCCTTCCTGAATGTGGCTTAAACTCTACAATAATCAGGACTGAGTTAAGTAAGGTTAAATTAGAACACGTGGGTTAAACCTCATAAGGACAGGTAATCATACATAGTGCTGAAAGTATTCATGGGTTCAAAATACATATATTAAATGAAAACTGTGCAAAAATGATTTCTGTTGAATATTTGCTGCTCATTGTGGAACTGAGGTATAGAATTAGTAAAAAGGTTACTGTGACCATTTAATCCTCTCTGAAACCGAGCGTAGAATTTAAAAAGAAATATTGAATCACAAGTTCCACCTTTCCAACTAGAATGATCTTTGTAGAAATTACGACTACATACGCTCACCGTGATGACTGAAATCCAGTTGTATGGTTGCATTACCCTCAGCACCAGGTGCTGATGGGCAGCTGATGGAAACATGACAACCACCTACACAAACACTCATTCTTGGCGACCTCCCACACTGTGGTCGACTTGGCCAGCAGCACTGGGAAATTTGATGTAGACACTGCTCAGTTCACAAATATCCCTGCAGACTTTATCTGCCAGTTGACCCCTATTAATGAGTACAGAAATCACGTGCCTGTTGGTGTTCATTTAGACCCTCACTAATATTGCCAAACAAAAGTTAAATCAGTCTCCATGAAGGATTAATTTAAAGCCTCTGTGCAGTCACAGCACTCCTGGTTAAATCTGTAATTATTCAAAAGTCTTGAAAAACTAATTGCTTTGAACTAAGACAGATGAAATGGCCATTTGAATTAGCTTTGTCTATTAAGCCTTATAACGCAGTTATGTTGCCTATTCTGGGTTTTATTTTGTTAGGATTAACCGGAAGTGAAGCAACGGTGTGTTTGTCGACGTAGCTTTCACGGGGGTTATAAGGGGTGCGGCCAACGCGAGGGTAGAGGGAAGCATGGGCGTCGCCTCAATGAAAGTATTTTTGAGGCAGACTCGAGGAGGCGGAGACTGTGTGAAGCCTGTTAATATAATAAATGTATTTATATCTACATTAAAGTTTCAGAGTGTAAACTTTTTACAACACAATCATAATCACGCAAGCTTTTTCCAAATGAAGGCAGAGCCAGGTGAGCCAATAACAGTTCCACTTATCTCACTGAAGTTAATGAAATTTTCTTTAATCTTTCATTTTCATTACAGTACCGACGGGATTAAATTCAATATTACTGTGTCCAGTATTTTCATGTTTCAAACATCCATATGAGACATACTATAGCTATAGTTACAGAGTGATTTCACTGTGTGTTTGTGATTCGGATGCATTCCGGTTTGCAGTGTGTGGCTCTTGTTGGAGGGTTGTTTGGGTTTATAAATAGTTGATATAGAGGATTCATCATCCTGCAGGAATCATAGGTTTGTCCTTCTTTAATCTACATTCAATGTCCCCATTTTAAAGTGTGATGGTTGTAAAATAGTTTACATTATTAAAGAAATGCAGTTTCTTATTCCTTTATTTCTTCTGGCAATGTGTTGTTTCAGTTCTCTGACTGATCGTTGATAATTACAGTGTAAATAATGTTTGTTTATTCTCCACCATAAGTTTGTCACGGTCCTGGATTCTGAGCGTAGCAGAATGTTTTAGTTCTGTTCAATATGATGTTTTCCACATAGTCTGTTCTTCATTTACATCCTTTTAAGTTTGTATTTAAGTTTAAATCTGAGTTTATTTTTCACGAGTCTACTCTCTGATTTCCCTACTTTTATCCACAGTTATAGTCCTTCCCTACTCTTCAATCTTCTTACCCTGTTCCCTGTTCTTAAGTCAGCTTTGGTGTCAGATGTTCACATGTTTTGTTATTTCCTGTTTTATTATAGCTTCTTACCTCCTGTGCACTGGATTTAGCTTTGTGTCCTGTGTTTTGTTTTACCTGTTCCAGCTGTGCACAAAATGTGCACATTGTGCTTTTCATTTCAGGTGGTAGAGCGGGTCACCTACTCACCGGAAGGTTAGTGGTTCGATCCCAGTCTGCTCTAGTCTGCATGCCTTGGGCAACGCCCATGTTCCGATGCATCCATCAGAGCGTGAATGTGAGTGAATGTTAGATAGAAGCACTAAAAACCTTAGATAAAGTGTGTGAATGGGTGGATGCACGAGTTGTATAAAGCTCTTTAAGTGCTCAGTGACAGTAGAAAAGCGCCATATAAGAGTTGTATCCTTTGTCTCACTTCAGTTCTTTGTTGTGTCATACTAACCATTTGTCTGCCTTTGTATATCTGTCACGTCACGAGTCGCCTCGGGGGGACGCCCTAGCATGTTGATCCAAATCGAGCTGACGTTCCATGTGATGCGACGAAAGATGCCCTGACCGATGTATCACGTCATGTGTCGCCAGGGACCCACACCGTTGGCCAAGGATCCTTGTTTCCAGCTGGCACCATGAGGAGGTGGTGTTGGGGTTTCACCAGGCCCTCCCGGATGTAGGCTCACGAGCCAACGCAGCATGGCCTAAATAGTGTGAATCCACTGGCATCCAGTGCGTTAAGAGCATGCCCGAACACCTCAAAGCTAAGATCAACAAGAGAGTCATATGGCCGGTGGCCCTATAGGAGCGGAAGATGGAGATGAAGATGCTCAGGTGGATGGTGGGCGTAACCCGCCTGGATCATGTGACAAATGAAGTTGCCCCAGTCGAAAAGAAGATGAGGCAAGCGCACCTACAGTGGTATGGACACATCATGTGCAGTGTGGAAAATTTGGTGTCAAGAACAGCCCTCTGACTTGACTCTGGAGGCTGCCGACTGCAAGGAAGACCGAAGAAGCGGTGGATGGACGCAATCACCAATCTCGCCGTAGAGGACACCCAAAACTGATCCAAATGGAGGAGACAGAGCCACGCAGCGGACCCCGTGCTGGGAAGACACTAGGAAAGAGAGACTGAGCATGTGTCTGCCTGTGAGTGTTCCCTCAGCTGTTTGGGGTTGTGGACTCTGTTTTCCACCTGTTGGTCTTTGTAAAACATAAAAAAACGTTCTTTCTTGTTCATTTACCCTGTTCAACAAGTAATAGGTGATAACAAGGTTTTTGAAACACAGAAACAAGATAGTGAATAAAAATTTGTTATATGTCACGTTTCATTTAATTATTACAAAATTAGTAAAATCCAACCATAACCAAAGGTGTATACAATTACCCATACAAGTTTCAGCCCCAGCATCCAACATCAGCATGGAGGAGAGGAAGGCACTCACATCACTTACTAATGACAACAATATTATCATCCTTCCGGCAGACAAGTGTAGGTGCACAGTATTGCTAAAACAGAAAGACTATCATGAGAAATAGACAAAAATACTTATGAGGCCTTAAAACCAGACCCAGGTTGTGGTTACAGGAAGAAGGTGACTATGGAGGCAGATGAAACCATGGTCTCGTACGACGTTACATCTCTCTTCACTCGCATCCCAGTCACGAAAGCGTTGCAGGTAGTCCGTAAGAGATTACAGGATGACACCAACCTCAGCAACAGGACCGCTCTCAGCATCGACCAAGTGTGTTTGAACTGTGTCTTCATTCCACCTACTTCACATACAAGGGTCAGTACTACAGGCAGAAACATGGGTGTGTCATGAGCTCCCCAGTTTCACCCATCGTGGCCAATTTGTACATGGAAGAAGCAAAAAAGAGGGCTTTGCAATCCTACCCTGGAACACCACCAAGCCATTGGTTCAGATATGTGGATGACACCTGGGTGAAAATCAAATCTCAGGACGTTCCACAATTCATGGATCACATTAACTCGGTGGACCAACACATCAAATTCACCAGGGAGGATATGAAAAGTGGCAGGTTAGCCTTCTTAGACTGTGAGATTTCCATCAGTAATGAGGGACATCTAAAAGCTGACGTGTACCGTAAACCTACACATACGGATCAGTATTTAAGGACACCCACAAACTGGGTGTCATCAGGACGCTACAACACAGAGCGAACACCATCCCCACTGACACAGCAGCCAGGGAGGCAGAAGAACATCAAGAAGGCCCTGAGTAAATGTGGTTATCCCAGCTGGACTTTTGTCAAAGCTGGAAAGACACCTAAAGAAAGCTCCAGCCGATCCAGGAGAGAAGGACAATTGCTGCCCAAGCGAAAACCTGTAGTGATCCCACATGTGTCAGGAGTATCGGAGCAGCTGAGACACATTTTTTCTAAACACCGGGTCTCTGTGGCTTTTAAACCCCAAAACACACTGCGCCAAAAACTGGTCCACCCCAAGGATCGGGTCCCCCGACACAAACAGAGTAACACAGTACGCTGTTAAGTGCCAGGAGGATTGTCAGGATTTATGCATCGGGGAAACCAAACAATCTCTGTCACAACACAGAAGAGCCACCTCGTCAGGCCAGGACTCTGCAGTCTATTTACACCTACAGGCCAGTGACACTCTTTCAATGATGAGGATGTAACATCCTGGACAGGGAGGAACGCTGGTTGGAGGGCGGAGTCAAGGAGGCCATTTACGTGAAAAGAGAAAGACCATCTCTGAATGGAGGAGGGGGCCTAAGGGTACATCTTTCAATCATGCTGTGTTGCTGTGTGTAACTGTGGTCATAAAAATTACTACAGTTAAATTTTTTTTTTAAATTGTATAGTAGAAAGTAAAAAAAGAGACATTTTTCTGTCGTTTACCCGTTTATAGCTTAATGACTTTGTGTAGTATGAAGGCCAATAAGGGAGGTTTTTATCAGCAGGAAAAGCTGTTAAAGTCCATTCTGCTTGTACTTGTTTGTGGTGCACAGCAGCTCAAACAAGTTGGGAATTATAACATAATAATAGACTAATTTAAACACTCAGACAATGAACCATGGCTACATGCACAAAGACACTTGTATATATATAGTTTATTTTATGTAATACTTAATACTGAATTGTAAACTAAGTCTTTTTAAGGAAGCAAGTTTTTATTCAGTGTTATCATAACAGCTTTATTTTTATGCATTTACTACTGCCAGGGAGAGCACACATGAGGCTAAAGTCCTGGACAAGTTTGAAACATTTCATTGACGAACATGGAAAATGCCTGAAAATAAAAATGAGCATCACTTTATCCTAATTTCACTACTTTACAGATAGACTCTAGGCATTGGCATCCTTCATGTAGTGGAGCCAATGCATCCGAACAGAGGGCGGCCCAGGAGGTAATAATAAAGAGAGTTGATGTGTATCTGGCCTCCTGCTCTGACAGTTTCCTGCTCATGTAAATGTTCGGGCAGCTGATCCCCTTTACTTGGAGTGTAGAGCAGGGGTTCCCCACAGAGTAATGTAATGACCCACCCGACACCCTGTCATGCTTGTCACATTGGGAGTGTTCTTTCAGTACCCAGTACAGTGGTCTCCAGCTTCACTATATAAAGGAGAGAAACCTCATTAGTTTTATCATGCACGCCTGTCCCTCCGACCCCCCTGGCACTGCCCCTTGAGCTCACTGCACCACCCCTCCCTTGCAGCTGAGGCAGGGACCACGCCTCCGCCACAGCCTTCTCTTTACCTGTACGACCGCTGCCTGACACTGCTCCGTCCACTGGACCAGACCTGGGGCGAGATCAGTCAACGGGCTGATCAGTTCCGTGAAGCCTGGCATGAACTGACAGTAGTACCCAGCCAGCCCGTGGTCAAATCCAGTGTTGTGAAAAAACAAGCGGTGCGTACCTGGTCCAGGAGCTCAGCTCCCCTTGCTTTCACTCTGTCTTTCCTCAAACAAAGGAACACTGCAGACTCCTATGGGAGTCACTGACAAACTTATGCTTACAGCTAGATAGCGCAATGAAAAAACACCTCTAAGTACTGGGTGAATCCTACAGAACTAGACATGCAGTATAGAATGAAAATATACATTAGCCACTATTCTCAGGGACCAAGAATGCCTGCGGTGAAAATACTGGCTTTAAGGTAAACCAGTACGAAACAAACATTTAAAGACTACATTTTTTGAACATGAAAGATAAAGTTACCCAAGAGAAAGAAAATTACACTCCTCAAAACGTGAAGTATAAACAGGAAACATCAACAGTTCCCCTAGATATTTTTTTCTTACTTGGTTATCGTCTTAATGTAAGTCCCATGTGACCCCATCATGAGTAATCCACAGCCGGGCTGGGTGGAGCAGGTCGAATCGGACCCCTTTGACTCCTCAGAGCTAGCGGCAGCTGTCTGCAAAGGCTGCATGTGCTCGCGCCGTCTTGGCGGTATAATCGGGAAAACCAAGATGGTCATATTGTTCACCTTGATCCGCTGAAGCTCCCTTGCCCTCGAAAGGATTTTAACACAGTGTAGTAAGTTAGCTACTATGGCACGGGGCCGCTCATGCGTCTTAGTCTTGGGAGCCAGAGTACGGTGAGTGTGATCTAGCGGCGACTCCTCTGGGAGGTCAAAGGCCTCCTTTAGCAACTGCGAATCGGCATCCGTGGACGCTGACAATTGGTTGTCTTCCAGAACACCAATGATGCGGATGTTTTGACACCGGGACTCCAAATCGTCACATTTATCCTCCAACTTGGCCACCGCCTTAGTTAGATGTTCCACTTTTCTCTGGAGGCAGATGATGTCGTCAGTACAGGTGGACAGGGATCGCTGCATCTCGGTAACCGTTACCTTTAGTTAGGTGAAACTCTCCTACTCTACTTTGAGAGCGCTGACACGGCTACTATCGGTGGCCTGGGCCCCAGTCCCCGACTCAGGACAGGTCAAGGGCTCATCAGGAGAAGCTGCAGGCGAGGCTGGATCAAGTTTCCTCATTTAGTCGGCTTTGGTGGCATTTTAGTGACCGAAATATAAAAGTTTACAATTGTAAAAGGTCTTTGATATTGCTTGGGGTCGAGTCAGAGAAAAAGTGCTCAGTAATAATTGAAAAATAGGGGCGGCACGGTGGTTAGCACTGTTGCTGCACAGCAAGAAGTTCCTGAGTTCAATTCCACCATCAGGCCGGGGTCTTTCTGTGTGGAGTTTGCATGTTCTCCCCGTGTTTGCGTGGGTTAACTCTGGCTTCCTCCCAACATCCAAAGACATGCAGTTTGTGGGGTTAGGTGAATTGGTTAATCCAAATTGCCAGTAGGTGTGAATGCGGGAGTGAATGTGAGCGCGAATGGTTGTCTGTCCCTGTGTGTTGGCCCTGCGATAGACTGGCGGCCTGTCCAGGGTGTACCCCGCCTCTCGCCCTATGACAGCGCCCCCCGCGACCCTAAAAAGGATAAGCGGAAGCGAATGGATGGATGGATATTGAACCAATGCCAAATAAGCACTCTTTAAAGGTTGAATTTCCCGTGTTGGCTGGTAATAACTAGCGCAATGGATTAGTTCACTCAACATATTGAGTTATTTTTGTCTCTCATTTTTGTCTTTCATCAGTGACCCAGTCAGCTACTCTCCAGCTGCACTATTTTCCCACCAAAGATTTTGTTTATTTATTTTCTATTTTTGTTTCCGCTCAAGTCCCAGCAGGAAAAATGACATCAGCGCTTCTCACGCTCTTCATGCCTTTTTCTTCTGAGCTGTCCCTCTCTCTCTCTCCTACACTCAGTATTTCCCTCATGTGGGTTGTGGAAACATTGTTAGTTTAATTCATAACGTGATCTCTCCATATCCAGGACATGATGGCTCACACTACAATATTACTGATTTTACAGTATTGTGATGCAGCCATGTACAACAAAGAACCAACAAGACAGCTCTTCTTATGACTTTACAAAAAGTTTTGATGATTTATTTATTTATTTTTTCAAAGTCCATCTGCTGTGTTAGTCAGCCTCCCCTGACACCACACGGCCCCCAGCAGACCCATGGCTGATTTCCTCTCCTGTTAGGGGGGTGGGGGTGGGGTCAGGGGAGGCTGACCAACACAGCAGATCTCCATCAGCTAATCATCCCTCCTCTCTTTTAGCCGGCTGTTGCGAGCAGCGCCGGACTGAGCTGGAGTGTGACAGCTGGAAAGCTGCACAAACAGGCTGACAGGTCCTTCTGTTACAAGCATAGAGCATATTATTGGTCCCCGGTCCTTTGAATGTTAAATCAGTCTAAAGAAGTGGGCATCGTACTGGATTCACTTTATCTGGCCAGGATCGCTCTGATTTTGAAACAGAACTGTGACCCTACTTTCATCTCATAGTACAGACCTGTATCTCTCCTCTCAGTCTAAGCAAAATGACTAACCAAGATCTAATCATCTGAAAACTTATACTGCCAAAATCATACTTCTGGATCAGACAAAGTCCATACCCTGTGGGCATATTCATTTCAACATGCAGAGACTTTGTGATATCATCTACAGTATATCCCTGCTCACAGCAGGGAGGATTCAGTCGTATCTCTTTTTGTGCCGGGAAGGCTTTTGCTCAAGTTGAACGGCCTTTTAGTCGACGACTTTTCACCTCTTCCTGTATCATCTGGGGTGGTTGGAACAAGTGGTGTAAAAGATCATTATGATGCTCGAGCCATTTCCTTATCAAGGCTGAGTGGAACAGAGTCTACACCCAGTCTTTGGCTAAAATCTTGCATATCTGAGCCACAGCTGTAGGAAGTGATAGATTTCTGGCTGATCTTTATGAGTGGCCGTTGCTCTGTCTCTCTCTCTCTTTCTGCCTGGGAATTTTTACAGGTAGCATGTGAAATCTATGTAACACACAGAGATTCATTCAACATTCATTTAGGATGGATGGATGGATGCAGGCTGTAATTAAATTACTTCAAACACAGAGCACCAACTTTTTCTTCAGTTTGCCTTCTTTGTCTGCTTGTGGCTGGTTGCTTTAGCCTGTTGATGGTGTGGCCAGTTGTCCCAGTCAGCACAGGGAATCCCGTTATTTGAAACATTTGATCATGATGCTACAGCACAGTTCTTCCAGTTATACAAGAATAGCAGCAATTTCCCAACCTTAGAGTTAAATGATATTCAGCGCAATTAGATTTCCAGGATATTGCACTGACCTCTGCTCGAGTACATATGTGTTTTTAGAAAAGAGGTAACGTGCAAGACCCTGATAATTGGTACGTGGGGGAGGCGGGGTGAGCACTCTGCTGTGCTTCATATACTAAACTAAATGGTAAATGGCCTGTATTTGTATAGCGCGTTACTTAGTCCCTATGGACCCCAAAGCGCTTTACACTACATTCAGTCATCCACACATTCACACACAGGTGATGGCAGCTACATTGTAGCCACGGCTGCCCTGGGGCGCACTGAGGCGAGGCTTGACCAAATGGGGCTATTTAATTTTACCATCAACTTTGATAGCTTTCTGCCTGCTAAACCCTAAACTGGATAAGCAGATAAGAAGATGAATGTAAGTGGGGACTTTTATCTATACTAAATTAAAAGTTAATGCCATGTGAAAGAAAAACTAATGCCAGCTTATTTCGATATAAAATGGGAAAGAGATACGTCACATAAACTACATTACCCATAAGCTCTTAGAACGGAACCGCACAGAGAGCTCATTTATTGGCTGAAAAGCTTCAGCGGTAATCACGTGACTGCCGTCATCCGGGTAGCCATGGCTGTATATAACGAGCGGCTGTGGGGGGGAGGGGGTCTAGTTCAAACAACAGTCGATATTCAGTGTAGACGGAGGATATTATTTTGGCTGCCGAGTCAGAGTTTCTTTGTAAGTTTTTAAATATGGTACGTATTATATGTCGTATTAACAAAATATTATAACGACACACTCTGTTTAGGTAGTTTATTTGAAATAAATCTTTATTTGGTAGCGTTGCATTTTCTTTATTAGTTAACAGTTGGCCGCTAGCATTGACTGGTATAGTGAATTAGCATGCTAAATACCCACTGGCTTCAGTGGGGAAGCGCTAGCATGGCTAGCGAATATTAAGCGGACCTTAAGTTAATGTTGGGCTACAATAAGGCGCGTTTCGGCGGAGGCACACTAACAGTACTGGTGTTTTACAGGCTGGTGGTAAAGCTGGTAAAGACTCTGGAAAGACCAAGACCAAAGCGATTTCGCGCTCTCAGAGAGCAGGACTGCAGGTTTGTCCCCAAATTTCATTCATTTTCTCGGTTGCGCAAGCACGCGCTATTAGCCAAAAGTCAGTGGTTCTTTGTCGGTGGCGGGCTCTCATCGGGCGGCCAGCACGGCTTTGCTTCTGTTCACTCGTGTCATTATCCCCGCAGTTCCCGGTAGGCCGTATCCACAGACACCTCAAGTCCAGAACAACGAGCCACGGCAGAGTAGGAGCCACCGCGGCGGTGTACAGCGCGGCTATTCTCGAATACCTTACTGCTGAGGTGACCCTAAGCTCCGTTTATCTTGCACTTCGTTGCTTGAAGTGTTGATCTTTTTGTAAAGGCTGTGTCTCTTTCAGGTTCTAGAGTTGGCAGGAAATGCATCAAAGGACCTTAAAGTAAAGCGTATAACCCCACGCCACTTGCAGCTGGCTATTAGAGGAGACGAAGAGCTGGATTCACTTATCAAGGCCACTATTGCAGGCGGAGGTACGAACATTACAGAGAACTGTCTTACGGTCTTATACTCTCGTACTGTAGTGGTTTACACATTTTGTTGAGGCACAAATCCCTTTTGTGTTGCAGCTGGTGTAAAACTGTAACATCAACACTGTTGTGGCAACTCCTTGTTACAAGGGAGCAGCTGAAAGTGGTTACTGAAATGAAAACTTAACTGTTCAAGTATATAAACTGTTATAACATTTATTTTTTCAGGCGTGATCCCGCACATCCACAAGTCTCTGATCGGGAAGAAGGGCCAGCAGAAGACTGTATAACCTGAAGGGTTCAGCAAGTTGTGCCATCTCAGGATGAAGTCTGCATCAAGTGGTTAAATGTCTTAGATTAGTAATCTTACATTATTTTATGGTAGTGTGCATTTACTACTCTGGGTGGGGTTTGTTTTTGGGTTTTTTTGTTTTGTTTTTTTAATAGTGGGCCCCTCCCCTCTCCTGCAGGTTTTTGGGGGTGGGGGGCGGCTCCAGCCGGCTTGTCTTGGATGTATACGTGTATTTGGCCTTTCTGTTTTTAATCTTCACAGCTTTGAAAGGAGCTCACAGCCACCAAACCTAGTCGATACAGAGTACAGGATGTGCATAGCTTTTGTGAAAACTTAAGATGTGCTTATGTGCTTTGTATGTACCTTTAATGCAGACCATCCATTTCAGGCTTGTATTTCAAAGCATGTTCATTCTCTTTACCACTGGACTGTCATGGACCGGTTCATAACCTTGTTGGTATTTTTGGATTCCTGAATAAAGACTGGATTTGGCACAGTCTGAGTGTTTCCCCTAGTCTTTGTCTTATTCTCTTTGAACAGAGTGCTGTGACTTTCCTCTCAATCATGCAGTGATGTATGACTACAGGTGGCGTAATGTGAAGCTTTGGCTTTCATTCCACTTTTGTTCAGTTTTACACAAAATTGGAGGAATGCTAATGGGCCAGTTAGGTGAGGTGGCTTCACGCGGTGTTTTAGATTTTATTTATTTTTAATACTTGAGGTCTATTGAATATTCAAACTTATTTGCTAATATGCACTGAAATTCTCATGGGTGCAAATGACTGAAAAGTCAGAACTCAACCTCTGTGATGGTTGAAGTTGGTTCAAATTTTCAAAGCCAGACAGACCTTTATTTGTTTACATGACCTGAGTACTAATGAATCCACGTGCTACATCTGATAGCAGATCTTATATTTCTAAGTATGTCTGCACGGTTTCCTCACAACGAGGTGCTGGGTTTACATCCATGATCTGGCTGGGACTTCCTTTAGGGTTTGCATGGCTTCTTTGTGTTCTTGGGCAGCTGCCTGGAGTCCAAACACATGCTTTTAGTGGGGTTGGGTTCATTCATTCTGGATTACCTATAGGTGTGACAGGTGACCTCTGGCTGCTGGGATAGACTCCAGCAACCCCCGTAACCCTGAACTGGATAAGAGGATGAATGACTTTCTACATTTTTAGTGTGTTTTAGTCTTAACTTTAGGGTGGGTGGCGCTATAATCCCAGTGGACTCCCGTTGTGTGAAGTGCTAATTCATATATGAACCTTATATAAAAAAAACAAAAACTTTTAACAGCTTTCAGAAGTGCTTATTGAGCATATATGAGACAAAACAGTCTTATGGGACAAACCAGTCAGTTATTTCCTTCCGTTTCCTTTTCATTAAACATGGTTGTCTCAAAAAGGGTTTGACCAACAACTTTGGATGGGGAGATTTTTCTGTAGCTTAGTTATAATCAGTGGAAGAAAATCAAACACACGACTGTGTTTCCTGCACTTGTTTCAGTTTATGGGAGGAGTGAAACACTGCTGTGTCTGCAGCTTTTGACGAGACGAGATATGGAGGAGACTTTATCTTTATTTTCATTGCATAAACGGCCAAGAGTGTCATGGTGAAATGCAAACGTCCAAGTTTTAAACTGTCAGGGTTCATCCCCCTTACGTCCCTACTGCAGTGACCTAAACATTTGAAGTCTGTGGTCTAGTGCACTCGGTGGCTTTTTAAAGTGCTGCAGTGCCAACACGCAAGAGTTTTCTGTCTTTGCCTGTGTTCAGAGTTACAGGAGTGTTGTACATGTGAGTTTTTAAAATGATATACTGCAGGCGTAACATCGTAAATCCAATTGTAGTATATGATTCACTTCATAGAAACAACTGGGAGACCACGTTTTTATTTCATTTCACTGAAATTGTAAGAATTCTGATTGTTTTTAAAACTAAAGGTGCCTCAAGTTTACTTTTAGAAACCAAAGAAGCGTTTGGACATTTCCCATTATTGCAAACATATTAGACTGGTCTCTGCTGCATTTAAAAGGTTCTTCAATGCAGCACCCATACCTGATATTGAATACATGCTTTCTAATGCATTAAAGTTTACTGAGTAAAATGTTCATAGAAATAAAAACAGAAAGCTAACAGCAGGATATCATTTAATTGTAATTGAACTGTCCACTGTTGCCCACTCACATCCTGGGCCTTCTGACCTCAGTAAGTCACATGATAGGGTGGGGCTACGTTTCACAGTGGGTTCACCTGAAACCTTGGCTGTATCCCAATTCAGGGTCTGCAACCTTAAAGTACTGTCTAACCTTCGTAGCGCTGCCCAGGTTGCCTAGCAACCATGATAGTAACAGCTGGAAACGTTTCATACAGCTTTGTTTGACAGAAATGAAGGAGAACATATTTTGTACATTTGTTTCTACATGAGCTCTGTGTGATGTGTTTAGTATCTGAGGCTGAGACCACAGGACTGTAAAACATGATTGTTGGGCTTCATTTCTGTGCTGAACAGTCATTTAAGATTAGTTAGTAAATAACAATTAGCTAATGTTGTTCATGAGACTAAAGTCATGTCACTTTGGTAATGTAAATATAATATGGCCAATATTATAGTCACTATATTAGTCATTATTAGTTATTACAGCAGTGAACATGAACTCTGAGCTTCAGTAAAGATTCAAGTTGCATTTATTTATATTTCCTATCTCCTTAAATCTTCACTCAAAGACAATTATCTTTGACAGTGCATCTATAGATGTATTACATACAAGAGACAAATATTGGTCTTTTAATATGTTGGCATTACTAAATTTGGCTCAATGCTTACATATATGTGTAAAAAGTGTAAAAACAAAATGTACGAGCTGTGAAAACTGTGTCTGATAGAATGAAGAGTAGACTGATATATGAAATATTCCTTTATTGGGTGAGAAAATCAGACCATGTCATAACTGCTTTAAGTCATACAGAAAAGATATCAGAGCCTTAAACAGGCTGACTTCTGCTAAATGGGTCAAACTGGGCAGAAAGTCTACAAACACATAACATCCTTAACACATAACATGAAAGTACAAACGTCACTAATGTCACATAACTTTGCCGACATGTGGCCAACATTAATGTTTTAATGTTCTTCGTTATTAAACATTCGCACATAAATAAGTGACATAATATTCAGTTCTTACTTTAAAAGTTTACTCTTCGGCCGCCCCTCTTCTGCTGTTTTTTTCGGCAAAATTATCCACACCCACCGCCGCGCTATGGAGTCTGGGATATGTTGGGCCATGGAGTCTACACCGCCACATCCTTAAAATTCAGGGAAATGAAGGACGCATTTGAAGGCCGCATTTCGAGAAGCCTTTGAATTGGGACAGCCTTCGTCGCGTCGCTGTGACGTAATCGGCCTTAAAATGCGGCCTTTAAGGCTGCAGACCCTGAATTGGGATACGGCCCTTGGCTGATTGTGACCTACACCCGTTTTCACACCTTGGCTCGTGTGATTAGGCAGAGGATCAATAGGGAGTCCATGACCCTCTTAGGGGGACACTCACACGGGACCTAAACCTGGGATTCTCCACCAGTTGCTCTCAGAACTGAAGAAACTTCTTGGATAAAACGTCTTCAAGAAATTTAAAGCAGTTCAGACGCTTTTCTTTCGCAGCTCCTCAGACTGTCCACCCTGTTAGCTTGGTTAAGTAGCCATGAAGAGTAGAAGGCCAAGTATGAGTTTCAAACAGTAAACACATTTATTTTTAAACCCTGCAAATAAACAACATTAACATCAAAAGTTTTACATTTCCTAAATGTATCCCACAATCTGAATATAACACCCACTTCCCTGCATTTGATCCGCTGTGTTAAATATGATTAAGAACAGAATGCAATCATTTGCAAATCCTATAAACCAGGATTTTAACCAAAGTGAGAAAATGAAACATTTAAAGAAAAATATTAGCCCATTTTGAGTTTGATGGCAGCATCCTCTCTCCAAAAACTAAAGGCTTTACGATGTTTAGTGCTGGACCATGTTGGTTAATGTGTAAACTTCTGAAACGTTCAACAGTTTCCATTTTGATTAACCTGACCAACATATAACACAGAACACCTTTGAAGTGGACCTCGCACCCTGTCGATAACTTCAAACACGTCGAGGTCTTCAGAGGCTGAACTTTGACCCAGCATCACAAGGAGCGCCATAAACACTTGTTACGGTTATTAGAAGGAAGCCAGCCTTTACACATCCCCACAATGACATCGTGACCAAGGGTCTGTTGCATGATTTTTAACATGGCTGCAATGTGTCGTCTGCTGAGTCATCGTTTAATACAACAACGTACTGAAAGAGAGCATTCAGCATCGGACTGAGCTGGACTAACCTTCCCTTTCAAAAGTGAAAACTGCAACATAAAACTGGAATACAACCAACTTCTAATGAAATGTAACATTTTATAACATGGACACAGATTCCAGGTGAGCTGTGTCTTCCAGGACTGGATTTACCAGAACAGGTATGAGGACGGTGCCTGACGGGCATGTACGAGCTGGAGTGGATCCCAGCTAACACAGGGTGAGGAGACAGACGACCGTTCACGCTCACACTTATTCACCAGTTAACCTAACCCCACCACCTGAATGTCTGTGAACTGTGGGAGGAGGCCAGAGGCCCCTGAGAGGACCCACACAAACACGGGGAGAACATCCAACCTCCACAGTGTTAGGATGCCTGGGTCATTGACCCAGGGTTTTTTTGAGTTTATTAAAATATTTATCATTTCTAGTCGTTGGTTTCTTAGAGTTCTGTCTTATGGTTTAAGTCTCTGTGTTCTCTAGTTGTTCTGTCTCCCCTGTCAGCTGTATCCCCTTGTCAAGTTCCCGTCTCTGTGTTATGTTTCCTGCTTTACTTTGAAAGTCCGTGTCTCATGTAAATGCGTCTGGTTTTGCTTCCTTTGTCTCGTTAGGCCTGATTTGCTGTGTGTTTCCCTCCTGTTACCCATTCCCTGATTGCTCCCTCTGTGTATTTAAGCCCTGTGTTTCTCTGTGTCTGTGATCTATCCTCATTTATGCTGTGTGTTCTGGCTGTCTGCTTATGTAAGTTTATTTGGATTTTTGTTATGTTTTCCCATCCAGCAGTAAAAGCTGAGTTTTGAACACTTTTGCCTGCAGTGAGTCTCCACTTTGGGTTCACTACTCCTGCCTGCACACAGCCTTCACATGACACACAGAGACTCTCTCTGCACTAAAAGCACAAAATAAAAATCACACCGTCATGTAATTTAAGAAACTGGTCTTAAAAAACAGTTAATCTAATATGTCCAAATGGAGCCTGTGTGTGTGTCCAAGGTTTATTGAAACGTGTCCTTTTATACTGGTATGTATATTTATACCTTTATTTCTCTATTTATCTGAATATTTATCCATCATAACTCTGTTTCTACACTCACTTTATATGAGTGCTTGTTGTTTCTTGTATATTTGCTGCTATGACAACTCAGTTTCCCTCCTGGATTAATAAAGTTTTCTGATTCTGAAATACAGTGAGCCATTATATTTGTAGTTTCTAACTAACAATATAAAGGCTCAGCAACCGATAGAGCCACAGCACGTCCCACTGGCAGCTGAAGGAACTTTTAAACAAAGGACTTTGTAATTGAAGCTTTATTTATACAGGTCGGCTCATTGAGACTCAATGTCTCATTTACAAGAGAGACCTGTTCCAGACAAACATATTAAAATGACAACAATAAAAGAAAAGTTTGTGTAATGTACTCGGTCATATTAAAATGAAAACAAGTTCCCAGAGATGGTTTCACAAAAACATGTGTACGTCTTTTGAAGTCTGCAAGTGAAATCAGCTGAGAGCCTTAAATCCTTCGGTTATGTTTTCCATGAAGACGGAGCAGAAAAGGAGAACGCCTTCTTCCCAAGCTCTGCATGAACTGATGGAACAGTGGATGTAATGATGTCCTGAGACTGCAGGCTATGACTAAACTGTTTGCCTAACATGTACTCTGATAAATAGGAGGCAGTAAACCAGAAACAGATTTATAGATCAAATGATACTAATGGACCATCCTGTGTGAGACCAATGAGGACCAGTTAACCAGAGAACACAGAGTACAGTGGTGTGTTAAAGGTTTACAGACAGTTATAAATCTTAATGCCCCATGATGGACAAAATCCAACAGATGAAGAGAGCGAGCAGAGTCATTCATATAAATCATGTCACTGTAATCCAGGGCAGGTAAAAAAAGGTGGCAGCAACAAGCTTTTTCCTGTGAAACATGATCTGTTCCTGGAAGAGAAGCCCAACTTCAGCCTCAGTGTCTTTATTAGATGTTCAATGTGTGGCTTATAGGAACGACTGTCATCAATCACAATACCGAGGTCTGTGTACGAGGCCACAGTTTCAATAGAAATACTTTGAGCAGATACAGGAGAAGGAAATAAAGCCGGACACAGACATGTAGAGCCAAATACTGTCAATAAGGCCTCTGCAATGCTCTGAAGACAGTTAAACCTGTCAGGTAGTGATGTCCAGCAGGTGGAAATGCAGCTCCATGAACACGCACAGCTGTGGATTCCAGCTGTGTTCGTAGTTCTGTAAACTTTGACCCCACAGAGTCGAGCTTTTCAGTTCAATCAGCTGCCTTTCGATGTCCTCTGTGTCCAGCCAGTTAATGCGACACAAACCCAGCTGCTCATTAAAGCTTCTGGTTTGATCAGAAAAGAAAACATTGGTCCAAACACCTGAAAGTCCCAAAAACACATTGTGAATTCTGTCTCGAGTATCCGGATGTATCCGAGTATTTACGTGGTGCTGATGCTCCTGAAGCTTTTGAAGTGTCTGAATGTGGAACTTTCAGCATTGCTTGAAAAAACTGACAGCGAGCAACGTCCCTCTCACCGGTAGGCTAAGTGATTTTTAGCCAGTTACAAGTTGAATCTGGTAGTTGGGGTTGTTAGCTAAGATACCGTCATTAAGAAGCGGCACAACTAATGTGTCTATGCGAGCTAATTCGCGATGTGCACCGCTGGCCCGGCCATTTATTTTTTAATGCACCTTCCCAGATTACTTCACTGCGTGTCGTGCCCAGGGCTGGACTGGGACCAAAAATCAGCCCGGGCATTTTGACTAGAGACCGGCCCACCAGGTATTAAAGCCATAAAGCCTTTGAATGAAAACAAACACTGTTGTGACAGTGATGTACAGTCTTGTTCCTGGTGTTATTTGTCTCTCAGAAAGAGTTCATAACTTCCCTTCAACTCAATCACGTCACCTAAAAGGTAAACCTGTTTCTCCATCACCTGCTCAGCTCTGATGATTCAGTAAGGACATCTCCTGGCTTCATCTTCATGTTTCCCTCTCACCACATATCCAAACCGACATCATGACCAGCAGCTTCACAGCTGTGGCTCCAGCAAACATCAGCTGATACTAGAAATTAATATTAAATAAATTCTAACAACAGCTGATCAAGCTTAAACGTGCTGCTGTTGTTTAGGGCGACATCTGCTGGTTTCCTCTTTCTGGCACAAATTAGGCGATAAACAAACAAGAGAGAAAAGCCGATCAGCTGATCATTGATCAGTTTCATGATTGAAGTAGCAACAGGAGAGGGAGGGGAGAGAACAACAGTGTAAAGACACAGAATAAATCCAGCTTTGTGTCTTTTCCATTCTAGCTGAAGTCCGGGACAAACTGTGTTCCTTCTCAGCTCAACACGAAACGCATAATATTTTCTCTGAATACGAGACGATTCTGTTTTTTACAGGACGTTTGGAAACTCTACTAAAATAAAGTTCACTATCAGTAACATCATAGCACCACCCAGCTGAATAACCTCCGTCATGCTAGCTAGTACGCAGTACGAGTTATTGTAACTGACTGTAAAAAGTCAGCACAAGGAAAATAGACTCCACCTAAACTTGGTTTATATCTGATCCAGATAGACTGCAGGTCATAACTTCTTACCTGAAGTTCAGTTCACCTGACACTCGGACCGGCGGCCGCCTCGGGTCTCTGCTCCTCCTGCCTCCCCTTTCCCTCATCCACCTGCTGCCTCTGTGGAAGCTCCGCCATAGCCACCACCAAACAACTGACTTATTTTTACACATCGACCAGCATCCGGCCAATCCACCACCTTCCATCGTTTATACCGTTACAAAAAAATAAAAAAACATCATCGGCCCATAAAAACGAAAAATCCCCATCAGTATGCCCGATGGCCAGTCCAGCTATGGTCGTGCCATCAGTTAACCCTTCACGTTCCAGCTGTGACACGTGTGCCCAGGGTTGCCGACCCCTGCTCTAAAGCATCTGATCTGGATTCCTGAGATCAAATATATTTTCCTTTGGCTTTGTTTTCTTCCCATTTGTGGTTTTAATGTAGTGTTACATCCTGTTTGTTTGCTTCCATCTGTATACATGTCCAGATTCACTGTTATGTTTCTATTCTTACATTGCTGTGTGATCACTGTTCCCTCTGCTAACTGATGTGACCTTTTGTATCTTACACTGATACTTGTCATATTTGTATCTGCGCCTAAAAGATAAAAAGTTTTCCATGCTAAAACACAGCTCCACCTCCTGCAGTTCTCCCTCTGAACCACTAGATGTCTCTGTTATCTAAATGAAGACGTGCAGCACAGCAACCACAGCAGCGCTCAGATCACACGTGTCCTGTTATTATGTATAAAAGCATGAAACAGGTGAGACAGGTGGGATCAATATTAATGTTGTGGAAATATATGAAAAAGCAACAGAAGAGTGAAAACATTTCCTGTTTCTAGAAAGATCTTTCAGCTCATAGCTGCTCACAGACTGTATTTACAAGTGACAAACTGCAACTCTACAGTACATCTACAGTATATATCAAATATATTCTGTATTCAAATCTATTGAGTGATGTTTGAAAGTCTTTCCAGGTGAGTTTGATCCAGGAGGGTCTGAAGCCAGAGTCAGACAGAGACTGTGCAGAGACTGTAGAAGGACAGAGCAGCAGCAGAGCAGTCCAGATACACTGATGATCCTCTGTCAGATCCAGAGGGACACACAGGGATGATGCTGGACTCTACATTGTGTCTGACAGTGGAGCTGTTCTCAGAGCAGTTCACTCTGCAGCACTGACAGTCATCTGCACTTCTTCTCATTCCTCTGTCAGTCACTGCTGGATGAAGCTCTCCTCTCCACCTCCCAGTAACATGGCCCAGTCAGAGCGTCTCTACACACAAGCTGCTGCTGCTTCAACCTCTCTGGATCATCAGGACACAGCTCCTCCTCTCTCAGCACACACACCGTCCTGTTTACCATCATCAGCTCCACCTGCAGAGAGAAGAAGGAAGAGCAGAGGAGATAAACGAGTGTTTCCAGAGACTCTTCATCAGCTGTCAGTCAGTGATGCAGCACATCCAGTATAAAGAGCAGCAGGGACTTCAGTGCTGGGACTGTACTAGGACTCACTGTTGCTTCACTTTTTCTAATCTTTGGATTTTTATTGAAGTTGATGAAAATGTTTTTCCCTCCTAGTTTGAGTTTGGACTTTCATTCATTAGAAGAACCTTGGTGTGTCCACTCTGAGCTCTGTAGGAACCCCAACAACAAGCCCAACAATCCAGATGGACGGTTCCAGCTGTTAACTGGAGGAATTCCATCCAAACATCTGCTCTCACTAAATTCTTCCTCACCTACAGACTGTGTTCTTCACTGCTTTAAACTTGGAAATGAACGCAGTCATTGGTCTGCGTGCTGCTTTGTTCAGAGAGCTGATTGGCTGTTGACAGCGTTTGATCAGAGCGTGTCAGCCGTTACTATGGTGACCATAAAGGTCAGAAACAGGAAGTGATTGTGTCCAATCCTGAAGCCTGTCACCATTCTCCTCTCACAGCTTCACTGAGAAGCTGCAGCTTTACAGGAAACTCTGGATCTTTGTTTCATACTGACTGTGTTTAGTACAATACTGCTGACAGCACCACCCACTCACTCCATCACTCTACTGACCCCAGAGTCTCCAGTCTGTAGTCTGGACTCTGCTGAAGATCAGACAGCTGCTTCACATCTGGATGCTTCAGGTTGTTTCTGTACAGCTCCAGCTCTCTCAGATGGGAGGGGTTGGACTTCAGTGCTGCTGCCAGATAATCACAGCTGATCTCTGACAAACCACAGAAACTCAATCTGTATAAAGAATGAAAGATGTAAGTTTATTAGACAAAGTGTGAGCTTGAAATCATTCAGTGTTTCATCATCTGTTCAGAGCTGAAGAAGGTTCAGAATGTAGAAGTTTAGAAAATGGAAACTCCAAACAGCTGAAGCCAACAGGAAGCAGCTTCAAACAGGAAACTGTGCAGAGTTTCAGACTATATGTCCTGATGCAGCCAGTTGGATTTTGGAGATTTGAATCTCTGTTCTGTGACTAAGTCCTTGAATCATTTCTTCCAGTTGGTCCAACAAGACAGACTAAGTATTGGACATGTGTTGTGGCTCCATTAGGGGAGCTTCTAAATGTGATGTGATGGCCCCTCTGGGTCTGTCAGGTCACAGGACTGAAGAGAGCTCAAACTGGGCACACAGTTGTTCCAGTCTGGACCAAAGACTCTATACTGGGACTGAGGGACTGCTTTGACTGCACCCACTGGGACTTTTTAAAGGCTCATGTTCTCACTTAGATCATCGATTTCTACTTACATTTCTTTCTGGGGAAAATGGGGATTACTTTGAAAACAGGAAGTATTTTCCCCAATAAGCAGCCCTGGATTAGTAAATCACTCCAACATGTTCTCAGGCAGAAGAAGCTGTCTTGTTATGAGGGAGAGAAGAAAAAGATTGAGGCACAGAAACTTGTTGAAAGAGAGATAAAGCAGCTGAAATCAGGTGTAAAAGTAAAGCAGAGGATGAGCTGAATAAAGGACACTCAAGGCTGGCTTGGAAAGGAATGAAGTCCATGGTGGGGATGCAGAACAAGGAGCAAAGATGAATGTGATGCTGAATCAGCAGAAGACTTGGACTCATTTGATTCCAGCTTTGATATCATTGATTTCAATGAAGAGCTTTGTGATTGTAGCAAAGGGCTGGTAGCTCTGAGAGTCCCACTGATGAGGTGTTTGTGTGGAAATCTCTTAGTGGGACCAAAGAGAGAAAAAGCCCTGGTCCTGATGCTGTGGGAGGGAAATGATTGAAGTGTGCTGTGAGGAACTGTCTGGGAGATTTTCACACATTTTCCAGTCCTCCTTGGAACAACAGGAAGTTCCCAGCATATGGAAACAAAGGTTAAGTGTCCTATGGCACTCAGTGATGATGGTGCTGTGGCCCCACCACCTCCACCTCTTTGTAAAGGAACTAACTGTAATCTGACACTTCAAATGGAACTAAGACTTCCTCCACTAGGTGGCAGTGTCTGATGAGAAAGTGTTAGTGGAGCTGGCCTGGAGTCAGAAACAGGAAGATGCAGGATTTGGGCTGAAATGGGGAAAAGTGGTTCGCACTAGTGCCTTAAAGCAAGAAGGTTGTAGGTTGAAGCTTGTTGGCCTTTCTGTGGAGGTTGGATGTTCTCCCACAGTCCAATGAAAAGCTGCTTAGGTTCATTGGTGCTTCTAAATTGGCTGTAGGTGTGGATGTGAGAGAGTGCTTCTCTGTCTCTCTCTGTTGGCCCTGTGATGGACTGCTCACCTGTGCAGGTGGACCACGCCTCTTGCCCTATGACAGCTAGGGCACAGGCTGCAGCCCTGTGAGCCTAAGCTGAATAAACAGTTAGCAAAAATGATCCATAGATGGCCTGAAATCCCCCAGTTAGCAGTTTGGTAGATAGCTATGACATGCTAATCCCATCCAGCAGCTGTATTCTACCTGTAAGCTGATCCCTGCTGAGCCAAAGCACTTTTTCATATACAAATTACAACCTTTAATAGAAACCTATTGGTCAGCATCTTATTAGCCTGCTGTTAGCTTCATTCCACAGAAAACTGAGAGAAACTAACAGAGTTGATAAAGAATAAAGAGAAATGTGCTGATTTAAAGCCTTTGAAGTGCTTCAGATGATCTCTGTCCACTTCTGTCCACTCATTCATTCATGTAAGCTTTCTAATGCAGCTTTGATCTTCACAGCCTGCTTTATGAAACTCATTCTAACCCTGAATGTCAGAGTGTTCCTCCTTCTCTTTCCCATCATTCATGCTGGCAGTGGAGGAGATTTGGATGTTGGACTGTGTTTTGGATGATGTGTGTATGTTTGTGTTGGACTGCTGTCTGTAAAGCAAACGCACATTTTGCTTTGGATTTCAGTGTCAGACAGACTTTAAGGTGGAATGAAGAGTTTGAGAGTTTCACAGTGAATTATCCAGTGGAGGATTTTTCTTCTTCTTTGAAGGTTTGAAATGTGAACATTGTTCTGCTGCAGTCAATGGACTAAACCACAGAAGAAGAAAACAGACTTTACCATGAAGATCCTCAGTGTGGATCAGTATAATATCAGCCTGATGTCTGCAGTTTAGTGTCAGCACAACTTTCACATCATATTCATCTCAGCACAACTAAAACATGCTGACTGACCTCAGAGTTTCAAGTCCACATCCTGGACTCTCCAGGAAACCACACAGATGCTTCACTCCTGAATCCTGCAGGTTGTAGTTGGAGCTCAGGTCCAGCTGTCTCAGATGGGAGGGGTTGGACTTCAGTGCTGCTGCCAGATAATCACAGCTGATCTCTGACAAACCACAGCCCCTCAATCTGTATAAAGAATGAAAGATGTAAGTTTATTAGACAAAGTGTGAGCTTGAAATCATTCAGTGTTTCATCATCTGTTCAGAGCTGAAGAAGGTTCAGAATGTAGAAGTTTAGAAAATGGAAACTCCAAACAGCTGAAGCCAACAGGAAGCAGCTTCAAACAAACACAACAGGAGAAAAAACTCTGAATGTTTCACATTAAAGTCGTACATTTATCGTAAAAACAGGACAAAGACTTGAAAAAGTCGTGTTTTTCCTTCCAGGAACCACAAGGCTTCACTTTTAAAGGTGAAGTGTGAAAGAAATGGACATATTTGAAGTCCAACACCTTTTTCCAGTCACATTATTAAAGCAGACAAACTACAAGCTCATTTTCATTCCAACAAGTCATCTTCTGACCTGGACTAACAACACTGGTCTCTATGTGCAGCTGGCTGTGAGACCAGTGCTCAGGGAGCGTCTACAAAGTGCAACACTGAAAGAACATCACACACTAATTTGCTTCCATCATCCAACCTGAAGAGGAAACAGAGACGGGTCCCCTTCAAAGTAAAAGCTGCTCCTTTTGGACACAGTATCAAAGAAAGTCTACAGTATAACATAGAAAAGACAGAACAAAGTTTTGGTTGTTTTTAAATTGTGCAGAAATGAAACTACACTAAGCTCAATTATGTGACAGACATTTCATCCCATGTCAGTTTGGCCTCATCCTGGGCCGGATTATCCAGCACACACTCTGACCACAGGCCCAGGGGCCACGCACAGCTGGGCTCCATCCAAGAGACAGGAAACAAACCAACACAATAATAAAAAGCACCATGTGATCTTCTTACATTCAAGACAAACATAGTAAAAACATGAGCATATTTGTTTCCTGATAAAATGATGTGACAGGTAGAACAGAGTAAAGTGGTGGTGTTACAGCCTTTCTCCCCTCTGCTGCCGAGGCTGTTAGTCTCTCCCAAACTCAGCTACAGGACTTCCAAATGAATGAAAGCAGCAGAAGTGGCTTTACAAATGAAAGAGGAAGAGGAGAAGAAGAGGAGAGGGAGGCCACCCTGACCATCACTCCAGCTGAAAACATCACACTTCCATTAAAGTTGGTGAGGAAATGTTGAGCAGGATGAGCTGCTGGCTAATCTGGAGGCTGTAGCAGCAGCTCACAGTCACAGTGGATTTCCACTCATGAAAAAGCTCTGGCTGCTTCATTTCTCATCTCATATCAGAGACTTTAAAGCTTCACTGAAGCTGTACTGTGATGCTTCCATATTCCAGTGAGGCCTCCATAATGATTTCAGCTGTTCTGTACACACACTGTGTGCCCTGTATGGCTCAAAGTCTCTGCAGCCTGTTTTTATCTGCTATCATCAGATCTTCATCATCCTCATTCACATCCCTCACACACTCTACAGCCTCATCAGCACTGACTTCATCTTCACTGACTGATGGAGCACAACATGAACCTGTGGAGGCTGAAACACTGTCCTGTCAAACATCTCCCCGTCACCACTCCACTTCTGTCAGCCTTTAAATGAACCCTGCTCAAGTCTGTCACTTCTGTTTGGAGCCAAAAGGAAAAACTGTTGTTCAGTCGTTTGGAAAGACAACATTTCTGAAAGCACTCAAACTTCTTCACATTTGTCTTCAGACACATCCTGAACATTTAGGAACTAAAGAAAGTTTCAAACATCAATCAAAGACCTGAAATATAGAAAAACTACAACAGCCGCAGTCAGTGAACTCACCTCAGAGTCTCCAGTCGACAGTTTGGACTCTCCAGTCCAGCACACAGAAGCTTCATCCCTGAATCCTGATGCTTGTTCCAACTCATGTCCAGCTCTGTCAGAGGGGAGGGGTTGGACTTCAGAGCTGAGGCCACAACTTCACAGTGAGACTCTGAGAGTTGACACGGAGTCAGTCTGTGATGATAGAAAATATAAATGTGTTATTATAAAAGCAGAAAATCTGCATTATAAACACAGACTGAATGTATATGAAGACAAAACAGAGTGAGGTCATAATCTGATGAATCTGCTCTTCACATCTGTGCTTCAGCTCCTCTTACTGTGTTTGACATGACACAACGATTGAGTCTCTCTCAGACCTGCAGACTTTTAATGAGAATCTTTGTTTGGCTTTAATCTGCAGATGAAGGAGGAAGATGGTGTCACATTTAGGCTTCCATAATGTCCACAGTCTGTCACTGAGATCTGATCCAGAGTCAGAGTGAAGACACACATTTGGACTGTTTCCTGTTTTGACTCCAGAACATTTTGAATGAGTTCAGCTCAGTGAAGAGTTCCAGCTGGAAAGATGATCTCTGTTTGCTACCTGCTGTCAGGTACGACTGTTCACGTCCACACGCAGGAAAAACCTGCTGACTGTTACCAAACGGAGCAGAAATCTCATCACTGGACAATAATGATGAATGAACTCAGAGCTGCTGATATCAGATCTGATTTCAGGGGAACTAAACACAGAAATGATTGGCTCATTTTAGCTTTCTGAGCCATTATCTGCTGGTGTGTCGCTAGTTGGCAGAAAATGATTTGTATTCCTGTTCAGGGCTTCAGTGTTTATGAGTCCAGATCCAGGTGACAGCGAGTCACAATGATGTTACCTGTCTGTGTCCAGCAGCAGCCTGTATTCACTTTGAATATTGTTATAACCTGACATGGATCAGTTTGTCTTTGATTGGTTTGTAAATGTCACTGTTTCCATTGGACCTGAGTGACGTACAAAGACAGAGAGGGAGAGAAAGGAGAGAGAGGATGGAGACAGCAAAGAGAGAGCAAACACAAACAGGTGAGAGTGGACAGGTGACCAAGGTCAGCAACCAATCAGAGAGCTTCTGTTTGACCCACAGTCACTGATGATGACTGCACATAACCATCAGTGTGTTACTCTGATATCAAATATGGATCCTGCTCTTATAATAATGATCATCAGATGATATTATTGTGTTATTTTGTAGCTGAATACGATGTTTGTGTGATTATCAGTGAAAGAAGCAGTGAGGAGGATGGAGAGAGAGAGAGGACAGAGGCTGAAGTTAGAAACACTAAAAGGATTTTTCATGGATTTCATGGATGATTTGAGTGATTTCCAGCAGGACACTTAAACATGTCAGTGGACGTCCTAAAGAACATATTCACTGATATGAAACGTGTCATTGAACAGGATTAATATCAGTGGAAACATGGTGGAAACAGCTGTGACTGCATGGATGTGACACACTTCAAATCTGTTCTCCACTCTTGGATTTGGGATCCATGGAGCTGCTGCTGAGTCTGTACAATAAAGGAATGGTGTGGAAGGTTGCAGCGTACGGACACAAACACTTTGTGGTTACAATCTGATTTTATTTTCAAAATTAAACTACTAACCTACACTGATCAATGATGTTAATGATCACATCTGGACTCACCGAGCCTTTCTGCAGTTCCTCACAGCTGGAATCAGTCTCTGTTGTCCCCGCTCTGATGTTTTGTACTTCTGCAGGTCAAACTCATCCAGAACCTCCTCTGACATCTGCAGCATGAAGGCCAGAGCTGAGCACTGGATCTCAGAGAGTTCCCTCTCTGACTTCAGGAACTCTTGGATCTCCTGAAATAATGAGAGGTAGTTCATCTCCATCAGACAGTGGAAGATGTTGATGCTTCTGTCAGGAGAGATTTCATCACTGTTCATCTCCTTCAGGTTGTTGATGACTCTCTGGATGGTTCCTGGACTGATCTCTGTCTGACCCAGCAGACCTACTAAGAGTCTCTGGTTGGACTCCAGACAGAGGCCATGAAGGAAGCGAACAAACAGGTCCAGGTGGCCATTTTTACTCTGGAGGGATTTCTCCATGGCTCTCCTCAGAAATACATCAAGTGATTGGAGGTCTTTGTTATCAAAAATACTGGAAATCATCTTGGTCAAAGACTTTGGTTTAAGGAAGTTCTTCAGCACCTCTGTCTTCCTGTTGGTGTGACAGTGGAACATGTAGACAGCAGCCAGAAACTCCTGGATGCTCAGATGAACAAAGCAGTAGACTGGTTTCTGGAAGATCACACTCTCTCTTTTGAAGATCTCTGTACAAACTCCTGAGTACACCGAGGCCTCTGTCACATCCAGACCACACTGCTCCAGGTCTTCTTGGTAGAACATGATGTTTCCTTTCTCCAGATGTTCAAACGCCAGCCTCCCCAGCTTCAGAAGAACTTCCCTGTCAGCCTCCGTCAGCTCCTGTGGACTCGTCTCATGTCCCTCATGGTACTTGTTCTTCTTCCTCTTTGTCTGAACCAGCAGGAAGTGTGAGTACATGTCAGTCAGGGTCTTGGGCAGCTCTCCTCTCTGCTCTGTAGTCAACATGTGCTCCAGAACTGTAGCAGTGATCCAGCAGAAGACTGGGATACTACACATGATGTGGAGGCTCCTGGATGTCTTCATGTGGGAGATGATTCTGCTGGACAGCTCTTCATCACTGAATCTCCTCCTGAAGTACTCCTCCTTCTGGGCGTCAGTGAAGCCTCGTACTTCTGTTAGCCTGTCAACACATGTAGGAGGGATCTGATTGGCTGCTGCGGGTCGGGAAGTTATCCAGACGAGAGCCGAGGGAAGCAGCTTCCCCTGGATGAGGTTTGTCAGCAGCTGGCTGACTGATGACTTCTGTGTGACATCAGACAGCAGCTTCCTGTTGGTGAAATCCAATGAAAGTCTGCTTTCATCCAGGCCGTCAAAGATGAACAAAAGCTGAGAGACAGCCAGCTTCTCTGCTGTGACCTTCTGTAATGGTGGATGGAAAACATGGAGCAGCTCCAGAAGACTGTACTGCTCATCTCTGATCAGGTTCAGCTCCCTGAATGAAAGCAGAACCACCACACTGACATGTTGGTTCTCCAAGCCCTCTGCCCAGTCCAGAGTGAACTTCTGCACTGAGAAGGTTTTTCCAACACCAGCCACGCCGTTGGTCAGAACCACTCTGATGGGTCTCTGTTGGTCAGGTAAGGCTTTAAAGATGTCCTGGCACCTGATTGGAGCGTCATGGAGGGCGTCCATCTTGGAAGCTGTCTCCAGCTGCCTCACCTCATGTTGGGTATGAACCTCTTCACTCTGTCCCTCTGTGATGTAGAGCTCAGTGTAGATCCTGTTGAGGAGGGTTCTACTTCCTGTTTCATCACTTCCTTCAGTCACACGTTCACATCTCCTCCTCAGACTGATCTTATGTTCATCTAAAACCTCCTGCAGTCCAACATCTGCTGAAAGAAAGAAAAACAATGAGACTAAAGAGAAAGAAAACTCTTCAATGTCTGAACAACACAAGAAGTCCAGTTTTCAGAAATGAGTCCATCAGCAGACAGATGTTCAGTCTTACTTTGTACACAGCTGCTCTGACTGGCTGTCTGCAGTCCAGCTCTGCTTCTGGATCTTTCTCCACACTGTGCAGAAGCTCTGATGGTGACACAGAAAAGTCAAAGTGGAGATACTTCTGTCCACCTTTGATTAGACTCATTATAAAAAGGAAAAGTTTGAACACAGTCATGTTTCCAGTTCACTGACTTACATTTATTCCATGGACACTCACTCTAACCTGAACCACAGCTACAACCCAACATTGTTGAGGCCTCATCTCCTCCTTTCCTGACTGTAGAGGTTAAATATGCAACAACCAACAAATAAAAGAATTTGGTTCATTTCAAAGAAATTCACACGGTGACCAAGTAAAGTAACCGTAGTAACGGAGACAACATCCCGTTGATGGTGGGATTATTTGAAAGATTTGCTTTAGTCACGTCACCAAATGCAGTTGAACCACCCGTGGATCCATGTTTGACCATCCTACCACTCTGAGCTCTGCTTTTTAATCATTTTATTATTATCATCATTCATTTATTCATTCTTTGGAGGGGGGCTATTTCCTAATGCCGCCCTAATAAGGTGATGTTCAAGGGGAAATATAACAGAAACTCTTTCAGTGTTATTCATTAATAAATTAACAGATAAACTGTGAGGAAGAAAAAACCTGAGATTTAAAGGAGAGAGTGAGAAACTTGATCATCCATCCTCATAATACATGTTTATCAGTGTCTGCTGTGACCATACTGCAGTAATAACTACAAGTCTACATTTCTGTGACTGTTGATCAATCACAGCAGGAATCTGAGCTCATCTCTGCACACAGAGCAGCTTCAGCTCTGGGATAAACTGCTCGCTTCACGTCCTTCTCAGCTCACAGACACTCATCCTGATATTTTCCTTTAACATTTGATGGTATAATTCATCTGAGTTTACACTTTATCTGCATAAATACAGAAAAACAGACCCAAACACCATAAACCATCAGTTTCACCATGTAGAATATATTGTTGTTTCCTTGCTTTTAATTCAGAGAAAATCTCTGATTTGGATTTTCTCTGTTGTCTTTGCCACAGCCCATCCCAGCAGCAGCTGAAGCAGCTGACTGTCACAACACTGAATAACACTTTAGGAGGAATTTCAGAGGTCAGTAAAGCTCCAGTTTCAACATCAGTTAATTCATCATAGTTCATCATAAATGTTAACCTGGCTGGCACACATGTTAATGTTAGCCATTTAAATATTAGCAGTTAGCTGAGGCCACAAGAAGAAGAGGCCCTAGAAGAACAATGGATGATAAGATTAGATTTTCAAGACTAGGCAGAGACGTGTTTTCCTTCACTGTCTCTTACAGAGGAGGGAGCAGATACCAGACGAGGTCACGGAGGTACGGGGAGGATTCTCAGCAGACAGCAAGGCTGCCACGTCCATGCGAGAGAGCGATGGCTACGATAATCTCTGTTTTTGTCTCCCTATATAATGTTGTACAGCCCATTTGAGGGTTATCCTCTCTGTGAACCAGAGGCTTGATTTCACACAGAGGTCCACCAACTGACTTTGATCAGTTATGGAACGATTTACCTCGACAGGCTCCTTCACTCGCTGCTTTTAAACCTCCTTTAAAACACACTTTTACTCCCTGACCTTTGACCCAGTGTGACATGTTGACTCACTACCTCAGACAGCTTAAAATAGTCTTTTTGTTTTTTGGTGCTGCCTAAAAGAACCGTAAAATATCTGTCCTATATACAGTTATGTTCATATATTTTTGTACTACATCAGGAAACTCAAAAATATAGTTTGTAATATTTTAATCCTTATTTTTAAAACTGTTTTTGTCATTTTTCTTCTCCCATTGCATCAAAAATCATCATTTACACTGAATAAATGAGTCAGCAGCTCTCTTACATTCTTGCTGCAGGTTCATTACTGAAGTTCAGAGGTGTTCCTTTGGACAGGTCACTCCTCACAGACACACAGCTGGATGCTGCAGATCCTGCTCCATCCTCTTCCTCCATCTTCTTGATGTCAGGGTGGAGTTAGTCTGGGAGGCAAACACACACACTCAGAGGTGCTGTTGTACTGGAAGCATCACACTGACGGGTTTCTAAAGTTCTCATTGATCATTTCATGGAGTTTCTGTGGTAAACACTGTCCTGTGACGTATGTGTTATGGTGAGGGTCATGAGGGCTAACCAGCCCCACTCCTTACTCCTCATATTTCAGCCTGAAGCACAATAACAGCCTAAACCTAACCAGGAGGCTGTGACCTCAAAGGGACTTCATGGTTAGAAATAAAGGTTCAATGAAATGAAGCAGATCATAAAGACATGAGTTCCAGCTTTAAAAGAAGCATCCACACGATGACGGCACAGCAGAGGAGCACTTTCTCTAACACACTGATTCAGTTCCACTGACACAAGGACACACACAGGAAGGCACACACACACAAGCCTTTATAAGAAACAACACAATCATCTGCGCTTGACTTGTCAATCCAAGTCCTTAGCCCATGAGCCCGCGGTATCAGACCACAGATATTCCCTTACTTTGAAAAAATAAAGCCAGTTTTCAGAGCAGACCTGATGTTTATGCTACAGCCTGTTTACCAATATAATCAATATCAGATATCAGAGCAACAGAAACCTCGGTGATCAGGACGCTGGGACTGAGAACAGGAAGTGGCTCAAACGTCACAGTTTCATAACGTCACCCTGAACTCCACCCACGGAGTTTCTGTCGCCATTGTAGTTTTTAAAAAGTCCCGTGATAAAGGCGGGTCTTTCTGTGAATCCGCACGCTCATTGGCTAATAGCTCGAGATTGACACATCGTTATCCAATGAGCGTGCGGGAACTTCCGACATAAAGTTGTTTCCTTTGAAAAACCAAAGTCTGATTATTTTTGCCTCCACTGACGGAGCCTGTTGTTCCCGCCACAGAGACACAGTAATGTCAGAGCGGTGTTAACACTCACCCTGCCTCAGCACAGCTCTCACTCTCCTCCTGCTCTCTCACACTAAACGGAGGCTCAGCTAAACTCACTTCCTCTCTACTTACAGGAAACCAGCGCTCAGAGGAGCCGACCGGCCTCACATTTCACCCACAGACACGAACAGCGTGAAATTATTTTATAAGAAGAAACATATTCATGTTAACACTCACCTGCCTCAGCTCCACCTTCCTCCTCCTGCAGCTCTGAACGGAGGCTCAATACTTTCACTTTCACTGCTGCTCCCTAAACACAGAGGATGCTGGGACTTGTAGTTGTTTCCTTCCGGTGCGGTCTTCCTCTTTGTTTGTTTGTGTTTGTGTTCAAGTTATTTGGATCATGTAAACATCAAAAAAACACGTGAAGCCACACAGAGTTTGTATGTCGAGGTGGGTAGGAGGGTTTGAGGGTTTGGGGAGGGGTCAGAGGGAAGAGGTCTCTCAGTCTGGACAATCCACATTGATGGCACAAGAGCATCTGGCTGCAGCCAGATTTTATATTCTACAGCAGGGGTGTCAAACTCAAATACACAGAGGGCCAAAATTCAAAACTGGAACAAAGTCGCGGGCTAACATTAATATTTATTGAAAAAAAAAATCTTCCATCATTGTCAATGTTTGTCTCTGTAATGCCTAAACACTGAGGAGGTGTTCTGACAGATTACACTGAAACAAAGACAGACAGTTACCTTATTTCCAGATAAAAGATCAAAATGATCCCACACAGCAGAAACATTTCTTTTTCTTTTGGGCTCCATTTTGTTATGGAGAGATGTGTATTTTTATTTTTATTTTTTTTTATCTTTGCAGTAATTTTGTGGGTTTTTTTGGTGGCGACTCATTCCGTTGACAGATGCGGATGCGGAACCTTTTAAACACAGGTTGGCACGTTGCCAATGAGCGATACAGCGGCTGTTTCGATCATGTGACATTTTCTTAAAGCGACGCACGCACTGATACAGGCATCGCTAGGTGAGCTTGATACAAGCGTCAGTGCATCAGTGTTGCTGGACCCATCACTAGATCAAAGCTTATGTACCACACATAAAAAAATCAAGGCAGAGTAGAAGCGGGTGGATAGATTGTTAATGAATTTTAAAATTATGTTTGTTTTTCTTATTCTTGAAAAAAACAATTTACCCTCGCATTTTTTCCCTTTTTATATACTACTACTTATGTGTTTTTTTTCTTATTTATGTCTATATTGTTTTGTTAAATGGATGACAGTTTTACCCTTTTTACTACTTTTTGAACTCTATGCTGATGTTTAAAGATTGTATTATTACTAAATAATGTATTTAACAATTAGGTGAAAATAAATATCAGATGAAACGATATTCTCTTCTGTTATCTTTTATTATTTGTTACTTGAATCAGTATCTGCACTGCACACAATCAAAGTTATTTTCAAAACATACACAAACAGGTCTTATTTTGTTAACAAAATGACAAACCAGGTTATCACTGTACATATTAATTAGTCTTGAATAAGACGCTCCTTTTTGGACATGATATAGAAAAAACACACAGTGTTGTCCGCAGGTTACCGAAAAGTCATTCTGAACCTGTCTCCCAGAATACAATATCCGAGCGGTGTTTTTTAAAAGAAAAAGTTTTATCTCGGGTGAAAACTTGTCAGGTGAGTTACCGAAGCTGTCAAAAAGTACCCTTGCTTGTCTTTTGTGATATAGAACGCCAACCAGTGCTTCCCAGGTAAGTCTGATGGATCTGTATTCACAATGCCCATGCATGGATATCTGATGGTCTTTGTTGGCAGCTGGTCACATGCTAAGACACCTAGAAGATGAGCCCTGTTACTAATCCTTTTAACAACGCTGGTTAGTTCTATTGTATTCATTTTGAATCTTTAGTAGTACTCCAGCAGCACTTGTCTCATATTAGATATTTCTATGACTGAATCAAATACAGAGTAACACACCAGGTTCATTGTTCGGGGTAGCGGATTTCTGAAAGGGGTTTCCAGCCTCACGTTCCCTGTTTTAACTAACGATACATTCCCTGAATGTCCTTCATCAGCTTCCAGATTGAAACAGAATAATGTGTAGCCGTTACCAAAGTCCTCACGTGTTATGGCCAATGGTCTATCCTTTAAATGTCTTCCAGTGGTTTGTATCAGCTGATAAAATTCTCTGGTAAAGTGTTTTCTCTGAAAATTTGGCTGGAATTGTTTGGCCGGATACGACTGTCCGTATAAACACATGAATTCTATATCACAGTTTAAAAATTAAATGGATTACGTGTAAAAGAACCAGGATAAGCTTCGTTATCCACAAAGGCGATGATGACAAATTCAGGCAACCTGCCCATAAATAAATTGTCATTAGTTGATATTCTTGCCCCAGCAGGTGTGGAGAAGGTCTTCAAAGAAACTCTGTCTACAGCATATTTTGCATTTGCATGATGCAGCGCCTTGCCGTGTGCCAGCCTGACACTTGGTGAGACACTGATTCTTTTCACAAATAAGCTGGCAGAGACAATTTTAACTTCATACGCGGTGTTAGCTCCAGTCATGAGAGCAAATTCGTCTTTAGAGCGCACAAATTTCAGCGACAGATCGATTCCATTAAGTAATAATTTTTCTTGAACAAACAGGTCTGCGTGTACTGGATCAATCAATTCAACAATACTGCTATTCGCTGTATAAGTACCTCTGGTCACCAGACCCTAGCTCTCCCCTTCTATACATGTATCATTCATGTGCGAGGCTGTGTCTGTACAGAATAAAGCGCTGCTGAACTGTGTGTCTAAAGTCTCCTTATTATAATTGATAAGACGTTCTATTATGCTTCTGTATGGATACGTGTTGGATGATTGGCTAATCAAGCGATCCCCCAAATTTACATCTACCTGACTAAATAAGGTACAACCTGGATAATTAACAAGTCCCACGTTTGCATCCCTGCCTAAGTTTGTGCCGTCAGCATCTGTGATTCTTACTCGTGTGTAGATATAGGAATCGTTTAGATCCAGGTAATCCTCTCCGGACGATGAGATGATTGGACCTCCGTCTGTGATTGCAGAAACTGGCGGAATTTCAGTAAACGTCGTTTTCTCTATGGACGTTTGTGTGTATGGGGCAGTAAAAAGATCGAGCTCTGTTTTTAGACATTCTCCTGATTGGTTGTGTAACAGAGCCATTTAGAAGATGTCAAATGCTGTAGTTTTTGAACGACTGGTTCTGGGTCTTTTCACTCCGCGTGGTTGTCTCCGTTTGGTGGCTTTCCTGGCAGGTTTTGTCGTTTTACGCTTTTTAGGCGGCGGTGTATCACACATGCGTGCAGTGGGAGGGGTCTTAGAAGGTTTGGGTGTATACACATACAAGCCGTTGCCATCCTGCTTAGTAGATGTTGGCTTGGTTATGTTGGATATGACATCAGACACTATGCCTGATGCTGCTGTTTTTAGGTGGGGTTTGACTATGCTGACTCCTTTTTTAAACAACGGTACAGCAATTCTAAACAGGCTGCGGAACAAACCTCCCAGACCTGCGCCATATTGCGTGCTAGTCCCAATATAACCATTCAATTCGCCACCAGCCTGATTTAAATAATATCTTACATATTCATCTGTGTTGTAGACAGACATCCTTATTTTTTAAAAATGGTGTCTTATGGGTCGGAAGTGGAGTTTGACAAACACCTTCCCGTATAAAAAGGGTATGTGTTGATTTTGGTCGTCTTTCAAATCAATTTCTATGTCATCGATTAAGGATTTCGAGACTGGTGTGTAGTGTGGGCTGTCAAATTGAAGAATGGCTACCCGACGATCATCGTCTGTGTCACGGTTTGGCATGGCAGACCGTGGGGGGTGTAGGGAAGGAGGACCCAGGCGCGGTGCTCTGTGTGCGAACAGTGCGTTTATTTACAGTGTGTGGTACAAAACAACAATAAATCCCCGTGTTTTTCCCCAGACTCCCGTGTCGTGTCCTCCTAGTGCTCTCTGCTCCCGTGTCTGCACTCCCGGTGCTCGCTGCTCTTCAGGCCTTCCACACTCCTCCTGCGGGAAACAATAGCGGCAGCTGTCAGGACACTAAACAATGGCAGGCAGGCACTTAACGACAAAACCTAAACTGGGTGACTAACGTGGAGTCTCAAGCAATGATCCCACGCCGGTGGGAGCTCCAAGACTCTCTTAAGTAGCTCCCCCGACGAGGCCTGATCAGCAGCAGGTGTGTGGCTTCGGATGTGGCCCGTCCCCTAGCAGGGCCACACCCACCAGGCCTGACGGCGCCTATAAACGAGTGCTCAGACACACAGCCACCCACCCACACATACATGTACAAGCATAGAGAAGAAGGGGGAGCAACACCAAAAATACATAATAATATAACAGGTCCATGACTGCCCAGGGGTCCTGGGTCGCCCAGTCCCAGGACCCTGACAGTCTGTTATATTTATTGCTCTTAATAGCCGCGCATGGGCGTCGCCCACAAGCTGGTAATCAACGATATCTGCATAAATAAAAATGTTATATTTTCCTCCGTATATGTCTGCAGGATGTGGTGCGTATGTGTTTTTATAATGAAGTACAAACGGGTCTTCTGATTTGAATCCTAAGATTTCTGTCAGTCTCCCTCTAAATGTGAGAACTGTGCCCCTTGGGCCCATAACACTAACATAGTTACTAACTTCACTGTATTGTGTTTTAATGTCGGTAGTGGCTTGATGTTGCTGACATTTAAAATGTCATTCTTTTATTATCTGCGCCACAGATGCATAACGCCCCACAGACAGCTCAATCACGGTTATGGACAATGCTCCATCTTTGACTGGATCATAAATTTCCACTCGCTAATCTGATTGCGGAAAAGAAACCATAGTCTTGGGTATTGAAATTCTATAACACCAACCTCACACGGTTCATTTAAAACAATAGGTTTTGCTAGCTTTGTTCTAAAGTTTGATTTCTTATTGCCTGGATAAACATGTGCTGAAGCATTCGAGAAGAGGCTCACATAAAAGCTGTTGTTGTTCGTTTTATCCATTCCTTCCTTCCTTCCTCAGTCTTTGTCTAGTGCAGAATGAAAGTATGCAGAGCTGCGGCGTCTCTGTTAATCACACTTCAATGATGTCTTTTTCAGGGATCCATGAATTCAAATGAGAAGGCCAACCGAGCCATTTGACCAGCGCTAACTTTTTTCGGTCCTCTTTTTTTCTATATTTTAAAACTTTTGTTTTTGTCAATAGTCACCTGCTGTATCTCAGGTTCGTAAAATACACCTTTCACTGCAGCTCCTGTGAGATCCTCTAGTTTGTATACGGGAGGGTCTCTTCCTAAACGCTCCTTTATGGTAAAGTACTCGTCTGTGTAGGTCTGATGGTAACCCTTTCAGAATATGCCTCGTAGTTTAGATATTCTCTCTGTATCGCCCACATTAAATTTAAAAGTCACCGTGTTTGGGGTTTCATTTTGTACAGGGTGTTAAAGACTGCTTTCTCATTATCTTTGCACACCTCGGTGGGGTCATTTTGATAGAGCTGTGATAAGACATGTTATAGGCCTGTACAAGATCTTGGATCACATTAACATATCTTCGCGAGTTAACTGATGTTAAGTATTTCCACATTTTCCCCTTTAAGGTGCGGTTAAAACGCTCTACCACACATGATTTCATTTCACTAAAGGTTGAAAAATGTGTGATGTTATACTGCTCCATTAGTTTTTTAAAATGTTTACTATAAAATTCTTTCCCTAAACCTGTTTGGAGTTTTTCAGGCACACGGCCCTCTCTCAGAATATCACCAAAAGCCTCAGCAACAGCCTGTCCTGTCTTGGTTTCAAGGCACCTAACCCATGCATACTTAGAAAACACATCTATGCATGTCAATAAGTACCTAACATTATCATTATCCGCAGAATATTCACGCATGTCAACCAAATCAGCTTGAAACTGTTTGTCAATCCTGTTAACCAAAACTCTATTTCTGGGGAAATGTATCCTTGCAGGTTTATGAAGAGTATATGCGTCATCTCCTTTTACAAAACGCTCCACGTCAGGTAATGACGGCTTTAAGCCTGTTGCCTCACTGACAGCAATACGGAGCTTCTTTACACTTCCTAAACCCCCTGGGTGTGCAGGGTTGTGATATATTTTTCTCAGCATATTTTCCATAATCACTTTGACCAAACACAAACACAAATGACCAGAAAAAAGTGTTAGCATACGTTTTTATTTAATTTTCTGTGTAGTGACCAGTAAGGTTTTTATAACAGATGTACATTAAATCTTGTGTCTCCCAGACCAGTAGTTTCCAATCATGTGGAGCAGCGCTGATTTAACACCGCAGGTGTGATGATTGGTATTTAGCATACAATGTGCAGCACTGATCTCAGTTCACACAGAAGACGCTCTGCAGTGCTGATGATTTGTGCTTTAGCCTCACTGACACTGTATGAGCATACAAACAGACGGATGGCCGGGATGAATCGGGGCGTCCGGAGCTTTTCCATCACCTCATCATAGTAGGTCTCGAAGAAAAACACAGGCAGTTCAAACAGGCAACTGCGTTGTAACTGGCTGGGGTGACCAGATTGGCATCCATAACATATCTCCTGCACATACTCATTCAGTGCCATCGACAGCAGGTGGAAGGTTACGAGTTTAATGTTGATTTCCGTTTCCTCAGACGGGTGTGATCCTGCAGAGTCCTGTGAGCATCCTGGAGAGGGGGGCGGAGTCGGTGGGGTCTGGATTAGCAGTGCTGGAGGGGGAGACTCTGAGCGGTCCACAATATGGCAGATGTTGTCTGTAAAAGAAATCCACACATTGCATTTTTTTAAAATATCGGGTATAATGCCAATGTCTCTCACACAGAGACAACCTACCATTTGTTTTTTTTCTTTTTTTCAGTCCTCGGGGTTTTTGATGATTTTTGGCCTGAACATGGCAGAAGGTAAACCAATCTTCGGGCCACGTGCGAGCTGATCATATACAAGACGCTTCCTAATATTCTCATAAGAAGAGGTGACCTTGTCTCTCTTGATAGTCTTATCGACCTCATTAAACACCCGCTGCAGTGCTCTCCAGTCTGACCACTGAATAAAAAACAAATCCTTAAACCATGATAAACATTCTTCAAGGGTGAGGGGGTATGGGTTCAACCTCTTTAGAGGCCCCTGTCCGCAATTACACCCTCCTTGATCCAGGTCCGGACAGACGACTGAGCGAAACGGTTTCCAATTTTTGATAGACATAGAGTGTGTCCCGCCAACTCCCCAAATCTCCCCTCACCAGAATCTACATACAGGGTCACTTTTCCATCACTATATTTAATTGAATAAACATACCCGCACACACCTCTAAACGCAAAATTAAAATCAGTCTCTGTAGACTCTTGATGGAGTGATGAAGATCGGATATCTGCAGACATACCTAGGGGGTCAGAGGCTGCTCGGATGTCTGATGTGAATGCCATAGTTGGAGGTGGAAATTCTTGCTGAAAGTGTGGTGGGTATCCCATGAAAAAGCTATAAAAACCAAACCCTTTTCTCTCCATTATATTGCTTTTTCTTTAAAACACGACCAGTAGGAGACAGAGCATGCGCAGTGGGACCGCATGGCCCGGAAGTGCCCCTTTTTCGGATGAGTGAACGCGCGTGCAAGAGAGTGCATGTGCGCGTGCTCGTACGTGCGAAAGGTGCCAGTTTTTAAGCTCGGCAATGGGGGTGTGGGGGGCATACCTCTCCCCTCACCCCTCCACTCCTCAGACACCCCCCCCCCCCTCCTCACCCCCCACAGAGGTGCCCTATTTATTCTTCTGGAGGGTTTTTGCAGCCTTCATCAGAGTTTCACAAGCCAATAGGTACGGTTTTTAAGTCCTATGCATTTCTTTCTATGTACTATGAGTCTGTGCTGTTATTGTATATTTATTGTGTATCAGTTAATTTCCAATTCTTTTTATATATATTGTGTGTTTTTAATGTTAGTTCGGCTGTTGCCTGTGCAAAGGCCAGACCGTGTGTGTGACTGCCCAGCAGGTAACGTTGAGGTTTCACCCGGTGCAATTGTGGCTCTTGTAACCATAAATGGTAAGTTGCTCTTTTGTCACACAGTACACACACAATAGATGTGTTTGCAGGTTTTATTGCAAATTGTACATTACTACATTGTTTTGAATTACCCTCGGCCCGCAGTATATGTGGGCACCTGTCAAAGGTCATTTGGATTTACCAGACCGCTTTGAAAACAACATGAAATCTTCACAACATGGAAAAAATGAATGTCTTTGTTGAGCCATGACTGGATTTCTCCTTATCCTTCCTAAAGGCCGTTATAACCTTGCACTGCCAGTGGTGAGCTGCACCAGCTGTGACCTAATGTGGTCCCCCTCAGTTAAGGACTTCCAGGGTGGTGGATATTGGCCTGGCACCTTAAATTTCTGCACCCTGTTTTCAATGGATGTCTTTCAGTCTTTCTATGACATTAAGAAGCTGCACCAGGGATGTCACTTAAGGCATTTGTCAAAGTGCTGGATGAAAGAACAGCCCATTTTGGAAGGGTGAGTTTCTAAATTTGTCAAGTTTAAGGAAATTGTGCAAATCAATGTTTATGATGACTGTCCTTGAATATTCTGTTGTTTGTCCTCTACTTAAAAGACTGGCCGAATATCAGCTGATGCCTTCAGTAAAGGTTTCTTGGAGTGGAGTGCTGTAAAGTTTGAGGTGGACAGGATGTGCAAGGAGCCATGCTTTAGCTGCCCTGCCTGCACTCCAGACATGCTCGCCGTGTCAGTTGATGGAAACCGCAAGCTTTATCGCTTTCAGTCAAATGCAAGGTACGTTATGCATTGTGTACATAAATCAAATATGGATTTGTACAAAAATTGTATTTTGATGTTTCTTTTCAAACAACTGTCACTGTGTTCGTTCAGCACTTCAGAGCAGGGGAACTTTGAAGGTGTCTTCATTGAAAAAGATGAGGAAGTTGCTGAGTTTGTGAAATACATCCACAGACACACAAATGATGTAAGATACACATATATATCAGTGCTGTTAGCGTTAATCTTGTTAAAATGACCATAACCATATACACATACGTGTGTGTGGATACATATTTGGATGGGTGGATATTTATTTTGTTTTTCTCTTGGTGTTGTCGTAATACTATTTACTTGACTTTATCTTAATGCATACTTCATTTTGTCACCATGTGTATTTAAAAAAATAAAAACATGGTTTTTATGAGGTGTTGTGTGAACGTGACTTAAGGCTACTTCAGCGAATTCTTTTGCATTTGTGTTAAAAAAGTTTGTCCCTGATAGGGCGTAATCACGTCGTGTCTTTGAGTGTATAGGTCCCAGGGAAAGGGTTGTGTGGATCTTCATCTTGGACTGCAGCAAAGGAGTCGACCAAAAAGTCCACTGGGAAGTTGGATGAAGAGAGCATAGAAATAGCTGTTTGTTTGCTGTTAGTCCTCCTAGCTGCATTGGACATGTTTCGAGGGGAGATCTTTGCTTACCCCCTTTTTCTCCAGAGGAAGTTGGCAGCTAGCGTCCCAGGACATATTATGTTCCTTTGCTCCGATGTGGCCTGTAAATATTTCCCATATTTAACCAACGTGGCTCAGCAGCGCCCTGAGCTGAGGAACCTCTTGTCAATGCGTCCTTTTCTCTCCGTCATGCATGCTAAAGCTCACACTTGGATATGCGAGGTATACTGCAGCTTGTAGTCTTGGATACGTTTAAGACATTTTGTTATAAGGTTGAATGAATTCAGCAGTCATGTATTGTGACCTCCTTTCTATAGATCAAATGGGGAGGTGCGTTTCAGGATGGGGCCGGTTCTACAGTTGGAGAAGAGGTGGAGCAAGTAAACAGTTTCCTGTCTAGGGCGGCCATCACAACGAAGTACATGTCTAATAATAATAATAATAATGGATTGCATTTATATAGCGCTTTTCAAGGCACCCAAAGCGCTTTACAATGCCACTATTCATTCACTCTCGCATTCACACACTGGTGGAGGCAAGCTACGGTTGTAGCCACAGCTGCCCTGGGGCAGACTGACAGAAGCGAGGCTGCCATATCGCGCCATCGGCCCCTCTGGCCAAAGCAGGTGTGTGTCTGTGTGTGAGATTCCACTCAGTCTCCTGCTCATTCATTCTTATTTGTATACTAACTGAAATGCAGGGCGAACAGACATGCTGACCCTCCTGGCTTTGGGCTGGAACAAAAGGAAAGTGGAACAACTGGGCCGCACTTTGAGCCAGAGAGATCTAAAGGTCATTTTTTCAACACCCATTTTAATGTGTGTGGTAATGGGGGAAAACACCAGTACTCTAAAAATGTCCATATGAATGACATTTATTAATGTATTCTTAGATCATAAGGATCCTTAGAGAACAAGTGGAGAGCCTGAATGCGAGCAGAAATGAGCTGGGTGTGGATGACGACACACTGCAGCAATGGGTGGTCGATGTGCAGCAATGGGCTGAAGGTGAGTCTCAATATAATGCAGTCGTGTATAACAACAGGACCCACCATGGCCTCATTAAAGAACTTAGAATTAAGATCTTTCTGACGGTGTCAACAAACAATGAAAAATAAGCCTTGTAAAAGCACAATTGATGGCAGAGTCGTTGCGTTTGATCAAATTGGATTGGACCTGGGTTGAAATGATGTTGTACTAGTTGGTTTTATAAACCTGAACACCAACATACTTGTTATCTCATGATAATGCAGCACATGAAGGCTCCAGATGTCTTATAATGAATATCATCAAGTCAGTGATTACAGAGTCCACTGTAGTTTGGTGACTGTTACTCATCCTGTATTCTGATTAATATTCCTCTCACTTAGAAAGTGATCAAACTGATGGCAGCCTTGGAGCGTTGCAGGCACCAATAGAGGAGCTTGTCGTCATCATCAGAGTGCGAACACAAAGTCTTTACAGACAAAATGGTGTCCCAGTTTCTTTGAAATGGACCGTTTGATGCTCAGTTTGTACAGCTTGTACAGCTACTTTGTAAACAGAATAAAATCAGATCCAGGTTTGTTTAAGCTGGATGTGATTTGTTCTAGCAAACAAATTGATGAGTGTAGATTAAAATGTAAATATATGCATTATGTGAAGGTGTTCCTTTTTATGATTATTTACAGATAGCAACAAGAGGCGACACAGAATTCACAGGGTCATCTTAGATGAGAAGAAACGCTTGGCGGCTGCTGTTGTCGACTACAACAAGCTCGCTGAACCAACAAAGCAAATCGTATCCAGTGATGCCCTCATCCAGACCGACATTTGGCCCTGGCAGAGCACAAGTGAACGTAAGCTCTTGATTTCTAAATATCCTTTTTAAACAAACTCCCAGTATCTGAGCAGTAGTTGAATGTTTTGTTCTTGAATCATAATATGCTACTATGTTTTCCCATCTGATGTTGTTAAACTGTAGCTGCTGCTGACCTCCGGACAAAGAGAAAGGTCTTTGAGAAGGTGATGGCTGTGAGGCGCCTGAGAGAGGAGGAGATGATCCTTTGCAGGGAGATGCAGCATCACTGGACAGTGTTGCGAATGCGATCTGTGGTGTTGGGGACAATCTCCTCAGACTGTAAGCACATCTTTTATTTATTTATACATTTGGTGATGAATTGATTGAAAATAATAGCAGATGCTAAAGTCTTACTGGATCTTTTACCTATATTTGGGTTGCTAGCTGACACTGCCTTGTCCCTTAAAAAAAGTTTAATTATGATCCTAATTCCTTGTGTTTATGAGGTGAGGTTTGTTTGTTTGTTTGTTTGTTTGTTTTACTTCTATTTAATAGTTTTGTTGTTTATGTTTGGTAAAATAAAAAGTTAATCACATCTGTCCAATGTGATTTTCATAATGTCTGTTTTAGAAATTGCTTATCAACAGACATTTTACATGTTGAGAAGAAAAATGTAATTCCCTTGGTGCAGTTGTTTACCCTGAATCATTCTTTCCCATCTAATTTAATGACTAGTGTACATGTTCAGATACAATAACATCATTTAATTCATGGGATGCTCTCTGGGCTGCTCAAATTATCACAGAATGTAAAAGCACCAGGCAGCACACTCACAAGGACATTTTTTGTTCAGTGTTTTGTTGAAGAAATCAACAAGTACAACTGAGATGTTTGCTGTAGTGGTGTGTTTGTTAAGAAGCATGCCAGCACACTGGTGAACTGACAGTCCCAGAATGCACCCGAGCCAGTGACTCGCCCCAGAGCAAATGAAATTAATTATCTAGAAAGACAACCGTGATCAAAGACTAAGTAAAAGAGTAGGAAACAAAAGATAAGGGAAGGTACTGTGGGGTAGGAAAGAAAGGCCAGAGCTGTGCAAAATGACCTCCAGCAGGCCACAAATATGCACGTCTGTTCAAGCGGTCAGATACTGACTCCATGAGGGTGGTATGAGGGCTCGACGTCCACAGGTGGGGGTTGTGCTTACAGCCCAACATCGTGCAGGATGTTTGGCATTTGCCAGAGAACACCAAGATTGGCAACTTTGCCCCTGGCGCCCTGTGCTCGTCACAGATGAAAGCAAGTTCACACTAAGTACTTGTGACAGAGTCTGGAGACATATTGGAGAACCTTCTGCTGCCTGAAACATCCTCCAGCATAATGGTTGGGCAGTGGGTCACTAATGGTGTGGGGTGGCATTTCTTTGGGGGACCGCACAGCCCTCCATGTGCTCGGCAGAGGTAGCCTGACTGCCATTAGGTGCTGAAATTAGATCCTCAGACCCCTTGTGAGACTATATGCTGGTGCGGGTGGCCCCGGGTTCCTCCTAATGCAAGACAACGCTAGACCTCATGTGGCTGGAGTGTGTCAGCAGTTCCTGCAAGACGAAGGCATTGATGCTGTGGACTGGCCCGCCCATTCCCCAGACCTGAATCCATTTGAGGACATCTGGGTCATCATGTCTCACTCCATCCACCAACTGCACCACAGACTGTCCAGGAGTTGGCAGATGCTTTAGTCTGGGAGGAGATCCATCAGGAGACCATCTGCCACTTCATCAGGAGCATGCCCAGGTGTTGTAGTGAGGTCATACAGGCATGTGGAGGCCACACAGACTACAGAGCCTCATTTTGACGTGTTTTAAGGACATTACATCAAACCCGATTAATGATTCTGTATTGCACTGATCAAGGAACCAACCCAATAGGAGCTAAAGGCATCCTCTTCACATTACTTAACCTAGTAAGTTTATACTATGTTTAATGTGCATTTTCTTCATCAGTTTAGAACATAACATGTTAGCGCTCCCTGGTCCTTTTTGGAGACAGGTCCTGAGACAGCAGCCAGCTTTGGAGAACTCATGCCAGCTGTGGTAATTAAGGAATACTTTGATTTAATATTGATTTCATGACAACTATCCTCAGGCACATATTCCTGGATATATACAATGACACGAGTAAACTCCCATTTTAGAATCATTGCCTTCTTTGATCTGACTCACTGCCTCAGACTTTGGACCTGTGTCCCCAAAACTACAGAGAATCCATGACACTGGGTAAGAGGCCTTGATCATGTTATAAGTGAGAGAGTTTGGTGTAACAGTGGTTGAACATGCCAAATCAATCCACAACATACTGCCATTCCCCAGCTGTAACCTGCATATGCATCAAACCAAAACCCAGTACCATAGCCACATGACAGACATACAGATGAGGGTAAAGGGCTGTGTCATGTTGCCAGATAGCTTCATCCCAAAAAAGAGAAACATTCTTCAAAAACAAAAGTTTGTGAATATTTGCTGTATTGCCAGGCCTGAACCAACCTGTTAAACTTATCAAATTATTGTCATAGATATGAACCTATTGATTGAAACAGAATAATCCATTCAAGCCTCCATCATCATCCAAGATCACTGTTAGTATTCAGATTATTTTATCTCTATTTTCCTCTTTGATGATTTGAAAATCAGTATTTGATCAACAGACTTTTTAAAAGTGTATTTTGATCCTATTGTTTACGCGTGTAATTGCATTTTTATTGACATTTTGACAGGAAAACCCTTAATCAAATTGTATCTTTGGTATCTAATAATAATATTAACAATAATGTTACATATGTAATATGTACACAATAATGATTGGCAAACAAACAAGAAAAATAGAAAAAATGACAATTTAAAAAAAAAAAAAATACCCTGTATATAAAAACCACATATGACCACGACTCCAAATGTGCAATTGTCACTGCATCTAAACATGACAGATGACATATTACAAAAAGGTAGAAACGTATAATATACAACATGTTGTGAAGCTGCTACTGGTGCAGTTAACTTTGCTTTAGGCTCCCATACACAGTACTGCTGACCCTAATCACCTCATACAAGATGTTACTTACTTTACGTGCAGTGCAGTATTACTTTAACTTGCAACATGTTATAATAGCCAAGTCACTTCTATATTTATGAGCATGTAGACAATAATGTTGGCTGATATGTAAAACTATGAGATATCGAGTGCTGGGAAGATATTATTGATCGATCAGACTCATGAATGTGTTAGGTACTTAAGCCACAATTAGAGAGTGAAACAGAGACTGACACTGGTTAGAATTGTATAGTAAATATTTTATTTTGAACTTTTATGCTGAACTACAAACTGTGAACTGTGCGATCTCTGCGACCTGTGGTGCCTGGTTTCTGTGTGTAAAACTGCGCAGGTTCCCATGTGTCATCCCACACTTTGCCACTGTCAGGAGAAAAACATAACAAACAACAACCACACACACAAACTAGGATAATTTAGGTTGTGACATATGACAATTTTTTAGGATGAAATATCTTCTATATTCATGTCATGCTTTATACACCTTCATTGTAATATAAATTAATCAAATGAAGTCAGAGAGTAATAATATATGAAGCAGACGTCAAGCAGGACCACAGCAGCAGCCACGATGCTTCAGAACCTGCTGTATGAGAGAGCACAGAAACTCCAGGGAAGAAGTTTAGTTAGTAACATGCATGAACTGCATTACTGAGACATGTATGTTTACAGATGGTGGTGAGGGAGAGGGGGAGAGGTTTTAGTAAAAGGAGATGTGACTGCATCTTCAACCAATACTGAGCCTGCATAACCCTGAAAGAGACAGATAGAGAGAGGGGGGGGGACACTAACCCCCAGCAGTCTGGTCCTGTGACAGCATAACTAAGGGCTGACCTGAACCAGCCCTAACTATAAGCTCTATAAAGAAGTAAAGTCTTATGCCTACTCTTAAAAGTGTTGACCACGTCCACCTCCAAAACTCATAATGGACTTTGGAGGTGGACAGCTATCAAGCTCCTCACAGAAGAGCAGCTTGACAGCTAAAAGCTCCCAATTTACTTTAGTCCAAATACATGAATTCAAATTGAGGTGATAACTATTTATCAACAATATGAATGTCTGTTCCCGTCCAACAAAGTTGTTACTACATACCATGTTGAGCAGGGCTTCCACTTGACTTTAACTTCTTCTTTTTCCTGAAAAACATGATATAAACAAACAATTAATTCAGAAAGACATGCAAGTTGCATACAAAAAGGAGCTTATAAACATTTGTGTACTATTGAATGGCTCAATATATTATACAATTAGTTTACAAAAACATAAGAACCATTACAACGCTTGTACTGCCAGCATCGAGTGCATGTCAGCAAAGCAACACTGCTTACATTGTGGCTCACAAGCAAAACTAACTGAAGCAGATGTTACTGAATGGGAAGGAGCACCTCCACATCAATCACTCCTTCTGAGCATGATGTCAGGAGGACTTTAAAGCACGTAAACATCAGGAAGGCAGCACGACCAGGTCGTATCAGGTGGTATGTTCTTATTTAATGTCCTATTTGGAGGAAAATCCTGACTCAGTGGCTGAATTAGTGTCGATTCATCAAATACAAAAGCTTATGGATAGTCAGTCAGGCACAGTTCAAATCCGGGAAGTCCAAAGACGTAAACAAGTCTGCACAGCAGCAGGCTAAATTACTTACATTTACAACTCTCCTGTCTACTATCTCTTCATATTGGAAAATCTTCTGTGTACGGTGTTTTCGGCATTCTGAAAAATAACAAATGAAATATTTACATGAGGTCTGTAAAACTGGAGAAAATGAAAGAATGAAACAAAAATGAAAAAAGAAATCTTATCAAACTTAACGAACCTGTCATGTGTTTTGTACATTTACAATAACATAACGTCTAACCTTTCCTTTTCCTTTTTTTGGTTGGGACATCCGAGGTGTACGCCGTAGAAATTGAGGGAGATGCAGGAAGTGGAGATGGAGAGGAAGATGCAGGAGGAAGCAGAGATGGAGAGGAGGATGCAGGAGGAAGCAGAGATGAAGAGGATGATGCAGGAGGAAGCAGAGATGGAGAGGAAGATGCAGGAGGAAGCAGAGATGAAGAGGAGGATGCAGGAGGAAGCAGAGATGAAGAGGATGATGCAGGAGGAAGCAGAGATGGAGAGGAAGATGCAGGAGGAAGCAGAGATGAAGAGGAGGATGCAGGAGGAAGCAGAGATGCAGGAGGAGGATGCAGGAGGAAGCAGAGACAGAGAGGAGGATGCAGGAGGAAGCAGAGATGAAGAGGAGGATGCAGGAGGAAGCAGAGATGAAGAGGAGGATGCAGGAGGAAGCGGCGATGAAGAGGAGGATGCAGGAGGAAGCGGCGATGAAGAGGAGGATGCAGGAGGCTGACAGAGGGAAGATGTTGGTTCAGGCTCTAAATGAAGAATAAATTCCTGGTTTAGAGCCTCTGGGTCTGGGACTGGTCCAGCATCCACATTGTCAGCAGAGGATGGTCCAGCTGCTGGTGTAGAACTTTTAGCAGGAGGTGAAACTTGTAATTCTGCAAAATGTTAAATACTAAATATTCATTAAAAGGGGCTGAAAATGTACAGTACACATAAACACATAATAAGTAGTGATTTGCATGTTTTCAGTTAGGTTTTTACTAAAGTTACAACTTGTAAATATTGGCATCAAATAAGTCATCTCACACCCTCACTGACCCAAATCATTCAGTACAAGTGCCCTCGGGGGTAGTGTGACATCTGTAGTGCTTTTCTACTTTGTACATTAATAAATTAATGAGTGTGACTATAAATCCAGAGAGCTAATGACTTTTATCCTCTGATGACATGACTTTCCTGACTTTGTAGTGCATAACATTTGACACTTCAACCTACTGTGACTTAAGAGTTTTGTACAGTGGTGATGCTAACGACCTCAGGGAGGTAATCAGGTGACCTCTTAAGAAGTATATAAGTGTATAAGAATCTTTGTGTTCATATTGGTAACATGTTTACATATGTATTTGTTATACTAGAAAGTCTCAAAGAGAATTATCAGGTGTGGTGTTCGAGAAGATTTGTACAATTACATTTGTATATACATGAGTGTGAAAGACCATAATATACACACACACACACACATATACAAAATTGTTAAGTCAGGTAACACCAGAGGTTCTCGATGGCTAGCTTTGGTGATGTGAACACCACATGGAGAGGTAATAAGGCAGATATAACACTATTTTCATGTTAGCCACAGGACATGTAGGGCAGCTGTCACCTCACAGCAAGAAGGTTACTGGTCTGAAACTTGGCTGAATAATAGAATAGAACAGAACAGAGTAGAGTTGAATAGAATAGCTGGTGACTCTGAACTATCCTCGTCTTCACCATCTTGTTTGTCTCTATGTACCTCGTGGTGAACTGCCTACTTATCTAGGGTGTACCATGAGTATCACCCAAAGACAGCTAGGATAGGCTACCTGATAAGGAGACCTGGTTACAGATAATGGACAAAGCATATCTTACTTCTCAGAAGGTGTTCATAAAGTTTCCTCATCTTCATGAGGATGTCACGTGCAGCACCTTCCGCTGGTTCGATGTGAGCGATCACGTCCCCTACTATACGGCCCTTACGGTCAAACTGTCCAAGAAACAGAATTGGCTGGTAGCCCAGGGCGTGTAGTTTTGAAACCTGCAAGAACAACAAAGAAAAACATGCAGCCAGTCTTTCATGTAAGCAAACGGATGTATAACAAACCTTTAAGTTTCACATCTTTGGTGTTTTATTGTTGTAGATAGTTAAAAAGTATTTATGGCGACCAAACCTGTAAATGTATGATAAAATCCATCTTGAAATGTTTTCTCTCAGTTAATAGCCGATTAAATTAAAAATCAGAAGTAGCTTAAATTAAAATAGTTGAAGTTTTTTCTAGTTTGATGTCTTTAGTGTGATGATGTTATTCTGATGTGAATAACTTTTTATTTATGCTCTTAGATAAATAAATATTTTATGTGTATATACATGTCTTGTTAGTTTCTTACTTCATGATATACAAGAAAACATTGACAACTGTGATTAATAAAGAATTGTCTAGCAGACCAACCGCTTATTAGATCAGAACTTTTAAACTTACTGACAACTGGGCTGAATTAACCACCCTGCTCACATTTCTGTTGTTTTTAACAGAGGCAGCCCAGTTGCTGTTTTTAAACTGTTCTTGTTTTTTTTCAATCCCTCCTTTACGTTCAGGCTGCCCAGGCATCCACTGCATGTCTTCCTGTTGCAGGTGTTTGGAGCCTGACAGGAAGGGCATGGTTTGGTTTTTGGCTTTGTCATTTCTGCAAATGAAAATGGAACATGTAGGGATTATTTCAGGTCTGTTTTGGTGAGATGATTACAAAAATAATTTCTGACCAAAGAAATGAATAATATAATAATAGGCAGTATTACACCATGTTTAGAAAAAAAATCAATTAAGAGATTACAGTCGTAAATATTGAGTAAATTATGAGAATAGGGTTAAAAATACTGAATTAATTACAGAAAAGATGCATTGCTAAAATAGAGCAGTACTAACGTTAGCTGGGTGGCCAAGCAAGTGACTTACACAGGAGAATATATTACAAAAGGAAACATTAAATAAACTTTTGCAGAAGTAGTTCTCTTGGTACTAGGGATGGGTATCGAAACCGGTTCTTGTTGAGAACCGGTTCCCACTGTTTCAGTTCCTTGGAATTGTTTGCCATTTTTGCAAACGATTCCCTTATCGATTCCAGTCGCCCCGAATGACGTCACCACGTTGCGGAGCGTCATTTACCTGGCAGGAAACCGGGCGCCTAAGCGGCTCAAACGCTCAAAAGTTTGATTATACTTTACGAGAACGGATGACAACAGGGCAACTTGCAATACTTGCAAAGTAGATATTTCATTTAAGGGAGGAAATATGCAAAACCATTTGCTCACAAAACACGCGCCAACCTTAAATGAATGTTGTGTTTTTAACTCGTGAATCTCAACCCAGCAGCAGCGGTAACGTTTGCACGTCCTCTCCTGTTAATGCGGCAGGTAAATAATCAACTAACAGTGCATATTATGTTAGCGCAATCTGCCTTATTACAAAACCTGCCATTACTGTGCATTTAGGTGATCATGATGAGAGAGACAGAGTCTGGCTGGCTCAGATGCTGGCAGTTCTACCGGTAGCGTCTCCTTTCAGGTCAGGATAGACGAATGTCACCGAGCAGTGATTAAGTTTGTGGTAAAAGGCTTGCACCCATTTGCCACAGCAGATGCCACACATGCTACAGAATAATTTATGTTATACTTTGTTATTTCTACAGAAGAATATTTATTTTATTATTTTACATTTACAATTTTTTTTTCTGGGGACCCTGTGACACCCCATTGAAGAGCCGTAGGCTGGATCTCTTAAGATCTCACTGTTGGGTTTGTAAGGCCATGTTACTCCTAAATTTCTATCTTGTTCAAAGAGAAGATATAAAACAAAGTTCTAAGCAAATCGACCTTAGTGTTCTTCTTTTTTAAAAAGAATCGTTAAAGAATCGAATTGTTAAACAGAATCGAAAATGGAATCGGAATCGTGAAAATCTTATCAATACCCATCCCTACTTGGTACACAGACTGCTCTGTAAAAACATTTCAAGTTTGATATCAGCTGATTAATATTTTCAGTGAACATGCAAATCACCAACAGTTTATCTCAACTTACTTAGCTAGGATCTGCCTCGTTTTGAAAAACCACTTGGCAGCAGGACCGTGAGTTGAAACATACATTTACTACGACTCCCAAGATGCATTGCAGTAAAAGCCATCCAATCGTCTTGCTTAAAATCTGTTGACGTGTCGCTAAAGGCGCGCTGTAGATAAATATTACAATTTGTAAAAAAAAAAAAAAAAAAAAGATAATTAAAAAAAATAAAATGACCAATTTGTAATGACACCATTAAACACTGGGCCAGTTTATTTTCATATTATGATGATAATTATCGGCGGTTATTATTGTAAAGTTGGACCCAAGAAACATACGCTGGAGCAGCACAACTTTTATTTAACACTGTGGTTTTTACTGGGACACAGACACTCCCGCTCTTTCTCTGCTGTCACGTCTGCTTCCCTCCTCCGGCTGTCACTGCCAACATATAAAGAGACACAATCACTGTCAGATCCCAGCACACCTGTTCACCCCGCCCCTGCGCCGCCCCGGGAGCTCACTGCGTCACCCCTCCTCTGCAGCTGGCCAGAGACCACACCCACGCCACAATTATTTTAGAACAAATACAGGAATAACGGGTAGCGTCAAGCTGCTGATTGTCTTCATTTCCATAGCAACGGCGGTTGAAGATTATGGGTATGCAGTTATGGGATTAGTGCGCCGTTAGCGTAAATTGGTCTGATTGGTTGGAGCCGAGCGCATCCAAAACTAACAGGAATGGTGGATAAAACTATAAATGTGTTTTATGTGTGAAATAAAATAATAAACCCAACCAAGGTTTATGTACGTTAAATCTGCGCACTTTCAGATCGTGAATCAGTTTGGAAAACACTGTGTGATGGCCACAACATGAAGCGATTTTATTGTTGAATTATCAGTGACACTTTCGTGTGTTTTTGTTGAGAAATGTTAACGATGTCATTAAAAGAAAGCTTTGAATTAGGGAGAAAAACACGTCGGGGGAGGGTCCCCGGTTCTCCAGTTAGATTGTGCTTCATGTTTCGCCGTGACGGGGTTATTATTGGAGTAAATGGATGGCTGGAGCCTCTGCTCGAAGCGTGTCTTATCGCCGCAAGCGGGTTCATATTGGAATGAATTGACAACCCACAGGGTCTCATAACGTGGAAGGGTACCTTTAGCGTCAGCATGAGACGTTAAGGGACGTGACAAATCGTCAGTATTTTACGCGTCAGGAGTGAGAACGGGTATAAAGCATGTAGTGAGCGGTTTTACAGTTTTAAAACAGCTACAATAATTGTAAAAAATAAAGTTTGCTACTTCCCAGATTTCACCTACCGCGGGTTATTTTTAGAACGTAACTCCTGCGATAAACGAGGGACCGCTGTATTATTAATAGTAGAGTCTGGGGCATCTAATTGATTAACATCAACATTGATTATTGTGCACTATTATTTTTGTTCAAGGACAGCAAAAAACATAAAACTCTCTCTCAGCTTGTCCGTTGCCAAAAATGAACACTTTTGTGTATGTTCACAAAATGCTGTAAAATGTATATTTATTAAAACATTTATCTACTTTTACCGACTTTAAACCGACACTTTAAATTAGCTCCAGTCCTTTTCATCAAAGCCAAAATTTGATCTACATCCTGTTTTTTACACTTTAAATCCCAGTTAGGTTATATATTACCAGTAGCTTTTCAGATAAAACAGTAATAAAGTCCTAATGGTTTCATAAATCTTCATATTTTTTTCATATAAGCATCGGGGACAAGGCTGTCTTGCAATTGTTGAGGTCACTAGTGTGCGCCCTATTTCTTCCAGGATCACTCTTCATTTGTAGGTTTTAGTGGACTCCTACTACTGTGAAGTGGTTTTCATGGGACAGGGGCTTGTATTCCAAGATCTGGGAGATTGTAGAAATGAGCAGTGATGCCCTTCTTGCCATCTTTCCAGAAATATAAGTGATCTGGAAGCTGTTAGTCTTACTTACAGCAGCAGCACTTTCTGCACCTGCAGAAACTCCAGGACACATTTACTAACAGTGTTTGTTGCTGTGTGTGCTGCAGCTGCAGCTTTGAATTTTTTTTGAGAGCTAATATTTTGGCTATGGTGTCTTGTTATGAAATGTACAACAGTAAAAGTGTTAGCATGTGTGTCAAAGCTAAGTTTGACTGGGAAACTCAAAGCTCAATAACCTGTATCAACAAAAATTCACTGCAGCCTGTGTAATATTTGATGCATCATAATTTATTCCAGTCTATCTTGCAAATACATGTTTGCGTTGCAGTGTCATGCACAAACACACACAACTATTAGATCCTTAAGATCAAACCTGCGTCATTCTTTTGGTCCACTGCAGTGTAGCAGTCAAACAAGAAGAAGAAGAAGAAGTGAAGTGGCCACAAATGGCCAGGATAGAGATCAGAGGGTTAATGCGTAAAATGTATAAAAATATTATTGATTACAGGATAATACATTAATGTTAATATCAACAATAAGCTTTTTACTCTGAAGTTATAACAATGCTGTTACATTTACACTTACATTTTTACTATAAGTACGGAAACAAGTGAACATTTTATAATAAGTTTAACTGGAATTCTGTACAAACAACACATAAAAAACACAAACAAACAGCCAGTGCCTTCATCTGTCCATTAAATGTCAAACATCGCACTGACCCGTAGTCCCTGCTCGTCAGCACATGCTTTTAAAAAGAGCTCCATGTCCTCTGCAAACTGAAAAACAAAGAGGAAGAAGTCCCTCTACACAAAAACACTGCAGATGACAGGCCAGGCAAACATCTACTGACCTGTTTGAATGCCTCCTCATCGTCCACATATGTGGACATCACATTTTGGGTTATTTAGACCAAAATACTCAATTTTGCTCTACATGGGCCTGATATCCACTTACGAGGATGTTATACTGCCACTGTTCTATCAAAATTTTAAATGAAAATCCTCATTTGTGGCTCTCATTTTTCTTAAAAAAAAAAAAAAGGTAAAAAAAAAAATCTGGTAATTCTTTGTTTTTACATTCATTGGGCCCCAATCAGCCCAAATATCAAAGAGAAATTAAAAATCCATGTCGTGGAAGAGTTCGGGTCTTAGGAGGTTAAGGGAGTTTTCTTTACGATGGGAAAATGTTTTACTCTGTTTCTTTAAGTTCCCCAAGAAGAATGATAAATGTTTTTTATAATAAATTTGTAAATACTTTTAGCTAAATTTTTTATCCATAAATGAAAGTTTACTAATAAAACACCATATTTCTGTCATTTTTTAAGGATGTGGAATTGTACATACAATCAATATCAGACTCCACGAACAAAAAGGCTCTCAAAACAATATATATATGTGAATTTTTGCGTGTATTCATATAATTATTACTTTTTTCTTTTTACCCCTGGTTTTGTGTGTTCATGTTCTATTCATTTGTATACTTCATCTGTTCGTATGTTGTATATTCATTGTTTGTTAAATAAAGTTCTTCAAAAAAAGGAAAAAAAAGTCGATGATCCATGCAGGAATGTATCTCTGCCTACTGTGGAGGTCACGTGTTTCAGGTTAGTGTGGAGGTCCCAATATGGCGCCTCCCCAGTGGCTGCAGCCAGACCTTTCTCCCTCCTGCCTCCACTTTCCCTCATCCACCTGCTGCCTCTGTGGAAGCTCCGCCATAGCCACCACCAAACAACTGACTTATTTTTACACATCGACCAGCATCCGGCCAATCCACCACCTTTCATTGTTTATACCGTTACAAGAAAAATTAAAAAAAAAACACCATCAACCTTTTGTATCTTACACTGATACTTGTCATATTTGTATCTGCACCTAAAAGATAAAAAGTTTTCCGTGCTAAAACACAGCTCCACCTCCTGCAGTTCTCCCTCTAAACCACTAGATGTCTCTGTTATCTAAATGAAGACGTGCAGCACAGCAACCACAGCAGCGCTCAGATCACACGTGTCCTGTTATTATGTATAAAAGCATGAAACAGGTGAGACAGGTGGGATCAATATTAATGTTGTGGAAATATATGAAAAAGCAACAGAAGAGTGAAAACATTTCGTGTTTCTAGAAAGATCTTTCAGCTCATAGCTGCTCACAGACTGTATTTACAAGTGACAAACTGCAACTCTACAGTACATCTACAGTATATATCAAATATATTCTGTATTCAAATCTATTGAGTGATGTTTGAAAGTCTTTCCAGGTGAGTTTGATCCAGGAGGGTCTGAAGCCAGAGTCAGACAGAGACTGTGCAGAGACTGTAGAAGGACAGAGCAGCAGCAGAGCAGTCCAGATACACTGATGATCCTCTGTCAGATCCAGAGGGACACACAGGGATGATGCTGGACTCTACATTGTGTCTGACAGTGGAGCTGTTCTCAGAGCAGTTCACTCTGCAGCACTGACAGTCATCTGCACTTCTTCTCATTCCTCTGTCAGTCACTGCTGGATGAAGCTCTCCTCTCCACCTCCCAGTAACATGGCCCAGTCAGAGCGTCTCTACACACAAGCTGCTGCTGCTTCAACCTCTCTGGATCATCAGGACACAGCTCCTCCTCTCTCAGCACACACACCGTCCTGTTTATTGCCATGGTTCCCACCTGAGGAGAGAAGAAGGAAGAGCAGAGGAGATAAACGAGTGTTTCCAGAGACTCTTCATCAGCTGTCAGTCAGTGATGCAGCACATCCAGTATAAAGAGCAGCAGGGACTTCAGTGCTGGGACTGTACTAGGACTCATTGTTGCTTCACTTTTTCTAATCTTTGGATTTTTATTGAAGGTGATGAAAATGTTTTTCCCTCCTAGTTTGAGTTTGGACTTTCATTCATTAGAAGAACCTTGGTGTGTCCACTCTGAGCTCTGTAGGAACCCCAACAACAAGCCCAACAATCCAGATGGACGGTTCCAGCTGTTAACTGGAGGAATTCCATCCAAACATCTGCTCTCACTAAATTCTTCCTCACCTACAGACTGTGTTCTTCACTGCTTTAAACTTGGAAATGAATGCAGTCATTGGTCTGCGTGCTGCTTTGTTCAGAGAGCTGATTGGCTGTTGACAGTGTTTGATCAGAGCGTGTCAGCCGTTACTATGGTGACCATAAAGGTCAGAAACAGGAAGTGTTTGTGTCCAATCCTGAAGCCTGTCACCATTCTCCTCTCACAGCTTCACTGAGAAGCTGCAGCTTTACAGGAAACTCTGGATCTTTGTTTCATACTGACTGTGTTTAGTACAATACTGCTGACAGCACCACCCACTCACTCCATCACTCTACTGACCCCAGAGTCTCCAGTCTGTAGTCTGGACTCTGCTGAAGATCAGACAGCTGCTTCACATCTGGATGCTTCAGGTTGTTTCTGTACAGGTTCAGCTCTCTCAGATGGGAGGGGTTGGACTTCAGTGCTGCTGCCAGATAATCACAGCTGATCTTTGACAAACCACAGAAACTCAATCTGTATAAAGAATGAAAGATGTAAGTTTATTAGACAAAGTGTGAGCTTGAAAGCATTCAGTGTTTCATCATCTGTTCAGAGCTGAAGAAGGTTCAGAATGTAGAAGTTTAGAAAATGGAAACTCCAAACAGCTGAAGCCAACAGGAAGCAGCTTCAAACAGGAAACTGTGCAGAGTTTCAGACTATATGTCCTGATGCAGCCAGTTGGATTTTGGAGATTTGAATCTGTGTTCTGTGACTAAGTCCTTGAATCATTTCTTCCAGTTGGTCCAACAAGACAGACTAAGTATTGGACATGTGTTGTGGCTCCATTAGGGGAGCTTCTAAATGTGATGTGATGGCCCCTCTGGGTCTGTCAGGTCACAGGACTGAAGAGAGCTCAAACTGGGCACACAGTTGTTCCAGTCTGGACCAAAGACTCTATACTGGGACTGAGGGACTGCTTTGACTGCACCCACTGGGACTTTTTAAAGGCTCGTGTTCTCACTTAGATCATCGATTTCTACTTACATTTCTTTGTGGGGAAAATGGGGATTACTTTGAAAACAGGAAGTATTTTCCCCAATAAGCAGCCCTGGATTAGTAAATCACTCCAACATGTTCTCAGGCAGAAGAAGCTGTCTTGTTATGAGGGAGAGAAGAAAAAGATTGAGGCACAGAAACTTGTTGAAAGAGAGATAAAGCAGCTAAAATCAGGTGTAGAAGTAAAGCAGAGGATGAGCTGAATAAAGGACACTCAAGGCTGGCTTGGAAAGGAATGAAGTCCATGGTGGGGATGCAGAACAAGGAGCAAAGATGAATGTGATGCTGAATCAGCAGAAGACTTGGACTCATTTGATTCCAGCTTTGATATCATTGATTTCAATGAAGAGCTTTGTGATTGTAGCAGAGGGCTGGTAGCTCTGAGAGTCCCACTGATGAGGTGTTTGTGTGGAAATCTCTTAGTGGGACCAAAGAGAGAAAAAGCCCTGGTCCTGATGCTGTGGGAGGGAAATGATTGAAGTGTGCTGTGAGGAACTGACTGGGAGATTTTCACACATTTTCCAGTCCTCCTTGGAACAACAGGAAGTTCCCAGCATATGGAAACAAAGGTTAAGTGTCCTATGGCACTCAGTGATGATGGTGCTGTGGCCCCACCACCTCCACCTCTTTGTAAAGGAACTAACTGTAATCTGAAGCTTCAAATGGAACTAAGACTTCCTCCACTAGGTGGCAGTGTCTGATGAGAAAGTGTTAGTGGAGCTGGCCTGGAGTCAGAAACAGGAAGATGCAGGATTTGGGCTGAAATGGGGAAAAGTGGTTAGCACTAGTGCCTTAAAGCAAGAAGGTTGTAGGTTGAAGCTTGTTGGCCTTTCTGTGGAGGTTGGATGTTCTCCCACAGTCCAATGAAATGCTGCTTAGGTTCATTGGTGCTTCTAAATTGGCTGTAGGTGTGGATGTGAGAGAGTGCTTCTCTGTCTCTCTCTGTTGGCCCTGTGATGGACTGCTCACCTGTGCAGGTGGACCACGCCTCTTGCCCTATGACAGCTAGGGCACAGGCTGCAGCCCTGTGAGCCTAAGCTGAATAAACAATTAGCAAAAATGATCCATAGATGGCCTGAAATCCCCCAGTTAGCAGTTTGGTAGATAGCTATGACATGCTAATCCCATCCAGCAGCTGTATTCTACCTGTAAGCTGATCCCTGCTGAGCCAAAGCACTTTTTCATATACAAATTACAACCTTTAATAGAAACCTATTGGTCAGCATCTTATTAGCCTGCTGTTAGCTTCATTCCACAGAGAACTGAGAGAAACTAACAGAGTTGATAAAGAATAAAGAGAAATGTGCTGATTTAAAGCCTTTGAAGTGCTTCAGATGATCTCTGTCCACTTCTGTCCACTCATTCATTCATGTAAGCTTTCTAATGCAGCTTTGATCTTCACAGTCTGCTTTATGAAACTCATTCTAACCCTGAATGTCAGAGTGTTCCTCCTTCTCTTTCCCATCATTCATGCTGGCAGTGGAGGAGATTTGGATGTTGGACTGTGTTTTGGATGATGTGTGTATGTTTGTGTTGGACTGCTGTCTGTAAAGCAAACGCACATTTTGCTTTGGATTTCAGTGTCAGACAGACTTTAAGGTGGAATGAAGAGTTGGAGAGTTTCTCAGTGAATTATCCAGTGGAGGATTTTTCTTCTTCTTTGAAGGTTTGAAATGTGAACATTGTTCTGCTGCAGTCAATGGACTAAACCAGAGAAGAAGAAAACAGACTTTACCATGAAGATCCTCAGTGTGGATCAGTATAATATCAGCCTGATGTCTGCAGTTTAGTGTCAGCACAACTTTCACATCATATTCATCTCAGCACAACTAAAACATGCTGACTGACCTCAGAGTTTCAAGTCCACATCCTGGACTCTCCAGGAAACCACACAGATGCTTCACTCCTGAATCCTGCAGGTTGTTGTTGTTACTCAGGTCCAGCTCCTTCAGATGGGAGGGGTTGGACTTCAGTGCTGCTGCCAGGTAATCACAGCTGATCTCTGACAAACCACAGCCCCTCAATCTGTATAAAGAATGAAAGATGTAAGTTTATTAGACAAAGTGTGAGCTTGAAATCATTCAGTGTTTCATCATCTGTTCAGAGCTGAAGAAGGTTCAGAATGTAGAAGTTTAGAAAATGGAAACTCCAAACAGCTGAAGCCAACAGGAAGCAGCTTCAAACAAACACAACAAGAGAAAAAACTCTGAATGTTTCACATTAAAGTCGTACATTTATCATAAAAACAGGACAAAGACTTGAAAAAGTCGTGTTTTTCCTTCCAGGAACCACAAGGCTTCACTTTTAAAGGTGAAGTGTGAAAGAAATGGACATATTTGAAGTCCAACACCTTTTTCCAGTCACATTATTAAAGCAGACAAACTACAAGCTCATTTTCATTCCAACAAGTCATCTTCTGACCTGGACTAACAACACTGGTCTCTATGTGCAGCTGGCTGTGAGACCAGTGCTCAGGGACCGTCTACAAAGTGCAACACTGAAAGAACATCACACACTAATTTGCTTCCAGCACTTTCACACAAACATCTACTGTCATTATTGTCACCAAACTCTGTGGATCCTTTATTGCAAATTCAAATGGGATCAAATGGTCAGACAAAAGAGGGTTATGAGGAAATATGATGAAATGTTGTGTATTAGCTGCAAGTTATTGAATCATTTTCCTCAGAAACCAAACAAAATGATTGACAAACATGTTTTTACAAACTCAGTGTTGGACTTGGATCAGCAGGATAAGCCGATGTTTAAAGGCATTTGAGTCTCGCTGTATGAGAGTCCAGTTATTACTCAATATTTATGTCAGGGCTCTGTGTGCAGGCGGATGGAGAAGAGGATCCAAATGCGAGACTCTGAGACTGAATTGAAACTGAGAACCTTAGCTTTATTGCTGGTGATAAACGAAAACATGAACTGAACAATGACACTGAGAACTGAACACACAGGCATAATTCTGAGGGTACGACGCGACACCGAGCATGGGAAAACACAGGGCTTAAATACACAGGGTAGTAATGAGGGAATGGGCAACAGAAGGGAGACACAGCTGGGGGAGATCAGGGCTAACGAGACGGGGGAGCGAAGCTGCACACACTAACATAAGACAAAGACTTTCACAATAAGACAGGAAACAAGAATTACTAAACCAGATGCAGACATGACACTGAGAGACAGACTAGACACTGAACAGAAACTGCAATACACATGAGAACCCAAAACCTAAGAACTGATCCCTCACCAAGAATAACAGAAACAGATCCATAATGATAATAATAAACAAATCACCAGAACATCAGAAAACAATCCATAATGCAAAAATAAACCAAAACATAATAAACTCAAAACACTGGGCCCAACGGACCCAGAACCGTGACAATTTATGGATGATGTTCTTTCAGTGTTGCACTTTGTAGACGCTCCCTGAGCCTCACAGCCAGCTGCACATGGACCAGCTGACATTACCCAGCATTAGAGGCGGCTGTAAAAAAATTGATCTTCCTATTTAAATGGTTTTAATTTGAATAAAGCGATGTTGATTCATTCAATCCTTAATCGATTTTTAATATAAATGTATTTTGCCAGAATCTCAGGTTAAAGCTCCCAAAAGTATTTCAACAACAACCAAACAGATAAAACAGTAAATGAGAGCAGCTAAACACACAAAGATGGAAACACAGAGCGTGGATCGTTCACTCGACGGCACGTACACGGACACGCCGTCGGGGCTGAAAGTGGACAGCTCACAGATCCTGAAGCTGCAGGTTTCATCTGTCTCCAACCAAAACTGACTGAACCAGCAGCAAAAGAAGATCCAAACTACGCTTTACGTTTGATGAACATCGTCATGAATTCTCTCTGACTTTGACGTTTACTTCCTGCACAGCTCTCTCTCTCTCAGTGTACTTCAAGAACAGTTTACCTTCAAAAATCTGTTTCCTGCATTATTCACTGCTTATTACGCACCAGTCTGCTGTTGTGTTCACTGCTGTCGGCCTCCCAAAACAAAGCCTCATTTCTGCTGTTCAATACTGAAGAAATTTAAACCTTTTAAAATGATGACAGATTACAAACTCTCAGCTGTGTCTGTAATCAAACCTCTGTAACTTTGCTTCACTTCAGTAGCATCAGGTCATGTTCACATGTTGATTCATGGTTTGCTTCAGTTTTTGATCGACTGCAGAATATTTTGAAGGTTATCTGCTATAAAAAGCCAGAACAGGAAAATCTGCTTCATGTGTTCCTGTTTGATCCTCAGTGACTTTGACACAAAGGCCTCTGCTGTGATGATCACACCTCTGATCAAGTCTCACAGTGTCAGCTTTGTTTTTATACATATGGATATGTGCTGATAAATGATCAGAATTATAATATTTCCCACTGTCTGCTGTGTGCCGTGACCTTTGACCTGCTAAAGACAGTCAGCTGTGGATTATTCATTGTTGTGTCTGATACTTAGAACTGTGAGGAAGAACACTACACAGTTAATCAGGGTCCCCTCTCTCTGAATCAGGAAAGGTGGGCAGGCCGCGTGTGGGCCGCGGGCCATACGTTGAGTATCACTGTTTGAAATGTGAACATTGTTCTGCTGCAGTCAATGGACTAAACCAGAGAAGAAGAAAACAGACTTTACCATGAAGATCCTCAGTGTGGATCAGTATAATATCAGCCTGATGTCTGCAGTTTAGTGTCAGCACAACTTTCACATCATATTCATCTCAGCACAACTAAAACATGCTGACTGACCTCAGAGTTTCAAGTCCACATCCTGGACTCTCCAGGAAACCACACAGATGCTTCACTCCTGAATCCTGCAGCTTGTTGTTGGAGCTCAGGTCCAGCTCTCTCAGATGGGAGGGGTTGGACTTCAGCGCTGCTGCCAGATAATCACAGCTGATCTTTGACAAACCACAGCGATACAATCTGTATAAAGAATGAAAGATGTAAGTTTATTAGACAAAGTGTGAGCTTGAAATCATTCAGTGTTTCATCATCTGTTCAGAGCTGAAGAAGGTTCAGAATGTAGAAGTTTAGAAAATGGAAACTCCAAACAGCTGAAGCCAACAGGAAGCAGCTTCAAACAAACACAACAAGAGAAAAAACTCTGAATGTTTCACATTAAAGTCGTACATTTATCATAAAAACAGGACAAAGACTTGAAAAAGTCGTGTTTTTCCTTCCAGGAACCACAAGGCTTCACTTTTAAAGGTGAAGTGTGAAAGAAATGGACATATTTGAAGTCCAACACCTTTTTCCAGTCACATTATTAAAGCAGACAAACTACAAGCTCATTTTCATTCCAACAAGTCATCTTCTGACCTGGACTAACAACACTGGTCTCTATGTGCAGCTGGCTGTGAGACCAGTGCTCAGGGAGCGTCTACAAAGTGCAACACTGAAAGAACATCACACACTAATTTGCTTCCATCATCCAGCCTGAAAAGGAAACAGAGACGCCTCCCCTTCAAAGTAAAAGCTGCTCCTTTTGGACACAGTATCAAAGAAAGTCTACAGTATAACATAGAAAAGACAGAACAAAGTTTTGGTTGTTTTTAAATTGTGCAGAAATGAAACTACACTAAGCTCAATTATGTGACAGACATTTCATCCCATGTCAGTTTGGCCTCATCCTGGGCCGGATTATCCAGCACACACTCTGACCACAGGCCCAGGGGCCACGCACAGCTGGGCTCCATCCAAGAGACAGGAAACAAACCAACACAATAATAAAAAGCACCATGTGATCTTCTTACATTCAAGACAAACATAGTAAAAACATGAGCATATTTGTTTCCTGATAAAATGATGTGACAGGTAGAACAGAGTAAAGTGGTGGTGTTACAGCCTTTCTCCCCTCTGCTGCCGAGGCTGTTAGTCTCTCCCAAACTCAGCTACAGGACTTCCAAATGAATGAAAGCAGCAGAAGTGGCTTTACAAATGAAAGAGGAAGAGGAGAAGAAGAGGAGAGGGAGGCCACCCTGACCATCACTCCAGCTGAAAACATCACACTTCCATTAAAGTTGGTGAGGAAATGTTGAGCAGGATGAGCTGCTGGCTAATCTGGAGGCTGTAGCAGCAGCTCACAGTCACAGTGGATTTCCACTCATGAAAAAGCTCTGGCTGCTTCATTTCTCATCTCATATCAGAGACTTTAATGCTTCACTGAAGCTGTACTGTGATGCTTCCATATTCCAGTGAGGCCTCCATAATGATTTCAGCTGTTCTGTACACACACTGTGTGCCCTGTATGGCTCAAAGTCTCTGCAGCCTGTTTTTATCTGCTATCATCAGATCTTCATCATCCTCATTCACATCCCTCACACACTCTACAGCCTCATCAGCACTGACTTCATCTTCACTGACTGATGGAGCACAACATGAACCTGTGGAGGCTGAAACACTGTCCTGTCAAACATCTCCCCGTCACCACTCCACTTCTGTCAGCCTTTAAATGAACCCTGCTCAAGTCTGTCACTTCTGTTTGGAGCCAAAAGGAAAAACTGTTGTTCAGTCGTTTGGAAAGACAACATTTCTGAAAGCACTCAAACTTCTTCACATTTGTCTTCAGACACATCCTGAACATTTAGGAACTAAAGAAAGTTTCAAACATCAATCAAAGACCTGAAATATAGAAAAACAACAACAGCCGCAGATCTTTGACCTCACCTCAGAGTCTCCAGTCGACAGATTGGACTCTCCAGTCCAGCACACAGAAGCTTCACTGCTGAATCCTGCTGCTTGTTCCAACTCATGTCCAGCTCTGTCAGATGGGAGGGGTTGGACTTCAGAGCTGAGGCCACAACTTCACAGTGAGACTCTGAGAGTCGACACTGAGTCAGTCTGTGATGATAGAAAATATAAATGTGTTATTATAAAAGCAGAAAATCTGCATTATAAACACAGACTGAATGTATATGAAGACAAAACAGAGTGAGGTCATAATCTGATGAATCTGCTCTTCACATCTGTGCTTCAGCTCCTCTTACTGTGTTTGACATGACACAACGATTGAGTCTCTCTCAGACCTGCAGACTTTTAATGAGAATCTTTGTTTGGCTTTAATCTGCAGATGAAGGAGGAAGATGGTGTCACATTTAGGCTTCCATAATGTCCACAGTCTGTCACTGAGATCTGATCCAGAGTCAGAGTGAAGACACACATGTGGACTGTTTCCTGTTTTGACTCCAGAACATTTTGAATGAGTTCAGCTCAGTGAAGAGTTCCAGCTGGAAAGATGATCTCTGTTTGCTACCTGCTGTCAGGTACGACTGTTCACGTCCACACGCAGGAAAAACCTGCTGACTGTTACCAAACGGAGCAGAAATCTCATCACTGGACAATAATGATGAATGAACTCAGAGCTGCTGATATCAGATCTGATTTCAGGGGAACTAAACACAGAAATGATTGGCTCATTTTAGCTTTCTGAGCCATTATCTGCTGGTGTGTCACTAGTTGGCAGAAAATGATTTGTATTCCTGTTCAGGGCTTCAGTGTTTATGAGTCCAGATCCAGGTGACAGCGAGTCACAATGATGTTACCTGTCTGTGTCCAGCAGCAGCCTGTATTCACTTTGAATATTGTTATAACCTGACATGGATCAGTTTGTCTTTGATTGGTTTGTAAATGTCACTGTTTCCATTGGACCTGAGTGACGGTACAAAGACAGAGAGGGAGAGAAAGGAGAGAGAGGATGGAGACAGCAAAGAGAGAGCAAACACAAACAGGTGAGAGTGGACAGGTGACCAAGGTCAGCAACCAATCAGAGAGCTTCTGTTTGACCCACAGTCACTGATGATGACTGCACATAACCAAGCAGTGTGTTACTCTGATATCAAATATGGATCCTGCTCTTATAACAATGATCATCAGATGATATTATTGTGTTATTTTGTAGCTGAATACGATGTTTGTGTGATTATCAGGGAAAGAAGCAGTGAGGAGGATGGAGAGAGAGAGAGGACAGAGGGTGAAGTTAGAAACACTAAAAGGATTTTTCATGGATTTCATGGATGATTTGAGTGATTTCCAGCAGGACACTTAAACATGTCAGTGGACGTCCTAAAGAACATATTCACTGATATGAAACGTGTCATTGAACAGGATTAATATCAGTGGAAACATGGTGGAAACAGCTGTGACTGCATGGATGTGACACACTTCAAATCTGTTCTCCACTCTTGGATTTGGGATCCATGGAGCTGCTGCTGAGTCTGTACAATAAAGGAATGGTGTGGAAGGTTGCAGCGTACGGACACAAACACTTTGTGGTTACAATCTGATTTGATTTTCAAAATTAAACTACTAACCTACACTGATCAATGATGTTAATGATCACATCTGGACTCACCGAGCCTTTCTGCAGTTCCTCACAGCTGGAATCAGTCTCTGTCGTCCCCGCTCTGATGTTTTGTACTCCTGCAGGTCAAACTCATCCAGAACCTCCTCTGACATCTGCAGCATGAAGGCCAGAGCTGAGCACTGGATCTCAGAGAGTCTCTTCTTTGATCTGTTCTCTGACTTCAGGAACTCTTGGATCTCCTGATGTACTGAGAGGTCGTTCATCTCCATCAGACAGTGGAAGATGTTGATGCTTCTGTCAGGAGAGATTTCATCACTGTTCATCTCCTTCAGGTTGTTGATGACTCTCTGGATGGTTCCTGGACTGATCTCTGTCTGACCCAGCAGACCTACTAAGAGTCTCTGGTTGGACTCCAGACAGAGGCCATGAAGGAAGCGAACAAACAGGTCCAGGTGCCCATTTTCACTCTGGAGGGATTTCTCCATGACTCTCCTCAGAAATACATCAAGTGATTGGAGGTCTTTGTTATCAAAAACACTGAAAATCATCTTGGTCAAAGACTTTGGTTTAAGGAAGTTCTTCAGCACCTCTGTCTTCCTGTTGTTGTGACAGTGGAACATGTAGACAGCAGCCAGAAACTCCTGGATGCTCAGATGAACAAAGCAGTAGACTGGTTTCTGGAAGATCACACTCTCTCTTTTGAAGATCTCTGTACAAACTCCTGAGTACACCGAGGCCTCTGTCACATCCAGACCACACTGCTCCAGGTCTTCTTGGTAGAACATGATGTTTCCTTTCTCCAGATGTTCAAACGCCAGCCTCCCCAGCTTCAGAAGAACTTCCCTGTCAGCCTCCGTCAGCTCCTGTGGACTCGTCTCATGTCCCTCATGGTACTTGTTCTTCTTCCTCTTTGTCTGAACCAGCAGGAAGTGTGAGTACATGTCAGTCAGGGTCTTGGGCAGCTCTCCTCTCTGCTCTGTAGTCAACATGTGCTCCAGAACTGTAGCAGTGATCCAGCAGAAGACTGGGATACTACACATGATGTGGAGGCTCCTGGATGTCTTCATGTGGGAGATGATTCTGCTGGACAGCTCTTCATCACTGAATCTCCTCCTGAAGTACTCCTCCTTCTGGGCGTCAGTGAAGCCTCGTACTTCTGTTAGCCTGTCAACACATGTAGGAGGGATCTGATTGGCTGCTGCAGGTCGGGAAGTTATCCAGACGAGAACCGAGGGAAGCAGATTCCCCTGGATGAGGTTTGTCAGCAGCTGGCTGACTGATGACTTCTGTGTGACATCAGACGGCAGCTTCCTGTTGGTGAAATCCAATGAAAGTCTGCTTTCATCCAGGCCGTCAAAGATGAACAAAAGCTGAGAGACAGCCAGCTTCTCTGCTGTGACCTTCTGTAATGTTGGATGGAAAACATGGAGCAGCTCCAGAAGACTGTACTGCTCATCTCTGATCAGGTTCAGCTCCCTGAATGAAAGCAGAACCACCACACTGACATGTTGGTTCTCCAAGCCCTCTGCCCAGTCCAGAGTGAACTTCTGCACTGAGAAGGTTTTTCCAACACCAGCCACGCCGTTGGTCAGAACCACTCTGATGGGTCTCTGTTGGTCAGGTAAGGCTTTAAAGATGTCCTGGCACCTGATTGGAGCGTCATGGAGGGCGTCCATCTTGGAAGCTGTCTCCAGCTGCCTCACCTCATGTTGGGTATGAACCTCTTCACTCTGTCCCTCTGTGATGTAGAGCTCAGTGTAGATCCTGTTGAGGAGGGTTCTACTTCCTGTTTCATCACTTCCTTCAGTCACACGTTCACATCTCCTCCTCAGACTGATCTTATGTTCATCTAAAACCTCCTGCAGTCCAACATCTGCTGAAAGAAAGAAAAACAATGAGACTAAAGAGAAAGAAAACTCTTCAATGTCTGAACAACACAAGAAGTCCAGTTTTCAGAAATGAGTCCATCAGCAGACAGATGTTCAGTCTTACTTTGTACACAGCTGCTCTGACTGGCTGTCTGCAGTCCAGCTCTGCTTCTGGATCTTTCTCCACACTGTGCAGAAGCTCTGATGGTGACACAGAAAAGTCAAAGTGGAGATACTTCTGTCCACCTTTGATTAGACTCATTATAAAAAGGAAAAGTTTGAACACAGTCATGTTTCCAGTTCACTGACTTACATTTATTCCATGGACACTCACTCTAACCTGAACCACAGCTACAACCCAACATTGTTGAGGCCTCATCTCCTCCTTTCCTGACTGTAGAGGTTAAATATGCAACAACCAACAAATAAAAGAATTTGGTTCATTTCAAAGAAATTCACACGGTGACCAAGTAAAGTAACCGTAGTAAAGGAGACAACATCCCGTTGATGGTGGGATTATTTGAAAGATTTGCTTTAGTCACGTCACCAAATGCAGTTGAACCACCCGTGGATCCATGTTTGACCATCCTACCACTCTGAGCTCTGCTTTTTAATCATTTTATTATTATCATCATTCATTTATTCATTCTTTGGAGGGGGGCTATTTCCTAATGCCGCCCTAATAAGCTGATGTTCAAGGGGAAATATAACAGAAACTCTTTCAGTGTTATTCATTAATAAATTAACAGATAAACTGTGAAGAAGAAACAAACTGAGATTTAAAGGAGAGAGTGAGAAACTTGATCATCCATCCTCATAATACATGTTTATCAGTATCTGCTGTGACCATACTGCAGTAATAACTACAAGTCTACATTTCTGTGACTGTTGATCAATCACAGCAGGAATCTGAGCTCATCTCTGCACACAGAGCAGCTTCAGCTCTGGGATAAACTGCTCGCTTCACGTCCTTCTCAGCTCACAGACACTCATCCTGATATTTTCCTTTAACATTTGATGGTATAATTCATCTGAGTTTACACTTTATCTGCATAAATACAGAAAAACAGACCCAAACACCATAAACCATCAGTTTCACCATGTAGAATATATTGTTGTTTCCTTGCTTTTAATTCAGAGAAAAACTCTGATTTTGATTTTCTCTGTTCTCTTTGCCACAGCCCATCCCAGCAGCAGCTGAAGCAGCTGACTGTCACAACACTGAATAACACTTTAGGAGGGACGTCTTGATGCATTCTCAATCATCCAGGAAAGTAAATCTCCAAAAGTTGATTCTGTTCATCTGGACGTAGAGTAAATGTGGTTATCCCAGCTGGACTTTTGTCAAAGCTGGAAAGGCTCCTAAAGAAAGCTCCAGCCGATCCAGGAGAGAAGGACAACCGCTGACTAAGTGAAAACCTGTAGCTATCCCATATGTGTCAGGAGTATCGGAGCAGTTGAGACGCATTTTTTCTAAACACCGGGTCTCTGTGGCTTTTAAACCCCAAAACACACTGCGCCAAAAATGTGTCCACCCCAAGGATCGGGTCCCTCGAAACAAACAGAGTAACATAGTGTACGCTGTTAAGTGCCAGGAGGATTGTCAGGATTTATACATCGGGGAAACCAAACAACCTCTGGCTACAACACAGAAGAGCTACCTCGTCAGGCCAGGACTCTGCAGTCTATTTACACCTACAGGCCAGTGGACACTCTTTCAATGATGAGGATGTAACATCCTGGACAGGGAGGAACGCTGGTTTGAGGGCGGAGTCAAGGAGGCCATTTACGTGAAAAGGGAAAGACCATCTCTGAATCGAGGAGGGGGCCTCAGGGTACATCTGTCACCATCTTACAATGCTGTGATTGCAGCCATTCCCCAACTCTCTGTGAATGGGACTCATGGCCATTGATCAGTGGTTGTTGATCAGTGGTCATGAGAATTTGCATAATTAAGATTAAGGAACTGACCTCCCAGCCCATTGTTCCTTCAGTGGGCTGGTTTCAGTCATTATGCAAATGTCCTGTTTATAAGATTGAAACCTGCAGTCAGCTGAGACTGAAGGAGTCACCTGGATGAGGGATGAAACGTTTCTCCCACAAAACGCTACGAACAGATGAACAGAATCAACTTTTGGAGAAAGTTGAATCAGTATTTCAGCTTTAAGAGGGTATTTTAACACAAACATCAGTCCTTCTACTTAAGTATGTTTGCCTCTTTGTTTACGCCTAAATTAACTTTACTGTTAACGAGTTTCCATGTTTCTGTAATCCACCAGTGTGCTCATGCTTTTTTAAGTGAAAAGAGATTTTTAATGATCAAATATAATTATTTTTGTTATTTGTGGATTTTAAATTGACAGAGACAGATGATAATCATTATCCTGCACTGTGGTCTCAGGTTTGGTCGAGCTAGCACAAAGAATGGCTGGCTATGTTGAACTTCCTCCTGGGATCTACACTAAGAAGTGAGTCCAACATTAGCAGGGTCTCTTTCCTTTATCTGGATTCACTTTAGCATTCACAGTCACGTGAAGCTTGTTATTAACTCGATAAGTCAACCCAGGGTTTCAGCTGAGCGCTCACATGAAACACATGGTGTTGGCAGCATCTGATCAATCATATTCATGGAGACGTGTATCAGCAACAGAGCAGCTGAGTTTGCAGAAGGAAGTCAAACTAAACCACAGGAACAATATGAGGAGATTACACACATAATAAAATACTAGCAGTAACACAGCTGCTGCAGACAAATCAGTCGTGTGATCGTGTGTGAGAGGAGAAGGACTGTAAAGGAGTTTGGTGTTAAAAGCTCTGTATGAATGTGGGAGCATTTGAAGGGCTTTAAAAAGGCCAATATAAAATAAAAGGCAGCAAAATTGCTGACTGTGAAAGTCACCAGACTTATCAGAGCTCTGTGATTAAGACCTGTAAGAACACCTATTTGTACTTGTTGGCATTATATCAAACACACACGTATATTAAGCCTTTGTTTGAACTCTGGTTGAATTTGTTACTTTCAGACTGTGAAACATCACAGAGGCTGCAGCTGCAGATCTTTTCTTTCACCTGGAAAATTACTTTAAATGTTAGATGGAAAATGTATTGCTCAGTTTAACCAAAGTAAGAACAATAATCCATAAACCTTCATAAAGACAAACATCTCCCCAGAACATTGAGCTGCTGAAGTGTCACTGAAGGGAAAAACTATTTGTCCTCCTCCATCCAGCAACACCTGAAACACCTGAGTGGAAGCTCCTCCCTACACTGTGTTTGAAGCAAAGCACAAAGGAGACACCTGCTGGAGCAGCTGGAGTCCTACAGACACTCAGCCTCTTCACTACACAAACACCTCCTACAACATCCACTCTTTCCACTCTGACTGCTGTGTTTGTGGAAACACTCCAACACACACCGCTTCACATACCAACATAGAAATGTGTGTGAAAAAGAGCTGAGCTGATATTAAACATGAGGATTTATTCAAAAATACAGAGTCAGGAACAACATCTAGACACACATTACCTCTCAGCAGCAGAAGAACAGCCTTTAAAGTTTAGACCAAAATCCTTCGACATGTTGCTCTTTAGAGACACACAGCTGGGTTCAGGTCCAGGAGATTCTGGCCTCTTATTGATCCTAAAAGAAAAACAATAAATGTAACAGCTTCATGAGATAGGAAGGAAAAACTGGAAATATTAAATTAAAGACATGATGAACAATCTCATAAAAATAATGTACTTACTCTTTGTCACATAACAGTCTTTTGTTAAAGTTTACAATAACATCCTTCGACTCGTTGCTCTTTAAGGAAACACAGCTGGGTTCAGGTCCAGGTTCTGGATCAGTTTTAGGGTTATGTCCAGCTGAGCCTGGTACGCCCCACAGCTCTGGGCTTTAAAACAACACACACAGAGGTATGAGTGTGAATAATGATGGAGCAGTGATGTGAGTGCTGAGCTGTGACATGGAGAAGAGTCAAGGACAGTTAGAGATGGTCATCTCACCTCTGAGCTTTGGTCTGGCTCTCATGTTCCCCACACAGAGTGCTTTTAGAGGGAGGGACTCCCTCCTCTCTGTCCTCACACTGATCCATGCTGCTGAAAACGTCCAGATGAACAGAATCAACTTTTTGGGGATTTACTGGATGATTGAGCATCAAGACACTTTTTAGTATTTTACTAATTTCTGAAGCATTTTACCAACTTTGTTCAAATTGGTCTGCTGTCATTTTATTGTTGACAAAAAGAGATTTTGAGTTTGACTGTTGACGTTTCCATGTGGGACTGTTGCTGCAACACCAGGATGTTACTACAGAATACACTTTATATTGTGTGCACTTGGATGTTAGTCCAGTGGTCCTAAACTGACACACCTGCACCTGCATTCATTCTGACCAGATTTTAACCCAACAGTTTTTCATACTTAATACATCAGACATAAACTCTGCAGCTGTCATTGTGTGCAGTGGGACACTGTGTCCTATGAGTGTTATACTACAATAAACAGAGCCTGACCGCGGGCATAAAGAGGGCAAAAACCCACTTATGCTCTAAAGATGAAGTTCTGTTTCTCTTCAAATGACCCTCAGAGCATGTGGAGGGTCATTAAACGCATCACAGATTACCTCAAGAACAACAGGCTGAAGAACATAAAAACAAACGCAGAGTTTCTGTCTGATGGTTTGAACATGAAACAGGAATTATTGAGCAAAAACGGCCAGTTTACTAATTTATGACCTAGCATCAGCGCATTCACCTACAATACACGAATGAATATCACCAGTTAAACTGAAAAAGGAAAAAACCTGCACACAAATACGACAGCAGACTAGGGGTGGGTTTTTATAATCAATTTATCGATTCTGGTTTGGATAATGTGAAATCGATTCGGTAAAATCCTGAATCGATTTTTTAATATAAATTTATTTTGGCCAAAACGCCAGAATCTCAGGTCAAACGTCACAAAATTTCAAGAACCACCAAACAGGTAAAACAGTAAATGAGAGCAGGAACACGGATTCTGCACAAAGACATAAACACAAAGCGCGGAGCCGCCGACGCATCAGAATCAGTGAGATGTGACTTTCTCACCTGACGGCACAGACACGGTCGCTCGCTGAAAGCCGACAGCTCGCTGATTCTGATGTTTCGGCGGGTCCGCGCTTTGTGTTTATGCCCTTTTTGCGCTGATTCTGAAGCTGCAGGTTTTATCTCTCTCCAAACAATATTGAGTAAACCAGCAGCAAAAGAAGATCCAAACTACGCTTCACATAAACATCGTCATGAATTCCCTCTGATTGTTTTGCTGCCACCAGGATAAAATCACACTTCATGCACAGCTCTCTCTCTCTCTCTCTCTGTACTTCAAGAACAGTTTCCCATCTAAAAATCTGTTTTCTGCATTATTCGCTTGCTTGTTACGCACAAGTCTACCGTTCTTACAGCCTGTCGGCTGCTGTTTTTTTTTTTTTCCTTTTACTTACTTCCGGAAAGAAAACCTAATTTCTGCCGTTCAATACTGAACAAATTTAAACTTTTTAAAATTATGCAAAATGCAAAACGCTCAGCCGTGTCTCTAATAAAACTGCTGTAAAGTAGTGATGGGTCGTTTGCGAACGAAATGGCTCTTAGAGCCGGCTCCTTATCGCGAGCCATCACGTGGGTTTTTTTTTTCTTTCTCTCACCCTCTCTCTCGCACTTTTTTTCTGCTTCACTCTGCACGTGAGCCTTGTGCTTTACGCTGGGCAGAGGGGGGAGGGGCGGTAGTTACACTCGCAGTAGCACAGGAACAGAGCCAGAGGGCGAGACAGAGAAAGAGAGCCAGGGACAACAACGTCACATTAGAAAGGTAGAATAATAATAAAGGATAAAGGATTCAGAAAGTTTATTCATGCAGGTCCATATGACAGAGAATATGCATGTTCTTTTTGTTTTCATATTATAATTTATATTTAATTGTGTTGTGGTTTGCAGTGTTTTGTGTTGTTTCACTTTAAATTTGTAAAAGGAAAAAGCTGAAAATTTAAATAGTTAAAAGTTGAAATGTGAATAGTTGATTTTTGTATTATATGATTTATTTATTACATTTTATGTCGAGTGAATAAATAAAAGTATATTTACGGTGGCCCCTACAGACAAATCACGTACGAACTCTGAAGCACGTACAAACCCTGAAGCACGTACAAACTCCAAAACACGTAAAAACACGTACAAACTCCAAAACACGTAAAAACTCTGAAGCACATAAAAACTCAAAACACGTACAAAAGACAACAGAAGTGCTCCAGGATGCTAGGGGTAGTGTTGAGCTTTTGTTACCTAGTGGCTACACAAGCCAGCAAGTACCAACGACCGGATTTGGTGTGTGGTAGTAACAGGTAAATGAACATTTTTTTAAATTATTTGAATATATATGAGTGCTTGTGTAGAAATACAGAAACAATACACATATGCTTTCAATTGTGTAATTTAAGTGATCTAGGTAGCTCTGTTTTGGAAGTTTAGTTCATGCTAGAAATGTGTTTTGAAGTTTGTACGTGTTTTGTCTCCAGGGGCCACCGCATATATTTATATATAAACATATAAATAAAACCACTTTTTTTTACGTTAGTAATTCCTTTTGTGCATGATTTTATATTATTGTTAATAATAAATTAATTAAAGCAACAAAACAACCTGAAGAGCTGGTTAGGAGCCGAAAGAGCCGGCTCTTTTTAGTGAGCCGAGCCAAAAGAGCCGGATCTCTAAAAAGAGCCGGAAATCCCATCACTACTGTAAAGTCAGAGGTAACTGTCACGGCCCAGCGGCACGAGGAAACTCAGATGGACACAAGTGCAGAAACCAAACCGGAAGCGAGACAGTAAATGAACAAAAGGTTTATTTCCCCCCCACAATACAAACAAGCGAAAACAAAACGACGCCACCACACTAGAGGCGCGCTGTATAAACTAGGTTAACAAAGGGTGACCTAGACAACTCTAGGATGTCGCTGAACAGCTGAGGCAGAGGGGAGGTGGAGGCTGACTATGAAGTGACTGGCCGGGCATTGGTTTCAGGTGGGGAAGACAGGTGGAGCGGAAGGCCCGGATGCGGTTGAGGTGAGGGGGAGGCAGGCAAGTGAGTGGCGGGCCAGTTGGCAACATCGTACCAGCAGCAGGTGGCCCAGGTCCAGGAAAGCGGGGATGAGGGCGGTGAGGCCTCCACTCCAGGAGCTACCTATGGGATAGCAGATACTCAGGCGATGATCGATTGAGTGCGCAGGTCTTATATGCTGCCGGAATAATTGCCCACAGGTGGTCAGCCAGGGAGGAGCAACCGATCTCCGCCTAAATGAGGAGGAGTCGCTGTAGGAGACCTGCAGGTAGTGATGGCCAAATGAAGCTTTCTGAAGCACTGAAGCTTGTATTGAAAAACGGTTCATTACTCAAAGCTTTTCAACACAGTCCTGTCTGGTGACATCTGGTGGCCAAAAATATGAAGAGCCGCTTGAATCCACAAAATAAAACCAACTGCTTCATTAAGATTGCCCACTCTACTCTGGAATTCTGTCTGATATTGGGCCACTGTTGTGTTGCTTTGAACATGTATTTTTTGGTGGTTACAAAAATGTGTTTTATTTGTTTAATAAATAATTTTGACCAGTAAACTCTCCTTGTTTAAATGCACCATGGTGTGGTCTTTCTTTGCCACACCACTCCATGTACTTAATTGCTGCAATTAACCGCTAGACGGGTATATTTATAAATAATATTATTAGGGAATTTTTCCCAGACATATTTTTGACCTGGGGGTAGAATTGATTGTTAAATGGAAAGGGAAAATGCTTATGAACTTGCAAATTAAAAACATGATGCATTTAAAGTAACCTTTTTCATTTTTATTTAAGAAGAGAATTTGTTCTAGTGTGCGATGGCCGAACCTGTTCCTTTTCGTGGAGACAATTTCTCCTGCCTTAAGGAAAATCCCTTCACATGGCACAGAAGAGGCTGGAGTGCAGAGAAACTGGTAGAGATGCTGTTATACAGTCTAACTGGGCCCCACAAACTATCAGCTAAAGAGAATAAATAAATTCAATTGCTGCACATTTGGCAGACTAACATTTTCAGATTAATTAAACAATAAAATATATATTTTTACAACATTACATGTAAAGAGTCAAGTGGAAGTTTTTCTACAGTTATTTAATGATATTTATATTATGGAAGCAGATTTTTGACATTTTACCTTTTTCCCGTTTTCAGATATAATAAACACGCACAAAACAAAAGCAAACAGCCAGAAAACAAAGCTGGAAAACCCACCCGATTGACAAAAATCAACTCAAAATTCTCCCACACAACAGAACCTCCTCTATTCCTCGCTGGCTCCAAATCTCTCAGTGGAATGATCAGTGGTTCGCTATCTGTCACCATCAAAACACTCCACAAATCCCGCGAATGATTCGCTTCCTGATAAACCATTGAATCAGATACCGAAGCAGTTAGGTTATAAATGAAGCTTCGGACGTCACTGATCACGTGACTCTGGCCAAACGAATCAAGCTTCGACACAGTGCTTCTGAAGCACTGTGTTGATTTTTTTCGACACACGCACCAGAGCTTCAGCTTCAAGCGGGCCATCACTACCTGCAGGTACCTGCCCGGACCATGACAGTAACGTCCATATGTTGATTAATGGTTTTCTTTTGTTTTTGATGTACTGCAGAATATTTTTATAAAATCCCAGACCAGGAAAATCACCTTCATGTTTTTCTGTGTTTTATCTTCAGCTATGTTGACACAAAGGCATCTGCTGTGATGCTTACACCTTTGATAAAGTCTTGTGTGTGTCAGCTTCCTTTTTATAGATACAAAAATATGTAAATCTACTGATCTGAATTATAATATTTCTGACTGTCAAAATTTCCCAGATTCAAATCGAATCGAATCTAATTGAATCGATTCGAATCGAATTGTGGATCAAATCGATTCGGGACCTTGTGAATCGGAAACGAATCGATTCTAGAAATGAGTGACGACACCCAGCCCTACAGCAGACTATAGCGAGCAGAGAAAGGCATTTTATAGATGAAATGTTGGCAGCGACTTCCGAAAAGCAACTCTTAGGACACCCCTGTCTCACTGTCAGCAGTTAATGAACATCCACCTATGGGCTCAAATTGTGGTCATAAATATTTTGTATTTGTAAATCAGGATTTGTGTGTGTAAAAAGAATTTGTGCGCAGCATAAAGGTCCTTTCACATCAGACTCAGCATGTGCTGCTAATGCTAACTGCTAACTAAAAGCCAAGTGTTGTAAAGACCCACCTTTTAGCACATCCCAGCACACCCACTCACTTCACCAGATGCACCTTGTTTAGTTCTCTCACCTTTGATTGGGTGTGGTGCTTGTCCTGAATTGCACTCACCTGTCACACATTATATAAGGACTGCATTCACTTTTGGCTCACTCTTTCTTCACTCCCACACAGGGCAGCAGCAGAGGTGAGGTTGTGTTTGGGTTTTTGATTTTATGTATTGTTTAAAGTAATGAGTAACTTAAGTCTCTGTTTTCTTTCAGCATTGGCAGTCCATGTGTGTCTTTCCTTCTTTCCTTTATTGATTTGGGAATAAAAGGAGAACCCTGTAAATGATTAGATGACTGCTTATTCTCATTCTAATCGGATGAGCCCATGATGCTGATTACTTAAACCCTGAGCCTTCCTTCCTTCATAACACCAAGGATCCAGAATTTGTTGTGCTGGCTGCTGAGCTCTGTGGGTTTTTGCAGCAGCTCTACTAGATGCACCTGCTCCTTGTCGTTTCTATCTCTGACTTTGTCCTCTACAAGAGTTTTTTTTTTTTTTTTTTTTGTTGGTTCTTCAAATGTTCAATAAAAACATGTATGCTCATTCATAACGAAGAAAGCTTTGTAACTATCCCCACTAGTGAAGACTGTCATTTCCACAACACACCAATGACATTGGCCAATCAGATGAAAGGAAGAAAAATAGGGTCGTACTTGTAACTTAAAACTTGAGTGCAGAGTTTCACACGTATTTCTTAGCTAAGTCCACACACAAATCTTTTTTACACACACACAAATTCTTTTTCCACCTACGAATCCTGATTTACAAGTACAAAATATTTATGACCACAATTTGAGCCCATACATCCACAGACTGATGGAGGCAGGAGAAGCTGCCTACAGTCATCAGTCAGTGGATCCACAGTAACATCGACTCTGAGTTCAGCTGCTGATCATCAACTAACTGTTTCTGTCTCGTTCCCAGACTCTGATCTCACATAAAACGAAGCAGATTTATGCTGAAACTAAGCTGCACGCAGCTGATGTTAGCCAGGAAAACAGTACAGACTGCTAACGTTACCTTAACATGGAGACGATCAACTGCGCCACAACATTCACGAAAGTAAAAACGACGGAAGGAAACGATCAGAGAGGCGTTTGAGGGACGTTCAGAGTCAGGAACTTCAGAAACGGATCAGGCTGGAGTTTAATTCTGTTTTCATCTTTAGAAACATCTGGAAAAAGGTTAAAAATACTTAACCAACTTAAAAAATTACAGGCAGACGTTGTTTTATTACAAGAAACCCACATGCCTGTCACAGGTTTGAATAAACTCAAAACACCTGAGTTTCCTAATGTGTTCTCAGCCTGTTATAATTCTAGACAAAGAGGAGTAGCAATTCTAATACATAAAAATATTAATTTCACAGTACTCGATACAGTTATAGATCCAGAGGGCAGATTCCTAATCGTCAAACTATCTATACTTAACCAAAAGCTAGGTATTGTAAGTATATATGGTCCAAATGTTGATGACCCCTCATTCTTCCACGGTTTTTTTAGTACACTCTCCGAACACCTAGACTGCACAATTGTTCTTGGGGGAGACCTCAACCTGGGACTAAATGAAGAAATGGATAGGCTCAATACAGCAGGAACTCAGCGTAACTGGCAGTCCACAAATATAATCAAACAGTATATGAGCGACTTTGGTCTTTGCGATGCATGGCGCTCCCTTCACCCCAACAGTAAGGAATATGCTTTCTTCTCACATGTTCATCACTCCTACTCTCGTCTGGATTATTTTCTGGTCAGCAGCTCACTGCTGAGTCACATTTCAGACACTGAGATTCATCCTATAGCTGTCAGCGATCATGCTCCTGTATCTTTAACACTAATACAGATGAATAATACTACACCAAGAAAAAACTGGAGATTTAATACATCACTGCTCAAAGACGAAGAGTTTATCAAATACTTTAAAAAAGAATGGACTCTATATTTAGGCTTTAATGACATTCCTGGAACATCAGCATCTGTCCTCTGGGAAGCAGGGAAAGCCGTGATGAGAGGTAAAATAATCTCTTTCTCATCACATAAGAAGAAAGAAGAAAACAAAAAAATTCAGGAACTAGAGAAAAACATCAAATCCTTAGAAAAAGCCTATGTGTCACACCAAGATCAAGAAATATTAAACAAAATACGCAAGACAAAACTAGAATTAAATGAAATTATTAATAAAAAGACTAAATTCTTAGTACAAAGACTTCGCCTGCAAAATTATGAACACGGTAACAAATCCGGACAATTTCTTGCTAACCAGTTAAAAATCAATAAAGAAAAAACAACTATATGTGCTGTTAAAGATTTATCTGGGAATACAATATATGATCCTAAAAAAATAAATAAAATTTTTAGGGATTTCTATGAAACTTTATATACACCACAAATAAACCCATCTAAAAACGAAATTGATCAATTTCTCGACAACATAACTCTTCCAAAATTATTAGACACCCAAGCAATGGCACTGGATTCGCCACTGACGCCAGGTGAACTCCAGGAAGCTCTGATAAGTATGCCCAATAATAAGGCTCCAGGTCCAGATGGTTTTCCAACAGATTTTTACAAAGAATTCTGGACAATTCTGGCACCAGTTTTTCACAGGATGTTGCAGGAAATCAAAGAAAATGGTAGACTACCACCAAATATTAACTCTGCAAATATCAGTCTCTTACAAAAACCAGGCAAAGACCCTGTATATCCCTCAAGCTATCGTCCAATATCCCTTATTAATGTAGACCTTAAAATAATCTGCAAAGCTCTCTCAAAGAGATTAGAGAAAATAACCCCCCTTTTAATTCATCCTGACCAAACTGGTTTTATAAAAGGTAGGCACTCATCAACAAATACACGTAGATTACTTAATTTAATAGACTACTCATGCAGTAAAAACACTGAAACCATAATATTTTCTTTAGATGCAGAAAAAGCATTTGACAGAGTTAACTGGAAATTTCTATTTGCAACTTTACATAAATTTGGTTTTGGACCCTGTTTCATTAACTGGTTAAAAATATTATATAACTCCCCAACAGCTTGTGTCAGAACAAATGACCAAACATCCTCCCGCTTCTCTCTTCTGAGGGGCACCAGACAGGGATGCCCACTCTCCCCTTCACTGTTTGCAATTTTTATTGAGCCATTAGCAGCAGCAATTAGACAGGCTACAACAATTAAGGGCATAAAATGTAAGAATATAGAACATAAAATCAGCCTTTATGCAGATGATGTGTTACTTTTTCTCCAAAACTCACAAACCAATATCTCTGGGGTAATTGCATTGATAAATTCCTTCTCAAGTGTCTCAGATTATTCAATTAACTGGTCGAAATCAACAGTTCTTCCGATTAATTGCTCCTTCCATAATTCTTCTCCTTCCCCACTGCAATGTGGAAATATAAAATATTTAGGTATTAATGTCTCTCCTAAACTTTCAGAATTAACTAAATTAAACCACATCCCACTTTTAAAGACAGTAGAAGGCGACCTGGCTAGATGGAAATCTTTACCCATATCACTCATGGGAAGGGTCGCCGCTATAAAAATGATGATCTTGCCAAAAATAAACTATTTATTTTCAATGATCCCAAATAAGCCATCACAAGATTAGTTCAGATCTCTAGACTCGTATATTTCTAAATTCCTTTGGAAAGATAAACCCCCACGTATCAGCTTAAAAACACTACAAAGGACCAAGGATAAAGGAGGATTAGATCTGCCTAACTTTAATCACTATTTTTTAGCCAACAGGCTTCAGTTCATCTCTAGATGGTTTAAACACACCCTCTTAGATGAACCTTGGATAGATGTAGAACAGGCACTATGTAATAACCTAGAAATTTCAGACCTACCATTTATCAGCTCAAACATCAAATGACATGAATGCTTTAAAAGCATCAATATTAGCTCTTCTCTGACAGCATGGTGGGAGTTTCTAAAAATGACAGAGTCTTCATTAATCCCATGCAAACGTACACCTATCTGGAACAACCCGGACATATTACAAAACAATAATATGATAAACTTTTCAGATTCGAGTTGCAAAGGAATTAAATACTTGGAACATATATTGGAAGGAACAGACTTTATTTCGTTTGACAGACTAGTTATACAATATGGGATCAACAAGAAACGATTTTTGGAATATCAACAAATTAAATCCATAGTAAAAAAGAAATTTAATCCCAGTGAAGCTGAATTACAAACACCACCAAGTGTGGTACAATTTCTTAGTCTAAAACCCCCCAAATTATTGTCTAAAATATACAGAACACTTTCTTAAATAGATGAATCAATATCCCTTCCTATTGCAAAATGGGAAGCAGATTTATCAATCAACTTAGACCCAAACCTTTGGTCTCAGATATGCTTAAAAACCTTTCAATGAATCAGAAATCCCAGTTTGCAATTAATACAATACAAAATATTACACAGAGTGCACTATACTGGTCATAGGATGTTCAAGATGGGCTATACGCCTTCCAACAACTGCTCACACTGCACAGCAAATACACCGGACAATTACATCCACGCGCTTTGGTTCTGTCCACCAGTTCAGAAATTTTGGCGTGAGATATGTGAAGACTTATCAAAGTGTCTGAAATGTAACATTCCAGCCTCCCCTTTAGTATGCTTGCTGGGCAACTTGGATGAGGTCACTGCAGAAATAAACACAGCCCACGTTGTTTTTACGGCCCTATGCATTGCCAAGAAAATGGTCCTCATTAACTGGAAAAATAAAAATAATCTTAATTCTAACCAATATAAAAACCATCTAATAGATCACATTAGTCTTGATACAACCTCTGCCATCACATTTGATCAATCCCTTTGGGCTCCTTTGATCGGCTTCATCACCTAGTGGGGGTGGGGGGTCATGGTTTGGTCCTGCCTTCGCTATTGTGGTTGATATGGGGGTAGGGACGGCCTTAGGGTGTCTGGGGAGTCCCTAGGGACGTTTCCCTAGGGGGCCTAACCTGGGGGCTGTGGCCATGACCTGGTTAGGAGCTCTGGGGGCTCTTGGATGGTGTTTTCCCTGTGGCTGCGTACAGCGGAGATGGGGGAGGGTCTGTGCTGGCGGACGTTGGTTACTGGCCTGGTAGCCTGGCTGCCCCTGGGAGGGTCCGGGACGGGCGTGGAGGCTTGGGGGTCTGGGGGTGCTCCGCCCCCCGGTCTGGGGTGCTGGCCGGGCCTTGGGGGCTTGGGTCCTGGCTGTTGTGTCGCCGGAGCAGTGGGCGGGTGGGTGCAGGGGGGCTCAGCCCCAGTGCAGGGGACCTCTGGTGCATCGGCCCAACTAGGGGGCTCTCTAACTGGTGGGGAGGTTGTTACATCTTTGCAGGTGGTCTCCTCACCACAGGAGCTCACTCTGCAGGTGGGGGGAGAGATATAGGAGAGGGGGAGAATGAACTCAACCTGGGTGTCTATTGTCTTGTGTAGTTTGGGAGATGATTGGATGATGGGGTGGGTGCAGTTTTCTCTGGGGTGGAGTCGGGTGGGCTGCCCCGGGCTCTGTGGGGCTGGGCAGTGCTGCTGCTGCGGGCCCCGGTCCGGATGGGCCTGGGCCCCCTTGCCCTGGTGGGTTCCAGAGCGTGGGGGTGCCTACTGGGGTCAGCGGGGGAGCTGGCCCCAGGGAGGGGCCGCTTGCCCCTCCCTTTCTTCCCTCCCCATCCTCAGCTGCCTCCCTATTCCCGCTCTACCACACCCACCCACACACGCAGGGCTTGGGGTGCAGGTATGTCACCAGGGTGCAGGGGAGGCACTCCCCCTCTGTCCCCTTCTGGCCGCCTGTGCCTCAATTTTATTCTGCAACCTAGACATCCACATTACTCACACTCTCACATAACACATACATATAGGGCCTTGGGGGTGGGCACGTTTTACAGCATCCAGAGGATGGTCGTTGTACTCCAACCCACCTCTGGCGCTGGTGCCCTACCCTCAATTTTAAATGCATTTAGACACTGAGGGTTTTCGGGAGGAGCCGTGCTGCTCTCTGAGAGGAAGCTAGTACCATGCTCTCCTGAGTTTTAAATGCACTTTAGAACAGCACACAACAACATTACATATGAGCGGGCGTAGGGAGGTTTGAGGTCTTCACTCACCCCGGTTCTGTTAGCCGTCAGGGCTGGGGGGCTGGGAGGAGGTGCTGGCCGTCAGACTGGGGTCTGGGATGCGGGGCCTCCCTGCTACTGCAGATAAGGAGGTGGTCCGCTTGCCTCCACCCCAGAGAGAAGGGTTACATCTCCTGGGTCTAGGTGCGGCTTGCCCCTCTGGGGTCGGGGGTACCTGGACCTGGGATATAGAGTATGTTTGGGGAGTGCGACTGTCTGTGCAGTGTCTATTTGTGTCTGTCTACACGTTGGGTGAGTGCCGAGTATTTGGTTGTGCATATGGGGGTGGGAATGCACGTCTGTGTCCGCGTGTGCCTGTTTGTCTGTGTCTATATGTCAGGTTGGGTCTTAGACTCAACCTCTCTGGGTACATCTCAGGCCCTCTAAAGTACGGAGGCCTATCTCCCCTCACCACACTCCCTGCCGGTGGCTGATGCCCTCAGACGATGGTGTGTTGGTGGTCCTTGTCATCTGGGGCTGGGCGCTCATGTATGTACCGGCTCACTCCTGGTGGCCGATTGGCGGGGCCGGGTGCCTGTGGCCTGGCTGGGCTCCTTCCGGGGGGTGGGATGCCCTCAGGCCTCTGGCCTCTGGGCCTGAAGCTCGGTCCTCTCTGGCACAGCTGGCTGCCGGCAGAGCCCGCGGGCACGCCACTGCAACCCCCTCTGGCCTCTGCTCCGTAGCTGCGGGGTGACCTCTCGTTTGGGGCTCTACTCAGCTCTTCTCAGGAGGGTGGCACGGTTCCCCCCCCTTTGGTGGTCCTCCTCGGGTCCTTGTACTCTGGGGCCTCTGGATATCTGGGGCCTGGATCTCCTCCATACCTGCTTCATACCCTGGTGGACGGGGCTATGGCTCCCCACACTCCCTAGCAGATCGTTACATGGAGAAACCTTTGGAATACAAGCATGCTGATCCACACAGGTATGCACACAGGTGTACACACGGGTGTACACAGACGCGGACTACACCTTTCTTGGCTGCTGCCTCAAAGCACATTGTGCGCTGTCTATCTTGCGTGCTGCACAATATCGTTTATTATTTAGTATCTACTGTTATCTACTGCTAGCTAGTTTATTGTGATGGTGCTGTTTTTATTATGTTGCTCTTTGTTGTTTGCTTTCTCTTCTGTTGTTTTTCTCCATACAGGTGATCCAGGCGTTTTGTTTGTTTGTTTGTTTGTTTTTTCCTTTCTTCCCCCCCTTCTCACCGTCTTTTCTCCCCTTTGGTTTTCTTTCTCTCCCTCTCTTTCTTTCATTCTTTCTCCCTGTCCTATCCCCCAGTCACGTCTGTCCCGTTTGTAAAAAAAAAAAAAAAAAAAAAAAAGAAACATCTGGAAATAGTTATAAAAATGCTGCGTAATAAAGAAAAATAGTGTAGATTTGTTTGAGTTGTGTTTAGCTGAGCTGTGTCTTTAATCAAATCTAAACTGAAGAGTTCATTTTGTGGAGGAGCAGCAAGACTTTCAGTGTTACTCTCAGGAGAAAGCCTCCCAAATGTCTGTTGTCTTAATAGTGGAATTATCTGGAAAATGAACCAGTTCTTATAAGCTGCTTTTCAATATGAGCAGTCAAAGCATTTTATACAGCGTGCTTCATTCACACAAGCACTTCTTTTTCTAACAATGACACTATGATGGATGCATCGGAGAGGAAGTCGGGGTTCCATATCTTGCCCAAGGATACCGTGGCGTGCAGACTGGAGCAGCCAGGGATCAAACCTCCAACCTTCCAGTTAGTAATTCTACCTGCTGAGCTACAGTCTGTACTTCCTGAACAACACACCCTCCTTTTGTTTCTTTATTTCCAGTAGCAACCAGGACCATAATGAACCCTGACTCCAACAGACACTCAGGATCCACCTGCCCAGTAAGTCACCCGCTAACTGTAACTATCAGAGCCCTGACCTTCTACAGAGACGACCCCCCCCCTCCCACACACACACACACACACACACACACACACCCCTTATACAAATATTAAAAAGTCTGTAACAAGATGAATTGGATCAGATTAAAGCATACTGTGCTGCCTGTCTGCACTCTACATGGACATCGTGACCTTCATGTCATTCAGATTCACTTCCTTCATGTGCCTCAACATTTAACTCTGTTAATAAACAGACCACAAAAAAAATTCCAAAACTTTGTTATAAAAACAAAAATGCTCTGTTTAAATAACTTTTAATGAGCCTTATAAAATAAACACAGTTTAAAAACATCTAGCTAGTAAATAGGGCTGGGTATTGTCACTGATTTCTAGAATCGATTCGATTCCGATTCAATTCAATTCGATTTAAATCTGGGAAATTTTGCCTCAGACAGTCAGAAATATTATAATTCAGGTCATGCATCAGTACATTTCTATACTTTTATATCTATAAAAAGAAATCTGACACTCGCAAGACTTTATCAAAGGTGTGAGCATCACAGCAGATGCCTTTGTGTCAAAGTAGCTGAGGATAAAACAGAAAAACATGAAGGTTTTCCTGGCATGGGATTTTATAAAAATATTCTGCAGTACATAAAAAAAGAAAGAAAACCATTAATCAACATATGAACATTATCTCTGAAGTTACAGCGGTTTTATTAGAGACACGGCTAAGCGTTTTGCATTTTGCATAATTTTAAAAAGTTTACATTTGTTCAGTATTGAACGGCAGAATCTAGGTTTTCTTTTCGGAAGTAAGTAAAAGAAAGAAAAAAAAAAACAGCGGCCGACAGCCAGGGGCGGATCTAGAAGGGTGGCATGGGGTGGCAAGTGCCACCCTAAAATGATCCCTTGCCACCCCAAGTGCCACCCCAGTTTTGCATATGACAGTGTTGTTTATTAAAATAAGATAGCATTAACAGTTTGAGCGTAGTGACAGTCAATACTGAATATAAATGCTAAAACTGAACATATTGCATAGTGTCGTCCCCCCCTCCACCATTAACAAATGGTTCAGCCCATAGCAGGACCCAAGCGATGTTTATGATTGTGCCAGAGCACATTTTGAACAACACCATGGGAATTTCGCTTTTTACACAGGTGGTTGGATACACTCCGGAAATGGAAGGAAGGTGAGTGTTATTAACCATCTGTGGTCCACGGACACTGCATCTCCAAATCACATGACTGATGTAAGCTGACATAGCAACAAGCTGCAGCTGCTGAGTCTCTATTTCAGCCCACATTGAAAGTTCGGACTTCAAAGTTTTTTAATTTTAATTACAGGCCAGTAAATCCAGATTTATGATAATATATATATATAAGCCACGCTTTTTTCTAAATACTGTCGTCACGTTTTTGTGTGTGTGTTTTTTTTATAGCGTTTTGTAAGGACAGCGCGAAAACAGTAAAGAAAGAAAAAAAGCCACCTCTTTCTTATTGGTGGAAAAATGTACCATGTCGACCAATTAAAAAAAATAAGTCAACACGTGGGATTTGATTGTTTAGGGGAAACTTTTGGGAGTGACGGTAACTGTTTAAGGTCTTTGTGTGATTTCAGATCAGTAATAGTACTATTAATAGTAATAGTAGTACTAATGCAGTATGTCAGTGAAAAAAACAACTAAATTCAGTTGAGCTGAAAAGATACCAAACAAGGCAAGGGGGGAAAAATAAAATGAAACAATCTGATGGTGAAATACAAACGTAAACTCAAAAGGAGTCAAAAATGGCCGGTTGTATTTCAGACCTCAGAAGGTTAATCCAACAAAACATGAAAAATTAGGTTTAAATTTTTGTTCATGACAGTGCAGATTTCTGACATTTTGTGTAATTTAACATGTAACAATGTGATTGTTTTCTAACAAAAAACAGTGAAACTTAAGTTAGATTTGTGTTTGTAAATTAACTGCCCCATGTTGTGTAGCTTTCTGGATTTTATACTTATTGGGCTACATATTTATTTATCATACAGGCTATACAGTACATAACATCAAAACTCACATGTTTTATGTAACTAAAGTGTTTAATTACCGTATTTTCCAGACTACAAAGCGCACCTGAATATTAGCCGCACAAGCTAAAATCAGGGGAAAATCCTGTTTTGTACATACATTAGCCGCACCTGACTAAAAGCCGCAGGTGTTTCAATGTTGACTTATCATATGTAAGAGAATATGCACAAAGGGAATTGTCAGGAAAGAGATGGCTGTTTGGAGACACATCACTGTTATTAATATTTTGAAAAACAAGTTATGGGTACATATTTGCATAACTTTTTAGGGTATATGTACAAGTACCGGTAATTACAAGTACGAAACATGTACTGTGCTTCATAAACGAGTAACAAATGTAGTACATAACAATAACCTACAGCACACCAGAAAAATACCTTTTAGGCTCAGGTACAGCGACACGGCTTTAACAAGAAGAAAAGTCAGTCATTCACCACCATCTTTCTCTTCTTCCTGCGCACTAAAACCACCAAAGTCCTCTTCTCCAGTGTCAGAAACGAACAGGCTCAGGATGGCTTCATCATCCACTCTCCGCTTCTCTCCTTCGTTGTCACTTTCAAAACCAAAGAAATCCTCGTTGTCAGTGTCAGAGTCGAACACCCTCTGAAGGGCCGTGGCGGTGTCCTCCTCTCCATCATGCAGCAGTCCAGCCCTTCGAAATCCGTTGGTGATCGTGGATGTTTTCACACTTTTCCACGCTGTCAGAATCCACTGGTGGAGTTGAGCATAACTTGCTTTTCGCAAGTTTATCGCCGCTCGTCATCCACGCCTCCCGCTGAACGCGTAGCACTACTTTGAAGTTTGTTTTTCGCGCTACTTCGTACGGCACTACGTTGCCTGGCGGACAGACATGTGACCAACATACCACTCTTGAACCCCGATACTGTGTGTCTGATCACATGCCCTTCCGCCAGGCAACGTAGTGCCGTACAACAGCGGAACAAACAAAACAAATCCTCTTACGATATCACAAAAATCATGGACAATTACGGTATGTGGGCTACAGACAATAATTAAGTTGTAGACTATATTTATATGAAAAACGTGTATACTTACTGCATTTGAATCATTTTAACCATATGTAACCACCTGCACATGTGTTTGGGGGAAAAAAGGGGCTTCGATTTTGCCACCCCATTTGATTTCTTTGCCACCCTCATGCCACCCTAAGAAAATTTCTCTAGATCCGCCCCTGCCGACAGCGCTGTAAGAACAGTAGACTTGTGCATAACAAGCAAGCGAATAATGCAGAAAACAGATTTTTAGACAGGAAACTGTTCTTGAAGTACAGAGAGAGAGAGAGAGAGAGCTGTGCATGAAGTGTGATTTTATCCTGGTGGCAGCAAAACAATCAGAGGGAATTCATGACGATGTTTATGTGAAGCGAAGTTTGGATCTTCTTTTGCTGCTGGTTTACTCAATATTGTTTGGAGAGAGATAAAACCTGCAGCTTCAAAATCAGCGCAAAAAGGGCGTAAACACAAAGCGCGGACCCGCCGAAACATCAGAATCAGCGAGCTGTCGGCTTTCAGCTCGTGTCCGTGCAGTCAGGTGAGAAAGTCACATCTCACTGATTCTGATGCGTCGGCGGCTCCGCGCTTTGTGTTTACGTCTTTGTGCAGAATCCATGTTCCTGCTCTCATTTACTGTTTTAACTGTTTGGTGGTTCTTGAAATTTTGTGACGTTTAACCTGAGATTCTGGCGTTTTGGCCAAAATAAATTCGATTCAGGATTTTAATGAATCGATATCACGTCAAGCCAGAATCGATTTTAATCGATAAATCGATTATCAAAACCCATCCCTACTACTAAATCAAGGGTAGCCTGAACTTAAAGTCACACTGAACACAAGTGTCCCTGCTCTCAGATACAAAATATGCCTTTAAAAGTTAAGAGTAATGAAATCAGCAGTTCTGATTCTATAATTTGTAGTATGACACACCACTTGTGCATTTTTGTTGTTTTGATTTACATACGTTGATATTCTGCTGTAAACAACTAATGAGAACATTTTATAAAAGCTTTGAGTGTCCATCAGGATCCTGTAGAAACAGCTTCCATGTCAAAGATCAATATTCTGAATTCTGTTTAGAAAGAAAAACATTTCTAGAAAATTCTCTAAAGAATTCAACATCTGTTTTCTTTTCTACTATTTTTTTAAACGTCCCTCTAGCACAGATTTCTTTAGCCACATGTCTTTCTGTGTCTTCCATACAAATATTAAACGTGCAAACACTCAACACAGCAACACTGAAAGCATTTGATTGTAAATTTCATTCAAATCAAACTTCAAATCTCTTTTTCTCTCTGAAAGAAAGTGACAGCCGACTGAGTCAAAGGCAGAAACCTTATTTAAACACCAAATATTCACCGGCTTCACTTCCTGATCCAGGAGTCAAAGAGGACGTTGCACTTACTCAGCTTCTTCCCGTGAACGTCTTCACTCTGCAGCTCTGCTGTCTGGACCAGGTCTGTGTAGAAACAGAGACAATCTTCTGCTTCATCAGTCCTCTGTGTCTGCAGGCTGAAGTCACATTAAACACTTCACACCAGCAAAGAGTCTGAAACTCACAGGTCAAAGGTCAGCTGCTGCACCTTGTGTGATATTGTTTGATCAATAATTAACCTGCAGCAGGTTTCTGCTCCAACTCCAACACACTGAACAACCCTGAGAACAAATCAGATGATGTGGGTGTGTCTGCAAGCTTCAATAGTATTAAACACCTCACACCAGCAATGAGTCTGAAGCTCGCAGGTTAAAGGTCAAAGGTCAGCTGCCACACTGTATATAACATTTCAATATGTATACAACCTGACTGTGGGCGTGTGTGCAGCCATAAACAGTTTAAACATTAAACACTGAACCATAAAAGAAGCTTAAGCTGCAGCTCACAGGTCAAAGCTCAGCTGCTGCAGCCAGTTATGACTTTACATAAATCATCATGTTTTCCCTCTCAGCACTTGGGCTGTTTTGACTCAGCTACACGATGGGAAATGGCCAATGGTTCCACAGCTGTTCTTGTTCACAGCATCATCCAGTTAGAGAGGAAACTGTATAATGCAATGATGATGTTCCAGCGTCACGCTGCAGTTGTTGCTCCTCCTCCACATGCTTACCTGCCACAGTTTAACTCCGCCTCTTAAACAGTCATGTCACCTGATCTGAATGTTTTGTTGTACGATGATGTTATCTTGCTGTTGACGAGGAGAAAAACTAGTTTGTCCTGCAGATGGCGATCTTGCACCGTGTTCAGAGAGCCAACACTTTGATGATGCTGGTCTACTCAGCTTACTTTTAGCCTGGGTTGGACTATAAATGAGCAGCTTCCACTCTGGTTTCACTGTTAAACACACTTGTTTGATTTCACTTGTAAAAGTTGGAAAATAAATATTAAATTATTTGTTGGTACATTTTTTTTAAGGGTCAAATATCTTGCTTCATTTGTTAAGGTGGAGAAATGAATCAGGTTAAAATAGTGGTCCTTTAAATCAGTGCAGATGTATAATGTAATTTAAAATGTTGATAATGCTTGTAGTGGGCTTGTAATGTAAATGTGGTCTGATTAAATGTGACATTAATGGTGACGCTGCATAAAACCTGATAAAACAGTTCTAGTAGTGGGTCTGTGTGATCAGCATCAGTGGGTTAAACACACACACACACACACATATTCAAGCACATGCATATACACACACATACATGAGAAGGTCTGGTTTCTTCGCCAGTTTTCAAGGAGGGTTAAGGATGGTTTCTCCACTGAAAGGAGGTTTTTCCTCCTCCGCTGAGGGCGTTGAGTGTTTGGTTTCTCCACCAATACAGGGAGTGCAGAATTATTAGGCAAGTTGTATTTTTGAGGAACAATTTTATTATTGAACAACAACCATGTTCTCAATGAACCCAAAAAACTCATTAATATCAAAGCTGAATGTTTCTGGAAGTAGTTTTTAGTTTGTTTTTAGTTTTAGCTATTTTAGGGGGATATCTGTGTGTGCAGGTGACTATTACTGTGCAAAATTATTAGGCAACTTAACAAAAAACAAATATATACCCATTTCAATTATTTATTTTTACCAGTGAAACCAATATAACATCTCCACATTCACAAATATACATTTCTGACATTCAAAAACAAAACAAAAACAAATCAGCGACCAATATAGCCACCTTTCTTTGCAAGGACACTCAAAAGCCTGCCATCCATGGATTCTGTCAGTGTTTTGATCTGTTCACCATCAACATTGCGTGCAGCAGCAACCACAGCCTCCCAGACACTGTTCAGAGAGGTGTACTGTTTTCCCTCCTTGTAAATCTCACATTTGATGATGGACCACAGGTTCTCAATGGGGTTCAGATCAGGTGAACAAGGAGGCCATGTCATTCGTTTTTCTTCTTTTATACCCTTTCTTGCCAGCCACGCTGTGGAGTACTTGGACGCGTGTGAAGGAGCATTGTCCTGCATGAAAATCATGTTTTTCTTGAAGGATGCAGACTTCTTCCTGTACCACTGCTTGAAGAAGGTGTCTTCCAGAAACTGGCAGTAGGACTGGGAGTTGAGCTTGACTCCATCCTCAACCCGAAAAGGCCCCACAAGCTCATCTTTGATGATACCAGCCCAAACCAGTACTCCACCTCCACTTTGCTGGCGTCTGAGTCGGACTGGAGCTCTCTGCCCTTTACCAATCCAGCCACGGGCCCATCCATCTGGCCCATCAAGACTCACTCTCATTTCATCAGTCCATAAAACCTTAGAAAAATCAGTCTTGAGATATTTCTTGGCCCAGTCTTGACGTTTCAGCTTGTGTGTCTTGTTCAGTGGTGGTCGTCTTTCAGCCTTTCTTACCTTGGCCATGTCTCTGAGTATTGCACACCTTGTGCTTTTGGGCACTCCAGTGATGTTGCAGCTCTGAAATATGGCCAAACTGGTGGCAAGTGGCATCTTGGCAGCTGCACGCTTGACTTTTCTCAGTTCATGGGCAGTTATTTTGCGCCTTGGTTTTTCCACACGCTTCTTGCGACCCTGTTGACTATTTTGAATGAAACGCTTGATTGTTCGATGATCACGCTTCAGAAGCTTTGCAATTTTGAGACTGCTGCATCCCTCTGCAAGATATCTCACTATTTTTGACTTTTCTGAGCCCGTAAAGTCCTTCTTTTGACCCATTTTGCCAAAGGAAAGGAAGTTGCCTAATAATTATGCACACCTGATATAGGGTGTTGATGTCATTAGACCACACCCCTTCTCATTACAGAGATGCACATCACCTAATATGCTTAATTGGTAGTTCGCTTTCGAGCCTATACAGCTTGGAGTAAGACAACATGCATGGAGAGGATGATGTGGACAAAATACTCATTTGCCTAATAATTCTGCACTCCCTGTATTTGTTTTACATCTATACTGTCCAGTCTCTCCTGGTGGACATGGCATACAGCAGCATTGTTTTATCTCATTTGAGTCATTGTTAACCTTACCCATCTTTTTAGTCTTCTGAGAGCACTGAAGCTTCTTTCAGCCTCAGTACATGCGTTTTATCCTCAGATTGAAATTATTATTATGTGCTTGATGTGCTTCACCTTTGGCCCTGGCTCTTCCCCTCTGACTGCACTAGGACATATTGCCACCTGATAAAATAACACACTGATTCGTGCCATATAAAAAGTGAGACATGTCAATTCAGATTCTTTGTCAAATATACACTAATGAATCAATTTACATCAGCAGCCTAACAATTGTTGTGATAATAAATACTAGTTAATCTATAGCACCAAAACATCAGTCAGTCACCTGTGACCTCGCATCTTCACCTCTGTCTGAGCTACAACATGGCAGAGCTGCCTCTGTCACCTGATGAATAACAGTGAGACATTCCGAACAAAAAATTCCAAAATGCAGTCACACATGTGCTTCAAATACAGTTATGAACCAACAAGTCATCATCCAATTTCACCTGTGATCTTGTATCACCATTGCTCTCTGAGCTTTGTGTTGGTTCTTCTGTCACCTGACAAATAGGACATACATGACAATAAGAATAAAATGTGCAGCTGCTTCAGTGTTTCTGTCAGTTTGTGCAGATCTTGACTCATCAGTAATGTTTGTACGGTGAGTGCATTTTTAAAACAATTTTTGAAAACTGCACTACAAGGTGGAATATTTGCAAAATCATGACTACCTCATGATATTTTGTCTCAAAAATTAACCCTATTAATATGTCAGTGCCATTAGAATGAAATTATTGTGTCACCAACATTTTAACGTTAGACATACAATTTTAACAGCCTCTGTAAACTAATATCCTGGCTTGCTCAAAGCTGCCGTTTTCTCTGACAGTTTCAATCAAAATTAGAAATGCTACTCTGAGACTGAGATAACTAATAGTGCTGCATGTTGTGCAGTTAGTTTCCAAAACACGTTATTCATACTTACAAACAATTTTAGCCTGATGTGGGCCAAAGCCCAGCATAGCCTGTAACGTTATTAAGACGGACACATTTTATGAGTGAACTTGGCTTTAACCCTTGTGCGCCCGCCTGTTCTCGGGGCGTGGGTCATGGTGACCCCCCGAGGGGCGTGTGTGTTATGATGATGATGGTGGTGGTGGTGATGGGGGGGGTCTTAGTGACCCCCTCGGGGCGTATGTGTTATGACGATGATGGGGGGGGTGTCGTAGTGACCCCCTCGGGGCGTATGTGTTATGACGATGATAGGGTGGGGTCGTAGTGACCCCCTCGGAGCATATGTGTTATGATGATAGGGTGTGGTTCGTAGTGACCCCCTCAGAGCATATGTGTTATGACGATGATAGGGGGTCTTAGTGACCCCCTGGGAGCATATGTGTTATGATGATAGGGTGGGGTTCGTAGTGACCCCCTCAGAGCGTATGTGTTATGACGATGATAGGGGGTCGTAGTGACCCCCTGGGAGCATATGTGTTATGATGATAGGGTGGGGTTCGTAGTGACCCCCTCAGAGCGTATGTGTTATGACGATGATAGGGGGTCGTAGTGACCCCCTCGGAGCATATGTGTTATGATGATAGGGTGGGGTTCGTAGTGACCCCCTCGGGGCATATGTGTTATGACGATAGGGTGGGGTGGGTGGTTGGGGTCGTTCGGACCCCCCGAGGGGCGCTTGTGTTACTACGATGTCGGTGGCATCTGAGAAGCAGCGGTGCGGGAAGCGGCGCAGTTGGGACAGTACTTGACGGCGCAGTTGGTGCACGGATGATCTGATATCCTCGTGTTGGTGTTGTTCCCAGACCATCATGAAAATGTTGTTCCAGGTTCAACATTGCAAGTGACCAATCACATTGTTGTGACGTTATTCTTTTGCGCGCCAAGCCATTCGTGCATTTATGAAATTCCAATGTTGCAAGGACAATATCAATTCTGCTTACTGTTTATTAAAGGGTTACGGTTAGGGTTAGGGTCAGGGTCCGTTGATCGGCAGACAGAGGCGGTTTCTTGCAGCTTAAGTACAGTTTTTTGTTTTACGCCGGTTTTTCCCGAAGTCGCAAAAGTATGACGTCACAACATTCTGATTGGTCACTTGCAATGTTGATCCTGGAACAACATTTAGTATGATGATCTGGGAACAACACCAACATGAGGATATCAGGTCGTGCGTTGGTGCACACGTACACTCGGCACTTGTGGCACAGGATCTTGGTCTTGACGTCTTTGCTCCTGGGACACACGCGGCACCTTCGCCTCTTGACCGGAGAGGAGTCGCGTGGCGTAGCGGTGGCAGTACGAGTAGTACGAGCATCGGCATCAGCATCATCGGCCTCAGTGGTAGTAGTACCTCGGGCCGCGACTCGGCCTCCTCCTCCTCGTGCTAACGCCCTGGCTTCGATCATGGGGCGCGCGAGCGCTTTGCCCAGTCGCTCGAGGAAGAGCCTTCGTTTGTTGAGCTTGCCCGCCATCCAGTTGGGGTGAATTTCCCTCCAGAGCACGAACGCGTTGTAGGCCGCGACGTCGACCATGTTGTGGAAAAGGGCCACAGGCCACCTGCAGGTCTTTCTCCTGCAGCTGTACGTGCTCACAACCTTGTCCAGGTTGTCGACGCCTCCCTTGGTGCGGTTGTAATGCAGCACCAAGGGAGGTTTTCCACCGCTGCCGCTGTCGCTACTGCGGCGGCTAGGCCGGGGCTCGGGGCCGGAGCGGTGGTGAGAAGCAGCACGTTCTTGTTCTTCTTGGCCACGTAGGAGAGGATGATCGTGTCGGGCCCTCTTCCGCCACCTTGTCCTCGTCCCGCGAAGCCACCAAGTACTACAGATTTGACGGAGCCCACGGCCCTGCCCGTGACGCAGCGCAGCTCTCTGGGGATCTCGGGTCTGTTTGATCGCAGAGTGCCCAGCACAGTGTGGCCTCTTTCGCGAAAGAGCCTGTCGGCGAGCTCGCGCGAGGTGAAAAAGTTGTCGCAGGTGACGTTGCGTCTCGGCGCCAATCCCTCGGTGAGGTCCACGACCACTTGAGTGGCCAGGTGCTTTTCGGGAGGGCCGCGCTTGTCGGGCTTGCCGGTGGAGACTTGCATCTTCCATGTGTAGCTGGAACGCGCGTCGCAAGCCACCCATATCTTGATCCCGTACCTGGCGGGTTTGCTGGGCATGTACTGTCTGAACGGACACCTTCCTGATGGCGAGAAAGAGAGAGAGAGAGACATAGAGGGAGACATAGAGGGAGATAGATAGAGAGGTGTGGGAGAGATTGGGGCAGAAACGGATGAAGAGACGTGAGTTTGACAGAGAACACACGTGCAAGAGTGGAAGATAAAGTCATGTAAAAGCACGCACACAACACGCACACAACACACACCATGTACGTACCTCTGAACGGCACCAGTCTCTCGTCGACGTTGACCTCCGGTCCCGGTCGGTACATGGCGGGCAATCTCGCGCACTACTCGTCCCACACGGCTCTGATGGGGGCCAGTTTGTCGTAGCCGCCCTCGCCGTAGCTGTGGCCGCTGCCTCGCCTAGCTTGTCTGGTCTCTCTGTCGTCGAAGCGCAGTGCGCTCAAGTAGGCTCGAAAGGTCTTGAGCGGCATCGCGGCTCTGAACACGGACCTGCCGCTCTCGGCGTCCTACAGGCTCTCGCAGGCCTCTCCCCGGGACCTGTACACGCCGGCGAGCACGAGCAGCCCCACGTAGGCCCGGAACTCGACGCGGCCCATGGGCTTCCATCCGTCGATGGCGGGCCTGCGCCTGTCCGCTTCCAGGTTGGTCATGGCGATCACCGAGTCCTCTATCTCTGGTGGAAAGTAGGCCATGAACGAGGAGGCCTCGTCTCGCGCCGCCGCCACGGCCTCTTCGGTGGGGCCTCGTCCTTGCGGGTCGAGGTCGTCGTTGTCGTTGTGGTCATCATCTTCTTCTTCTTCATAGTCTTTGTCATTATAGTCTTCGTCTTCTTCTTCATCGTCGTAATCATCGGCTGCATCGCGAGTTTCACCGACATCGCCGTGCCTGCGATCGCGCCCAAGATCATGAACGCCACCCGCAGCACGGCCGGCGTCCTCTTGCCAAAGCTCCGAAGCCCCCCGCCCCGGTTCAGCGCCTGCTTCTTCCTCTTCCTCTCGGCAGTTCGACTCACCTTGCGAGCCGCCGTCCTGGCAAAGTTGCAACGGCATTTCGTAACCGTGATCCTCTGCAGCCACATACCCATGTTCCGCCACCTCGTCGTTGTCGTCCTCCTGATCCTCCGAGTAGCGCTCCTCGTCTGTGAGCGTTCGGGCTGTCGAGTCGTTATCCTCCTCGGCCTCTTCCTCCTCCTCTTCCTCCTCCTCCTCCGAGTTCTCCTCTTGTTGTCGTTGGTCTTCCTCGACCCCTAGCCCTGGATAGCGAAACGTGGCTGGTCGCAACAACGGAGCGACCGGAGCCGACCCCACGTACGCCAAACGCGATGGTGACGGTGATGGTGATGGCGAGCAGGAGGAGGAGGACGATGATGACACCGCCGGCGAAAGCGATCCACCTGTACCAACCTTAGTGCTCTTTGGCTCCCACGGTCTAGTGCGTGACATTGTCTTTGTCTGTCTTCTTCTTTCTCGGTGGCACCTTGTTGTTGTTGTTGTACGGCGTGCGCCCGGACACCGCCTCTGTAGCCAAACCCCAACACGCTTAGTACCCACGATCCCCGCTCTTATCATCTCACCGTGCGACACGCTGTGCTTTCGCCGGGGTGTTTCTCAACCCCCCCACCCCCCCACCCTCTCTCTCTCTCTCTTGTTTGTCTCCCATCCCCTTGGGGGGGATTTCGCGACCCCCGCATATTCCCTCCTCCCATCCCCTCCCCGAGGGGGGATTTCGCGACCCCCGCCTCTTCCCTCCTCCCTCTCTCTCTCTCTGTCCCATCCCCTCGGGGGGATCTCGCGACCCCAACCACCTTCCTCCCTCCGCGGGGGACCCGCATCCCCCGACCCCGCCGCTCCCCCTGGCGGGAGCATCAGGGTTAAATAAGCATTAACACTAATAAATAAATAAATGTAAATAGTATAATAAAAGTATTTTTTTTCAATTCATGTAATATAATTCATTGTAGTACAAATAGATGAACACGTACAGAGTCAAAACCTAATTTTGTAAGAAGACAAGGACATAGAAACAACATTAATAAAAAGGACGATACAAAAAGCATTAGAGACCAGAGGGTATAAAAGGAGTGCAGGTAGGAGAGAGAGCTCATTCTGCTTTCGACAGCCGAACAGTGCACATCTCCAGCAGCCAGCCATTGTTTTGAGCGCTTGGATTTTAGTTGATTTTATTTTCTTTCGTGCCTCACAGGCCTGAGGAAGACCTCTTAAGGTCGAAATGTTGCCTGAGGCACGTTTGAACTTTTTTTGAACCAGAAAACACGTTTTTTTCTTTTTAGGGATTTTTAAGCCTTTGGGCTCTCTTTTAGTTGTTTAAGCCCCTTTTGGGTGTTTCTTTTCTGTTTAAAACCAAGCCTTTTTTTTTTTTTTTTTGTTTAAGAGAAATTTAAAAGACAGAGCTGAACAGACGGTTTTTATTTTAAGGGATTTTTAAGCCTTTTGGCTCTCTTTTAGTTGTTTGAGCCCCTTTTGGGTTTCACTTTTATTTGAAAAAACAATTCATAAATTTTTTTGGACATATCATTTAGTTTTAAAAAAATAATATTTAAAAATATAAAAAACAACTAATTAAAAACCACCCGTCATGACGGACGAGTGGCAAGAAGTCCGCTACGGAAGGCGGCGCCAGCGCCTCTTCTTTGACGACCCAGACAGGTATCAGGGGTTCTCCCGTGAGATGGCCCGCGCACCTTCCTTCTACCCTCGTAGGAGGAATCAATTCCCCTACCCTAACCCTAAACCCCGGAAACACTGTGGAGGCCCGTCCCTTAAAGGAGAGGGATGAGCTAAAGGAAGAACAAAAGGAGAAGGAGAAAGAGAAGGAGGAGGGAAAGGAGAAGGACAGGAAAGATGAGATTAGTCTCACCATCCATTTTTTTTTTTTTTTTTGGTAAAACTTGTATACGTGATTTTTAAATGCCATTAGAGGCAGTGGCGGTTTTTGATATGGGCGACATCGTCGTGGGGGCGGCATTATGGCATCGGCAAAAATTGCTTGCACCTGCCCTGACGTCATGCCACCGGTTTTTGGGGATGGCATAGGCACCTCTATTTACGAGGTGCACCTGCTGCTTGCGTTACATTGTTACTTTGAAACCAAGCACACCATTGTTTTTCTTGTGACATTACCAATAGGTTTGATGTGTCACATGGCCCTTTTCCTATTGAAAAAAACAAAATTTGTATCCAAGATGGCCGACTTCTAAATGGCCACCATGGTCACCACCCATCTTGAGGAGTTTGCCCCCTCACATATACTAATGTGCCACAAACACAGCAGTGCTACTAATCCAAAATACTCAAAGCTTCATAGAACTGAAACAAACATTTATTTTTAGCTCCATTCTGCTGCTGATACATACTTTAGGTTTCTGAATATTAAACTTGTTTCTGCTTTTCATAGTGTGTAACTTGAAGGCCCTGAGTACTTTCTCCCACACTGAAAACACTGGAATGATAAAATTTTTTGAACAATATCTAATAAGACTGATTCAGGACAGACAATTAGTTATGTTAAACTTTTTTATCAGTCCTTCACACAGAGGGAACAGTCTGTCTATTCTCTCCATCTGTCAGCTGCTGCTGGCTCTTCCTCCTCCTCTTCCTCACACACTGCTGAGTTTGTCCTGGTGGATCATCAGGGGTGCAAAGCCTCACAGATGATGTGCAGCAGTGGGTTCCTCAGTCTATCCTCACACTGGACACTTGCAGTCTTCACACATGGAAATCAAATGTGTGATAAGCTACAGGATTCAAACACAAATGTATCTTATAAATACATGTTCATACTTTTATTACACAATCAGAGAGAAACAAACCAAACACAAGGAGCCAGAAACAAAAAAAAGCGCAAACACTGGAGCCCGGAAAACAACAGAACAAAAATAGGCTCACGACAGGCGCAGGCGGCCAGGAAAAACAGTTTCCACAAAGTTCAGGGGGCCGGCCCGGAGGTCGACAGCACAACAGTCCAAAACAGTTCAGGTCCGGAGGCCGGCCGCGCAGAAGGCAACGGCGGCGACTGGGCAGGTCCGGAGGCCGGCCGCGCGGAAGGCAACGGCCTCCATGAATTTACATCATGGAAAGATGTTTTGGGACACACCCTGTCTTCATTAATCTACATGGAAATATAATAAACAAAAACCAAGTTAATAATAAAACTAAAACATTACCAATTCAGTTCTTCTGTTATTAGCAACATGTGAAACATACAGTTCTGTCAGAACACCTTAAGGCTGAGTGAAATGCACCTAGAGGGATAATGATTAACTTTTGTTTCAGGGTAATGTACTTAAACCTATAAAGTGATATGAGGGTGCAGTAGCTGAGCTTTGACCCGAAAGCTGCAGCTTAAGACTCTTTTATGATTTACTGTTTAATGTTCAAACTGTTTAAGCCTGCACAGACACATCTACTGTAGCAGTGTTGCATCTAATCTTTGACGTGTGAGCTTGAGACTCTTTGATGGTGTGAAGTGTTTAATGTGAGGGCAGCCTGCAGATACAGAGGATTGATTGCAGAGAAGAAGCAGAGGATTTTCTCTGTTTCTACACAGACCTGGTCCAGACAGCAGAGAGCTGAAGAGTGAAGAAGTTGATGGGAAGAAGCTCAGTAAGTGCAACTTTGATTCATTCCAGTCTCTGAGGTTTCCTCTTCATCACAGAGCAGATGCTCTTTGGTTGTTTGCGTGTTTCTGCGGAGAACACACGAAGCCTTGTTTCATCTCTGACGTCTGGTGTTGGATAAAGGATCCAAAGCAACAACAAAGTCTCCAACATCCAGCTCAGAGCCTTTCAAACAGAGTGTGCAGGTTTGTTCTCCTCAGATCATCACATCAGACTAACAGTATGTGTGGGCGTCTTCATCAGACTGTGCTGCAGGTCGGTACCAACATCATGAAATCGTCCTCACACATCTGCCACTGTTTGATCCTCTTTAACAGAGGAAAGTGTGACTGTGCTGTGATGTCTAGTCACACTCAGTGTTCATGTGGACTCTGAGCAGGCTCACAGTCAAACCATAAAACTGGAGTCCTGATTTGAGAACCTGCTTCAGACGCTGGACTTCAGTTTGACTCTGAAGTTGTTTTATGAAGGATCAGAGTTCATGTTTGTCTGTTAAATATTCTCCAGAATTTATGGAGAATATTTAGCAGGACTCAGTGAGCGCACCCTGCTGGTTCCCCCTGAGTGCTGCTGTCAGTCTCCAATGAGCCTGTAGATGGATTTATGGAGACTTTGAGGGATTCGCTGCAGTCCTGCTGTAGTTAGTCCATCATAGCAAGTAAACTACACTTACATTTTTCACTTCCAGCTCAATGTCGTCTGTGCAGCAACATTTCTTCATCAGATCTGTTTGATCTTCTAGTTTCAGATGGATTCAAATGGAAGCTGTTAGCAGGAAACATGAACTCATTCAAACTTAGACTGCTAATACTGACAGCTCACACATGAAGTCACCGCTTGTCTCCAAATCTGCACAGAGATAAAAACTGAGCCACATTGAGCACAATAGATTTTTTCATTGATGCTGATAATAATTAATGTGACATATGCGAGATACAGTGGGATGCAAAAGTTTGGGCAACCTTGTTAATAGTCATTATTTCCCTGTATAAATTGTTGGTTGTTACACTAAAAAATGTGAGTTAAATATATCATATAGGAGACACACACAGTGATATTTGAGAAGTGAAATGAAGTTTATTGGATTTACAGAAAGTGTGCAATAATTGTTTAAACAAAATCAGGCAGGTGCATAAATTTGGGCACTGTTGTCATTTTATTTATTCCAAACCTTTATAACTAATTATTGGAACTCAAATTGGCTTGGTAAGCTCAGTGACCCCTGACCTACCTACATACACAGGTGAATCCAATAATGAGAAAGAGTATTTAAGGGGGTCAGTTGTAAGTTTCCCTCCTCTTTTAATTTTCTCTGAAGAGTAGCAACATGGGGGTCTCAAAACAACTCAAATGACCTGAAGACAAAGATTGTTCACCATCATGGTTTAGGGGAAGGATACAGAAAGCTGTCTCAGAGATTTAAGCTGTATGTTTCCACAATTAGGAACATATTGAGAAAATGGAAGACCACAGGCTCAGTTCAAGTTAAGGCTCAAAGTGGCAGACCAAGAAAAATCTCGGATAGACAGAAGCGACGAATGGTGAGAACAGAGTCAACCCACAGACCAGCACCAAAGACCTACAACATCATCTTGCAGCAGATGGAGTCACTGTGCATCGTTCAACCATTCGGCGCACTTTACACAAGGAGATGCTGTATGCGAGAGTGATGCAGAGGAAGCCTTTTCTCCGCCCACAGCACAAACAGAGCCGCTTGAGGTTTGCTAAAGCACATTTGGACAAGCCAGCTTCATTCTGAAATAAGGTGCTGTGGACTGATGAAACTAAAATTGAGTTATTTGGGCATAACAAGGGGCGTTATGCATGGAGGAAAAAGAACACAGCATTCCAAGAAGAACACGGTAAAATATGGTGGTGGTTCCATCATGCTGTGGGGCTGTGTGGCCAGTGCAGGGACAGTATCAGCAGATTATGGAGACCAATGTCCAGGAATCAGTAACAAAGCTGAAGCTGCGTCGGGGCTGGATCTTTCAACAAGACAACGACAAACCACTGCTCAAAATCTACTAAGGCATTCATGCAGAGGAACAAGTACAACGTTCTGGAACGGCCATCTCAGTCCCCAGACCTGAATATTATTGAAAATCTGTGGTGTGAGTTAAAGAGAGCTGTCCATGCTCGGAAGCCATCAAACCTGAATGAACTAGAGATGTTTTGTAAAGAGGAATGGTCCAAAATACCTTCAACCACAATCCAGACTCTCATTGGAACCTACAGGAAGCGTTTAGAGGCTGTAATTTCTGCAAAAGGCGAATCTACTAAATATTGATTTCATTTCTTTTTTTTGTGGTGCACAAATTTATGCACCTGCCTGATTTTGTTTAAAAAATTATTGCATGCTTTCTGTAAATCCAATAAACTTCATTTCACTTCTCAAATATCACTGTGTGTGTCTCCTATATGATATATTTAACTCACATTTTTTATTGTAACAACCAATGATTTATACAGGAAAATAATGACTATTAACAAGGTTGCCCAAACTTTTGCATCACACTGTATGATGTAACTTCCTGTTCCCTTAAATAACCCTGTCACTGCAAGAGTCTGCTGGCTGCCACACAGTAAGTTTTTCTGAGAATTCTCCTTTTACAGCCATCTTTACTTTCAGGGAAATCTTTCAGAGATTTCAGTTCAGTGTTGTCTCTCTGTGATAAAATCTGAGGAACATCTTCAGCTGCAGCCTCAGCCTTCCAGTCGGAGCCTTTTTCATGATGGGGAGTCTGACTGTTTGATGAGGCCCAACTTCAAAGTCTTGCTGAGCAAATTTGAGAAAATATTGTATGTATTTAAGGTTAAAATATGAATACATATAATATATAATATGTTAAAATGTGATACAATCAGTGAAAGAAGTTATTTAAAAACAAAAGCTTTGTTAGAGTCAAAGTAAAAATAGTTCTTGCTGAACAATAGTGCTGGATTTCAAATCTAAATTCTAGTTAAACATGACAGCATGAGAGTTTCTTTCAACCATCAAATTACTCCTTATTACTCAGACACTTTTAATCCAGCTGCTGAAAGATGATTTACGATGTAGCGGAGGTTTTCAAAATATTGTTTCATGTTTTAATATATATGTATATACTTTTAATTAACAGTGAATCAGTGTGAGTCAATGCATCGTGTGTGCTTCATGTCTGCAGCTAGTGGACTGATAGTAGAAGTAGAGCAGCTGATGGCAGCTTCCTCTGCCTCACACTGCTGTCTGACTGCATTCAGGTGACACTGAGATGAAGCAGGAAAAAAGCAGCTGATATTTGGACACCACGCATGATGGAAAGGAGGATTTCAGTTGATGTGCACATGAATGATTTGTGTTTCCTCTGCAGGTGAAGGTAGAAAGTGTGTGTGAGCTGATGTGAATTGAGCAGCATGGATCAGTGTGAGGACAGAGAGGAGGGAGTCCCTCCCTCTAAAACCACTCTGTGTGGGGAACATGAGAGCCAGACCAAAGCTCAGAGGTGAGATGACCATCTCTAACTGTCCATGACTCTTCTCCATGTCACAGCTCAGCACTCACATCACTGCTCCATCATTATTCACAGGAAGAAACGAGGAACTAAACGCAAACATGAACCTGGACCCAGCTGTGTGTCCTTAAAGAGTGACCGGTCTAAAGATAGTGGCATTAATTTTAAAGTCCAGCCTCTGTCTACTGCAGGGAGGTGAGCTGTTAGTAACATGAACTCTTTGATTTAACTGCTTGATATTGTTGGATAAAAACTACAGTGCAAACATATCATTCCCTCAATCCCATTTAAACTGTCTCTTAAAAACAAGCCTTTGGTTCCTAAGCAACTGAAAATCTACTTCAGCTGTCCATCTGCATCTAAAGGTCAAAGGTCACTCTTTCGAGGATGCCAATGTTCACATTTTGGACAGAGAAGACAGATGGTTTGAAAGAGGAGTAAAAGCCGTCTATGTCCACTGTAAACAACCATAGTAGTAATATACCTGTACTATTTTTGCCCCCCCACCCCCACTGTACGGGTTCATGAGCGTGCGTGTACACATGCGTCTTCCCCTGTACAAGGCACTTTTGCTTGTTTATATTCACTTCAGTTCATATATGTTTAACCAGGGTTTTCATTTAATCATTCAATTATGTTTTAATTAAACTACTTTTTGTGGATTCTGGACGTGTCTCAGCAACAGTTATACAGGCATAAGCTCTTAAAAGTAATCCGTTGTTTTACCAATGCCTTGACAACCCTGAAATGGCGATCCGACTTTTTAAATTTATCTACAACTGGTCAGAAAAAATGTGTTTACAATCCTGGTTCTAACGACATTTCACCGGTCATTTTATTTTTAAAAATTTAATTGGTTTAATTTAACCACACCTCATGCTGGTTTTCCCATCCCAGTTGGTTCTTTCTTTCTCTCTCTCTCTCTCTCTCTTTTATATTTACCTTTCTGTTACGATGCTCTGGACATTTCTAAACCCCACAAGTTCAGCCTCAATTTTCAACCCAATTTTCCTATGCTCTCACTTTACCACGTCCAGCCTTCACCTCTCACCGGTCCTCATCCTCTCTTCTCACAGCTTCCTGTGTGGCCTCCCAAATCTAACACAGGCCCAAATCAGCCATTTCTTCTTCTCTCTTCATTCTGTCTTCCTCTTTTCAGTCTTTTCTTGGCGGTTAACTCCCAGCATAGCAAATATGAACTCAGAGAGTCCCGTCCAGTGCTTTCACACAGTCTTGTCACTGGTACACTTCCCAGCTTGTAATTCAGAGTGCATGTTTCCATTAACAATGGTATTCATACATGCTGCTGGACCCGTCAGTGTTTTAGGTCAGTTGTACTATCTTTTGCCTGCTGTGAATTCTTCAAGACCACGGTGTTGTTCTGTCTGTCTTCTGTCTTCATCAGGAGATTGAATGTCCTTTAAGCTTCTTCTCAGGATAAGAACAGGATGAGAGGTGAAGCTGTAAAATTTCAGACAAACCTGGCCTGTTTGTCGTCCAAATTATGTTAATCTATCATTTTGCCACTGTACTCATCCGATGTTGAGCCAAGTCCACGGGCACCTGTATTAACACACTAAGACATTTATTTAATATCATTTTCATTACTATTTCTTAACACATTCATTCTCTAATTCCTCTGTTTTAATTTTGAAACGTCTCTATTTCAGCCTTTGCTCGCACGGTCTCTTTTCTCCAAACTGCCTGCAGACTTCCTGCTTCACTTCCTGCCAGACACACACACACTCTTCATTTCACTGGATTTTCATCCGTTTCTACAGCGTAATCGAACTCTTATTTTATGTTCACACTCTATATATCCTCTGTAACTCTACTAATTTCAATATAAAAAGAATGCACTCTCAGCACACAAACACTGGACAACATCATGCAGTTATATAGTCAGCACTTTACACTTGCAGCAATACACAATAAACGGACAACCCAGGTACATACAGACACAAACACCATGATCCCTACGGGGGTTTTCTGGCGTCCAACGCCCGGGTCCAACCCTTTTGCCCCCTTCTGCTGGTACCAGACTTTTCCTACACAATTTTGACAAATTTGAAAGCCTCTAAGCCCAGGTCCAACCTTGCTGGTCAATCAACCCGCTTCGGGAACACCGTCACCGATAACGGTCAAATTTCTAGGCCCTATGTTAATTTAAAAGCACTTCCCGCAGCTTGACCAGAAGCTCCACTTAACCAGCGTCTCAGTATTCAACTGGCGCCTGAAGGTTTACCGGTCACTCCATATTGAAATGGTCACACCCGAGCCCAGCTCTACACCCAAATAGCGCATAAAAGAAGTGATCCCTGACCTGGTTATTAACGGGAGCCCGAATCCCCGCGGGAACCCCCCGAGCTAATCCGGACGCCGCTGGGCCCCACCGCGCATCCGCGATGAGGAGTCGTTGCCACACGCTGAACAGCTGCGCTCCTAGGAGTCCAACCGGGTCCAACCCTCTAATCAATAGGGAATTAAATCCCTTAACCAAATGTCCTAGTCTAATCTCTTTCTCTTGGATGACACAACACAATTAACGTTACACACAGCATTTCAACCTTAAACACACACCCATTAACTTTAAAATTCACTCCAACATTAACAACAATAAGTTTTCATCAAATATTCCCCAGACTTTACTTTTATTGTCACAAATTACCCCAAAATCTCCATGGACATGTCACTAGAAATCTACTGAGCAGATTCTATAATTTAGTTTAATTTTACCACTACTGAGCCAATTTAACGGTCAGGATCTTTAACTCGGTGAACAGATAATTTAGAATTCATCCAATCTGCACAATTTGCTTTTTTGAAAGGGCTGTGCCTACCTTTAAATCTTTTTAGACCGGTCTCCTGTTCGCCACATTTGTCCTCTCAGCCGCAAAAGAATCATGGTCACAGGCACCAATTATTAAATTTGGTTCTTTTCTGAATTCTTTTAGTGACAGAGAAAGACCGGACTCAGTGTGGTCAAGCTCAAAAAATCATCTTTATTTTACATTTCCGGAAACGGAGAGCTGTAGACACGAGCACACACCCACAGTTCTAAAAGCATTGCAAGCCAAAATGCGTATATATAGTTCTGCTATACGTCACACACAGTTTCGATCAAAACAACTCTGCTTAGTTTCACTTTATGTCTGCACGCTTCCTGTTCTCTGGACAAAGCGTGCCGTCTCCTGTCAGTACTCTGTGACTTTTGGCACACATTCTAATTTAGGGGCATTTTCCTACACTGGCCTCTATAAAACAATATAAACAGAAAATAAGCACTAAGAATATATATTTATTTCGTGACACGACACATTCTCTGAATGTCCTTTGTCAGCTTCCAGATTGAAACAGAATAAAGTGTAGCGGTTACCAAAGTCATCACGTGTTATGACCAAGGGTCTGTCCTTTAAATGTCTACCTGTGGTTTGTATCAGCTGGTAGAATTCTCAGGTATAGTGTTTTCTCTGGAAATGTGGCTGGAATAGTTTAGCAGAATAAGCCTGACCATCAGCGTATAAAGAAATGAATTCTATATTGCGGTTTTCAAAATTAAACGGATTACTGGGAAAACTCCCTGTGTAAGCTTCATTTTTGACGAATTTAATGATGACAAATTTAGGTATCTTGCCCATAAATAAATTGTCATTAGTTAATATTCTTGCCCCCACTGGTATGGAGAAAGTCTTTAAAGATACCCTGTCTACAGTGTATTTTGCGTTTGCATGATGCAGTGCCCTGCCGTGCGTCAGCCTGAAGCTGGGTGAGAAAGTGACTTTTTTCACAAACATGCTGACAGAAACCATTTTAACTCTATATGTAGTGTTTGTCTTTACAGCGCACACATTTCAGTGACAGATCGATTCCATTAAGTAATATTTTTTCTTGAAAAAACAGGTCTGTGTGTACTGGCGCAATCAATTCAACAATACTGCTATTTGCTGTATGAACACCTCTGGTCACCAGACTCTGGTTCTCTCCTATAGATGTATCATTCATGTGCAATGATGCATCTTTACAGAATAAGTCTTTGCTGAACTGTGTGTCTAAAATCTCCTTATTATAATAGATTAGGCATTATATTACACCTCTGTATGGATACTCATTGGATGACTGGCTTATGAGCCTATCCCCCAGCATTATGTCAACTTGAGAAAATAGTATACAGCCGGGATAATTAACAAATCCTACGTTTGCGTCCCTAGCTAAGTTTGTGCCATCGGCATTTGTGATTCTTATACGCATATAGATATTAGAGTCATTTCGATCCAGGTAATCTTCTCCGGATGATGAAATGTAAAACTTGATCGTCCTACGTCGGTGATTGCAGAAACTGGCGGGATTTCGATAAATGTACTTTTCTCAATGCTAGTCTGTGTGAAGGGCACAGTAAACAGGTCCAGCTCTGGGTTTAGACATTCTCCAGATTGATTGTGTAACAGAGCCATTTAGAATATGTCAAACACTGCAGTTTTTGAACGACTGGTTCTTGGTCTTTTCACTCTGTGTAACTGTCCCCCTTCGGTGGGTCTCCTCACAGGGTTTGTTGGTTTACGCTTTTTAGATGGCGTGCGCACTGTGCTGTGGGGGGGGATCTTAGAATGCTTGGTTGAATACACATGCAAGCCATTGCCATCCCATTTAGTAGATGCGGGCCTGGTTATGTTGGATATGACATCAGACACTATGCCTGATGTGGCTGTTTTTAGATGGGGTTTGACTACGCTGACTCCTTTTTAAAACAACGGTACAGCAAATCTAAACAAGCTGTCGAACAAACCACCCAGACCTGCCCCATATTGCGTATTGGTGCCGATATACCCTCCGAGCTCTCCCCCCGCCTGTGATATTTTACATATTTTGCTTCATCTGCGTTGTAGACAGCCGTCCTTTTTTTTTAAATGCTGTCTTATCGGACGGAAGTCGAGCTGGACACCTTCCCATATAAAAAGGGTATGTGTTGATTTTGGTCATCTTTCAAATCAATTTCTATGTCACCTACAGTGTAGTGAGGGGTGTCAAATTGTAGAATGGGCACCGGGCGGTCATCGTCTGTTATGGTAAATGGCCTGTATTTGTATAGCGCTTTACTAGTCCCTAAAGACCCCAAAGCGCTTTACACATCCAGTCATCCACCCATTCACACACTGGTGATGGCAAGCTACATTGTAGCCACAGCCACCCTGGGGCGCACTGACAGAGGCGAGGCTCCAGGACACTGGCGCCACCGGGCCCTCTGACCACCACCAGTAGGCAATGGGTGAAGTGTCTTGCCCAAGGACACAATGACCGAGACTGTCCAAGCTGGGGCTCGAACCGGCAACCTTTCGATTACAAGGCAAACTCCCAACTCTTGAGCCACGATCGCCCCAAGGAGTCCAAGATAACTGTGGCAGAAACACCTTTAGATGGAAAAGAAGGACAACAACTTAAGGAAAAGGTTAAGCAAATACCTATTTCTGGCACAAGCACAAGGTAAGCAGAACTGTTATCCCAAGACGTACAGACCCAGCTTGACTGTGCTATTCAAATTGCTCCATCACTAAAAACACAGAGGAGAGAACATTTACTCAGGAATAAAAGAAATGTTAACAGCCTGTTTTGTGCATTTTTTACAGAGGTTAATGCATAGGCCAATGACTTACACTGCAATTGTTATACGCAGATGGAAGACAAAGCAGCACTTCTGTGTTACTGGCGGCTTCTACTACAATAGAAAGTTACTTTTGTTAGGTATTACCTGTAATGGCCCTTTATTCATCAGCCCTTAGTAAACAGGGTAAATGACAGACAATAAACCAGTAAAAAATACACAAAACAGTATCCACATCTGAACGAAAGAGTAAAACAGTGAAATGTGGATTATTAAATATTAGGTCTCTCTCCTCCAAGTCTCTGTTAGTACATGACTTAATAATTGATCAACAAATCAATTTACTCTGCCTTACAGAAACCTGGTTGCAGCAGGATGATTATGTTCGTTTACATGAATCAACACCCCCGAGTCATTCTAACTACCAGGAACCTCAAAGCACAGGCAGAGGGGGCGTTGTGGCAGCAATTTTTTCACACCAGCCTATTAATCAGCGAAAAACCCAGACAAACTTTTAATTCATTTGAAAGCCTGATGCTTAGCCTTGTCCAAAAGTAGAGTTGAAATGTACAAGTTGTCACTGACCAGAAATGGGAGATGGAAGTATGTAAATATAATAATAACCACTGCAGCCAAAAAGAGTGCACGACAAGCCCAGTTGTAAGTAAGCTATTAAAACTCGACTGTACACTGTGTTTGTGTTTTCCTGCGAAATAATAAGTTCCTTTGCAGCAGCCTTTCAATGCCTCTCTCTGTCTCTCGCTAGCAAAGTTGACCCAGACAGTAAAGTAAAGCTGGTTTTTGGCTACGGGCCTGACACAGAACCCAACGTATTACCCAGAGGTCCCTTCATTACGGTTCGGAGCCGCTGACCTGTTTTATATATGTGCGGAATAGTTTTCTATACGAGATCGCTGCAAATAGTGCAGCCTTACGTAATGTCCACCCTACTGTTACTTATTTATATTAAGATTTTTAAAAAAAACTTAGTATTCGTATGGCGAGTAGTCTTCAGTAATAGTAATAAATCACACAGCAGTAGTACATTCATGTAGTTGTAAAAAGCATGATAATATACTAAGTAATCCAAAGTATTCAGAATACGTTACTCTTAGTAACAACAAAGTCACAAGGCCAGCATGTTGTTGCCGTTTCAGGAGGATAAGAAGAACATGAATAGAACTATTCTTTGTGTGACTTGATAACAGCTGTCCAGTCTTTTCAGAGAAAACTTGACATTCTAAAACAGGATCTTCAGCAGGAATGTACATATTTTTCCTCAGTGAAAGGGTGTTAACGTTACTTGCTGCATTTGCACAAAAACTGACTGAAAACTTTAAGAATCGGTTTGATGGCTTCGCTTTTGGAGATCAGCTCCACCTTTTCATGAAAAATCCCTTTCTAGTGAAAAATATCATTGCATTCTCAAAGGAGGTTGCACATGTCTACAAATGGGTGGATATAGGTTCTCTGCAAATGGAACTTTCAAGCTGATATGCTGTTAAAAGAGCAATGTGAAGCATCTGATTCTTCTACCTTCTGGATGCAGACTGTGCCAAACACAAGGTTTCCATGACTTACCAAAGTGGCAGTGTATACTGTTGAGGAATATATATATATATGTATATATATATATATATATATATATATATATATATTCTTATTGCTTATTTTCTGATTATGTTGTTTTATGTATTTAAATAATAAAGGCCTGTATAAAGGAAGGCCAGCTTTGACTCACAAACCAATTGCTTAGCCAGACTGGAACTTTGCAGAACAGGAAGTCTTGTGCAGAGCTGCAGAGGCAGTATATTAAGAACAGGAAGCAGATGCAGACAGAAAAAGCGGAACTAGGCAGATGGTAGCGCACGTAATCACTCTACCAGCAACACACACACACACATCAAGTAAGGCCAGAGGTAAAGAAGCTGTTTTGATCGAAACTGTGTGTGATGTGTGATTACCAAAATAACAGAAGGAGGGAGCAGACTTATATTATACACCTCCGGCTTAATGCTTTAGATCTGCAAGTGGCTTAGCGCTGTGCACATCTCTCTTCCGGAAGATGATTGAATAAAATGATTATAAATACTTTGACCAGTCTGAGTCTGCGTCTTCTCTGTCCAGTAAAAGAATAAAAAGAACTGGGTTCAATATTACCTTAGCCATGTTTGGATTGACATATAGTTTTTGATCAGCCTTCTCAACTGTTAACATGATTAAAAACAAACTTCACTCACAACTGACTAATGAACTTTTGCATGCTTAACCCTTGGATGCACAACCTACCAATACCTACACTCTTCCACAAGTGGGGTCAAAAAGCAGGTCTGCAGGTCCAGATGGCGTCAGCTCCAGGCTCCTGAGATGCTGCGCAGATGAACTGTGTGGCATCCTAGGATATCTGTTCAACCTGAGCCTGTCACTGGGGAAAGTACCACAGCTGTGGAAGACCTCCTGTGTGGTACCGGTACCAAAGACCTCCCATCCCAAGGACCTCAGCAGCTACAGGCCGGTAGCCGTGACATTGCATCTGATGAAGACCCTCGAGAGGTTGGTTCTAAACCATCTGCGCCTGAGGTCTTCATTGGATCCGCTGCAGTTTGCTTACCAGCCTGGCATTGGGGTGGAGGACGCCATCATCTACCTCCTGCACCGAGCTCTGACTCACCTGGAGAAGCCTGGAAGCACTGTGAGGATCATGTTCTTTGATTTCTCCTGTGCTTCAACACCATCCAGCCACGACTTTTGAGAGACAAGCTGGAGCTATCGGGAGTGGACCACCACATGTCCCAGTGGATACTGGACTACCTCACAGAACGTCCACAGTATGTGAGGTCACAGGGCTGTGTCTCTGACACACTGGTCTGCAGTACGGGGGCCCCACAGGGAACTGTGCTGGCACCGTTCCTCTTCACCCTCTACACTGCAGACTTCTCCATCAACTCCCCATGCTGCCAACTACAGAAGTTCTCTGACAACTCTGCCATAGTCGGCCTCATCACAGGTGAGGACGACTCAGAGTACAGACAGTGGACTCTGGACTTTGTTGACTGGTGTCAGCAGAACCACCTGCTGATCAACGCCGGGAAAACCAAGGAGTCGGTGGTGGACTTCCGGAGATGTAGACCCACCACACTGACACCGGTGAACATCCAGGGAGTGGACATTGAGATAGTGGACTCTTATAGGTACCTGGGTGTTCACCTGAATAATAAACTGGACTGGAGCCACAACACTGATGCTCTTTACAGGAAGGGTCAGAGCAGACTCTACCTGCTGATGCGGCTGAGGTCATTTGGAGTACAGGGAGCGCTTTTAAAGACCTTCTATGACTCTGTGGTGGCTTCTGTCATTTTTTACAGTGTTGTATGTTGGAGCAGCGGTTTATCGGCAGCTGAGAGGAAGAGGTTGGATAAACTCATCAGGAAGGCCAGCTCTGTTCTGGGATGCACCCTGGACCCAGTGCAGGTGGTGGGAGACAGAAGGACTCTGGCCAAAATAACATCTCTGATGGACAGAGTCTCCCACCCCATGCATGTAAATGTTGCTGAACTGCAGAGCTCCTTCAGTGACAGACTGCTACATCCTAGATGCATGAAGGAGCGTTTCCGCAGGTCCTTCCTCCCTGCAGCTGTCAGACTGTACAATCAGAACTGCTCCCAACAAACATAGATGTTTACTTCTGCGCTGTAACTGCAATAAGTTAATTAACCGATTCGCACTACAACCTGGTTTGCCTCTTATCTGTAGTTATTTTTATTTAATTTAATAACTGTACAGTACTCTCTGTTTATAGTAACCATTGTCCTTAATGTAAATATGTAAGAAAAATTGTGTATGTTTCTGTTCTGTGTCCTGTGTACTGTTTGTTTATATATATGTCTTTTTGGCTGCTGTTACAACCAAATTTCCCCCTGTGGGACAATTAAAGGATTATTCTATTCTATTCTATTCTAAAAATGACCCCAAATAGAAACAATGCTTTTTTCTATAAACTCGGTTGCTATTCTTCACAATCTTTAAAACGAAGAGTTGTAATATTTTCATATTTGAGGTATTCCTCATAAAACATGTTTGTGACATGAGGCCCTTTGCATTTTTATTTATTTTTTCATTAATTTTAAGAAATTGCAGTTTTTGTATCCTTGTATCACTTTTGTATGCTTGCTCGGCATATACTGCAGAAGCTAGGTCTTCCCTCTGAAAGGCACAAGTTGTTCATCCACTGTAACACAATCACCGAGGATGAATTTCTGCCTGCAGTTGACCAGGAACAGGCCCCATATGTAGCAGAAAGCTGCCATGTGGTTTGTTTTCAGTCGGTAGGCTCTGGTCCTCTTGTCATCAAAGTACAAGAAATGGCGAATATCTTCAAATCTTTGAATTGACAGAGTGGCCTTGTACAATGGGTTACACCGACTGGTACATTCCAGTTCTTCTCACTTCCTGCAAGAATGGTCAATCAAATGAAGGCCAGGAGCTTATGTTTGATTACATTTTTCCACTCTTTTCCCCTTTCTGTGGCTACTCTTCGTGACTCCATGTTTGTGCATGTCAGCACCTCTTCTATTATCAGACATGAACAACTTCCACGCATCTATTGGGGAGACAGTACTAAACCCAGGTGCAAGCCCTGGCCGACTAATTCAGAATATTGTAGCTAGAGCAGTAAGAGGGGCTCATTCTCTTAGACTCAGTATCCATTTCCTCTTCAGAGGACTCATCAGAGGACTCCTCTGTATCTGACTGGCCTTGTTCAGTGGGGGGGACAATAGTCTGGGTCCTCTATATCTTAGATGTCAGATTCTGAGTCAGTGCCTCCGATGGGCTCTTCATCCCATCCGTCCTGGATCATTTGTAGGGCAAGGTCCACAGGGATCCTAGCTGGCCTCATAGCAGCCATGTTACTTTAGATATTTAAAAAAAAAACAACATCAGAAAGGACAATGTTTTTAAACTATAAACAGGGCTGCACATAAATGGTTCGCAGGTGCGCATTCACTGTTAAAATAAAAGATGCGTACCAGATAAGAAGTTGGAACGCGCGTTTGCGTATTTGATGTTCTGGAGGAGGACAGACATTTGTTCAGAACTCTTAAAGATGTCGAAGAAGCAAGCTCCGTAAGCAATTAGTTTGGTGTTCTTCCACCCAAAAGAAGCATGTATTCTCTTAATTTCTAGGAATACTTTTATTTTGACAGCGAATGCGCACAAGGGGACCACTTATGTGCATCCCTGACTATAAATCATGTATGTTACTGTGTAAAAATTAATTCCTGATCCATCAGATGTGTAAGTGGGACAGTCAGAGTTGCTAAGAATGAAAGTTTCATAGAAGATTCCATAGGAACTCCTTGGGGTCATTTTTTTCCCACTTGTGGAAGAGTGGGGTAGTGATACAAAAACTGCATTTTTTCTAAATTAATGAAAAAATAAATAAAAATGCAAATAGCCTCATGTTACAAACATATTTTCAAGAAAAACAACCCGTGGGGTCATTTTTGATCCCACGTGTGCATCTAAGGGTTAAGAATTGCATTGACCCCATTTCACCCAAAATTTAAAATGTTAGCTGCAAATGTCCCTGCAAATTTCTCCCACTGAAGTGAGAGTCAGCACTGTTTTACAGTATGCAGTTTGGTATTGTGAATACTTTCATTCTTTTTGTAATTATGCCTTTTCAAGACCAAAGAAAAATGCAGGTATGTCAGAGGCACAAAGAAATGGACCTTCCCTGTCGAGCGCTGGGAGAATAACGGCTTGTGTTCTTACATGGCGCTGCCCCTGTTAACCTACTAGATGGCACGCGTTGCCTTTAGACGATCAGGAATAAACATATTTTATAAAGCTACAATTACTTACAGAACGAATGATTATGACCCATCATATTAAAACTGATAAAAATCATGCCTCAGAAAAAACCCAGTGGATAGAATATTAGAAACATTTCTCCCACTGAAAACACTACGTATAGATGAACATATTGAACTTATTCAGATTTCCTTACGTGAAATACTGAGCATGCATCAAGGCGTTATTTCATAGGGGTTTGTTGTTACCTATCAAGCAGCTTTCCCACTGAAGCATAAGACCTCAGTAAGAGGGACTGAATCACCTCTATTATAAGTCAATGATAGTTTGTGTTGTAAGCTACCTCATCTGTTCATCGACAATTATGGACAGATGACTTCCTGTACTCTTTTGTCAAACTACTGCATCTGTCTTCATGGTCAAAAATGTGAACATTTTCTTATTTACATTCAGATGTACGATGAAGCATTTTTCTACCTACCTGGCTCTTTTTGGAGTGGTCATTTACTTTCTCCTTATGTAAAAGTCAGATCATTCCTCACTTGATTTAAAACTGAAGAAATATTATGTGAAAAATGTTAGTGGAATTTTATCATGGACCAAAAAAAGACCAGATCCATTTTTTTTCAAGCAGTCAAGACTACCACAATGTTTCCTGTTTTACTTTGAAGGTCCCTGTCTTATGTCAATGTATTGTTTTGCTTCCTCTCTGTCTAGTTATGTTTAATTAGGTTCAGCTGTGTCTCTCTCCTGTTTGCCATTCCTCGTTTCCCTCTGTGTCTATATATTGTTTGTGTTCACTTCTGCTCCTGGTCGAATTGTCTGTGTTACCTCTGTGTTTCTTCCCCATGTTGTGTCAGCATTTCTGCCGTCAGCTTTCCCTGTGTTTCTTGGTTCCACGTCATTTGTTTCTGGTTTCCATCCTCAGGTTATATGTTTATGCTTAGTTTTCCCTAATTTAGGTCTGGTTTAGTTTTCTCTGATCCACCTGTTTGTAGTTTAGTTCAGCTCTAAATAAAGGCTCACCTTTTCAGGTGACCCCTATAAAGACCCCTATGAGAAGACAGTTTGCCCGCCCTGGAGCCAGGCCCGGGGAATATACTAGAGGGCGAGCGTCTGGTGGCCGGGCCTTAGTCACTGGGGCCCAGCCAGGCACAGCCCGAAAAAGATACATGGGCAGGTCTTCCTGCAGGCTCACCACCTGCAGGAGGCGCCGTTGGGGTCGAGTACATTGTGAGCCGAGTGGCGGCCAGGAGTGGAGGTCCTGGCAGACCGATTCCCAGATACCAAGTCTGGCTATTGGAACATGGAATGTCACCTCTCTGGTGGGGAAGGAGCCGGTGTTAGTGTGTGAGGTTGAGAGGTACCAGCTAGATATAGTTGGGCTCACCTCAATGCACAGCTTGGGTTCTGGAACCAGTCTCCTGGACAGGGGCTGGACTCTGTCTCAGTCTGGAGTTGCCCCTGGTGAGAGGCGGCGGACTGGAGTGGTATCCCCTCGGCTTTCTGCCTGTATGTTGGGGTTTCTCCCAGTGGATGAAAGGGTTTGTTCCCTGTGCCTCCAGGTCAGGGAATGGGTCCTGACCGTCGTCTGCGCTTATGTGCAGAGTGGCGGTTCAGAGTACCCAGCCTTCTTGGAGTGCCTGGGTGGGGTACTGGTGGGTGCTCTGCCTGGGGACTCTGTTGTCCTAGTGGGAAACTTCAATCTTCATGTGGGCAACAACGGTGAGACCTGGAGGGGCTTGATTGGGAGGAACAGCCTCCTGGATCTGAACCTAAGCGGTGTTTTGTTGTTGGACATCTGTGCAAACCACAGTGACAGGGGATTTCTTTGAATCACCCCACAGTTCTTCAGCTGTGACGCCTGAGTTAGAAAACACAAACACTGCAGTTGTCTTTACTCGCGAGGACGGTCACAGAGCGCTCGTACTCGCAAGAGGCACTCACGGACTCGCGCTCTGTCACTGTCTACGTTCTTTATTTATACAAGCTTATGTGTGTACAAAGGTAACAAAGATAACTCAGAGCTACGGTTTTCCCCTTTTCTACGTCTGTATGTTCTCGTAAAAGAGCTGAGGTTTCTATTTTCTACATCTGAATGTTCTCTGAAAACAGGAAGTGGTTAGCTGCTAAATAAGTGAGAAATAAGTTTATCACACAAGAGTTCATGTGAAAAGTCACGTAGACATGTGACTTTTCACATGAAAAAAACACATTTCATGTAGCTGATCACACTATATACAATTTTCTTTTAACATTCCCTCCTGTAGATCAGAAAATGAAATGTACATGTTATCAGTAAGTAACTACTTGTCTTTCACATGTTCAGTTACTATATCATTAGTTGCACTTCATCTTCATCTAACAAATAGGAAAAGAAGTCTTCATGATCTTCATCGGTTTGTGGTACCTCTGCATATGCTGTGAGTGATGTTGCTATCATCTGTGAAATTACAGCTTTTAACCCTTTAAGACCTACCATAGAACCAAGTCCGCCAGAGCTTATATTATATTTTTACATGTTGTAGAGCCATTTTTGGGAGCATTTCAAGTTGCTATACATCAATACAACCATTACAGCCTAAATTTTAATAATTTGTATGCATTAAGTGCATAGTAATTACATAAATTGCAAAAAAGTGCAATAAACTACAAAAAAATTTAAAATCGTTTTTGTTTTTTAACATATATTTCTAGTTAGAGAAATTTAAGAGGCTTATCCCTCAAAACTGTAAATACAAAAAAGTTGCACAAACTAGTTTCCCACCACAGGAAATTTATTTTGAGTGTCTTCATAGTTTTATTTTTGAAATACACCAATTTCTATACACTGCAGGAAAAAAGAAAATAAATATTATAGTGCAAATTTGCAAAAAAACAGCGTATGGATCAAAATAAACTATTTCCAGCAGTGCAATATGAGTCCTAAGCAACCCAGAAACGACACAGAAAGTCATAAAGTCAAACATAACTTTTAAAAACACCAGTATAAGCTCATGAGGCCTTGATGGTAAAAAACTACATTTCCGCGAAAATGACATCACTTCCGGTTTCGGGCAGGTCATGGCGGACATGCGATAGTTCACGCTGATGGACGTAGAAAGTGTTATGAACAGCTGATCGGATCGGCAAAGCGAGTTTCTGGAATATTATGTTTTTGTTGCTGCAAGCGCTTTTTATGCAGTTTTTGCAAATCTATATGTGGAAGGAAACCGTGACCTAGGACAAGCTGATGGCATCAGATGTAAGTACAACTCCTCCAGTTTCATATGCAAAAAAAATTATTGCGCTAGCTCACGTGGTTGCAGTGCTACCGGGATTTAAAAATAGTTACGCAAAACGGAGCGTGCCCGCTCTGACCGGTTTTAAAGGGTTAAACAAGGAATAACAGTGTGATCAGAGATCAGAATTGGTGCACATGTTCCAGTGTGTTTCCCATATATGGTTGGTTGTGTTAAACACGTATCTGTATCAGGCATTATTCATCCAAGGATGGATGTGGTCTTGTGTCATGTCCAGTAGATGTGAGTTGTCATGTGTTCATCTCTTATCTCGGCTCATGTATGGGTTTCTGCCGTCTTCCAGGTCGGATAGTCTGATGAATAGAGCCATTGCCAGTAGTAAGACGCCAGTCATCACCTGAGAACACTTCATGCTTGAGGTTGGCCACACCCAAATGTATCAGTGAGCCTAAAGTTGGTCAGTGGCTGGAGAGATAGGAGTGCGAGCTGAGCTCAATCAGCACTCCTCTCTCACCACTGGACCCACTGACACCTGGTGAAACACCCCTTACACTTGTGAATCTCTGGTGGTCTGGACTTCAAGCTCTACTTTTTTGCAGTGGCTCTGATGAATCCAAGATGGTCTCTCTGCTATCTTACAGGCTGTGGGTGTGGTCAACCTCAAGCATGAAGTGTTCTCAGGTGATGACTGGTTCGAATCCGGCTCGAAGGACCAATTTAAATGACAGGGGATTTCTAAGAATCACCCCACAGTTCTTCAGCTGTGACGGCTGAGTTAGAAAACACAAACACTGCAGTTGTCTTTACTCGCGAGCACGGTAACAGAGCGCTCGTACTCGCAAGAGGCACTCACGGACTCGCGCTCTGTCACTGTCTGCATTCTTTATTTATACAAGCTTATGTGTGTACAAAGGCAACAAAGATAACTCAGAGCTACGGTTTTCCCCTTTTCTACATCTAAATGTTCTCTGAAAACAGGAAGTGGTTAGCTGCTAAATAAGTGAGAAATAAGTTTATCACACAAGAGTTCATGTGAAGTAAGTCACGTAGACATGTGGATTGCTTAGTGATCAATAAAAAACACATTTCATGTAGCTGATCACACTATGTACAATTTTCTTTTAACACACAGTTTGGCCATAACGAACACCATGTCTGAACATAAGAGTGTCCATAAGTGCATGTGGCACCAGGACGCAGGACTTGCGGCTGCAAGGTGGTTGGTGCCTGTCGCGGTGGTAACCCACGAAGCAAATGGTGGACACATGAGGTGAAGGGAGCCACCAAGCTGAAGCAGGAGTCCTACTGGGCTTGGTTAGCCTGTGGGAGGCAGCTGATAGGTACCGACAGGCCAAGCGGAACGCGACTAAAGCAAAAACTTGGGTGTGGGAGGAGTTCAGAGAGTCCGTGGAAAAGACTTTCAAACTGCCTCGAAGAGATTCTGTCAAACCCTCAGGCAACTCAGAAGGGGAAAGCGGTGCTCTACCTGCACTGTGTATAGTTTGAATGGAGCCCTGCTGATTTTGACTGAGAGAATTGTTGAGGGTGAATAGGCTCAGAGTAGAGCCACTGCTCCTTCAGATCGAAAGGAGCCAGTTGAGGTGGTTTGGGCATCTGACAAAGATGCCTCCTGGGCGCCTTATCAGTGAGGTGTTCAAGGCATGTCTCCATGACCCGGCCCAAGATAAGCGGAAGAAGATGGATGCATGGATGGATTTTTTTTTTTCTACAATTTTCAGTATATATTCAGAAGATTCCAGTTAATATTACATGATGTTGAATTTAATTTGTATGTCAAAAGCAGTTGTTTATACTTTTCTCTCTCTCTTTTCATCAGCTATGTGTTTGTGTTCTTCTTGGAAACCTTACGGTTAGAGTATTAGACCTACATAAATTTACTTCAGTTTTCTTTTTGTATTTTTTATAACTTGAAGATGTCAAACTGAATTGGCCATTGTGAAATAAATAAAATGTTTTATTCAATCTGATTTTAAAGACTATAAAACTGAGAGGTGTTCTCATCTGTTCTTGAAGCCTTCATGACACTGCGAAAGTGTTAGACATAGTGTCCATTGTACGACACTTGAGCAATAACTCCCACATTTCTTGTTTGATGGGATGGTATTAAAAAAGTTCAGTTATGTGACTTGGCTTTTTGAGCACAGAATGCATGATTATGTTTTCATTTGTTCTTTCATAACATGTTTAATACTTTTATTAGAACACTGAATGTTTAGCTGTTCTCAATTTTGTTTTCTTTTTAAAAATTGTGTATGTGTGAGGGGGTGGTGGGGGGCATGGTGGACAAATAGCAACAGATAGCAGGCTATAGTGTTTTGTTTTATCATTTTTATTCTCCATGATTCTTTCACAGAGTGGACCAGGACAGCGCTGAGGTTCCCAGTGGTCAGTCTGCACAGCAGCATCAAACACACTTGGACTCCATATTTATGGTCTGTACATGTACAGTGACTACTTATACATCTATTCTGTTCACAGTCATCTCCATTCTGTATGTGTATGTTTTACCTATTGTAGTGTTTGGAATATTTAGTTATTCATCTTCCTTCTTAACCATAATGGTGTATAACAAATACCACTCTTTTGTTTATTTTTTGTAACTCACTTTAGCTAAGCAGGCAGCTTGTTCCAAAGAACAGGTCTACAGTAACTAAAAGCAGCCTCAGCACATTTAGATTTAATTATGTGACTAATTAAAAGATCTGCACCTTATAAATTACGAGGTCTGACTGGATTAGCACATTGTACATTGGTCAAATCAAAGATTTATTGGGAGGCCAAACCACTGGGAGCTTTATGAACTAAAAACAATATTCTAAAGATAATTCTGTATTGAAGCAGGAGCCAATTATTTTCTTCTCTACGCCCATCTTTTTACTCCCTATGTATTTATATACAACTGTTGCATGTCATTAAATTATGTTCTTCCTCATCATAGTTTGTGTTTCTTACTCCCCAACACTTTTGGGTCTCTATGCTCTTTTTTTCTACTTTCTCTTTCTCTTCTCACTATAACCTTAATGGATGTGAGTGATTCGGTAATTCATAAAGTATTCTGTTCCAGCTGCTGGAGGAAAACATCATCACTTTCGTGAAGAATGAGCTGAAGAAGATCCAGAAGGTTTTCAGTCCAGATTACCCAGAATGCTTAGAAAGTCAGAGAGAACATGAAGAGCAGAGCAGGAGCAGCAGGAAGGCATTTGTGAATATCACAATAGATTTCCTGAGGAGAATGAAGCAGGAGGAGCTAGCTGACCTTCTCCACAGCAGTAAGAGGATTTCTTTAAAGATTTAAATCTGCTCGATAAATAGGATAAATAGGATAAATAGTTACTGATGTCTCAAAAAAGGGACAAACATACATTTAAAAAGTGTACTTGATAAATACTTAATTGATGTTTTTTTGTTTGTTTGTTCTTATAGGAACTTCCAGTGGGAACTTCCAGTGGAGTCAGTGTGAACTTAAATCTTCTCTGAAGAAGAAGTTCCACTGTCTTTTTCAGGGGATTGCTAAAGCGGAAAATCCAACGCTTCTGAATCAGATCTACACAGAGCTCTACATCACAGAGGGAGGGACTGCAGAGGTCAATGATGAACATGAGGTCAGACAGATTGAAACAGCATCAAGGAAACCAGACAGTCTAGAAGCAATAATCAGACAAGAAGACATCTTTAAAGCCTCACCTGGAAGAGATGAACCAATCAGAACAGTGCTGACAAAGGGAGTGGCTGGCATTGGGAAAACAGTCTTAACACGGAAATACAGCCTGGACTGGGCTGAAGACAAAGCCAACCAGGACATCCAGTTCATATTTCCATTCACTTTCAGAGAGCTGAACGTGCTGAAAGAGGAAAAGTTCAGCTTGGTGGAACTTGTTCATCACTTCTTTACTGAAACCAAAGAGGCAGGAATCTGGAGCTTTGAAGACTTCCAGGTTGTGTTCATCTTTGATGGTCTGGATGAGTGTCAACTTCCTCTGGACTTCCACAAAACTACAATCCTAACTGACCCTAGAAAGTCCACCTCAGTGGATGTGCTGCTGATTAACCTCATCAGGGGGAAACTGCTTCCCTCTGCTCGCCTCTGGATAACCACACGACCTGCAGCAGCCAATCAAATCCCTCCTGACTGTATTGGCATGGTGACAGAGGTCAGAGGGTTCACTGACCCACAGAAGGAGGAGTACTTCAGGAAGAGATTCAGAGAGAAGAAGCAGATCAGCACCATTATCTCCCACATCAAGACATCACGAAGCCTCCACATCATGTGCCACATCCCAGTCTTCTGCTGGATCACTGCTACAGTTCTGGAGGATATGCTGAAAACCAGAGAGGGAGGAGAGCTGCCCAAGATGCTGACTGAGTTGTACATCCACTTCCTGGTTGTTCAGGCCAAAGTGAAGAAGGTCAAGTATGATGGAGGAGCTGAGACAGATCCACACTGGAGTCCAGAGAGCAGGAAGATGATTGAGTCTCTGGGAAAACTGGCTTTTGATCAGCTGCAGAAAGGAAACCTGATCTTCTATGAATCAGACCTGACAGAGTGTGGCATCGATATCAGAGCAGCCTCAGTTTACTCAGGAGTGTTCACACAGATTTTTAAAGAGGAGAGAGGACTGTACCAGGACAAGGTGTTCTGCTTCATCCATCTGAGTGTTCAAGAGTTTCTGGCTGCTCTTCATGTCCATCTGACCTTCATCAACTCTGGACTCAATCCCCTGGAAGAACAACAAACAACCTCCCAGAAGTCTGAAACAAGAGAATCTGCAGATAAACACTTCTACCAGAGTGCTGTGAACAAGGCCTTACAGAGTCCAAATGGACACCTGGACTTGTTCCTCCGCTTCCTCCTGGGTCTTTCACTGCAGACCAATCAGACTTTTCTACGAGGTCTGCTGACACAGACAGGACGTAGCTCACAGACCAATCAGAAAACAGTCCAGTACATGAAGGAGAAGCTCAGTGAGAATCTGTCTGCAGGGAAAAGCATCAATCTGTTCCACTGTCTGAATGAACTGAATGATCGTTCTCTAGTGGAGGAGATCCAACAGTCCCTGAGATCAGGAAGTCTCTCCACAGATAAACTGTCTCCTGCTCAGTGGTCAGCTCTAGTCTTCATTTTATTGTCATCACAAGAAGATCTGGATGTGTTTGACCTGAAGAAATACTCTGCTTCAGAGGAGGCTCTTCTGAGGCTGCTGCCGGTGGTCAAAGTCTCCAACAAAGCTCTGTAAGTAAATATGTGATTATCCTTTAGTATTAAAATGCTCAGTCAACTTAAGAAAAATTATCTAAATAATTATTAATTGATTTTTTTTAAATCATTTCCACTGTCCCCTAATAAGAGCTCTAAATATAGAATCTAGAATGTAATGTTCATCAGCATGTGTAGCTAGTTTATTAAATTTTGAACGTTTCATTGCTGCACAAACATTTGTGTGTGCAATTGTAATCAAGGTACCACCCAAACTTATCCCATTGTGCGCATAAATGTAACAATCACTAACTCCTGAAGAACAAGTACAAAATGTAAATACTAAAAAAATACAAAATCAAAACTTAATGACATGGTCTTTCAGTCTTCTCTGGTAGTTTCATTAGTCCCAAGTTGTAAACTTGTCATTTTGTCCTGATATGTTGTTCTTTATTCTAATGCATACAATGTCAGCTGATTGTTACTGTACCTTGTTTCTTGATGTCATTAAATATAGATGTAGTGCTTTTTTAAATATACGCTATAGTTGTCACAAGAAGGAGATGCAGAGTTTTTCATATTTGTGTGCATTTAATGGGCTGACTTTAAATACCATAAAACAAGGGAGCTCATTATTGATCTCAGAAGAAAAAACAGGTGGTTCAGCAGCCACTGATGATAAATGGGTGAAGGCATGGAGAAGGTGTTTGCATTGGGCACACATGTATTGGAGGACATCATGTGAATACAAAACATAAACTCTTTAATTGGGAAGGCACAGGAGTGAGTACACTTTCTGAAAGTTCTCAGGAAGATCAGCTTCCCACTTCTGCTAGTGTTTTTCTTTCACTGTTCCACTGACAGTGTTCCGATTTGTGGCATTTGGGTGAGGTACAGCATCAGCTCTGCAGCTGTTAAATGTCCCTGCAGAGATTACTTCCAAGAAAATAACAAAAAAAACCCAGCTACCTACAGAACAGGTCAGGTGAACAGTGGTTAGCACTGATGCCTCAGAGGAAGAAGTTCCTTGGTTATAAATCTGCCAGGGCCTTTCTGTGTAGAGTTTGCATGTTCTCCCTCTGTCTTCCTGGGTTGTCTCCCGGTTACTCTGGCTTCATACTATAGAGCAAAAACATGGGATTAGGTTAACTAGTTATTCTAAAGTTCCCATAGGTGTGAATGACTGTCTGTCTCTCTTTGTTAACCACATGACAGTCTGGCCAACTGTCCAGAGCGTGCCTTGCCTCTCACCCTATGTCAGCTGGGATAGGTTACAGCCCCTCCACACCTTAATTTGGATAAATGCAAGAGAAGGCAAACATTAAGGAGTCATCACACTGCTCTCCATTTTCTTGAACATCACCATTCTGAAAGCTGCTATGACGTGACATAAAAGTGTTTAAATATGTTTAAAGCACATGTTGAAACTTTGAATTACTGAGTGTACTGTATGTGAGATTTACTTAATTTATTTATTTTAATTTTCTTTCTCATTCATATCTTCTCTTATTACTTTTACTTATACTACACGGAGAGCAATTTTGATTCACTAGTTTATAAACTAGTGACTGCTAGTTTAATGCATTAAATTTTGTTGTATTTTACAATGACCAATATATAGAGGAATTGGGGGGTAATTTATACAACCCAGATGTCCAACTGTAATTTTGTTGCTTTTTATCGCCATTGTCATATTCCAGAATCTGAGTCTAAAATGTAAAAGTGGATTAGAAAGGATTACATTTCCAATTATGAAACACAAACTATGTTTTTCTTTGTTTGTTTAGTTATAGTGTGTTTTCAGAAATTCTAAACCAAAATGTGCAGGAGGTGGCATTCAAAAGGACTGGTATTGAGCATGCTTTCAGAAAATGGTCAATAAAAGAAAGAAAAAAACCCTTAAATTGGGTTGTTTCACATAGATGATGAAAAGTGGTGGCCAAATATCCTTGGGCAAGATGCTAACCCCAAATTGCTCTACGATGCATCCATCAGAGTATGAATGTATGTGAATACATAGATATAAAGGACTTGAAGCATAGAACAAAGTGCTTGTGTGAATGGGTGAATGTGGCGTAGTCAGATATGCGGATGCAGACAAAAAGGGAACATGAGGACACAACACCATGGCAGGGCACCAGGTGAGGACAGCGGGCCATGACAGAACCCCCAGTTAACGGGAGCCTCCTGGCGACCTGCCAAACTTGTCAGGGTGCCGCTGGGGATATCGAGAATGGCAGACCGAGGCACCCAGGGACGTTCTTCCGGACCGTACCCTCCCCAATCCACCAAATACTGAAAGCCCCTACTGCAGCGCCTGGCATCCATAATCCGGGCAATGGAGTAAGCTGGGGCACCATCAATAATCCAGGTGGGTGGAGGGGGCCTGGGAGGAAACATGGAAGACATTTTGAATCTTCATATTAGTAGGTAGCTACAGTCACAGGATTAATGATGGTGTCAATGCAGAACGGCCCAATAAAATGGGGAGACAATTTCCTGGACTCCGTGCGCAAGGGCACGTTTCTCCATGGATAACCAGACTTTCTGACCTGGAGCGCAGGCCAGGGCAGCAACCCTGCGACAATCGGCCATTCTTTTGTTCTGGTCCTGGGTCCAGAGGAGAGCAGCTCGGGTGGCCCTTCACATATGCAGACAATGACGAACATGTTGCTGGACGGAGGGGACCTTATGCTCCCCCTTGGAGATGCAAAGGAGGGGGGGGGCTGATAGCCCAGGGATGCCTAAAATGGCGACAGGCCCGTGGCGGAGGATGTCATCGTGTTATGAGCATATTCCACCCACGGCAGTTGGGAATTCCACTGAGACTGATTTGAGGAAACCACACAGCCGAGCATCGCCTCCAGCTCCTGATTGGTCCTCTCCATCTGCCCATTAGTCTGAGGGTGAAATCCAGAAGAGAGACCTACTTGGGCTCCCAGCGCCGAGCAGAACTGCTTCCACATCCGCGATGTGAACTGTGGACCTCGGTCAGACACCACATCCTGAGGAATGCCGTGCAGGCGGAACGCGTGGTCGGTCAGCAGCTTAGCAGTCTGTAACGCGGTCGGCAGCTTGGGCAAAGCTGCCGACAATATGGGCAGTTTTAGAGAAGCGGTCAACAACAGTGAGAATGACTGTGTTACCAGAAGAAGGGGCCAGTCCAGTAATGAAATCCTGGCCTGAGGAGTCTAGGAGGCGGAGAAGTGGATGCCTTATTCTGGGCACAGGTGGGACAAGCAGCCATAAATTCCTGGACATCTCAAGCCAGAGACGGCCACCAGAACAAATGTTGCATGGAGGTGCAGGTGCGGTTCTTACCAGGGTGGCAGGAGAACTTAGTAAAATGGGTTCACTGGATCACTTGGGCATACACTGCTGTGGGCACATGCAGGGGGTGAGGTGGACCTGTACCAGGACCGGGTTCCCCTCTCTGAGCATCTCTGATCTCCCATGTGAGTGACCCGACGTTGCAAGCAGCAGGTAAGTTGGTCTTGTCCCTCTCAGTGGCGTCCCCTGGCGACGGGAATTGATGAGAGAGGAAATCAGGTTTCACGTTTCGGGAGCCTTGACGGTAAGTAATAGTCATATTGAAGCTTATGAGAAACAATGCCAACCTGGCTTTCCAGGAGTTGAGGCGTTTCGCTGTCCATAGATACTCGAGGTTCTTATGGTCTGTCCATACAACCAGGTGCTGCTCCAATCCCTCAAGCTAGTGTCTCCATTTTTCCAAAACATTTTAATGGCCAGCAACTCTGTCTCCAACGTTATAGTTCTGCTCCACCTATGTGAGACGATGGGGAAAATAGGCACAAGGATGTAGCTTATCCCCTGAGCGCTCCGACAGCACTGCTCCAACTCCTGAGTCAGATGTGTCCACTTCCATAATGGACGGCTGGGAAAGGTCAGGCTACACCAGGATGGGGGCAGATGCACACCATTGCTTAAGCTGATTGAAGGTTTGCTGCGCCGCTGGGAACCACTGAAAAGTTAGCAAAGCCTGGGAACTTCTGCAGCAGCTTACGCATCCAGGACACTGGCCACTCGACCACCGCTTTGACCTTTGCCGGATCAGCACGTAGCTGGCCCCGTTCCACAAAGTATCCCAGAAAGGCAACTGAGGACACTTAAAACTCACATTTTTCCCCCTTGACCAAAAGCCGGTTCTCCAGCAGTCGTTGCAGTACCTGACGAATGTACCTGCTCCTAGTGTTCAGCCTCTGACTTGGAAAAAATCAAAATATCGTCAAGGTGACAAAGTGATTCAAAAAATCCCTCAAAACGTCATTTACCAACGCCTGAAACTTGGCAGGTGCTTTTGTAAGACCAAACGGCATAACCAAATACTCAAAATGGCAGAGGTGAGTATTGAACGCAGTCTTCCATTCATCCCCCTGTCTGATTCGGACCAGATGGTAAGCATTCCTGAGGTTCAGTTTCAAGAAAACCATGGCCCCCTGTAACAGCTCAAAAGCAGAAGATAGTAAAGGCAACAGATTTTTAATTTTGATGGTAATCTTGTTCAACCCACGATAGCCTATGCACGGCCTCAGAGATTTATCCTTCTTCTCGACAAAAAAAGCCGGCCGCTAACAGGGACTTTGAGGGGCAGATTCTCCCTGGTGCCAGAGAGTCTGTGATATAGTGCTCCATGGATTCCCGTTGCGAGGGGCAAGCGAACGAGTTCTTACTGCACCTCTCGGCAAGGTCACGATAAACCGAGGGCACAGAGGAGAGATCAGGGGCGCTGCCTGCCTCAGAACATGGTGAGGGAGACGCAGTGGGTGTAGCACAGCGCAAACCATTTTCGTGTCACCAGCGACTCCAACCAACAACACTTTCCTGGGGCCAGTCAATCTGCGAATTGTGTAAACTCAGCCATGGGAAACCAAGAACAACGAGGGTCCCTGAGGCATCAAATAGGAAGAAGCTGGTTCTTTCTACATGATTTCCGGACATAGAGAGCTGAATGGGTTGGGTTTGGTGAGCGATGGGGTAAGTTTAGTGCCATTCAACGCAGAAACCTGAAGTGGCTCCACTAGCGATGTCAAAGGAATTTTTAATTCTTTAGCCAGTGAGCAATCTAAAAAACTCTGTTCCGCACCGGAATCAATGAGGGCCAAACACTGATGTGTATGGGTGTGGAGAAGGATTTTAGCCAAGCACTTGACTACGAGTAGGGCAGCGTCTTTACTAGTGCCCGCCAGCATCCCCACGCTTACAGACGGGCGCGCCCCTTTTGCCGCGCCGGGCATGCATCAGCAAAATGTTGCCTTTTCCCACAAGAAAAACACTCACCGACTTGTGGCCGTCTCCTCTGATCCGCGGGCGAGAACTGAGCTCGTCCGAGCTGCATCGGTTCCTCCTCCTCTCTCCAGAACATGGCCTCGAGCCTCCGTCCTCCGCGGAACTCCTGAATGTTGCTGCACTGTCACCATACTGTTCCATGTGGTCATCCATTTTAATGCCCATAGAAATCAAAGCATCAAATGAAGCAGGCAGCTCTTAGCAGACAGTTTGTGTTTCAGTTTCTTATTAAGGATATTCAGAAAAGCGGAACACAGCACATTCTCCTGCCACCCTGTCTCCTTAGCCAGAATCCAAAAATCAATGGAGAAGTCTGCCACGCTCCTCTTACCTTGCCGAAGATTAAACATCCTGTGGGCTGCTGCATCCTCTCTCGAGCCCTTATCAAACACGCTCCAAAACTTAGAGAGAAAGTCAACATAGGAAATTCCTGGGCGTCCGTTGAGGACCATTTCAGAGCCCATTCTGTTAACAGGCTCATCATCTTTGAGTCATCTTTGAGCTGTCGGTGGCATAGGCCTGCAGCATTCTTTTAATTTCCGCTAGGCTTTGGAGGAGAGCACTCTGCTCCTTGGAAAAATGATGAAGCATTTGTTCATGCCGGTCCAATTTGTCCCCATGCATTGCCAGAGCCTGCTGCATTGACGCAGAATCCGCTGGGTCCATTCCTGGCTGGATCATTCTGTCAGCTATTAGGATTCACAACCCACATGCAGGACTCTTTGAATGAAGATTGTCACTCACCTGACTGTAAATAAATGCACTAAGTGCAGAATATTTTCTTCTGGTGACGATGGCCCGTGTCTCCTTTTCCTCTGTTCCCAAAACCCATGCATCAGCTTAATCCACCTGTTTTCGAGATCGGTTTCTCAGACAATGATCCAGCTCTGACAGGTGCTCAGTCAGTCTCCTAAGACTGATCAGCTGCAGGTGTGTGATTGCTTTCTGGTGCGGCGAGTCCCATGACAGGGACACCACTCTTCGGGCTCGGACTTGCAGGGAGACCAGAACATGACACACACACACACAGATGAGGAAACAGGGAACATGAGGACACAACACCATGGCAGGGCACCCGGTGAGGACAGCAGGCCATGACAGGCGTAGTGTATAACACACACTGAGTGCGCTATATAAGAATCAGTCCATTTACCAGTTACCAAATGCAGGGTTGTATCATGGTTGTAGTAATAAATTATAATGTTTTTAATGGTATCTAGCAACAATATTGTCATGGTCCTGAGTCTGAGGACTCGGTGTTTTTTGTTTCTTTATATTATTCTTTGTTCTCATTTATTCTGTTTTGTCTTTTGTTTAGGTTTGCTATGTGTTAGTGTTTTTGTTTCATGCCTGCCTGTGTTCCCTCTGTCTGTCCATGGTGTTATTGTGTCTGCTCTTGAGTCTGCCTGTCAAGTTCAGTGTCCTGTCTGGTTCTCTGTGTCTGTTAGTTTCCTGTTTTATTCTGAAAGTTCATGTCTCATGTCAGTGTGTTCAGTTTTACCTCTCCCCTGTCTCGTTAGCCTAATTTCTCCCAGCTGTGTCTCCCTCCTGTGGCCCATTCCCTGATTACTCCCCGTGTATTTTAGCCCTGTGTTTTCCTGTGCTCTCTGTCGCGTCGTCTGTTTAACTCCATGTCAGTCTGCATTACTCTGTGTTACCCGGTATTCATTCTGCGTCTCTCTGCCATCTTTCTTTGTGCATTTTGCTCCTCCTCCCGTGAGTGTTTGGTTTAGTTTAGTTCTTTAGTTTTCCCAGTTTAGGTTTGTTTACTCCCCGCTCTGCTCTTCCTGTTTTTGTCACCTTATCACCTCTGTAAATAAACACTCACTCGCACCCCAGCCAGTACCTGCATTTTGGATCCTTTTTTTTTTCAATACTCCACATGACTGCTCCCCAGCCATGACAAATATTTAGAAATATTAGAATTATGAAAGTGAACAACAGTACTTTACGCCTGGGTCAGCAGGTACAAAACTAGATTTAGTAGCTAATATAGCAGCTCTTCACTGGTTTCTGTTTCTATATAAAAGTATTCTCATAAGTGCTGCTAATCAGGCACCAATTAGGCACCTGATTGTCAGTACCTAGGGTACTAGAAGCTAAACCATTTGCAGAATAACCTGTTTAGATTTGGGAAAAATGATTTGGCAAGTTTTTAATACGTGCAACCCACAAAGAAATAATCGACCAAACACAAATTGCCTTACTTTTTGTAATTTGTTTCTTTATCTGAGTATGTTCGATATTAAGTTATTTTATTTGTTAACAATAATTATTTGTTTTCAGACTGAGTGCCTGTAAACTCTCAGAGAGAAGCTGTGAAGTTCTGTCCACAGTTGTCAGCTCCCAGTCATCTAGTCTGAGAGAGCTGGACCTGGGTAACAACGACCTGCAGGATTCAGGAGTGATCCTTCTGTCTGCAGGACTGGAGAGTCCACATTGTGCACTGGAAACTCTCAGGTCAAGATTCAGTTTTCTTATGATTACCAAAGTGTTAATTTTATCATCATTATATTACTATTTCATTATAATTTTAATTATATAAAATGTATGGGCAGAATTTTGTGCCATCAGAAACGGAATTTTAATAAGTTAAATTCAAATTTAATATATATATATATATATATATAATATCATATTGAATCTGAATTGTAACTTAAATAAATGCTTTTTAAAACTGAATTTGAATTAGCCTAATTTGAAATTCAATGTATTGGTTTAAAAATGATCGTCACTAAATTGAAATTGAATTATATAGTTTGAAAATGAATTCATTTGCTTTAAAGCTGTATTTTTTTTAAAAAAAAATATACCTCTCGAATAATTTCAGTTTCACTTCTCACCCTTCAGTTTCAGTTCTACAGTTAAATTTCAGTTCCAAACTTCATTTCTTTTTGGCACTTACATTCGGTTCTGGTTCCAGAGTAATCAAGCACAGATTAATAGAACTATGTTTTACAAGGGGACCGAAAGTGTTACTGACAGGAATCTACAGCATCTTGAGTTGGAGCTAGATTAAGAAGTCAGTTGTCATGTTGAATGACCAGTGTATCTCAGGTTGTTAATAAATGTATAACATGTATAAGAACAAGCGTCATGTTAAAAATAATAGCCGTACAGTAACTTTTATGCTTATTGTAGCTGTTAGCTAAAAACACTAATTTAGCATAGTTTGCCTTGTTTTCAACTTTGACAAACAAATATGATTCCAAAGTTGTCGTGTTGTACCTTCTCAGAGCCCTGTATGCTTGCAGAGACCCCTACATTAGGGAAACATGCAAATGAATGTCCAAAACATCATATTTTTTCACAGTCTGGCAGGGGGAAACTGTATGTGTTGCGAAAAAGGACTCAAATGCAGACCAAAACAGAATGTGAAACGTGTCGTGGAATAACAAAAACGAGCCATTTATTAAGGGCTGGCAAAGAAGTACAAAAAAAAGGCAAAGATGAGGCTAAACAATAAACTAAACTGGATGAACTAACACCTTACACATGGAACCTGGCATGGAGACATGTAAAAAACCTGGACATGAACACAGCAGACGACCTGAGAAGGAATGACTGAAAACACACGGACTAAATACACACAGGAGGCTAATGAGGGAAGTGGGAAACACATGGGGAAACAGCTGACACACATGAACATAGCGACGTCACAAGCAGAGTGTAAAACTAAACACAGAACACAGGACCTCTTCAAAACAAATCAGGAAACATAATGAAACGCAGACATGACTACATGAACTTGACAACATAAGAAACACAGACATGAAACACATCAAGGACAAGGGAGCTTTTACACACGGGTTGAAAACACAAGGGGAATATAATAAACAAATGAACTTGAATAACTTAATGAACTTAAACATAGACCATAAACATCAAAATAAACTAAAACTCGAAACGCTGGGTCAAAAGACCCAGGATCTTGACAATTTTAGGTTTATTTATGTCTACACAGCATCCCAAGTCTTTAGCTAACTTAATAACTTTAGCTAAAATGAATAGTTAGTCTAATTTATTAGTGCAGCATTACTGAATCACCTCGGTTTGAAGTGATATGATGTGACATGACATGATATGATATGATATGATATAATATCCCACATAGCAAAATTGGTATGGCCCGGATCTGTCCCACACAATGTGCTTACACATGGCCCACATACCGCAAAGAATGACGGCCCTTTGGTGGCCCAGACCAGGTTTGCCAGAGGTAATCTACACATGGGCCAGCACAGGACCACAAGTGTGTCTGCCACTGGCCTTGCGCAGGCCACCTCTTGCAAAGAGATTGTGGGCCATGTGTAAGTTGTGTGCAGTCACGGGCCATTTGCAGACACACTTCTAGCCCTGTGCTGGCCTAGAACAGTTTCAGCTCTGGTCCCAGATGTCAGCCTTATGGTAAATGGTAAATGCCCTGTATTTGTATATTTGTTTACTAGTCCCTAAGGACCCCAAAGCGCTTTACACATCCAGTCATCCACCAATTCACACACACATTCACACACTGGAGATGGCAGCTACATTGTAGCCACAGCCACCCTGGGGTGCACTGACAGAGTAGAGGCTGCCGGACACTGGCGCCACCGGGCCCTCTGACCACCACCAGTAGGCAACGGGTGAAGTTTCTTGCCCAAGGACACAATGACCGAGACTGTCCAAGCCGGGGCTCGAACCAGCAACCTTCCGATTACAAGGCGAACTCCCAACTCTTCAGCCACGATTGCCCCGTAAAGTAATGTGTACTTTAATCAAGCCATGTAATAGTGCAAAAGTAACATGACAAAACTCTGTTCAGACATGAACAGACGTGTGTGTGTGTGTGTGTGTGTGTGTGTGTGTGTGTGTAAAACAGAGGTGAGCATTCTTGCTTAAGATCTAATCATCTTTCACAATGACAACCATATTGATACACAATTCTCTAGCACTCTCACTCGATCCACTCAACGGTGAGTCATTTACTTTGTTTATTTTGTTATAATTAATGAAAATGCGGCGCCGTGGTCGCGCAGTCAAAACGCCCGTAAGTTTAGCGTTACAGCAACTTTGCTAAAACAATGTGAGAATTTGTAGGTGGGTTTTTATATTACTTCCGGCATCGTCTCAGATAGCAGCCTGTCTAACATGCTCTCTACATTTGAAAATTACTTTCCTCTTTCTTTCTTTTGCTCTTATTTATTTCTTTTTTTCTACTTAATTACACAAAAAGTATAAACTGAAAAACCAACTGAGAAATTTTTATCCTTGTTTGGACACAAAATTCCGTGTAAAACTACTGTGATGACCGCGATGCCACACTGCCCCTTTGTCTATAGCTGAGACCAGCTGCTGGGACTCAGACATCATAGCCATGCCGGTATTCAGCACAAGATCCCTGCGGTGATCAAAAGGTACTACCACGGCTGCAGAGCCAGGAATGCATGGAGACCGAGGAGGAAAAGATTCCGTCCTGCTCTCCCGTCAGTAGTGACTGGTAATGTCATATCGCTGGTTAACAAGATGGATGAGATCGTGACGCTAACAAGGACAGAGAAAGTTTTCCGAGAATGCAGTGTTATGTGTTTCATGGAGATATGGCTGCATGAAAACATCCCGGATCTGGTGGTTGATCTAAACGGATTTACGTGTGTGAGAGCGGACAGGGACCCAGGCAGCAGCGAGAAGAAGAGGGGAAGACGACTCGCTCTTTATGTTAACAACCGCTGGTGTTCCCCCAGTCACGTCAAGGCTGTGTGTAACAAACATATTGAACTGTTAGCAGTCGGTCTTCAACCATATTATTTATTGCAAGATTTTTCCCTCGCCATTATCATCATTGTTTACATCACCCCTGACGCCAACGCAGCGCAGGCTTATGACATCATCAGCTCGGCGACAGCGGATCTTCTGAATCAAAGCCCCTCTGCGTTTGTGGCTGTAACGGGTGATTTTAAGCACACGAAACCTCTCTACTGTTCTACCCACATTCAATCAGTATGTGGACTGCAAAACCAGAGACAATAAAACACTGGACCTGTTTTATGCCAATGCTACTGAGGCATACACCTCCATCCCTCTCCCTCCTCTGGGCAGGGCAGCTCACAACCTTGTCCACCTCCAGCCACTTTACAAACCTGCCTTTCAGAGACAACCTGCAGCTATAAAAACAGTTATAACATGGACAAGGGAGTCAGAAGAGACACTGCAGGGATGCTTTGAGGCAACGGACTGGGATGTTCTTTGTGATTCTCATCAGGACAATGTTGACAATCTCACAGGCTGTGTTACGGATTACATCAACTTCTGTGTGGACACTGTGGTTCCCAAGAGAAACATTCTTGGCTTCCCCAACAATAAACCCTGGGTAAGTAAGAACATCAAAGTGACTCTGAACAAGAAAAAAAGAGCTTTCAGAAACAGGGACATACATCAGTTGAAAATGGTGCAGAAGGAGCTGAAAGCCAAGATTGCAGAGGGAAGAGAGACTTACAGGAGGAGGCTGGAAAACAACAGGGAGGTGTGGAATGCAATGCGGGCAATTACTGGCTTAAAAAAAAGGTGTTGGGATGGATGGGGACGTTGAAAGTGCAAACAACCTAAATCTACACTTCAATAGGTTCGACTGCCATGCGTCTCCCACCTCCACACCCAACTCTTCTCATCTTCTCCATCTACTCCATTCTCCTCCCCCCTCTCCTGCTGCCCCCTCAGCCTGTCTCACCCTGTCCCTTTCAGAAGATGACATCAAAAGGGAATTGGGCAGACTCTACTCCAGTAAAGCTGCTGGCCCGGATGGTGTCAGTCCCAGAGCCCTCAGGTTCTGTGCTTCCCAGCTTTCTGGAGTTCTGCATCGGCTCTTCAACATGAGTCTGAAACTGCAGAGGGTCCCATCACTCTGGAAGACATCCTGCCTGGTTCCTGTCCCTAAGAAGATTAACCCGTCAACCCCCAGTGACTACAGGCCAGTGGCTCTGACTTCACATGTTATGAAGACGGTGGAGAGATTCATCCTGAGAAATCTGCGCCTGTTGGTGGAGCCTTGGCTGGACCCCCTGCAGTTTTCTTATCAACCCCATATCGGTGTTGGGGATGCCATCATCTACCTGCTGGACCAGGTTTATTCTCACCTGGACATTGTTGGATGCACTGTGAGGGTCATGTTCTTTGACTTCTCTAGTGCTTTTAACACGATCAGACCATCACTGCTGGGGAATAAGCTCACAGAAATGCAGGTGGACGCCCCAGTGGTAGCTTGGATCACGGACTATTTAACAAGTCGACCACAGCATGTTCGGCTGAAGGGCTGCCACTCGGATAACATCCTGATCAGTATGGGGTCGCCGCAGGGGATGGTCCTATCACCCTTTCTCTTCACCCTCTACACGTCTGACTTCAGGTACAAGTCATTAGTCATGCCATCTGCAGAAATTCTCTGATGACTCTGCCATTGTGGGCTGTATAAGAGATCATGGACTTTACTTTACTCCTACCCCTGTCACCATCAGAGGGGCTGATGTAGAGATCGTGGAGGACTCCCTGTACCGGGGGGTACGCTTGGACTGTAAACTGGACTGAACCAAGAACACTAATGCTGTCTTTAAAAAGGGCAGAGTCGGTTTTCCTACTGAGGCAGCTCAGGTCCTTTAATGTTTGTAGGAAAATGCTGACAATGTTCTATCACTCTGTGGTAGATAGTGTTGTGTTCTTTGCAGCTGTGTGCTCGGGCAGTGGGGTGAAGACAGCCGAAGCCAACAGCCTGAACAAACTGATTAAAAAGGCTGGTTCTGTCCTGGGTGTCAGACTGGAGAACCTGGAGGTGTCTGAGAGGAGAATGATAAAAAAATTTTCTTTGTATCATGGATAACCCCTCCCACCCCATGCGCGCCTCCATGATGGACCATCGGAGCACTTGCAGCAAAAGACTCATCGCACCTGTCCAGAGATTTATTCTAAATGACACTTCTTCAGCTGAGAGTCAGAGAGTGGAGACACACACGCTGTAGGTTTTTACTTGCAAGGGCGTTCACAGAGCGCTCACATCAGAGTGGGGGCCCTGTGAAGTGCGCACTCTGTTCTTGCACTTGTCTTTATTTATACACAAGGAAAATGAATACATTTGTTCAGTGACGTGAGCATGTGCATGTGTGTGTGTGTGTGTGTGCGAGGTCAGTTTTAAATAACAATCAGTTCTAAGCAATGAAAAGAACAATCAGTTCTAAGCAAGGAAAAGGTCATCATGCAGTATTCTATCACAAATAAACTTATATCATTAAAAGCTTATACTGACTACTCAGTACAATTTTCCCTTAACAGCACTGAAATCCAGAACTGACCGCCACAGTAAATGTCACGGCTGCCGGGGCGAGCCGTGTGGTGTGGGAGGAAAAAGGACCCAAAATGCAGGCAGTGACTGATGATACGAGTGACGTTCATTTACAAGTGGCGGAGTGGCAAAACAGGCAAATGACAAATGACTAAAGAAACCTAAACTGGGAAAACTAAATAACAAACCTGAGGACATACGAAACAGGGTGCGGGGCAGAGAGATGCAGAGAGAGGAAACGAAACACCATGGAACACAGACGAGCCGACAACAAACGCAGACCGACACCCACTATATATACACACACAAGGAGACCAGGAAATGGCATACAGGTGGGAGACACAGCTGATTCTAATACACATAATGACTGGAGGATACAAGCTGAACACAATGACCACAGACACAGACCTTCAGAATAAAAGAGGAAATCCAAAACGCGAACTTAGGGACATAAACCGGGCACAAGGGGAGGACACAGGATACCAAAATCAGAATAAACTAGAACAGAGGAAAATAATCATATAAAACCCAAAACGCTGGGTCAACGACCCAGCACCATGACAGTAAATCTTTTGTGCCAGTGGCAATAATAAAACAAAACTGTAAAATAAAATAAAACTGTACAACTCTTCCTTACTCTGTTGGTGATTTTCCTGAGGATTAATAACAAAGCTATTCTGTTTCCATTCAGACCGTGCAATATCACCGAACAGTTTTTCATTGAATGTTTGTTTCATCTCCCTATCATATGCTGCTACTCTTTTATCCATTTGCACAATACTATCTCACTTTTAGAATCACCTGCACTGATAGCTAAGCTAAGCTATTTAATTTTCAGGATATAGTTATATTGTTGCTTGTTACAGTTATTTGATATTATATTTTGCACTATCCTACCCTACTTTATTTTACTGTATACTTGTATTCTATTGTACATATTGTATATTTTATTCCTCTGCTCCTCTGTCTCTCTTGCTGCATTGAGCATGTGTATGACAAAAAAATTTCCCTCGAGATAAATAAAGTTCTTCTTATCTAATTAGGGCCCGAGCACTGAGAGTGCAAAGGCCCCACTGTATCTGCTCAGTTTCTTCTTCTTCTTCTTCTTCTTCTTATTATTATTATTATTATTAGGGCCCGAGCACTAAAAGTGCGAAGGCCCTATTGTATCTGCTCTGTTTATTATTATTATTAGGGCCCGAGCACTAAAAGTGCGAAGGCCCTATTGTATCTGCTCTGTTTATTATTATTATTAGGGCCCGAGCACTAAAAGTGCGAAGGCCCTATTGTATCTGCTCTGTTTATTATTATTAGGGCCCGAGCACCGAGAGTGCGAAGGCCCTATTGTATCTGCTCCGTTTCTTATTAGGGCCCGAGCACTAAAAGTGCGAAGGCCCTATTGTATCTGCTCCGTTTATTATTATTATTATTATTATTATTATTATTATTATTTCGGCAAATGAATCGGCCTTTTGAGGGCCTAAACATGCTCAAAAACTCATGAAATTTTGCACACGCGTCAGGTCTGGTGAAAATTTACGTATTTTAATGTCCTCAGACATGGCCAGGGAAAATTGGCTCAGTAGCGCCACCTAGAAAAATGAAAAACGCGAGCCCCCCGTGTGGGTATGACCTACATGTATGAAATCTGGGACACATGTGTACCATGCCGAGACGAACAAAAAAGTCTGTGGGCCCATTGACGCAAACCCAACAGGAAGTCCGCAATTTAGAAGTGAAGGTGACATTTTGGCTCTAATTTTGCCATTTCCATGCCTCGAACTTTTTCGAACTCCTCCTTGGGATTTGGTCGTATAAGCTTCATCTTTGGTCAGTGTCTGAAACCTGGTAAGCTTATAGGAGATATCAAGATGTACAAAAAAGTCTCTTGGAGCAATATCCCAAATCCAACAGGAAGTCAGCCATTTTAAAATTAATGTGCAATTTTGGCGACATTTTCCCCTCTTTTCAGGCACCGTACTTTGACGAACTCCTCCAAGGGATTTCATCAGATTGATGCGATCTCCAGTGCGTGGAATCTAAAGACCTTTGTGATGTTAAATTGCGAAGCTTTTTACATTCAGGGAAACGGGGTGGTCATGGCGGCACGTGGAGTTTCAATCACTCGCCAAAAAGCAGTAATCTGCTGTTACTCCAAAACACAATGTCCAATCTCTCCCAAAGGTCGCAGGTGTGATGAGACTCGATCTCGGAAATGTATGTTTTGCCATTTGTCAGTAATGGTTAGAGCGCCACCTAGTGGGATGACTATAATCCTGATTGAATGAGATGAAATGTTAGCTGGTGGTTAAAGGCATGAATTCCATCAATGTGACATCAGATCGGACGTGCTGGTTTTAGGTGTTGGGCGTGGCTCGACGCGCCGGGGGTGCGAGGGCCCTCATAACGCTGCTTGCAGCTTTAATCTTATCTTATCTTTTAGATAACTGTGAGCAGAAGATTCAGGTTCACCCTGCCCGGGATAGAGTTGTCTTCCTGACCATTTTCAGGGGCCATGCTTCCTGAAAATGGTCAAAGAAAGTAGAATTTTTAGGGAGGGTAGTATTGAAAAAAAAATAACATGGATTGTTTTAGATAGATGATGAAAAGGGGTGGCCAAATATTGTTTGAGGAAGATACTAAACCCAAGTTGCTCTACGATGCATCCATCAGAGTTTGACTGTGTATGAATGTTTAGATTAGCCAAACCTACATCCCAACAGGCTTCCAACCCGACGACAGGGCCGTGTCCCTTCTGGAGGCCGGCCATGCCTCCAGCGGTGGTGGCGACACTGGTCTGGAGGCCGGCCACGCCTCCGTACCCCCCTCAACCTTGGACCTGGATCGAGCAGACTCCCCTGCCGCGGGGACCTCCGTCTCCCCACACGGTTCCTCCACCGCTCCCGGCTGGAGCAGCCATTCGCGCAACGGCCCATCTTCTTCCAGCCGGCGCAGACCCCGGCGCGCTTCTTCCACTGCCCGTTGGAGCAGCTCCTCCACCGCATGAGCAGCCCTTCACCCGGCTGCTGCCCCTCCTCCGGCAGGCGTCGACCCCCGCTCGCCTCGTCCACCACCTCCAGCTGTCGAGGTGTCCCAGACGGCTCCCCCACCGCTTACCCACCACCAGGTTCCACCAGTGGGGTTGGTGGCAGCAGTTTTGACCATGACTGGAGCAACATCGCCAGCTCCGCAATTCACCCCAAGTGGCACTCAGCCTGGTCCTGTAGCTCTTCCTGCCACGGCGCGCCCCCGCCTCGTGCTCCCACTGGGTGGCTGCCATTTCGGCCAGCATCTGGGCCAGGGTCCTCCCTTCCCTGGCTCCGGTAAGGACCTGCTGTGCTGCCTCCTGGGTATCGGCACCAGTGTGGTGTGAATGAGATACGGTGGGTCCAGAAAGTGTTGTTTTGAGCCATTTTTATTTGCGGCTGCAGCTCACAAGCTGCCAGCCGCACATGCAGCAGACCACAATACCCCACAACCTCTTCTTCTCCGGGTTTTTAACATGGCTGGCATGATTGTGGATGCCGTGCAGGTGCGTCTGCACGGCACTGCCGACCCCGTCTCACCACACTTACATATAAAATACACTGGCACTAAGTATCAGACACATACATATTGTTTTATTAGCAGTTCTCTGGGATTTGGGATTCTCTGTGGATTTGTGTTTATGTGCGTGTGTTTTCCTTTTCTGTTCCCATTTTCCTCTCCTCGTTTTCATCCAGCCCATCATGTCTCTCCCTCATGCTCTCTCAACCACTCTCGTCCACGCTTGATCTCTCGTGCTCTTCCCTCTCTGTTACTTTCTCCATTATTACCTCTCCTTCCTCTGTTCCCTGGCTTTCATCTCTCTCTGTCTCAGTGTGTGTATCTGTTTCCCTGTACTTCCTGTCTTATTTTGACAGTCTTGTGTTCCATGTTTGGTGTGTTGAGTTTGGCAGTGTCATGTTCATTTGTGTCAGCTGTGTTCCCCATGTGTTTCTACTTCCCTCATTACTCTTCTGTGTATTTAAGTCCTTTGTATCCTTTTGTTTATTGTCAGTTCATCTGTTAACTTTCCCTGCTTTTCTGTTTCATGTTTTGTAACCAGGCATTCCTGATTTCATGTACTAATTTTACCCCAGTTCACGTTTTATGTTAGTTTCTCCCCTGGTTATTGTTCCCAGCAGTGTTGGGCAAGTTACTTTGAAAAGGTACTTAATTATAGTTAATAGTTACTTCTTCAAAAAAATAATTGATTTAGTAATTGAGTCACAAGATTCTAAAAGTAATTAATTACTTGAAAAGGAACTATTACGTTACTTTAAAAAAAATGTTTAACCCTCTGGGGTCCAGGGTATAATTAGCTATTTTTAACTACTTCTGAGAGAACTACTATTTGCTTTGCCTTTGTTTGTACCATTTTTACTGTAAATTCAGACCTCACGTGTCTGAATTTACAGTTATGTTTTCATTTTGACATACTGTATTAACACAATTGATCTAAAATCAGACAAAATACATAAAATTCGAGTAGATAAAATTTATATTTTTACTGTAACAACCACAAACATGTTTATTGAATCATATTTCATGACTTTAAATGCAAATATAAATTGTCAATTTTAAAATCATATGCACAAGTTTTGCAAACAAAGTTATTTGCAGCCATTTACCTTTTACCCTTTTTTTTTATAACCATTTCAAACTATTTACATAATAATCAGGTGTTCTGCATTCAAAAAGATGCCACACAAATTATTTGTGCCACTGCAAAAATTTCTGTCCACTGTAAAGGAGAACATCACAGGACTGATACCTGCAGGTCTGACAGCAGGTGTACCACTCCGTTTTCTGTCTGGAGACAACAGTTGCCTCATTGTTCTGACACAAAACACAAAACTATCCACAACACTACACACTAACTACACAAGAAAACACATTAACTACACACTCCGAACATGCTAAACGTCACAAATCTCTCACATCTCAAAACTCGCTCTCTCTCTCTCTTTCTGCTGTCTTTCTCTTTCTCTCGCCGTCACTCCTAAAACTTCCCCCTCTTCCTAAACAACCACATGTCATGTTGCCATATCGTTTTGATTGGTCAAAATGGTGCATTTTTCCACCAACATGAAAGGGCTGTTTTTGTTTTGGGTTTTTTGTTTCGGAGGGGGGGGGGGGGGTCATAAGTAGAGAGTGTTTGCTAGTGCTGTCCTTAGACAGTAAACGTGACGACACTATTCAGGAAAAAACACTGCGTATATATTGTTTATCATGACTCTGGTTTTACGTGGCCTATCAACATAATTAAAAGCTGGCTCACCAAGACTACTTTATTCTTCCTCAGTGAAACAGCAGCACCAATTGAACAGCACTCATGCGACTGTTTTGCCCCCCTTGAGCTCCAGGTGTTGTGCCAGAAAGTGATTGCCCTCCACGGGAGCGTGCGCAGCTGCTTAAAATCGCAGTGCCCAGATTACTTACGTAGACAACTACATCTGTGCAATTGACATAAGATGCGGTAAGCTGAAGACAGCTTCAACCGTCTGTTTATTGAAAAATAGTAACGCGACCGCACCGCACCGCATTTTCTTTTTAGTAACGGTAACGGCGTTGTAATGATATAAATAATAATTAGTTAGATTACTCATTACTGAAAAAAGTAGCGCCATTAGTAACGCTGTTACTTGTAACGCTGTTATTCCCATCACTGGTTCCCAGCCACGATAAAGGCTCGTGTGTCGTTAAAATTCAGTTCTGCCTCATTCATCTGCATGTGGGTCATCACATCACCATGTAATCTGCCATTGCAGATTGTGATATGATGTTTTTAGAACTTGAATTCAAGACGTATAAAGTCAGATGAATCAGACACAGTTCGTGAATAACAAACAGAACTTCAACAACTATATTGTTCAAAAGAATTTAAGGTAATTTAAAAGATCTAACACAAGAAGTCGTAAAATATATCAATTATTATAGTTTTCAGGATGAATCTTTATGGAATGATCATTTTTGACAGGGAACACAAAATTATTTAACATCAAATGACCACAACATGAGGGTTAAGGACCTCATTATTTTATATCAACCCAACAGAGAATGTCGCTCTCAGACTGCTACTTTAGTAGTGGTTCCAAGAGTATTTAAAAATTGAATTGGAGGCATCCCCTTCAACTTTTAGGCCCCTCGTCTATTGAGCCAGCTTACAGTTGGTATTGGGAGATCTATCTCAACTTTTAAGATTAGGCTTCAAAGTTTCTTTTTTGAAAAATCTTATAGTTAGGAGTGGATCAGGTGACCCTGAACCCTCCCTTAGTTATGCTGCAATAGGCCCTGGCTGCTGGGGATTCCCATGATGCATTCAGTGCTTCTTCTTCATTCGTCTCCCTTCAGTCTCTCAGTGTATATACACCATTCTGAATTTATCTCTTTCTTCCACATCTTGTCTTTTGTCTCTCATCTCTCCCCCCTCCTCCTCAACTGTTGGCGGACCATTCCTGAGCCTGGTCCTGCTTGAGGTTTCTTCCTGTTAAAAGGGATTTTTCCCTTCCCACTGCTGTCAAGTGCTTGCTCAAAAGGGTCATCAGATCGTTGTGGTTTTCTTATAGGGTATGGTCTTACTTGGTCTGCATCTTAGAATATAGAGCAAGTTGTTGTGAATTTGGTGTTGCATAAATGAAATGTGATGAAATTAAATTCAGTGAAGTTTGATGATCTTCCTCTGTATCTTCTTTTGGCTGTGGTGTGTTAACTGCTGGATTTTTGTTGTTGTTGTTTGTTTCTGTAGACTCTCAGGCTGTCTGATTACAGCAAGAGGCTGTACTTCTCTGGCCTCTGCCCTGAGCTCCAACCCCTCCCATCTGAGAGAGCTGGACCTGAGCTACAATCATCCAGGAGACTCGGGAATGAAGCTGCTGTCAGCAGGACTGAACGATTTGCATTGGAGACTGGACACTCTCAGGTATGGAGATAATGTCTGATAGAGGAGGAAGAAATGGAAACATTTTACATATATTTGCCTCTTGATGGAGGCAGTCGCATTTTCTCCTTCTCCCTCTCCCTTATCTTTCCTGCTTGGCTTCTCATGTCTTTTGTGTAGTCTTGCTTATTTGAAAACCCTTAGAGAGTCTCCCAGGCTTGTTCTCTAAAAACCTAAAGAAGAATTATGGATTTGATCAACTGGTGCCTTAATGAAACTGACAAACACCTGGACTTGGGAGAGCCTGATCGTCCTGCGGAGACATTTGCTGCGGGATACTCGATGGTCGGTTGCGTCATGTGTCTTGCGACATTCTCGATGGAAGACATTGAACGACATCTACCAATTCGAAACCACGATTATAGAGTTCTGGCTGATTGGAGCTGGCTCGGACCTGGCTCATCGAAGAACAAGAAGCGGCTACAGCTGTTCAAAATCCGACAAGGCTGGACGACATGATAGACGATGGGCAGGGCTGTGAGTACTCAGACTGTGTTTTTGTGAATGCAATATGGATAGGATCTTGGAGAAGCTCATGGCTCTGCTATATGGACAAGATCTTGGAGAAGAACAATGGGAATTGAGAGACCTGGTGACCAGTGATGGACATTAGACCTACTGTAAAATTGGAAGCAGTTTGTTCGCACTAACCAAAACATCTACCATCTTCATCTCATGCAGGCCCCCTGGCGCTAGCTGGATGCTCAAGGCGAAAGCTGACGGGAATAACAAATTCTCCCTTAGATTGTGTTTGTTGTGACTATCTCCATCCTCATTCAAGGCCACCCATGTCGACTGAAGATTGTTGACTTTTGCCTGACCGGGTGAAGGGACACTTTCTCTCGGCTGAACACGGAACAGACACACACACACTCACATGCACACATACGCATGTACCCGGACACAGACCTACACTTACCCCCCCCCCCCCTCCAAACGCCTTTGAAGCTTATGTCTTCTATGTTGTGAGATGTGATGATCCATGTGTTATGTGATGAGGTGTTTTTTTTCTGTTCTCAAACTGATCTCCCTGTTGGAGCTCAGTCTGGGGGGAGTTCATTTTTCTCCCCGTCTTTCCTCATGTTGTGCATTTTCCATTGTTATACCTCTCTGACCTGTCTTCCCCATGTGATGTTGTGTAATGTATGTATGGTCGGAAGGGTAAGATGGCGCTGGCAAAACGTCAGCAGCCTTAACCCAATTTCCTTCGGGGTCAGCCTTCGGGGATCAATAAAGTTTAATTGAATTGAATTGAATTGAATAATGATCAAGAAACTGACATCACATCCATTTGTTCATTCACTGGGGTGGTTTCAGTCATTGTGCAAAGGTACTGTTTATAACAGAGGTCTCAAACTCGCGGACCTCCGTCCACTTGCAGCCCACGCCACCTCTACATGCATACTGACATGAAGAAATATTTTATTTAATTATTGTTCAGAAAAATGATTTGATATTCAATTCAATTCAATTCAATTCAATTTTATTTATATAGCGCCAAATCACAACAAAAGTCGCCTCAAGGCGCTTCATAGATACAGAGAAAAACCCAACAATCATATGACCCCCTATGAGCAAGCACTTTGGCGACAGTGGGAAGGAAAAACTCCCTTTTAACAGGAAGAAACCTCCGGCAGAACCAGGCTCAGGGAGGGGCGGCCATCTGCTGCGACCGGTTGGGGTGAGAGAAGGAAGACAGGATAAAAGACATGCTGTGGAAGAGAGACAGAGGTTAATAACAGATATGATTCAATGCAGAGAGGTCTATTAATACATAGTGAGTGAGAAAGGTGACTGGAAAGGAAAAACTCAATGCATCTCGGGAATCCCCCGGCAGCCTACGTCTATTGCAGCATAACTAAGGGAGGATTCAGGGTCACCTGGTCCAGCCCTAACTATATGCTTTAGCAAAAAGGAAAGTTTTAAGCCTAATCTTAAAAGTAGAGATAGTTTCTGTCTCCCGAATCCAAACTGGAAGCTGGTTCCACAGAAGAGGGGCCTGAAAACTGAAGGCTCTGCCTCCCATTCTACTTATGAAGGCAGTATAAGCAGAGTGTTCTCTGTAACCTCATGGGCAGTGTAGTCTGTGCTGCAGGGAGAATGGACTGCCATACCCGTCATGTGTCTGTGAGCGCGAGGGAGGGAAAAAAAAAGATGAGTCGAAAAGTAAGAGTTGTCACTGACCAGAAACGGGAGACGGGAGCATGTAAATATAATAATAACCACTGCAGCCAAAAAGAGTGCCTGACGAGCCCAGTTGTAAGTAAGCTATTAAGACTCGACTGTACACTATGTTCGTGTTTCCTCCGAAACAATAAGTTCCGTTGGAGCAGCCTTTCAACGCCTCTTTCTGTCTCTCACTAGCAAAGCTGACCCAGACAGTAAAGCTAGTTACCAGCTACGAGCCCGACGCGGAACCCGACGTATTAGCCAGAAATCTCTTTACCACGGTTCATAGCCGCGGACCTGGCCGAGGTAAGAAGAGACTGCAAACATGTTGAGGGATTGGCTGTGTTAGTTCAGTGACAGGTTTATTTGCAAATAACACAATTTTCACGAGCAGTCAAAAACTACCCACATAGCAAAATTGGTACGGCCCGGACCTGGCCCACACAATGTGCTTATACATGGGCCTCATACCGCAAAGAATGACGGCCCTTTGGTGGCCCAGATCTGGTTTGCCAGAGGTGGCCCACACATGGGCCAGCACAAGGCCGGTTACAGACACGCTGCTGGCCCTGTGCTGGCCCAGAACAGGTTCAGCTCTGGCCCCAGATGTCAGCCCTAATGTGTACCTTAATCAAGCCATGTAATAACAACATGTGCCGGAACATAATCGTGCAAAAGTAACATGACAAAACACTGTTCAGTGAATGGACTGATTCTTACACAGCGCTTTTCTACTCTCTTGGATTATTCAAAGTGCTCAACATGCAACATGCCACATTCACACACTTTCTCTAAACCGAGTGCTTACTAACTACATGCACACTCTTGACACACAGACTGGAGGAGCCAGGGATCGAACCACTAACCTTGCAATCAATAGGTGACCTGCTCTACCGTCTGAGCTACAGCCACCCAGTAAACAGGGTAAACATGAGTAAACCGTCACTAGGTTTTGGATAAAGTGTACACTCAAACCTGTCAAGCCTGCATTTGAAATGTTGGCTACCATAGCAGTATAGTATTGCAACATAGCATTTGGGTCTTCTAGTTAAAATAGGAAAAGAGGAACATAAATAGTGCCATCATTTTTTTTTTTTTTTTTTTGTGTCCCGTTTGGATCTTTAGCCATCAGAATTGTTGTCTTAAGGCCAAGAAAGATGCCAAGTGGATTTATTTTACCAAGTGGATCATCATGGCCTTGCCATATTGGTCCATTTGATTGACCTTTATTATAATTATGAATTTATTTTATTTTCGGTTGCTACAAACGGGACAGACATGACTGGGGGATAGGACAGGGAGAAAGAATGAAAGAAAGAGAGGGAGAGAAAGAAAGCCAAAGGGGAGAAGAGATGGTGAGAAGGGGGGGAAGAAAGAAAAAACAAACAAACAAAACACCTGGATCACCTGTATGGAGAAAAAAAAACAGAAGAGAAAGCAAACAACAAAGAGCAACATAATAAAAACAGCACCATCACAATAAACTAGCTAGCAGTAGATAACAGTAGATACTAAATAATAAACGATATTGTGCAGCACGCAAGATAGACAGCGCACAATGTGCTTTGAGGCAGCAGCCAAGAAAGGTGTAGTCCGCGTCTGTGAACACCCGTGTGTACACCTGTGTGCATACCTGTGTGGATCAGCATGCTTGTATTCCAAAGGTTTCTCCATGTAACGATCTGCTAGGGAGTGTGGGGAGCCATAGCCCCGTCCACCAGGGTATGAAGCAGGTATGGAGGAGATCCAGGCCCCAGATATCCAGAGGCCCCAGAGTACAAGGACCCGAGGAGGACCACCAAAGGGGGGGGAACCGTGCCACCCTCCTGGGAAGAGCTGAGTAGAGTAGAGCCCCAAACGAGAGGTCACCCCGCAGCTACGGAGCAGAGGCCAGAGGGGGTTGCAGTGTGGCGTGCCCGCGGGCTCTGCCGGCAGCCAGCTGTGCCAGAGAGGACCGAGCTTCAGGCTCAGAGGCCAGAGGCCTGAGGGCATCCCACCCCCCCGAAGGAGCCCAGCCTGGCCGCAGGCGCCCGGCCCCGCCAATCGGCCACCAGGAGTGAGCCGGTACATACATGAGCGCCCAGCCCCAGACGACAAGGACCACCAACACACCATCGTCTGAGGGCATAAGCCACCGGCAGGGAGTGTGGTGAGGGGAGATAGGCCTCCGTACTTTGGAGGGCCTGAGATGTACCCAGAGAGGTTGAGTCTAAGACCCAACCTGACATATAGACACAGACGAACAGGCACATGCGGACACAGACGTGCATTCCCACCCCATATGCACAACCAAATACTCGGCACTCACCCAACGTGTAGACAGACACAAATAGACACTGCACAGACAGTTACACTCCCCAAACATACTCTATATCCCAGGTCCAGGTACCCCCGCCCCCAGAGGGGCAAGCCGCACCTAGACCCAGGAGATGTAACCCTTCTCTCTGGGGTGGAGGCAAGCGGACCACCTCCTTATCTGCAGTAGCAGGGAGGCCCCGCATCCCAGACCCCAGTCTGACGGCCAGCACCTCCTCCCAGCCCGCCAGCCCTGACGGCTAACAGAACCGGGGTGAGTGAAGACCTCAAACCTCCCTACGCCCGCTCATATGTAGTGTTGCTGTGTGCTGTTCTAAAGTGCATTTAAAACTCAGGAGAGCATGGTACTAGCTTCCTCTCAGAGAGCAGCACGGCTCCTCCCGAAAACCCTTAGTGTCTAAATGCATTTAAAATTGAGGGTAGGGCACCTGCGCCAGAGGTGGGTTGGAGTACACCGACCATCCTCTGGATGCTGTAAAACGTGCCCACCCCCAAGGCCCTATATGTATGTGTTATGTGAGAGTGTGAGTGATGTGGATGTCTAGGTTGCAGAATAAAATTGAGGCACAGGCGGCCAGAAGGGGACAGAGGGGGAGTGCCTCCCCTGCACCGTGGTGACATACCTGCACCCCAAGCCCTGCGTGTGTGGGTGGGAGTGGTAGAGCGGGAATAGGGAGGCAGCTGAGGATGGGGAGGGAAGAAAGGGAGGGGCAAGTGGCCCCTCCCTGGGGCCAGCTCCCCCGCTGACCCCAGTAGGCACCCCCACACTCTGGAACCCACCAGGGCAAGGGGGCCCAGGCCCATCCGGACCGGGGCCTGCAGCAGCAGCACCGCCCAGCCCCACAGAGTCTGGGGCAGCCCACCCGACTCCACCCCAGAGAAAACTGCACCCACCCCATCATCCAATCATCTCCCAAACTACACAAGACAATAGACACCCAGGTTGAGTTCATTCTCCACCTCGCCTATATCTCTCCCCCTACCTGCAGAGTGAGCTCCTGTGGTGAGGAGACCACCTGCAAAGATATAACAACCTCCCCACCAGTTAGAGAGCCCCCTAGTTGGGCCGATGCACCAGAGGTCCTCTGCACTGGGGCTGAGCACCCCTGCACCCACCCGCCCACTGCTCCGGCGACACAACAGCCAGGACCCAAGCCCCCAAGGCCCGGCCAGCACCCCAGACCGGGGGGCAGAGCACCCCCAGACCCCCAAGCCTCCACGCCCGTCCCGGACCCTCCCAGGGGCAGCCAGGCTACCAGGCCAGTAACCAACGTCCGCCAGCACAGACCCTCCCCCATCTCTGCTGTACGCAGCCACAGGGAAAACACCATCTAAGAGCCCCCAGAGCTCCTAACCAGGTCATGGCCACAGCCCCCAGGTTAGGCCCCCTAGGGAAATGTCCCTAGGGACTCCCCAGACGCCCTAAGGCCGTCCCTACCCCCATATCAACCACAATAGCGAAGGCAGGACCAAACCATGACCCCCCACCCCCACTAGGTGATGAAGCCGATCAACGGAGCCCAAAGGGATTGATCAAATGTGATGGCAGAGGTTGTATCAAGACTAATGTGATCTATTAGATGGTTTTTATATTGGTTAGAATTAAGATTATTTTTATTTTTCCAGTTAATGAGGACCATTTTCTTGGCAATGCATAGGGCCGTAAAAACAACGTGGGCTGTGTTTATTTCTGCAGTGATCTCATCCAAGTTGCCCAGCAAGCATACTAAAGGGGAGGCTGGAATGTTACATTTCAGACACTTTGATAAGTCTTCACATATCTCACGCCAAAATTTCTGAACTGGTGGACAGAGCCAAAGAGCGTGGATGTAATTGTCCGGTGTATTTGCTGTGCAGTGTGAGCAGTTGTTGGAAGGCGTATAGCCCATCTTGAACATCCTATGACCAGTATAGTGCACTCTGTGTAATATTTTGTATTGTATTAATTGCAAACTGGGATTTGTGATCCATTGAAAGGTTTTTAAGCATATCTGAGACCAAAGGTTTGGGTCTAAGTTGATTGATAAATCTGCTTCCCATTTTGCAATAGGAAGGGATATTGATTCATCTATTTTAGAAAGTGTTCTGTATATTTTAGACAATAATTTGGGGGGTTTTAGACTAAAAAAATTGTACCACACTTGGTGATGTTTGTAATTCAGCTTCACTGGGATTAAATTTCTTTTTTACTATGGATTTAATTTGTTGATATTCCAAAAATCGTTTCTTGTTGATCCAATATTGTGTAACTAGTCTGTCAAACGAAATAAAGTCTGTTCCTTCCAACATAGGGCAGGGATAGCTTAGTAGGTAGAGTGGTGGCCCCATGATCGGAAGGTCGGGGGTTCGACTCCACTGAACGGCTACCCTGAGGTACCCCTGAGCAAGGTACCGTCCCTACACACTGCTCCCCGGGCGCTGCATTGGTGGCTGCCCACTGCTTCACTGGGTGAATGGGTTAAATGCAGAGGAACTATTTCCCTATGGGGACCAACACACACACTTTACTTTACTTTTACATATGTTCCAAGTATTTAATTCCTTTGCAACTCCAATCTGGAAAGTTTATCATATTATTGTTTTGTAATATGTCCGGATTGTTCCAGATAGGTGTACGTTTGCATGGGATTAATGAAGACTCTGTCATTTTTAGAAACTCCCACCATGCTGTCAGAGAAGAGTTAATATTGATGCTTTTAAAGCATTCATGTCGTTTGATGTTTGAGCTGATAAATGGTAGGTCTGAAATTTCTAGGTTATTACATAGTGCCTGTTCTACATCTATCCAAGGTTCATCTAAGAGGGTGTGTTTAAACCATCTAGAGATGAACTGAAGCCTGTTGGCAAAAAAATAGTGATTAAAGTTAGGCAGATCTAATCCTCCTTTATCCTTGGTCCTTTGTATTGTTTTTAAGCTGATACGTGGGGGTTTATCTTTCCAAAGGAATTTAGAAATATACGAGTCTAGAGATCTGAACCAATCTTGTGATGGTTTATTTGGGATCATTGAAAATAAATAGTTTATTTTTGGCAAGACCATCATTTTTATAGCGGCGACCCTTCCCATGAGTGATATAGGTAAAGATTTCCATCTAGCCAGGTCGCCTTCTACTGTCTTTAAAAGTGGGATGTGGTTTAATTTAGTTCATTCTGAAAGTTTAGGAGAGACATTAATACCTAAATATTTTATATTTCCACATTGCAGTGGGGAAGGAGAAGAATTATGGAAGGAGCAATTAATCGGAAGAACTGTTGATTTCGACCAGTTAATTGAATAATCTGAGACACTTGAGAAGGAATTTATCAATGCAATTACCCCAGAGATATTGGTTTGTGAGTTTTGGAGAAAAAGTAACACATCATCTGCATAAAGGCTGATTTTATGTTCTATATTCTTACATTTTATGCCCTTAATTGTTGTAGCCTGTCTAATTGCTGCTGCTAATGGCTCAATAAAAATTGCAAACAGTGAAGGGGAGAGTGGGCATCCCTGTCTGGTGCCCCTCAGAAGAGAGAAGCGGGAGGATGTTTGGTCATTTGTTCTGACACAAGCTGTTGGGGAGTTATATAATATTTTTAACCAGTTTATGAAACAGGGTCCAAAACCAAATTTATGTAAAGTTGCAAATAGAAATTTCCAGTTAACTCTGTCAAATGCTTTTTCTGCATCTAAAGAAAATATTATGGTTTCAGTGTTTTTACTGCATGAGTAGTCTATTAAATTAAGTAATCTACGTGTATTTGTTGATGAGTGCCTACCTTTTATAAAACCAGTTTGGTCAGGATGAATTAAAAGGGGGGTTATTTTCTCTAATCTCTTTGAGAGAGCTTTGCAGATTATTTTAAGGTCTACATTAATAAGGGATATTGGACGATAGCTTGAAGGAAATACAGGGTCTTTGCCTGGTTTTTGTAAGAGACTGATATTTGCAGAGTTCATATTTGGTGGTAGTCTACCATTTTCTTTGATTTCCTGCAACATCCTGTGAAAAACTGGTGCCAGAATCGTCCAGAATTCTTTGTAAAAATCTGTTGGAAAACCGTCTGGACCTGGAGCCTTATTATTGGGCATACTTATCAGAGCTTCCTGGAGTTCACCTGGCATCAGTGGCAAATCCAGTGCCATTGTTTGGGTGTTTAATAAATTTGGAAGAGTTATGTTGTTGAGAAATTTATCAATTTCGTTTTTAGATGGGTTAGTGCCATCATTGCCAGACCTGGCACACGTCTGGTTGACATACACCCTGCCATGACACCAGTCAGTCAGAAGTGCCAGCTTGATCCGGGCCACCTGTTTTCTATGAGCCTGGGCCACATAAACCAAACCACAATTGGGAAAGATGTGGCATGCTATCACATAAACAGTGCCATCTATGCCAGGCCTGGCCCATATCTGGATGACAAACCACTTACTATGCCAGAAGTCAGCCAGCAGTGCCGGCTTGACACCGGATCTGGGCCAGACCTGTCTACTATATGGGTAATGTTTACACTTATGTCTGCATTTTTATTTTGTTAAATATGAACAAAATTTTAGCAGAAGTGCTGTCGCATGTTTGACCAGAAAGAGAGTAACAATTTGTTTATTTGGTAGTTCAATGAAAGGCTTCACTTAGTTAATAGTGAGAAAAAAAAATTGTGTTCACGTTTGCAGTCTTGTTATACAATATGTAAATGGTGAGTCTTCTTCATACACTGAGGTTAATTATGGAGTTCCACAGGGTTCAGTGCTAGGACCAGTTCTGTTTACATTACACATCCTTCCCTTAGGCAGGATCATCAGAAGACATAGGATACATTTTCACTGCTATGCAGATGACACCAAACTCTATCTGTCCATGAAGCCAGTGTGTGTGTTATACACACCAATTAGTTAAACTGCAGGAATGTCTTAAAGACATAAAGACCTGGATGGCCGCTAACTTTCTGCTTTTAATTCAGATAAAACTGAGGTTATTGCACTCGGCCCTGAAAATCTTAGAAATATGGTATCTAACCAGATTCTTAATCTGGATGGCATTAATTTGGCCTCCAGTAACACTGTGAGGAAACCTGTGGTGATTTTTGACTAATATATGTCCTTCAATGGACATATTAAACAAATATTTAGGACTGCTTTTGTCACGGCTAACGAGTGAGCCGTGTGGAGAAAATAAATGAGGACCCAAGAGCAGACACTTGCTGAGATGCGAAGGTGGTTTATTGTAAAATAAAACACAAGGTGAAAATGGCGGAACAGAACTAAAGGTAACCTAAACTGGAAGAAACTAAACTACAAAACAGCAAACCCTAACATGAACATGAAGGGGGGAGAGCAGAGGCACATAAAGGTGGACAGCAGGGTGAACACACGGTGGATATGCAGACAGACCAACGACCACCACACGAGTAGACACGACTTAAATGCACACAGAAGAACACAGGGAGTTTACAAACAGGTGGGGAACACAGCTGGAAGTAATTGTCAAGACGAGACAGGGGAAGCCAAACTGAATACACTCACATGAGACACAGACCTTCACAATAAAAGAGGAAACAAGAAACAATTCACAAGGACACAGACTAATTCATGCATTTATTACTTCTAGGCTGGACTACTGTAATTCATTAATTCATTATTATCAGGAAGTCCTAAAAACTCCCCGAAAAGCCTTCAATTAATCCAAAATGCTGCAGCAAGAGTACTGACAGGGACTAGAAAGAGAGAGCATATTTATCCTGCATTGTCTTCCCTTCATTGGCTCCCTGTTAAATCCAGAATTCAAAATCCTGCTCCTCACATACAAGGTCTTGAATATTCATGCCCCATCTTATCTTAATGACCTTATAGTACCACATCGCAGTTCAGGAATATGGCAGCACTGGAGTATAATGGGTTCCTGGTAGCTTCACGTTTGATTCTTCTCAAATCTTTGGCAGTTAACTTGTTTGTTTTTTTCTCAATACATTTCTTGCGAGCCTGTTGACTATTTGCAACAAAACATTTGATGGTTCTGTGGTCACACCCCAATATCTTTGCAATTTCAAGAGTGCTGCATCCTTCAGAGTCCATCAAATCCCTTTTTTCGCCCATTTCGCCTGAGGGAGAGAAGCTGCCTAATAATTATGCACACCTTTATATAGAGTGTTGATCTCCTTAGGCCACACCCTCACTCATTACGCAAATACTGATCACCTGATATACTAAAACCCAATAAGCACTCAAGTTTATACAGCTTGAAGTTGGACAAGATGCGTAAAAATTATGATATGGCCAAAATACCTACTTGCCTAATAATTGTGCACACAGTGTATGTATTATTGTAGGGTCTACCTTACAATATAAGGCGCCTTGAGGCAACTGTTGTTGTGATTTGGCACTATATAAATAAAATGGAATTGAATTGAATGAAATAGAATATTTGAAATATATATATAAAAAAAACTACATTGTTGTTGTTTTCTTGTTTGTTTCAGGGGGTTTTTGTACCATTTGAATACTAAAGTGGTCCTCTAATGAGATGACGGTGCCAGCAGTGGCCCGCGGCTCATTTGAGTTTGACACCCCTGGTTTATAAGGTTGTGGAAATCTGCAGTCAGCTGAGACTTAAGAAGTCACTTGGATGAGTGACGAAAAAGTCAAATGCTACATCCAGATGAACAGAATCAGTTTTTTGGGATTTTCTTACTGAGAGGATTGAGCATTTGTAAGAGCATTACTAGTTAAAGTTAAAGGATGGTTGGCTCAACAGTGCTCTGACTTTTTGTCAGCCTGGCTACAGTGCTGAAGAGAAACCTAGGGTTGTTCTAATTCTCTTCAATCAGTGATGAGTAGTAAGATGTTCTAGCTTTACGGAGGGCTTTCTTATAAAGCGGCAAACTATTTCTCCAGGCTAAATGATGATCTTCTAAATTTGTGACACGCCATTCCCTCTCCTGCTTACGAGTCATCTGCTGTAGTCTACGTGTTTGAGAATTATACCATGGATTCAAATACTTCTGGTTTGAGGTTTTATTTTTCACAACAGTTAAAGTATCCAGTGTCATACGTAGTGAGGAGTAGTGGTGCAACGGATCACAGTTGATCCGAAATCCGAACCGATCCCACTCCACGGTTCAGTACGCGCGTGATCCGAAGATTTGGAAAAGGAAAAAAAAGTATGTGTATGGTGCGCGTGGTCAATCTGTCAAGCGGTAGTTATGGTCAGCGCTAGCGGTCTAAGTAGCAGAGTAGAGGAGTTTGCGGCATTTAAGCAGCCCTTTGCTGCCCAATCCTACTGGGCTAAAGCTATTACAAAAGCTAATGGGGTGTTTAGCTGCAGACGGGAGGCCGTATTGCATTGTGCAAAACTAGGGGTTTAAACTGTGATGAACGTGCTTGAGCCACGCTATGATATTTCGTTGCGCGTCCACTTCAGTATGACAAGATCGTTCCAAACATGTATGAGTAGGAAAAGTTTAAAGTTATGGCTGAACTGTCCCAGGCATCTTGTGTTGCTCTAACTACAAATGGGTGGACCTCCAGGGCAACGGAAAGCCACGTGACCGTGACTGCTCGTTATATCACAGCGGAGTGGTAGATACAAAGCCCTGCACTGCCCTATAGATTACATTAGATTAGATGAAACTTTATATATCCCTCGGGTGGGTTCCTCCGAGAAATTCAGTTTCCAGTAACACAGCACCGACAGAAGGTGCAGAATGTGAGCAGAAATATACCATATATGCACATATATAAATACAGAAAATACAAAAGGGATAAATAGAATAAATAGGAATAAGAATACAAGGGAATGGCACATTTCAAGTATTGTGAGTCTATTACACCATTGGATATTAACAAAAATTATTGCACAGTGAAAAGGCACTACAGCTACTTGTTCCCCCCTCCCTTGTTCCCGTTTCTCCTCCCTCTCCCCTCCAGCGAGGAGTTAAACAGTTTGATGGCGTGTGGGACAAAGGACTTTTTAAGTCTGCTGGTCCTTGACTTTGGGAGAAGCAACCTGTCACTGAACAGACTCCTCTGGTTGTTTATGGCCGTGTGCAGAGGATGCAGAGGATGCCCAGCATGGTCCATAATGTCCATATTGCACCTTAATTTGTTTTTATATAAGTGCGTGGAATGAGTCTTCAGTTGAATGTTTTTTAATAGGCAAAAAATACTTAAATAAGTAAACGGCGAGTCGAATTTTTGTCTTTTTCTATTTTTGCTGATCCGAAAATTGATCCGATCCGAACCCGTGAGATTTTTGATCCGTTGCACCACTAGTGAGGAGGCAAAGTTATTAACAAGATGATCGACCTCAGTTGGAGTAGCGCTGAGGTAGCTGCTCTGCTCTGTGTTGGTAAAGAGCATTGAACATGATAACAATGGGTGGATTAAATTCTAGTTACAGCACTTTCAGAAAGACATCTACTTTGATGAAATCTACTCCCCACTGCTGTGTAATCAATTATTGTAAATTTAAATGTTATCAGGAAATGATCAGAAACACCTCTACATCTCGTTTGGCTCTCAGCGAAGGCGGTCGCACTTTTCTCCTCTCCTCTCCCTTATCTTCCCTGCTTAGCTTCTTATGTCCTTGTCTTGTCTCGTGCTTTTTTTTTTTCACTTCCCTGGAACACTCTCTTACAGTCTGTGTCTAAAAACCTAAAAGAGAATTATGGATTTGATCAACTGGTCTCTGAATGCTATTGACACCCTTTTCTCAACGAGAAGTCTGGGCTCGGGAGAGCCCGAGTGCCCTGGAGGGACTTTCCCTGCCCAATACACGATGGACGGGTGGCAGAAATGGAGGATCGTGTGCCTGGTGGGACTGTCGATCGAGGACGCTAAGATATCTACCTATTCGGAACCATGATAACAGGGTTCTTGCTGATCGGAGCTGGCTTGGCCCTGGCTTGGCCCTGGCGGAACCGGCTGTTCAAACCCCCACAAGGCTGCCAGCTGGGATTGAAACGATGCGACGAGGTGCAGCTTCTCAGAAAGGGCTCACTGAATGCAGCATGGTTAAGAGCTTGGAGGCGCTTACGGCTGCAGTGAATACTCAGAATAACACCTCTGAGCGTATATTGGATTAGATCAGGGAAGAATCCACTCAGAACAACACCTCTGGGCGGAAGCTGGATTACATCGCGGATCAGTTGGCTGCGGTCGTGAGGTCTCAGAATCTGCTCTGTGAGCAAAAGAGTGACAAGACCACGGAATTGAAGTTTAATAACATCATGGAGAAACTCGCAGCTATCCAACGGGAGATTGAGAGACCAGTGTCGGACTGTTAAAAACAGCTTGAAATTGTCATGAGTTGTTTGTAAAAGAAAAATCACCATCATAATGCGGCTACCCCTTCGGCGCCAGCTGAGGGCTCAAGGCTGGAGCTGAACAAAAACTCCCTGATAACGACTGTGTTGAGTCTGTTCCTTCCCATTCCATGCAAGGCCACCTGGGTTGGCTGGAAGACTGTTTACTTAGCCTGGCAGGGCGAAGGACACTGTCTCAGCTGAACTCTGGACACGCACACACATACACACACACTGATATGCACACACTCATCCCCCCTCCTTTTCCAAATGCCTTCGATGCTTGCTCCCTGCGGAGGAACACGGCGGGTCTGAGCCCGCGCTGGAATGGTAGCGCTGGGCAGGGCGGCTGCTGTGTTTGCTTCGGATTACTCCTCACCCCTCACCCAACCTGTGGCTTGTTATGTCCTTCATAATGTTGTGTTGTGGACATTTATGTGCTTTTTGTGCAGAGGAGTTTTTTTGTTTCCTGTTCCCATGCTGTCCTACCATGGGAGCACAGCATGAGCAGAGGTCTCTTTTTTTCCTCTTGTACTTTCCCATTGTAATGTACATTTCAGTGTTTTCTTTCTGTAACGCTACTGATCTCCGACTTGTATCCCCATGTCTGTGTTGTGTGTGTAAGGTCGGGGGGGGGGGGTCCCATTTCACTGCAGGGCAACCTGCATGTGGCGAATAAAGCTTGGATTGATTGATTGATTGATAAATGTTCAGTTTCTATGACATATGTTAAAACAAGATCAAGAGCCTGCAGGCCACCTCCGGCTCGTTGGGCTTTTTATTCCAGCCCGCCGAAGATTGGTGTCTCTCATCCATGTCTCAAGCCATGAAGTCGGGGCAGGGCATGCAGTGTGAAGTTACTCTAATTAAGTAATGACCATGGCAGACCTGATGACACATTCATGCTTTTTAGCATCTCTTCATTCAGACACACAGAGCTGCAGCTTCCACGCCCACATACCCCCATCGCCCGGCTGAGGCCGGGAGCCATCTGGCCGAGCCTACTCTACCACTGCGAGCGGGAGAGGCCCTGGTCAAGCGACGGGGAGATGTGAGTTCAGGTGGCTCCCTGCGAATTAAGCGGCACCGGTGAAGCTCTTCCGGAGGTCGGCCACGTGACAGGTAGATTTGCCGTGGCCGGCACAGTCGTGAGCCCCAGCTCACAGGTGGCTGGGCAGATGTCCGGCGTGCACCGGTCTCTGGTGGGGGTGAGGCCGGTCTGGCGAGCGCACCAATCTCAAGCTTGGTGCACGACTCGCACGCCAGCTCCAATCAAGCAGGCTCCCCTGGCACAGGGACCTCTATCTCCTCACGTGGCTCCTCCGTCGCCGCCCCCGCTCCCAGCTCAAGCAGCAGAATGGCTTGCAGGTGTGTTCGCCTTCTTGCAGGACAGTGACTTGCCATGTTGAGCTAATCGACGGAGACTTAACTAGCATGCTAAACACAAATGTGGAGTCATTTACATTATATTCCTTGGCATTGGATGAAAGTAATGACATAAAGGACACCGCTCAGCTTTTAAATTTTTTCAGAGGGAATAATGACAATTTTGAGATAATGGAGGAGTTTTTGGCCATGGAATGCCTAAAGGGGAAAACATGGGGAGAGGACTTGTATCACAGCATGTCGGAGGCCATCAAGAGGCACAAGCTACCTTGGAGTACACTCGCCAAACTCACCACAGATGGATAGCCGCCAAATCTGACTGGAAAAAAACTCGGGTTGCTCAAAAGAAATCTGTATTGCACCTTGATCACGTAGTGAAGCCTGTTGTAAAATGCATTAACTGTATGAGAGCAAGGGGACTTCAGCATCGTCAGTTTATTACGTTTATTGACGAAATTGACGCTGATCACCAGGACTTGCTTTACCACTCCAATATCTGCTGGTTAGGTTTGGGGAAATCATGTCAACGAGTGTGGGAGCACAGAAAGGAGATTGTCTCATTTTTGGAACTACTTGAGAAAGATGGTGATTTTCCTGAGCTGAGTGACACAGATTGACTTTGTGATTTAGCTGTTGCTGTGGACATACTGGCACACATGAATTAGCTGAATGTGAAGCTGCAAGGCAAAAACCTGTTTGTGCATGAAATGTACACTAACGTCAACGCTCTTAAAATCAAGCTGGTTTTATTCTCAAAACAAATGTCACATAAGTCATTCGCTCATTTCCCCACACTGGCTATGCTGAAAGAGGCCCCTCAACATGTGAAAAAATACAGGAAATCACTGGATGACCTCCATGCGGAATTCTGCCGTCAGTTCTCTGATTTGGGGAAAATTGAATTCACTTCAGCTGGTGTCATGTCCCTTCACACAAGACTCTGAAACAGCGCCACAGGAGTTGCAGTTGGAACTGATTGATCTGCAATGTGACACTGTCTTAAAGAAGTTCACCTCTCTTAAACTGGATGAGTTTTATGCATCATTAAACACAGCCAAATTTCCAAAGATCCAGAAGATGTCACAGAGGATGCTGGTAGTGTTTGGCTCTACGTATGTATGTGAACAGACTTTCAGCATGATGAGCAACAACAAAGCATCCCACAGATCCCATTTGAGTGATGAACACCTCAGATCTGTTCTGAGAATTGCCACAACAAATCTAACAACAGATTTCGACGCACTGACAAAAAAGGGTGATCAACAACACTGTTACCACTAAAAGTGAATGTCAGTATTAATGTTTTTGTTTGATATGTATGCATCTGGTGCTGGCCTGGTCCGTTTTGTAAATTTTAAGCTTCAGTGTGGCCCTTGAGCCAAAAGTTTGCCCACCCCTCATCTACTATTGTGATTAAAGTGGGGGGTGGCTTCTTTTACATTTTAAGAGAAGCCAATTAAGTCTATTAACAGATTAACTGCTGTGTTGAGGATGTCATTTGAAGCACCAACATCACCCACAATAATTAATTTATCTCAGATGAGCACTAAATCAGATAAAAAGTCTGAGAAATCAGACAGAAACTCTGTAAGGTCCAGGTGGACGATAGATGATAATGAATAAGGCTGGTTTTTGAGTTTTACAGCTAGGTTGGACAAGGCTAAGAATCAGGGTTTCAAATGAATTGAAAGTCTGTCTGGGTCTTTGGTTGATTGATAGGTTGGTGTGGAAAATTGCTGCCACACCGCCCTCTTGGCCTGCTCGAGGTTTCTCATAGTTTCTCATAGTTGGAATGACTCGGTAGTGTAGATTTATTTCAACTAACATAATCATCCTGCTGCAACCAGATTTCTGTAAGGCAGACTACATCAATTTGTTGATCAATTACCTTTTAATCATCTTTTATCATACCTTTTATCCACCAATAATCACTTTTTACAGGAGGAGGGCCCTGATCTTGATCCTGCTGTCATCTCTGGATGCTATGTATATGCTCTATGTATGTACAGGGTGGGCCATTTATATGGATACACCGTAATAACATGGGAATGGTTGGTGATATTAAAGTCCTGTTTGTGGCACATTAGTATATGTGAGGGGGCAAACTCCTTAAGATGGGTGGTGACCATGGTGGCTATTTAGAAGTCGGCCATCTTGGATACAACTTTTGTTTTTTCAATAGGAAGAGGGCCATATGACACATCAAACTTATTGGTAATGTCACAAGAAAAACAATAGTGTGCTTGGTTTCAACGTAACTTTATTCTTTCATGAGTTATTTACAAGTTTCTGACCACTTATAAAATGTGTTCAATGTGCTGCCCATTGTGTTGGATTGTCAATGCAACCCTCTTCACACACTGATAGCAACACCGCAGGAGAAATGCCAGCACAGGCATCCAGTATCCGTAGTTTCAGGTGCTGCACATCTCATATCTTCACACCATAGACAATTGCCTTCAGATGATCCCAAAGATAAAAGTCTAAGGGGGTCAGATCGGGAGACCTTGGGGGCCATTCAACTGGCCCACGACGACCGATCCACTTTCCAGGAAACTGTTCATCTAGGAATGCTCGGACCTGGCACCCATAATGTGGTGGTGCACCATCTTGCTGGAAAAACTCAGGGAACGTGCCAGCTTCAGTGCATAAAGAGGGAAACACATCATCATGTAGCAATTTCAAATATTCTAAATGGCCACCATGGTCACGACCCATCTTGAGGAGTTTGCCCCCTCACATATACCAATGTGCCACAAACAGGACTTTAATATCACCAACCATTCCCATGTTATTACAGTGTATCCATATAAATGGCCCACCCTGTATATATGCTGCCCCCAGCAGACAACAGCAAAAGGGATGGGATTTCCTATCACACAAACTGGAAGAAGATCTCAAGCTTGTTGCTGCTCACATTAAAGGGCTTTGAGTAGTGTCTGCCCTTCCTTTTTTCTACAATTCAATTCAATTTTATTTATATAGTGCCACATCGCTTTATATTGTACGTTACACCCTACAATAATACATACAGAGAAAAATCCAACAATCATATGAAGGTCACATATTTCACAACCCGTTGCTATTTATGATATACTTCATACATATACATGTACAATATCTTACCTAAAGTGTCATATTAAATAAATAAATAAATAAACTACTTAAACGTAAATTCATGCCCTGATGAACTTTATCATTTCTTGAAGATGGTTTCTTAAGTGATTTGTTATCAACTTCTGTTTATATAGTTTTAGTTCCTTATTTTGTACTTCTTGATTAGTTAGAGGTGATTTTTGGTTTATTACTTCACTTGCCCCACCACCCTCACCCTGTGGTGCATAAATACTTAATTGAGAGACTCTGGCTAGCCGGGCCATACCCGATAGCTTATGTATAAAAAGCTGCATCAGTCCAAATCATCAGCGGTTTGATCCACGTATGGATTGAAGTGTATTTGTGAAAGTGTTGGACTGTTCCTTTATCAGTGTGTAACAGTGTGTGTATGAGAGCCATGTAATGTCCATGTGTGCATGCTGAAAGAGACTGTGCTGGTCTGACCTCCCTCCACCTTTCAGGTTGGAGCCTGCTGGAGTCCGATGGTTAAGACCAGGTCTGAGGAAGTGTAAGTGTGTTTTTAATGTGATTCATGAAAACAAAGCAGCACACATTCAACCATCTTCAAACTGTCACATCACTCAGTGGCTGTGTCCCAATTAAGAGATCGCACGCTTGAAGTACGCATTTTGAGTGCGATTACGTCACCGCCACGCATCGACGGCTGTCCCAATTCGAATTGTACTTCAAACGCATACCCCAAATCGCCGTCGATTTCCCCAAATATCAAGCGTGGTCCAGTGCACGCTTCGTGGTCCCAAATATCCCACAATTCATAGCGCGGCGGTGGATGTGGATAATTTTGCTGCAAAATACGGCAGACGGCAGAAGGGAGCGGCCGAAGAGCGAACTGTCAAAAGTAAGTACTGAATATGATGTCACTTATTTATGTGCGAATGTTTAATAATAAAGAACATTAAAACATCACTGTTGGCCACATGTCGGCAAAGTTATGTGACATTAGTGATGCTTGTAGTAACTTGGTTTTAAATCCTTTACTTTAAAATATACACCGTTCAGTAGTCGACCTCAATCTTGCAGAGAATGTGATGATTTTGTGGATAATTAAAGTCAGTCATATATCCACAAACACAACAAGCTGAAAGTCAGTGATGCTGCTCGGTTTGCAGTCCTGAATATCACGGCACAAGCAGGATTCACTGCACTGTTAATGTTAGCTATGTTATATTGCTTCCTCTGTTTGGTGGTGTCGAGCCAAACGGACTTTAACGTGTGTTTGAACGAGCTGACGGTTCACTCGTTAGGCTGAAAGAAAGATGCTTTAATCACAGGAGTCACACATGTATCCACTGTACCATCTGGGAACTCTTCTTGTTTAGCACTCGTAATAACACAAACACTAAATCCTCCTTCTCTTGTGCTGTTGTGTAGCAGTGTGTACACCTGAGACTGTCACCTGTCTGTCCTGCACTCCCTCTCTGTTTCTTTCTCTCTGATTGTGGAATAAAAGTATGAACATGTATTTATAAGTTACACTTGTGTTTGAATCCTGCAGCTTATCACACATTTGATTTCCATGTGTGACAACTGCAAGTGTCCAGAGTGAGGACAGACTGAGGGACCCACTGCTGCACATCATCTGTGAGGCTTTGCACCCCTGATGATCCACCAGGACAAATTCAGCAGTAGGGATGGGTATCGTTTAGGTTTTATCCGATACCAGTATCAAACCGGTACTTTTGAAACGGTGCTGGTGCTTAAACGGTGCTCAAACCGGTGCTTAAAGAATGAAGAACACAAACTTTGTCCAAAAACCTCTCATGTTTATCTGTTTTTTGTACAAAGATAACAATGTTAGCCTTTTCTGCAGCTATAGGGCATATATGGTATCACTCTTGGTTGGAAGCAGTGCTTAAACAATGGAAAAAACACAAACTTTGTCCAAAAACCTCTCATGTTTAGCTTTTTTTTTGTAAAAAGACAACAATGTTAGCCTTTTCTGCAGTTATAGGGGATTTATGGTATCACTCTTGGCTGGAAGCAGTGCTTAATCAATGTGGGGAAAAAACACCAACTTTGTCCAAAAACCTCTCATGTTTAGCTGTTTTCCACTTTTTCTTTGGCCATTTTAGCTTTTTTGGCCAGGGTGAAGGGAGTATCTGCCATCAAACAAGAAGACAGCCGCATGTAACTATGACGGTGTTTGCTAGTTCACCTTAAGTGCATTAATTTAATAACATGGTTAGCCTACTCAACGTAAATTACACACGAACAACATTAAGCTACTGACCCAGAGAAGAACGGCTGCTGCTGCCATCATCATTTTTGCTACACTGGCAGGGCTAGGGGCCAGGACTCTCCTCTTTGGGTTTTTGGGGGATGTTGCTAACTCCGGGACCGATAACAGGCACCAAACCCGCAGTAGATGTGCTTGATGTGAGGTCTCGCAGCAAGCTATCAAATACGGTGCATTTCTCGGCTTTTTAAAAAAACGCTATGCGTCGCCAGGTGTTTCATCAGATTCAAGGTGTTACCTCCTTTGCACAGTATCACCTTAAAGCACTTGTTGCAGGCTGCTGAGTTTGCATCTTTTGCTGTGAAGTACAGCCAGACTTTTGACTGCTTCACCTTGGGCGGTTTTAATCTGTAGCTCTGCTCTAAAAGAACATACGTACCTGGGCCCGCCTACTATGCTTGCAAAGGTAAAATGATTGGCTGGAATCCAAAGTGTATGACATCTCAGGAAAAAAAAGCACCGAAATAAAACACCAAAATGTGCGCTGCTTTTCGGTCTGGTTACTACCGTTTATGTCAGAACCGGTGCCATAATACCGGTACCCATCCCTACTCAGCAGTGTGTGAGGAAGAGGAGGAGGAAGAGCCAGCAGCAGCTGACAGATGGAGAGAATAGACAGACTGTTCCCTGTTTGTGAAGGACTGCTAGAAAAGTTTAAAATAACTAATTGTCTGTCCTGAATCAGTCTTATTGGGTAATGTTCAAATATTTTTATCATCCCAGTGTTTTCAGTGTGGGAGAAAGTACTCAGGGCCTTCAAGTTACACACTATGAAAGGCAGCAACAAGTTTAATATTCAGAAAACTAAAGTATGTATCAGCAGCAGAATGGAGCTAAAAATAAATGTTTGTTTCAGTTCTACGAAGCTTTGAGTATTTTGGATTAGTAGCACTGCTGTGTTTGTTGCATCACATTGCTGTAATTGTTTATATGCTTTATATATTCTGAGGTAAGTTGATCTATAGTGTCACATCATATTCTATAAGGATGTTATGTGTTTGTATACTTTCTGCCCAGTTTGACCCATTTAGCAGACGTCAGCCTGTATCTACAGGGAGTGCAGAATTATTAGGCAAGTTGTATTTTTGAGGAATAATTTTATTATTGAACAACAACCATGTTCTCAATGAACCCAAAAAACTCATTAATATCAAAGCTGAATGTTTTTGGAAGTAGTTTTTAGTTTGTTTTTAGTTTTAGCTATTTTAGGGGGATATCTGTGTGTGCAGGTGACTATTACTGTGCATAATTATTAGGCAACTTAACAAAAAACAAATATATACCCATTTCAATTATTTATTTTTACCAGTGAAACCAATATAACATCTCCACATTCACAAATATACATTTCTGACATTCAAAAACAAAACAAAAACAAATCAGCGACCAATATAGCCACCTTTCTTTGCAAGGACACTCAAAAGCCTGCCATCCATGGATTCTGTCAGTGTTTTGATCTGTTCACCATCAACATTGCGTGCAGCAGCAACCACAGCCTCCCAGACACTGTTCAGAGAGGTGTACTGTTTTCCCTCCTTGTAAATCTCACATTTGATGATGGACCACAGGTTCTCAATGGGGTTCAGATCAGGTGAACAAGGAGGCCATGTCATTAGTTTTTCTTCTTTTATACCCTTTCTTGCCAGCCACGCTGTGGAGTACTTGGACGCGTGTGATGGAGCATTGTCCTGCATGGAAATCATGTTTTTCTTGAAGGATGCAGACTTCTTCCTGTACCACTGCTTGAAGAAGGTGTCTTCCAGAAACTGGCAGTAGGACTGGGAGTTGAGCTTGACTCCATCCTCAACCCGAAAAGGCCCCACAAGCTCATCTTTGATGATACCAGCCCAAACCAGTACTCCACCTCCACCTTGCTGGCGTCTGAGTCGGACTGGATCTCTCTGCCCTTTACCAATCCAGCCACGGGCCCATCCATCTGGCCCATCAAGACTCACTCTCATTTCATTAGTCCATAAAACCTTAGAAAAACCAGTCTTGAGATATTTCTTGGCCCAGTCTTGACGTTTCAGCTTGTGTGTCTTGTTCAGTGGTGGTCGTCTTTCAGCCTTTCTTACCTTGGCCATGTCTCTGAGTATTGCACACCTTGTGCTTTTGGGCACTCCAGTGATGTTGCAGCTCTGAAATATGGCCAAACTGGTGGCAAGTGGCATCTTGGCAGCTGCACGCTTGACTTTTCTCAGTTCATGGGCAGTTATTTTGCGCCTTGGTTTTTCCACACGCTTCTTGCGACCCTGTTGACTATTTTGAATGAAACGCTTGATTGTTCGATGATCACGCTTCAGAAGCTTTGCAATTTTGAGACTGCTGCATCCTTCTGCAAGATATCTCACTATTTTTGACTTTTCTGAGCCTGTCAAGTCCTTCTTTTGACCCATTTTGCCAAAGGAAAGGACGTTGCCTAATAATCATGCACACCTGATATAGGGTGTTGATGTCATTAGACCACACCCCTTCTCATTACAGAGATGCACATCACCTAATATGCTTAATTGGTAGTAGGCTTTTGAGCCTATACAGCTTGGAGTAAGACAACATGCATGAAGAGGATGATGTGGACAAAATACTCATTTGCCTAATAATTCTGCACTCCCTGTATTCTGTATGACTTAAAGCAGTTATGACATGGTCTGATTTTCTCACCCAATAAAGGAATATTTAATATACCAGTCTACTCTTCATTCTATCAGAAACAGTATTTACAGCTCGTGTATTTTGTTTTTACACATATATGTAAGCATTGAGCCAAATGTAATGTAATGCCAACATATTAAACGAAAACGAAATAAATAATTGACCCAGAGTTCAAGCTCACTGTTGTTATGTATCCTGTAATATATATATATATGTCATAATACTCTGACAATACATATAATATTGGCCATATTATATTTACATTACCAAAGTGAGATGACTTTAGTCTCATGAACAACATGAGCTAATTGTTATTTACTAACTAATCTTGAAATGACTGTTCAGTACAGAAATGAAGCCCAACAATCATGTTTTACAGAATCGTGATCTCTTCTTCTCGTACTTAGTGTGCGTACTTCAAGTGTGCGGTCTCTTAATTGGGACTCAGCCAGTCACATCTCTGATGTCAGGAGTCATCATCAAAGTGTCAATCAATGAACAGATGATGGATCAATAACTGCAGCTGGATTGTGTTTGTTCACTCCATCAGATTCCTGTCAACTCACAATCGACACAAACACAGTACACACAACGCTCAAACTGTCTGACAACAACAGGAAGGTGGCACGTGTGGAGGAGGTTCAATCATATCCTGACCATCCAGACAGATTCGATGCGTATCCTCAGCTGCTGTGTAGAAATGGTATGACTGGTCGCTGTTACTGGGAGGTCGAATGGAGAGGAAAAGTTGATATATCAGTGAATTATAGAAGAATCCAAAGGAAAGGTGAAGGTGATGGCGGTGTGTTTGGATGGAATGATCATTCCTGGAGTCTGTGCTGCTCTAGTAATGGTCCTCTTCGTGTCTGTCACAATAATCTAGCAAAATCATTCACCAACTCCTCCTCCTCCTCCTCTTCCTCCTCTGACTCTAACAGAGTAGCAGTGTATGTGGACTGTCCTGCTGGCACTCTGTCCTTCTACAGAGTCTCCTCTGACACTCTGATCCACCTCCACACCTTCAACACCACATTCACTGAACCACTTTATCCTGGGTTTTGGTTTAGTTCTGGTTCGTCACTGTGTCTGTGCTGATTTGAGTGTAAAGAGTGTCCTCCTGTTAGAGAAACACTCTGACTGTTGAACAGATAGTTCAGTCTGTACATTTCTGTCTCTTTCACTCAGAAACACATTTTCAGATTCATGGATTCAATCAGTTGATGTTTTAAACTGTTCTAAATGATTCCTTGTAAACTTCTTCCTCTTCAGTCCTTTAAAGATGGAAAGTCCCATTATACCAGGATCCACATGTTGTTTTTATTTTTCCACTCAAAACTTCACAGTAAATATCAGTATGTTGTGTTTTACCTGAAGCTCATTAAGATCACTTCTAAACAATAATACATACATATATATGATGATTGATTTCTACAGTATGGTATTCATTATATAGTAATACTAAATCAAAGTGGTTGACTTGTGACCTTACAAAATAGGTGTGATTTGAGTCAAATTGCAGATGTTCCAGATGTTTTCAGTCTCTCTGTTTTTCTGTGTAAAAGGGGAAAAATTGGGAGCAAAAAAAGTTAACATGTAGATATCACTGCAGTGAATATCAACTTTGATTTTCAGGACATTTTAGGACTTTTTTCCTTTCATCATCTTATAATATTAGAATATTTCAAATGAATCCAATATATTTGAAATGTCAGATTTCAAGTCAAATTCGTTGAAATGTTTGTTACAGGTTGTAGAAAGTACACCGTAAGATGTGCACATCAGGAAAACTCAGTCGAATGCATTAAGCTCTAACTGTACTTTGATGTAAGTGTGAGCCTGTAGTTTTCATGTAGTTAGTCAAATCAAGACTTTAACTTTGATCAGAGTTTTCACAGTGACTTAGAAATAGTTAGCCTTCAGTTGTTCCAAAATGCTGCAGCAAGAGTACTGACAGGGACTAGAAAGAGAGATCAGATTTCTCCTGTATTGGCTTCCCTTCATTGGCTCCCCGTTAAATCCAGAATTGAATTCAATATCCCGATCTTCATATACAAGGTCTTAAATAATCAAGGCCCCATCTTATCTTAATGACCTTATAATACCATATCAACCCCTTATAACATTTCACTCTCGTATTGCAGGCTTAGTTGTTTTTGCTAGAGTATTTAAAAGTAGAATGGGAGGCAGAGCCTTCAATTTCAGGCACCTCTTCTGTGGAACCAGCTTCCAGTTTGGATTCAGGAGACAGACACGATCTCTACTTTTAAGATTTGGCTTAAAACTTTCCTTTTTGCTAAAACATATAGTTAGGGCTGGATTAGGTGACCCTGAATCCTCCCTTAGTTATGCTGAAAAAGGTGTAGGCTGCTGGGGGATTCCCATGATTTCTTTTTCACTCACTATGTGTTTATACACCTCTCTGTATTTAATTATGAGTTACTGTATTATTGTATAGTCTTTACCTTACAACATACGGTATAAATATAAAGCACCTTGAGCTGATTGTATTTGTGATTTGGTGCTATATGAATAAAACTGAATTGAAGGTAATGTGGCGACCCACTAGAGGGCTCCACTCACACCCAAGCTTGGAGGTTCTTTTGTGTTTGGGCGCGATATGCTCAACTGATGTATGGAGGTGAATAAAGTTGGAGTGGAAAACTAGAGCTCCTGTGTTGTGTGTCCATATTGGTGACCCTACTTTGAACATACGGCGAAACCATGGAGATCGCCCTGGAGACGCCAGCGACCACCGGCCCTCTGCCTCCTGCTGTGCGCTCCAGTTGCCAGACTTCTGGCTCTACAACCCCTCGTCATGGTTCGTCCACGTGAAGGCTCAATTTGCTCTCAATTTGCTGACGACACGAAGTCTCATTATGTGGTGGCATTGCTTGACCCACTAGCCACCTGCCATGCGATGGCCCTCCTCCAGGACCCGCCCGCGCACGGTAAATATGTCGCCCTTAAGGACCTACTACTGTGCATCCTGCTGGCTTCCCGCACGTTCGGAGTGCATGCCCTGGAGTGGACGGGCTGGCGCTGATGGCAGGAAGGGTTAGGGATGTGGGATTGAGTCCGGTCCCTGAAGGGTCCAGACGGTGCCCTGTCCATCCCTCTGCCCCTGCCACTTGTCCCCTGCTGGACACGTCTACGGGGAGGCAGCTGCCCTCTCCTGTGACGCACCACCATCCAGCCCTCCGAGTCCATCCGGGACCCCATATTTAAATTTTGTGTCTTGTGTTTTGATGTCGCCTATGTTATCTTTATTTAATAATTGTTTTAATGTGATATTTATTTCAGTTAGATATGTAAAATATGTTTATTTGAATTTACAATCACAAACAAAGGCGAGAGAAAAAAAATAAGAAAAAAACTAAATTAAATTTGTGTTTTTAAACAAAATTAATAAATGAAATTAATAAACTTTTTTAATTTTTAATAAGTGAAAATCAATGAATTAATGTGCCCACTTCTGCGACGTTTCGACCCAAGATAGGTCTTCCTCAAGCTGGGGCACAATGAATGTCAAGCTGGGAATACACAGAGAGAGACAGAGAGAGAGATGTTGTTTCTTCAACGGTCAGCTCCCAAATGAGCTCCTTTCTGCTGTGCAGCCTTTTATGGGCTTGGTTTGGTGTTCGGTAGTTTAAGTTTAGGTTAGGCAGTGTGTTTTAAAATGTCCATGATGACTTTAGACTAAAAAGAATGTGTTTTTTAACCTTTGTAATAAAATTGTATGAAATGTATTTTTATTTTGTATATTATGTGAATTTTTAAAGAACTATATTTTTTGAAGTGATGTATATACGGTTTTATGATTTTTTTTAGGTTTGCAGAGAAATGTATTTATAATTTTAAACTTGGATGAGTATGTTTTTCACCAATTATGTTTTTATGGGGTGGCTGTAGCTCAGGTGGCAGAGCAGGTCAGCCACTAATCAGAAGGTCAGTGGTTTGATCCTAGGCTGCCTCCTGGCTGCATGCCAAATGTCCTTGGGCAAGATACTAACCCCATGTTTGCCTACTGGTGGTGGTCAGAGGGCCCAGTGGCGCCTGTGTCTGGCAGCCTCGCCTCTGTCAGTGCGCCCCAGGGCAGCTGTGGCTACAATGTAGCTTGCTATCGCCAGTGTGTGAATGTGTGTGTGAATGGGTGAATGACTGAATGTAGTGTAAAGCGCTTTGGGGTCCTTAAGGACTAGAAAAGCGCTATAAAATGCAGGCCATTTACCATTTATGCTTTTTGGGTTTGTGTATTTAAGCTATATTTTGTTTTTAAGGGTTTTAATAAAGTTTGTGAATTTAATGACTGTTGTTTTGTTTTGAGTGTAAATTATGAAGTGATTAAAAGGGTCATGAATCAAAATGTCGTGTTTTAATGGTTTCAATAAAGTTTTCATAGGGTTAGGTATTAAGAATTTGAGTTGTTGTTGTTTCACAGTTGTGATTCTGGTGCACTGGCATACAGAGGTCCTTAATTCTCCACCCATTTATAATCCTGTATCCCCTGTACCTTAAGACTTTATTCTCCCTAAGTCCTCTTAGCGGTTCTTTTTATTAGCTTTTTATTGAGTTGTATTTTTAAAGAAATAGACATTCTAATAAATTTTCATTCCCTCTTAACTAAAGAGGAAAAAGGATCTATATTTTTCTAACTTAGCATTCACACGCACTCACCTTCATAAAGTAATTAGTAGGTTTTCAGTGCTCCTATATACAGTGAAATTAATAAGCATACAAACCCATTCACAGGGGACAACCTGTGAATAAAACAGATCCTACAGAATATGTACACTAATATAATAGAATCTCTATTCCGAATATATTTCAATAGTGATCAAATTATTATTTACAGTGGTCTAATCGTCTTTTTTTTTAAATTCCATTTTCCCACACACAAAAAAGAAAATCCAACTTCACTTGGAGCTCTCACTCTCCAGACCAAGATCCCTGTCATTAAAGGGAATATTATGGTCAAGGAAAGAATACCAAGGTAGGTTTAATTAATGTTTTTTTTGTTTTGTTTTTTTGTGGGAGAAAAGAAGACCAACTGAAAAAGATCACTACCAAATTATTTACATAAGAGGACCCACAGAGGCTTCCATTCAGCAAGACTAGAATAAATACAAAGTAACTTAAACACTCCTTTCACAAATCCTGCAGTATCAATAACTTTATTATCACACAATAGACAAGAGATAACATATTAATATCAATATGACATTAGTACTATCTAAAATTTAGCCCATAAGGAGTTCTGGTGTTCAATCTTTCGATCCACAGGTCCTCATTTCTCCTCCTCTGTCCCTCCATCCACGCTGCACAGGATTGCAATCCCAGGATGCCCAGAAAATTCGGTGGATGTGTTTGAAAATGTTGGACCAAGGGAGTTTTAAATCTGCCTTACCCAGTGCTATACAGATATTGTTTTAATCTGTCTGCAAGAGTCTGGCCCGCTTCTCCCTCATACATTGGAGAACACCTTTTGCAGATGATAGATCGCACTACATGGCTACTGGTAAGTGCGGTCTTCTCCAAAATTTGAGTTCTGGCTCCCTCGTGTGGATCAAAAAAGGTACTATCCTTTTTTTAAGAAGTAATAATTTAAACCTTGCTTCCTCTTATCCTGTTGTTCACAATACATTCTGCTTTAATCAACATAAATTAGAATTCTTATTCTGTATGCTGACCGCTGTAGCTTTAAGGTTTTAAGGCATTTTGGTTTAGAATTTTAGCCATAACTGGTCACACCAATTTGCAAATATACATTTCGCTGTATGTTGTGTCCAGTGAATATTGTCCCCAGTCGTTTTAAAATGGTCCCCGGAAAGCGGGTTCAGGACCAAAAACCGTTTTGCAGCGAAGTTATTGATGAGAGTCAAATTTCTTTGTTCTTCTTTTGGGAGGGAAGATGAAAAATTGTGATGGGAAAACTACATCAGCATTTGGGAAGACAGATTTAGCATTTTTGTATAGCATTCTTAATTGTTTGAAACTGCGTCCTGATCCGTATTGTTTATACCCACTGACAAAGCTACGAATTTGGTGTGTGGATTAACAGGCATCTTCTCCAATACCTTGAGAAAATGATAGAAAGAAGCCCCCGGATAGCTGTTGATTTGAATATTGTCATTATTGTAGGCCGGTATACGGTTTAAATTAGAGTCACGCAAAAACCAAATTGGCTTATTACCACAGAATGCCCAATCCGCAATTTTTCTGCCCTTTCTGGCTGTATGATAACTAGGACGACACCCATTTAGCGTCTGTTATTTTTCTATACCTTTTTGTCTCTCTCTCTCTCGTTCTCTACCGTATCAGGAGCGAGCCCCTGAGGGGAGGTGGATCTAACTAGAGGTGCGGCAAGGTGGCTATTTTTGGGGTCAGATGAGGTCTCCACACTTTGGTGTTCGGCCACACTGTGGTCTTCAGACCTTTTCATCATCATGTTGTTGGTTTTATTCCCCACCAGCTTTGCCTGGCCACTTGCCCTCCTTTCTCCTTTCAAGCTTTAATCCCAACCTCCATTCCCCCAGGGGGCGCCCCTGCACCGTCAGTCAGAGCTCTGGCAGCAGAAGAATGGGTCTGATTGGTGTTTTGGGGCCCGTCATTACAGGCTTGTATCTCCGGACTAACCTGGAACACTGACACATTAGAGTTACCGTTTTTCGTCTGGTGAAATGAATGACTCTTAGTCATAGTCTACTGTCCTCTCTGTGCCTCAGGTCTAATTTGTATCTCGCTCCTATTTGCTGTATCTGTAGGTTTTCTCCAGTTTGTTCTAGAGGGAACAAAATCATCATCTATCTGAGGGATCGGAGGCCTAACTTTACCTACCCCTTGGTCTCTCCCCCTCCCCCTGTCTCAACACGGGGTGGGAGGTCAAGGAGGGACAAAGAGGAGCACGAGGGGGGCACGATGGTGAGGAGGACCTTACACCTGTCCGCTGTGGATCCCGAGCAGACCCGGTCACCTGTTTGCTGTTTCCAGGGACGATAGGAGAAATAACCCGGCTTGGTAAGTCATCTCTGACCTTATTAAACTGTGGTATTGGCGCGGGGTCATCTATCAAAGGGGTAAATTGTGAGTCCTGAGTGGTAGGGTTTTTTGTAATCTGAACTTCAGGGTATAACGATGTCTGTTTTAGTCTGTTTATTTCACTCAGAGGTGGAAATTCCTCCTCGCTTTCTAGATTTAATTCATCTGTCGTCTCTTCGTCAAAGGATTCTACAGATGCGAGGGAGCAGAGATGTGTGAGCCCTCCAAGTTTTCAGTGAGTAGAGATCTGACTGCCTCCATCGTACCTTCGGCTAACCTGGCTTTGTAACGCTTTGTCATCCAGTTTGCCGTGACCTGAAAAGCTGTATCACCCCATGTTATGTGACTGTGATGTGCCATAATCTTAGTGTAGTGTTCCTGCAGTATAGAAAGGCTATTTTGCAACCATGTCTGTGTATTTCTAGCCACTGCCTCCCCAAGTTCCTCCGTGGGGGAGGAGGGTCTGATAAATGCTGTGAGTTTTAATATCTGTCTCCTCATTCCCGTAGGGGGGATTTCGGTCAAAATAGCTTTATCAATGATGTTTTTGTGGTGTATAGCCTGCATTAATTCAAAGGGTTAGGGTTAGGGCAGGGTTAGGGTTAGGGAGGGTAAGGGGGAGGAAAAAGGAGAGGAAAAGTGTTCCGGTGTTGTGCCAAAGTAGTTACCCCCATCAAAAATTGTTTCCCCATTCACGGGAGCGCGCAAAGTAGGAGGAGCCACTTGCCCAGCTCCGTTCTGTACGCTACTTGTCACTGATCTGCAGTCGACGCAATAAAGAGTAAAAGGTGGAAAACAGCAGACTCGATGAATTTAATATTAGTTTCGTGACATTGTAATGTGCCGTGTGGAAGACAATTTACCTTAAACTGTACACTGAAATAACCTGCTGGGAATACTTTGTCTAGAAAAAGACTTTGATACTATAATACTGTAAAACCAGATGCGATCATGGAAACACGTCGCTCTCCAGTGAATTTACACTCAGTTTACACTTTGTAGTGAAGCTATCACGAATGAGTTTATTTGCAAAATCAATCTCAGTATAACCAATAAGTACAGTAACTTTGGAGACGATTTCTTCTTCACAGCAAAAGTTATGGAGGGATACAGATTTTATCAGGCTGTGTGCCATCGGCTGCCAAAATGTGTGCCCCCCCTATCTGTAATCCATATTGTCTTTGCTATCACAAAGGGTATATTTGCCAAATAAGTCACAGTATAACCAATAAGTACAGTAACTTTGGAGACGATGTCTTATTCACAGCAAAAGTTATTGAGGGATACAGATTTTATCAGGCTGTGTGGCATCGGCTGCCAAAATGTGCCCCCCCCATCAATAATGCACCTTGGCGTTGGTATCACGAAAGAGTTTATTTGCAAAATAAATCACAGTGTAACTAATAACTACAGTAACTTTGGAGACCATTTGGTTTTTTTAGACTTCTTAATTTAACATCTACATCTATATATGTAGATATGTGTTCTCAACAATGTGTGCCATAAGAACACTAGCTGTGGACCTTTAGTGTCAATTATGTACAAGCAAAACAAATAAACACATCTTCTGGTGGTGGGCTTTTCACGCAGAGCTGGTGGAACCACCGCAAACACATCTCACACTGAATCTGTAAAAAAATACATAATTACAAATCCCAATGTTAAAATTTCATTTATGGGAATTGATCATAACATTTAGCAGTCTTTCTTGATGTCATTACCCATTTGTTGTCAGTTTCATGCTCTTCTTCCCCGCAGAAATGACAGATGTTTGTCAAGTCATCTGTTTTAAAAAGTGAAAAAATAGCACATAGAGTATACTACCTACTGCACTTATTACTTCATTCAAACAACTATATGGTTTGTTTCTATAGCCATCATGATGAAAATATTCATGATCTGAGAACGTTGAATGGTGGAAAATGAGTTGCCTGTCTCTAGGAGAAGAGTGGTGGCAATTTGCAGCCTGTGTGTGCTTATGGCCTTTTTTGTAGACGGAAAGTCTATTGACTCTTTTCGCAAGATCTTTTCAGCAAACTGAAAAAGAGATTCTAAGATGACTAAATAGGCTAATATCGTAAATGTTATTTTATAGTAATTTGTTTTCTGTGAATCAATTTCTTTCTTTTATTGTGTAATTATCTTGTATTCCTTTTCCTGTCATTAACATTTATTACAACACAACATTTCCAATATTCTCGTATATATGTATGTATTACGGTTAAGACTTGTACTTTCAATGCAAAGACTCCACATGAGGTAGCGTCCACTTGTTTTGGGTGTTTGACTGTGTCACAAGTCCATCTTGAGACGTTGCATCCTTTTTTTTCGCATGAATGCCCTGAAAGACAAGTACAATAAAAACAAATAACATGTTTTAAAATTTTGGTGACACAAAAAGGTGAACAGTATGGAGAGCTTAAGTGTCTGTTGAACATCAAGTTAAGAACACTGACCACACTGTTTTGTTAAAATCATTACTTTTTAAAAGTCTACAACGCATTTCCGTGGACAATTACTTGTGCTTTTTTCCCCGTTTCCGCCCATGATATAGAAATCAATCACTTACACAGTACACTTTGAAGAGATGTGGAGGAGGAGCAAAGATGAAATTCACACATGTATAACCTATGTGAAATTATTTTAGACATTTGTCTGATGTTTTAGTGCTAAACCTCCGCAACACTTTATGCAACTACTAAACATTATTCTCCCCGTGCTGTATTTTCTAATGTAAAAACATCATCTCATACAGACATCAGGTCCTCAAATAAACATTGAAACATGGGGAGACTTCTCTTTAAAGGCAAAATTAACCCATAACACCACAATATCAGAAGGCCAACACAAAAATTTAAACCTGTTGCTGCTAGTTTTTTAATTGTGAGTACCAATTGTTTTTTAAAAATTTTTTGGATTGACATCATACTTATAATTGTCATAATAAACACAAAAATAACAACAGCAACAAAGAGTTTAATAAAGGGTCAAAATAAATTTCAACATTTATCCTTACCTTGTTGATTCCAAACAATTTTGGATACCTTGTTTAGTTTCTCCGAGTGGATCAAGATACAGTGACTTCTTTTCTTGTGGGTAAATGACCTACAGTAAAATTATGTGGAGAATTACATGTAATAATTCAAGACTTAAGATTATCTGCATGCCATGCATTTGTCTTATGAAACTGATTTGATGAATATTGTAAATGCAATTATTTTTTTACCACTAATGTCCAGTGATGATGTTCATTTACAATTCCCAGAATGACTTCATGCTCCATGGGTTTGATCTTAAATTGAAACAAAACAATAAAAATATTCACTTCAGACATAAAAAAAAGAAATGCAATAACATGTTGTTTAGAGTCCTTTTTTATTAAAGCAATTTATGATATATTATATATCATCCACTTATAAAGTACTCTGCGACAGCCATGTTTCACCCCTCATTTCTTTAACCTGTGCAAGAAGCAGGACTATCTTATATTTTTTATAAGTGGTTTTGCACATTACTTCCTCCAAGACTAATAAAGGTCTTTCTAAGGATTGTTTTTGGACATGGAGTTCATTTTCAATCATTTTCAATGCGATCCTTGTACCATCTGCAGAATAACGTTTAATGCTTTCTTAAGCCTGTTTAACAGTGACGTACTCTAATGATAAAAATTTTATTTGTGAAGAAGTTCATGAAGTCATTACTGGTTAACGTTAAAGGGATGGTTGGCTCAAAAGAGCTCTGACTGTCAGGCTGGCTACAGTGTTGAAGAGAAACCTGGGGTTGTTCTTATTTTCTTCAATCAGTGATGAATAGTAAGATGTTCTGGCTTTGCAGAGGGCTTTCTTATAAAGCAGCAAACTATTTCTCCAGGCTAAATGATGATCCTCTAAATTTGTGACACGCCATTTCCTCTCCAGATTATGAGTCATCTGCTCTAGGCTACGTGTTTGAGAATTATACCACGGAGTCAGGTACTTCTGATTTGAGACCTTAGTTTTCACAGGAGCTACAGTATCCAGAGTCGTACGCAGTGAGGAGGTAAAATTATTAACAAGATAATCGACCTCTGTTGGAGTAGCGTTCAGATAGCTGCTCTGCTCTGTGTTGGTACAGGGCATTGAAGATGATAACAGTGGGTGGATTATATTCTTAAACTTAGTTATAGCGCTTTCAGAAAGACATCTACTGTGATAAAGTCTACTCTCCACCGCTGTGTAATCAATTATTGTAAATGTAAATGTTATCAGGAAATGATCAGACAGGAGAGGGTTTTCAGGAAGCACTGTTAAATGTTCATTTTCTATGCCATATGTTAAAACAAGATCTAGATTGTGATTAAAGTGGTGGGTGGGTTCTTTTACATTTTGAGGGAAACCAATTGAGTCTAATAACAGATTAAATGCCATGTTGAGGCTGTCATTTTTAGCATCTACATGGATGTTAAAATCACCCACAATAATTATTTTATCTGAGCTGAGAACTAAATCAGATAAAAAGTCTGAGAAATCAGACAGAAACTCTGTGTAAGGCCCAGGTGGATGATAGATGATAACAAGTAAGACTGGTTTCTGAGTTTCACAGCTGGGGTGGACAATGTTAAGCATCAGGCTTTCAAATGAATTAAAAGTCTGTCTTGGTCTTTCATTAATTAATAGGCTGGTGTGAAAAATTGCTGCCACACTGCCCCCTTGGCCTGTGCTTTAAGGTTTCTGATAGTTAGAATGACTCGGGGGTGTTGATTCATTTAAACTAACATAATCATCCTGCTGCAACCAGGTTTCTGTAAGGCAGAGTAAATCGATTTGTTGATCAATTATTAAGTCATGTACTAACAGAGACTTGGAGGAGAGAGACCTAATATTTAATAATCCACATTTCACTGTTTTACTCTTTGGTTCAGATGTGGATACTGTATTGTTCTTTCTTTGTAATTGTTTATGTTTAAGTTGTTTGTTGCTGGTTTTTAGTTTGTTTTTTGTCTTTTGGAAGCTGACACAGTCACTATGGAGATGGGTTTTTGGGGGGGGTAGCAGGAGGAGAGAAGCTGCAGAGAGGCGTGTAAGACTGCAACTCTGCTTCCTGGTCCCAACTCTGGATAGTCATATTTTGGGGGGTTTAATAAATTTGTCCATATTTCTAGAAATGAGAGCTGCTCCATCCAAAGTGGGATGGATGCCGTCTCTCCTAACAAGGCCAGGTTTCCTCCAGAAGGTTTGCCAATTATCTATGAAGCCCACATCGTTTCTGGGACACCACTCAGACAGCCAGCAATTTAAGGAGAACATGCGGCTAAACGTGTCACTCCTGGTCTGATTGGGGAGGGGACCAGAGAAAACTACAGAGTCCGACATTGTTTTGGCAAAGTTGCACACCGATTCAATATTGATTTTAGTGACCTCCGATTGGCGTAACCGGGTGTCATTACTGCCGACGTGAATTATGATTTTACTGAATTTACGTTTACCCTTAGCCAGCAGTTTTAAATTTCCTTCAATGTCGCCTGCTCTGGCCCCTGGAAGACAATTGACTATGGTTGCCGGTGTCTCTAGCTTCACATGTCTGAGAACAGAATCACCAATTGCCAGAGTTTGACCCCCGGCGGGTGTGTCGCCGAGTGGGGAAAAACGGTTAGACACATGAACGGGTTGGTGGTGTACCTGGGGCTTCTGTTTAGGACTATGCTTCCTCCTCACCGTCACCCAGCCGCCCTCTTTCCCCAGCTGCTTGGGGTCTGCCGGGGAACAGCTAGCGGGGCCTACGCTATCTTCGGCTGCACCAGCTACAGGGGCCTGGCTAGCTACGGGTGAATGAAGGGTGCGAAGCCGAGTCTCCAATTCAGTAATCCTGGCCTCCAGAGCTGCAAATATGCTACAGCGAAACAGTACAGAGACAGTGAGTGAATACTTTGGCTATAAATTAGGTAGTGAGTACACAGAAAGTGTGCTTCGGATGAAGCACGTGAAGATTATACTATGAAAACAGAATGTATGTAAAAGTTGTTAATTTAAATTACTAAGCAAATAAGCTGAGCGAGGGAACACCAAGTGACAGCGCCACCAAGAGTGCAAAATGTTGATGAATGAATCAAGATGTTGATTCATTCAATCCTGAATCGATTTTTAATATAAATGTATTTTGCCAGAATCTCAGGTTAAAGCTTCCAAAAGTATTTCAACAACAACCAACCAGATAAAACAGTAAATGAGAGCAGCTAAACACACAAAGATGGAAACACAGAGCGTGGATCGTTCACTCGACGGCACGTACACGGACACGCCGTCGGGGCTGAAAGTGGACAGCTCACAGATCCTGAAGCTGCAGGTTTCATCTGTCTCCAACCAAAACTGACTGAACCAGCAGCAAAAGAAGATCCAAACTACGCTTTACGTTTGATGAACATCGTCATGAATTCTCTCTGACTTTGACGTTTACTTCCTGCACAGCTCTCTCTCTCTCAGTGTACTTCAAGAACAGTTTACCTTCAAAAATCTGTTTTCTGCATTATTCACTGCTTATTACGCACCAGTCTGCTGTTGTGTTCACTGCTGTCGGCCTCCGAAAACAAAGCCTCATTTCTGCTGTTCAATACTGAAGAAATTTAAACCTTTTAAAATGATGACAGATTACAAACTCTCAGCTGTGTCTGTAATCAAACCTCTGTAACTTTGCTCCACTTCAGCAGCATCAGGTCATGTTCACATGTTGATTCATGGTTTGCTTCAGTTTTTGATCGACTGCAGAATATTTTGAAGGTTATCTGCTATAAAAAGCCAGAACAGGAAAATCTGCTTCATGTGTTTCTGTTTGATCCTCAGTGACTTCGACACAAAGGCCTCTGCTGTGATGATCACACCTCTGATCAAGTCTCACAGTGTCAGCTTTGTTTTTATACATATGGATATGTGCTGATAAATGATCAGAATTATAATATTTCCCACTGTCTACTGTGTGCCGTGACCTTTGACCTGCTAAAGACAGTCAGCTGTGGATTATTCATTGTTGTGTCTGATACTTAGAACTGTGAGGAAGAACACTACACAGTTAATCAGGGTCCCCTCTCTCTGAATCAGGAAAGGTGGGCAGGCCGCGTGTGGGCCGCGGGCCATACGTTGAGTATCACTGTTTGAAATGTGAACATTGTTCTGCTGCAGTCAATGGACTAAACCAGAGAAGAAGAAAACAGACTTTACCATGAAGATCCTCAGTGTGGATCAGTATAATATCAGCCTGATGTCTGCAGTTTAGTGTCAGGACAACTTTGACATCATATTCATCTCAGCACAACTAAAACATGCTGACTGACCGCAGAGTTTCAAGTCCACATCCTGGACTCTCCAGGAAACCACACAGATGCTTCACTCCTGAATCCTGCAGCTTGTAGTTGTTTCTCAGGTCCAGCTGTCTCAGATGGGAGGGGTTGGACTTCAGTGCTGCTGCCAGATAATCACAGCTGATCTCTGACAAACCACAGTTCATCAATCTGTATAAAGAATGAAAGGTAACATCATTTTGACTTGCTGTCACCTGGATCTGGACTCATAAACACTGAAGCTCTGAAAAGGAATACAAATCATTTTCTGCCAACTAGCGACACACCAGCAGATAATGGCTCAGAAAGCTAAAATGAGCCAATCATTTCTGTGTTTAGTTCCCCTGAAATCAGATCTGATATCAGCAGCTCTGAGTTCATTCATCATTATTGTCCAGTGATGAGATTTCTGCTCCGTTTGGTAACAGTCAGCCAGAGGTGGGTAGTAACGAGTTACATTTACTTGAGTACGTTTTTGAAAAAAACGTACTTTTAAAGTACCTTTTTTGCACGATACTTTTTACTTTTACTTGAGTACATTTGTGAAGAAGAAACGGTACTTTTACTCCGCTACATTTGCAAAATTCGACTCGTTACTTTTAAAAAAAAATAATTAGTTTAACGCATTAGATAAAATGCCGCCAGTGGAGTTTCCGGTAACTTTTTTACCAATGAGATGTGGCCGTACAGTCACATGACCAGTTTGAAACTGTGGCGGGCAGAGCGGCCCAAGCGTTTCAAAGTAGCGGACACACAGTAAGAAGAAACATGAAAAATGGCAGAGTCTACGCTAGAGCTGAAGAGGATGAACAGCCTTGGCCTCATATACAAAGAATGTGTCTGTGAAGGTTCTCAGTCATCCAGGTCATCGTAGTCAAAGGAGCTTGCAAAGAAAAGCGTCTGGACTTCTTTAAGTTACTTGAAGACGTTTCACCTCTCATCCGAGAAGCTTCTTCAGTTCTAAGGTCAAATGGTGGAGAGTCCCAGATATAAACCTAGTGGGAGTATCCCCCCACAGAGGGACAAAAGGACCCCCTGATGATCCTCTAATCGCCTGAGCCAAGGTGTGAAACTGGGTGTGGGTCCCAATCAGCCAGAGTTTCGGGTGTGTTCATTGTGAAAACTGGCCCCACCTTATCATGCGAATTCCTGAGGTCAGATGGCCCAGGATGTGAGTGGGCGTTAAGGCGTCTGGAAAGGGATCTCAAAACTGGATTATAGATGGCAGAGAGTTGGTGTCGTAAACCCCCGCCTCTGTTCAAAGATGGTCGCTCACAGTGGACATAGATGGCTTCTTTCACTCCTCTTTCAAACCATCTGTCCTCTCTGTCCAAAGTCAGCAAAGAGGCACAGAAAAGAAGACCAGACACCAGCGAGGGAGGATAAGAAGGACAGACGCAACAACATTGTCATCCCCTATGTAGCCGGTGTATCAGAAAAACTTAGGAGAGTTTTCTCCAAGCATGACATCCCGGTGCATTTCAGACCCAGCAACACGCTCAGACAAAAACTGGTTCACCCGAAAGACAAAACGCCAAAACACAGACTTAACAATGTGGTGTATGCTGTACAGTGCAGCGAGGAATGCCCAGACCTCTACATTGGAGAGACCAAACAGCCACTTCACAAGCGCATGGCACAACACAGAAGAGCCACCTCCACAGGACAAGACTCAGCAGTCCATCTGCATCTTAAGGATAAAGGACACTCTTTCGAGGATGCCAATGTTCACATTTTGGACAGAGAGGACAGATGGTTTGAAAGAGGAGTGAAAGAAGCCATCTATGTCCACTGTGAGCGACCATCTTTGAACAGAGGCGGGGGTTTACGACACCAAGTCTCTGCCATCTATAATCCAGTTTTGAGATCCCTTCCCAGACGCCTTAACGCCCACTCACATCCTGGGCCATCTGACCTCAGGAATTCGCACGATAAGGTGGGGCCAGGTTTCACAATGAACACACCCGAAACTCTGGCTGATTGGGACCCACACCCAGTTTCACACCTTGGCTCAGGCGATTAGAGGATCATCAGGGGGTCCTTTTGTCCCTCTGTGGGGGGATACTCCCACTAGGTTTATATCTGGGACTCTCCACCATTTGACCTTAGAACCGAAGAAGCTTCTCGGATGAGAGGTGAAACGTCTTCAAGTAACTTAAAGAAGTCCAGACGCTTTTCTTTGCAAGCTCCTTTGACTATACAAAGAATGTTTCGCTTAAAAGCAGTACAAAAGAACAGCTATGTCTTCAGCGTCGGTGTCTTCAGTGAGAGCCAAAACAAACCAACTTTTCAGCATGAAACAACTCAACTCGTGTAACCTGAGGAAACGGTAAGTTTTCTGTAAATATCTTTTTAGCTGTGGTTAGCTGGATTTCAGTCTTATGTTACAGCAGCTGTGTCAAGCTCGAGCTGCAAGTCATATTTTCGGCGCTACGTTGTAGTGAGATAAGTTTGTGGGTGTTTTGTGCAGCTTCGGCTGTCCCTTTAACTGCTCGCTGGTTAGCTAGCGTGAGCTATAAGCTAACAGCTAGCCTGGTTAATGACGCTAGAGTTCCATGCACATGCAAACAGCTCGTCTCTACTGCTTTAACTGTTAAAACAGAAGGCAATTCTGCGGGTGACAGGGTTTATTATGTGAAACAGCAGCTTGTTTAGTTTAAACAGTCTGCATTAAGCCGGGCAAACACTGCGATTTTATTTTATTTTTTCAGTCGCGTTATTCAGCTCCTGCTCAAACTGTACAATTAAATCGCAAAGGTTAGAAGTTCATAGGTCACGATGCAGGGTCTCACACTATACGGCCTGATGCTCTGATGCGACCTGAGTGCTCAAACTGTGCGTCCATAACATGAAGCTTATCATACAAAATCTGTCCCTCGCTCTCCCTCTTTGTGTCTTTCACTCACTCACTCACTCACTCACACAGACACGCACACACACCATCAACTTTGCTAAATTACTAATGGAAAACATTGACCAGGCAGCTGTGATTGAGCAGCAATGTCCATCCAACTCTTTTCATGGTTGTTGTAGTCGTGATAATTTTGTGAGGCCACATTGAAAAGCCTCGGATACGGACGCGTAGAGCTGCCTCATGTTAGTACAATATACCTTTCACATTTGAACAATATAATATCACGTTCGTACAATATACATAATTATCACGTTCGTACAATATACATATTGTTCAAACGTGAAAGGTATATTGCACGAACATGAAAAGTATATTGTTATGACAATAAACTTTTCACGTTGTAACGTGATATAGCTCTATTTTTCTTTTGCCTGGGTGGCAGCTCTACGCTTTCGTACTCAGATGAGCTTGCCTCATCCTACAAGTTGTGCCTCCATCTCTTGTGTCCAGATCACACGCTGCACTGCCGTGCTGCTCCACCTTTTCTCTTTGATTTCTGTATTTGTGCGTGCGCAGTGTGAGAGGCTGCGTTGAGGGGCGACAGGATTTCAAACAGGTTTGATTATCTTGCGACCATACGATTGTTGATTGGGAGCTGGTCGTGAGGTGTTAACTGCTTTTCGTTACCCCATGTATACTATACGATGCACACATGATTAAGGCAAAACTCGGGCCGATCCCCAAAACGGTTGCACGACTGAAATCGGCTCAAAATGGGCCAAAAATCGCAGTGTATGGCCAGCTTTTGGAGGCTAGCTCCAAACAAACATCTGCAGCTTGGCAGTGTATACAGCACTATAATGACCAGACCTAATTCTTTTGAAAACCTTACATCTTTCCACAGGTCTCCACTTCATCAGACATCACCTAGACACAGAGCTGGATGAGGCCAGCACAAACAGCGGCCTATTCGACGAAGATGATGGATCCATGGGGTCAGGAAAGCCAGAAGCAGGGGAGCTGGAGAGGTACCTTTCATGTCCATTCACTGGAAGTGTGGATCTATTGCATGGCTTTCGTCACATCAAGAAGCTGTCGATCAAAGTCAATACAGCTCTTCCTGCATCTGGAGCTTGTGAAGGACTTCTTAGTCATGCAGGACTCATGTTCACTGCTAAACAGTTACAGCTTCACAGCAAGGACCTTGAGAGCAAACTGCTGCTGAAGCTTAACTGTTATGACATGCATAGGTTCTTTCTCTTCAGCACCCTCTGCTGGTCATAGTGGGAATACTCACCAGCTTATATTTTGGTAGGATTTTTCTTTGTTCCTGTGGGTAGAGGAAACAGGAAGCTGGTCGCTTGTTAGGCTGCAGAATATGTTGTTGCTCTTTAAAACGTTTCTGCCTTGGAGAGTTATTGCTTGTGAGTATTAATGTACAACATGTTTACAAGTTTATTTGGTGCATTTCTATTACAGAGATTTGTTTAGAAACCAGTTATTTCATCTGCTATGTTTATCTTTGAGGAAGCTAAACTCGCTAAGTTGTATTGTGATCAATACTGAGTCGCTGTTGATTACACATACTATATAACAGTATAGTTCATATCCTAGAAGTGTGAGTAAAAAGGAAAAGACATCTTGTAACATTTACTTTGTGTTTGTTTTTAGTTTTACGGGAAGAAAAGGATGTCAATCATTGAACTACTGATGAAGTAAAAAGCCTTAAACTTACTTCCGCCTCCAATGTTCATTGAAACCGTTAGCTGTCTGTCAAGTTGGGTAAAGGGACGCACAATAAGGACAGAACATTAACCATCACCTCACTGAGTGAAGAAATGGCACATTTTTGCTAAAAATGCAGAAATAAATGCACACCCATACAATTTATGGTAAACTGAGCTGCCTTGTATGAACATATGTTGAAGATGCCTCGCTCTGTTTTCTCTGAGGCTGTTGTGCCATTTGGAGCAAAAATGAATATAAAGTTTACAGCATATCTTGTCACTGGAAATTGTTTGCACTGTTTATATATTTATATTATTTACTGTAGGTATTGGTGAAAAAAGCTTTATGTTGTGAAAAACTGAAATCTGGAAATTAGAATTGTTGTGCCTTATTTTGATGTCTTTACATATATTCCTTTTGAAAATAGTAAAATTTGTATATTTATTTATTTTTGTTTGTCTGATAACATTTATTTAAGAAATAAATCGGACATTTAAAACAGTTACTCACTACTTGAGTAGTCTTTTCGCCAAGTACTTTTTTACTCTTACTTGAGTAACTTTTTTGACGACTACTTTTCACTTTTACTTGAGTAATAATATTTTAAAGTAATGCTACTCTTACTTGAGTACAATTTTTGGATACTCGACCCACCTCTGCAGTCAGCAGATTTTTTCCTGCGTGTGGACGTGAACAGCCGTACCTGACAGCAGCAGGTAGCAAACAGAGATCATCTTTCCAGCTGGAACTCTTCACTGAGCTGACCTCATTCAAAATGTTCTGGAGTCAGATTCAAAATAGGAAACAGTCCAAATGTGTGTCTTCACTCTGACTCTGGATCAGATCTCACTGACAGACTGTGGACATTATGGAAGCCTAAATGTGACACCATCTTCCTCCTTCATCTGCAGATTAAAGCCAAACAAAGATTCTCATTAAAAGTCTGCAGGTCTGTATTCTCTCTCAAGTGATGTATTCTCTCTACCTGTCTAAGCGACACACACAGCATACATCCCTAGTTATACACAGACATCTATGGGTGCACTAAGGTTCGTTACATAGAATATAAATGGAGCTGGCTCCAGAGAAAAGAGGTTAAAAATATTTAACCAACTCAAAAAACTACAGGCAGATGTCCTTTTACAAGAGACCCACAGACCTCTTAGAGGTTCGAGTGAACTTAAAACACCTGAGTTTCCTAATGTGTTCTCAGCTTGTTATAATTCTAGACAAAGGGGAGTAGCAATTTTAATACATAAAAATATTAATTTCACAGTACTCGATACAGTTATAGATCCAGAGGGCAGATTCTTAATCATTAAACTATCTATACGTGATAAAAACATATGTATTGTAAGTGTATATGGTCCAAATGTTGATGATCCCTCATTCTTTCACGTTTTTTTCAGTGCACTCTCTGAACACTTAGATGGCACACTTGTTCTTGGAGGCGACCTCAACCTTGGACTAAATGAAGACATGGATAGGCTCAATACAGCAGGAACTCAGCGTAATTGGCAATCCACAAATATAATCAAACAGTATATGAGCGACTTTGGTCTTTGCGATGCATGGCGCTCCCTTCACCCCACCAGTAAGGAATATACTTTTTTCTCACGTCCATCACTCCTACTCTCGTCTGGATTATTTTTTGGTCAGCTGCTCACTGCTGAGCGACATTTCAGACACTGAGATTCACCCTATAGCTGTCAGCGATCATGCTCCTGTATCTTTAACACTAATGCACAAGAATAATACTACGCCAAGTAAAAACTGGAGATTTAATACATCACTGCTTAAAGATGAAGACTTTATTAAATATTTTAAAAAAGAGTGGACTTCATATTTAGACTATAATGACACTCCCGGAACATCAGCTTCTGTTCTATGGGAAGCAAGGAAAGCTGTGATGAGAGGTAAAATAATTTCTTTCTCATCACATAAAAAGAAAAAAGAAAACAAAAATATTCAGGAATTAGAAAAAACCGTCAAATCACTAGAAGAAGCCTACGCGTCCCACCAAGATCAGGAAACATTGAACAAAATACGCAAAACAAAACTAGAATTAAATGAGATAATTGATAAAAAAAAATAAAAAATTCTTAGTACAAAGACTACGCTTACAAAATTATGAACATGGTAATAAATCCGGTCAATTTCTAGCAAACCAGCTAAAAATAAATAAAGAAAAAACAACTATATGTGCTGTTCAAGATTCATCTGGGAACACAATATATGAACCGAAACAAATAAACAACATTTTCAGGGATTTCTATAAAACGTTGTATTCACCACAAATAAACCCATCTAAAAAGGAAATTGATCAGTTTTTGGACAACATAACGTTTCCAAAATTATTAGACACCCAAGCAACGGCACTGGATTTGCCACTGACATCAGGTGAACTCCAGGAAGCCCTGATAAGTATGCCCAATAATAAGGCTCCAGGTCCAGACGGCTTTCCTGCAGAATTCTACAAAGAATTCTGGACGATTCTAGCACCAGTTTTCTACAGAACATTGTTGGAAATCAAAGAAAAGGGCAGACTTCCATCAAATATGAATTCTGCAAACATTAATCTCCTGCTAAAACCAGGCAAAGACCCTTTATATCCCTCAAGCTATCGTCCAATATCCCTTATAAATGTAGACCTTAAAATAATCTGCAAAGCTCTCTCAAAGAGATTAGAGAAAATAACCCCCCTCTTAATTCATCCTGACCAAACTGGTTTCATAAAAGGTAGGCACTCATCAACAAATACACGCAGATTACTTAATTTGATAGACTACTCATGCAGTAAAAACCTTGAAACTACAATATTTTCTTTAGATGCAGAAAAGGCATTTGACAGAGTTAACTGGAAATTTCTATTTGCAATTTTACACAAATTTGGTTTTGGATCCTCTTTCATTAACTGGTTAAAAATATTATATAATTCCCCAACAGCTTGTGTCAGAACAAATGACCAGACATCCTCCAGCTTCTGTCTCCTGAGGGGCACCAGGCAGGGATGCCCACTCTCCCCTTCACTGTTTGCAATTTTTATTGAACCACTAGCAGCAGCAATTAGACAGAATTCAGTAATTAAGGGCATAAAATGCAAGAACGTGGAACATAAAATCAGCCTTTATGCGGATGATGTGTTACTCTTTCTCCAAAATTCACAAACCAATATCTCTGGGGTGATTGAATTGATAAACTCTTTTGCAAGAATATCAGATTACTCAATTAACTGGTCAAAATCTACAGTCCTTCCAATTAATTGCTCCTTCCATAATTCCTCTTCTACACCACTGCAATAGGGAAATATAAAATATTTAGGTATTAATGTTTCTCCCAAGCTTGCAGATCTAACTAAATTAAACCATATCCCACTTTTAAAGAAAGTAGAAGGTGATCTGGCTAGGTGGAAATGTCTACCCATATCACTTATGGGAAGGGTTGCCGCTATAAAAATGATGGTTTTACCAAAAATAAATTATTTATTCTCAATGATCCCAACTAAACCGCCACAAGATTGGTACAGATCTCTAGATTCATGTATGTCCAAATTCCTTTGGAAACATAAACCCCCACGTATAAGCTTAATCAGAATCAGAATCAGAATCAGAATACTTTATTAATCCCTGGGGGAAATTATTTTTTGTTACAGTGCTCCATTATAAACCAACATTAAGACAAGACAGACAATACGCTAAGAATAGTACAATATATACATATATATACATACATAAGTCACTCATAAATAAATAGCTGGAAAAGAAACGTGTAGTTGTAGCAGTAACCAGTGTGTTAAGTGGATGCGTTGTACAGGGAGATGGCCACAGGCAGGAAAGATTTCCTGTGTCGTTCAGTGGTGCTTTTCGGTAGTCTCAGTCTCTCACTGAACGTGCTCCTGTGACTGACCAGCATGTCATGGAGTGGGTGGGAGGTGTTATCCAACATTGTCTTTATCTTGGACAGCATCCGCCTCTCCGACACCACCCTCAGTCGCCTCAAAAAATAGAGACGACTCTGGCCCTTCCTGTAAAGTGCTGTGGTGTTTTTAGCCCAGTCCAGTTTATTGTCAATGTGTACTCCAAGGTATTTATAGTCCTCCACAATGTCAACACTGACCCCCTGGATTGAAACAGGGGTCAAGTGTTTCCTGGTCTTCCTGAAGTCCACGATCAGTTCCTTGGTCTTTGCCACGTTGAGCTGCAGATGATTCTGCTCACACCACGTGACAAAGGAGTCGACCACAGCCCGGTACTCTGTCTCATCATCCCTGCTGATGCATCCAACCACCGCAGAGTCATCAGAAAACTTCTGAAGATGGCAGGTCTCTGTGCAGTGGCTGAAATCTGTGGTGTAGAGGGTGAAGAGGAAGGGGGAGAGGACAGTCCCCTGTGGTGCCCCTGTGTTAAAAACACTACAAAAGACCAAGGATAAAGGAGGATTAGAACTACCTAACTTTCAGCACTACTTCTTAGCCAACAGGCTTCAGTTTATCTCAGGATGGCTAAAACATACCCTCTTAGATGAACCTTGGCTAGATGTAGAACAAGCACTTTGCAATAATCTAGAGATTTCAGATCTACCATTTATCAGCTCAAACATCCAACGACATGAATGCTTCAAAAGCATCAGCATCAGCTCTTCTCTGACAGCATGGTGGGAGTTTCTATAGTTTGAAGTTCTTAGGCACATCTGATCCGTAGATTGGGTCATGTGGCAATACTTTAGCGACTTCAGCGACTTCACGCTTTGCTCTTGATGTGCGTGTGTGTGTCTCTGCTGTGATCTTGAAGGTGTGGTCTGAAATTAGTACTGGTGCACACAGACCGTCCTCCACTCCTTGTTCCCTTGGGTGGGAGCTGGAAAAAACATGCTCAGGATCGAGACACTTGACTACCGATTTGGATTGTTCCTAAATGCCTCAATGAAAATCAACAAGGCGCAAAATGAAGAAATCGACGCAATACACATTGTAGTGATGCAACACAGAGTCGCACTGGACATGATTCTAGCTGAAAAAGGAGGTTTGTGCGTATTGTTTAACACCACATGCTGTACATACATCCCAGACAATGTGCATTCACAAAACATGACTGACGCTCTGAACGCCTTGAGAAAGATTAAGGACGCTCAACAACAAGACTATGTCACAAGCACTGAAGATTGGTTGACATGGTTGCTAGGTGGTTCATGGAAGTCCCTACTGATTAAAGGACTTGTTTGTATTGGATTTTTGCTTTTACTATTATGTGTTTTCACAACATGTGTAATACCCTGTCTGAAGAAAATGGTGTCAAACATGGTGACGACCTCTATCAACGCTTATGTAACACTGTCTCAAATGGAAGAAGTTTTGAAAGATGATTCATATAGTGATGTCTAGTCTAATTGAACACAGGACTGTTTCATGACGTTCAAACCGAAAATGTTCAGACATGAGGTTATGAACTGAAAAATATAACAGTACTGTCATAAAAGAAATCTAAACAACAGGAGGGAATGTCAAAGGATTTTTGCTTTTAAAGGTTTTATTATTCATATAATAATCAGCTAAGAGTGTTTATATTTCTGTTTGTACTCAACCAGCTGCACAATTAACCGCTGGCTCTTTGCTCTATAACGGAAACTGTTTGCCGTCACATTATCTGTCAGCAACAGGAAACCGCCACCCAAGAATAAGAAACGACCTTGTAGAGAACACAACGTTTTGAGAAGTCACACCTGCCTGGTTGACTAGATAAGCATGTTATTTTCTTTTTTGTATGCTTCATGCTGTGTATAAATAAAGGCAGAGAGCTGCTGCAGGGTGTGAGTCTCCGTTGAGCTCTCACCCGTGCACGTTAAACTGCTGAAGTGTCTGAGTGTTATTTCATTATATCTGAGTCCTTGATAAAAGAATATCTCTAACAGTAACTTACCCAACACTCATTATGATAAGATATGGTTAATTATATGACAGTTGATTGGTATATTTGGAACAATGGGACCTTGAAAAAAACCTTTTGTTAAATTCTAAGCTACCATTTGCTTTCTTTCTGCTACATCTCCTGCATCTGATCTCACCTGCAGCATGAGTCACTTACCTTTTCCGTCACCAGTGAAGCTAGTTTTTTTTACTTTTGTATTGGCGGCATTCTGGCTCTGTTTTACTCTTCTGTACCACCGTTAGGAGGCAACAACAGGTAAACACGAGCAAGACCAGGTACTTTTCTTTCAAAAAAGATGTCTAATGAAAATTTAAGTTACGGCAAGACTGTCAAAAAACTGTCTTATCCTGGCTTATCCAACTCCCCCATTGCATAAGAACATAATTACAGTGCGCCAGAAGCACAAAATACCAAAAAGTGCACTCTTATCCTCAAGAGCCTGAGTCTGCACCTGAGTCCATTCTGTTTGACATGGAAAGAGTGGAAAACACACACAATCACACACACACAAGACAACACAGGCTGGCAGTGGGTCAGAACGACTTATGCGTGCAGCAGAGAAACGCTAAGACCACGGAATGGTTCATATGTTCTATTTGAAATCATCAACGATAAGTATGGGCAAAACAAAAACAATCTTTATAAATATCTTGCCTTTCTTTTAGCTTGTTCTCCAGGTGTTGTTTTTCTTTGATACGATGCTGAAAATGCTCTTGTGAGAAGTTTAAATGTTAATTGCTTATATTTAATTATTTTTAACAGTTCTAAATACAACCAAGTATAAAGTCCCTGCTATTTATTAATATAAATCATGAAAGCTATGCACCAGCCACGCCCAAGTCATACAGACTTCATATTTGAAAAACAGGTGTACAAATTCAAATAGCTTAAATTCATCATTCATTACTCAACATTTTCTTCCATATGACATAATTCAACTTATGAATTTATTTCTCGTTTTAACTTGATTTGAGTCATAGGGGCTATAACCTTATTGAAGTCTCATTCCAAACATTCCGGAACCATGGTGCATTCTGGAATTCCGAACATTCCGGAATTATGGCGCATTCCGGAATTCCGAACATTCCGGAACCATGGTGCATTCCGGAATTCCGAACATTCCGGAACTATGGCGCATTCCGGAATTCCGAACAGTCCGGAACTATGGCGCATTCCAGAATTCCGAACATTCCGAACATTCCGGAACCTTGGCGCAAATAGTTACGGAATGTTCGGAATTCCGGAATGCGTTCCGGAATGTTCGGAATTCAGGGATGCGCCATAGTTCATAGTGTCACAGTTCATGTTTTTTGCCACTTCCCTCTTAGCTCTGAGTCCCCTAGTTCATAGTTCCTGCTCTGTTTTCAGCCTCTCATAGTTCATGCTCTTAGCTCCTGCTCAGCTTTTATTGATATTAACTCTCCTACAGTCCCTCTTCCCCTCCTTCTCATTTGGTACCACCACCTTGACCTTTCCGGAATGTTCGGAATTCCGGAATGCGCCAAGGTTCCGGAATGTTCGGAATTCCGGGATGCGCCAAAGTTCCGGAATGTTCGGAATTCCGGGATGCGCCATAGTTACGGAATGTTCGGAATTCCGGAATACGCCAAGGTTCCGGAATGTTCGGAATTCCGGGATGCGTTCCGGAATGTTCGGAATTCCGGGATGCGCCATAGTTACGGAAAGTTCGGAATTCCGGAATGCGCCATAGTTCATAGTGTCACAGTTCATGTTTTTTGCCACTTCCCTCTTAGCTGTGAGTCCCCTAGTTCATAGTTGCTGCTCTGTTTTCAGCCTCTCATAGTTCATGCTCTTAGCTCCTGCTCAGCTTTTATTGATATTAACTCTCCTACAGTCCCTCTTCCCCTCCGTCTCATTTGGTACCACCACCTTGACCTTTCCGGAATGTTCGGAATTCCGGGATGCGCCAAGGTTCCGGAATGTTCGGAATTCCGGGATGCGCCAAAGTTCCGGAATGTTCGGAATTCCGGAATGCGTTCCAGAATGTTCGGAATTCCGGGATGCTTCGGAACTGTGACACTATGAATTATGGCACATCCCGGAATTCAGAACATTCCGGCACCTTGGCGCATCCCGGAATTCCGAACATTCCGGAACGCATTCCGGAATTCCGAACATTCCGGAACCTTGGCGCATTCCGGAATTCCGAACATTCCGGAACTCTCCTACAGTCCCTCTTCCCCTCCTTCTCATTTGGTACCACCACCTTGACCTTTCCGGAATGTTCGGAATTCCGGGATGCGCCATAGTTTCGGAATGTTCGGAATTCCGGAATGCGTTCCGGAATGTTCGGAATTCCGGAATGCGCCATGGTTCCGGAATGTTCGGAATTCCGGAATGCGCCAAGGTTCCGGAATGTTCGGAATTCCGGAATGCGTTCCGGAATGTTCAGAATTCCGGGATGCGCCAAGGTGCCGGAATGTTCTGAATTCCGGGATGTGCCATAATTCATAGTGTCACAGTTCCGAACATTCCGGAACCTTGGCGCATCCCGGAATTCCGAACATTCCGGAAAGGTCAAGGTGGTGGTACCAAATGAGAAGGAGGGGAAGAGGGACTGTAGGAGAGTTAATATCAATAAAAGCTGAGCAGGAGCTAAGAACATGAACTATGAGAGGCTGAAAACAGAGCAGGAACTAGGAACTAGGGGACTCAGAGCTAAGAGGGAAGTGGCAAAAAACATGAACTGTGACACTATGAACTATGGCGCATCCCGGAATTCCGAACATTCCGGAACGCATTCCGGAATTCCGAACATTCCGGAATTATGGCGCAACCCGGAATTCCGAACATTCCGGAACCTTGGCGCATCCCGGAATTCTGAACATTCCGGAACCTTGGCGCTTTCCGGAATTCCGAACATTCCGTAACTATGGCGCATCCCGGAATTCCGAACATTCCAGAACTCATTCCGGAATTCCGAACATTCCGTAACTATGGCGCATCCCGGAATTCCGAACATTCCGGAAAGGTCAAGGCCCAGCCAACATGTATATATGGGCCCCACCTGGTATTTGGGTTCTTAACATTAAACCCATATGGGCCATCCCAAGTGAGCACTTTTAGTAGGTCCTAGCTGGGTCAAACATGGGAAACACTTAACTTGGTCCAAAATGGAAAAGACATGTAGGACCCACTTGGGTTTTCCACCTGGGATAGACATGGGCAAACACAGTAATTTAAGGATAGGCTGTTGTTATGTGCCCCAGGTGGGGCAAAGTTATGTAATCAATATATGTTTTAGTATCGATGACACAGGTGGGGCCTACCTGGCCAAACTATATGGGTCACACATGGGCAAATGCAAGTCAGACCCTGAAAACATGTCTATGTGGGCCCCAGGTGGGGCAAAGGTGTGGTAGTCAATATATTTTTTAGCACTGATGACACACGTGGGGCCCACCTGGTCAAATTACATGGTTCGCACATGGGCAAATGCAAGTCAGACCCTGAAAACATGTCTATGTGGTCCCCATATGGGTTATGTTAAGTTAATATGGGCATATATTTTACGTGGGCTCAAGATTGTGTAGTATATATGGGACCCACTTGGGTTTCTCACATGAAAGCCATATGGGCAAAACCAAGTGGAAACATATAGTAGGTCCTGGCTGGGTCAAACATGGGAAACACTTCACTTGTTTCAAAATGGGAAACACACGTAGGACCCACTTGGGTTTTTCACCTAGGTTAGACATGGGCAAACACAGTCATTTAAAGAAAAGCGTTTGCTGTGTGCCCCAGGTGGGGCAAAGTTAGGTAATCAGTATATATTTTTTAGTACTGATGACACAGGTGGGGCCTACCTGGCCAAACTATATGGGTCACATATGGGCAAATGCAAGTCATACCCTGAAAACATGTCTATGTGGGCCCCATATGGGTTATGTTAAGTTAATATGGGCATATATTTTATGTGGGCTCAAGATTGTTTAGTATATATGGGACCCACTTAGGTTTCTCACATGAAAGCCATATTGGCAAAACCAAGTGGAAACATATAGTAGGTCCTGGCTGGGTCAAACATGGGAAACACTTCAATTGGTCCAAAATGGGAAACACATGTAGGACCCACTTGGGTTTTTCACATGGGTTAGATATGTGCAAACACAGTCATTTAAAGAAAAGGTGTTGTTGTGTGCCCCAGGTGGGGCAAAGTGTGGTAATCAATATATTTTTTAGCACTGATGACACACGTGGGGCCCACCTGGTCAAACTATATGGGTCACACATGGGCAAATGCAAGTCAGACCCTGAAAACATGTCTATGTGGGCCCCATATGGGTTATGTTAAGTTAATATGGGCATATATTTTACGTGGGCTCAAGATTGTTTAGTATATATGGGACCCACTTGGGTTTCTCACATGAAAGCCATATGGGCAAAACCAAGTGGAAACATATAGTAGGTCCTGGCTGGGTCAAACATGGGAAACACTTCACTTGTTTCAAAATGGGAAACACACGTAGGACCCACTTGGGTTTTTCACCTAGGTTAGACATGGGCAAACACAGTCATTTAAAGAAAAGCGTTTGCTGTGTGCCCCAGGTGGGGAAAAGTTAGGTAATCAGTATATATTTTTTTTAGTACTGATGACACAGGTGGGGCCTACCTGGCCAAACTACATGGGTCGCACATGGGCAAATGCAAGTCAGACCCTGAAAACATATCTATGTGGTCCCTATATGGGTTATGTTAAGTTAATATGGGCATATATTTTACGTGGGCTCAAGATTGTGTAGTATATATGGGACCCACTTGGGTTTCTCACATGAAAGCCATATTGGCAAAACCAAGTGGAAACATATAGTAGGTCCTGGCTGGGTCAAACATGGGAAACACTTCACTTGTTTCAAAATGGGAAACACACGTAGGACCCACTTGGGTTTTTCACCTAGGTTAGACATGGGCAAACACAGTCATTTAAAGAAAAGAGTTTGCTGTGTGCCCCAGGTGGGGCAAAGTTAGGTAATCAGTATATATTTTTTTTAGTACTGATGACACAGGTGGGGCCTACCTGGCCAAACTACATGGGTCGCACATGGGAAATGCAAGTCAGACCCTGAAAACATATCTATGTCGTCCCCATATGGGTTATGTTAAGTTAATATGGGCATATATTTTACGTGGGCTCAAGATTGTGTAGTATATATGGGACCCACTTGGGTTTCTCACATGAAAGCCATATTGGCAAAACCAAGTGGAAACATATAGTAGGTCCTGGCTGGGTCAAACATGGGAAACACTTCACTTGTTTCAAAATGGGAAACACACGTAGGACCCACTTGGGTTTTTCACCTAGGTTAGACATGGGCAAACACAGTCATTTAAAGAAAAGAGTTTGCTGTGTGCCCCAGGTGGGGAAAAGTTAGGTAATCAGTATATATTTTTTTTAGTACTGATGACACAGGTGGGGCCTACCTGGCCAAACTACATGGGTCGCACATGGGAAATGCAAGTCAGACCCTGAAAACATATCTATGTGGTCCCCATATGGGTTATGTTAAGTTAATATGGGCATATATTTTACGTGGGCTCAAGATTGTGTAGTATATATGGGACCCACTTGGGTTTCTCACATGAAAGCCATATTGGCAAAACCAAGTGGAAACATATAGTAGGTCCTGGCTGGGTCAAACATGGGAAACACTTCACTTGTTTCAAAATGGGAAACACACGTAGGACCCACTTGGGTTTTTCACCTGGGTTAGACATGGGCAAACACAGTAATCAGTATATATTTTTTAGCACTGATGACATAGGTGGGGCCCACCTGGTCAAACTATATGTGTCACACATGGGCAAATGCAAGTCAGACCCTGAAAACATGTCTATGTGGGCCCCAAATGGGTTATGTTAAATTAATATGGGCATATATTGTACATGGGCTCAAGATTGTTTAGTATATATGGGACCCACTTGGGTTTCTAACATCAAATCCATATGGGTGGGCATCCAATGTAGGTCCTAGTTGGGTCTGTGATGGTAAATGTGTACATTGGTTCAAAATGGTAGCACATGCTTATGTGAGGATTCTTCTTCTGTGAAGAGCCTGAGAAAGTGTTATTTGAATAAAGGAGGATTTATTCCAAACAAGCCCATCACAGATTGCACACAACCCAGGGAGTTCTGAAAGTCAAATTGTAAAACGAATCTCAAAAGAACGTATGAACATAACTCTCTTTTATAACCTGCAGACGGCACCCATGGGGTACCATTCTCTAACAAATCACCCTAACTTTAACATATTTGTCACAACCTCAGTCTATCACTTTTGCTACCCTTACGTACAGTCAGATGTTCTTTACCCTTCATTTTTGACCCTCTCAGTATTTAGCCTTGGCTAGCAAATGTACTCAAAGTCCACATTGAGACCTCAAGATGTTATGTGTTATCAGACACTACAACCCTGCTGTCAAGTGAGACTATAGGAACTTTGGTGTTTTTGAACATTCAATGTTACTCAAAACACTCTGCACACTATTCCAAATAACTGGTTTGAAACTGGTTACTTTTTAATTTTAGATTTCATTTTAAGTACTTAATGTGAACTTTCAGCGCTCTGCATGGTAGGCTGCATGGTGAGGCTCAGATAAGATAAAATAAGGACTTCATGATTCTTCTTAGGTAAATTCACTTGTCACAGTAGCAATAATAAGTGCTTAAAACAGACACAAGAGTAGAAAAAAAGAAAAGCAAAAAATACAAATAAAAAACCGAAGATAAAAGTGAATTACACAGACAAAATCCAGATTTGGCATTTGCAAATTAAGGATTACTGGTTGTTCAAACAATTAAGACTATTTACTTGAGCAAACATGCAGTTGAGGATTTTTAGTAGATCAGACACACTCTACTGTATTAGAGAAAAGACAGTTAGCTACATGGAAGATGGAAGTTTTGGTTAATCAGATCCAGTAAAGCTCCTGAAGTATATTACCGATCTGTTAAAATGTTACTCTTCAAACTTGTGCCCTCAAATTATATAATCAGAAATAATTTATATTTTCTTTGAACTAGTGGAAAGGAGAGGGAATGGGGTCTTTCAAGCAGTCACACTTCAACTGTGTAACTCCCTTGTCCTTATGGTGTATTGACACTATTGAAACTTTTCAAAAGCAGTCTAATGTTAGAAGAGCTTTTAGGTAAACTGTTATTCTTCTTCTTATCATTATTATATTTTTATTAATTATATTTTTATTATGATGTTGATTTGGGCCACAATTTTTGATAAATATTATATATTAATTTTTTAAACATATTAACCATCCCTATGCTTAAAAAACTTTTAAAAATAAAATTGTTCTTTTAAACTTGTGCATTGTTTGACTTTTAAAATTTTTGTATCAGGTGTAAAACGTCTTTTTAATTAAAGTTGTTTTTAATGTGAGCAGCTCCTATTGGCTTGTTTAAAAAGAGGGAGGAGCAGATTGCACCGCCTAGCGTCTAGTCTTCGCGGTCTTTCGTCTGTTGCGGCCTTTTCTCTCCCTGGTGTTTGAGAACGTGGAGGACAAAAGGATACCAAAGAATCGAAAACTGTGACAAAGGTAAATACTTAAAGTTTGATACGTTTTCATCAATGGTTATTTTAGTAACTTTCTATAGTCGTCCTAAACGGTATAAGGGGGAGAAGCATAACATCTTTAGCTAGCAGGTAGAACTGGGTTAATTTACTGCATTGTCTTTGGCAAACATAATTTAAAGTTAATTACAAAACTCTTACTGCCTATATTCTACTCAATAAAGTTCATCTTATCTTATTCTGTTTTCATTGCACCATTCTCTCTATACAGTTTTTGAATTTACACACTATAACGTACACGGCAGTTTTTTTTTCTGTGCTTCTGCAACTGTTTCTTAGGTTTTCCTATAAGGTTTTTGTAATTAATTAAAAAAATTTATATTATTTTTTTGGCTTTAGTGGATTCCCGCTCAGCTAACTCGGCCATTATGCACTACCCAGTAAACAAAATGGCTGAACAGTATCTTAAATGTCTGAACATGAGCTAGTCATACCATGTTACGTAATATTCGTGTGCAGTGTAGCAAGCTCACCTTATAGGTGTGTAAAACACGAGGCGTATGAGGTGATTGTTTAATTACAGGAGTAGATGCCTGCAGCTGAAACGGTTTTCTGATCTGAACGTGAACCTACTGGTCGTAAACTACTACGTTTACGGTAATGTTACCAGATATGCATTGTACTATAGGAAAATGGTGGTGGATCAGTGTGCAAAAAGCCCCCAAAAGAAACACACAGCTTCTTTAGCTCAAACACTGTCTGATCTCTTAGATACTGAGCTGTTCCATCTAGTTATTGGTTACTGAGAAATGTTAGGTCATTAATTAATTAAGAGAGTGCAGCTGTTCAGATCAGATGGTGAAGTAGGAAAATGCATAACATGTTACTATAGCTGAATGCTGTGTAAAATACTAGTAATAAATCTAACTCCCATTTATGGCTTTTACTACTGTGGGGCTAAATAAAAAAATTACAGACATAATGAAATCTGCTACAATTACAAAGCTTAAGTTTAAAACAATTATTATATATTAAGCATTTTTTTGCTCCTTTTTAAAATTCTTTTTGCTAATAATGGACTCAATTTTATTATCAAGTTCAAAGACCTATTAAACTTTTAAACCATTAAATCCAGGTAATTAGATGCCCGTAAATGTACGAGACCCTCTTTATGGCTAGTATCCCCAAATATTTAATAATCCTTTCTAAAAGTACACAAATTTTGTTCTTTTCAATTAAATAGTGCATGTTTAATGTATTCTTGAGCAGGTAAAAATTCCACTAAATTAGTTTTTGCATATTTTTAAGTATAATCAAATTTTTATAGTTTGCGAGTACTTTTAATTTGGAGATTTTGCCACTTGATTTGAAGTTTGGATAGTGCTTTATAGTAATTTGTAAATGTTTTTAACTCATCTGGCTTCTTAATAATTTAATAAAAAATTAACAAGCCATGTAATAATTTGAAAACCACTAGGGACCATTTTGGTGGACATTACTATGTCACCAATTTTTTACTTAAAGGAATTTAGGATTTATGTCTGTCAAGTCATTTGTTCTGGCATAAGTCACCATTTTGACATATCTTCCTGTGACTTTAAAGTCTGTCAGCTAGTTAGATACATTTTTGCACTGCTAGTGTTTGCTGCTTGAATTAGTCAGTTTATCATATAAACACATGCAGTGCCTTTCAAACTTTTAATTACACTGTTCATTTTGTGCATTAGTAAGAGAATCTTTTATATTGAATTATCCTGGGAAAAAACAAAAATGTTTGTATTTTCTCATGCACTTTCTTTCATTTCCTTATCACGTTTAGATTCTTCAAGATCACAAGCACCATCTTTGACATGTAAGTAACTTTCATATTATTTGTATTACTTATCATTATTATTATTATTTTTGAAAAGTGATGGTCTTTGGGGCGTCCTTTTTTTTTTTACTGGTATTCAGTATATATATATATATATATATATATATATATATATATATATATATATATATATATATACAGGGAGTGCAGAATTATTAGGCAAGTTGTATTTTTGAGGAATAATTTTATTATTGAACAACAACCATGTTCTCAATGAACCCAAAAAACTCATTAATATCAAAGCTGAATGTTTTTGGAAGTAGTTTTTAGTTTGTTTTTAGTTTGAGCTATTTTAGGGGGATATCTGTGTGTGCAGGTGACTATTACTGTGCATAATTATTAGGCAACTTAACAAAAAACAAATATATACCCATTTCAATTATTTATTTTTACCTGTGAAACCAATATAACATCTCCACATTCACAAATATACATTTCTGACATTCAAAAACAAAACAACAACAAATCAGCGACCAATATAGCCACCTTTCTTTGCAAGGACACTCAAAAGCCTGCCATCCATGGATTCTGTCAGTGTTTTGATCTGTTCACCATCACCATCAGACCAGGAGTGACATGTTTAGCCGCATGTTCTCCTTAAATTGCTGGCTGTCTGAGTGGTGTCCCAGAAACGATGTGGGCTTCATAGATAATTGGCAAACCTTCTGGAGGAAACCTGGTCTTGTTAGGAGAGACGGCATCCATCCCACTTTGGATGGAGCAGCTCTCATTTCTAGAAATATGGACAAATTTATTAAACCCCCCAAAATATGACTATCCAGAGTTGGGACCAGGAAGCAGAGTTGCAGTCTTACACGCCTCTCTGCAGCTTCTCTCCTCCTGCTACCCCCCCAAAAACCCATCTCCATAGAGACTGTGTCAGCTTCCAAAAAGACAAAAAACAAACTAAAAACCAGCAACAAACAACTTAAACATAAACAATCAAAAAGAAAGAACAATACAGTATCCACATCTGAACCAAAGAGTAAAACAGTGAAATGTGGATTATTAAATATTAGGTCTCTCTCCTCCAAGTCTCTGTTAGTACATGACTTAATAATTGATCAACAAATTGATTTACTCTGCCTTACAGAAACCTGGTTGCAGCAGGATGATTATGTTAGTTTAAATGAATCAACACCCCCGAGTCATTCTAACTACCAGAAACCTCGAAGCACAGGCCGAGGGGGCGGTGTGGCAGCAATTTTTCACACCAGCCTATTAATTAATGAAAGACCAAGACAGACTTTTAATTCATTTGAAAGCCTGATGCTTAACATTGTCCACCCCAGCTGTGAAACTCAGAAACCAGTCTTACTTGTTATCATCTATCGTCCACCTGGGCCTTACACAGAGTTTCTGTCTGATTTCTCAGACTTTATATCTAATTTAGTTCTGAGCTCAAATAAAATAATTATTGTGGGTGATTTTAACATCCATGTAGATGCTAAAAATGACAGCCTCAACATGGCATTTAGTCTGTTATTAGACTCAATTGGCTTCTCTCAAAATGTAAAAGAACCCACCCACCACTTTAATCACACTCTAGATCTTGTTTTAACATATGGCATAGAAACTGAACATTTAACAGTGTTTCCTGAAAACCCTCTCCTGTCTGATCATTTCCTGATAACATTTACATTTACAATAATTGATTACACAGCGGTGGAGAGTAGATTTTATCAAAGTAGATGTCTTTCTGAAAGCGCTGTAACTAAGTTTAAGAATATAATCCACCCACTGTTATCATCTTCAATGCCCTGTACCAACACAGAGCAGAGCAGCTATCTGAACGCTACCCCAACAGAGGTTGATTATCTTGTTAATAATTTCACCTCCTCACTACGTACGACTCTGGATACTGTAGCTCCAGTGAAAACTAAGGTCTCTAATCAGAAGTACCTGACTCCGTGGTATAATTCTCAAACACGTACCCTAAAGCAGATGACTCGTAATCTGGAGAGGAAATGGAGAGTCCAAACTGTCGACTGGAGACTCTGAGGTGACATTTTTGTTTTGTCCATTCCATTTCCCTCTGATGCTCATCTTCTGCCACTCTAACAGCTTTGGCTGCATCTCCATGTGGATCCTGTTTGTTCATTTCTCCCGGGTTTTTGCACCAAAAAATGTTGTAGCAAATTCTCTTGGCCAAGAAAATGGACAGGACGTCAGTTATAGAAATTATAGTCTTTATATGAGACGGTCTTCTAATGACAATACACACGTGCAAAAAATTGTTGGTACCCTTCGGTCAATAAAACAAGAGCTCACAATGGTCACAGAAATAACAAAAGTAATAATAAATAAAAAATTCTATGAATGTTAACCAATGAAAGTCTGACATTGCTTTTCAACCATGCTTCAAAAGGAATTATTTTTTAAAAAAAAATGCATGAAAACGCCAGCCCCACAGTATACATCCAACAGTTGCCGGACAGTACTGGATCACTGGATAGTGAAAACAAAATAATTCAAAATGTCCCGTAACACATCATTAATCAAGGCCTGAAACACTGCTGGTGCATTAGTTAGACTAAATGGCATTACCAGGTATTAATAATGTCCTTGAGAAGTGTTGAAGGCAGTTTTCCACTTATCTCCCTGACATATACGCACCAGGTGAAGGTCCAGTTTAGTGAAAATGACAGCTTCCTGCAGAGGTTCAAAAGCAGATGCGATTAGTGGCATTGGATATTTGTTTATTTGCATTGGTATCATTGTGGCCTCAATAGTCAGTACAGGGCCAGAGTGACCAGTCTTTCTTTCCCACAAAGAAAAATCCATCTGCCAAAGGTGAGGAAGATGGGCAAATTAAGCCAGTTTCCAGCGACTCAGTGATATACCTCTCCATTGCCGCATTCTCAGGTCCAGAGAGTTGTACAGCCAACTTCTAAAACCAGCTCCTTACTGGTTTTGATTTAGAGCTAAAATTGTGATTTACTGTGCAATTTGAAACTTTCCTGTGTTCTCAGTTTAAAATTTATTTTGGGAACTATGAATTTTCGCGCACAGTGACATTGGTTTTCGTTATGTAGAAAAATTATGTGTTTTGGTTTTGTACACGAATACCTTTTTATATGTGTATCTATTTGTTTTTCTTTGGGTTTTTGGGGGCTTTTCAGACTTAGTGGCTGTTTCATATCAGAGAGAACTTGTGAAGCTCTGTCTTTAGCTCTCAGCTCACAGTCTTCTAGTTTGAGAGAGCTAGACCTGAGTAACAACAACCTACAAGATTCAGGAGTGAAGCTTTTGTCTGCTGCACTGGAGAGTCGAAGTTGTACATTGGAAACACTAGGGTGAGATTAACGGATATTTATTTTTCATGAAATGACATATTTAACCAATTTAAACTTTTAGCTAATAAATGTCAGCTTTGTCTTTTTGTTGTTGTATCTTAGTATTGGTCCTTCTTTCTAAATCACAGTAAATTGCCAAATTTGTGATGTGTTTAAAATAAGGAAACACCAATTTTAGGCAGTGTTGGAACATTAAATATTGTCACATCTAGAAAGTCATCCTTGCAACTTAAACTTCAGCTTTTCTATGTTTGTGTGTGTGTGTTTCCTTTGTTTCTAGACTAAGTAGCTGTTATCTCTCAGTGATAAGCTGTGAAGCTCTGTCCCCAGTTCTCAGCTCGCAGATCTCTAGTCTGAAAGAGCTGGACCGGAGTAACAACAACCTACAAGATTCAGGAGTGAAGCTTCTGTCTAGTGCACTGCAGAGTCCACATTGTACCCTGAAAACTTTAAGGTCAGACCAAATCATATTTATTTTTCATCAAATAACTTAATTAACCAATTACAACTTTCAGTTAATAAATTTAAGATTTATCAATTTGTTATGTCTTAGTCTTTTTCATTATTTCTAAATTATAGTAAATTGAAAGATTTCTAATGTGTTTAAAATAAATGAATAGCAATTCCAGCCAATCCTAAAAACAACTTTAAATATTGCCAGACCTAATAACTCGTCAGTGCATCATCAATACACTTTAAGTTCAGCTTTTTGTGTGTTTGACTTCTTTATTTCTAGACTAAGTGTCTGTAATCTCTCAGAGAGAAGCTGTGAAATGCTATCCTCAGCTCTCAGTTCCCAATCCTCTAGTCTGAGACAGCTGGACTTGAGTAACAATGAACTGCATAATTCAGGGGTGACACTTCTATCTGCTGGAATGGAGAGCCCACATTGTACACTGGAATCTTTGAGGTCAGTATTCACTCTTTTCCACTCAGTATTATTTAGAATCTGTATTAAATTACTGAATAAATAGCCAAATTTTATAGAAATTTGGGGTTCCTGTCATTTACCTTTGGTTGGATTATTTGAATTGCTCTCTGTAAAGATTTTCATATCAGATCATGTTATATCCTCTAATATGAACAAAGATAAAATTTAACACTGCCTTCTCTCCTGTGATCAGTATTGACAAATTGAGAACCACCTTTATCAGACTGGGGTTAAAAGCTGAGTCATACACTTGTTACTTCTAGGCTGGATTATTCAAATTCAGTATTATCAGGCTGTTTTAAAATGCAGGACTGATATGTGATTCATGCAGACTTCGGAAGTGCTTACAGGGACTAGACAGAGCACATTTATCCCTCATTAGCTTCTCTTCATATGCACCCTGCTGAATTGAGATTTAAAGTCCCAATTATTATTCTCATAAACTATATCCTGCTTATTTGCATTCCATCATATGTTGAAGACCTCATGATACCATATAACCCAAGAAACACACTCCCTTGCGTTGCTTGGAGTTTTTGTGAAAAGGGAGTTCCTTTTTTCAACTGTAGCCAAGTACTGCTAAGGTACTAAGGAAATGCCAGATTGTGTTCTCTGTAATATTGTAGAGCAGTGGTTTATTAGGTTTATTAAGGTTTTATTAAGGTTTATTATTATTATTATTATGAAGGTTTATTAAGGCCATTGTGTTTTTAACATGTTTTAATGCTTTGTATTTTGTTTTGTTTAATCTGAACAAGCAAAAAAAAAAAGAGTTAGTGATCACTGTCGGCCTCTCTCGGTTTGTATCATCACTATTCTTTTTAAAACCTTACAAAGTAACTACAGCCCAGTCCATGCAGCAGTATATTAATGACTAACCTCGTATTGTGGATGGATTATCTCAGTTGTTCTCTTCACTGAATTTTGGTCCATTTACAGCGTCCTGCCATGTGATTGCATTTGTCCCTAACCATCAGGAACCCTCAAATTAACTTTTATCGAGTGGAAAAAAGTTAGGATTCATCTTCCAGCTTCACTGTGTTTATCTTATGCTAACCATAGCTGTGTAGTCAGCCACCATGCAGCACAAAGGTTTACCGCTCACTTGCAGAAGAAGCGGATCGCACTATCCAGGCAATAGTTTCTGACTCACCAACGGCATCTCCTGTGGCCCCCACCGATTCTCCCGGGGGCCTCCGACTCATCGATGATGGCTGGGATTGCGGCAGTTTTAAGGCCCAGTGAAACGAGCCCGCTAACACTCTGTAGTGGCCACGACCACTGGCGATAAGGAAAGGCTACACTTCATAGAGGACTCACTCTCGAGGAGACGTTTTCTGGTTGACTCCGGTTCCCAGAACAGCCTCTGGAACTCTCCTGTTGTTTTTGCATACCTCCACAATGCAAAGACGGAGTATACAGTCTTTAAAAAATTGGAGATTTCCCGTGTACCACCAGAGAGAGCCTGCGTACCACTAGTGGTACGCGTACCACAGTTTGAGAATCACTGTTGTAGTCTACTGCTGCACAACTTTGTTACAACGTGTTGCTTTAGGAAGCTAACTATTACTGAATTGAATTCAGATAAATTGTTTGTCTGCAGTGTGTCAGGCTGTCTGATCACCGAGGAAGGCTGTACTTCTCTGGCCTCAGTGCTGAGCTCCAACTCTTCCCCTCTCAGAGAGCTGGACCTGAGCTACAATGATCCAGGGGACTCAGGAATGAAGCTGCTGTTGGCTGGACTGAAGGATCCAAGCTGGAGACTGGACACTCTCAGGTATGGAGAGAATGACTATCCAGAGTTGGGACCAGGAAGCAGAGTTGCAGTCTTACACGCCTCTCTGCAGCTTCTCTCCTCCTGCTACTGGTACTACTCTTAGTACCATTGATGTTAAGTTAGACTCTTTTTCTCCAATTGATCTTTCTGAGTTAACTTCAATAATTACTTCCTCCAAACCATCAACGTGTCTTTTAGACCCCATTCCTACAAAACTGCTCAAAGAAATCCTGCCATTAATTAATTCTTCGATCTTAAATATGATCAACCTATCTCTAATAATCGGCTATGTACCACAGGCCTTCAAGTTGGCTGTAGTTAAACCTTTACTTAAAAAGCATCTCTAGACCCAGCAGTATTAGCTAATTATAGGCCAATCTCCAACCTTCCTTTCATATAAAACATCCTTGAAAGAGTAGTTGTCAAACAGCTAACAGATCATCTGCAGAGGAATGGCTTATTTGAAGAGTTTCAGTCAGGTTTCAGAGCTCATCACAGCACAGAAACAGCTTTAGTGAAGGTTACAAATGATCTTCTTATGGCCTCTGACAGTGGACTCATCTCTGTGCTTGTCCTGCTAGACCTTAGTGCAGCATTCGATACTGTTGACCATAATATCCTATTAGAGCGATTAGAACATGCTGTGGGTATTACAGGTACTGCGCTGCAGTGGTTTGTATCATATCTATCTAATAGACTCCAATTTGTACATGTAAATGGAGAGTCCTCTTCACACACTAAGGTCAATTATGGTGTTCCACAGGGTTCAGTGCTAGGACCGATTCTGTTTACATTATACATGCTTCCCTTAGGCAGCATCATTAGAAGACATAGCATAAATTTTCACTGCTATGCAGATGATACCCAGCTTTATCTGTCCATGAAGCCAGATAACACACACCAATGAGTTAAACTGCAGGAATGTCTTAAAGACATAAAGACCTGGATGGCCACTAACTTTCTGCTTCTTAATTCAGATAAAACTGAGGTTATTGTACTCGGCCCTGAAAATCTTAGAAATATGATATCTAACCAGATTCTTACTCTGGATGGCATTACCTTGGCCTCCAGTAACGCTGTGAGGAACCTTGGAGTCATTTTTGACCAGGACATGTCCTTCAACGCACATATTAAACAAATATGTAAGACTGCTTTCTTCCATTTGCGCAACACCTCTAAAGTTAGAAATATCCTGTCTCAGAGTGACGCTGAAAAACTAGTTCATGCATTTATTACTTCCAGGCTGGACTACTGTAATTCATTATTATCAGGATGTCCAAAAAACTCGCTGAAAAGCCTTCAGCTAATCCAAAATGCTGCAGCAAGAGTCCTGACAGGGACTAGAAAGAGAGAGCAGATTTATCCTGTTTTGCCTTCCCTTCATTGGCTTCCTGTTAATTCCAGAATTGAATTCAAAATCCTGCTCCTCACATACAAGGTCTTAAATAATCAGGCCCCATCTTTTCTTAATGACCTTGTAGCACCATATCACCCTATTAGAGCACTTCACTCTCACACTGCAGGCCTACTTGTTGTTCCTAGAGTATTTAAAAGTAGAATGGGAGGCGGAGCCTTCAGTTTTCAGGCCCCTCTTCTGTGGAACCAGCTTCCAGTTTGGATTCAGGAGACAGACACTATCTCAACTTTTAAGATTAGGCTTAAAACTTTCCTTTTTGCTAAAGCATATAGTTAGGGCTGGACCAGGTGACCCTGGATCTTCCCTTAGTTATGCTGCAATAGACGTAGGCTGCCGGAGATTCCCATGATGCATTGAGTTTTTCCTTTCCAGTCTAACTAACAGACCTCTCTGCATTGAATCATATCTGTTATTAACCTCCGTCTCTCTTCCACAGCATGTCTTTATCCTGTCTTCCTTCTCTCACCCCAACCGGTCACAGCAGATGGCCCCGGCCCTCCCTGAGCCTGGTTCTGCCGGAGGTTTCTTCCTGTTAAAAGGGAGTTTTTCCTTTCCACTGTCGCCAAAGTGCTTGCTCATAGGGGGTCATATGTTTGTTGGGGTTTTCTCTGTATCTATGAAGCGCCTTGAGGTGACTTTTGTTGTGATTTGGCGCTATATAAATAAAATTGAATTGAATTGAATGACTGATAAATGAGGAAGAGCTGGAATCATTTCCTGTGTCCTTCACTCACTTCATGTTTATTTCATGCATATGCAGATGACATGAATGCAGGGACAGTTCCAAGAACAGAAACACTAGACTAGCTTAATAATAAACAGATTTCAATGTCGGGGGTCTCCAAGGAGGCCAATCTCAGGAACATTAATGAAGACTGTCTCACCATTTATTCAACATTTGGACAGATATCTTTATGTTTAATGGTGCAGTCATTTAAAGGAAATTCCTCTTCCTTTCAACCTAATTACGATCAGGTTAATCTCCGTACAGAGGCAGGTCTAGGACATATTATAATGATAATAATACATTTTATTTAAAGCGCCTTTCAAGACACCCAAGGACACTTAACAATAGAATAAAACGCATAATAGAACAATGACAACACAGAAAAAAAGGGGGGAAAAAGCACAAAATAAAATAAAATAAACAAACAGTAGGTTCACAGTAAATATGAAAATTTGAATAAAGGGGTTTTGAGTAGGGATTTAAACTGGGGGTGACAACCAATGTTTGTTATATCTGTGGGTATAGAGTGCCACAGTCTGGGAGCAGTGCAGCTGAAAGCTCTGCTTCCCATGGTGGTGAAGCGAAAAGAAGGCACAGCAAGCTGGATAGAAGAAGAGGATCAAATTGAGTGGGCAGAAGAGATGGTGCTTAACAGGTCAGAAAGGTAAGGAGGAGCAAGGTTATGAAGGGCCTTGAAGGTGAGCAGAAGAAGTTTGTACACTATGTGGAATTTCACAGGGAGCCAGTGAAGTTCCTGAAGAACAGGAGTGATGTGCTGGTAGCAGGGGGTTCTGGTAATAATGCGGGCAGCAGAGTTTTGAGCCACTTGAAGCTTATGGAGGGATTTTTGCGGGAGACTGTGCAAGAGAGAATTACAATAGTCAATATGGAGGTAACGAGACTAGGGACAAGAATGGACATAGACTGGGTGGAAAGAGAAGGATGTAATCTTTTAATGTTGCATAGTTGGAAGTAGGCAGAACAGGTGAGATTATTGATGTGAGGTTTATAGGATAGTGAACTGTCTAGGATGACACCAAGGCTCTAATCCTGAGGTGAAGGGAAAACTGGAGTTTTCAATAGTGAGCGAGAAATGATTTGCCTTCAGTAGGTTGGATTTAGTGTCAATAAGGAGGATTTCAGTTTTATGCTGAATAAGCTTGAGAAAATTAGAGCTGAACCAGGATTTTAATTCAGATTCTGTAAGAAAAGAAGTTGGGAGGGATGAATCAGGCCTGCAGGAGAGATATAACTGGGTGTCATCAACAAAACAGTGAAAATGAAGATCAAATTTGTGGAAAATGGTACCAAGAGGAAGGATGTATATTATGAAGAGAAGAGGGCCTAAGACTGAATCTTGAGGTACACCAGTAGTGACTGGGAGGAGACGAGAGCAGAATGATTTGAGTTGAATAAATTGGGAGCGGTCAAGGAGATATGATTGGAATCAAGTGAGAGCTGTGTCGGAGATACCAAGATGAGAAAGTCTGATTAGAAGGACGCAGTGGAATAGAATGGAATAGAATAAACCTTTATTATCCCACGGATGAGAAATTTTTGTGTTACAAAGTTGTTACAGCAAGGGAAAATAAAATATAAAAGGAAGACACAGGGTGATCCTATAAACATAAGCAACCAAAGTTTATATATGGTAACAAAGTACAGAATATGTATAGAAAAACTGAAAAAGTGTTACGGAGATATGTATAAAATGTACAGTAAACAAACAAGCTGGTGAGTAAGATGACCAAAAGACTGTTAACCTGCATTATAGAGTCTGACAACTGCTGGCAAGAATGACCTGCAGTAGCGCTCCTTCCAACAATGTGGGTGTAAAAGTCTACTGCTGAACGAGCTGCTCAGTGCTCGTACAGTCTCATGCAGGGGGTGGGAGGTGTTGTCCATAATGGATGTTAGCTTAGACAACATCCTCTCCTCCCCAACCTGCTCGATGGACTTCAGCGGACAGTCCAGCACAGAGCTGGCCCTTCCGACCAGTTTGTTGAGTTTCCCCCTGTCCTTCCTTGCTATTCCACCACTCCAGCAGACCACAGCATAGAAAATAGCAGACGCCACCACAGTGTCATAAAATGTCCTTAGGAGTGTCCTGTTAACCCCAAAGGATCTCAGCCGCCGTAGCAGGTGGAGACGACTTAGACCCTTTTTGTAAAGTGCATTTCTGTTTGTGGACCAGTCCAGTTTGTTATTGAGACCCAGGTATTTGTACTCCTCCACCCTTTCAATGTCCAAACCCTGGGGGGTGGCTTCTTGCTGAAGTTAATCACCCACTCCTTCATCTTGCTGGCATTGATGCAAAGATGGTTCTGTTTGCACCAGCTGACTAAGTCCTTGATGACCCCCCTAACCCATAATGGCAGTGTTGTCTGAGAACTTCTGGAGGTGGCAAATGTCAGTGTTATAACTGAAGTCCACGGTGTACAGGGTGAAGAAGAAAGGGGCGAGTATTGTTCCTTGTGGGGCCCCCGTGCTACAGACTACCACCTCAGATACACAGTCCCACAGCCTCACATACTGGGGTCTCCTGGTGAGGTAGTCAATAATCCACGAGGACAGCTGATGGTCCACTCCCGCTTCCTGCATCTTCTCCCTTAGCACTGAGGGTTGGATTGTATTGAAGGCACTGGAGAAATCAAAAAACATGACTCTCACAGTGCACTGCAGTTAAGTCACAACATAAACAGGTTTCAGGTGGCATTAAAACACATGAAACCAACACTGCATTCACTCAGAGGTCAGAGGTCATGTACAGTAACCACACTGACACAAAAAAGAAGAAAAACAGCTGGGAGCAAAGGCAGGGAGGTGTCCTTTCCAGCTAACCAGAGGAGGAATATAAAGATAATGAAGGTCACAGTTTGAATCAGTCATATTTCCTTCAATACTGTGGTGTACTGACAGATCCAGGATCAGTCCAAATCATCAGCAGTTTTATCCACGTATGGGTTGATGTGTATTTGTGGAAATGTTGGACTGTTCCTTTATCAGTGTGTAACAGTATGTGTATGTGAGCCATGTAATGTCCATGTGTGCATGCTGACTGTGCTGCTCTGACCCCCCTCCTCCTTTCAGGGTGGAGCCTGCTGGAGTCCGATGGTTGAGACCAGGTCTGAGGAAGTGTAAGTGTGTTTTTAAAGGGATTCATGAAAACAAAGCAGCACACATTCAACCATCTTCATCATGTCAGGAGTCATCATCAAAGTGTCAATCAATGAACAGATGATGGATCAATAACTGCAGCTGGATTGTGTTTGTTCTTTCCATCAGATTCCTGTCAACTCACAATTGAAGCAAACACAGTGAACACAAACCTCAAACTGTCTGACAACAACAGGAAGGTCAAACATGTGGAGGTTCAGTCATATCCTGATCATCCAGACAGATTTGATTTTTTTTTTTCAGCTGCTGTGTAGAGATGGTCTAAGTGGTCGCTGTTACTGGGAGGTCGAGTGGAGAGGAAACATTCATGTATCAGTGAGTTCCAGAGGAATCAGAAGGAAAGGAGACAGTGATGACTGTGTGTTTGGACGGAATGATCAGTCCTGGTGTCTGTACTGCACTAATAATGGTCCTCGATCTGTCAGGCACAATAAAAGATACACATCCATCCCCTCCTCCTCCTCCTCCTCTGTCTCTAACAGAGTAGCAGTGTATGTGGACTGTCCTGCTGGCACTCTGTCCTTCTACAGAGTCTCCTCTGACACTCTGATCCACCTCCACACCTTCAACACCACATTCACTCAAACTCTTTATCCTGGATTTAGAATCAGTTCTGCTTCCTCAGTGTCCCTGTGCTGAGTGGAGTGTAAAGAGTGTCTCCTGTTAGAGAAACACTCTGACTGTTGAACAGATAGTTCAGTCTGTACATGTCTGTCTCTTTCACTCACAAACACATTTTCAGATTCATGGATTCAATCAGTTGATGTTTGAAACTCTTCTAAATGATTCCTTGTAAACTTCTTCCTCTTCAGTCACAAACAAATAGGAAGTGATGTCACATGTTGTTTTTCTGCCTTTTTCCACTCAAAGTTTCACAGTGAATATCAGTTTCATTCATTGTTGGAAGCTCATCATTTGAAAATGTTTTGGCCATATAAGCTGAAGTGTATGCTCAATATTGCTAATGCCATTATAACCATAAAATGATTGTACTGAGGTACCATAATGAATGTTGCTATATAATTAATAACAACAGCTTTAATCATTTGAAACTAGTCTTGTCTTTGTCAGGCACATTGTGAACAAGAATGTGGTGCAGGATGTTGGTAACAGATTGGTTATAATATTCTTAGAAACGTGTGCATAGCACTGCATATGTTGTCTATCACTTTAGTTTTTATGAAACATGAAAACTGTCAGCTGTTTCAGCTGCTCAATAATTCCGTGTGATGCACATTTATACTCTTGTCTAAAATTAAATCTGGTGAGCAGTGTTTCGGGTCATTGTCTTGTTGAAAAATCCAGCCCCAGCTTAGCTTCAGCTTTGTCACTGATTCCTGGACATTGGTCTGCTGATACCGAGTGGAATCCATGTGTCCCTCAACTTTGACAAGATTCCCAGTCCCTGCACTGGCCACACAGCCCCACAGCATGATGGAACCACCACCATATTTTACTGTAGGTAGCAGGTGTTTTTCTTGGAATGCTGTGTTCTTTTTCCTCCATGCATAACGCCCCAAATAACTAAATTTTAGTTTCATCAGTCCACAGCACCTTATTCCAGAATGAAGCTGGCTTGTCCAAATGTGCTTTAGCAAACCTCAAATGGCTCTGTTTGTGCTGTGGGTGGAGAAAAGGCTTCCTTTGCATCACTCTCGCATACAGCATCTCATTGTGTAAAGTGCGCCGAATGGTTGAACGATGCACAGTGACTCCATCTGCTGCAAGATGATGTTGTAGGTCTTTGGTGCTGGTCTGTGGGTCGACTCTGACTGTTCTCACCGTCGCTTCTGTCTATCTGAGATTTTTCTTGGTCTGCCAATTCGAGCCTATGTTTCCAAACCAACTTCATTCTAAGCCAAAGACTAGAAAATATGGTGAAGCATATCTTCCCTTTGGCTTCACCTGCACAAGTGCCAAGGTAGGTCTCCCCTGCAGAATTAAACCAATTGGTTTTCCCTTCGTGGGGAGCACGGGCTGGGTTCTTCAAATCACGGACAAACAGAATCCCACATTCTTGATTTTTAGTTCACAAACACTTCTTGTAATGACTAACTACTCCTGACGTTTTGGAGATGTTAGCTCTTTATACAGTAAAGTTACAGCGGGATACAAATAATATCAGGCTGATCCTGCCACGATTTGTTCCCCTGGTTCAAATCACGGACAAACAGGAACCCACAGTTGTTTATGTTTTTAAAGCCATTTTGCACAGAGAGGCATTTTTTGAAAAATGTATTGATAGCAATGTTGAACATTATTACACAGGAAAAAAACAACTACATGTAAAGTAATTACACCGTGACGCCTCTGCCTTTGTAAATAGAGGGACATTAACTGCGTGTGTATGTAAGTGTGTAAACCTGCAGATAGAGACAAAATACTGTTAATCTGAATATCTGCCATTCTGCAATTCATCTCATATAAACAATAATGTGGCGCACAGCATAATGTGAAAAAAGGTGCATACCTCTGACGTTGCATGACCAACTCTGTATTCCTCGTTAAAAAATCTCCGTTGCTGGTGATTTGAAACGCCGTTTACGTGTGGACGAAAGGTCCAACACATAGAAACACCTGCGTTTTCAAAAATACCCGTGTAGGTGTGGACGCAGCGTAAAAGAGTTAGTAGTTTATTTTATTACTACCTGTAATTTATTGCAGATTACTTGTATTTAGTTGTTTACTAAATATTTGAGGTGTGAAAAAAAAACGCAATGGAGCAAAATATGGGTGTGTGTGGTTGGAGGATGTATTTGCGCGTGCATGTGCGGGCACGGGGGGTGGGTGGGGGGGGGGGGGGGTGGAGTTGTTTTGAGACCCCCGTGTTGCTACTCTTCAGAGAAATTTAAAAGAGGAGGGATTCACTGGATTCACCTGTGTATGTAGGTCAGGGGTCACTGAGCTTACCAATCCAATTTGAGTTCCAATAATTAGTTCTAGAGGTTTTGAAATCAATAAAATGACAACAGTGCCCAATTTTATGCACCTGCCTGATTTTGTTTAAACAATTATTGCACACTTTCTGTAAATCTATTCAACTTCATTTCACTTCTCAAATATCACTGTGTGTGTCTCCTATATGATATATTTAACTGACAGTTTTTATTGTAGCAACCAACGATTTATACAGGAAAATAATGACTATTAACAATGTTGCCCAAACTTTTGCTTCCCACTGTATATCCTGTCACGCCTGACACCCATCAGTGATCTGATGATTCCTGCTCTGACATGAAGGCCTGGTACACCGAACAAAGAAGCTAATCATCTCATATATCCCTCTAAAGAATCTCTTTCCCATTTGACATCTTTACTTCACTTCTTTCTTTTGCTGTAACGCTACAAGCCACATAAACTGGAGTTGGATGATCTCTTTTAATGGGAGCACACTGACTGTGAAATGGAAAGAAGGATTTTAGGAATTCTTTATTTCTATCTCATCTTATTCAAGTCTGACACAGTGAATCAAACTGCTCTATCTTTGCTACATGTCACATTTTCATGGGTCTCCTCCCAAATCTCAGCGACATCGACCTATAATTCAGTAATATCTCATTATTATAAAAAAGGTGTGACAGTTAAAAAGATGGATGTGTCAAATTCAGTATCATTAGTGGTGGGGCAGTCTGTGGAGGCGGAGCAGTTATAGCTCCAAAAAGAAGTTTTCTTCCCACGCACAGCGGACACTAATGTTTTTGTCACTTTTTATGGAATCAAACTCAAAGTAAGATCAGTGCTTCCACGCTTTAAACGCTGCACGCTCATACTCTCTCCCGCACTCGATATATTATCCATTGTTGATCTGCACACAGCTGTTGTCACGAACATCGCACTCACTTACGTCACTGTCATGAGACATTCTCGCAAATAAAATCACGGTTTTAGTAACGCAGTAATGCAGCGTTCCTACGGGAAAGTAACGGTAATCTAATCACCGTTTTTGCAATAGTAATCCCTTACTTTACTCGTTACTTGAAAAAAGTAATCGGATTACAGTTACGCGGTACAAGTGACGCGTTACTGCCCATCTCTGGTTCTGACATTTATCACACAGTTAGAACAAATGTCTGCTGATGACTTCATCTCATGAAATGACTGATAGATGTCAATTCATTGATCAGCTGAGCTGCTGCTGCTGATCTTCATCGTGCACAGAAACATTCAGCTTGTTTCAATCAGTAAATAACTCCCACTACTCTCAGTTTGAACTGTTCCCACTCAAAATGCTGTGAGAACAATGATCATTGTAGAACTTCACAAACATCACGTGTTGTTTTCCACATGTAAGATCAGCAAACATACAGAAACTTCCTGTTGCCACACACGGCCTCTAAAATCTCTTCCACGGTTTCTGTCTGAAGTCCACTCTCTGTGTCAGATCCACAGGAAACAACCAGATCTTATTAACATGGTTTTCAATGTGTCTCCTTACAAAAAGTCCAACCAATGAACAAATGTGAATATTTGTGGAGGCCGAACAAAAGCATGACACATTTCTCTGTTTCTATAAACTGGTGTCAAACACAAATATGAAGAGTTTCATTGACAAACTCCAAAATGCCCCCGCAGTGAATCAAAGGGAAATCCTACAGTGTGGCCAGAGAATCTTAATGGCTCCAACATCAACACATCCACAATGTTGCATCCAGTTCTACCTCACAGAGTTACTAAGACACACCCTCTGCCAGCATTACAACAGCTCCACCTGCTTCACCTGCCTCCTCAGCAAGGAGTCAATCAAACACAGCTAGTTGAGTCATTTCTTGTGTGAGTCTAAAGTGAATCTAGTATTTGAAAGTCCACTTCCTGTATTTGTTGTTGAAGACTTCTTCAGCTTCTTCTCAAGGACATCAGCTGCTTGTTTGGCAGCAGAGGCAGTTAAGAAGCTTCCTGAAAAACACTGAACAGTGAGTTCACTGTGGCATATGACAAATTCAGCTTTCTATGTGCAAATGTGTCTGTGTCAACCTTTCGAATGCTGTTGAATCCAAAACATCAGCGGCTCCTTGGCTGCTCACTTCATGCATTTCTGTCTTTGTGACAGTCCAATGACATCACAGCTGTTTCATCACAGCATCTGGCTGTGGTAACAAATGAGTCCCTGTTTGTGTTCAAATTGTGTGCATGTTTTAGACGTGTGTCACATGTAGAAACACAACAATCCCACAATGACACAAAGATGTGTTTGACACAACTGTGCAGCTGTAAATTGTTTCTAATGATTCATTGAAGCTCTTCTAACATTCTGGAGACGATCAGTACATGAATCTGTTCAACACGACAACAATTTGACTTCAATGTGAACGTTTGCCATTAAATAACCTTCTTCATCCAGCTGACAAGCATCCTTCATTCTATGATATTAACAGTTCCTCCTTTTGATGACAAACCTCTGACATGATCTGCTTGAGGAGCTTTTTCATGTGAAGCTCTCTGAGCTCAGGGCTAAGTTGCTGTGTTTCATCTTTAAGAGCTGCTGCCTCCTCGCCGGACTTGTTCTTCTCTTCTTCTCCTAATGACACCATTTCTGCTTCATATCTTTCACTGGACATACAAACAGATTAAGAGTATATCTACTGCTGTTCACTGTTTGTGTCAATATGGAGAAATATGAAAAGACAAACACAGCACACACTGTAAAAACTGTGATTTGGGTTAATTAGTATCTAATAGGAAAGTGATACTCAGTAAAAACATGTATGTGTTGTTTTAATTAAATCTAAGCAAAATTAAACATTTTTGAGATGTTCAGTTATTTAAATTTACACAATTTTGTTTGGGGTAAATTAAGCAATAGTTTGTTGAGCATATTTAACAAAAATGTATGAGTACCGTGAAAAATGAAGAAATCTAATAGATTTAACTAATGAAAGCATTTTCATTTCAATCATTCTACACTTCCGCCTGTAGTCCTTGTGCCACGTGCAGGACACACACGCTTCAGCAGTGGATGATCTCCATTTTGTCCGAGGTAAGATTATCTTAATTTGTACGAATATACGACACGTTTTAAACAGTAACGTATAGCAGTTTTGAGTAAAAGTTCTAAACAGTATGATACGTCAAAATTAGATTAATAATGACTAGGGATGGGTATTGATAAGATTTTCACGATTCCGATTCCATTTTCGATTCTGTTCAACGATTCGATTCTTTATCGATTCTCTTATCGATTCTTTAAAAAAAAAAAGGAGAACACTAAGGTCGATTAGCTTAGAACTTTGTTTTATATCTTCTCTTTGAACAAGGTAGAAATTTAGGAGTAACATGGCCTTACAAACCCAACAGTGAGATCTTAAGAGATCCAGCCTACGGCTCTTCAATGGGGTGTCACAGAGTCCCCAGGAAAAAAAATTGTAAATGTAAAATATTAAAATAAATATTCTTCTGTAGCAATAACAAAGTATAACATAAATTGTTCTGTGGCAATTACACAAGAATATCCAGTAATGTTCCTGCCTACAATTAAACACATTCACTTACCGAAAATTGGGGGCATCTGCTGCGGCAGCCTTTGACCACAATCTTAGTCACTGCTCGGTGACATTCGTCTATCCTGGCCTGAAAGGAGACGCTACCGGTAGACTGCAGCGAGAACTGCCAGCATCTGAGCCAGACTCTGTCTCTCTCATCATGGTCACCTAAATGCACAGTAATGGCAGGTTTTGTAATAAGGCAGATCGCGCTAACATAATATGCACTGTTAGTTGATTATTTACCTGCCACATTAACGGGAGAGGACGTGCAAACATTACCGCTACTGCTGGGTTGAGATTCACGAGTCCGGAGCGGAATTAAAAACACGACATTCATTTAAGGTCATCGCGTGTTTCAGGCCCACACCAACATGCACATAGAGAGTCATGGAAAGTACGCACGTTCACTCCCGCACGTATTAAGAACAGGGAGGTCGTCTCAGGACAATCTCTCGGTTGGACACACAGTCTCACAAAATTGCACAACATATCACACACTTGTTTGTCTCGAAAGTAGTATTGGATGCCTATATAAGGAGAACTTTGGAACTGTTATCATTTCCAGTAAGATCTAGCTGTGATGTCATCAGGGTAATATAAGGATGGGGAGCGGTCTGCTCGAGGAAGATTGTAAGATTGTTGTTGCAAGTTTCTTCCCACACTCTGCGCAAGTGTGTAAATAAAGATCACTATTTTTGGCACCTACCTGGATTCAGTCTGCTTACTTCTCTTACCCAAATCGAACAAGTTGTCAACAATTCTTGGTGCCGAAAACCCGGTTGGGGAAGAGAGGAGCGTGCGGCTTGGAGGTGCCAAAGGGACGGAAGGCCAGCAGCTTATCTGAGTGACACGCCAGGCGAAGTAGAAGGTGAGTGCCACCTGTTGATTTTTATCCAAAGGCGCTAAATTGGAAGTTAAAACTAAATTTAATAATATTCACTCAGTATAGGCTTCTGGTGTCTGTCCATAGTGATCTTGGGGTAATTAGTGCTAAAAGCAGGGAATATTGGACTGACTAAATTTATTGCTGTTTATTTTGGGGGTGAATTTTGAGTTAAGAGGTTATGTGTTTAAGTCAATACGGTGTGTGTTTAAAGTGATGTGGGTTGACTGGGGAGGCCAGCCAGCCAACCAGTAGTTTAGGGTATTCGGTCTGATTGATCAGCAGAACGCGGTTCGGGCGTCGAAATAACCGCGGACTAAGACCCGGGAGTGATGCTTATAATACACTTGAATAAATTGTCTTAGGACTGGGGCGCGGCCCCTAAGAGCGCAGTTGCTCAGCGTGTGGCGGCGACCCCTGATCGTGGACGCACGGTCAGGTTAAAAGCTCGGGTGGTACCCGGGGGATTTCGAGCCCCCCTTAAAAACTAAAGTGATCAAGGGGATCACTTTCCTTACTGCGCTGTTTGAGTGACAGGGTGCGACCCGGCTGTGACTATTTAACGTCGGGGACTTGTGAACTTTAAGTAAAGCCAAAAGCGTAAACTGTGATATTTCACGTGGCTGGTGGAGGTCCTTGTTGCCTGGCGGGAAGCAGTTATAAATTAAGTAGGGCTTAGGAATCTGACCGCTCTCGGCGGGGGCGTCCTCGAAGCGGGTTTAATTGATTAGCAAGGCACGGCCCTGGGCTGAAAGATGCTTTTAAATTAGTCAAAAAACTTAGGAATATCGGTAGAGAAATAAAGAAGATAAGCTGTTCTGGCATATGGTGTTTTCATACGTTTATATGGGCCCATGTGTAAATAATGTGTAAATAAAGTGTAAATTAGTGGTATAAACTGTCTGTTGAATTTCTCCTGTGTGGTTGCAGAGTGAAAAAAGGAAAACTCTTTTCTTTTCTCTCTCTGAGAGGAGGAGAGGGGGCTCTGTGGGGAGCTCTGTGTGTGTGTGTACTTGCTGGCTTTGTTCCATCTCCCTACTTCTCCATTTCTCTGCTTCTCAGTTTCCTTTTTGGGTAGGTGAAGGTGTGTTTCAGAAGTGTGGTTAAAGGATTTCAGTATATTAAATAAACTAAATCTTGTAGTCTTGTGTTTGTGATTTCCTAGTGTATATAAAGTCTTTTAAAGATCGGTTGAGTCTCTCGCTATAAGGAGGGAAACGGCGTGCATAGTAGATTGATTGGATTATTCTCATGTGTGAAAACTTTGTAGTTGTTAGGGAAGTGAATGTGAGAGTGAGTTTTTGCTGGCTTTGGGTGCTTAAATTGTTGCAGTAGACGTTTGTGAAGTTTTGTCTTGAAAGGAGCATTAGAGAGTGTGTGTGTGTGTGTGTGTATGTGTGTCTGTGGGCGGTCTCTCCCCGGCTAGAGCCTAGCGGAGGTTAAGCTTGACCAGCTTGTGGGATTCTGACTGCCGAAAGGGGAACTACAGTGAGGCAACCCCAAAGGGAGGAGCCTAAGAGCGGCCATTTTGGTAAAGGTAAGTGAGGTCGAAAAGCAAAATGGCTGAAGAGGAAAAGGTGACCCCTGATGGGGGAAAGAGATACAAGCCACTGAAGGAGCAAATACAGCAATTGAAGAAAGCAATTAAAATTACTGCTGAGGGGACTTCAAAGGAGATTGCCCGCCAGTGTCAAGATCTGGAAAGAGAAGTGAAGGAATTATGTGAAAATCAACAGAAGACGTTGGAGGACAGAATCCCTCTTCACTCCATCTTCCAAGTTGAAGGTGAGAAATGTGAGAAGAGGATCAAAGAGCTTGAAGAGGAACACTTGGGACGTTTTCAAGGGAGAAAAGTGAAGGCAGAGAAGAAGCTCATGATTGGAAAACAAAATAAGTATTGCTGTCAGGGTCCTGGGTCTGGGCGGCCCAGGATCCCTGGGCAGTCATGGACTGGTGACATTATATGTATTTTTGGTGTTGCTGCTGCTCTTTCTCCGTGTGTGTGTGTGTGTGTGTATGAACACTGGTTTGCAGGCGCCTTTGGGCCTGGTGGGTGTGGCCCTGCTGGGGGACTGGCCACACCCGAAGCCACGCACCTGCGGCTGATCAGGCCTCGTCGGGGGAGCTACTTAAGAGAGTCTTGGAGCTCCCACCGGCGCGGGATCATTGCTTGAGACTCCACGTTAGTCATCCAGTTTAGGTTTTGTCGTTAAGTGCATGCCTGCCATTGTTTAGTGTCCTGACAGCTGCCGCTATTGTTTCCCGCAGGAGGAGCGTGGAAGGCCAGAAGAGCAGCGAGCACCGGGAGTGCAGACACGAGAGCAGAGAGCACCAGGAGGACACGACACGGGAGTCTGGGGAGAACACGGGGATTTATTGTTGTTTTGTACCACACTGTAAATAAACGCACTGTTCGCACACAGAGCACCGCGCCTGGGTCCTCCTTCCCTACACCCCCCACGGTCTGCCATGCCAAACCGTGACAGAATGATCCCGCCAAGCATGGACCCAGCGGTCTCTGAGGAGAGGCTCAGGAGGGAGGTGATGGACAAGGTTTACCGCCTATGCGAGTTGTGGTGGGAGAAGCCCGCGGAAGGTTTGCGTCACGCCGTGGAGAGGCGGCTGCAGGAGACGCTTGTTAAATTCCCCTGGCTGATGGACTCCCTTAATCCAGTTGTCCTGGACTTCCTGCTTTCCACCCTCCACCTCCACTCTCCTCCTCAGGCTGCTCACCGGCCCGGACAGCTGGTGGTTTCACAGCCTGAGACGCCGGCCCCGACGTCTACACGGAAACGACGTTCGCGCCGCCGGCGTTCCTCACCGCAGCCTGATCCACGGACATCTCAAGAGCCGGCTGTGGTGAGTAGTACGGACTATTTTCCATTTCCCTCACCATCTGTGTTTGTGTCTGCAGTGGACAAGCCGACAGCGCAGGTAACATCACCTCGGTCAGAGGTCTCCACACCACTCGCTGCTTCACCATCTGCAGCTGTAGCACCGCCGTCGTCTCATCTGCCTGCAGCCGCCATTCTGCCATCTTTTTCACCGGCTGCTATGTCGCCACCCGGACCTGCCCAGCCTGAGCCGGAGGAGCTCGCGCTGCCCGAGCAGGAGCCCAGCAAGCCAGAGGAGCTCGCGCTGCCCGAGCAGGAGCTCAGCGAGCCGGAGGAGCTCGCGCCGCTGCCGGGGGAGCTCAGCGAGCCGGTGGAGCCAGCGCCGCTGCCGGAGGAGCTCAGCGAGCCGGTGGAGCCGGTGGAGCCAGCGCCGCTGCCGGAGGAGCTCAGCGAGCCGGAGCAGGAGCAGCTCAGCAAGCCACCAGCTGAGGAGCCAGCGCCGCTGCTGGAGGACCTCAACGAGCCGGAGCGACCGGCGTTGCCAGCAGAGGAGCTCGGCGAGCGGGAGGAGCCTGCGCCGCAGCCGGGGGAGCTCGGCGAGCCGGAGATCGGCGAGCGGGAGGAGCTCAGCGAGCCTGTGGATCCCGCGCTGACACCGGAGGGGCTCGGCGAGCCGGAGCTGGAGATCGGCGAGCGGGAGGAGCTCAGGGAGCCTGTGGAGCCCGCGCTGCCACCGGAGGAGCTCGGCGGTCTGGAGGGACTTGCTCAGCCAGAACTGGAGGTCAGCGAGTCAGAGGGACCTCCACGTCTAGCGCGCCCTCCACGCCGCCCACGTCTAGCGCGTCCACGTCAGCGACCGGCGCTTCATAGGCCATGTGCCACTCCTCGCTGTTGCTCACCGGAGCAGTGCCGTTGCCGTCGGACCCGGGGCAAGCCGCCGGAGGAGCTGCGCCGCCGCCACCGGACCCTGGGTAGGCCGCCGGAGGGGCAGCGCCGCCGCCACCGGACCCGGGGCAAGCCGCCGGAGGGGCAGCGCCGCCGCCACCGGACCCGGGGCAAGCCGCCGGAGGGGCAGCGCCGCCGCCACCGGACCCGGGGCAGGCCGCCGGAACCGTTTCGCCGCTACTGCCGGACCTGGGGCAAGCCGCCGGAGGGGCAGCGCCGCCGCCACCGGACCCGGGGCAGGCCGCCGGAACCGTTTCGCCGCTACTGCCGGACCTGTGGCAGGCCGCCGGAGGTACAGCGCCGCCACCTCTGGACGCGTGGCAAGCCACCGGAGCTGCAACGCTGCCCCCACTGGACTCGAGGTCGGCCGCCTGAAGCGTCCTACTGCCGTCACGGGACCCGAGGTAGGCCTCCTGAACTCTTGTGTTGTAATGATGGGCCGCCTGAGACTGTTTTGTGGCGTTTTTCTTTTTTGCTCCGCTGCGGGATGCGCGGTCGGACTTTGGGACTGTGACCTTGGGGGGGGGGTTGTTCTTTTGTGGTTTTTGCTTGTTTCGGTTCTGGCCCTCCGTCCCGGACCCCCGCCACCCGCCCTGGGTTGGTTGTACTGTAATTTTTGTTTGTGTTTTTTTTTTTTTGTTTTGGGTCGTCGGGAGCCGACCCTTAGAGGGGGGGTACTGTCAGGGTCCTGGGTCTGGGCGGCCCAGGATCCCTGGGCAGTCATGGACTGGTGACATTATATGTATTTTTGGTGTTGCTGCTGCTCTTTCTCCGTGTGTGTGTGTGTGTGTGTATGAACACTGGTTTGCAGGCGCCTTTGGGCCTGGTGGGTGTGGCCCTGCTGGGGGACTGGCCACACCCGAAGCCACGCACCTGCGGCTGATCAGGCCTCGTCGGGGGAGCTACTTAAGAGAGTCTTGGAGCTCCCACCGGCGCGGGATCATTGCTTGAGACTCCACGTTAGTCATCCAGTTTAGGTTTTGTCGTTAAGTGCATGCCTGCCATTGTTTAGTGTCCTGACAGCTGCCGCTATTGTTTCCCGCAGGAGGAGCGTGGAAGGCCAGAAGAGCAGCGAGCACCGGGAGTGCAGACACGAGAGCAGAGAGCACCAGGAGGACACGACACGGGAGTCTGGGGAGAACACGGGGATTTATTGTTGTTTTGTACCACACTGTAAATAAACGCACTGTTCGCACACAGAGCACCGCGCCTGGGTCCTCCTTCCCTACACCCCCCACGGTCTGCCATGCCAAACCGTGACAATTGCAAGCTTATGATTGTCTCCCAAGGCGTTTCTCACTGGATGCAAGAGGAAGTGAACGACACCAAACCAGTCTTAATAAAAGAAGCCGAGGCTGAGGGAATATTATATCCCAGCCTGAAGGAATTCCTGAGTGCCCCACCCCCTCCTTATATCTGTCCAGTGGTGACTTTGGAGGGTGGCACCCTGTGGGGGCCGGGAGGAAAAACAGGAACAGTTAAAGGAGGAATTGTGGAAGTACAGGAGAATCCTATACCATCGACATCTGCTCGGGGCATAGAGGAGGCAGACACAAGAGTGGCGCAGCCTCAATCAGTGGCACCTACACAAAAAGTGATGCAGCCTCAATCAGTGGCAGCTGCATCAGAGGTGAGTCAGCCCCACCCAGCTGCTGGGACATCACAAGGAATCACTACACGGGGGGTGATCTTGATCCCTCCCTCTCTTTTCAGCCCAGATGGAGCTACAGAAGAAGCTCAACCTGTGGCTTCCACGAGTACAGGTCAGGTGACACCGCAACAGCCCAGCCAGGGAAATGCATCCCAGGAGGTCTGGACTTCAGAGGAAGATTCACCTTCACTGCAGTTTCAGAGGCAGCCATTAAAGGCGAGCCAAAAAACCAGTCAGAGGTCAAAGGTTGACAACCCTGAGGAAGAACAGTGGCAGGGCCATGTTGTTGGGAAAATATCTGACAACCGGGAGGCCGTGATAAAGTTGGAACAGACCTTGAAAAGACTGGAGGAAGAAGGCGTAGCAACACCACGGCTATTAGCACAAACGCTTGAGGCATTGGAAAAGGACTTGGCGACCTCTATAAGACAATCACGAAAATCTAGAGAAGTATCGAACCTGGAAATGGGAGGACTCGCCCCAAAGTTTCAGGGTCTCCCAGGAGTGAAGACGCTTCGCTCTGGGAGGGTTCTGGAAGAAGTAAGAGACAAAAGACCGTCGATCTTTGAAAAGAATCGGAAGCAGAACGTTGCATTGCAAACCGGAGAAGGGCAGTGTGACATAGAGGAGGAATTGCCCCTCACTATGCCTTTACTGACGGGTTTACAGGGCGAACCAGTCTACCATCCCTATAATATCAGAGATCTTGAGGCTCTGGTGAAGCAGCTGCCCCCGATCACAGAGGGAGGAGCGGCTTGGTTGAGAAGACTAGGAAGTCTTACAGAAGGAGAAGAACTTGCCCTGGGAGATTTTCGTGCTATCGGTGGGAGGACCTTCAGAGGTGGAGGCCTCGCAGACGTGGAAGAGATAGCAAGAACTGTATGCCAACCAAACGATGTCCCCTATGCAAGGGTGCGAAATGCTCTCTCTGATGCAGTGCGTGAGAAGTATCCGACCCATAATATTGGCACTACACCTAGGATTGTTTGGAGCCCAGAACATTCCCCTAGAGAGTTTATAGAGCACGCAAAAGAACAGTGGATTCTCCAAACTGGAGAGCATCCTGGGCAAGATGGGGAACCTCGGGCGTGGTTCCGATGTGCGGTGTTAGCAGGTCTGCCAGAACGAGTGAGAGCAGATCTACAGAAGAATCCAGACTTTGCGGTGGCGGATTCAGCAAAATGGGAGAGGCATATCATACATCGACTTGAGCTGGAAAGAGACGAGGTGAACAAGAAAAAACAGGAGCTGGAGGAGGCGCAAGGGCAGTTAGTAAAATTGAAATTGGCTGAGGCGAGAGAAAAACTAAACGAAAAGAAAAAGGAAAACAAAGATGGAGCTAAGAAGATGCTGGTGGCGCAGCCACAGGGCAATCCGGAGCCTGATTGGCCAGATTTGGATCCGGTTCTGTACCCTGATGACCGATGGCCCGCCAATGGACCAAGGCAAGGAAGACCCGCGGGGAATTGGGGGGCTACTAGGTCGTTGAGGGGGCGTGGTGGATCTCAAAGAGGAGGCGGACCAAGGGGCCGTGGTCTGGGGGGACCTATGCTGGACCCGAATGTATGCAGAAGGTGTGGAGGACGAGGACATTGGGTTCGTGATTGTCCTACACCACGACAGCTAGAACTTGGTTATCCATCTCCACCCCAGGCACAGGGAGCTCTTCGAGGCAGAGTGGTCCAGACAAGGGGACATCAAGCTCCAAACCCAGGCATGGCGCCGGTGGCTCAGTATCCCCTGGCCTACTGGGGCGGAGAGGAGGAGCTGTACTGACGGGACCCACAGAGACAAGACGACATGGGAATGGCAGATCCGATGTTGTCAATGAGTGTGGAAGGGACTGAAATGACCTTCCTTGTGGACACTGGAGCTACTTACTCAACGCTGAGACAAAGACCAAGCAGTGTCACACTTTCCGAACACACGGTTAGTGTGGTGGGTTTCTCTGGGGTTCCAATGACTCTGCCAATAACCAATCCAGCCCGGACGGTGCTGGGAAATCAGACATTGAAGCACAGCTATGTGGTGTCTCCTCAGGTGCCAGTGAATTTGATGGGCAGGGACCTGCTCATTAAATTGGGAGCCACTGTCATGTGCTCAGCTGATGGATTAACAGTTACACTTCCAGGAGGAAAAGAGTTTCTGTGCCTGGGGACACTTTCAAAGAACCAGTATTTGCTGAAAGACTGTGAACAACCTACAGCTGACATTTACTGGGGTCGGTTGGTGGATGAAGGCATTTTGAGACTGTATCAGCTGTGGAAACCTTGGATTATGGCCTTGGCTGTCTATTCTTTTCCGCGAGATCCATACCATGTGACCCTCTATTATGATAAGAACGAGGACGAAATTTATAGGGACCAGTTCCAGACTGAACTTGAGGGTCAGACTTGGAACATACGCTCTCAGAACATCTATGTTGGTCCTGAAGGCGTCGCTGCAGGAGTAAATTTAACCGAAGAACAACGGCCTTGGTTCAAAATGGGACCTGATTCAGTGCCCCATATTACATTGGCGGTCCATGAGGGTCATCAGGCGAAGGAGCTGGGAACAATGGTCAAGAGAGCCCTCGATGAACCGGGCTGGCAAGCTACTCAGATTCCAGACGTTTGGTACTCGCCAAAATGCAAAATTTACCGTATCACTTGTCTATCAGAGGACACAGTGATATTGGAGCATGAACAAATCTCAAGAATCCATGGGAGAGAAAGAATAGACCATGCGGATGCAGTTGCCGCACTTGCGACTCTTCCTGACACCTTATGGTGAGCTGGGTCTACGGATGTGGGCCTGGCAACTTGCTCGCCTGTTTTGTTCCAGCTGAAGTCTGAAACGCCAATTTGGAAACCGCAGTATAGGCAAAAGAGAGAAGCTGAAGAGGGAATTGCAGAAACCATTGAAGGGCTATTGAAAGTACGGGTGCTTGAGCCCTCACAATCTTACTGGAACACTCCTATTTTGCCAGTAGAAAAGCACGGGACAGGAAAGTACAGAATGGCACATGACTTAAGAGCCATTAATGACACGGTGCCTGTCCCAAATCCATACACAGCATTGACGGCATTAACACCAGAACAGAAGTGGTTTACATGTATTGATCTAGCGAATGCATTTTTCTGTCTCCCATTACATGAGTCTCTGAGGGACATTTTTTCATTCACATACAGGGGGCAACAGTACAGATACACACGGTTGCCACAAGGGTTTGCACTCTCCCCGGGCATTTTCAACCAAGTGTTGAAAGAAGCTCTATCGCCATGCCATCTACCAGAGGGGTGTTCACTGGTGCAATATGTTGATGATTTGCTCATTGCGGCTCCGTCTGCTTTGGCCTGTACGGCAGCTTCACTTACCATACTGAAGAGACTCGCTGAGTGCGGTTTCAAAGTGAGTAAAGAAAAGTTGCAGTTGGTCCGACCAGAAGTAACATTTCTGGGCCGTGTCATTGCTCACAAATCAGTGGGTTTGCTAAACACCCATCGCGATCAGATTTTGACACATCCAAAGCCGCGTACGGTTAAGGAGTTACTCTCATTCTTAGGTTTAACAGGATACAGCCGTCACTTCATTCCAAATTATGCAGGGAAAACAGCCCTTTTGAGGGATTTGGTGAAAACGGTGGGTGTCCGTAACCTGAAGGCTGAACTGCCATGGACATCGGCCACTGAGTGGGCGTTCATCGCATTGAAACAGGACTTGTCAAGATCGGCTGATCTTGCCATCCCTAATTATGATGAACCCTTCTATCTTGATGTTTCAGAAACACACGGGATAGTTAATGGGGTGTTGTTTCAGAAAAAAGGGGGAGGGAGAGATGTACTTATGTACGTCAGCGTCAGACTGGATCCATTAGAGACAAGGCACCCGGGATGCACACAGCATGCCATTGGGGTGTCAAAGATTATACAAAAGACAGCACATATAGTGAGGGACCATCCGTTGAAGGTGCTGACCACCCACAGTGTGGTGGCATATGTTAACTCACAAGCCTTCACCATGACACCATTGACACAACAGAGAGTGTGTAAAGTTTTAGACGCTTCCAACTTGACCTTCACACATGAAGGAATCAATATGGCAGATTTAATGGGGTCAGGAGAGCCGCACGACTGTGCAAAGAGAGCTGAAGTCGACGAGAAGATAAGAGAAGACTTGAAAGCGGAACCTGTACTGGGAGCTGAAGATTGGTTCACAGATGGATGCTGCTACAGAGATGAGGAAGGATTGAAAGCCGCCTGAGACTGTTTTGTGGCGTTTTTCTTTTTTGCTCCGCTGCGGGATGCGCGGTCGGACTTTGGGACTGTGACCTTGGGGGGGGGGTTGTTCTTTTGTGGTTTTTGCTTGTTTCGGTTCTGGCCCTCCGTCCCGGACCCCCGCCACCCGCCCTGGGTTGGTTGTACTGTAATTTTTGTTTGTGTTTTTTTTTTTTTGTTTTGGGTCGTCGGGAGCCGACCCTTAGAGGGGGGGTACTGTCAGGGTCCTGGGTCTGGGCGGCCCAGGATCCCTGGGCAGTCATGGACTGGTGACATTATATGTATTTTTGGTGTTGCTGCTGCTCTTTCTCCGTGTGTGTGTGTGTGTGTATGAACACTGGTTTGCAGGCGCCTTTGGGCCTGGTGGGTGTGGCCCTGCTGGGGGACTGGCCACACCCGAAGCCACGCACCTGCGGCTGATCAGGCCTCGTCGGGGGAGCTACTTAAGAGAGTCTTGGAGCTCCCACCGGCGCGGGATCATTGCTTGAGACTCCACGTTAGTCATCCAGTTTAGGTTTTGTCGTTAAGTGCATGCCTGCCATTGTTTAGTGTCCTGACAGCTGCCGCTATTGTTTCCCGCAGGAGGAGCGTGGAAGGCCAGAAGAGCAGCGAGCACCGGGAGTGCAGACACGAGAGCAGAGAGCACCAGGAGGACACGACACGGGAGTCTGGGGAGAACACGGGGATTTATTGTTGTTTTGTACCACACTGTAAATAAACGCACTGTTCGCACACAGAGCACCGCGCCTGGGTCCTCCTTCCCTACACCCCCCACTGTCTGCCATGCCAAACCGTGACAATTGCAAGCTTATGATTGTCTCCCAAGGCGTTTCTCACTGGATGCAAGAGGAAGTGAACGACACCAAACCAGTCTTAATAAAAGAAGCCGAGGCTGAGGGAATATTATATCCCAGCCTGAAGGAATTCCTGAGTGCCCCACCCCCTCCTTATATCTGTCCAGTGGTGACTTTGGAGGGTGGCACCCTGTGGGGGCCGGGAGGAAAAACAGGAACAGTTAAAGGAGGAATTGTGGAAGTACAGGAGAATCCTATACCATCGACATCTGCTCGGGGCATAGAGGAGGCAGACACAAGAGTGGCGCAGCCTCAATCAGTGGCACCTACACAAAAAGTGATGCAGCCTCAATAAGTGGCAGCTGCATCAGAGGTGAGTCAGCCCCACCCAGCTGCTGGGACATCACAAGGAATCACTACACGGGGGGTGATCTTGATCCCTCCCTCTCTTTTCAGCCCAGATGGAGCTACAGAAGAAGCTCAACCTGTGGCTTCCACGAGTACAGGTCAGGTGACACCGCAACAGCCCAGCCAGGGAAATGCATCCCAGGAGGTCTGGACTTCAGAGGAAGATTCACCTTCACTGCAGTTTCAGAGGCAGCCATTAAAGGCGAGCCAAAAAACCAGTCAGAGGTCAAAGGTTGACAACCCTGAGGAAGAACAGTGGCAGGGCCATGTTGTTGGGAAAATATCTGACAACCGGGAGGCCGTGATAAAGTTGGAACAGACCTTGAAAAGACTGGAGGAAGAAGGCGTAGCAACACCACGGCTATTAGCACAAACGCTTGAGGCATTGGAAAAGGACTTGGCGACCTCTATAAGACAATCACGAAAATCTAGAGAAGTATCGAACCTGGAAATGGGAGGACTCGCCCCAAAGTTTCAGGGTCTCCCAGGAGTGAAGACGCTTCGCTCTGGGAGGGTTCTGGAAGAAGTAAGAGACAAAAGACCGTCGATCTTTGAAAAGAATCGGAAGCAGAACGTTGCATTGCAAACCGGAGAAGGGCAGTGTGACATAGAGGAGGAATTGCCCCTCACTATGCCTTTACTGACGGGTTTACAGGGCGAACCAGTCTACCATCCCTATAATATCAGAGATCTTGAGGCTCTGGTGAAGCAGCTGCCCCCGATCACAGAGGGAGGAGCGGCTTGGTTGAGAAGACTAGGAAGTCTTACAGAAGGAGAAGAACTTGCCCTGGGAGATTTTCGTGCTATCGGTGGGAGGACCTTCAGAGGTGGAGGCCTCGCAGACGTGGAAGAGATAGCAAGAACTGTATGCCAACCAAACGATGTCCCCTATGCAAGGGTGCGAAATGCTCTCTCTGATGCAGTGCGTGAGAAGTATCCGACCCATAATATTGGCACTACACCTAGGATTGTTTGGAGCCCAGAACATTCCCCTAGAGAGTTTATAGAGCACGCAAAAGAACAGTGGATTCTCCAAACTGGAGAGCATCCTGGGCAAGATGGGGAACCTCGGGCGTGGTTCCGATGTGCGGTGTTAGCAGGTCTGCCAGAACGAGTGAGAGCAGATCTACAGAAGAATCCAGACTTTGCGGTGGCGGATTCAGCAAAATGGGAGAGGCATATCATACATCGACTTGAGCTGGAAAGAGACGAGGTGAACAAGAAAAAACAGGAGCTGGAGGAGGCGCAAGGGCAGTTAGTAAAATTGAAATTGGCTGAGGCGAGAGAAAAACTAAACGAAAAGAAAAAGGAAAACAAAGATGGAGCTAAGAAGATGCTGGTGGCGCAGCCACAGGGCAATCCGGAGCCTGATTGGCCAGATTTGGATCCGGTTCTGTACCCTGATGACCGATGGCCCGCCAATGGACCAAGGCAAGGAAGACCCGCGGGGAATTGGGGGGCTACTAGGTCGTTGAGGGGGCGTGGTGGATCTCAAAGAGGAGGCGGACCAAGGGGCCGTGGTCTGGGGGGACCTATGCTGGACCCGAATGTATGCAGAAGGTGTGGAGGACGAGGACATTGGGTTCGTGATTGTCCTACACCACGACAGCTAGAACTTGGTTATCCATCTCCACCCCAGGCACAGGGAGCTCTTCGAGGCAGAGTGGTCCAGACAAGGGGACATCAAGCTCCAAACCCAGGCATGGCGCCGGTGGCTCAGTATCCCCTGGCCTACTGGGGCGGAGAGGAGGAGCTGTACTGACGGGACCCACAGAGACAAGACGACATGGGAATGGCAGATCCGATGTTGTCAATGAGTGTGGAAGGGACTGAAATGACCTTCCTTGTGGACACTGGAGCTACTTACTCAACGCTGAGACAAAGACCAAGCAGTGTCACACTTTCCGAACACACGGTTAGTGTGGTGGGTTTCTCTGGGGTTCCAATGACTCTGCCAATAACCAATCCAGCCCGGACGGTGCTGGGAAATCAGACATTGAAGCACAGCTATGTGGTGTCTCCTCAGGTGCCAGTGAATTTGATGGGCAGGGACCTGCTCATTAAATTGGGAGCCACTGTCATGTGCTCAGCTGATGGATTAACAGTTACACTTCCAGGAGGAAAAGAGTTTCTGTGCCTGGGGACACTTTCAAAGAACCAGTATTTGCTGAAAGACTGTGAACAACCTACAGCTGACATTTACTGGGGTCGGTTGGTGGATGAAGGCATTTTGAGACTGTATCAGCTGTGGAAACCTTGGATTATGGCCTTGGCTGTCTATTCTTTTCCGCGAGATCCATACCATGTGACCCTCTATTATGATAAGAACGAGGACGAAATTTATAGGGACCAGTTCCAGACTGAACTTGAGGGTCAGACTTGGAACATACGCTCTCAGAACATCTATGTTGGTCCTGAAGGCGTCGCTGCAGGAGTAAATTTAACCGAAGAACAACGGCCTTGGTTCAAAATGGGACCTGATTCAGTGCCCCATATTACATTGGCGGTCCATGAGGGTCATCAGGCGAAGGAGCTGGGAACAATGGTCAAGAGAGCCCTCGATGAACCGGGCTGGCAAGCTACTCAGATTCCAGACGTTTGGTACTCGCCAAAATGCAAAATTTACCGTATCACTTGTCTATCAGAGGACACAGTGATATTGGAGCATGAACAAATCTCAAGAATCCATGGGAGAGAAAGAATAGACCATGCGGATGCAGTTGCCGCACTTGCGACTCTTCCTGACACCTTATGGTGAGCTGGGTCTACGGATGTGGGCCTGGCAACTTGCTCGCCTGTTTTGTTCCAGCTGAAGTCTGAAACGCCAATTTGGAAACCGCAGTATAGGCAAAAGAGAGAAGCTGAAGAGGGAATTGCAGAAACCATTGAAGGGCTATTGAAAGTACGGGTGCTTGAGCCCTCACAATCTTACTGGAACACTCCTATTTTGCCAGTAGAAAAGCACGGGACAGGAAAGTACAGAATGGCACATGACTTAAGAGCCATTAATGACACGGTGCCTGTCCCAAATCCATACACAGCATTGACGGCATTAACACCAGAACAGAAGTGGTTTACATGTATTGATCTAGCGAATGCATTTTTCTGTCTCCCATTACATGAGTCTCTGAGGGACATTTTTTCATTCACATACAGGGGGCAACAGTACAGATACACACGGTTGCCACAAGGGTTTGCACTCTCCCCGGGCATTTTCAACCAAGTGTTGAAAGAAGCTCTATCGCCATGCCATCTACCAGAGGGGTGTTCACTGGTGCAATATGTTGATGATTTGCTCATTGCGGCTCCGTCTGCTTTGGCCTGTACGGCAGCTTCACTTACCATACTGAAGAGACTCGCTGAGTGCGGTTTCAAAGTGAGTAAAGAAAAGTTGCAGTTGGTCCGACCAGAAGTAACATTTCTGGGCCGTGTCATTGCTCACAAATCAGTGGGTTTGCTAAACACCCATCGCGATCAGATTTTGACACATCCAAAGCCGCGTACGGTTAAGGAGTTACTCTCATTCTTAGGTTTAACAGGATACAGCCGTCACTTCATTCCAAATTATGCAGGGAAAACAGCCCTTTTGAGGGATTTGGTGAAAACGGTGGGTGTCCATAACCTGAAGGCTGAACTGCCATGGACATCGGCCACTGAGTGGGCGTTCATCGCATTGAAACAGGACTTGTCAAGATCGGCTGATCTTGCCATCCCTAATTATGATGAACCCTTCTATCTTGATGTTTCAGAAACACACGGGATAGTTAATGGGGTGTTGTTTCAGAAAAAAGGGGGAGGGAGAGATGTACTTATGTACGTCAGCGTCAGACTGGATCCATTAGAGACAAGGCACCCGGGATGCACACAGCATGCCATTGGGGTGTCAAAGATTATACAAAAGACAGCACATATAGTGAGGGACCATCCGTTGAAGGTGCTGACCACCCACAGTGTGGTGGCATATGTTAACTCACAAGCCTTCACCATGACACCATTGACACAACAGAGAGTGTGTAAAGTTTTAGACGCTTCCAACTTGACCTTCACACATGAAGGAATCAATATGGCAGATTTAATGGGGTCAGGAGAGCCGCACGACTGTGCAAAGAGAGCTGAAGTCGATGAGAAGATAAGAGAAGACTTGAAAGCGGAACCTGTACTGGGAGCTGAAGATTGGTTCACAGATGGATGCTGCTACAGAGATGAGGAAGGATTGAAAGCAGGCTACGCGGTAGTTTGCAGAAAAGGGGCTGAATTTGAAGTGAAGGAGGCTGAAAGACTTGAAGGGCAGCAGTCAGCCCAAAGAGCAGAAGTAATTGCTCTAAGTCGAGCTCTGAGACTTGCAAAAGGAAAAAGAGTCAACATTTACACGGACTCAGCTTATGCCTTTGGAGCAGCTCACGTGGAGCTGGCCCAGTGGAGAAGAGCAGGATTCAGGACAGCAGATAATGCACCAATCTGCCACAAGAAGGAAATGGAGGAACTTGAGCAGGCCTTGGGAGATCCAGAGGAGGTGAGCATCATAAAATGCAAAGGTCACTCCTCAGGGACTGGCATGGTGGCCAGGGGAAATCAGGAAGCTGATCGAGCGGCCAAGGAGGCAGCAGGCTATAAAGCACTACGACAGATGGTGCAAATAACCGCGGAGGAAGAGGTAGGAGTCAACATGCTAGAGGAGGCCAGGAAGGCCCAAGAGGAGGCGGCCCCGGAAGAGAAGGGGGTCTGGAAGAGTCGAGGAGCCTGGGAAGAAGGAGGTCTCTGGCGAGGACCTGACGGACGACCAGTGTTGACGGCCAACCTGGCAAAACAGAAGATTGCCGAAGCGCAAGGGCTTGGCCATGTAGGTGTGGCCCAGATGGGAAGACATCTGTGCCATTGGTGGCATCCCTTTTTGAAGGATATGATCAAGGAGAAAGCCAGGACGTGTCTGATCTGTGGGAGGCACAATCCAAAACCAGTAATTAAGCCAGAGGCAGGAAAATTTCCCATCCCAGAGAGACCAGGTGAAGAGATTGTGATCGACTTCACTGACATGATTGATCCAGGGCCAGGAGGAGTTCGATATCTACTGGTAAGTGTAGATGCTCTGACGGGATGGCCCGAAGCGTGGCCAACAAAGAGGGAGGACGCAAAAAGTGTGATTAAGTGTTTAATCAATCATTACATCCCCCGGCATGGTTTTCCTAAGAGAATTAGGTCAGACAATGGGACTCATTTCAAAAACAAAGATTTGGCAGAGGTAGAACAGAAGCTGGGGTTGCAACACAGATTTGGCACTGTATATCATCCCCAGTCGCAGGGGAAAGTAGAAAGAATGAATCTAAACCTGAAAAATAAAATCGCTAAAATTTCTGCTCAGACGGGGCTAAATTGGGTGGCAGCCCTGCCAATTGCATTGATGATAATAAAATGTTGTGTTAATCAATCCACAGGTTTCACACCATATGAGCTGTTGACAGGACGACAGTTTCCAGGTCCTTGGACAACAGTCCCGGCAGAAGAAAGTATAAAAAGTAACAGAAACCATACTGAATGTTGGAAAGAATTAAAAGCTCTTGTGTCTAGTTTCACACAACAGGTTGGAGAGGGGGTGAATGCGGAGGACAGGTCCGTACCCGACGCCAAGGCGGTGTGGCTGAAGGTCATTAAGCGAAAGTGGAGAGCTCCAAGGTGGACGGGGCCATTCGAGGTGACGGCTCGCACTACCAGTGCGGTTCGGCTGAAGGGAAAGGGTGAGACCTGGTTCCATTGGTCTCAATGTGCCGTGGCCGATGAGAGCTTACTCGAGATAAGCTCCACCCCAAGTAACACAGGGGGGAACATAGAGGCAGAATAATCCTCTCCCCCTGTGCCGCGGGTCTCCCCAGTAGTCTACCTGGGGAGACGAAGAAAGAAGAGGAGCGTCACATGCCAAGCATTAATTCATTTCAGGCTCCTAATAGGCTAGGGCTCTAGTCTAAAGTATTTTATAGTTTAAAGGAGTCGTAATAGTTTTGTACGATAATCGCATACTTTTATACTCATAACGTTATATTCTTATTACGAAGTTTAAAGTAAAAGTAAAAGTAAAACGAGCCTGGGAACAGTGATCATGAAGTTGTGGGAAAATTGGAAAATAACGGGGATGTTGGGGATAATAAGTGTTATAATGTGTTTGTTTATTTATTGGCAGACAGGTGAATTGCCCAGACGCAGAGGTCTATCCGCTCCAGAGTCCAAACCGATCAAGTCGTCAAGGAAATTCAAGCGCGAGGTTGGCTCAGGTGGGAACGATGGGTGTCTCACAGCCAGTGGGGGAGTTGAGTTTGGGTATGTTAATGGGTCCACGACAGCCTTCACATTCGATTTGTGTGAGGTAATTAGATGCCCAGGAGACGGTAGCAGCTGGAGAACATATGATGTGTGGATTTGTTATCACCCTATGGTATGTTACCCTAAGTCGGTGTGGGGTCCATCAATGGAAGGAGACATTTACACTTATATAACAGATCAGTGGTGTTCTTGGCAGGATGTGGTTGCTTGGACAGGAGTAGGATGGCGGCCAACAGTGCCACAGGCCCTGCAAGGGATAGCCATTCAGAGAGATTATTCTGTTACACAGAACCCTGTCACTCTTTCCCTGGGACCATGGAGCGAACTCCCTGAAGCGGGGTATGACGGGGGTGCGTTTTATCTAGTCATAGGGGTAGATAAAGCAGGGACAGATCCAGCAGGGATAATTCGGGTGAACTTATTCAATCCAAGACCTAAACCGATAGGGAACGACACTGCAATGAATCTCATAGAGCAAATGGACCCCCTAGAGACAGTTACTTACAAGGATTCAGAAGAGAAATGGCTTGTTGCCACAGATTACACTAGATTAAAACCCCAAGAGTTAATAGAGCGGGCCACAGGTTTTGGTGATAGGAATCTTTGGTTAGATTGGGTGGCTCAAAATGCTAAAGAGCAGGAAGTGGTTGATTGTGTTGCTTGTGCTACAGCTCGACCTCGTCTGTTCACTGAACCCGCTCCTCTGTATCCAGAGGATGAGTGGGGTTATAATTGTATGCTGAGATTAACTAGAGAGGCGGTGAACACAGGTAACTGCACCACTTTGTCAGGTTTATATCCGCCAATTGATAAACGTACACAACCAGGTTCATTCACACCTAAACGAGATAATTATACATGTTTTGAGTTCTCTACAGACAGCGTGAGATATACGTTAGGAAGGATTGATCCAAGCTGGTGTCAGAGGACGATCCCAGGTAGGACTACTAATAATGTAAGTGACCCAACCACAATCATAGGCACCTGGGCAAGGGGTGGGCTATATTATTATTGTGGACAGTACACCCTTTTGGTGCAGGTTCCCCTGGGGAGTGTGGGAACATGTGCTCTGGTGCGCCTAGGTGCACCGTTGATGCTTATAGGAAGTAGAGTAGAAACAGTTTCACAGCAGGACACGGGTGTGTTGACAGCCAGACGTAGGAGAGATACAAGGGGTACGCACAAATATGACCCAAGATGGGACTCGCCAACCTGGATTGACTCAATAGGAGTTCCCAGGGGAGTTCCAGATGAGTATAAGTTAGTTAATCAGATAGCGGCCGGCTTTGAAAGTGTGTTTTTATGGATAACACCAAATAAAAATGTTGATCGCATTAATTATGTCCATTATAATGTGCTGAGACTCTCTAATCTCACTAGGGACGCAGTGGAAGGCCTTGCGGAACAATTAGGTCCGACGTCTTTGATGGGAGTCCAAAATCGAATGGCTCTGGACATGTTGTTGGCTGAGAAGGGTGGAGTATGTGCAATGTTTGGTGACATGTGCTGCACCTTTATTCCCAACAATACTGCTCCGGACGGAACGGTCACTCGGGCGCTTGAGAATCTGAAAACGTTATCTAGAACCATGCATGAGCAATCAGGTGTGAACACGGGGCTGGGAGACTGGATCACGTCTGTCTTTGGGTAATGGAAGGGTGTGTTTATGTCTGCCATGTTTTCTCTTATAGTTTTTCTAGGTATATTGATGATCGGATGTTGTCTCATTCCTCTGGTAAGGCGAGTGTTGGTAAAACTGGTAAGCAGGGCCCTAGGCTCTGGTTCAGCTGGTTCAGCTGGTCCGGGGTATATGATGCCATTGCGAGAAGCCGCCTGGACGGAGGAGTGAAACAAAATTCGGGTAAAGGTTGGCCGATGGCCAAAGAGGAGGAGTGTGGACAAAAGATATTTTATTTTGTATTCTTATGGTGACAATTTATAATCAGAACTATCATTGATCAATCATTCATCATTGTCGAACCAGTTGACAGAATAATCTCTGAATTATATCTATGGTAATCTGAGCAAAATATTAATGTATGCATATTATCATCACTTTAATTAGTCTATTGTTGTTCTCTATTATTCTTTCTATCTGCTTAAGCTGTTGCAAATGGTATCCATATCATTGTATTCACACCTCTCGAAGCTGTGGGTCCAGTAGGGCCTTCTACATTCACTTACACACATATTCAGGCCCACACCAACATGCACATAGAGAGTCATGGAAAGTACGCACGTTCACTCCCGCACGTATTAAGAACATTGAGGTCGTCTCAGGACAATCTCTCGGTTGGACACACAGTCTCACAAAATTGCACAACATATCACACACTTGTTTGTCTCGAAAGTAGTATTGGATGCCTATATAAGGAGAACTTTGGAACTGTTATCATTTCCAGTAAGATCTAGCTGTGATGTCATCAGGGTAATATAAGGATGGGGAGCGGTCTGCTCAAGGAAGATTGTAAGATTGTTGTTGCAAGTTTCTTCCCACACTCTGCGCAAGTGTGTAAATAAAGATCACTATTTTTGGCACCTACCTGGATTCAGTCTGCTTACTTCTCTTACCCAAATCGAACAAGTTTTCAACACTCCCTTAAATGAAATATCTACTTTGCAAGTATTGCAAGTTGCCCTGTTGTCATCCATTCTCATAAAGTATAACCAAACTTTTGAGCGTTTGAGCCGCCATGTTTCCTGCCAGGTAAATGACGCTCCGCAACGTGGTGACGTCATTCGGGGCGACTGGAATCGATAAGGGAATCGTTTGCAAAAATGGCAAACAATTCCAAGGAATTGAAACAGTGGGAACCGGTTCTCAACAAGAACCGGTTTTCGATACCCATCCCTAATAATGACCACTGTAATGACAGTGTCGTATTTTTACACAAAATGGCACGAAGTGGACTGCTATCATAAGGTCACTTTCCAAGCCTTCGCGGCTGTGTTACTTAAGAGCTTTGACTAACCACGTTTTACCATATTAAAAAATATATCAATGATGTATTTCGATGGGCTGTAACCTCCCTCATTTACTTTTAAAATTTTATGAAAAAGTTTTGCACTCAGCAGTGAGTGATGTAGTTAAAATCATTTGTGCAGGATTTTGTCAGTCACAGTTTTTCAAAGCTTTTGTCTCCACGCAGTTTTTCAGTTGTGGTAATTAAGCTAAAGTGGCTCAGTCCAGCAAAATAACTGGTTTTCATTTTCATGCTGTCGGAGCCCTGTGAATTTAGTGCGGGCACAGCTCACATAGAGGGATGATGCAAGTTTCCAGTTAAACTTGGTCGGTGTATCAGTGAGACCCATGCTCAGTCACGATGTTTCTGTTTCTGTAGAACGATCTTCAAGACAAAGGTACATTCAGGAAATAATATAGTAATACGTGTTTAATCTGACATAAGTCTTTCATAATTTCTATGTTTAACACCCAATGGTGTTTGGATACAGAGATGACCTTGTGTAGATTAAAAGGACATCTTTTCAAATATGGGAAGATATATACAGTATATAAATACACAAATAGTGTTATTTCATGTCATGATCTGTCACCAAATTGGTACAGAAAATAGGGTCTATTCCCTTTTTAATCTAATAAAGAGTTTCATTGTTTTACATGTGAACCTCACCTTTAAAAAATTTAGTATTAATTCAAATTTGTCTTTAACAATTTGTGTGTGTAAAATATTTACTTTGGAGAGTGCGATTGTTATTAATGTTGTGTTCTTTTCAGTTGTTGGAAGATCCCTTAACTTAAATTCAGCTGATCAGTATGTAGACTATGCATTTTGAATAGGTTGTGATGGATGATTGTATTGAATTAAACTATTAGTTTTGAAATTGAAGCAGCAGAAAATGACAAAGTTGACCCTACTTAATCTAACTTAACTCTGCCCATTTACATTTTATTCTAGGTTGAACGAGATAGAGCTCCATGTAATCACTGATGACTAAATGGAGAAGTTGGTTCTTCCATCAGGGATCCCACCAACAGTAGAGGAGCTGCAAAGTGTTGTGAAGGATACCTTTGGGATTTCAAACGACTTCAGTCTTCAGTATTTTAAACCAAAATTTCAGGACGACTTCACTATTCGCAGAAGTGACCAGATAAAAGACAAAGACACTGTGAAGGTTATTGACATCACCCTGCTCATCCTGCCATTTTTTGGCAGCCCCTCTGATCAACTGTCAACTGACTATGACTCATCATCCAATCCAGTTGTATCCAATGCAGACTCTGCTGCAACCACATCTTCTCAGGACACCATTATTCTCAAAAGGCAGAAGTTCACAGAACGTTGTGAGCCCTGGCCAAAGCTGTTCCACAGTCTGCATATGAAACTGAAATGTAACTGGAAAGAGCCACGAGGAGTATAAAAAGAATGGAAATCTTCTGCCCACCTCCAAAGTAAAGACTGACATTCTCGAGAAGTTGGCCGAAACTGTATTTTCAATTATGGCCTATTCTTCCTATTATTTTGGGGCGAGCACTAGTGAAGAATTTCAGTGCATACAATCTAAATTAATCAGAAAAATGTTATATTATAAATTTTGTATATGTTTTATATTCCACAATAAAAACAATTACTGTTTGAATGTTGTCTTTGTGAAATTGATTCATTTTACTCAGAAAACAAGTTAAATTAATTTGATTTTCTCTTACTATTCAGTCATTAATTATAAAGTTTGATTGGAAAATTAGTGAATTTGAGTTTTAATTAAAAACAAAAAGTTTTAATTTTTTTGTAATGGATATTTTAGTCATTTTTTACTAACCCTTTGCCAGATCGTTAGTAAATTCAAAGTAATTTTTCTCAGAGATTCATTTCAAATGAACTAATTTTTTGTTACAATTACCAATTTTAACCTTCAATTTGAGATTTTGTCCCTAAATTCAACACATATTTACAAGAGAATGTTAATAATATATATTATTGTTTTTTGTTGAAATTTAATTAACATTTTATCTAAATTTTACATAAATAAATAAATCACATAAATCACTTGAAATTAAAATCTACTTAAGTAAATTAAGTGTCACTTTGTTCCCATAGGTTTTTTAAGTAACCTCTAGTCACAGTTTTTACAGCACATTGTCAGGGTTTCTGGGTCGTTGACCCAGTATTTTCAGTTCATGTTCACTGTTTATCCTCTGTATGTTCCACTTCCTGTTTTGTGTTACGTTACTCTGTGTGCATTATGTTCTAGTTCTTATTCCATGCATCGTCAGTTCAATTGTGTTCAGCTGCTCACTCACCTGTCACCTATCAGTCATTGTTCAGCCAGTGTATTTAAGTCCTCAGTTCTCTCCTGGTCGGCGTCGCGTCATTAATGTTGTCACTGCTGTCTATGCCCCATGTTTGCCTCCCAAGTTCAGATCAGTCAGCCGTTCATTCAGTTATTCAGTCAGCCATCTCCTGTTTTCGTCATTCGTCCCTCACAATAAACACCCTGCATCTTCACCGTGAGTCCTGCGTTTGAGTCCTTTTCTCCACATCCACTCAGCAACCCCTGACACACATACAGAGAAATGTAGACAGGATGTGCAGCCAGTGCAGTAAATGGTCTAAATATCAGCTCTTTAGAAAATGATCCTGATTAACATGAAACTAACATCAAATGAGAAACACAGCTTCCTTGTTTCATGTCCAATTACAATAAATGAAGAGCTAATAAAGAGCTATTCTATTGTAAAATGCTGAGATGTATTGAGATTGGAGAGATATTTTGCTGCTATTGTTAATAATCATCATCATTACCATTGCATTAATAATATAATTTACAGTATTGATAATGCATTCAGATGTTTAAACATTTTGGTACCCAATTAGCCTTTATTACAGGTGCAGTGATAACCACTTTAAACTGTTGAGTTGAACCTATAATCTTAAATGCTTTTGAATGCTTGTTATACTCTTAAGTGTGTATGTGCTGATTCTGTTGATTTTGAGTACACTCTGTCAGAGGAACAGTTCAAGTCAGAGTGACAGGAAACTGCAGGTTTGCAGAGCGTGCGTTTGCAGAAGTGAAACTGAAAGCAGAGTCTAAGTGCAGGTTATTCTGAGGAGCTGTTTGGACTAGGTTATTCAAATTGTCTTTTATTTCATTTATATCTTTTATTAAGCTTTTAGTAGAGGTTCTTGATTATAACATTTATTCAACATAGTACATATAGTTTCAGTTAGGTTGTTACACATAAGGATGAGCCTCTGTTCTGGTGAAAGGTCAGAAGTGCAACGGGTGAGATGAGAGAGCATTTAAGGACGAGACACACATACAGTTAGTGAGCGTTAGTAGGCGAGAGGTGACATAGAGGCCGAGTGAGGTCGTGACATATACACACACACACACACACATTAGTTAGACTCATTTATAGGTGAGAGGTTAGTCATGTTTGTCTCTGCAAAAGAGGAACAGTGTCTTGCAGGATGTGGGGCTCGTGTTCCAGACGAGACAGAGATAATGTTCTTTTAAACTGTGTTAAAAGTCATTGTGGTTTTGATTTGACGTATGCATATATTCTGTCTGTGACGTTGACGGGGCGTCATTAAATTTAAGCCCGGATGGTATAAAATATCTGTTTATGCTTTGATTAAGTCGAAGATCAATTCCTGTCTGCGAACAGAGTGATCTTCCCACGCGTGTATTCATTAAAATCAATTGTTTGACCAAGCTCTTCTGGACCATGGTTGTTTGTACTCTCCTTCCTCAATATTTGAACCTTAACAGATGATTATTAGACAGAACCCAGCGGCTCACCGAAAGCCTGCAATGAAAATCTATATGAAAGTAATCTATGCTCATATATGGCAAAATCCTTTAACTGTCACTGTGTTTTTCATCTGTGCTCTTGTTGGTTGGACAAGTTTCTAAATGACAAAGAGCTCAGTGGACTTTGCATCCATCAAATCCTGTTAGATGTTTGGATTGTTTTTCCTTCACAGCTTTGTGATGAAGGCTAAAGAACAGAGATATGAACTATTGCCAATATGAATCCTGATGGCATGACGTGGGCATAGACCCACCAAAGCAACACTCAGCTCACCTCATTCCAGGCGCTTGTCTGCTGGAGACAATGAGCCTTGTTAGTCACACATTAGCACCGTGGTAGGAAACAGCCTCCATCATTTCATTAGATCTGAATTTGGACTGTTTCCCTCTGGATGAGAACCAAGTCTGTCAAATCTCTTGATCCAACACAAACTATCAAACACATTGGCTCACAGTCAGATTGGCTTTGTATGGATGGTGTAACAGGGGGGTGGGAAAGGATGCTGGAAGCTGAATATAATACAGAACAATAACAGGACATATAATAATGCAGCAAACATGATCTTCAACAGGCACACTTCTATTATTCATGATCACAAACACAAAGAACTTGTGCAGCCCTGATATCAGCCCTAATATATGAGTGTGTTTGCCCAAAGATTGAAACAGCATCAACATGACAGCTGTAAGAAATCTTCTCTCAGACTTGTTTGGCAGAAGATCCCTGCAACAAAGATTGTAGCTGAAAGATGACGTGTGTAAAGTTTGCTCTTTGGGAGGGTTGAGGCTGTTTTTAGACCTTTGATAGTTTCCAATCCAGTTCTGAAAGACAGAAATAAAAACAACATCATTAAGATCAGATCATGGAGCTGTTTTCTGCCTTGTTTCTATCTTCACATTACAAGACTTTACTACAATAAAGATGCTAACATGTATCTGTAGGAACAACATCATTGAATCTATAACAACTGGAGCCAAACCAGTGGCCTCTGCTGGGATCACTGGTGAGCCAACACTTCCTTGTTGGATGCAGATTTCAGGGCTTCCTTTTGCTCCTCCGTTATAACTGTTCTCTCTTCTCAACAAATGATGACACAAAGGAATCAGCAGTGACAAAGATGATGCTGAAGAGAAGCTCACATTTCACACATATAACAGACCAGTCCAGTTACACACACCTCTGCTTGACATTAGGCCTCAAACAAAGACACAAAACACTAACTTGACTCTAAATAGAAGAAACGAGCAGCTTTTTCTGTTCTGTGCTTATTTATATTTGACACACATGCTTCTCTTTGTGCAAACACACATTGCACTATAAGGGTAACCTAGCACACAATGATTGGACAGCACAGTGATGATGCTGGGAGATCCTATACGCAGCAACACAGAAACACTGAGAACTTTAAACATTGATTATATTGAGATCAGCAGCCGACCCAGTCTAGATAAAGGCGAGCAGCTGGGACCGCTGCTGCACCAAAAACAGGTTTCAGTGTTTCCATGTGTTTGTGTGTGTGTGATGTCTTTACTTATACTGGTCAATAGACTTTAGTCAACACATTATTGAAAGGTGTTCTACATGAAATAAAAACAGTGTTTCATCTTTATTCCTCTGAAGCAGCTGCATTATAACCAATCTGCTCCTTTGTGGCCATTTAAAACAGCCTTAAATAACTGTTGTTATATTTGTTGCAGTTTCTGCTCCTCTTGGACAGACGACTCTTGAAAAGACATTTTTGAATTTCAACTTTTAACTGGATAAATATCGGATATATAAACGTCTGCAACAAACTGATTCCAGCTTCTACCTCACGATAGGAATGTTTTTGTGGCTCAAGATGACCTGATATCTTTCATGATGGATACATTTGACACATGTTTCACATATTATAGACCAACAAGTTATTCATAGCAGTTTAAATACGGGGAGTCACTTTTGGGCCCAGCAGATAAAACAGAGCCAATATTTGCTTCTTTATTTAAGTGACGTGTGTCACAGATGTGACCTAGTAAAGTGTAGTAACGTTATTAACACTCTCAGCTCGTCCTTGTTCCAGACCTGAAGATCCTCTTCTTTCATTCAGCAGCAGCTTCAGGTCTCTGATGGTCCAGGGCTTGTTGTTGGGAAACAGCCCTGCTGGGATGATGGTGTCCTCACAGAAACAGTCAGTGATGCTGTTGATCTCCATCACAGAGCACGTCCCAGTCTGCAGTCTCAGTCCTGCAGGGCCTCGCTGGCTTCCTGACTCCACCCAGTCAACAACAGGAAGTGTTTGAACTGCAGGAACAAACTGAGGCTGTGGTCAAACAGGAGTTTTTATCTCCTCGCTCTGACTCTCACTGCGGCCCCGCTGCTGTGTCAACATGTGTTTGTGCTAAACAATGATGGAAAGTGTTATAAATGACTTGTTGGCCTCTGATCTGTCACAAACAGCTGAAACGTGTCTCTCATGAGTCACATGAAGGTTTTTGACAGAAAGGACAAAAAGTAGCTGCAGTCAGTTTGTGTCATTTTTATATTTATTCATCTGGGAGAAAAATCTGAGGGACATTAAAATGTGTTTTTCAACAGAGACAAGAACATAAATATAACAGAACAGGTAAATGAACATATTTCAAGTAAACAGCTGGACTGATCAGGTCCAAACACAGAGTGATAAACTTGTCAAACAGCTGTCATATCTTTATATATAAGCTCTTTATAAATCCTGTTCACTGCAGTCTGTTTACTAATAATGTCAAACTGTTAGAAACACAGAAACATCAGAATCGTCTTTGTTCACATAAACCTGTCTGGGATCCTTTGTTGTTCTTTTGATGCAGAGTTACATTATAAATATAAAGAGTTATTTCAGAGTCTCATCAGTTTTCCTGCATGTCTTTATTTAACACATCAGCAGGGCTGAAGCTCTCATGTTAAAGACACACTGATCTATGGACACGTTCATGTGTTTCTAACAGAACCAGGCTGTTATCAGCCCTGCACTAACATTACAGGGAGTGCAGAATTATTAGGCAAGTTGTATTTTTGAGGAATAATTTTATTATTGAACAACAACCATGTTCTCAATGAACCCACAAAACTCATTAATATCAAAGCTGAATGTTTTTGGAAGTAGTTTTTAGTTTGTTTTTAGTTTTAGCTATTTTAGGGGGATATCTGTGTGTGCAGGTGACTATTACTGTGCATAATTATTAGGCAACTTAACAAAAAACAAATATATACCCATTTCAATGATTTATTTTTACCTATGAAACAAATATAACATCTCCACATTCACAAATATACATTTCTGACATTCAAAAACAAAACAAAAACAAATCAGCGACCAATATAGCCACCTTTCTTTGCAAGGACACTCAAAAGCCTGCCATCCATGGATTCTGTCAGTGTTTTGATCTGTTCACCATCAACATTGCGTGCAGCAGCAACCACAGCCTCCCAGACACTGTTCAGAGAGGTGTACTGTTTTCCCTCCTTGTAAATCTCACATTTGATGATGGACCACAGGTTCTCAATGGGGTTCAGATCAGGTGAACAAGGAGGCCATGTCATTAGTTTTTCTTCTTTTATACCCTTTCTTGCCAGCCACGCTGTGGAGTACTTGGACGCGTGTGATGGAGCATTGTCCTGCATGGAAATCATGTTTTTCTTGAAGGATGCAGACTTCTTCCTGTACCACTGCTTGAAGAAGGTGTCTTCCAGAAACTGGCAGTAGGACTGGGAGTTGAGCTTGACTCCATCCTCAACCCGAAAAGGCCCCACAAGCTCATCTTTGATGATACCAGCCCAAACCAGTACTCCACCTCCACCTTGCTGGCGTCTGAGTCGGACTGGAGCTCTCTGCCCTTTACCAATCCAGCCACGGGCCCATCCATCTGGCCCATCAAGACTCACTCTCATTTCATCAGTCCATAAAACCTTAGAAAAATCAGTCTTGAGATATTTCTTGGCCCAGTCTTGACGTTTCAGCTTGTGTGTCTTGTTCAGTGGTGGTCGTCTTTCAGCCTTTCTTACCTTGGCCATGTCTCTGAGTATTGCACACCTTGTGCTTTTGGGCACTCCAGTGATGTTGCATCTCTGAAATATGGCCAAACTGGTGGCAAGTGGCATCTTGGCAGCTGCACGCTTGACTTTTCTCAGTTCATGGGCAGTTATTTTGCGCCTTGGTTTTTCCACACGCTTCTTGCGACCCTGTTGACTATTTTGAATGAAACGCTTGATTGTTCGATGATCACGCTTCAGAAGCTTTGCAATTTTGAGACTGCTGCATCCCTCTGCAAGATATCTCACTATTTTTGACTTTTCTGAGCCTGTCAAGTCCTTCTTTTGACCCATTTTGCCAAAGGAAAGGACGTTGCCTAATAATTATGCACACCTGATATACGGTGTTGATGTCATTAGACCACACCCCTTCTCATTACAGAGATGCACATCACCTAATATGCTTAATTGGTAGTAGGCTTTCGAGCCTATACAGCTTGGAGTAAGACAACATGCATGCAGAGGATGGTGTGGACAAAATACTCATTTGCCTAATAATTCTGCACTCCCTGTATGTCACACACACTGAATGTAACAGTGACAGTTTACATCATCACACAATCAGCTGTGATTGTTTCACTGTCATCAAACTAGTCAACAGGAAGTAGAATAAATAGAAACCAATCATTTACTGACAGCATGTCTGATGGAAATAAGTGCAGATTATGTATGAAGTATAACTGCACACAGTAACTGTATTACAATAAGGACTTAACACCGCCCTCTGCTGGAGTGTTTCAGTACTGCGTTAACTAGAATACACCACCTCCTCCTCCTCCTCACACCACCTGCTACAGCTCTACTCTTCTATGACTACAGTCATCCACAGCACTGATGTGAGGTCACATGGTTCATATGTAAGGAGCACAGAGACGTCCTAGCAGCTGACCTCAGGTCAGTTTAATGACTGTGAGCAGCAGCTGTGTTATTGTCACTGTGACAGGGAGACACTCTCAGACACAGCGCTCATGTCAGCTTGTTCTCATGCAGGAGGATCAGGAGCTCCATGTTTGTCTTTCTGTTTGAATCATGATGTGTTTGTGCCATCAGAGTCTGTCATGAGTATTCAGGGTTTCACAGCAGCTCTTCTGGATGCTGACGAGGACTCCAACCTCATGTTTCACCTCTCTGAGCTTCTGATGTCTGTGAACACTCGTGTTTCTTCTCTGGGCTCATCTGGACAAAAACACCTTTCTGTGTTTGGCTCCAGCCTCATTCTGACTGACAGGAAGTGTGTTATCCATGAGCTGCACTTCTGTGAGAAAGTTTCCTGCTGTGTTTCCTGTCTGTGGACAAACACGAGTGTTTCAGCTGAGGACTTGGTTCCTTCCACCTGTCCATACAGGACATCACGCTGTCTTTTCTCTTTAAATGCAGCTCCAGGTCCTTCCACGTGCTGCTCTGTATTTGTGCAGTTTGTAGTCTGTCCTGGGAAACGTAGCACACATGGTGTTCTTCTGCTGTTTCCTCCTTTCACTGAGTGTGAAACACTGACGCTGTGCTGTTGTTCACAGAGGGGAGCTGATTCTAGCTGCAGCTGGACTCTGTCATCTAACTGAATGTGTTGGTGCTGATCACGGGGCTCTGAGGGGGGAGCAGCAGGAGGACTCTGGATACTGACGTCAGTGTATCTGTGGAAGCTCACACAGCGTCTCTGTCATTCAATATTGTGCTATATATTGTATCTATGCAAAGATGAACAGACTGTGTATTCACTGGTCTCTGTGCTGCTGACTGCTTTGCTGCAGCTCTGATGTCATCATCACTCCCTCCTCCACCCTCAGCAGTCCCAGCATGCTGCTGTGGTGCACCCCACCCTCACTCTACACCTGAGCCGTAGACCACACCCTCCACCTCAATATACACCACAGTTTTCTCTGCTATGGAAATGAGATCAGGAGGAAATCATTATTATTATTATTTAATAAATGCTCACATTAATGTGGGCTTATTTGTTTCATATTAGAAACATTAGTTGAGTGTTTTTAGTATAAAATGGTGAAAGTCCCTCTTTTTGCTCCTCCCCTCACCTGTGGATGGACGGTGCTGTTACCGTGGTGACAGCTTGGATGCGTTTCAGTCCTGCCTGGTTATCACTGCAGGAATCTTTACTTTCACATTTATTACAGGTAATAACTCTGATTTTTCTGTGTATTATGAACTAAATGTATCCTGATACACACAGAGATGGATGAGCAGAGGTCACATGATGAAAGAAAAAACATGGAGTCTTTGATTTATTTAGATATTTATTGATGAATGCAAACAAACCCTGACACTGAACCATCGTCGAGCTTTCACAGAACAAACCTGATCACATGACCTGCTGACCCAAACAGTGAAAAGCTCCATGGCAACAACAACAAACAGCCTCACATATGTTAACAGAGGCTGTTAGAAGCACAGAGTCTTTACAGTCTTTCTCCTGTTTGTACACAGATCTCTGCACATCTTCATCACAGTTACTCACAGACGTGCAGAGTGTGTGGATATCAAAGCTAAGTTTCCACCATGTTTGTAGTCTGTACTGGGACTCGTGGAGCATCTCTCTATGAGCACTCAGTGATTTAAACAGTGAGTCCCAGTTTAACCAGCAGCCTTCACACCACACAGACATGGAAACTTCAAACCCTCAGACTGAAGACACCATCATAAATAAATAGATTGTGATGAAGATGAAGAACTGGAACAGTTTGCTGTGGTTTCTTCTGTTCCTGTCAGAAATGAGAGTCTGGCAGCACTTTGCTCTCTTTCCACATGTTTAAGGAGGAAGTGAAGAAGAGTGAGTGAGTCGTCTTCCTCTGTGGGCCCAACATCAGGCAGCAGCCACGTATTTTTAAAAACCCAGCACACTGCTTCAGAAACACTGAGTCCAGGTGACCAGAGTCATGTGATCAGTGAGGTCTTCACTCAGGACGTCACAGCTTCAGGACCTGATTCAGAGGTTTATAAGGACGTGGATCATTGGTGCTGATGTTGTGTGAGAGCTGGTGAACCATGGGGAACATAAATAACAACCAGGCCATCAGCAATTCTACCCCCAGCTCTAAAACCTACATAATACACTATACATATAGTTATATAGGTTATAGTATGTTATATATAAACGTAGCTGAAGCAGTTTAATTTGTAGCTTCACGCTGCACTTCATATGTTTGTCCAACAGATGGCAGCACAGAGGCCTGTGTTGGAAAGCTTTGAGTAATGAAGCGTTTTCAGAATCAACCAAAAGGTTGATTCTGTTCATCTGGACGTTTTCAGAAACGTTTGCTCACTGATCAGGTGACTTCTTCAGTCTCAGCTGACTGCAGCTTTACAGCCTTACAAACAGCACATTTGCACAATGACTGAAACCAGCAGCAGCAGCACCTGATATATATGATACTAATATAATACATATACATATATAATCCATACTAATGATGAAGGAACTGAGCTCACAGTCCATTGTTCATTCAGTGAACTACTCAGTTTATTTTGGGCCTCAGAAATGCTCACTCTGTTTGTACATCACTGTCAGCAATAGACTCATTCTGCTGTGTGGACAGGAACACATGTGACATCACTTCCTGTTTGTTTGTGACTGAAGAGGAAGAAGTTTACAAGGAATCATTGAGAAGAGTTTCAAACATCAACTGATTGAATCCATGAATCTGAAAACGTGTTTGTGAGTGAAAGAGACAGACATGTACAGACTGAACTATCTGTTCAACAGTCAGAGTGTTTCTCTAACAGGAGACACTCTTTACACTCCACTCAGCACAGGGACACTGAGGAACCACGACCCAACCAAAACCCAGGATAAAGAGTTTGAGTGAATGTGGTGTTGAAGGTGTGGAGGTGGATCAGAGTGTTAGAGGAGACTCTGTAGAAGGACAGAGTGCCAGCAGGACAGTCCACATACACTGCTGCTCTGTTAGAGACAGAGGAGGAGGAGGAGGAGGAGATGGATGTTCTTATCTTATTGTGCCTGACAAACTGAGGACCACGATCAGAGCAGTTCAGACTCCAGGACTGATCATTGTTTCCAAACAAATAGTCACCACTGCGTCCTTTCCTTCTGATGCTTCTGTAACTCACTGATATATAAACGTTTCCTCTCCACTCGACCTCCCAGTAACAGCGACCAGTCAGACCATCTCTACACAGCAGCTGACGAACATCAAATCTGTCTGGATGATCAGGATATGACTGAACCTCCTCCACATGTGTCACCTTCCTGTTGTTGTCAGACAGTTGGAGCTTTGTGTTCACTGTGTTTGTGTCGATTGTGAGTTGACAGGAATCTGATGGAGAGAACAAACACAATCCAGCTGCAGTTATTGATCCATCATCTGTTCATTGATTGACACTTTGATGATGACTCCTGACATGATGAAGATGGTTGAATGTGTGCTGCTTTGTTTTCATGAATCCCATTAAAAACACACTTACACTTCCTCAGACCTGGTCTCAACCATCGGACTCCAGCAGGCTCCACCCTGAAAGGAGGAGTGGGGTCAGAGCAGCACAGTCAGCATGCACACATGGACATTACATGGCTCTCACACACACACTGTTACACACTGAGCTCAAACCTCGGCTCCACTGTTTTATTCAAAGAAATCTACATTTATTTATCAGCACATTTAAAAACAGGTTGAGCCAAAGTGCTGCACAGAGTAGAGAGAAAATAGGAAACATACACAGTAATTACTATAAAGACTCGTCAGAATTGAAAGCTACAGAGTACAAATGTGTTTCCAACCGGGTTTTAAAAATGTCGAGTGTTGGTGACGACCTGATGTGAAGGGCGACTGTTCCAGAGTTTGGCTGCAGCCATCGATAAAGCTCACCTCTGTTTTTACGTCTAGTTCTGGTCAGAAGCTACTTATCTGCAGACCTGAGGGCTCGACTTGGATTATTTTGTTAAAGAGAGATAAGATGGAGCCAATCCATTCAGAGATTTAAAGACAAACAACAAGATCTGGAAGTGGATTCTACGACGTACTGGTAACCAGTGGAAAAAGCTGGAAAAAGCTGGCGATGGGTGGTCTAGCACAGACCCACCGCTGGAACCAGACAATTCATGAGGGAGAGAACTGTGACAGCGCCGTTCCTTCACTTGACCTCAGTCGCTCTCGTCTGCTCCCTCGTAACACTGCTCTTTATTGAGGTTACATGAATATGCATAAGTTCATTAACATATGACGTCTTACACAGGTATGAACAAAGAGTACCAGTCTGTGAATAGTGTAGGTGTGTGTGTGTGTGTGTGTGTTCTCGTATTTACTACCTGGTGGGATCCACAACCTGAGATTTCACTCACCTCGCGGGGTCCAATTTTTCCGGTGGGGACCGAGCCCCGGTCCCCACAGGCACAAGCATTGCAATGGATAGAAAACAGCCTCCCGATATGCCTAGTGAGATTTTTTTTGAAAAGTAAAATTGGTCCCCTGGAAGTGACTTTTCCTGACAACGTGTGTAAACATGTGTGTCGACTTGACGCCCTACTGTTGAAATGTGGTATTGCAAGTGTGTAAAATTGGACCGGTGGGGCCATTTTCCTGACAAAGTGTAAACTTTTAAACTAACTATAACTTTATATTTTATGAATGCATTTACATCAAAAGCATTTCTTAATGATCTGGGTGGAGTTTTGAAGGGTTGAGCATTCTGATATGTCACTCCTACACGAATAGGCCCCCCAAAATGTACTTTCAAACTTCCCTATGCAATTGCATTGCCTTTTCTCCTAAATTTGCTGTCATGCTGTGAGTCACAGGAGGGGCGTAGAGGGTCAGAAATCGGTTCACTTCATCGCCAAATCACACTCTTCAAGACTTACGTGTTTGCATTCTGATACGTCACTCCTACGCGATTAGGCCCCCCAAAATGTACTTTCAAAATCCCCAATACATTTTTATTGCCTTTTCCACTAACTTTGCGGTCATGCTGTGAGTCACAGGAGGGGCGTAGAGGGTCAGAAATCGGGTCACTTCATCGCCAAATCACACTCTTCAAGACTTAAGTGTTTGCATTCTGATACGTCACTCCTACGCGAATAGGCCCCCCAAAATGTTCTTTACAATGGTGACCTTTGACCCCCTGGTTCCCCAGACTTCCAGAGGGCCTTCTAAAGGCCCTGTATCCCAGCCAAGAGGCAACTTTCTTGGCATCCCAAGGTGCAATGACCCGCTGCTGATTTTCAGGACAATGGGTAAGGCCTGCAAGGCCTTTTGAAAAAAACTGACACCAAGGATGGATCCTTTTTGAGTCAGACAGGTCGCAAGGGGGAAAGGTGAAATGCATTCATAAAAGTTAAAAAAAAAATTGTTGGATAAGTGCGTATTCTGGTGATCGTAGGAAAGACAGAACAATGTGAAATTCAACATGCTTTTACTCTTTGATAACCCCTTCTAGAATCTTGAGTTTGAAACACATGCAGCCATGGGTTGGATGTTTTCCTGACTATTTAGCAAGTTTTGGAGGGAAAATATGAATAAAGTACTTTCTAGTAGGACTGGGTCATATTATACCATTCACTGTAATACCGGTATAATGTTACGCAACGATAAGAAAATAAAATATCGCGATAGAATATGAGTAAAATGGGCATGCGCAGTGCCTTTGTTTTCATACACATGTGGCCACAAAAGCATGGCGGCGACAGAGAATGAGAAGGGGGAAAGCTGATCGTTGAGTGAAACGGATGAACCAGAATTTGTTTGTAAAATTTGTGCAACTTCAGTGGTGTGGAACTGGTTTGGTGTTTGTCCATCAGATACACACCAAAGCAAATTTTTTTTGTAGAACATTCAAGCGGGACGTCATTATTACCATATTTGTCGTACTATAAGGTGCTCATAAAAGCCTTCAATTTTCTCAAAACTCAACAATGCACCTTATAATCCAGTGTGCCTTATGTATGAATTCTGCATTCCGTACCATTGATTCATTAATGTTAAAATTCTCTCGCAGCTGCTCTATTCTAATAACTAACCTTGTATTACTGATGGATTATCTCAGTTGTACTCCCGACTGAAGTTTGGCCCGTTTATAGCATCCTACCATGCGTCTGCATTTGTCCCTAACCATCGGGAATCCTCACGTTAACTTTTATCGAGTGGGAAAAAGTTAGCGTTCACCCTCCTTCACTGTGCTAATGTTATGCTAACATAGCTGTGTCACTAGCGATCACGTAGTACATCATTATATACCAGCTATCAGTAACCTACAAACGTCCCTGCTGTTTAGTTTTCTGTCTTCATTTATGTTGGAAGTGATGGCAGAGCTGTACGTTTGAAGTTTTTCAGAAATCTCTCAGTCAAAACATGCTGTATCATGTTTAGGTGGAAACTAGCGAGCTAACTTTCTGCTAACTTCTAACTCCGTTAAATTTAATAAATTCTGTTTTCATGGATGCCTGGATGTTAAACTTAATTGTTACACCTGGTAAAGCAGCAAGACTGATCATTTGATTAAAGATGAAAGAATTGAAGTTTTTAACTCTGTGACGCTGCAGCGTTCGTTTGACTTTGGCGCCTGAAGTGGATAGAGTTTTGGACCCAGATTACTCCGCAAGGCTCCTGACTATGGCAGCCGTAATGCTCTGACAATCCATCGAGCGGTGCGGCTTCGTAGCTTACCCAAGTCTTACTAAAAAAAATTTGACAGATTTTTGAGCACCATGTACCAAATAAAATCGTTTCGAGGTCAGTAAGCACAACCAGAATTCATACATAAGGCAAACTGTTGATTTTTGAGAAAATTAAAGGATTTTAAGTGTGCTTTATAGTGTGGAAAAAACATTATACAGAAGAAAAGAATCAATCTATCTATCTATCTATCTATCTATCTATCTATCAGGCAAGACCCCAGGTGCAGGCTGTGTAAAGATGCTCCAGAGACAATCCAGCACATAACAGCAGGGTGCAAGATGCTAGCAGGCAAGGCATACATGGAACGCCATAACCAAGTGGCCGGCATAGTGTACAGGAACATCTGTGCCGAGTATAACCTGGAAGTCCCGAGGTCAAAATGGGAGATGCCCCCAAGGGTGGTGGAGAATGACCGAGCTAAGATCCTGTGGGACTTCCAGATACAGACGGACAAAATGGTGGTGGCTAACCAACCGGACATAGTGGTGGTAGACAAACAGAAGAAGACGGCCGTAGTGATCGATGTAGCGGTTCCGAATGACAGCAATATCAGGAAGAAGGAACACGAGAAGCTGGAGAAATACCAAGGGCTCAGAGAAGAGCTCGAGAGGATGTGGAGGGTGAAGGTGACGGTGGTCCCCGTGGTAATCGGAGCACTAGGTGCGGTGACTCCCAAGCTAGGCGAGTGGCTCCAGCAGATCCCGGGAACAACATCGGAGATCTCTGTCCAGAAGAGCGCAGTCCTAGGAACAGCTAAGATACTGCGCAGGACCCTCAAGCTCCCAGGCCTCTGGTAGAGGACCCGAGCTTGAAGGATAAACCGCCCGCAGGGGCGAGATGGGTGTGTGTTATCTATATCTATATATATCTATATATAGATATATATATAGCACATGCTTCGAATTATACCGCAATATGGATTTTCGGCCATATCGCCCAGCCCTACTTAGAAGTAATTTTCCTTTATATGTTTACTGTCTTTAGCTTATTAATACTATAAAGATAAAGTTAAAGAGGTAATATCTTTAAAAGTAAGGGGGGAGAAACTCAAGCTTGCATTCAAAAGTGGACTGTGGGGTATTTCATTTAAAAAAAATTTTTATATCAATCAATCAATACTTTATTTATATAGCACAATTAAACACCAGAGGTACACCAAAGTGCTTCTAAATAGTAAAATATGAAATAAAATTAATTGGGTATGATAGCAGAGTATATATACACTTCCCGAAAAAAACAAAGCACTAATTAACCTGGGAATACTATGTTAAAAGAAATATTTCACTCCTAGTGTAAAAAAACTAGTAAGACAATAGGTTAAAATTAGATACAGATGCAATAAAAGTACAAAGTGTACATCCGATAAATCACTAACCGAAAATGCAAGATCAAATAAATACGTTTTCAATCGTGTTTTAAAAGACTGAATAGATTCCGACACGCGAATATCAGCTGGAAGACTGTTCCAGATATTAGGTGCAGCAATGTCAAAGGCACGATCACCTCTGGTTTTTTAGCCAGGACATAGGTTGCGCCAAGAGCATTTGACTCGATGATTGAAGTGCTCTCCTAGAAGTATACAGGCTGAGAAGTTCAGTTAAATAGCAAGGCGCAATATTATTTATGATTTTGAATATAAGCAATAAAATCTTAAAATCAATCCAATATTTAATGGGCAGCCATTAAAGTCAGCCATTTCTAGTACCAGTTAAAAGGCGTGCCACTGCATTTTGGACAAGTTGTAGTTTAGGTAGAAGGGCAGATTGGAGGCCCAGGTAAAGGGAGTTGCAGTAGTCTAATCTTTAAGTAACAAAGGCATGTGTCATGGTTCGAATTTTTTGAGGAAGAGACATACGACTGGAAGTCCATAGTGGGTCAACACAAATTATTTTATTAAAACACACAGTACAGTGTGGGAAGAAACTTGCAACAGCAACCCTACAATCTTCCAATCTCCCTCGAGCAGACCGCTCCCCATCCTTATATTACCCTGATGACATCACAGCTAGATCTTACTGGAAATGATAACAGTTCCAAAGTTCTCCTTATATAGACATCCGATACTACTTTCGAGACAAACAAGTTTGTGATATGTTGTGCAATTTTGTGAGACTGTGTGTCCAACCGAGAGATTGTCCTGAGACGACCTCCCTGTTCTTAGTACGTGCAGGAGTGAACGTGCGTACTTTCCATGACTCTCTATGTGCATGTTGGTGTGGGCCTGAATATGTGTGTAGGTGAATGTAGAAGGCCCTACTGGACCCACAGCTTCGAGAGGTGTGAATACAATGATATGGATACCATTTGCAACAGCTTAAGCAGATAGAAAGAATGATAGAGAACAACAATAGACTAATTAAAGTGATGATAATATACATACATTAATATTTTGCTCAGATTACCATAGATATAATTCAGAGATTATTCTGTCAACTGGTTCGACAATGATGAATGATTGATCAATGATAGTTCTGATTATAAATCGTCACCATAAGAATACAAAATAAAATATCTCTTGTCCACACTCCTCCTCTTTGGCCATCGGCCAACCTATACCAGAATTTGTTTCACTCCTCCGTCCAGGCGGCTTCTCGCAACGGCATCATATACCCCGGACCAGCTGAACCAGAGTCTAGGGCCCTGCTTACCAGTTTTACCAACACTCGCCTTACCAGAGGAATGAGACAACACCCGATCATCAATATACCTAGAAAAACTATAAGACAAAACATGGCAGACATAAACACACCCTTCCATTGCCCAAAAACAGACGTGATCCAGTCTCCCAGCCCCGTGTTCACGCCTGATTGCTCATGCATGGTTCTAGATAACGTTTTCAGATTCTCAAGCGCCCGAGTGACCGTTCCGTCCGGAGCAGTATTGTTGGGAATAAAGGTGCAGCACATGTCACCAAACATTGCACATACTCCACCTTTCTCAGCCAACAACATGTCCAGAGCCATTCGATTTTGGACTCCCATTAAAGACGTCGGACCTAATTGTTCCCACCTGAGCCAACCTCGCGCTTGAATTTCCTCGACGACTCGATCGGTTTGGACTCTGGAGCGGATAGACCTCTGCGTCTGGGCAATTCACCTGTCTGCCAATAAACAAACAAACACCTTATGCAAGGATACGTTTTTCAAGATCCATTTGCGGTATGTAATGCTTAGCCTTAGAGATTTGTCGTAGTTGGTAAAAGCTAGACTGTACTACAGAGGACACTTGTTTAACAAGTTTAAAGGAACTGTCCAAAAGAACACCTATGTTACATACTGTATCAGAGAGGAAGGTAGCAAAGGGCCCAAATATATCAGCTAATTGTCCCCGCGGCATGTGGCTAACAAAGACAATAATTTCCATTATCTTTTTAGTTAGGGAGTTACTCGATAACCAGCCTCATACAATCAAGAAAGCAGTGTAGTGAAGATGGAGTATTGTCAGTCAGACAAAAATAGATTTCAATATCACCAGCATAAAAATGAAAAGAAACGTTATATTTCTCAAATATAGAGCCCAAGGGTAGCATGTACAATGAGAAAATTGTACAGAACAGATTACTGGGGCACACCACAACGAAAAGGGGTAACAGAAGAAGAGTAGCTCCTCATCGTAACAGAAAAGGTGTCACGGTTCGCGAGGTGAGCCGTATGAAAATATTAAGGACCCAAGATGTGGCACACCTGAGGTGAGGAAGCTTTATTGGTGGAGCATGCTCATACAACAAAAGGTGAGAGTGGCGAAAAACAGAACCGAGTAAACTGGGAAAACTAAGCATAGAAAACAAACCTGAAACCTAGAGACACAAAAGAAGATGCAGGGAGATGTGGCGAAAACCACTCTAGACGACGGAGGGGAAAAACGCAGACGAATCAGCAACGAGGACGAGGTAACACACAGTATAAATACACACACCAGGAATCAGGGGATGGGAAACAGGAGGGGAACACACCTGGGAGACATCACAGCTGATGAGGCAGGGGAAACGTAAACAGAACACACTGACATCAGACAGGGACCTTCAAAGTAAAACAGGAAACACATACTGTCATGGTTCTGGGTCGGTTCAACCCAGCATTTTGAGTTCTTATGTTTTGGTTTATTTTTGAATGATGGACTGTCTTCTTTCTCTGGTGCTTTATTGATTATTATTATAAGCTATGTTTCGGTTATTCTTGTTAAGGGATTAGTTCTTATGTTTTTGGTATTTCTCGGGATTAGGATTTATATGCTGTTTACTTTGTGATACTGTGTTTATCATTATATTAGTAGGTTTTGTTCAGTGTCAAGTCAGTCTCTCTGTCTAATCCGTGTCTTAGTAAAGTGTGGTTTCTTGTTTCCTGTTTTGTTGTGAAGGTCTGTGTCTTATGTTAGTGTGTCTAGCTTCGCTCCCTCTGTCTCGTTAGCCCTGATCTCTCCCAGCTTTGTCTCCCTCCTGTCTTCCATTCCCTGATTACTTCCTACTTCCTACCTGTGTATATTAGCCCTGTGTTTGCCCTTGCTCCATGTCCGTATCATCAGATTATGCCTGTGTGTTTCTGTTCTCTGTCACCAGTATTCTTTGTTCAGTTCCCGTTTTGTTTTCTCCAGCAATAAAGCTGAGGTTCTGAGTTTCAATTTAGGGTCTGAGTCTCGCATTTGGATCCTTCTCTCCATCCGTCTGCACACAGAGCCCTGACACATACATGCAAAGACACATACTCAGAGACGCGGGCTTAACACAGAGACCTTACTACACTAAAGGGGATACACAGGCAGGGATGACACCAACAGAGGGAACACAACTAAACCCTGGGAAACCAAAACACAGTCATACTACATAAAACTATCAAAAGTAAAAGTACAAAAACCAAAAACACTGGTCACCGACCCAGGACCATGACAAAAGGACCTATCCAAAAGATACAATTTAAACCATTCAGGGGCGCTTCTTTTAATGCCTACTAAATATTCTAGTCTTGTTAGCAGAATGCTGTGGTCCACCACATCAAAGGCTGAAGACAAATTCAGTAAAACCAAGAACTCAGGGCTCCCTAAATCTGCAATTAAAAGGTCATTAACAACTCTCAGCAGAGCCGTTTCAGTACTATGATGTGGTTTAAACCCAGACTGAAATCTGTCACTATTTAGATTAGCATCTAAAAAGCCCGGTGATTGCTGAAGAAGTACATATGCCTGTGCTTAAACTGCTGTTTTATAAATAAGTGATCCATTTTCCTTATTTGGATTTTTTTTAATAATATATTTTTGATCAACAAGAAATATGAAAAATACACTGTTGATTGTTTTTGTGTAACAAAAGCAAGCCTACATGAAACAAATGTGTGCAGATGAGAGTAAGCTGACATTTCCAGACTTTTCTGGTCCCCATGATGACCATGCCCATCCCCCCATAAAGTGTGTGCCTCAGCAGGAGGAAAGAATCTTGTTTGCAAAGGTTACACACTTCTGAATTTTGCGGTCCCCACGTTACCTATCAGTTTATCCCCTCCCCCACAGACACTCAGCACGAGGAGCCATGTTGGATGGAGCAAAGCAATTTTAATTTCTGCAGAGACTGATTACATGATGGAAACCAGGTAAGTCCTCTCAAAACTTTAATATTGCTGCTCTCAATAGATGCAGAGACGTTTCAGAGATATATTTTAGCTTTTTATGAGTTAAAGTTTTTAACTGCAATCTTTTTCATACATGGTGTGTGGTTAGCTAATATTGATTGGCTCTGTGGCCTGGAGGCTTACTGAGGGATGATGATGGCTCCTTGACACTGGTTTGGTTGTTTATTCATGGGAGCTTAATTTGACCTATATTACATTTGTACTAACTTTAAAAGCCTGAAGTCTTATTGAAATGCTCAAGTATGCAGTGGTGGAGGTGGCGAAGGGGGATTGAAGATCAGAATACGAACACGCATTAACCTTGTTAGCATGTTTAATCTTCATATTCCATTGCAGTGATTCTGGGCAGTTTATCTTCTAAATTATTCTGATGAGTTCATGTTTGTTTTAAATCCATATAGCTTTTTAATGTTACATGGTGGACACGCGCCTGTAGACCACGGTCACGTGCATGAGGCCCAGTAAAATTATATTTGTGTAGAAACATGGAGTCTGGTCAACCTACTGTCATCTCAGCAATTTTATTGAAACAAAATAGCTGCTTCTGCTCTCCATGCCTGGCGTGTGACATAGACAGAACCATGGATTTTTCATGCATCTGCAGCTGCATGAATGTTCATGCAGCTGCAGACCCTGTTTGCAGCTCTTCCTTCTGCAGAGCTGCATTGTCTTTATTAAACATTTGAACATAATACAACATAAACTCTCGTAGAGGAGATAAAGTCAGAGAGATACATGTTTTGAAACGACAAGGATCAGGCGCATTTAGTACACCTAGAGCGGTCGCTAAAAAACAATATACAAGCAGAGCTCAGCAGCCAGCGCAACAAATTCTGGATCCTTCGCTCTTAGTTAGCGGTGAGCACAGCGCATGTTGCGTCCGATGTGAAACTGCCTTTATGCTGCATAGTGTGACTCATAGCAGTGGTCCCGGGTCAACCCTGATTTTGTGTTAAAGTAATACTAAAGTAATAATGGTGTTTCTGAAGACTGGTATACCACAACTGTATGCTTTCAACAGCTACCAAAAGTTAAAAGACCTTATGAGTATTATGGGATATTTATATAAAGATCCTCCAGCTTCAACTGTATTACCCTTCAAGGACCTGCAGTTCAAAAAAGCTTCCCTCCGACAGCCAAACCAATCTGTTCTCTGATTGGATAGTTCTATTTGTGATTGACATGACATTGACCAATCAGCTGAAAGGAAGAAAAATAGGGTCAAAATTCGTACTTGTAAGTTGAAACTTGAGTGCAGAGATTTTTTGGCTATGTCCACACACAAATCTTTTTTACGTACACAGAAATTCTTTTTACACAAACAAATCCTGGTACAAAAAATTTATGACCACAATTTGAGCCCATAGAGGTAAAACAGTAGGGCTGGGTATCGTCACTGATTTCTAGAATCGATTTGATTCCGATTCACAAGGTCCCGCGTCGATTATTTTCGATTCGATTTGATTTGAATCGGGGAAATTTTGCCTCAGATAGTCAGAAATATCATAATTCAGATCATGAAAGGTGACACTTGACTTTATCAAAGGTGCATCACATCAGATGCCTTTGTGTCAAAGTAAATGAGGATAAAACACAGAAAAACATGAAGGCGATTTTCCTGGCCTGGGATTTTATAAAAATATTCTGCAGTAGATCAAAAACGAAAGAAAACCATTAATCAACATATGAACTAGAGCAGGGCGATATGACCAAAAATATTTATCACGATATACATTTGAAAATTTGCGATAACGATATAACTGACGATATAATTGACACTAGACAAAATACTTTACAAATCCACAACTTTATTAGTGCAAAAAAACCTCATCATTGTATTTTCACTTAAACAAGCAGCTGTTTTTTATGTGCATTAAAGTTATATAAAAATTTAACAGTGCAAATGCAAATTCCTTGCTGACAGTTTAACAAAAGGCATTTCCAGTGGAAATTGGCCGACATATCCTCAGCACAACCATGTATAGTAACCACAAAACTTAAAAAGAGGTTATACACAAAATGTGGTAATATTATGTTGAAGCACAGTACGTGTTACGAGGCTCCTGACGACGGTAGCCATAATGCTCTGACAATCCATCAAGCGGTGCGACTCTGTAGCTTAGCAAAGTCGTACTAAAACATTTTTGACAGATTTTTGAGCGCCATGTACGACATAAAATCGGTTCGGTAATAACGACGGACCATTTGCATGCTCTACCAAAAAATGTGCTTTGGTGTGTATCTGACGGACGAAAGCCAAACCAGTTCCACACCACTGAAATTACACCATTTTTACAAACCAATTCTGGTTCATCTGATTCATTCAGCCATCCGCTTTCTCCCTTCTCATTCTCCGTCGCCGCCATGCTTTTTCCGCCATGTGCGTATGAAAACAAAGTCACTGAGCATTCGCGTTTTACCCATTTTCTATCGCGATATTTCATTTTCTTATCATTGCCTAACATTATGGTATTTATTATTATTATTATTGGTAGGATGAGAGGAGTCCCTGAGAACGATGCGTGCTTGACATAGACATCTCTTCTCTTGGACATCCTCAGTGGCAGGAGGTGGAGTCCCTGTAATGCATTTTCACTACCCGCTGCAGTGCCTTGCGGTCAGCAACAGCGCAATTCCTATACCAGTTACACAGTTGGTCAGGATGCTCTCTATCGCACAGCGGTGGAAGTTACCCAGTATGTCAGCAGACAGGTGATTCTTCTTCAGTGTCCTCAACAAAAAGAGGCGCTGATGGGCCTTCTTGACCAGGCTGGAGGTGTTAGTTGACCAGGACAGATTCTCAGATGTGGGTCCCCAAGAGCTTGAAGCTGGAGGCCCGTTCAAGAGCTGTTCCATTTATGTAGATGGGGACATGTGTGTCTGTTTTCTCCCTCCTGAAGTCCACAATGAGCTCTTTGGTTTTGCTGGTATTCAGAAGCAGGTTATTGTCAGCAACACACAGCTAGGTGCTTTACTTCTTCCCTGTAGTCAGACTCGTCGTTGTCACTGATGAGACAATCACCGTAGTATCATCTGCAGACTTGATGATGGAGTTTGGAGGGAATAACTGTACTGAATGCTGAGCTGAAGTCGCCGGAGAGTGTGGTGTCCAACTAGCTCGATAGAGTTGTGTTTCCATTAGTATCATGACATTACAATCCATTAGTGTCCTGTTGTCAGTGATCCACAGTCATAACTCATTCATTTTATTCACCAGGTGTTAGCCTTAGATTAACTGTTAGCCCTCTGCATTTCCCTTGCCTTTGTTTACAGTCTCTGTGCCGTCTTCAAGCACTTCCGGTTGGCCGAGCAGCCTGCAAAAGCATCGGTGTTCTTCTTATTTCCGGGATGAGTCAAAGGTTGCTGATAAAACAGTCGAAGTTGTGTAATCCTAAATCCAAAACCTCTAGTCGGGTGTAAGATGTAAAGGCGAAGCTGTTCTACATGAACAGACCCAAAATAAGCAGGAATAACACAGCAAACTTGTAAAATGTGAAGAGACACTGTACCTAGTGTGATGCACGGGCCGCCATCTTGGTATTAGGCCTGACTCCATCTCCTTGTTAAGTTATGACACACTTAATAAACACTTCACTTCTGAAATGACCAGATTTATGCATTTGAATTTAATGTTTTGTTTTTTTTAAACAGGCCCTTTGATCACAACAACATGGTGGACCGAGTCAGAGGGTGATACTCCTTTGAAAGGTATTGTTACAACAAATGTACACCTCAAGAGCTAGGGTGATATTTTATTTACATTTTATTTAAATCTGCTGTCTGATATTCAGCTTTTGAAGTCAAACCCAAAGTCCACAGCAAAGAAAATTAAACCTCTTCATGTGACTCAAAAACAAAGAACTTGGCCTAACTGTCCAAATTCTTTTGCAGGAGACGGTTTATTTCATTGTTCCCTGTTGCCTGAAACAATTTTATCTTCAGTTGATGAATTTGTTGAACACAGTTAAAAGATTGTTATGGTACTGTACAGGTTTTTATTTAGCTCTGGAAGTATGTTTGAGTTATTACAGCATTTGTATAACACCATACAGCACAGGTGTCGAACTCCAGGCCTCGAGGGCCGCTGTCCTGCTTGTTTTCCAACTACCCTGCCATTGTAGCTTCTTATTGGCAAAGCACACCTGATCCAGGTAATCGGCAGCAGGTAGGGCAGGGATATCTCAAAAACAAGCAGGATACTAGCCCTTGAGGACTGGAGTTTGACACCCCTGCCATACAGGGAAGTTTGTCAGTTTTGAGATATGTACATGCAGTACAATATCTCCCCTGAAATGGCAAAAATAAATGGGGGCTACTTTTTATTTCACTTGTTCACATGTTGTATTTTACTTGTTCAGTTTCCTATTTTCTTGTCTGTCCCTCACACTAGTTTCACCACTATGCTCTCGAAATCACTAGCATCAGAAATATCACTTCACCTCACAGGCCCCTTCAATTAAAATGAATTATTACTATTAATACTTTTGTTTGTTCTCAGGAGCTTCACAGAAGAGAGGCTGGTCTGCAGCAGAGACTCTTGCTGTAGAAAAAAAGAGAAAAGGTTCCTAGAAGGTGGCGAAGTTCCTGGTAAGGTGGATTGCGTGTATTGAATCTTCACCAAAAGAACTTGAACAAAGGACGTGGAAAGCAGTTAAGGTCTATGTCATAAACAGAATTGGAGCACTGAGGCACCAGAGTGCTAAAAGACTTTTGGTTTTGGTTTAAAACACATAGTTGCACATTTCAGAGTGCTGTTTTTTCATGTTTCATGTTGAAGCTCATATTTAGTTTACCCACGGCTGGCCCAGTGTAAACTAAATTGAGTACTTTACATATTTGTGCACAATGGCACTTTTCATTTCATTATGGATTGTAGGAAGGTCAGTACAAGACAAAATAATAATGTGAATTCCGATTTTTACATTATAAAACATTTGGATAAATGGAATACTTGGGATTTTTTGTTTAGAAATAAACAATCACTGTCCCATTTACAGTTTTTTGTTTTTGTTTTGTTTATTAGGTAATGGGATATATGGCATGACATTTTGCTGCCATGCAAAATGTCTTGTGTTTTAAATAAAGAGCTTAAACACAAAAAAAATGTTCTTTTGATTGAGAAATTTAAGTGTGTTTGAGGTACACTATCACCATAGCTGCTGTAGTATTATAGCTGTTCTGTTTAACATGGTAGCAAATGTTAATTATTTGTGGTAAAAAGTAAAATTGCTCATTTAATATAGGAGGGTCCCCACAGAAATAGCAAAATTCAGGTCATTTTTTTTCATGTGAGTGTTTTTAATATATCAAGTGATTTTCCTCTTCACAAAAAATTTACATGAATTTAGCAATTAAAATCAATTTTCTAAACCATGTAGAAAAGGTGGATCCCACCAGCACCCTCCCAGTCAGGTGGTCCCACCAGGTAGTAAAAATGGGTATGTGTGTGTGTCTGTGTATGTGTGTGTGTGTGTTCCAGATGTGACCCTGTGACCCCAAAGCTGGTGCTAAGAGTCCAGCGGTCCCCCTAACAAAGGGCTCTTATACTTAACCAGACACAGAGTAGGTGTCCTCCTACACCAGGGGTCTCAAACTCGCGGCCCGCGGGCCAATTGCGGTCCGCAGGACGATAGTTTTTGGCCCCCACCTTAATATGAAAATTTAATGTTAGTTTGATAATGTATGACACTTTACAGTGTTGTGTGCGGAGCTGAATTAACCTACCAATCGGGGTGGGATATGGATCTCAGGGGACACCAGCCGGGCTTGATGCAAGCAGGGAAACATTTCTCAATGAGTGAAAGTTACAGCAGCGTTGCCGTGGAGTGTTTCTTTCTTTTCTGTGCCTGGCTGGCTTCCTCCTTTCTATTGGGCAAACGCCGACATTCACCCCAGCGCGCAGCGTTCACAACACTTCAAAAAAAGTTGTGTTTTTTAAGTTGCTGCCCAGCGGGACATTATTCGTATATAGATTTATACACACGTCAGTGGGATTTAAAGTTATTTTTCCACAGAGAGAGATCTCATATTAACTCTCACAGTGATGCGTAGGCGGCGGGATAAAAGAAAAGTAATGAACTCAATGCAGCCCAATTTAGTCTGCAGTCACATAGCGACACCTGTTCATCGGCAATAACAGTCCCCGGTAACCCGGTCTAATTATAGGGTCGCACCGTAATTTGTGGCTCGATGTTTTTTATTTGCATCACTCCGTTTGCATTGCAGCATACATGAACATTACATATATTTCAATATAATGTAAAAGCAGTCAAAACAACTAACATCAGAAACAGGTGATGTTATTTGTTATATGTCACGGTGTCATTTCCGCTTCTTTCTCCTGTAACAACAGCCCGGCGCCGTGAGCAGTTGCCTTTTTTGCGCTCGCCATCCCTGTACTTTGTACCATCTGCAAATGCCACAGTGTTCGTGTCATCATGAAAGACATGAACATCGAGCGTAAAAACAAAGGAGACTGCTACCGGCTTTTTATCTGCCGATCGCCGTGCTACGGTTGCAAGAAATGTTGGGTGAATAATTATTACCACCTAATGCTAATATCATTTTCTCTTCCCTTTTAACAATGTGACCAGCTAATGCTAAGTAGGTTGCTGTTATTAGCTAATACTAATTTGAGGTGAATTAGCATTATCAGCTCATGCTAACAATGTTTTTTCTTACTTTTTAACAATACGAGTAGCTAATGTGAACACTTTTATTTATTCAATTTTAACTTTTCCCCTGCGATGTGAAGAGTTAATGCTAAATAGGATGCCATTAGTGGCTAATTCTAATTTTAGATGAGAAAGCATTAGAAGCTAATGCTAATACCATATTTTCTTGCTTTATATCAATATCAGTAGGTAATGCTAAGTACGTAGCCATTATTAGCTAATGCCAATTTGATGTGAATTAGCATTATCCACTAATACTAACAATGTTTTTACCAACTCTTTTCCCTTGCATTATAACAATATGACCAGCTAATGCTAAGAAGGCTGCCATTATTAGGTAATGCTAATTATTATGTGTGTTAGCATTATCCGCTGCTGCTAGCAATGTTTTATCTTACCTTTTAACAATATCAGCAGCTAATGCTAACACTACTTTCATTTCAGTTAAGCCTACTTGGCATTAATTAACTTCATTTAGCATTAAGAAGTTTTTGCTAAATAGGCTACCATTAGTGGCTAATGCTAATTTTAGGTGAATAAGCATTGGCAACTAATGCTAATACCATATTCTCTTGATTTGTAACAATGTGAGCAGCTAATGCTAAGAAGGCTGCTGTTATTAGGTAATGCTAATTTAAATTGCTAATGCTAACAATGTTTTTTCTTACATTTTAACAATGTGATGTGTGTTACCGTTAATAACTATTGCTAATTTGATGTGAATTAGTATTATCAAATAATGCTAACTATTTTCCCTTGCATTATAACAATGTGAGCAGCTAATGCTAAGAAGGCTGCTGTTATTAGGTAATGTTAATTTGATGTGAGTTAGCATTACCCGATAATGCTAACACTTTTCCCTTCCCTTTTAATAATGTGAGCAGCTATTAGTCACTAATGCTAATTTTAAGTAAATAGAAATTGGCAGCTAATGCTAATGCCATATTTTCTTGCCTCATAACAATGTGACCAGCTAATGCTAAGCAGGTGCCGTTATTCGCTAATACAAATTTGAAGTGAATTAGCATTATCCGCTTATGCTAACAATGTTTTTTCTTACTTTTTAACAATACGCCATTAGTGGCTAATTCTTATTTTAGATGAAAACACATTAACAGCTAATGCTCATACTGTTTGCTTTGTAAGAATGACAGCAGCTAATGATGCAAAATCTGCCGTTATTAACTAATGCTAATTTGATGTGAATTAGCATTATCCGATAATGGTAATTGTTTTCCCCTGCATTATAACGATGTCAGGAGTTAATGCAAAGTAGGCTGCCATTAGGGGCTAACTCTAATTAGGGGTGAATAATTATTAGCAGCTAATGCTGATACCGTTTTCTCTATCCTTATAACAACTTGAGCAGCTAATGCTAATTTGATGTGAATTAGCATTATATTAGTGAGCAGTTAATGCTAAGTAGGCTGCCCTTATTAACTAATACTACGTTAATGTGATTTAGCATTATGCGCTACTGCTAATACTGTTTTCCCTTACTTTTTAACAATGTGAGCAGCTAATTCTAAGTACACTGTTGTAAATAGCTAATGCTAATTTAATGTGAGTTAGCATTATCCAATAATGCTAACACTGTTTTCTCTTACTTATTAAAAATGATAGTAGCTAATACTAATACTCTTTTCCGTTTGGTAACAACGAAGTGAGGAGTTAATGCTAAGTAGGCTGCCATTAGCAGCTAAAGGTAATCTGAGGTGAATAAGCACTAGTAGCTTATGCTAATACCCTTTTCTCTTGTGTTATAATTATGTGACGTTAATGCTAAATAGGCTGCCATGAGTGACTCTTTTCCCTTGCATTATAACGATGTGAAGGGTTTATGCAAAGTAGGCTCCCATTAGCAGCTAAAGCTAATTTGAGGTGAATAAGCATTAGTAGCTAACGCTAATACCCCTTTCTCTTGTGTTATAATGATGTGAGACATTAATATTGTTCTCAAACAACAGAATGAGAATGAAATATTGATTCTAACAGGGCCCATAAATAGCATTAGCCTAGCAGCATTAGCTTATCAGAGTTTCCATCATGGTCACACAAATCCTTAGAAGAGTAAAGTGGCCTACTTAGCAATAGCTGCTCAAGTTGTAGAAAGCAAAGGGAAAACCGTATTAGCATTAGCTGCTAAATGTGCACTTGAGAACAAATCTATTGTGAATTCAGCTGTGAATGTAGAGTTTGTCATTATTTAAGCTTCCATTTCCGAATGTTAGCTGCTCCTGTCTGCCTCTTTGTCACACACACAGACTGAAATGATTCACAGCCTTGTTTCATCCTTCTGTCAGTGTCACTGACTGTCACTGTGACTGTGGACATACAGCATGGGAAACATACACATGGCTGACACTTTATTAGGTACACAGTGGCCACTATCTCAGGTACACCTGTGACCTAATAAAGTGTATCTAAATTTACAAAATGTTGTCTCTGTCCAAATATTTATGGACCTAACTGTAGGTCTACTTTTAATGAAACTCTCAACATGACTTATCAGTTATCATTAATGTTCCTGCAAACAGACTCCTTGGAGACCCCTACATAAATATCCATGTACTATCCAGCTAGACTAGTGTGTCTGTCCCTGAAAATATTCCTGCATGTGTGATTGTTCATATCTTATCTGCAGGAAACAAACAGGAAGTGAGTGAAGGACACAGGAAATGTTTCCAGCTCTTCCTCCTCTATCAGACATTCTCTCCATACCTGAGAGTGTCCAGTCTCCAGCCTGGATCCTTCAGTCGAGCCGACAGCAGCTTCATCTAATTTGATGTGAATTAGCATTATATTAGTGAGGAGTTAATGCTAAGTAGGCTACCATTAGCAGCTAATGCTAATTTGAGGTGACTAAGCATTAGTAGCTAACGCTAATACCCTTTTCTCTTGTGTTATAATGATGTGAGACGTTAATGCTAAATAGGCTTCCATGAGTGATTCCTTTCCCTAGCATTATAAAGATGTGAAGAGTTTATGCTAAGTAAGCTGCCATTAGCAGCCAATGCTAATACTGTTTTCCCTTGCTTTATACAACTTGAGCAGCTATTGCTAAGTAGGCCACTTTGCTCTGCTAAGGATTTGTGTGACCATGATGGAAACTCTGATAAGCTAATGCTGCTAAGCTAATGCTGTTTATGGGCCCTGTTAGAATCAATATTTCATTCTCATTCTGTTGTTTGAGAACAATAACAGAAAAATGTGCTCTTGAGAACAAATTTATTGTGAATTCAGCTGTGAATGTAGAGTTTGTCATTATTTAAGCTTCCATTTCCAAATGTTAGCTGACACTTTATTAGGTACACTGACATCTATCTCAGGTACACCTGTGACCTAGATGTTCCTGCAAACAGACTCCTTGGAGACCCCCTACATAAATATCCACGTACTATCCAGCTAGACTAGTGTGTCTGTCCCTGAAAATATTCCTGCATGTGTGATTGTTCATGTGTCATCTGCAGGAAACAAACAGGAAGTGAGTGAAAGACACAGGAAATGTTTCCAGCTCTTCCTCCTCTATCAGACATTCTTCATACCTGAGAGTGTCCAGCCTCCAGCCTGGTTCCTTCAGTCCAGCCGACAGCAGCTTCATTCCTGAGTCACCTGGATGATTGTAGCTCAGGTCCAGCTCTCTCAGATGGGAGGGGTTGGAGCTCAGAGCTGAGGCCAGAGAAGTACAGCCTTCCTCTGTGATCAGACAGCCTGACAGGCTGCAGACACACAAAACAACAATCATTCTATTATCCATCTATATGGCAGCATAACTAAGGGATGGTTGAGGGTCACCTGATCCAGCTCTAACTATAAGTTTTATCAAAAATGAAAGTTTGAAGCTGATCTTCAAAGTAGAGAGGGTGTCTGTCTCCTGAACTCAAACTGGGAGCTGCTTCCACACCCAGTCCAACATAGCCAGGCTTTCTTTGTGTTTGCTGCTTTGATAAAACCTCAAATCCCAGTCAGAGATGATGAGCATCATCACAGTGATGATCATTTCTCTGTTAACCCAGGCTTTCTGCTTCAGGATCTGTGCACGCTCACAGAACAAGGAGACCTTTAAACATCATTTCACTGAATGGATGGACTGAGCTCGGCCTACAGATGAACTGGATAAATAAAGATTTGACCTCAGTGTGCTCAGTGTTACTGTCTATTCCTAACATATTCCTAACATGATAGCTGCACTTTAGAGCTCTAAAACTGGAACTGACACATATTTAAACTCTACATGTTACTCAGTACATTCAGTTCAGACACCCGCCCACAGTCCAACAAAGGAAACATGGAGATCACATCAGTTTGTCACCAAAGTCTAATTATTCCAGAGGGCAGTGTTGATATAACTAAAGTTATTTTTTTACTTTTTTAATTTATGTTTTATTAGTTTTCTTATTTATACAACATGTACAACAAATTCAATTTAATCACCGTGAGGGGGAAAGCAAAACCAAACCGAACAACAACAGATGAGACAAACGGACCAAAACAAAATCAAACAAAACACAAGAACAAACAAACAAACCAAGAAATACAATGACATTATACAAAATCGGACCTCCCATTTTGTACATATTTTAACCATTTCAACCAATATTCTTCAAATGAGTTCGCCTGGCACTTTAGCCTAAAAATTATTCTTTACATAACAAAAATATTATATATCACATCAATCCATTCATCTATGGTAGGAATATCCTCTTTAATCCAAAGGCGAGTTATGGCCTTTTTGCAAGCTACCAACAGCACACTGAACAAATATTTATCCGGTTTGCATAGATTAAGACTCTCTAGGTTGCCTAGGTACAATAATGCAAAATGAAATTGTATTTTCTTTTGGAAGATTGTTTCCATGACCTTATGTATTTCCTTCCAAAATGGAACCACATGGGGGCATTCCCAAAAAATGTGAAAATGATTTGCTGTTGCATGTCCACAATGCCTGAAGCATGTTGTATTCTGAGAATAATTGGATTTTTGGGCTGGGGTAATAAAATAACGAAATATATTCTTCCAGCTGAATTCCCTCCACGAGGGGGAGCTTGTTACTGACCACTGCTGCCTACAAGTCCTATCCCATTGCTCTCCTGTTAGGAATAGATTGCTATCTGTTTCCCATCTTGCTTTAACATATCTTGTATCATGGCCCCGTAGATTGATCAGTGAGCAATATAATTTGGAAATAATTTTTTGATAGGGTCCATCTCTATATGCATTCTCGAATATATTTATAATCTCTTCATTCCCAGTCGATAACTGAGAATTTTTTAGCTTTTTATTCAGGAAGTCCCTCATTTGCAAATATCTAAAAAAAAATCTTGATTTTGCAACCCAAACTTTTTCTTGGAAACTCATCACTTTTCCATTTTTCAACAAGGTACTGTATGTGGTGAGACCTTTATTTGCCCATGTTTTGAATGTCGAGTCGATCTTACTAGGCAAAAATTCTGGGTCATATGCAAACCATTTAAGGAATCCGGCCCTCTGGTTTAATTGGTACTTTTTAAGTACTCTCTCCCATATTTTTATTGAACTTTGTAACCACGGTAACTTCTGACCCCACTTCCGCCAGTCCCTTTATTGTGGCGGGAATGAACCCTGCATAAGTTCCGGGTCAATCAGCTGCATGTTCCCTGCTCCTCTGGCTGCTGTTGTCCCTGTGGTTGGCGTACTTGTCAGATATCGACAAACTTTACACTACAGACCAGTTGACAGCGTGCAATAACCCGGCCGATTCATTCATCTTTACACCACCTCACAATCGACTCAACAGTGAGTTATTTGTTTGTTTTGTCACAATTAATGAAAATGCGGAGCCGCCATCACACATCCTAAAACGCCGGTAAGCTAATGCTAGGCTAGCGACAGTAGAATAGAATAGAATAGAATAGAATTCAACTTTATTGTCATTGCACATGCACAGGTACAGGGCAACGAAATGCAGTTTGCATCCATCCAGAAGTGCTTTAGTGATATAGATATATAACAATATATATTAGCAATAATATAGATATGTGAGTATATTACAGAATGGGTCTATTACGGTATGTTATAATGTACACGGTATGAAGTATGTTGTGAATATTCTATAACTATAAGTATGTACAGGCTGTAGTGAGTACAAGCTATGTACAGGCTATGAACAGGATATAAATATGAAAAACTATACAGAATATGAAATAAATAACTTTACAGAAATCTGAGATATACAGCTATACAGAAATGGGAACTATGCAAGTTGTAAACAGTTGTAGGATTAAAAATGATCGAATGTACAGAATGATTATTTACACAGAGCTATACAGTAGTGCAGTTAAGATAAGTGAGATATAATTCCTACAGAGGCTATATAAAGTGCTAGTGGTTGTGAGTGGTGGTTCAGTCCATGTTATTATTGTGTGTTTGAGGGTACAGTTGTCCATTGTGGGTGTGTGTATGTTCAGTCCATGTGTTAACGTGGGTCAGATGTCAGGAGGCAGAGTTCAGGAGTCTGACAGCTGTGGGGAAGAAGCTGTTCTGGTACCTGGTGGTCTTAGTCCGGAGGCTCCTGTAGCGCCTCCCAGAGGGCAGGAGGGTGAAGAGTCCATGTGATGGGTGACTGGGGTCTTTGATGATTTTCCCAGCCCTTTTCAGACACCGCTTCCTGTAGATGTCTTTTATGGCAGGAAGTGGTGCTCCGGCGATGCGCTGGGCAGTTTTCACGACCCTCTGCAACGCCTTCCGGTCTGAGGCAGAACAGTTCCCGTACCAGACTGTTATACAGTTGGTCAGGATGCTCTCGATGGTGCAACGATAGAAGTTCACCAGGATGTCTGAGGACAGGTGGTTCTTCCTCAGAGTCCTCAAGAAGAAGAGGCGCTGGTGAGCCTTCTTGACCAGCTTGGAGCAGTTGGTCGTCCAGGTGAGATCCTCGGAGATGTGGACTCCCAGGGACTTGAAGCTGCTCACACGCTCCACAGCCGTCCCCTTAATGTGGATGGGTGGATGTGGGTCAGCATTCCTCCTGTAGTCCACAATGAGCTCCTTGGTCTTCTCGGTGTTAAGCAGCAGGTTGTTTCTGTCGCAGTAGGTGCAATTACTAGTTTTATTTATTGAATATTGTTGTTTTTGTTTATTCCATTATGGCCGAATGTTGACTTAACGTATCTAGAGTTGAACGAGTGATTTGATTTTTGTAGTTTTGTCCGTTTTGGATGTTTTTTGTTACTTTTCTGATGAAATGTCAAAATGGCCTATGAGATTTTGCATTGAGTTAAATTCCATTGAGATTATTGAATCTGTTGCGCAACTCCTGTGATTAAATGAGTTTTGTAAATATATGTTTGATTAACTTTGGATAATGTTTATTAGCTTTATTGCTGATATACTTTGATGGGACCCATGAGAATGTTTTTCTATAATAGTATTTTGAATGAAATTCATTATGAGAGATGATGGTTTATTGATTGTTGTATGAAACATGGCATTAATTACTTGTCTTTGTTATTTATGGATTTATGTATTTGTCACAGCAGTAGAATGCTGTTTCATTTTCTTCTGTGAATGATAATTTATGTTTTTGACCTTGTTTAGGTCAGGTCAGGTTTTTTTTTCTCCCGCGATCAGCCCTGATCAGCGCGGGATGGTGAGCCACCCGACCACCGCTACGTTGCGGTAGGAATCGTAAACCTAGGGACTGAATTAAACTGTTGACACATGACCTATCACAGGTCCATGGAACTGTACTAAATCTCATACTGGACTACACCTCATCCCACCTCCTTTTGGAACCTAATAAGCTGTTTTGTATTGTCAACATTATTTTTGTTTGTGATATATGCGCATATTTTTTTATTTTTTGTACATCCGTCTATACATTTCTCATAACAAACATAATATATATATTTTGAGCTCTACTTTGGTTTCCTGTGTTTTATTCACACACTCAGGCTCCATAGTGGAAACCAATTCTGATAGCTCATTGTCTATGAAGCTGCAGTCAGGCGCCCTGGTCCTTTAACCGCGTTACAACTTACTATCCAAGGGTTGCCCGGGTCTCCCAGGAGTCGTAACTCTGAAGGATCTCCTATCAGTGCTCCGACAGGGAAGTTACCTCCCAAGGACAATTCCACTTCCTTCCATCTTGAACAGTATCCGGGTTTACACCAGCCCACCAGATTTCTTATTTGTGTTGCCCTGTAGGCAAGGGAGGCCTAATCCTCCTTTATCTTTGGGAAGCTGAAGTGTTTTGAACTTAACTCTTGGCTTTTTACCCGCCCATATAAATCTTGAGAGGATCCTATCCCACTCTACAAAGTATCTATCAGGGTTTTCTATAGAAACAGACTGGAATAAGTACAATATCTTTGGGAGCATATTCATTTTTATGATGTCCACTCTAGAAGAGATGCTTAGATAAGGGATTAATGACCATCTGCTAATATCTACCATGATATCTTTTTTAAGTAGGGGGTAATTGATTTCTTCCAAACTGGTTATCCATTGATAAATTTATGCCCAGATATTTGAGAGTTCTTTTGTCCCAGCTTAACTAAAGTTATTTTTAAGCAAAGTTGAGTTTTTTATCGTCGGAGTACTTCAAGTCTGAAGTATCACTTAAATGCATTACACGCTGTTGATGGCAGCAAACAAACCACCCAAACAAACAGCAGTGGGAGGCTTGGGCAGACTACGTAGATTCAGTTTGTGGGAGGAGTCTAGATAAACCAAAGAAAGACAAGCTAACAAACGCCACAGTGAAGTGAGCAGCTACAAACTTCAGGCCAATTAGTGTTGTTGAAGAAGTCAGGAACGTTCTTAGGATCAACAAATGATGGCATGTATGAGCCTCCCTCAAGACGCACCATCACAAGAAGAATACATGAGCTGTAGAAAAAGGAGAGACTACGAAAGCCACGGCGTTACAACGTGAACCAGCTGTTGGTCTCTCTGGAGACTACTTGGTGAGGCTGGGTAACCATGGTTACTTGGAAGTTACAGTACATGATATTAATGAAGAGTGGGAGCTGCGTTCTATAGCAAACAATTTGTTATAAGGTAATCAGCTGATCTTACTTTAACTGGAAGCCCTTCACAATAATTGCAAAGCCTTTATTTTGTACAACTACCATCAGTTCATCTGTACTGATGGTAACTTAAAGTCACACTAATGTCATTTAGTTTGTATAGTGTATGTAGTAGAAGTATACTACAGTACCCTGATCACTGATAGGATAGATTTATGTAGATATACACCTTTGTGTTTAACATTACTGCATTATAGTACTGTGATCTTTGTCCTTATATATGGCTATATTAGCTATACTGATGTATGTACATATAACTGGATATGTAACTTATCTATTCATCTTATTTGTCATATATTTGCATTGTGTACTTCCTTTTTGTAAGAAACCACACACGTGATCACAGCCACAAGAATCAATCAGTGAAAGAATAAAGTGCCTCAAACCGAACCTTAAGCTCCTTATTCCACATGCTGGGATCATTTGGCCTTCAGTGGTGTTCTGGCTGACACACCAGAGTGACCAGAGTGCTAAAGAGTGAATCGGACACACCAGTGTCATCCCTGATATCTCCACTACATTTAATCGTCCTTCAGCTTGTGGCTGCCGTTAGCCGGTGTGCTAGTTAGCTGATCTGCTAGTTAGCCGGTGTGCTAGTTAGCCGGTTCGCTAGTCAGCTGGTGTGCTGACCAGCGAACCAGTAGGTTACAAGTTGAGCTTGTCTGTCTGATGACCCAGCTCTCTCTGTCTTGATTGTTTTGTCCTTGGGCAAGACACTTCACCTACCACTTACTGGTGATGACCAGAGGGGCCGATGGCGCGATATGGCAGCCTCGCTTCTGTCAGTCTGTCCCAGGGCAGCTGTGGCTACAACTGTAGCTTGCCTCCACCAGTGTGTGAGACTGAATGAATAGTGGAATTGTAAAGGGTCTTTGAGGGTCTCGAAAAGCACTATATAAATGCAATCCATCATTATTATTATTATCATCATCATCATCATCATTATTATTATTATTATTAAGAGCATCTTTAGGCCTGACTGTGCTCATTCTTCCTCCAACCTCTCCTTACCAAAGATAACAACTACATCAGTATTAGTCAAAGGAGCTTGCAAAGAAAAGCGTCTGGACTTCTTTAAGTTACTTGAAGACGTTTCACCTCTCATCCGAGAAGCTTCTTCAGTTCTAAGGTCAAATGGTGGAGAGTCCCAGATATAAACCTAGTGGGAGTATCCCCCCACAGAGGGACAAAAGGACCCCCTGATGATCCTCTAATCGCCTGAGCCAAGGTGTGAAACTGGGTGTGGGTCCCAATCAGCCAGAGTTTCGGGTGTGTTCATTGTGAAAACTGGCCCCACCTTATCATGCGAATTCCTGAGGTCAGATGGCCCAGGATGTGAGTGGGCGTTAAGGCGTCTGGGAAGGGATCTCAAAACTGGATTATAGATGGCAGAGACTTGGTGTCGTAAACCCCCGCCTCTGTTCAAAGATGGTCGCTCACAGTGGACATAGATGGCTTCTTTCACTCCTCTTTCAAACCATCTGTCCTCTCTGTCCAAAATGTGAACATTGGCATCCTCGAAAGAGTGTCCTTTATCCTTAAGATGCAGATGGACTGCTGAGTCTTGTCCTGTGGAGGTGGCTCTTCTGTGTTGTGCCATGCGCTTGTGAAGTGGCTGTTTGGTCTCTCCAATGTAGAGGTCTGGGCATTCCTCGCTGCACTGTACAGCATACACCACATTGTTAAGTCTGTGTTTTGGCGTTTTGTCTTTCGGGTGAACCAGTTTTTGTCTGAGCGTGTTGCTGGGTCTGAAATGCACCGGGATGTCATGCTTGGAGAAAACTCTCCTAAGTTTTTCTGATACACCGGCTACATAGGGGATGACAATGTTGTTGCGTCTGTCCTTCTTATCCTCCCTCGCTGGTGTCTGGTCTTCTTTTCTGTGCCTCTTTGCTGACTTTGGACAGAGAGGACAGATGGTTTGAAAGAGGAGTGAAAGAAGCCATCTATGTCCACTGTGAGCGACCATCTTTGAACAGAGGCGGGGGTTTACGACACCAACTCTCTGCCATCTATAATCCAGTTTTGAGATCCCTTCCCAGACGCCTTAACGCCCACTCACATCCTGGGCCATCTGACCTCAGGAATTCGCATGATAAGGTGGGGCCAGGTTTCACAATGAACACACCCGAAACTCTGGCTGATTGGGACCCACACCCAGTTTCACACCTTGGCTCAGGCGATTAGAGGATCATCAGGGGGTCCTTTTGTCCCTCTGTGGGGGGATACTCCCACTAGGTTTATATCTGGGACTCTCCACCATTTGACCTTAGAACTGAAGAAGCTTCTCGGATGAGAGGTGAAACGTCTTCAAGTAACTTAAAGAAGTCCAGACGCTTTTCTTTGCAAGCTCCTTTGACTACGATGACCTGGATGACTGAGAACCTTCACAGACATACATCAGTATTAGCTCAATAACAATTTCTGCAATTCAATTGTGGACATTCATTTTTAAACCTTGTGTAAAACGATAAAACCTAAAAGTCTGAGTATTATTCTTTGTGCAAACAGCTCTTGCAGGTTACCCCGGACTTAATAATTAAATAATAATAATAAAAATAACCTTTTACTTTTGAGCAGCTGTTCAGGCTACTAAACTCATCCCAGAAATAACAAGTGACACCATTGATAGTGGAGCTAACTTTAACAGGTGAAACTGATTTGACTTATATGGCTACTGCAGTTACTTCTTATCAAGGTTAGTAGGGAAGACATCTGGATGACGTAGTTAGTAGTATGTAGTTAGTACCGGGCGAGTCCCCTCCCCCACATCGGCACCAGAACCCTGTATTATCTACAGGGTAAGACTGCCTGTTTTATCAAACTATGGCCATTACTACTGTGATCATTTGCAGCCCAGTGTGCCGCTCCCTCTGCTGGGATGAACCACTGGAGCTCACCCAGTCATCCCTTTCTTTCTCTCAAGAAGAAGTGAAATAAATATATTTATTATGTTACGAGTCTAATATTCTTTAAATCAAACTGTAATGAATAAATCAAGCAAGAAGATTTGGTGGCTCCAAGTGTTGTAGAAGAAAAGATAAACATCTCATTTTGAGAAATAAGCCTTTAAAATTAAGTAAGTACTGTGAATAAAAAACAAACAGCGAACCAATCAGTAGTCGCCAATATCCTCCTAATTTCATTCACAAAGAAATCAAATATATATATTATTGGCCCAAAGGAGCCTAAATCTTTAAATTAGGCAGTACATGAAGTATTTTTTTAAATAAACAAAGACATGACTATAACAACTTTTAAAAGTAATTCAGAGTCCAATTATCCACTCAAATGTAAATAAAAGTTCACTTGATAGCTGTATAAAAGTTACCTGTTTATACAATAATATAAGTCACATTTCAAATGATCATCTGTGGAAAAGTTTGAATCCTGACCTGAGAGTTTCCACTGCACACTGTGAACTCTTTAGTCCAGAGGACAGAAGCTTCACTCCTGAATCCTGCAGGTCAGAGTTACTCAGGTCCAGCTCTCTCAGACTGGAGGACTGGGAGCTGAGGACTGAGCACAGAGCTTCACAGCTTCTCTCTGACAGGTTACAGCCACTCAGTCTGAAAAATAAAAGACAGTCTATACAAGAAATACTCATGTAGAGTTTGTTAATACATTTCACAACATTAAATCTTGACTTTCTATTTTTAAAGGAAACATAAACATACTAAGATACAACATCATATGGATGAACTTTAATTAATAATTCTAAAAACTAAATGTTTTCTGATCTGACCTCAGAGTATTCAGTTTACAGTTTAAACGTTGTAGTCCAGCAGACAGAAGCTTCACTCCTGAATCCTGCAGCTTTCTGATCCTCAGGTCCAGCTCTGTCAGAGTAGAGGACTGTGAGCTGAGAACTGAGGACAGAGCTTCACAGTTTTCCTCTAAGAATTCACAGATGTTAAGTCTGAAAATAAAAACATGAATAAAGATAATTGTTAAAGTGTAATCAGGGTGCAATAGCTTATTGTCTTGTACTGAGCAGGTTAGTAAAACTTCACTTTAACTTGGAAATGAATAAAAATGCTATGAAACAAGGATAACTGGATAAAGATATAAACAAAAACAAACATCAAACACATAAACAAACAGAACTAAATAGAATACAAATTGATCTGACCTCAGAACATTCAGTTTGGCGTGTGGTCTCTCCACTGCAGCAGACAGAAGCTTTACTGCTGAAGCTTTAAGGCCGTCGGTACTCAGGTCCAGTTCTCTCAGACTACAGGACTGGGAGCTGACGACTGACAACAAATTTTCACAGCCTTCCTCTGAGACGTTACAGCTGCTCAGTCTGACAGAGAAAGGGAAAAAAACCAAAACAAAAAAACCAAACAATATATGTGATCAAATTAAATTTGTTTATATGTTGAACCTTTTTTTTTTTTTAATTTTAAACCTATGAGACTATGAGTGCTACCAATCCAGTGCACACAATTGGTACCTTGATGGTACCTTGCTCAGGGGTACCACAAGGTAACTATTCGGTGGATTCGACCCCTGACCATATGATCATGGGGCGACCACTCTGCCTACTGAGCTTCTGTGTACACTATCATACAATATTAACTAAAACAATTATTTTAGAAAATTTTAGTAATTCAATAATCATTATGCTCATTACCTGTGTACTGTGAGGAACACTGGATTTTAAACACTAGCTGTATAAAACTCTTCCTGTCAAAGGTGCGTATAAAGGAGATGAGCTGAAATCCTGTCTTCCTTCTCTCACCCCAACCGGTCGCAGCAGATGGCCCCGCCCCTCCCTGAGCCGGAGGTTTCTTCCTGTTAAAAGGGAGTTTTTCCTTCCCACTGTCGCCAAAGTGCTTGCTCAATGGGGGTCATATGATTGTTGGGTTTTTCCTCTGTATCTATTACTGTACGATCTACTGTACAATATAAAGTGCCTTGAGGAGACTGTTGTTGTGATTTGGCGCTATATAAATAAAATTGAATTGAATTACATCCCATTTCAGGTACCTGGAACCTGAACCTTCTCTGGAAACCTGGGACGCTGGCGGGTTTCTCTTGCTTACCTATCTGCTCATCCTCTTTCTTTCTGCTCGCATGATGATTTCCTGGTTGAGTTTGTAAAGACTTTTGCTCAGGACCTTCTTGCTGTGCGGCAACAGTGCTAACCACCGTCCGCTGTATTTTTTCAGTCATTAAATAAAACCATGAAAGATCAGCTTGCTTCTCGTGATGAACCTGTATATTTTCGATTCCACACCAGGGTCTGCCCACTGGTAAGTTCGGGGATAAGGGTGGAGGATACTCACACAAACAAAAAAAACCCAGATTGCAACTCCAAGTCTCTGTGCTAGTTAACCAGACCTTTCAGGATCTTGTTCAATCACAACCTCATGGAGTCTGAGTTAGCGAGACAGTTAAACATCCCTCTATGCGCCCTTAATCCGCCCATTCCCACTAAGTCATTAAATAAACGAGTGTCCCCTCACATAACTCACCGCACAGAGCCTGTCACCCCTGGCAATCACAAGAAAACCCTTACCTTTTTTGCTTTTCATGCACCTCACAAACCACTTATACTCGGGTTTCCTTGGCTAGAATTACGTAACCCACACTTAGACTGGTCAGGTCAGAGGGTAATCAGTTAGAGTCTGTTCTTTCATTCAAATTGCCTTGTTTCCGCCCGTCCACCGGAACCTGTGGAACCATCAACCAACACTGAGACTGTTTTAGATCTCTCCTCTGTGCCCACCAAATGTCATGATCTTCAGGAAGTATTTAGCAAAAGTAAAGTGCTTTCACTGCCACCTCACAGACCACATGACTGTACCATAGAACTACTCTCTGGCTGCACCCGGCCTTCTAGCTGGCTGTATAACCTGTCTAGACCTGAGTGTGCAGCTACGGAAAAGTACATTAAGGAATCCCTCGGTACAGGCATAATCCAACGATTGTCATCTCAAGTTGGAACTTCTTTTTTGTGGGGAAAAAGGATGGCTCTCTCTGGCCATGCATTTACATCAGGGGCCTCAGTGATATTACCATCAAGAATAAGTACCTATTACCTCATTAGCTCTGCTTTCAGGCCATTTCACAGCGCCACAGGGTTTACAAAACCCCACCTCCGCAACGCTTACCACTTTTTCCAGATCAATCAGGAAGACAAGTGGAAGACCGTTTTAAACATGCCATCGGGGGACTACGAGTATTTGGTCATGCCGCCTGGGTTAACTAATGCTCCCGCAATGTTTCAAGATTTGTTAACGATGTCCTCCGGGACTTCCTTGACAGGTTCGTATTGGTGTATCTGGATGATATCCTCATTTTTCCCAAAACCTGCGAGGAACATCAGTCTCATGTCCATGCTATTTTTCCAACGTTTGCTGGAGAATAAACCTTATGTTAAAGCAGAAAAGTGTGAATTCCATTCCTCATCAATAACTTTTTTCGGTTACATTTTGGCACTGGGGGCAGGTGAAGACGGATCTGGCAAAAGTAAAAGCTTTCACAGAGTGGCCTTCCCCTTGTACCCATTGTAGATTCCAGAAGCATCTCCAATGGGTTTTGGGAATAGCAAATTTTTATAGATTGTTCATTTGCAACTATAGTCAGGTAGCTGCACCACTCAAGTCTCAGCATGCATCTGGTCCCCCAAAGCTGAAACTGCATTCACCAAACTGAAGTATCTGTTCACCACGGCACCTTTTTGGTTCACCCTGATCACAGCTATCACATTGAAGATAACCTCGTTCACTTACTGTAACCTCCACCAGTGATCTTTCTGATGCTGCTCTACCTCTGTTAAAGTGACTCAGATTACCATCAACCAAGACCCATTTCCGGAAACCTACCATTGAGCCCACTTCATGCTCACAGATTCAAGTACTTGACTTCTGCCATAGTTCACAGTTCATGTTAAAAATTCCAAGTGTCAAGTTCCTGTGTGTAAATAAAGCCTTCACGTCTAGTAATATTCAGTTCCTTCACCTTTGTCTGTATTTTGGGTTCACCATGTTGTTCTGGCCACACCGAAGTAACAGAATTATATTTGAAAAAATGAGAGACATTGGGGATTGCAATAAAGGTGAGACACAAACCAGACCTTATAACAAGAACATCTGAAAAAGATGTAGGTGCAGTCTGGTAGCTCAAGTATTTGCTTTAAAAAACAGAGTTAAACTCCTGGTTGTTGGAGACAAGTGAACAACTTGAGGATAATAAACCTGTCAGAGGGGCTGAAGGATCAGACCTCATGTTCTTATAGGCTGGATCTGGATTGTGTTTTGATTAGAGTTAAAGACAAAAATATTTCAGAAATGCTGACATGTCCTGCTGGAGTGAAATATTTAAAGTATCATATTTGACTAAGTGACTATTTTTTAATTTTTCTTAAAGGGTAGTGTTCTTTGAACTGAGCACCTCAGATTTATTTCCCATGATTTTAAGAATGAAGCAATGAGTTCATGTTTACTTACAGAGCTTTGTTGGAGGCTTTGACCACTGGCAGCAGCCTCAGAAGAGCCTCCTCTGAAGCAGAGTATTTCTTCAGGTCAAAAACATCCAGATCTTTTTCTGATGACAGTAAGATGAAGACCAGAGCTGACCACTGAGCAGCAGACAGTTTATCTGTGGAGAGACTTCCTGATCTCAGGGACTGTTGGATCTCCTCCACTAGAGAATGATCATTCAGTTCATTCAGACAGTGGAACAGATTGATGCTTTTCTCTGCAGACAGATTCTCACTGAAATTCTTCTTGATATACTTGACTGTTTCCTGATTGGTCTGTGAGCTACTTTCTGTCTGTGTCAGCAGACCTCGTAGGAGAGTCTGATTGGTCTGCAGTGAAAGACCCAGGAGGAAGCGGAGGAACAAGTCCAGGTGTCCATTTGGACTCTGTAGGGCCTTGTCCACAGCACTCTGGTGGAGAGAGTTTTGGAGTTTTGGTTTATCAAATAATTTAGACCACATGGACGTTGTTTGTTGTTCTTCCAGCAGATTGAGTCCAGAGTTGATGAAGGTCAGATGGACATGAAGAGCAGCCAGAAACTCCTGAACACTCAGATGGATGAAGCAGAACACCTTGTCCTGGTACAGTCCACTCTCCTCTTTAAAGATCTGTGTGAACACTCCTGAGTACACTGAGGCTTCTCTGATATCGATGCCACACTCTCTCAGGTCTGGTTCATAGAAGATCAGGTTTCCTTTCTGCAGCTGAACAAAAGCCAGTTTTCCCAGAGATTTAATCATCTTCCTGCTCTCTGGACTCCAGTGTGGATCTGTCTCAGCTCCTCCATCATACTTGACCTTCTTCACTTTGGCCTGAACCACCAGGAAGTGGATGTACATCTCAGTCAGGGTCTTGGGCAGCTGTCCTTCCTCTCTGGTTTCCAGCACATCCTCCAGAACTGTAGCAGTGATCCAGCAGAAGACTGGGATGTGGCACATGATGTGGAGGCTTCGAGTTTTCTTGATGTGGGAGATGATCCTGCTGGCCTGCTCCTCATCTCTGAATCTCTTCCTGAAGTACTTCTCCTTCTGTGGGTCAGTGAACCCTCTGACCTCTGTCACCATGCCAACACAGTCAGGAGGGATCTGATTGGCTGCTGCAGGTCGTGTGGTTATCCAGAGGTGAGCAGAGGGAAGCAGTTTCCCCCTGATGAGGTTTATCAGCAGCACATCCACTGAGGTGGACTCTCTAGGGTCAGTTAGGATTGTAGTTTTGTGGAAGTCCAGAGGAGGTCGACACTCATCCAGACCATCAAAGATGAACACAACCTGGAAGTCTTCAAAGCTGCAGATTCCTGCTTCTTTGGTTTCAGTAAAGAAGTGATGAACAAGTCCCACCAAGCTGAACTTTTCCTCTTTCAGCACATTCAGCTCTCTGAAAGTGAATGGAAATATGAACTGGATGTCCTGGTTGGCTTTGTCTTCAGCCCAGTCCAGGGTGTGTTTCTGTGTTAAGACTGTTTTCCCAATGCCAGCCACACCCTTTGTCAGCACTGTTCTGATTGGTTCATCTCTTCCAGGTGAGGCTTTAAAGATGTCTTCTTGTCTGATTGTTGTTTCTGGTTTGTGTGGTTTCCTGGATGCTGTTTCAATCTGTGTGACCTCATGTTCATCATTGACCTCTGCAGTCCCTCCCTCTGTGATGTAGAGCTCTGTGTAGATCTGATTCAGAAGGGTTGGGTTTCCTGCTTTAGCGATCCCCTCAAACACACACTCAAACTTCTTCTTCTGTGCAGATTTAAGGTTACGTTGACATATCGTAGGAAAATGTTCTGGAAAAAGAATGCAAAACATTACGTCTCATTTTTTTAAAGCATGGATATTTGGCTACATGTTGGTCCATCTCTTAAGACAATAACAAATGTTCTAGTCATCCATCCATCCATTTATATTTTTCCGCTTATCCAGGGCCGGTCAAGGAGGCAGCAGCCTAGGTAGAGAAGCCCAGACAACCCTCTTCATGACCACTTCCTCCAGCTTGTCTGGGGGAACATCAAGGTGTTCCCAGGCAAGCCAAGAGATATAATCTTTCCAGCATGTCCTGGGTCTGCCTAAAATGCCAGTGGCAGCCACGTACCAGTTGTTGGGAATTATTATTGCCAGTGGTTTACTTATTTTCACCATAAGCTTTGTGATATGGTAATGGTTACATTTTGGCGAAATATGTTTTACATATTAACCTAATAGCCGCTGCGGTGTAAATGTGGGCTAAGCTAGCGTCTCATGGTAACGTGAGTTGTGGTTTTTCTTTTCGTTCGAACAGCTTGAAGTGGGATTTGAGCATTAAACACAGTTATCGCCAAGCTCAGAGGTAAGTTTTTTTTTTTATTGTATTTTAATATTGTTGTGGTCAGTGCAGCAGCTGTAGTGGAAGATGAGCTTGTGGTAGGCGACATTCCCAAGTGGGCTGATGCATTTGTCTTGTTGTTCGGATTGTTTTATGTCTTGCATCTGGACTATCCAAAAAACCTAGTTAACACATTCACATTCATCCAGAAACTCCTGATGGGCCTTGAGGATGGTAAACAGTTGAAACCATGTCTTCTTCGCCTCAAAAACAATCTTTTACTGCCAGAGTAGCAGGTACAGGTGCTGGCACTATACTGCTGGAAAAATTCAAACTGTTCCAATGAAGTTGATGCCTCGCATGACTAGTTGTACTAAACTGTAGTAAAGTTTCATACAAAGTTCTGTAGGTTTAGGACATCTGCTGCTATCTGTTCCCCATAGCCTGAGACATAGACTGAGACAAACATGCCTCTAGATAGCTTTTTTTTTTTATATGGCGGGTGTTCTATTTAACTTAGTCTTATAATGAAAACGTGTAAGAAAATGCTCATATATATTTTTTTGTTTTAAATGTTTCTATTTTTAAAAGTTTTAAAAGGGAACAACTGGAGAAAAAACTGATGCACTATATTATTTGTTATAAAAATACTATTTATGTTGAAGTTTAAGGGAAAAGCTAAAGAGTAGACGGAGACTATTTATTTTGTTTAAATGTTTATAAAAATGCCTTTTATTAGTTTTATAACAGCATCAGGCTGATTCTTTTTTATGTTGTTTCCAAAATTATTTTTAAAAGAGAGCCAAAGAAAAGGCTGAAGCACTATATTGTTTAACATTTTCACTGTACAAGTTGTACAATAAGCACTAAAAACATGTTCAAATGCAGAAGCATGTAAAGTTTTGTGCAGGTAGTTATAAATAAACTTGAGATTGCAAATCTGTCTCAGCTTTCTTTCTTTACAGAAAGACCCTGTCTATGAAGGGTTACACTTAGCGTGCGCTTTAATAGGTAATTAGAGTTTATATAAGTTATAATATTTAAGTTAGTAAAGTAATGAAATAAAGTTCAAATAAAATAAAATATACAAGTTTAGTGAAATTAAACTTTGTAAGTTACTTAAATACTAAGTTACAGGTTGGAGGTAGTTCAATTCCTTGATCTTATTCAGGTCATATTTTTTAAATTACAGTGAACTTATAGTTTTTAAGTAAGTTAACTTAAAAATTATTATGTAATCAGTTTCCTCATGAATGTTGAGTTCACTGGACTTATTCGGGTTTACAGTGTACCCAACAAGGAGTCATTTATCTCTCTTAGGGACCTCGCCCCAAGAGACAGGTAAGTTGTCCCCTCATCCACAGACTCTGCTTCTTCTACAGGAGGAGGAAGCCAGTGGGATTAAGGAAGTCCTCAAAGTATTCGTATTCCTTCCACCGCCCGACAATATTCTCTGTCGAAGTCAGCAGTGCTCCACCCGCACTATACACAGTGCAAGTAGAGCACCAGTCTCCCTCAGACTGCAGTTGAAGATACATACACTATGCACAGAAGTCCAAAAACAAAACACCACTCAGATTCAGATCCAGGAGGCGGTTCCTCCCAATCACGCCCCTCCAGGGCTCACTGTCATTGCCCACATGAGCGTTGAAGTCTCCCAGTAGGACAACAGTGGTTGTTTAATGACTGTTGAAATCATCAATCAGCTTAAACGCTTACAGAAATGCTCTTACTGCAATAGAGACGCTCAGCCAGCTCCTCCTGCTTCAGTCTCCTCAGAAAGTTCACTGTGATTGTCACAAGTGCCTTTCTGCTCCTCTCCTCCTCCTCCTCCTCCTCCTCCTCCCTCTGACTCTCTAAGCATTCTGGGTAATCTGGACTCAGAACCTTCTGGATCTTCTTCAGCTCGTTCAAAAAAGTGATGATGTTGTCCTCCAGCCGCTGGAAAAGAATACTTTATGAATGAGCCAATCAGACTGAAATCATGTAATCATGAAAACATGTAAACACAAAGTGTGGATCATTAACCTGATGTTTAGACCTCTGATGAAGTCTCAGCTTTGTTTTTATACCACAGTAGTTTACACGGAGTTTGTAGTTGCAGAGAAAGACTCAAATCATTTGGAATTAAATGTTTTATATTTACAAGGTTTAGAGTGAAATCCAAGATAAATAATCATGATTATAATATTTCTGACTGAGTCAAAACTGAATTTGTGAATCAGAACTGAATCATTGTAAAAATCAGCAAAGTACACAAAGTCTGTACTTTTGTTTAAGTAGAAGGACAACTACTACTATTAAAAACTACTCCAGTAAAAGTTGAAGTACTCATTAAACTTAAAAGTAATAGTAAAAAAGAAAGTAGCTCTTTGGAGGACGTTTCTACTTTTAAGAAGTAGAAAGTTCAGATATTTGTTTAAAAATGTACAGAGTAAAAGTAAAAAATAGTTACTACTCAAGTAAACTACAGATACCTGAAAATAGTAATTAGGTTATGTAATGAAGTATTTGTACTTTGTTCTCAGCCCTACAGACAATCCACTGGTCTCCAAAGAGCAGCATGGAGATGACTGTGAACAGATCAGATGTAACAGTAGTTGTTGTACATGTACAGACCATAAATATGGAGTCCAGCTGTGTTTGATGCTGCTGGGCAGACTGACCACTGGGAACCTCTGAGCTCTGCTGGTCCACTCTGTGGAGGAAACATGAAGGATTAGATGAACACAGGATACAGATCCAGGAGTTTCTGCTCAAATAACTTCATCTGAATCAAGTCTGTCAAGATTTAGACTCTCAGATTGTGAAAATATGGGCCATTTTTACTAAGTTTATGGACGTCCTTTCAGTGGTGATGTCAGGGATGATTTTGAAGAAGCTCATTAAACTGAACCATCAGCAGATCACTGCTCCAAAACCAGAACATGATCCGAGGTCTCCCTCCACCACCAGAACACCAGCTTTACTAACGTGGTAGATCAGTGTAGTACAGATCAATAACTGATGAGTCATTTTATCAAAATCACCGAGTGCTTCACGTCTGACCCTCTGATGCTTCTGTAGACATTTTGCATATTTAATGAATGTCTGACAGTTTTACATTCATTCTATGAACACAGTGGAAATGTTGTGTTATAGTCTCCATGTTTTTTCCAGCATCATAAATTCTTAAGTTCAGAAAATTAGATTCTTTTTTCACGGCTGAAAAACAACAACATTTATTCTCTTTTGAAATCTGCATCGTCCACTCCAAAGGTCACAATCTGAAGGTAACATCTGGTTTTGTTCCCTGTGATTAACTCTGAGCATCAGTATGGTGGGATTTATCCACTACATCCACACCACTGTGGTTCAGTGTTGTCCTGATGGAGTCTCATTAACAGCAGCCAGTATGATCCAGGCTTTAGCTGCTGGGTCTCTTTGTGACCTCTCAGACTGTTTAACAGATCAGACACAAAGAGAATCAGAGCAGCTCTGTTCTTTAAAGACAAACCCACTCAGGTCACACTTTCCCCACAGATATGAGCATCACTGTCCTCAAACAGCAAATGACCAAGTCTAACATTTGGATCTTTTCTCTTTCATTGTTTTCTTTTTAATGAATCTTTGTAACAATCTGAGGATGTTTCAGGTCATATTTATCCAGGAAACACAAACATGTAAAGGACTCATCACAGCTCTCTGACCTCGTTGGACCAGGTTCAGCACTGAAGTTTGGAGGGTCACCTTTGGACCGGTCACTCCTCACAGACGGACAGCTGGACCCTGCAGACTCTGCTCTGTCCTCCTCTTCCTCCATCATCATCTTCAGTCAGTCTGAGAGGTAAACTACAAACACTCAGTGAGTTCACATTAACAGGAGTAACTGAGTTACAGTCGCTGACCTCTGACCTGTCATGTGACCTAGAAACCAGGTCAATATGTCTGTAGGTTCAGTCATCCAGGTCATGTGATCTAAGGAGCTTGGAGAGAAAAGAGACATCTTTAAGTTTCTTGTAGACGTTTCATCCGAGAAGCTTCTTCAGCTCTAAAACCAAACGGTGGAGAGTCCCAGATACTTAAACCTGAGACGGAAAGAGACGCTCACCATTGATCATGTGACTCATCACATGATCAATAGTGGGTCAACAATATAAACACTTATTTCAAGGAGGAAACTGAGAGCCTTTCCACCAGGAGCACAGACATCTGGGGCACAGACATCTGGGGCACAGACATCTGGGGCACAGACATCTGGGGCACAGACATCTGGGGCACAGACATCTGGGGCACAGACATCTGGGGCACAGACATCTGGGGCAGCATGTCGATGCTGCTGTTATGTGACGGCTGTGTGCAGACAGGAATAGGACCCAAGGTGCAGACTCCGGAGACAAACGTGAACTCAAAACAGCTTTAATGTTAAACTCAAATATAACTGGAAAAAAATCAAAATAAACTTAAACCGGAGGACTGACAGAACACACAGCTAGGTAAACGGTAGGTCGCGACACAGACACAGAGAAACACAGGGCTTAAATACACAGAGGGAGCAATCAGGGGATGGGTAACAGGAGGGAAACACAGCTGGGGCAAATCAGGCCTAACGAGACAAGGGGAAGCGAAACCAGACACATTAACCTCAGACAAGGACCTTCAAAATAAAACAGGAAACATGACACAGACTGAACTAAAGACACAGTCTCGCACGCACTGCAACAGAGGGAACAGAAACGTGGGACCAGGGCAGACACAGACACTGACTGGACACGGGGATATAGCAACTAAGGATACACAGAGATGCGAACTAGACAAGGGAATACAGCTGACAGGGGAGACAGAGCAACTAGAGAAGACAGAGACATAAACCATAAAACAGAACTCAAAGAAACCAAAGACTAGAAATTATAAATAATATAATAAACTCAAAAACCCTGGGTCAACGACCCAGGCATCCTAACAGTACCCCCCCCTAAAGGGCTGGCTCCCAGACAGCCCAAACCGAAACACAAAAAACCCACACACACACACACACACACACACACACACACACACACACCCCAACCAGGGTGGGCGGTGGGGGAAACAGGATGGAGGGCTCGAAACAAACCAAACAAGGAGCCAGAAACAAAAAAAAAAAAAAAAAGTGCAAACACCGGAGCCCGGAAAGCAACATAACAAAACACAGGCTCACGACAGGCGCAGGCGGCCAGGAAAAACAGTTCACACAAAGGTCAGGGGGCCGGCCCAGAGGCTGACGGCACGATAGTCCAAACCCGGGCAGTTCAAGGGGGGCGGCCCGGAGGCTGACGGCCCAAGAGCCCAGAAAACAGTTCAGGAGGCCGGCCGGGCGGGAGGCACCGGCGGCGACGTAGTTCAGGGGGCCGTCCATGACGGCAATGACGTCCAGTCATCGGCCTGGAAAGCGGCCGAACAGGACGTGCAGGACAAGCAGGCCGGACGGGACGTGCAGGCCGGACGGGACGTGCAGGACCAGACAGCATGGGGACCTCAGGCGCAAACAAAGCTAGACGGAGCGAGGCAGGACCAGGCGCAGCTGAAGACCCGGAGGCTGGACCAGGCGCAGCTGAAGACCCGGAGGCTGGACCAGGCGCAGCTGAAGACCCGGAGGCTGGACCAGGCGAGGCGGAAGCAGATGCTGCAGGCGGCGTGGATGTTGAGGTTGCAGGCGGTGGAGCCGGTGGTGGCTGAATGGTCTCGCCAGAACCGTCAGCAGACACTAGGATGTGCTGGCTGGGTCCTCCCGGACCCCCAGCTGATGAGGCAAGAGGCTGAACGGGCCCCTCGGACCCTCCAGCGGAGACAGGAGGCTGAACGGGCCCCTCGGACCCTCCAGCGGAGGCAGGAGGCTGAACGGGCTCCTCGGACCCTCCAGCGGGAACAGACGGCTGAAGCCGTTCCTCGGACCCCCCAGTGGGAACAGACGGCTGAAGCCGTTCCTCGGACCCCCCAGCGGAAACAGACGGCTGAAGCCGTTCCTCGGCCCCTCCAGCGGGAACAGACGGCTGAAGCCGTTCCTCGGACCCTCCAACGGGAACAGAGGGCTGAAGCGGTTCCCCAGAACCCCCAGCGGGAACAACAGGTGGCAGAACAGAAGATTGAGGAGAGGAGCGACGGTGGCGTCGTTTCCTTCTGAATGAGGGAACTGAAACTGGCGGAGAAACGGAGACCTCTTCATCGTCCGACCACATAGCTGCCAGGAAAAACGCAGGCGAACGAGAACCCAGCTGGTGTGGGGAGTGAGAGGAAGTCCGTGGCAATGTTGAGACAGGTGGAGAGTGTGTGTTGTCCTGGGGCAGCGGTGGGGAAGATGTAGTGAGTGAGAGAGCAAGCTCACCAGCCTTGACTTGCTCTCTCCAGGCAGTAATGGTGCCGTCCAACTTAGTGTCCTTAGCAAACTGAGAAAGCTGAGGGTTATGGCGAATGATGGCATCTACTGCACTTAGCCCGACTGCCATAGTCCGTAAATCCTGTGACTGGGCAATGCGGTCGAGCAGACTCACCATCCGCATCATCTCACCGTTGAACTCCAAGGAAAAAGAGTCGGCAGGGTCCATGTTCTGGTCGCGATCTTCTGTTATGTGTGGCTGTGTGCAGACAGGAATAGGACCCAAGGTGCAGACTCCGGAGACAAACGTGAACTCAAAACAGCTTTAATGTTAAACTCAAATATAACATAACTGGAAAAAAATCAAAATAAACTTAAACCGGAAGACTGACAGAACACACAGCTAGGTAAACGGTAGGTCACGACACAGACACAGAGAAACACAGGGCTTAAATACACAGAGGAAGCAATCAGGGGATGGGTAACAGGAGGGAAACACAGCTGGGGCAAATCAGGCCTAACGAGACAAGGGGAAGCGAAACCAGATACATTAACCTCAGACAAGGACCTTCAAAATAAAACAGGAAACATGACACAGACTGAACTAAAGACACAGACTCGCACGCACTGCAACAGAGGGAACAGAAACGTGGGACCAGGGCAGACACAGACACTGACTGGACACGGGGATATAGCAACTAAGGATACACAGAGATGCGAACTAGACAAGGGAATACAGCTGACAGGGGAGACAGAGCAACTAGAGAAGACAGAGACATAAACCATAAAACAGAACTCAAAGAAACCAAAGACTAGAAATTATAAATAATATAATAAACTCAAAAACCCTGGGTCAACGACCCAGGCATCCTAACAGCTGTTGGCTGAGATCCTGAAGACTGAAGTCCAGGCAGCTCCAGCAATGATCCACTGATGTGTTTTTATTCCATGTATGAATGTTGTTATTGACAGAGATGAAGTTTGTGTGTCAGTGATGCAGTGACTGTTAACTGTAAAGGTTGGTTAGACATACAGATCTCTGCATGTTAGAAGAGACTATTAAAGGCAGAGGTGGGTAGTAACGAGCTACATTTACTCGGTTACATTTACTTGAGTAAGCTTTTGAAAAAAATGTACTTTTTAAGTACCTTTTTTGCACGATACTTTTTACTTTTACTTGAGTACATTTATGAAGAAGAAACGGTACTTTTACTCCGCTACATTTGCAAAATTCGACTCGTTACTTAAAAAAAAAAAAAATTAGTTTAACACATTAGATAACATGCCGTCAGTGGAGTTTCCAGTAACTTTTTCACCAATAAGATGTGGCCATGCAGTCACATGACCAGTTTGAAACCGTGGCGGGCAGAGCGGCCCAAGCGTTTCAAAGTAGCGACACACGGGAAGAAGAAATATGATGGCAGAGTCTACGCTAGAGCTGAAGAGGATGAACACCCTTGGCCTCACATACAAAGAATGTTTCACTTAAAAGCAGTACAAAAGAACAACTATGTCTTCAGCGTTGGTGTCTTCAGTGAGAGCCAAAACAAACCAACTTTTCAGCGTGAAACAACTCAACTCGTGTAACCTGAGGAAACGGTAAGTTTTCTCTAAATATCTTTTTAGTTGTGGTTAGCTGGATGTCAGTCTTATGTTACAGCAGCTGTGTCGAGCTCGAGCTGCGAGTCATATTTTCGGCGCTACGTTGTAGTGAGATAAGTTTGTGGGTGTTTTGTGCAGCTTCGGCTGTCTTTTTAACTGCTCGCTGGTTAGCTAGCATGAGCTATAAGCTAACAGCTAGCCTGGTTAATGACGCTGGAGTTCAACGCACATGCAAACAGCTCGTCTCTACTGCTTTAACTGTTAAAACAGAAGCAATACTTATTCAGCTCCTGCTCAAACTGTACAATTAAATCGCAGAAGTTAGAAGTTCATAGGTCACGATGCAGGTCTCACACTATACGGCCTGATGCTCTGATGCGACCTGAGTGCTCAAACTGTGCGTCCATAACATGAAGCTTATCATACAAAATCTGTCCCTCGCTCTCCCTCTTTGTGTCTTTCACTCACACAGGCACACACACCATCAACTTTGCTAAATTACTAATGAAAAACATTGACCAGGCAGCTGCGATTGAGCAGCAATGTCCATCCAGCTCTTTTCATGGTTGTTGTAGTCGTGATAATTTTGTGAGGCCACATTGAAAAGCCTCGGATATGGAAGCGTAGAGCTGCCACCTAGGCAAAAGAAAAATAGAGCTATATCACGTTATAACATGAAAGGTTTATTGTTCTAACAATATACTTTTAATGTTTGTACAATATACATTTCATGTTTGAACAATATAATATCACGTTATTACAATATACAACATAATTATCACGTTCGTACAATATAAATATTATATTGTACGAACGTGATATTATTGGAATAAAAGTATGAACATGTATTTATAAGTTACACTTGTGTTTGAATCCTGCAGCTTATCACACATTTGATTTCCATGTGTGACAACTGCAAGTGTCCAGAGTGAGGACAGACTGAGGGACCCACTGCTGCACATCATCTGTGAGGCTTTGCAGCCCTGATGATCCACCAGGACAAACTCAGCAGTGTGTGAGGAAGAGGAGGAGGAAGAGCCAGCAGAAGCTGACAGATGGAGAGAATAGACAGACTGTTCCCTGTTTGTGAAGGACTGCTAGGAAAGTTTAACATAACTGTCTGTCCTGAATCAGTCTTATTAGGTAATGTTCAAATATTTTTATCATCCCAGTGTTTTCAGTGTGGGAGAAAGTACTCAGGGCTTTCAAGTTACACACTATGAAAGGCAGCAACAAGTTTAATATTCAGAAACCTAAAGTATGTATCAGCAGCAGAATGGAGCTAAAAAATAAATGTTTTTTTCAGTTCTATGAAGCTTTGAGTATTTTGGATCAGTAGCACTGCTGTGTTTGTTTGCATCATATTGCTGTAATTGTTTATATGCTTTATATATTCTGAGGTAAGTTGATCTATAGTGTTACATCATATTCTATAAGGATGTTATGTGTTTGTAGACTTTCTGCCCAGTTCGACCCATTTAGCAGAAGTCAGCCTGTTTAAGGCTCTGATATCTATTCTGTATGACTTAAAGCAGTTATGACATGGTCTGATTTTCTCACCCAATAAAGGAATATTCAATATATCAGTCTACTCTTCATTTTATCAGAAACAGTTATCACAGCTTGTACATTTTCTTTTTATAAATATATGTATGCAATGAGCCAAATTTAGTAATGCCAACACACTGAAGGAACAACATTTGTCTCTTATATATGATACACCTATATGCACTGTCAAAGATACTTTTCAAATTCAAATTCAAATTCAAATTTTTATTTGTCACACACACACAACCATACACAGTATGACATGGGGGTGAAATGCTTGTAGCTGTACAATGCCCGACCATTAAATGACAGAAAAAAAGTTTTACAGTATTTACAATTTACAGGTTACTACAAAATTTACAATTTAACTTAGAAATTTACAGTAAAAAATGTGCAAATAGCAGAAAGAGATTATAAAGATTATAAATTATAGGAATTATAGGATTATAGGAAATGTGTGGTGGTGCGTGTGGTGATGTGATGTGATGTGTGGGAGAGTCCAGTCTTATAGTGACGTGTATGGGAGAGTCCAGTCCTACACCTGGTTCAGGGCCCGAATAGCCTGGGGGAAGGAGCTCCTCCTCATTCTCTCTGTTTGGCCTTAAAGGAGCGGAAGCGCTTCCCAGACCTCAACAGTGAGAAGAGTCCATTGCTGGGATGGGAGAGGTCCATCATAATCTTCCTAGCTTTGGACTTGCACCGCTTGGTGTAGATGGACAGCAGGTCAGGGAGCTCTGATTGAATGATGCGTTCGGCTGAGCGCACCACTCTTTGCAGATCTCGTCTGTCCTGCTTGGTGCTGTTCCCAAACCAGGTGCAGATGTTTGCCGTCAGGACGCTCTCGATGGTGCAGGAGTAGAAGTTCTTGAGCACCTTCAGTGGCAGATGGAAGTCTCTAAGTCTTCTGAGGAAGAAGAGACGCTGACGGGCTTTCTTAACCAGGGTGTTGATGTGGCAGGACCATGACAGGTCCTGAGTGATGTGGACACCCAGGTATCGGAAACTGTCCACTCTCTCCACTGGCGTGCCACTGATGATGAGGTGCTTGTAATTCCTCGCCTGCTTTGTAGTGAAGTCCACGATCAGCTCCTTAGTCTTGCTGATGTTTAGGAGGAGGTTATTCTCCTGGCACCAGGTCTCCAGGTTCCTAATCTCCTCCAGGTAGGCCGTCTCGATGTTGTCGGAGATCAGGCCTACAACAACAGTGTCGTCAGCAAACTTGACAATGGAGGTGGTGTCTGATGTGGCTACACAGTCATAAGTGTACAGTGAGTACAGCAGGGGGCTTAAAATACAGCCCTGAGGCACTCCAGTGCTGAGTGAGATGGAGGGGGAGACTCTCACCCTCACTGATTGGGGTCTGTCTGTGAGGAAGTTGAGGATCCACTGACACAGTGATGAGCTGAGTCCTAGATCCGTCAACTTGGTGAAAAGCTTAGAGGGAATTATTGTGTTGAATGCTGAACTGTAGTCCACAAACAGCATCCTAACATAATTCCTTCTGCCAGTGTCCAGGTGACTCAGGGATGTGTGGAGCAGGTGAGATATGGCATCGTCTGTGGAACGATTAGTCCGGTAAGCAAACTGAAGTGAGTCGATGGTAGCAGGAAGTGAAGAAGTGATGTGATCTCTCATCAGTCTTTCAAAACACTTCATCACAATTGAAGTCAGTGCTACTGGACGGTAGTCATTGTGGCAAGCGGGCTGTTGTTTCTTTGGAACAGGGACAATGATGGACTGTTTGAAGCACGTGGGAACCAGCTTGGGCCAGGGAAAGGTTGAAGATCTCCGTGAACACCGGTGCTAGCTGGTCAGCGCAGGCTCTCAGGACCCGGCCAGGGATTGCATCTGGTCCTGCTGCCTTCCTGGTGTTCACCCTCCTGAAGGTGTTCCTCACGGCATGCTCTGTGATGATGAATGCATTTTCTTCACTGGTGCACTCCGAGCGTGCGCAGCCGTTTGTTGTTTTAATTGCTGCGGCGTTGAAGCGAGCATAAAAGGTGTTCAGCTCATCAGCCAGTGAAGCATCGGCATTCATCATTGAAGAAGCTGGTCGTTTATAGTCCGTTATAATCCGCAGTCCTTTCCACAGGCTCCTAGAGTCACACTGTCGTAGCTGTGACTCTAGTTTTTCCCCGTAGCTCCGCTTTGCCTTTCTGATCGCGCTGCGCACGTTGTAGGACGCAGCCTTGTATAGGTCCATATTAGCAGAGACGAGCCCTTCATTGTAGGCAGCGGCATACTTGTCTTTGAGTGAAGATTTAAGGTGATAAGACATATAAATAACTGCAACTTGAATCTGTACTGAGGCTCAGTATTTGACACAGAGTTCATGTTCACTGCTGTAATAGCTAATAATGATTAATATAATAACTATAATATTGGCCATATTATATTTACATTACCAAAGTGATATGACTTTAGTCTCATGAACAACATCAGCTAATTGTTATTTACTAGCTAATCTTAAATGATTGTTCAGTACAGAAATGAAGCCCAAAAATCATATTTTACTGTCCTGTGGTCTCAGCCTCAGATACTTATCAAATCACACAAAGCTCTTGTAGAAACAAACAAACAAATGAACAAAATATGTTCTCCTTCATTTCTGTCAAACAAAGTTGTATGACACGTTTCCAGCGTTTAGTATCATGGTTGCTAGGCAACCTGGGAAGCGCGACGGAGACTAGACCGTCCCATACAGACAAACTTGCCGTTTATTTTGCAAATCGAGCTCAACACTGCCCCTAGCGTCCTGGAGCACTTCCGTTGTGCTTTGGAATATGCATGTGTTTTGGAGTTTGCATGTGTTTTGGAGTTTGCAAGTGTTTTGAAGTTTGCAAGTGTTTTGGAGTTTGCATGTGTTTTGGAGTTTGTACGTGCTTTGTCTCTAGGGGCCACCGTAGGACCCGAATATAACGGCGAAACATCTTCAAGCAACTTACAGAAGTCCAGATGCTTTTCTTTCCATGCTCCTTAAACTACGATGACCTGGATGACTGAGAACCTTCACAGGAAAAATGAAACACACTGAACAAAGAATGCAAGACTTTCACAATAAAACAGTAAACAAAGGAACGCAACACTAACACGTGAGCTTGACAGAGGAGTGGAGGAAAGGCAGACGAGAGTGAGCGAGGGAAAGAGGAGACAAGAGAGACATGACAGGTTGAGGAAATATAGAATGGAGCACCAGGCCTCACACAAACACACATAAACACAGACACACACAGAGACACACAGAGACACAGAGGGAATCTAATGATCAAGGAACTAAACAGGAAGTATAAGAAACTCAAAGCAGCATAAATAAGACTGTAAATGAACCAGAACATAAACCATAATACAAAACATCACCAAAACACAAGAAACGCAAAGTGCTGGGTCAAAGGGACCCAGAACCATTAAAGTTCTTTTCTTTGCTCTTCACTGTTTGAGTGAAAACAGACTCCACGTTAAACTATGACAGCACCGTCCCTGCTGCTGCTGTCAGACCTGTTATTCACTCACTGCTTGCCAGTCTTTCTAATGAGTTTTACTCATCCATGAGAGTTTAAAGCTTGCACTTACAAGCAATGTTCCCTCTAATTTTTCATGTGTCTGAGCGAACACACAAACTCCCTGAGCGATCCACTGTGAGCGACATTAGACGTGTGCACTGTGGTCACGCCAGCGTCGAATCCATCCAAGTTACATGGTTTATTAAAATAATCAATTTACAGCATTTACATTTCTGTTAGACGACTTTTAATTAACTGTTTTAGCCCACTTACAATGAAAATTAAAAAAAAAATCTTGTTCATGACCTGTGTAGCATGTTAACACTATTGGAAGTAAAAAATAACTTGAACTCCAATTTTGAAAACACAACTTTCTTTTTTTTTTTTTTTTTTTTTATAAAGCTCTGACTTGTATTATGAGTCTGTGGTCTGGGAGAGAGTCTGTAACTCTGTCTGCAAAATACAGTAAATAATGACCAATGTTGGGCAATTAATGATATAGTTACTTCTTCAAAAAAGTAACTGAGTTATGCAAACAAAGTTTTTTGCAGCTGTTTACCTAAAAATGCAGCCAAGGCGGTTTTTTTAAATAAACATTTCAAACTATTTACAGAACAATCAGCTGTTTTGCATCAAATCTGATGCCACACAAATTATTTGTGCCACTCCAAAAATAATTTCTGTCCACTATGAGATGAAGGAGAACAACAGCCTGATACCTGCAGGCCTGACAACAGCAGATGTATCACTGCTGTAACACCTGTAACATTCAGCAGTCGCCTCATTGTTCTGACACACACAACAAAACTATTGACTACACTACACACTAACTACACACTAACTACACACTAACTACACAAGATTTGCTCTAAATGTCTCAAATCTCTCACATCTCAAAACACCGCCGTCACTCCGTTTCTTAACAACTAAATGCCATGTTTTGATTGGTCGACATGGTACATTTTTCGACCAATAGGAAAGGGTGGGGATTTTTGGTGTTGTTTTTGCTCACAGGCTTTTGAGCGTTTTCCTTATAAAACGCAGCTTTCACCGTTTCTTCCCGCAGTAAATATAAACAACGATAGTATTCAGGAAGAAAACCAAACATTGCAGATATTTTTATCATAACTCTGGTTTTACGTGGCCGATCAACACAATTTAAAAACTGGTATAAAGTCCACACTTTTCCCGTCAATTGTTCCGTCTGTCCTGCTCACATCTGCAATGGTTGTACATGTTGTCATTAACGTGGCTTCACTCCACATCAGCCACGCCGCTTTGCTAGCTAAAACACCGGCACATATTTACTTTAATTTCAATTCAGGATAGAATTCTTTTTGTGTGCGCAACACAGATTTTCTCTGCGCAGAGACCGTGCCAACAGTGCACAATTGCGCACGTGCGCAGCTTAGAGGGAACATTGCTGGTGACTACCAATAAAAATGAGTGTGCTTCACTGTCAGAGCTACGGTGATTCAACCAGTAGGTCGAATGACTTGATAATAAAAAATATTTGTTTGATGCTTTGCATTGAGGCGCATTGTTGAATTTGCAGGGACACAATAACCACAGATCAATTGTTCAAACCACTACAGTTGGGAGCCATGTTATGAATAATAAACAAATAATAATATTAATACTACTACTAATAATAATGTTAATTTAAGTAATTGTTTTCGACTGAACATCACATATAATGTAACAAGCAGTAAATTCAGGTTAAGTGCATTTTCAGCATTTGGAGGAGCTCCTTATCCTTCTTTTTACTGCTCACCTCTTACAAAGTGTTCACACAGTTTGCTAGCCTCTTTCAGCCTGCTAGCTATGCTAACAAGTCTACTACACACACTTGGTCACATGACAGACAGCAGAGATAGCTGCTCTGCTAGCTAAGCTAACTCATGTTAAAGGTCAAAGAAATGAGGCGATGCTGCTGGGAGTTATGTCACAGACTAGCAGAATTTAGTTATTCAGCATACTATTTAATCCTTATTATCTGCTCCTCTCACCTCTGTTTACATCTGAAAACAAGAAAATTTTGCCAACAGTTTATTAGCTTTGGTGAAATTATAAACAGGTATCAGCACGGTCACCTATACTGTCCTTTAATGCTAGAGCAGCAGGAACACCGGTTAATCTAAAATCTCCTTTTCTCTCTAAAAAAGTGACAGCAGACTGAGTCAAAGACAGAAACCTTATATAAACACCAAATATTCACTTCCTGATCCAGGATTCAAAGACGATGTTGAACTTACTCAGCTTCTTCTTCCAATGAACGTCTTCACTCTGCAGCTCTCTGCTGCCTGGACCAGGTCTGTGTAGAAACAGAGAAAATCCTCTGCTTCTTCTCCGTCAGCAGTCGTCTGTGTCTGCAGACTGCGTCACATTAAACACTTCACACCAGCAAAGAGTCTGAAGCTCACAGGTCAAAGGTCAGCTGCACTGTATATAACAATTCACTTTTTAACAGTAGATAGCCTGTAGGCGTCTCTGCAGTGATAAACAGTTTACACATTAAACACTGAACCATAAAAGAAGCTTAAGCTGCAGCTCACAGGTCAAAGCTCAGCTGCTGCACCCAGTTATGAGTTTAAATAAATCATTAATCATGATCTTTTCCTTCTCAGCACTTTCACTTGGCCTTGGGGTGTTTTGACTGAGCTACACTGTATGTTTCAAATGTTGTAAATAAATTGGGAGTTAGGGCTGGGCAATATGGCATAAAATCCATATCGCGGTATAATTTGAAGCACGTGCGGTAACGATATATATCGCGATATATTCTTTTCTTCTGTTTAACGTATTTTCCACACTATAAGGCACACTTAAAATAATTTAATTTTCTCAAAAATCAAGAGTGTGCCTTATGTATGAATTCTAGATGTGCTTACTGACCTCGAACCGATTTGGGCGTGCAGAAATCTGTTAAAAAATGTTTTAGTAGAACTTTGGTAAGCTACGAAGCCGCATTGCTTGATGGATTGTCAGAGCATTACGGCTGCCGTGGTGAGGAGCTTCGCGGAGTAATCTGGGTCCAAAACTCCGTCCGTTTCAGGTCCCAAAGTCAAATGAACACTAAGAGTTAAAAACGGTCTAAATTCTTTCATCTTTAATAAAATCATCAGCGTTGCTGCTTTACCAGGTGTAACAATTAAGTTTAACATCCATGAAAACAGAATTTATTAAATTTAACGGAGTTAGAAGTTAACAGGAAGTTAGCTCGCTAGTTTACACCTAAACATTTCATACCATGTTCTGACTGAGAGATTTCTGAAATAATTCAAACGTACAGCTCTGCTACCACTTCCAACATAAATGAAGACAGAAAACTAAACAGCAGTGGCGTTTGCAGGGTTACTGAAGTTGGACTACCTGGTATATAATGTTGTGCTACGTGATTGCTAGCGACACAGCTATGTTAGCATAACATTAACACAATGAAGCTGGAGGATGAACGCCAACTTTTTTCCACTCGATAAAAGTTAACGTGAGGGATTCTGGTGGTCAGGGACAAATGCAATCGCATAGCAGGATGCTATACATGGGCCAAACTTCAGTCAGGAGAACAACTGAGATTATTCATCCACAATACGAGGTTAGTTATTAATATACTGCAACAACATGGGAACAGAACAGCTGCGAGAGAATTCAACATTAATGAATCAATGTTATGGAAGTGGAGGAAGTGCAGTTTTTGGCTTTCCCCGTATTTCAAAAGTGCTTCATCTCTTTGCTATGACTGTCACCCGCCATAATTGCAGATGATAATTGTTGTAGCCGCTGCGATGCTTTCGACCAAAAAAGGCGCAGCTTGATGACATCATCAACATGCGCTAACGCGATAGAGCGATATAGGCTGTATCCCAATTCAGGGTCTGCAGCCTTAAAGGCCGCATTTTAAGGCCGATTACATCACAGCGACGCGACGAAGGCTGTCCCAATTCAAAGGCTGCTCGAAATGCGGCCCTCAAATGCGTCCTTCATTTCCCTGAATTTTAAGGACGTGGCGGTGTAGACTTCGTGGCCCAACATATCCCAGAATGCATAGCGCTGCGGTGGGTGTGAATAATTTTGCCGAAAAAAAACGACGGATGAGGGGCGCCCGAAGAGTAAACTTTAAGTAAGTACTGAATATTATGTCACTTATTTATGTGCAAATGTTTAATAACGAAGAACATGAAAACATTACTGTTGGCCACATGTCGGCAAAGTTATGTGACATTAGTGACGTTTGTACTAACTTGGTTTTAAAGCCTTTACTTTAAAATATACGCCGTTCAATAGCTGAGCTTAATCTTACAGAGAATGATCAAAGCTCATGCAGAAACAAACAAACAAATGAACAAAAGATTTTCTCCTTCATTTCTGTCAAACAAAGCTGTATGAAACGTTTCCAGCTGTTAGTATCATGTTTGCTAGGAAACCTGGGCAGCGCAACGGAGGCTAGACCGTCCCATTTCACAAGCCTCGCACTTCCGGCCTTAGCGGTCTTTAAGTACGCGGCCCTTGTGGACCGTTAAGGCTGTGTACTTTAAGGCTGAAGACCCTGAATTGGGATACAGCCATAGTCAGAGGCCCTTTCTCAATTCTAAGTACGCAAGTACGTACTTGCGTTCTCGGCGAGACCGGACTTGCCGAGACCGCACGGGAGTACGGACTTGCTGAGAATGCGAGCACGGACTCGTACACGGATTTGTAAAATTGGAACGCCAGCATACTTGATGATGTCACAGGTCCGGAGGTTTTACTGCCGTCCCCTCTTAATTTAACTGTGAGTAATATGTTATGAAGCTTAACTTTAATCACAGCCAAACCGGTTTACTCAGGAACAAATAAAACACTAAAATAAGCCAAACATTAACATTTAGAAGTGATCTAAGTGACTTATATATCATGTTTAACCTCAGTAGTGAAATCTCTATTAATAAAAATAGTGTACATACCTTAATAAAAACAAGCAGGTGAGATGTTAGAACGCTTTTATTTTTATTTTAGTGGACACTCAATACAATAGACAGCTGCTGGGGTTTGGGGTTTGTTTAACCTGAGTAGGGAAAAGACCGTGCGGGGGGGGGGGGGGGGGGGGGTGTTGAAAACGATGTGCCGGGAGTCCGCTGTTCTCGCCAGCTCTAATGATCCTCGACCTCACTGTCTGCTATGGAGCTGGCGGGTCACAGACGTCTCCGAAAACATTGGAGCGCGTTTGGAAATATATGATATCTTGATAAATCGAGCAGATATTTGAAGTTTACACAGCTACATTCTCGCTTGAAAATAACTTAAACGTTTATTTTGTGACCCAGAAACAGTAATATTTAAAAGTTTTTCGCCCCGCTCGTCCGCCATTGCCGCGTTTGAGTTTTGGACGAAATGCATTCTGGGATATTTAGCTGTACCAAGTCCACACAAGTCACCACCGATGCATGCTCGATAAAACGGGCGGAGCGAGAACTCGGCTTGATGCATACTTCGAATTGGAACAGTACTTGGTCTCCGACTGATGACGTATCACGAGTAGACGAGAACGCAAGTACGCACAAGTACGCATATGGAGAAAGGGCCAAAATCTCTATCGTTGACCAAATTTAATCGATTCTATCGTATATCGTTTATATCACCCACCCCTACTGGGAGTGATTTGGTTGTATTGGTTTGTTTTTTGATTTTATGTTTCCATGTAGATGAATGAAGACAGATTCACTCTTACCTTTTCAAAATGTCTATAAGGTAGACTAGGTCTATGCTTTTCTGCCTCTTCACAGATAATCCCAGTGATTTTCCCTTGGTCTGAAATCTCACCTGATCTTGTGATATTGAGAGTCATCTGCCTTTGAGGCAGCTAACCAAACAGTGTTCTCTAAACTCTTTAACTTTAATATACTTTGATATATTTCAGATTTCTGAGCTCTGCTCTGACTCCGTGCCAGTAGCTCCTTAATATGACTTTAGTTTGATCAATAATTAACCTGCAGAAAGTTTCTGTTCCGACTCCACCACGCCGAACAACCCTGAGAACAAATAATATGATGTGGGTGTGTCTGCAGGCTTCAGCACTGTGAGCATTAAACACAATAAAAGACTCACAAGTTCCTGCTCAAAGGTCAGCTGTCTTTAGATCAATCATTAACCTGCAGCAGGTTGTGGCCTGATGTGTTTGTAAGAGTTTCACTTTCAGGAGGAGAAGATTTAAACGAGTCACATAAATGTGAACTACAAAGTCTGTGACACACAATTTAGTGCAAACTGCATGAAATCTGACCTGAAGAAATCCAGTCTTCTGCCTTTTGTGGTTGTGACAGCTGCTCGTAGGAGAGTTTGTGTTTAGGAGGTGGAGATGTTCTCAGAACGAGTGCGTAATCGTCTCTTTGTGTAGACGCTAAAAGCTGTGAGCCAAAACTCTCTGCTCTGAAACTCTTCACTCAGTCCTCACGCTGAGAGTTTAGAGGCTGAACTTCTTGTTCATCCATAACACTGTTTTCATGAAACAGAGCAGAAATGAGCTTCTGTTTCTCAGCAGTGCGCACACAGAGAGCCACTCCTCTCTGCTCAGTCTGAACAAATCAAAGTGAAACGTCTGTGAAAACACAGCTGCTGATGAAACTGTGTCAGATTAATGCCTCAATGTTTCACTGTCAGATTAAAAAATACATAAAAATGATTTAAAGAAGTAAGAGGCAGATTTTCACAATAAGAGCACTTTGTTTTTAATTCAGTTAATGTCAAACTGTCATCAACATCTCTGTGTTGTCTCTGTCTCTGAGCAGATTCAGGCATTACTCAAATAATAAAGGCTTTTTATTACTATTATACTTTTCATTAGTCTCCAGGTTGATGATTATAAACAGAATTATTAAAGTTTTTATCATTTCAGGCTGAAAATCAACATGAATTTGGTTCTAATCAAAGAAGCTCCTTTAATGTGTGTCATTAAAATCCTCACACAGACTTAAAAAGGCGACATTAACATTAAAATAAATGAATGAAACTTCAGCTGAGAACTTCATGCAGTCATCATAAGCGGTTCATAGCAGTCACAGCTCTTTATTACGCAGCTTTGCAGGAATTAAAGTGGCTGAAGTGTCAGTTTGTGTGAGAAGCTGCTTTATGGACAGCTGTACACACTTTTTTATTATTTCTTCATAAATCAAACACACAGGTTTGTCTGTAGATGATTTAAAGTGTGTCGTTGTGCAGTTAAAGCTGTTTGTGTGACGCCCTGACCTCCTGTGAATGAAACAGCCAATCAGATCCATCAGAGAGAGAGAGCAGGAAGTGTTGTGTGTTTGTGACAGAACAAGGAAACAGTGATAATGATGAACATAAATATCCTCTGATGACGTGTTTGTGTTTCCTGTTACTGTAACGCTTGATCATCTGTTGCTCTCCTACGCTTTCCTATAAATAAAGGAGAAAAAGTCCATTTAGTTTCATTTGCTAAAGCTCAGAGTTACACTTCACATTCCTGCAGTCACATCAAAAAGCTTCACTTTGGTCCAACATCTACATGTTAACATGAAACACAGAGAGACTCAGAACATCTGGAACATCTGCACATTGACCCAAACTGTTATAGCCAGGATATTTTCTACATATTTCTTATGTTGGATCTGTTTGAACTGTAAACGACCTGTAATCATCTGTAAATGGTGTGAGACACACTGAGGCCACCTACAGGGCAGCTGGGGAACAGCAGGGATCTGAAATCATGAGATGTTAGTGAGTGAGAAGAACAAGCGGACTTAAGTTGGCTCAAAGTGATCAAAGTTGATCTAAAACAGAAGATAAATCCACTGATTCTTTGTAAAGTCGATCTGGTGCTCACATGAATCCTGTGATGAAAGATTTATTTCACTGAATGTTCTTCAAAGCTCATTTCAACCTGTTGAAGTCATGAATGAAAGTGCAGACTGAGAGTGGATCACATGATGTTTAAGGTGTGTCATGTGACATGTTCAGTATTGTCACACATGTCCAGATTGTCCCTGATATCATAACTGCTCAAACACTGATGGTTATATTTGAAGAATTATTACTGATGGGAGCAAAGTTTGAATGGAGCTCTCTGTCTGTGCTGATTTGTCGCCCTCTGGAGGTCAAAGCACAAACTGCATGATGTCACTGTAACCACCACAGTGAGAGGAAGGGTTTTTAAATGATGAAATATGTCAGTGATGCTGATTGACATGAATCAAAGTGAAAGCAGAGAAACTGGAATGAATCAGGTGTTTTTACCTGGTGTAAATGGCAACACATTAAAGGTGTATAGACAGTAGAGATGTTTCAAAAATCTTTAAGAACAGTTCAGTAGCAGCGCCTCACTCGTCACTTCTCATGGTAGATGACTTTAAACTATGGCCCGATGTTAGCTACATCCACATTATTAATGACTTGTATTTTCCGAAGGCGTTGTTGGCGAGGAATTGTGTAATTATAAGAGCACCGAGGCGTATAATTACCTGCACAGCAACAACATTGATAAAGTACTGCTCAACAATAGGGATGGGTACCGGTATCCGGTGCCATGATGGCACCGGTTCTGACATAAACAGTAGTAACCAGACCGAAAAGCAGCACACATTTCGGTGCTTTATTTCGGTGCTTTTTTTTTCTTGAGCTGTGATATACTCAGTGTTGGGAAGGTTACTTTTAAAATGTATTCCACTACAGATTACAGAATACATGCCCCAAAATGTATTTTGTAACGTATTCCGTTACGTTACTCAATGAGAGTAATGTATTCTGAATACTTTGGATTACTTAATATATTATCATGCTTTTTACAACTACATGAATGTACTATTGCTGTGTGATTTATTACTATTACTGAAGGTCCGCGGCTCCGAACCGTAGTAAAGGGACCTGTGGGTAATACTTCGGGTTCGTGTCGGGCTCGTAGCAGAAAAATAGCTTTACTTTGTTGTCTGGGTCGACTTTGCTAGCGAGAGACAGAGAGAGGCGTTGAAAGGCTGCTGCAACGGAACTTATTGTTTTGGAGGAAAACACGAACACAGTGTACAGTCGAGTCTTAATAGCTTACTTACAACTGGGCTTTTGGCTGCAGTGGTTATTATTATATTTACATGCTTCCAGCTCCAGTTTCTGCTCGATGACAACTTGTACTTTTCTCCTTTTTCTCCCTCCGTCGCTCACAGACACATCACGGTATGGCAGTTCATTCTCCCTGCAGCACGGACTACACTGCTCATGAGGCTACATTCTTTAGCGCTATGCCTGTAACACTCTGCCTATTGCATTCATATTAAATCACAGCCGTTTATTTTCCAACAGAAACACACTGCCGCTAACCAAACTGCTTGGCATAGCTTAGCACAGCAACAACAACAACAACAAAAACGAGCTCTCTCACCCAGGAAACACACAGTCGCAGAGAGCGCATGTCGCCCTGTAACCATGGCAACCGTAACGCTGCCGCCTGGAACAACAGAACGTAGCTGTCAAACAAAACCCAAACAGTCCTGACCCGCCACAATATGAAACAGGAAAATACCGCCGTGTAATCCATTTATTTCAACAAAGTAACTGTATTCTAAATACCACCATTTTAAACGGTAACTGTAACGGAATACAGTTACTCATATTTTGTATTTTAAATACGTAACGGCGGTACATGTATCCCGTTACTCCCCAACACTGAATATACTTTAGATTCTAGCCAATCATTTTACGTTTCCGAGGATAGTAGGCGGGTCCAGGTACGTAGGTTCTTTTAGAGCAGAGCTACAGATTAAAAATGCCCAAGGCGAAGCGGTCAAAAGTCTGGCTGTACTTCACAGCAAAATATGCAAACTCAGCAGCCTGCAACAAGTGCTTTAAGCTGATACTGTGATACTGTGCAAAGGAGGTAACACCTCAAATCCGATGAAACACCTGGCGACGCATAGCGTTTTTTTTAAAAGCCAAAAAATGCACCGTATTTGATAGCTTGCTGCGAGACCTCACACCGAGCACATCTACTGCGGGTGTGGTGCCTGTTATCGTTGGCAACATCCCCCAAAAACCCGAAGAGTAGAGTCCTGGCCCCTAGCCCTGCCAGTGTAGCAGAAATGATGAGGATGATGATGCAGCAGCAGCTGTTCTTCTCTGCGTGAGTAGCTTAATGTTGTTCGTGTGTAATTTACGTTGAGTAGGCTTACCACGTTATTACATTAATGCACGTAAGGTGAACTAGCAAACATCATCATAGCTACATGCGGCTGTCTTCTTGTTTGATGGCAGATACTCCCTTCAACCTGGCCAAAAAGGCTAAAATGATCAAAGAAAAAGTGGAAAACAGTTAAGCATGAGAGGTTTTTGGACAAAGTTTGTGTTTTTTCCATTGTTTAAGCACTGCTTCCAGCCAAGAGTGATACCATATCTGCCCTATAGCTGCAGAAAAGGCTAACATTGTTATCTTTTTACAAAAAAACAGCTGAACATGAGAGGTTTTTGGACCAATTTTGTGTTCTCCATTCTTTAAGCACCGTTTTGAGCACCGTTTAAGCATCGGCACCGTTTCAAAAGTACCGGTTTGGCACCGGTATCGGATAAAACCTAAACGATACCCATCCCTACTCAACAAACAAGACGACTTTATTTTTCTTAAAGCAGCTGTAGAGCCGAGCCAGAGCGCTAATCAAGCTAAACACTTAGCATGGCTAATGCTAAGAGAAAGTGGAGTAGTGGAGACAGTCGGCTGTTCCTGTATCGCCGGATTAGGGAAATCATGTAGTCATGCTGCTGTTCTGTGGAGGTTATTTCACTTATCTGGATATCACAATGTTTAAATGACTGAAACAGAAACACTGGACTGGTCAAAGGCTGTCTGGGGAGTCACGCTACTGCCATCTAGCCAAGTATTACATGGAGCACTGTTTACTGATTACATGTCAAAGCCACTCGTTAACTTTGTGTGGGCTGTATGCTGCACAATCACAGGTTAAAAAATATTAAAAAAATAAAAGATTGAGGACAAATTTACAAGACAAGAAAAAAAAAAAATATATATATATATATATATATGTACACACACACACACACACACACACACTACTTTGAAAAAAAAAATTAGACTGTGGATGTATGTTGGATGCAGTACGATGAAAAACTAGTTTAGTCCTGCAGATGGCGATCTTGCACTGTGTTCAGAGAGCTGACACTTTGATGATGCTGCTCTACTCAACTTACTTTTAGCCTGTTTTGGACTCTATATGAGCAGCTTCCACTCTGGTTTCACTCTTAAATACACTTGTTTGATTTCACTTGTAAAAGTTGAAGAATAAATATTTTATTGCAAAATTATTTGTTGGTACATTTTTTGAGGGTCAAATATATTGTTTGATTTGAGGAATAAACTGTTAAGGTGGAAACAATGAATCAGGTTAAAATACTTTAGATCAGTGCAGATGTATAATGTAATTTAACATGTTGATAATGGTTGTAGTGGGCTTGTAATGTTAATGTGGTCTGATTAAATGTGACATTAATGCTGACGCTGCATAAACCTGATAAAAGAGTTCTATTAGTGGGTCTGTGTGATCAGCATCAGTGGGTTAAGGTGAGGCCTTGACTAGTAGAACGTCATGTTGTTGTTTGACAACACATGAGCCAACATCAGACTCCGAGCGCTACGATGCTAAAGATCAGAAGATCCAGTGTGACATCATCGTTACCTGGCAACAGAAGCCCTGAGCCCATCTGACTTTATTGGAGGATATTTACACCAGCAACACTGTTTAGTTTGATATGACGGATTAACAACATGCGCTGCTATATCCAGTTCATCTGTAATAGATACTGGATCTAATCAGTCAGCAGATATTTGATCACCTTATTTATAACTATACTAGAAACAAATACAACTGTGTTGGTGATTCATGCAAACTTGCATATCAGCCTTTTAAGGTTTTGTAGTATTGAGAACAAAGAGGTTGTGTTAGGGCTGAAAAGCCCGACTTGTTCTCCTCTGCAGGTCATCAAATGCACCACAGAAGTTTGTATTTGCACAAGCCTGTATAGGAGGCAGAGCCTTCAGTTTTCAGGCCCCTCTTCTGTGGAACCAGCTTCCAGTTTGGATTCAGGAGACAGACACTATCTCTACTTTCAAGATTAGGCTTCAAACTTTCTTCTTACTTAACGATTAAGTCCCTGTATTCCACCGTTATATGGAAATCAGCCATTATAACTTGTGTCAAATCTACTTGTACCTCACAGTTTTCTAAGTACACAGAGAGCAGTAAACCTCAGAGCAGCAGCACATCAGACTGTGTGCAAAAAATCTAGAAGAGAAAATATTTTGACCCATTTCTAAATGATTCTTGTGACCATGCTGCACCACAACACCTGATCTCTGGTTTCCTGACCTCTTCAATCCCACTTTAATACTTGACTAAACTCATTTTCCTGTTTAGGTGTTGAGGCTAAGCCACCCATCTACAATGCAGGCAACAGCAAATGGAGCTATTTTTTATTCCCTTTGGGTTTTTTCTACTTTTGTGCTACAAAATGTTCAAGCTGATTAAATTCATTAGAGTAAAAGTTCAGATAATTTTCTCATATTAATGTTGGAGGTAAAAATTCAGGTAACTTTGCACAAAAACTGGCAGAAATTTCCTTCAAAGATGGAGTTTTTACTTTAATACTGTGAGTACATTTCAGAGCCTGGACTCTTTTACCTTTACTTGAGTAAAGAAGTTGAATCAGTATTTCAGCTTTAAGAGGGTATTTTAACACAAACATCAGTCCTTCTACTTAAGTATGTTTGACACTTTGTTTACGCCTAAATTAATTTTACTGTTAACGAGTTTCCATGTTTCTGTAATCCACCAGTGTGCTCATGCTTTTTTAATTGAAAACATATTTTTAATGATCAAATATAATTGTTTTTGTTATTTGTGGATTTTAAATGTACTTGACAGAGACAGATGATCATCATTATCCTGCACTGTGGTCTCAGGTTTGGTCGAGCTAGCACAAAGAATGGCTGGCTATGTTGAACTTCCTCCTGGGATCTACACTAAGAAGTGGGTCCAACATTAGCAGGGTCTCTTTCCTTTATCTGGATTCACTTTAGCATTCACAGTCACGTGAAGCTTGTTATTAACTCGATAAGTCAACCCAGGGTTTCAGCTGAGCGTTCACATGAAACACATGGTGTTGGCAGCATCTGATCAATCATATTCATGGAGACGTGTATCAGCAACAGAGCAGCTGAGTTTGCAGAAGGAAGTCAAACTAAACCACAGGAACAATATGAGGAGATTACACACATAATAAAATACTAGCAGTAACACAGCTGCTGCAGACAAATCAGTCGTGTGATCGTGTGTGAGAGGAGAAGGACTGCAAAGGAGTTTGGTGTTAAAAGCTCTGTATGAATGTGGGAGCATTTGAAGGGCTTTAAAAAGGCCGATATAAAATAAAAGGCAGCAAAATTGCTGACTGTGAAAGTCACCAGACTTATCAGACCTCTGTGATTAAGACCTGTAAGAACACCTATTTGTACTTGTTGGCATTATATCAAATACACACGTATATTAAGCCTTGTGGACAGTCATAGCCTGCTGCTAGCATGAATGCTAAATGTACTGCTGTGGATGATCAGCAGAAAAACATGTTGTCAGTTTGACTGTTTGCTGTATTTAAAGTGTTTTTCTCAGTTCATCTGTATTCAAAGTGCATTCGGGGCTTTAGCTGACAGCTCTTTGTGCTAACAAGCTAAACTCTCTTAGTTTAAGCCAACAGACTTTACCAAACACAAAGCCTGCTGCTGCCTCCATGGGTTAGCTTGTGTGACTGGTGTTTACACCAATGAAATCTAAATCACACTAATGTGTCCTCCAAGGTGTTTGGTGGGAGCACTGAGTGAAACATAAGAGCTCTGGTAAAATAACAAACAGGGCTGTGAGAGCAACTGAAGTGATAAAAATACTGTTTGAAGATAAAAAACACTTTGATGTTCTCTCGTCACCTAACAAAGTCCAAACCCTGTGAACTATTTTAGCTTTAATAACTGTGGATTCAGGTATCCTGAACCCATCTTTGGACATTTGTAATTAAATATTTTAAAACTCCATCAAAGACTCCTGATGTGGCTGTTTGGAGAAGGAAAAGAGGGACAAAGTGGAGCGTCGAGCTGAGGCTTCATTCACTGCAAACCTACAGTTATGTTTTCTTATTTCTGCTGTTTGCATGTTCACAGCTGAAATAAAGCTGCCTCTTTGACTTCATCCTGTTGTGTTTGGGTCCAATCCTGCCTGCCACACAGCGCTACAGGACAAAGTCTAATATTTTTATCTTTTTAATGAATCTTTGGTCATATTTATCCAGGAAAACACAAACATGTAAAGGAGTCATCACAGTTCTCTGACCTCGTTGGTCCAGGTTCAGCACTGAACTCTGGAGGGTGACCTTTGGATTCATCACTCCTTATAGACGGACAGCTGGATCCTGCAGACTGTGACCTCTGACCTCTGCAGACACAAACATGTTTTATTCAATGATCAATTCTCTGATGAAGTGATTGAAGCAGCTGTGATCACACAGACTGCAGATAATGCAGCTGTTTCCTGTCAGTAACAGTCCTCTTAGATTAGAGTTCCGCTTTTTACAGGAAAACAAATGTCCCTGAATGCAACAGTGAGACACAGTCTGCCTGTGTGGCTGTGATAGCTGCCGTTAGGAGCGCTCATGTGTTTGCAGTTAGACGAGGAGATGTTACCATCATGGACACGTTAACAAATCCTGCAGCATCACGTGGCACAAACACTTTGTGTTCCTGTCATCTGCAAGCAACAGGAAGTTCATTAATAAAGGCGGGATGGAGATGTGACTGTGATGGTTCTCCTTCATCCAGCTGTTACACACATCTGGGCTCACACGACGAGCCTTTGTCTAATACAGCAGCTGCTCTCTGAACACTTTTCTGAAGAGGAGCTGCACAAACCTTTGTTTGCTTTCTAGAGCAGCGTATCAAAGTCAAACTACCCACTGCTAGCAGCTGTTTCTATCATAGTTTAGGATCCAGATGTGTGAGGTCTAAATTTACACCTCTGATTAAAATACATAGTTAAAAACAGCCAATTGAGTCCAAATGTGTCTTAAAACCAGATAAAGTAACAGTTACAGCTGAGCCTGTGTGTCCTTGGAGACACTGCTCTGCTACAGAGATGCATTTTAGAAACCAGGAAACATCAAAATCATTTAAATCAGAGAGTTCATGTTACTAACAGCTCACCTCTCTGCAGCAGAGACTTTAAAATCAATGGGGGAAGTTCTAGACCGGCAACTCTTGAAGGACACAGAGCTGGAATCTGAATCAGAGTCTGAATCAGGTTCAGGTCCATGTTGGTCCCTGTGAATAATGATGGAGCAGTGATGTGAGTGCTGAGCTGTGACATGGAGAAGAGCCATGGACAGTTAGAGATGGTCATCTCACCTCTGAGCTTTGGTCTGGCTCTCATGTTCCCCACACAGAGTGGTTTTAGAGGGAGGGACTCCCTCCTCTCTGTCCTCACACTGATCCATGCTGCTCAATTCACATCAGCTCACACACACTTTCTACCTTCACCTGCAGAGGAAACACAAATCATTCATGTGCACATCAACTGAGAGCTGCAGAGGTCTGTCTGATGTGTTGGACTAACATCCATCTGAGACGCAGCTTTCATCAGTTCACTACAAAAAGTGTCACAGAGCCGAGTTCAGCCTCCAAATCCTCCATTACTGTAGTCCTACAAAGCAGCAGGTCAAACATGGCTGCAGAGAGCAGCTTTATGTCAGTAACAATGTCCAGGACCGAGCTGACTGCTTACAGAGTTCATACTCTAACTGCTAGCTGCTCTGCTAGCTAAGCTAACTCAGTAACAGTGACTCTGACAGCAGTTACTGTGGAACAGCGGCCGAGCTCAGGACACATTCAGTGTGTTTAGTCTGAGTCCTGGACTCTGATTCAATGGATTCAATCCAGCTCAGAGTTTCATGTGTTCATCAGAATAAAATACATGTACTAATATAACAGAAGTAATACTCTGAATGCAGGACTGTAATGGAGGATAAATAAGGTTTTTACAGCCTGAAAGAAACATTCAGTTCATATATTTGTAGACAGTGAAGCAGTTTTTAATACTGCAGCTGTTTCCTTCACCTGTGTGTGTGAGAGCCACACCTTCATGTGCTGCTTTAGAAATATGTGGTCTGACTGCTCAGACTGAGTCTAGGAGGAAAGTTCACACGCTGGAGAAAGTTTTGTTCCTAACTTTGTCAGAGTTCGGCTCCAAAGACAAAGAAGACGGAGCCCACAGTCTGTAGATGGTCCTCAGTGTGTGTGTGAAGCCAAGAAAGCACACAGGAGTGTGTTTATGTCAGCAAATCAGTGTGTGTGAAGAGTCTGAGGGAGTGTGTGAATGAGACTAAACACTGAAACCAACAGTCCAAGAAAAGCGTCTGGATTTCTTTAAGTTTAACTTAAAGAAATCCAGACGCTTTTCTTTTTGTCTCCATAACGTCTCCATAATGCTGCAATGTTATCTGCCCCAGAAACACACTGTGCAGAAGCTCTGATGGTGACACAGAAAAGTCAAAGTGGAGATACTTCTGTCCACCTTTGATTAGACTCATTATAAAAAGGAAAACAAAGTTTGAACAAAGTCATGTTTCCAGTTCACTGACTTACATTTATTCCATGGACGCTCACTCTAACCTGAACCACAGCTACAACCCAACATTGTTGAGGCCTCATCTCCTCCTTTCCTGACTGTAGAGGTTAAATATGCAACAACCAACAAATAAAAGAATTTGGTTCATTTCAAAGAAATTCACACGGTGACCAAGTAAAGTAACCGTAGTAAAGGAGACAACATCCCGTTGATGGTGGGATTATTTGAAAGATTTGCTTTAGTCACGTCACCAAATGCAGTTGAACCACCCGTGGATCCATGTTTGACCATCCTACCACTCTGAGCTCTGCTTTGTAATCATTTTATTATTATCATCATTCATTTATTCATTCTTTGGAGGGGGGCTATTTCCTAATGCCGCCCTAATAAGCTGATGTTCAAGGGGAAATATAACAGAAACTCTTTCAGTGTTATTCATTAATAAATTAACAGATAAACTGTGAAGAAGAAACAAACTGAGATTTAAAGGAGAGAGTGAGAAACTTGATCATCCATCCTCATAATACATGTTTATCAGTATCTGCTGTGACCATACTGCAGTAATAACTACAAGTCTACATTTCTGTGACTGTTGATCAATCACAGCAGGAATCTGAGCTCATCTCTGCACACAGAGCAGCTTCAGCTCTGGGATAAACTGCTCGCTTCACGTCCTTCTCAGCTCACACACACTCATCCTGATATTTTCCTTTAACATTTGATGGTATCTGGAATAGTTGGCAGTAATAAGGATGATTTTCTGTAAAATAATATTGATATCACCCGTGAATTATTCATAGATGAGCGTTAGATTAGTTTGATGGGTTAACTCAGAGAGCTGAAGATATCGTGGACATGCTGACCTCGCTCCGTGGTGTACAGGGCCGTTTACCCTCATGATTAATATTCACAATAAAAAAATGAGGCGAACATCATGAAGTCTGTATGTGTTTCATAGTGTCGAACCACCTTTGTACAGTTAAACCTAACAGTTACTACATGACGGAAACACCAACGTTATTTCTTTTTTGTGTTTATCAGGTCACGCTGATTACTGAACAAAAACCCAAACATCAGATGTTAATCGAATTTTTTTGCTCTCTCTCCTCCTTAAACATGTTTTTAATGTTAGTTATAATTCAGAATTGGCGACTGGAACACGTATGACACATGCGAACATCAGGAAATAAAAACTTGATAAATATAACCTCAGTAAATGAAGTCAGTGTACAGCGGGGGTTATTACAGCTGTGTACCGGGGCCTGCGCTTTGTCGGTGGTAATAACAGCTCGATTGCTTGCGAGGCGAGCGGGTCTATCCCACGCTTTGCCGTGAGACTGGGCAGACATCTCCAAAATCATCGAAGCACCTTTGCAAAGAAGCTGTATCTTGACAAACCGACCAGACATCTGAAGATTAAACCGCTACATTCTTGGCTAAAAAAATATTAAAACGGTATTTGGTGAGACACAAACAGGGTTTTTCAAAGTTTAGTTCTGTTAGTTTCCACATGGCAGTTGTTGGTGTGCAGTAACGCCTTCTAAAAACAATGGCCACCAGGCCAAAGCAATGGTTCTGACTCGATCAGCATTAACCCCGCCCCCTGGGTTTGATGGGTGAGTTTGACAGATAAAATAAATTTATGGTGAGACCTGAAGGAGTCAACTGTGCCAAAATGAATGAATTAATTACACCATTAAATAATTATTTAAATGTGGCAATAATTAATTAAAACGTGAAATAAATAATTAATGAATCATATCTGTTATTAATCTCTGTCTCTCTTCCACAGCATGTCTTTATCCTGTCTTCCTTTTCTCACCCCAACTGGTCGCAGCAGATGGCCCCGCCCCTCCCTGAGCCTGGTTTTTCCTTCCCACTGTCGCCAAAGTGCTTGCTCATAGGGGGTCATATGATTGTTGGGTTTTTCACAAATGCTCTAAAACTGTACAAGAAGGTTGCATGTGATGAAAAAATATTTTACTATGACTTCACCAGTCTCTATCCCACAGTGCAATCTAAAAAAGATTATCCTGTAGGACACCCTCAAATCATTTACAGAAACTTTGACAGCCTAGAAAATTATTTCGGCTTTGTTAAATGCTCAGTACTGCGGCCAAGAGGTCTTTTTCACCCCGTCCTTCCCTACAGGTGCCACGGCAAACTGAGGTTTCCGCTCTGCAGCTTGTGCGCTGAAGACCAGAAGCAGCACAAAGCATGTGGGCACAGTGACAGTGAGCGGGTGTTGAATGGCACATGGGTCTCATTTGAGCTTGAAAAAGCTGTTGAGAAAGGATACAGGATTGTTTCTATTGATGAGGTGTGGCACTTCCCCAACAAGACTGACACATTGTTTAAAGACTATGTGAAAGCCTTTCTAAAACTTAAACAGGAGGCCTCGGCGTATCCAGAACATGTGAAAACACCTGACGAGCAACAGAGGTACATAGATGAGTATTATGAGAAGGAGGGAATAATGCTAGATCCGTCCAAGATATGTGTAAATAAAGCTATTCGAAACTGTAACAAGCTGTTGCTAAACTCGTTATGGGGTGGTTTCAGTATGACGTCGAATATGGCGTCATCTGAGTTCATCACAGACCCTTCCAGGTTTAGCCAGCTAATGTTCAGCGACCAGTACGACGTGCGGCAGTTTTGTTTCATCTCTGACGAAGTCGCCATGGTGCAGTGGCGCCACGCCGATGGTAGAGCTTCCCGTGTGAAAGACGTTAATGTCTTTGTAGGGGCCATGACCACTGCACACGCCAGACTCATGCTGTATGGCTTGTTAGAAAACTTGCAGCAGCGTGTGCTGTATTGTGATACAGACAGCATCATTTTCATGGCACGCCCTGGCGACTGGATGCCTCCTCTAGGCCCATTTCTGGGGGATCTCACCAGCGAATTAGATTCTGGAGAGGGAGGTGTGGAGGATCACATAGTAGAATTTGTTTCCGGTGGGCCAAAATGCTACACGTATCACACATCACTGGGACCCAGGTCAAATGTAAAGGCGTAACACTGAACGCACTAAACTCAAAAGTTGTCACCCACGAATCCTTGAAAGGTTTAGTCCACAAGTTTGTAGCCAATATGACATCAGACGCACACCTAGGCGCCATCTCTGATAATATCAGACGTGATAAAAAGAAGCTTCATTTGAAGAATGAAACCGTTGTGAAGAAGCTTAAGGTTGTCTACAATAAGCGCCGTGTGCTCCCAGACTATACAACCCTGCCTTATGGATTTTAAATTAGATCAGGGGTTTGACGCCAGGTTACAGCACCCGTTCAGCATGGTGGTCAGCGGTTCCAGTAACTGTGGCAAGACCTTTTTTGTTAAAAGCGTCATTGAAAATTCTTCCAGGATTATATCACACAGCATTGATAACATTGTGTATATATACTCATGCTGGCAGCCACTATATGACCAGCGTCTTAAGATAAGAGACATAAACTTTGTTAACGGTATACCCGAATCTCTTGCTGATGACACCCTTCTACCTACAGACAAGAACAATTTGTTAACCCTTTAAGACCTACCATAGAACCAAGTCCGCCAGAGCTTATATTATATTTTTACATGTTGTAGTGAGATTTTTGGGAGCATCTCAAGTTGATATACATCAATACAACCATTATAGCCCAAGTTTTAATAATATGTATGCATGAAGTGCATAGTAATTACATAAATTGTAAAAAAGTGCAATAAACTACCAAAAAATTGAAAATCGTTTTTGTTTTTTTAACATATATTTCTAGTTAGAGAAATTTAAGAGGCTTATCCCCCAAAACTGTAAATACAAAAAAGTTGCTCAAAATAGTTTCCCACCACAGGAAATTTATTTTGAGTGTCTTCATATTTTTATTTTTGAAATACACCAACTAATATTGTTTAAAAATCCAAGAGATAAATATCAAATCATGCTTTTAGGTAGGCAAATCTTTCCTGGTAATACTAAATATATTATAGAAGCGTTTAATGATGCCACATCCACAACATACGGGTATGTTTTAATAGACTATAAAGCTAAGATCCCGGACTATTTAAGACTCAGAACAAATTTACTGTCAGACCGTCCGGTTGTTTATATCCCAAAACAAAAAACAGTGAAGAGGTGAAAGGATGTCATCACACATGCGGAGGAATCTGTCTCTGTTGGAGTTGATATACAAGTCTCCCCCGGCTCTACACAGAGTTATTATTAGCAATGCAAACTTCATCAATGCATTGTGTGAGATAGCCTTTAACGTATTGCAAGGTAACATTCCACTGACAAATCAGAAGTACAAACAGCTAAAAAAAAATCTCTAATCAGACTGATTGCCGAAGAAAAGATCAAAACTTTGAAAAAGAGAAAGACAATCAACCAATCTGGCGGGTTTTTACTACCCTTATTAGGGGCTGCAATCCCTTTCATAACCAGTCTGATAGCAAACAGGTGAAAATGGAGCATGTGCAAAAGATGTTTTTGGTGCCCCAACATCAGTTGGACTTATTGAAGCAACCGCAGCAGTACACAGACAACATCAGACAGCAGGCTCAGAAAGACTTGGACAAGGAGATGCTTCAAGTGTTACAAGAATCAGACATAGATGTGTATGAGAAAGCTAAAAAAAATATGGTGATATTCTCCAAAGATACCTCACACTTGTGAGACAAGGTGCCCGTGAAAAGAATATATTGTCTTTATCCCTACCGGAGCAATTTAACATGGATGTGCAAACCCAGCCTGCGGACACCCAACCTGTTTATGGTGATGCTGGGGTGAAGGATTTATTGCAGAGAATGTTTCGACACACATACCTAAAAGGAGAAGGAGGAATGCAGAACTCATTCTCTCGTTGGCCAGACTTGATTTCTTACAATGACAAAGGCGAAATTGTTGTTGATAAACACACCATCCCGGGTTCACACATTTACGACCTGATTAAAGCCGTCACAACCACACACACACCTTCAGACCTACTGGCTGGACAGAGTTTTTAAAGGCTGTTTCAGATTTAAACATACCGTTATCAGCCATATCCAACACCGGCATACGTAAGACCATTGCCATGTATAAAACTGATCACACACTGACTGAAGACCCTGAAGCATTTGAGTGTAACTTTCATTCAAATCAAACTTTATACACAATTACAAAATGGAAAAATTACTAAATATTAAAACACTACAACCACTGAAGAAACAAATAAAACCAATCACAATCAACATCAAAATATGATAATAGAAACATAGAAGAGACATATCATACAATTCATACACATTCATGTGATCTCTACGTTCAAAAACCCAATAACCTTCATTTAAATTACATTTCAATTTCAGCTGGCAGCTGTTGGAGTCAAATTTTTAAATGTTGTCATTGTTACTTAAATTTGTAAGTCTTAGTTCAAGCAGCAGGATCAAAGACATTCCTTTGTCTCTGACCACCTCTCCAACCAGTCTGTTGGTGGGGGAGGCTGTAGTGTTTTATTATAGGGACATCCTGTCTGAAGGTTCTGTTTTCTTGGTTAATAAGCTTCCTGCTTTTATGACCCTTTTGGTGAGCAGGAGGTCACACAAACGCACCCCCAAACACACACACACACACATTCAAGCACATGCATATACACACACATACATAAGGAGGTCTGGTTTCCCAGTTTCAAGAAGGGTTAAGGATGGTTTCTCCACCAAAAGGAGGTTTTTCCTCCTCCGCTGAGGGCGTTGAGTGTTTGGTTTCTCCACCATTATGTAAGGAGGATAGAGCTTTCATTGGTGCCTATTTTGTGTGTGAACGGGCGTGTGAGAGAGTGCGGGCCAGACGTGGTCTGTGTGAGTGTGGCTGATTGTTGTCTTGTAATGGGGAATAAACTGAGTAATTCTGCCTTGAAAGGGGATGAAATACATTGCAAAGTATTCACTGGGCAGCACGTAGTATGTAGATCATTGAAGAAAGAAAGTAATGAATTTGTGCACAAAGCTGATGGAACAGTGAGTGTGAATGTATCTGACGTCACTGTGTGTGTGAGCCACAGAGAGGTGTGAAAGACAAAGTCAAACATCCAAACTCAGCCTGCAGTTCTGTTCTGTGATTCTACATTTGACTATCCGTTGAGTTTGGTGTGTACTTCTGCTTTGTTCAGATGCATTTAGATACATCACCTCCACTCTCCTGTCTTTCCTTCTCTACCATTGCCTCCTAACTAGGGATGGGTATCGGTATCCGATGCCATAACGGCACCGCTTCTGACATAAACGTAAGTAACCAGACTTTTTTGGTGCTTTTTTTCCTGAAATGTCATACACTTTGGATTCTAGCCAATCATTTTTCCTTTCCAAGGATAGTAGGCGGGCCCAGGTACGTATGTTCTTTTAGAGCAGAGCTACAGATTAAAAATGCCCAAGGCGAAGCGGTCGAAGTCTGGCTGTACTTCACAGCAAAAGATGCAAACTCAGCAGCCTGCAACAAGTGCTTTAAGGTGATACTGTGCAGAGGAGGTAACTCCTCGAATCTGATGAAACAGGGAGGCTGTAGCTCAGGGGGTAGAGCTGGTCACCAACTGATCGGAAGGTTAATGGTTCGATCCCAGGCTCCTCCAGTCTGTGTGTCACATATCCTTTGGCAAACTAACCCCAACTTGCTATCCGATGCATCCATCGGAGTGTGAATGTACTTAGAAAGGACTTAGTGTCGATAAAGTGCTTGTGAGAATCGGTGTGAATGTGGCATGTTGTATAGAACGCTTTGAGTACTCCGGGACAGTAGAAAAGCGCTATATAAGAATCAGTCCGTTTACCATGAAACACCTGGCGGCGCATAACGTTTTTTTTTAAAAGCCGAGAAATGCACCGTATTTGATAGCTTGCTGCAAGACCTCACACCGAGCACATCTACTGCGGGTGTGGTGCCTGTTATCGGAGCCGGAATTAGCAACATCCCCCAAGAACCCGAAGAGGAGAGTCCTGGCCCCTAGCCCTGCCAGTGTAGCAGAAATGATGACGGATGATGATGATGGCAGCAGCAGCCGTTCTTCTCTGTGTGAGTAGCTTAATGTTGTTCGTGTATAATTTACGTTGAGTAGGCTAACCACGTTATTACATTAATGTAAGGTGAACTAGCAGTAGTTCAAGTTCAAGTTCAAGTTTCTTTATTTGTCACATGCATAGTAATACAAGTATAACACACAGTGAAATGTAGCCTGACACGCTCCTCGACATGTGCAAAAATGGGGGGGGGGGGGGGGGGGGTAGAGGAAGAACATTATATATATATATGTATAGTATGTACATTGGGTGAATGTGCAGTAGTAGCAGCAAGCAGGTGAATTCTGTACATTAATATGAATAGACATCTGACTATTTTACAGGATAGACAATATAAACATATTTAAAATTAAAGGAATTTGGAATGTACATTGTGCCTTGGTTTAGAGTGTCTGGAAGAGAGTCCTGTCTCAGTCAATTATAGATGATGTGAGAGGGCGGGTGTGTGTGTTTAGGGCCCAGATGGCTTGGGGATAGAAGCTCCTCTTGAGTCTCTCTGTCCTTGCTCGGATGATGCGGAACCTTCTACCAGATTGCAGGAGTTGGAACAGTTTGTTGCCAGGATGGGACGGGTCCTTCAGTATCTGTGCTGCTCTAGTCCGGCATCTCCTGGTGTAGGTGTCCTGAAGCGGGGGGAGAGCAATCCTGCAGCAGCGTTCTGCTGTACGGATCACTCTCTGGAGAGCTTTTTGGTCCTTCACACAGCTGTTCCCAAACCACGATGTCATGTTCTGTGTGAGGATGCTCTCCACAGCGCCTGTATAGAAAATCCTGAGGATCTTTGGAGAGACCCTGAACTTCCTCAGTTGTCGTAGGTGATACAGGCGCTGCCTAGCCTTTTTGGTCTGGGCCTGAATGTGGGCAGCCCATGTCAGGTCTGAGGAGATGTGGACACCAAGATACTTGAAGGACTGCACCCTCTCCACTGGAGCTCCATTGATGATAATGGGCTTGTAGTCTCTGTGCTGACCCCTTCTGAAGTCCACCACCAGCTCCTTGGTCTTGCTGACGTTCAGCTGGAGGTGGTTGTCCTGGCACCAAGATGCCAGATTCTTCACTTCATCCATGTAGGCCGCCTCATCGTTGTTGGAGATGGCACCCAACACCACTGCGTCGTCAGCAAACTTCACAATGGTGTTGGAGCCATGGGTGGCCACACAGTCTGAAGTGTAGAGGGAGTAGAGCAGTGGCAAGAGGACACATCCCTGTGGTGCTCCTGTGTTGATGGTGATGCTGTTGGAGACGCATCTACCCACCCTCACCACCTGAGTTCTGCCAGTGAGGAAGTCCAACACCCATGCACACAGACGGCTGTTAAGTCCCAGATCCCTGAGCTTTGTGAACAGTCTGCAGGGCACTATTGTGTTAAACGCTGAACTGTAATCAACAAACAGCATTCGCACATAGTTACCCTGTTTCTTGTCAACGTGGCTGAGAGTGGTGTGCAGGACGTGGGCGATGGCATCCTCTGTGGATCTGTTGGATCAGTAGGCGAACTGCAGCGGATCTGTGGTGTCTGGGATGGAGGAGGAGATGATGTTCTTCAGCAGCCTCTCAAACACCTTCATTACTACCGAGGTCAGTGCAACTGGCCGGTAATCGTTCAGGGATGAGGGTTTGCTGTTCTTGGGCACAGGGATGATGGTGGATCTTTTGAAGCATGTGGGGACCACAGACTTCGCCAGGGACTCATTGAAGATGTAAGTGAACACACCTGCTAGCTGGTCAGCACAGCAGCGCAGCAGACGGCCAGTGATAGTTACATGCGGCTGTCTTCTTGTTTGATAGAGTGATACCATATATGCCCTATAGCTGCAGAAAAGGCTAACATTGTTATCTTTTTACAAAAAAAAACCAACTAAACATGAGAGGTTTCAGGACAAAATTTGTGTTTTCCATTCTTTAAGCACCGGTTCCAACCAAAGGAGGTGTGTTGTATCAACAGAAAAGGCTGACTTGGTTATCATTTTGCAGAAAAAAAGAGACTGCTAAAAATAAAAACATGAGAGGCTTTTGGACAAAGTTTGTGTTCTCCATTCTTTAAGCACTGATTCGAGCACGGATTAAGCGGCACCGGCACTGTTTCAAAAGTACCGGTTTGGCACCGGTATCGGATAAAACCTAAACGATACCCATCCCTACTCCTAACATGCCTCCTTCCTCCTCTTCCTTTTCTTTCAGCCATCAGTAGCATGACAGTCTTATTCATTATGATCCACGCATTTTATTTGGTAAAGCTTTAGTTCAGAATGCCCTTACTAATGCAACACTCCCCATTTACCCAGGCTGCCACTTGGAGTACTCTGGCTTGTGGCCCCTTGTGGCAGCATTAGTGCTTTCCTCCTTTCTGCTGCTCACAATTCACCGATCACACTTTGACTATTACCATTAAAACAAGAGTCAGAAAATTTAGCAACAGAGCTGCGATACTTTAAATGTTAAAGTTTCATGATTCACGTGTGGATGTTGCATAAGAAAAGCATGATGTATAAAGTATAAGTGTTTCTGACCAGTTGTTCATGTTCCTTCATTTTTCCCTGAAATCTATCAAATACTGTCCAAGAGACTGTTGGCACAGCAGTGCAGAGGCTGCAGAGGCTGCAGAGGCTGCAGAACCTGCGTCTGAAGCCTCTGGTTTAAAATAGTTCAAATAAATAATCCAGCTATAGTTGTCAGTATTTCCACTGCTGCACAGGAAATAACTTTTTTATTAAACACAACTTGTACATTCACACAAGCACTTTTTCCATGTTTCTAAGTGCTTCCTGTCTAACATTCACACTCTAATGGATGCGTCGGAGAGCAACATGGGGTTAGTATCTTGCCCAAGGACATCATGCAGACTGGCATTAAACCACCAACCTTCTGGTTAGCAGGTGACCTGCTCGACCACTTGAGTTACAGCCACCTCATCAAAGTGACCAATCACATTAGAATCCTGTCCTGCTTTGGGCTCCGCCTCCAAACCATCCAAAGCTGGTTTATTTGCACCATGTATGCAGGTAAACTCAAACATCCATTCAGCTGCTTCAGAAGGAAAATGTCAGCTTGTGGTTTCAGTCACAGGAAACTCACAGGTTAGAGTCCAGCCAGAGGGCTGCTGTTGTTTATCTGTAAAGTCTTTAAATTTACAGAAATAAATAATGATGTGGACACATCTGGATCATCAGCAAACATGAAACCAGGTGACCACCAGGACCAAGCTGACTGCTGACACAGAGTTCATACTCTAACTGCTAGCTGCTCTGCTAGCTAAGTTAACTGATGTTAAAGGTCAGAGTAAAGAAATGACGTGATGCTGCTGGGAGTGACACCACAGACTAGCAGCATTTAGTTACTCAGCATATAATGCAGTTAATCTGAAATCTCTTTTTCTCTCTGAAACAAAGTGACAGCCGACTGAGTCAAAGACAGAAACCTTATTTAAACACCAAATATTCACCGGCTTCACTTCCTGATCCAGGATTCAAAGAGGACGTTGCACTTACTCAGCTTCTTCCCATGAACGTCTTCACTCTGCAGCTCTGCTGTCTGGACCAGGTCTGTGTAGAAACAGAGACAATCTTCTGCTTCATCAGTCCTCTGTGTCTGCAGGCTGAAGTCACATTAAACACTTCACACCAGCAAAGAGTCTGAAGCTCACAGGTCAAAGGTCAGCTGCTGCACCTTGTGTGATATTGTTTGATCAATAATTAACCTGCAGCAGGTTTCTGCTCCAACTCCAACACACTGAACAACCCTGAGAACAAATCAGATGATGTGGGTGTGTCTGCAAGCTTCAATAGTATTAAACACCTCACACCAGCAATGAGTCTGAAGCTCGCAGGTTAAAGGTCAAAGGTCAGCTGCCACACTGTATATAACATTTCAATATGTATACAACCTGACTGTGGGCGTGTGTGCAGCCATAAACAGTTTAAACATTAAACACTGAACCATAAAAGAAGCTTAAGCTGCAGCTCACAGGTCAAAGCTCAGCTGCTGCAGCCAGTTATGACTTTACATAAATCATCATGTTTTCCCTCTCAGCACTTGGGCTGTTTTGACTCAGCTACACGATGGGAAATGGCCAATGGTTCCACAGCTGTTCTTGTTCACAGCATCATCCAGTTAGAGAGGAAACTGTATAATGCAATGATGATGTTCCAGCGTCATGTTGTTGCTCCTCCTCCACATGCTTACCTGCCACAGTTTAACTCCGCCTCTTAAACAGTCATGTCACCTGATCTGCATGTTTTGCTGTACGATGACGTCATCTTGACGTTGACTAGGAGAAAAACTAGTTTTGTCCTGCAGATGGCGATCTTGCACCGTGTTCAGAGAGCTGACTTTGATGATGCTGGTCTACTCAACTTCCTTTTAGCCTGGGTTGGACTCTATATGAGCAGCTTCCACTCTGGTTTTCATTGTTAAATACACTTGTTTGATTTCACTTGTAAAAGTTGGAAAATAAATATTAAATTATTTGTTGGTACATTTTTTTGCTTCATTTGAGGAATGAAGTGTTAAGGTGGAGAAATGAATCAGGTTAAAATAGTGGTCCTTTAAATCAGTGCAGATGTATAATGTAATTTAAATGTTGATAATGGTTGTAGTGGGCTTGTAATGTAAATGTGGTCTGATTAAATGTGACATTAATTGTGACGCTGCATAAACCTGATAAAACAGTTCTATTAGTGGGTCTGTGTGATCAGCATCAGTGGGTGAAGGTGAGGCCTTGACTAGTAGAACGTCATGTTGGTGTATGACAACACATGAGCCAACATCAGACTCCGAGCGCTACGATGCTAAAGATCAGAAGATCCAGTGTGACATCATCGTTACCTGGCAACAGCAGCCCTCAGCCCATCTGACTTTATTGGAGGATATTTACACCAGCAACACTGTTTAGTTTGATATGACGGATTAACAACATGCACTGTGATGTCCAGTTCATCTGTAATAGATACTGGATCTAATCAGTCAGCAGATATTTGATCAGCTTATTTATAACTATACTAGAAACAAATACAACTGTGTTGGTGATTCATGCAAACTTGCATATCAGCCTTTGAAGGTTTTGTAGTATTGAGAACAAAGAGGTTGTGTTAGGGCTGAAAAGCCCGACTTGTTCTCCTCTGCAGGTCATCAAATGCACCACAGAAATTTGTATTTGCACAAGCCTGTATATGTTTGATGGCTTTATTATTCTCTGTTCAAAGACAATAAATGTGGAAAATGTCTCATGTAGTATCAGCTTCATTTAAAAATGACTGCAAACATTTACAGAACATGTGCTGCTGTTTGTCCTACATTTCCAACACTGAACTAACCCTGAAAACGTGATGGCAGATGGCATATTGGAGTTCACATGAAATATCGGCTGTATGAAGACTGGAAATATAGATGATACAAATATGCAGCCAAACATTTGTGGACATGGATAAACTATCTGATCCAAAAAGCATGAAGTGACACAGCTAGAAAATGAAAGTGTGTAACAGCTGAAGTCAAATGTAATGCAGAGTTGAATCTGCAGTTGGATCCATCTGTGAAAGGTCCACATGTAGGGATCACATGAGTCATGATGTTTGTCAGTCCAGCTTGATAACTCCATCTACTGTGGGCTACATATACTGGGCTGGTAGCTCCATAGTGTTGGAAAGAAACTATTCAATGTGCATTTTTTAAAATCAGAGGCTCTTCTAACACAGGAGCCATGTTGAGTTTAGATCACAGCCGACCACCGGCAGTCTGAAATGGAATGAAGCCCATTGACAGCGAGCAGGTCTGAACAGGAATGGAACGCATCCATGGATAATACACCACTTTATTTGAAGACATCTGTAGCACTGCCTCAGTTCTGGATGTTTCCACAGACTCCTCTGTGCACCTAAAGAAAAGGTCAAAGGTCAGCAGCACATGTAGTTGGGACAATTCTTCATTTACAAACAACAGTCGCACAAATGATACAATTATTTTCCTCCAGTTACGACTTTTCACTTGCAGAAATGGTCCTGTGTGATTTCTAGGCTGTGATATAAAAACTAGTTCCTAATGGCAGCGATTCACTCAGTAAACATGTGTTTCCTTCACCAACCTCACACACAGATCCAATAAGATCAGGAAGTGGGCAGTATAGTACAATATGTGTTATTTTGTACTGTACTGCCCAAACTAAAGATCTGCTGAACTGTTGGAAATGATTCAGATGTTTATTTTGGACGATACAGCAGAAGATCAGACATGAAAGTGGAGACAACACAGAAGACCTGCAGCAAAGGGTCAGAGGTCAGACTGGGCCACTGGATTCAACAATGAGCCAATGATCATCAAGCAGTGACTAAAGCAGAGCCCTGACGTTCTGACATTTATCACACAGTTAGAACAAATGTCTGCTGATGACTTCATCTCATGAAATGACTGATAGATGTCAATTCATTGATCAGCTGAGCTGCTGCTGCTGATCTTCATCGTGCACAGAAACATTCAGCTTGTTTCAATCAGTAAATAACTTTGAACTGTTCCCACTCAAAATGCTGTCAGAACAATGATCATTGTAGAACTTCACAAACATCACGTGTTGTTTTCCACATGTAAGATCAGCAAACATACAGAAACTTCCTGTTGCCACACACGGCCTCTAAAATCTCTTCCGCAGTTTCTGTCTGAAGTCCACTCTCTGTGTCGAATCCACAGGAAACAACAAGATCTTATTAACATGGTTTTCAATGTGTCTCCTTACAAAAAGTCCAACCAATGAACAAATGTGTATATTTGTGGAGGCCGAACAAAAGCATGACACATTTCTCTGTTTCTATAAACTGGTGTCAAACACAAATATGAAGAGTTTCATTGACAGACTCCAAAATGCCCCCGCAGTGAATCAAAGGGAAATCCTACAGTGTGGCCAGAGAAGCTTAATGGCTCCAACATCAACACATCCACAATGTTGGGTCCAGTTCTACCTCACAGAGTTACTAAGACACACCCTCTGCCAGCATTACAACAGCTCCACCTGCTTCACCTGCCTCCTCAGCATCTGTACACCTGAAGAGAAAAGAAAGGCTCCAGAAGCTCAAATCTACAAAGGATTCATGAAGTTTCATCCAACAATAACATGTTTGCCTTCCACAGTGTGCTGTTAGACACCACTGTACCTCTGCCATTTCAAAAAGAGCAGCTTGCTAACATTTTGGCTCCAAACACTTTGTGTTTAAGTTCCTAATCTTTGTTTTCTTTGTGAAGCCGACAACATCTGGAGCTTTTTGACTCATAGAAACATCATTTCTTCTTTAGATGACAGCAGATTGGGACTGAATAATCAATCACTATCAAACCAATAAAGACAAAAATGCTGATTTTACAGGAGCTTTGTTGGAGAAGCTGTAAAGACATGAAACTGGTGGAGATCCCAAACCAGTTGATAGTGCTGGTTATTCCAAATAAAGCTGTTTCCATTTGAGATGAAATGACTTTCTGTCCTGATATATAATAAAGATGTTAGTTGTTTTTGAGCCCCTGTATTAAAAGTAGATCCAGTTTAAAGTCAGCTTGAGTTTGATGTCTTCATGTCAAAGCTGCTCATGATGTTGAGCTGCTGATGGAATAAAAACAGTGAAAAATCTGCCTCAATATAAAAGCATGTAGTCCAGACTTAAATGTAGCCTATTGTTAGCTGAGGTCCACACACAGTGTTTGACAGTGTAAACTGTGTGAAAGGGCTGCTGGTGGAGCTCACTAGGATGAGCAGGTGACCATGTGCCACGAGGTGGAGAGCAGCTGGCCTGGTTTGATTCTGACCCGGGCCACGCCCCCTTTCTCTCTCCCTCTGCTTTGCTGTCACTTATCTTCACTGCTCTGTCCAATAAAGCTGGAAAAGGCCCCAAATCAAAGAAATCTGCCTGCAGCCTCTGAAATGTCTTCTGTTTCCTTCCAGAGGCCGACGGCTTTTTCACCGTCAGCCCATCAGACAGTCCAGTAGCATTTATGATGATGTCATGATTTTGAAGAGACTGCTATGGTGGCCTCCCATGACCCCCAGCCTCATCTACACTGAGATGCAGACATTTGAAAACATTCAGCACACAGCAGACAACTGAATAATAGTCCAACACAACAGTCTGTGTACAGACACACACTGACCTTTCATATAGTCAAAGGAGTCAATCAAACACAGCTAGTTTAGTCATTTCTTGTGTGAGTCTAAAGTGAATCTAGTATTTGAAAGTCCACTTCCTGTATTTGTTGTTGAAGACTTCTTCAGCTTCTTCTCAAGGACATCAGCTGCTTGTTTGGCAGCAGAGGCAGTTAAGAAGCTTCCTGAAAAACACTGAACAGTGAGTTAACTGTGGCATATGACAAATTCAGCTTTCTATGTGGAAATGTGTCTGTGTCAACCTTTCAAATGCTAAACTGTTTAATCCAACACATCAGCGGCTCCTTGGCTGCTCACTTCATGCACTTCTGTCTTTGTGACAGTCCAATGACATCACAGCTGTTTCCACCCCCAGTGTCTCAGGACTGGAAACACCTTTAAACATGTAGAGCAGGGGTCGGCAACCCTGGACACGCGTGCCACAGCTGGCACATGAAGGGTTAACTGATGGCACGACCATAGCTGGACTGGCCATCGAGCATACCGGGCATTTGCTCGGTGGGCAGATGATTTTTTATTTTTTTTGTAAAGGCATAAACAATGAAAGATGGTGGACTGGCCAGATGCTGGCTGGTGTGTAAAAATAACTCAGTTGTTTGGTGGTGGCTATGGCGGAGCTTCCACAGAGGCCAGGAGGTGGATGAGGGAAAGGGGAAGCAGGAGGAGCAGAGACCCAAGTCCGAGTGTCAGGTGAACTGAACTTCAGGTAAGAAGTTATGACCTGCAGTCTATCTGGGTCAGATTTAAACCAAGTTTAGGTGGAGTTTATTTTCCTTGTGCTGACTTTTTACAGTCAGTTACAATAACTCGTACTGCGTGCTAGCTAGCATGACGGAGTTTCTATACAGCTGGGTGGGTGCTATGATGTTACTGATAGTGAACTTCATTTTATTCATAAGGTTAGTTAGTAGAGTTGCAAACCGTCCCGTAAAAAACGGAATCGTCGCGTATTCAGAGAAAATACTACACGTTTTGTATTGAGCTGAAAAGGAGCACAGTTTGTCCCGGACTTCAGCTTGTATGGAAAAGACACAAAGCTGGATTTATTCTGTCGTTACGCTGCACAGCTGCCTCTTCTTCTCTCATTCTCCCCCCTCCCTCTCCTGTTGCTACTTCAACCATGAAACTGATCTATTCTATTGTAAAATGCTGAAATGATTATTACACAGAAGCCAGCGGCTCAACAAAAGCCTGCATTGAAAATCTATATTAACCCTTTAAGAGCTACCATAGAACCAAGTCCGCCAGAGTTATCTTTATATTTTCACATGCTGTGGTGCCATTTCTGGGAGCATTTCAAGTTGCTATACATCAATATAACCGTTATAGCCCAAATTTTGATAGTATGTATGCATTAAGTTTATAATAACTACATAAATTGCAAAAAAGTGCAATAAACTACAAAAAATTGAAAATCGTTTTTGTTTTTTTTTAGCATATATATTTCTAGTTAGAGAAATGTAAGGTTTGTTCCTCAAAACTGTAAATACAAAAAAGTTGCACAAAATAGTTTCTAATAACAGGAAATTTATTTTGAGTGTCTTCATAGTTTTATTTTTGAGATACACCATATTTTATATACTGCTGGAAAAATGAAAACAAATATTATAATGCAAATTTGCAAAAAACTTTTAAAAACACCAGTACAGGCTTATAAGGCCCCAAAGGTAAAAAAAAAAACCAAAAACAAAAAACCCCCCCAAAAAAAACGACATTTTCCGCGAAAATGACGTCACTTCTGATTTTGGCCAGGTAATGGTGGACACATGATAGTTTGCGCTGACGTCTATTCCAACGTAGGAAGTGTTACGAACAGCTGATCGGATCGGCAAAGCCTGTTTGTGGAATATTGTGTTTTTGTTGCTGCAAGTGCTTTTTATGCTGTTTTTGAAAAGCTATATGTGGAAAGAAACCATGAGTTACGACAAGCTGATGGCATAAAATGTAAGTACAACTCCTCCGGTTTCATGTGCAAAAAAATGATTGTGCTAGCTTACGTGGTTCCAGTTCTACAGGGATTTAAAAGTAGTTACGCAAAACGGAGCGTGAGAGAACCAAGTCTTTAAAATCTCTTTATCCAACACAAACTATCAAACACATTGGGCCACAGTCAGATTGGCTTTGTATGGATGGTGTAACAGGGGGGTGGGAAAGGATGCTGGAAGCTGAATATAATACAGAACAATAACATGACATATAATAATGTAGCAAACATGATCTTCAACAGGCTCACTTATATTATTCATGATCACAAACACAAAGAACTTGTGCAGCCCTGATATCAGCCCTAATATAAGAGTGTGTTTGCCCAAAGATTGAAACATCAACATGACAGCTATAAGAAATCTTCTCTCAGCCTTGTTTGGCAGAAGATCCCTGCAACAAAGATTGTAGCTGAAAGATGACGTGTGTAAAGTTTGCTCTTTGGGAGGGTTGAGGCTGTTTTTAGACCTTTGATAGTTTCCAATCCAGTTCTGAAAGACAGAAATAAACCAAAACAACATCATTGTCAGGTAGTGATCAGCTGATCCTGGGGCCGGGTTTAAAAGAGAGACACCACCCACCTGTTCGCCGCTCAGACATCGTTCTCTTCTTGTCAGGAGCTCCGAAACCTTGCCGACGTCAGTCTCCGCCTGCTTCAGCAACTGTGAGTGTTTTCCCTCTCGATTCATTTTCTCATCCCGGCTCCGCTCGCTCTCCGTCTGTAACGCCAATTCCGAAGCCACGCTTCGTGTACTGATCGTTACTAGAATAACTGTGTGCCTGTTCCAACCCATCGCTAGCCTTCGCCGCGTTTGGGTCTAGCCAGCACGCCACACGGGCACGCCGAATTACTGTGTGTAATTCGCCCGATCGTGACAATCATCAAGATCAGATCATGGAGCTGTTTTCTGCCTCGTTTCTATCTTCAGATTACAATACTTTACTACAATAAAGATTCTAACATGTATCTGTAGGAACAACATCATTGAATCTTACATCTGTAACAACTGGAGCCAAACCAGTGGCCTCTGCTGGGATCACTGGTGAGCCAACACTTGTCCTTCATTGTTGGATGCAGATTTCTGGGCTTCCTTTTGCTCCTCCGTTATCACTGTTCTCTCTTCTCAACACATGACGACACAAAGGAATCAGCAGTGACAAAGATGATACTGAAGAGAAGCACACATTTCACACATATAACAGACCAGTCCAGTTACACACACCTCTGCTTGACATTAGGCCTAAAACAAAGACACAAAACACTAACTTGACTCTAAATAGAAGAAACTCGCAGCTTTTTCTGGTATGTCCTTATTTATATTTGACACACATTGTTAAAGTGAATTGTTTAATGTTGTCATTTGTATGCTTACCATCTCTACATTGTTTCAAACTGTGTGATCAAAGACATTCCTTTGTCTCTGACCACCTCACAGCTACTCTGGTGCTGGGGGAGGTTTTATTGTAAGCACATCCTCTCTGAAAGGTCTGTTTCTTGTGTGGTAAGCTTCCTGCTTTTATGACCCTGTTGGTGAGCAGGAGATCACACACACACACACACACACACACACACACACTCACACGTTCTTGCACATGCATACAGGTGCTTTCACATACACACACATAGTGCCTTGTCTTTGTAACCAAGGGGGGTTTTACGGTGGGAGGTGCTTGTGTTGTGTATTGTAACAGTTTGTCAATAAAAGGCTACGAGGAGGGCTGCTCTTTGATGGAGTTGGGCTGGAGACAGGTGAGGAGCGTTAAGCTCCACGAGCAGCCTTCCCTCGCTAGCGAGTAAAAGACCGGTTGAAGATGTTCCGTCTTGTTTTTGTCCTTCACGAGAATAAGTTTATAATCTAGCAGAGCCTGTGGAAGCACAGACTCAACATTTATTTGGTCCTTCTGAGCCGGAACACAACAAATTGCGTCCACCGAGGGAGAGGGAGATGACGCCGCTGAAGTCTGCTAGCAGCGAGACGTCTGCGACGCCTGATGAAAGACCTGGTCCTTAACTTTGTCGCCAGGTCGGCGAGTTTGCGTCTGAACTCCCCTCGGGTTGGATGGTGACTGACGGGATCCAGAGACTTTTCCCGTGAATGAAACAACACGAACAGTGAGTACAGAAGGCCTTAGAGAGCGGCTACGTGACCGTGCGGTTAAACGCAGGTACGTGAGTGCGCAAGCTGTGCGTGTAGACGCAAGCTACCTGGTTTCTCCACCAGTTTTTCTTTTTTTTTTTTAAGGAGGTCTGGTTTCCCCACCAGTGTTTTTAATTTTTTTAAGCAGGGTTAAGCAGGTTTCTCCATCGAAATGAGATTAAAAACATTTTTCTCCGCCTCTGAGGGCGTTGAGTGTTGGTTTCTTCCCCAAAAGGAGGTCAGAGCTCTTGTTAGTGCCTATTTTGTGTGTGCGGGCCAGGCGTGGTCTGTGTGAGTCTGATTGTTGTTTTGTATGCAGTCAGTTTTAAGCTGATGAGCAAGCTACACATTTTCAGAGCAGGAGCTGGTTGAACGCATCAGAGGGAGGGAAACAGAGCGATGATAACTCGAGCGTGCAGCTGTCCGTGAGTTCAGTTTCTTCCTCACACCTCAGATGGGCAACAGCTTTCCTGCATCCTGATTCATGTGTGTGAGACTTTTGTAACATCAGCATCATGTTTTTGTTTTGGCAAAAAGCAGGTGATTGTGTCTGACGTCACTGTGTGTGAGTTACAGAGAGGTGTGAAAGTATGTGTGTGTGAAGTGGTCTCGAACTGGGGCAGAGATGATTCTGCAGGTCACCTTCTACCCCAGTGGACACAAAAGAAATAAAATAGTTTTGTTGTTGATGAAAAAACAAAACAATGATAACATGAAGAGTGTTTCTCAGCCTGAAACAGCTACAATCTCACTTTCTGTTTGTAAGAAAGGAGAGTTAAAAAAAAAAAGGGAGAGAGAGATGTGTGTTGTTTAAGCAGTGATGAGAATAATGAAAATGTCTTAGTTTGTCACTTCAGGTGAAAAGCAGACCTGGATAAATTTTCCACGAGCAGCAGTCGGAAGAAAATTATAGGTTAACATCATTAGGAAACACTCAGGCCGAGTTTTGGCTGAATTGTGTTTACAGCTTAACTCCTATGTGTTCCTCACCCTGTAAAAACAAGCTCCAAGGAAACTAACCTCTCCTTGAAGATAAGGAGTGCAGTTTCAGAAGCACAGGCATGAACATCAACAGTTCACAGCAGGTCAAGAGACAACAGCAGAGTCCTGAGAGAGGTCCAGCAGCAGTGTGAGCAAACGGCATCAGAGAGAAAGAAAACATGGATGGATGGATGGAGATGCGTTTCCAGCAAGCTGCAACTTCACTGTGTGTGAAGATGACTTTTGAGGAGACTGTCTGAGTGACATTTGCCACGTTTGGAGTGGAATGGCAAGAAGAGACAGTGAGGATGACCCAGGACAAAGCTGAAGAGAACTGACTGCCATTGGACTGCAAAGTGGGAGAGGAGAACAGAGTGGAGGGAGCAGGTGAGAACACAGAGGAAGGCTGTCGTTTAGTGTGGGGAATCAAAAATTGGGTTAGCAATCGTGGGAAAAAGGAAACTGACTGCTTTAAGGGGAAAATTGAGAAAAGGTCTGTACCACAAAATGAGAAAGGTACACAAAAACACACACAAGCAGAAAATGTATTAACCATACTAACCCTACATACACATATGATGAAACTCATGAAGACCAGACAGCATCTAAGCATGAGTTTCTGTTTGTCATCTTGTCCAAGTCACTAGTAAGATGAAAGTGATACATAGACTAGTGGACGAATATTATTTTGGAGGACAGATGGTTGCATCTGTTAGATCCCAGTTACCCCTGTACAGGTGGTCTGGCTCTCCATCTGAGGAGACTCGCTCAGCCTCTAACTGCTCTGCACTACCTCTGACTCTATGCTCTCATTGGCAACCTTAATGAAACATATTTGTCAGTCGCACTTATTAACGGCAGCTCTCCTCTAATGATCTATGGCACTTGTTATTGTGCTGAGTAAAATTTAGTGACCTGCACAGTAGGTCCCAAGGACGTGTTATAATGATTGACTAGAATAACCTATAAGAACCCTAAATGTGATGTTATGAGTTAACACACATAAAGTCTTACCATTTACTGTTTTAAGGAAGTAATAGAATGAATGTCCACAATTCTGACTTTGGATGCAGATAGATAATTTTTATTAAAGCAAGATTTCAGCAGGGGTTAGCAAACAGCTTAATTGCAATTTAATCAATCAAATCCAAATAATCAATTCACCACACTATAAAGCCTAACTATTCTGTTGCTAAATGACTACAACCGTTGTTGAGGTGGGTCTTCTTTTAGGAGGGAAGGAAGATCATCGTGCGCACTGATAGAATCCAGCTCCCCGCTGTGTTGGCCGAAGTCCAAAGGAAAGATAAAGTGTAGCCCAGTGCAGAGGCTCCCCAACTTCACCTTCTTGACTCCGATCCTAACTCATCATACGATGAGTAGGCAGTTCAAAATTCATGATTCAATCAGTTGATCCACAGTGAAGGGTTATGACTTCTCCTCTTGCCGTCCCTCGCTCGTCTTCTTACCGTGGATCTTCAGTCTCTTCTCAACCTACTCACCGGCTCGGGACTAGAGGAAAAAGCCCCTCTCTGCTTTTGCCTCCCATCTTTATACACCTCTACAGACCTGTCCAGACATGTCTAGTCATCTTCTGGACGGAAACACCATCTATGGACATGTCATGTTCCTCCTTTGGCCCCCCCTTTGCTCTTTGACGCACTGGCATGACTTGCAGTTTTGGTGCATTTCTTTTCTTCTACTCCACCCAACAATACTGCAGCTCAACTTCCCTAATAACTCTGAAGTTTCATACAAACAAAAATCACTTCTCCTTTTTCTCATGTCTTAAGGACCGTTTAATTCATGCACACACATGATGATTTTTTATTAATCCGTTAGCACTGCAATGCATACATAACTCGTTTTATTTATTTGATTCTACACTTTAACAAACACAACAACTTTCCTTATTTCCATGTGTGACGAACATGCCGGAGATTCTCACGTTCTTCTGACACATCATAGAGGAGAAAACAGGATGCTGATGAGGGGTCTTGAATGAGTGAGCTGATTGTTGAGTTTCTGATGTGTGAAGAAGTTTTAACATGGCACACATTTGGTTACTTGAGAAGAAACTCATTATGTGATGAGACAACAGGGTTATGTTGTGTGTGGTGTGAGGTGTGTGGATGAATGTTTGAGATTAATCTGGCTGATGATTTGTCTTTTGTTGCAAAGTTGAATCTGCCAGTTAGGTTTGGTATGATTTCCCCTCCTGGGATGAAGAACACGTGTCATGACTTAACAAGGCCTTTCTTTCTTTTTTCCTTTTTATTTTGTTACTTTCACAGTGCACTAAAAGTTTGTTGCTAAATCGCTGTCATTTAAAGCACATCTGAACATTTGAACAGGAAGAACTACACAACATGTTGTCGGGAACGGTTGCAAAGTGAGTTTCTCCAAAATTAAAATGGGTTCAGGAGAAAGCCACTTATTGGGACAATTAGGAAGCGAGTCCCTGTCTAAAAGGATTCAGCGGTAATCCAGTCTAAATTCTTTTTCTTTTTTTGAAATGGCGTCATATTGCTGAGGGTGGAAACGAAATGCGACGATAGATTCCACTATCAGCACTGAATGAATAAATGAATAAAAAATGAGTGAAAAAAATGGGGAACTGACTGGACTGCTGAAAGCTGACAAGAGTTGACTGACTTGACTGGCTTAACACCACTATGCAAAGGTTAACCCCCACCCAGATGTGACAAAGGGGTGGATGTATCTCTGTGTGTGTCTTTTGTTGCAGGAGCAGGAGGAGACCAGAGGAGGAAACGTTGGGTCACATGACTGTGTGAACTCTGCAAATTTAAGCTTTTAGCTGTAAATTTTCTGTGTGTCTGTGAATTTAACAGCGGTGTGTTATTCATGATCCTGTATTACTCACAATGCAGACGTCACTGTGAGAAAGTGTGTATACACCTGTGCAGCGCTAACATTTACATTACTTTTCTAGAGCAGAGGGTTAATCATGTGATTTGATCATGTGATTTACAGCAGGACACAACTTAATAATGTTTTTCTACCACAGGATTACTGAGTTTTTGTGTGAAGGAAACTGTGTTGACAGGCTGTATGTTGGTGATGAAATTACACTGTGTTGTTGAGGAATGTGAATATTACAGTGGAGATGTGAATACAGTGTGAGAGACATACTGTGTTGAAACCAGTGTTACTTCTTTTACAGCAGAGTGTTAACTTTATGACCTTTTACAGCACCTCTGGAATCTGGGTGACCCAGGCCTGACCTAGGATGCTACTGCTAATGTTTCTCTAAGAGTGCTTGTAAAGGATTCAGCACAAGTGACAACTGAGCAGATGTGCAGTGATTATAGAATAGTTAAAATGGGGCTCATTATCTGACCACTATTGAGCTCATAGTGATGAAATAAGTGAGAGACAAACTTAAGGAAAGTCACTGATTACAATGTGGGATGAAGTTGAGATGATCGATGATTTGGAGCAAATTATGGCACAAAAGCAGGGATTTAATGATTTAGAATAAACCTGCAATGATACTTGTCTCTGTGATGCTGAATACTTTATTACACTTATGAGCTACAGTTGTTTGCAAATGTGAAGTTTGTTTTAACTTACAGGGTTTTGTCTACAGGCAAGGATACAGGCTCCGGGTGGAGCTGGGAGTTGAACAATCTTAACATTACAGGTTTGGAGTGAAGCTGCTCCAAGAGAAACCCTGGAGAATTTTTCAGAGAGAATGTGCAACATTCTTGTGCATGTCTCATTGTGTGGAGTTGACACATGGCGAAAGCTGCTGTTGTTTAGCGCGACATCAGCTGGTTTCCTCTTTCTGGCGCAAAGTGGGCGATAAACAAACAAGTGAGAAAAGCCGATCAGCTGATCATTGATCAGTTTCATGATTGAAATAACAACAGGGGAGGGAGAGAAGAAGAAACAGCTGTGCCGCGTAATGACAGAATAAATCCAGCTTTGTGTCTTTTTCATTGTACCTGAAGTACGGGACAAATCGCGTTCCTTTTCAGCTCAATACGAAATATTTTCTCTGAATACGAGACGATTCCGTTTTTTACGAGACGGCTGGCAACTCTACTAAAATAAAGTTCACTATCAGTAACATCATAGCACCCACCCAGCTGTATAGAAACGCCGTCATGCTAGCTAGCACGCAGTACGAGTTATTGTAACTGACTGTAAAAAGTCAGCACAAGGAAAATAAACTCCACCTAAACTTGGTTTATATCTGACCCAGATAGACTGCAGCTCATAACTTCTTACCTGAAGTTCAGTTCACCTGACACTCGGACCGGCGGCCGCCTCGGGTCTCTGCTCCTCCTTCCTCCCCTTTCCCTCATCCACCTGCTGCATCTGTGGAAGCTCCGCCATAGCCACCACCAAACAAATGACTTATTTTTACACATCGACCAGCACCAGCCAATCCACCACCTTTCATCGTTTATACCGTTACAAAAAATTTAAAAAACATCATCGGCTCATAAAAACAAAAAATGCCCGATGGCCAGTCCAGCTATGGTCGTGCCATCAGTTAACCCTTCACGTGCCAGCTGTGACACGCGTGCCCAGGGTTGCCGACCCCTGCTCTAAAGCATCTGATTTGGATTCCTGAGATCAAATATATTTTCCTTTGGGATTGTTTTCTTCCCATTTGTGGCTTTAATGTAGTGTTACATCCTGTTTGTTTGCTTCCATCTGTATACATGTCCAGATTCACTGTTATGTTTCTATTCTTACTTTGCTGTGTGATCACTGTTCCCTCTGCTAACTGATGTGACCTTTTGTATCTCACACTGATACTTGTCATATTTGTATCTGCGCCTAAAAGATAAAAATAAAAAAGTTTTCCATGCTAAAACACAGCTCCACCTCCTGCAGTTCTGCCCCTGAACCACTAGATGTCTCTGTTATCTTTTTTTTTTTTTTTTTTTTTTGTGTCCCGTTTGGATCTTTAGCCATCAGAATTGTTGTCTTAAGGCCAAGAAAGATGCCAAGCGGATTTATTTTACCAAGTGGATCATCGCGGCCTTGCCATATTGGTCCATTTGATTGACCTTTATTATAATTATGAATTTATTTTATTTTCAGTTGCTACAAACGGGACAGACATGACTGGGGGATAAGACAGGGAGAAAGAATGAAAGAAAGAGAGGGAGAGAAAGAAAACCAAAGGGGAGAAGAGACGGTGAGAAGGGGGGGAAGAAAGGAAAAAACAAACAAACAAACAAAACGCCTGGATCACCTGTATGGAGAAAAAAAAACAGAAGAGAAAGCAAACAACAAAGAGCAACATAATAAAAAAAACTGCACCATCACAATAAACTAGCTAGCAGTAGATAACAGTAGATACTAAATAATAAACGATATTGTGCAGCACGCAAGATAGACAGCGCACAATGTGCTTTGAGGCAGCAGCCAAGAAAGGTGTATTCCGCGTCTGTGAACACCCGTGTGTACACCTGTGTGCATACCTGTGTGGATCAGCATGCTTGTATTCCAAAGGTTTCTCCATGTAACGATCTGCTAGGGAGTGTGGGGAGCCATAGCCCCGTCCACCAGGGTATGAAGCAGGTATGGAGGAGATCCAGGCCCCAGATATCCAGAGGCCCCAGAGTACAAGGACCCAAGGAGGACCACCAAAGGGGGGGGGGAACCGTGCCACCCTCCTGGGAAGAGCTGAGTAGAGCCCCAAAGGAGAGGTCACCCCGCAGCTACGGAGCAGAGGCCAGAGGGGGTTGCAGTGGCGTGCCCGCGGGCTCTGCCGGCAGCCAGCTGTGCCAGAGAGGACCGAGCTTCAGGCCCAGAGGCCAGAGGCCTGAGGGCATCCCATCCCCCGGAAGGAGCCCAGCCGGGCCACAGGCGCCAGGCCCCGCCAATCGGCCACCAGGAGTGAGCCGGTACATACATGAGCGCCCAGCCCCAGACGACAAGGACCACCAACACACCAACGTCTAAGGGCATCAGCCACCGGCAGGGAGTGTGGTGAGGGGAGATAGGCCTCCGTACTTTAGAGGGCCTGAGATGTACCCAGAGAGGTTGAGTCTAAGACCCAACCTGACATATAGACACAGACAAACAGGCACACGCGGACACAGACGTGCATTCCCACCCCATATGCACAACCAAATACTCAGCACTCACCCAACGTGTAGACAGACACAAATAGACACTGCACAGACAGTCGCACTCCCCAAACATACTCTATATCCCAGGTCCAGGTACCCCCGCCCCCAGAGGGGCAAGCCCCACCTAGACCCAGGAGATGTAACCCTTTTCTCTGGGGTGGAGCCAAGCGGACCACCTCCTTATCTGCAGTAGCAGGGAGGCCCCGCATCCCAGACCCCAGTCTGACGGCCAGCACCTCCTCCCAGCCCCCCAGCCCTGACGGCTAACAGAACCGGGGTGAGTGAAGACCTCAAACCTCCCTACGCCCGCTCATATGTAATGTTGTTGTGTGCTGTTCTAAAGTGCCCCCTCCCTGTCTTTGTTATCTAAATGAAGACGTGCAGCACAGCAACCACAGCAGCGCTCAGATCACACGTGTCCTGTTATTATGTATAAAAGCATGAAACAGGTGAGACAGGTGGGATCAATATTAATGTTGTGGAAATATATGAAAAAGCAACAGAAAGATCTTTCAGCTCATAGCTGCTCACAGACTGTATTTACAAGTGACAAACTGCAACAGCCATAGCTGAATAAACAGTTAGCAAAAATGATTCATAGATGGCCTGAAATCCCCCAGTTAGCAGTTTGGTAGATAGCTATGACATGCTAATCCCATCCAGCAGCTGTATTCTACCTGTAAGCTGATCCCTGCTGAGCCAAAGCACTTTTTCATATACCAATTACAACCTTTAATAGAAACCTATTGGTCAGCATCTTATTAGCCTGCTGTTAGCTTCATTCCACAGAAAACTGAGAGAAACTAAGAGAGTTGATAAAGAATAAAGAGAAATGTGCTGATTTAAAGCCTTTGAAGTGCTTCAGATGATCTCTGTCCACTTCTGTCCACTCATTCATTCATGTAAGCTTTCTAATGCAGCTTTGATCTTCACAGTCTGCTTTATGAAACTCATTCTAACCCTGAATGTCAGAGTGTTCCTCCTTCTCTTTCCCATCATTCATGCTGGCAGTGGAGGAGATTTGGATGTTGGACTGTGTTTTGGATGATGTGTGTATGTTTGTGTTGGACTGCTATCTGTAAAGCAAACGCACATTTTGCTTTGGATTTCAGTGTCAGACAGACTTTAAGGTGGAATGAAGAGTTTGAGAGTTTCACAGTGAATAAATCCAGTGGAGGATTTTTCTTCTTCTTTGAAGGTTTGAAATGTGAACATTGTTCTGCTGCAGTCAATGGACTAAACCAGTGAAGAAGAAAGCAGACTTTACAATGAAGATCCTCAGTGTGGATCAGTATAATATCAGCCTGATGTCTGCAGTTTAGTGTCAGCACAACTTTCACATCATATTCATCTCAGCACAACTAAAACATGCTGACTGACCTCAGAGTTTCAAGTCCACATCCTGGACTCTCCAGGAAACCACACAGATGCTTCACTTCTGAATCCTGCAGGTTGTTGTTGTTACTCAGGTCCAGCTCTCTCAGATGGGAGGGGTTGGACTTCAGTGCTGCTGCCAGATAATCACAGCTGATCTTTGACAAACCACAGTCCCTCAATCTGTATAAAGAATGAAAGATGTAAGTTTATTAGACAAAGTGTGAGCTTGAAATCATTCAGTGTTTCATCATCTGTTCAGAGCTGAAGGAGGTTCAGAATGTACAAGTTTAAAAAATGGAAACTCCAAACAGCTGAAGCCAACAGGAAGCAGCTTCAAACAGGACACAACAGGAGAAAAAACTCTGAATGTTTCACATTAAAGTCGTACATTTATCATAAAAACAGGAAAAAGACTTGAAAAAGTCGTGTTTTTCCTTCCAGGAACCACAAGGCTTCACTTTTAAAGGTGAAGTGTGAAAGAAATGGACATATTTGAAGTCCAACACCTTTTTCCAGTCACATTATGAAAGCAGGCAAACTACAAGCTCATTTTCATTCCAACAAGTCATCTTCTGACCTGGACTAACAACACTGGTCTCTATGTGCAGCTGGCTGTGAGACCAGTGCTCAGGGACCGTCTACAAAGTGCAACACTGAAAGAACATCACACACTAATTTGCTTCCATCATCCAACCTGAAAAGGAAACAGAGACGCCTCCCCTTCAAAGTAAAAGCTGCTCCTTTTGGACACAGTATCAAAGAAAGTCTACAGTATAACAAAGAAAAGACAGAACAAAGTTTTGGTTGTTTTTAAATTGTGCAGAAATGAAACTACACTAAGCTCAATTATGTGACAGACATTTCATCCCATGTCAGTTTGGCCTCATCCTCGGCCGGATTATCCAGCACACACTCTGACCACAGGCCCAGGGGCCACGCACAGCTGGGCTCCATCCAAGAGACAGGAAACAAACCAACACAATAATAAAAAGCACCATGTGATCTTCTTACATCTTCAAGACAAACATAGTAAAAACATGAGCATATTTGTTTCCTGATAAAATGATGTGACAGGTAGAACAGAGTAAAGTGGTGGTGTTACAGCCTTTCTCCCCTCTGCTGCCGAGGCTGTTAGTCTCTCCCAAACTCAGCTACAGGACTTCCAAATGAATGAAAGCAGCAGAAGAGGCTTTACAAATGAAAGAGGAAGAGGAGAAGAAGAGGAGAGGGAGGCCACCCTGACCATCACTCCAGCTGAAAACATCACACTTCCATTAAAGTTGGTGAGAAAATGTTGAGCAGGATGAGCTGCTGGCTAATCTGGAGGCTGTAGCAGCAGCTCACAGTCACAGTGGATTTCCACTCATGAAAAAGCTCTGGCTGCTTCATTTCTCATTTCATATCAGAGACTTTAAAGCTTCACTGAAGCTGTACTGTGATGCTTCCATATTCCAGTGAGGCCTCCATTTAACTGCCATAAATGTAAATTATGTCAGTTTGTTTAATTTATTGTGTTCATCTATGTTATTTATTTCCTTTATTTATTGTTGTTCCTTTTGGGGTAGGAACTAAGGTTCATTCTGTGTTGCGCACAGGTCTTTTAAGTGACGTAAAGGGAAGTCAAAAGCATGTGCAAAGAAGCTAAGTTAATAAGTTAACTAAGTCAGAAGAAGGAATAAATAAGCAGTTTAAAGTAAAAGAAAGCTGCGAAGAAGAAGACATTGGGAATTATTTTTGTTAAGTTTTTGTTCCTGAAGCGGACTCATTCCCTCATGGTTACGTGCAGCCAGCGAGGTATGTTAACTGTGTTTGTTTATCGCGTATTTGTTAACTTGGGTTTAAATGTTTATTTGTAATATTTATGTTTGGTCATTCTGTACTTTTATGTAATGACAGTTTGACGGTGGATTTCATGGTGTTTCGGAGGAGAAGTGTGACGGAAGAATAAATCCATCTGTGAATGAAGAACCGTGATGTCGTGTATTAACTGGAGGGAGTGATAGTCAAACTCGGATCTGCCCAGACTCGCCCTATCAGCGCAATTTTGACAGCTCATCAAGACGGGACACAGATAAGCCACTGTTTAGGACAGACAGGTTCATAAGGTTTTCATGAAGAAGTCTATAAGTCAGGCTCTAAAGTTTTTGGTCTGAAAAGTGACACAAGAGTTGGAAACTAAAAGGGACCGTGTATAGCCTGACAGCCACGGTGTTTCACGTATATGAATGTGCATTTACGTAAGAGATGTAAATTCATGTTCAGCTGAATAATTATAGTTGGCTCTGAAAGGGCAGAAGTAAACTTTGTACATTTTGACAGAAATTCACAGTTTGTATTTATGGTTCAGTGTCTTTTAAGAACTCTGTTAAGTGTACTTACTCTGTAATATTCTACATGTATGGGCTAATTTGAATGAGAGTGACTTCATTTAGTTAAGCTCATTCTTTCAGTATTCACAAATGTTGTTGCAGCTTGCTCTTGTATGCTGCCTGTGTATATCTGTGTCTAAATAATCAAAATGTCACATACAAGTAAAGAAGCTCAGGGTGCAGCAGCTGCTCTGGAAGAAGAGACAGAGTTAGAGCAGACAGGTGAATCAAATATCGGGCAAAATGTAGCACCACCTGAAGAGCCTCGTAGAAGTGAAAGAGCCCGGACATTAACAGAAAAAGGAAAAGAGTTTCAGAAAGAGCAAATCAAAGGGCTATTGCTTCGCTTTGACAGCAAATATGAACGATGGAAAGCTCTGATTAAGGTAGCTAAAAGATCTGTGTTAAAACAGGATCCTAGTGACATCCTACAAGAACACATCACCAGTATTCAAAGGGAATTATCTGAGTTGAACATTACTTATGATGATTACAGAAGAATTGATCAACCAGCCCATGACATGTGTCGCAAGATGGATAACTGCATCTCGATCACAAAGACTGTAGTACAAAATGCTCAATCTGAAATGCAGGGAACAGCGGAGGAGTTGATTTGGCCAGATAATAGTTCTGTATTCTCATCCTCAGCCTCCAGTGTTTCACTTCCTGCCTCTAATGGTTCTAAAGCTTCTTCTATTCACTCAAATGTATCTTCACTTAGAAGACAAGAAGCTGCTGCCGAGTATGCAGCTACACAGGCTGTACTGCAGATTATGGCTGAACAAGAGGGCCACGAAGAGAAACTGCAAAGCCTTGAAGCTGAAGAGAGGTTGATCATTGCAGACCAAGAAGCATCAGCATTAGCTCGTCGTCTTGAAGGAGAAAGGGAAGAAACTGAACGTAGGCTAGAAAGAGAGAAACAAGAGGCTGCTCTCTTAAAGAAACAGCAAGAAGAGAATGCTGCAAGAAGAAGGTCTGTAGAAAACCTAAAGAGAGAACTTGAGCGTTTGGAAAATTTGAAAAGGCTGAATGCAGCCAAAGCAAGGCTTCAAGTATATGATGAGAGTGAGCTCAGTCCAGCCCAAGGGAATGCTCCACAGAGCCTGAATCTACATAAGGTTATGCAGCCACTCAATCTGGTGAAGCCTGAGGACCAGCACTCACAACCACCAAAGGATGCAGTGTCAACACATGTGCTTCAAGATAGCACAGGAGAGCTTGTGAAGGTCTTAGCTGAGGCTATATCAGCAAATAGGCTACCCATTCCAGAGCCCACAGTTTTTAGTGGTGATCCACTCAAGTTTAATCATTGGAAGTCATCCTTCCAAACTCTTATTGAAAAGAAAAACATTCCAAGCTCAGAGAAAATATTCTTTCTCCAGAAATATGTTGGAGGAGCAGCTAGAGAGGCATTAGAAGGTTATTTTCTGATTGGTTCAGATACTGCATATGTTGCTGCATGGGAACTCCTCAATGAGCGATACGGCCAGCCTTTTATGATTGCCAAAGCCTGCCGAGACAAATTACATGCCTGGCCAAAGATAGCGTCAAGAGAGAGCGCTGACTTAAGGAAATTTGTGGACTTTTTACGCAGTTGTGAATGTGCCATGGCTCACAATGAGAGTCTGCGTATTCTTGATGATGGCATTGAAAACCAAAAACTGACAGCCAAGTTGCCTGATTGGTTAAGCAGCAGATGGAACCGAAAAGCCACACAGTATCAGCTGGAGCATGGAAGGTTCCCAGATTTTAAGTATTTCGTAACTTTCCTGACTTTGGAGGCTAGTATTGCTTGTAACCCTGTTACATCTTACTATGCTTTGCGGCAAGGGGAGCCGGAAAGGACAAGATCTAAACCTCAGAATGTAGTGACCTCTAAGAACCAAGCAGCAAGTGCAAGGATTTTTACAACTAACACCACTGAGAAGAGCATAAGCACATGTATGTTTTGTAAGAAAACAGGGCATGTCTTGCACAAGTGCTGTAGACTAACTGCAAGGCCAGTTGCTGACCGAGTGAAGTTCATTCAAGGTGAGAAACTGTGCTTTGGCTGTCTGAGTCCTGGCCATCAATCCAAGAATTGCAGCAACCGGATGGTCTGTGACACCTGCTCAAAGCGCCACCCCACATGCTTTTACATGAGGATCGCTCAAAGCAAAAGGAAAATGACGAGACAAGTTGCAGTAAGGAAAGAAAGCCACAATCGCCGCAAGACACCACTCAAGAAATCACATCCAATAGAGTTGTGCATGATGGTAACAGTGCTCAGACTTCAGCAATAGTTCCTGTTTATGCATCAGTGCCAAGTGATTCAAACAAAGAAGTCCTTGTCTATGCTCTGTTAGATTCACAAAGTGACTCTTCATTCATTCTTGAAGAAGTGGCAGATGCTCTTGATGTTAATGCAGAGCCAGTCAAGTTGAAGTTGTCCACAATGTCTTCCAAAGAGACAATTGTACCATGCAAAAGAATCAAAGGTCTACAAATAAGAGGGTTATCTTCTTCTAAGAAGATCACAGTGCCAACGGTCTACACTCGTGAATTCATACCTGCCAATCGTACACACATTCCAACACCAGAGACTGCAAGGGCATGGCCTCATTTAGAGCATCTTGCGGAACACATTGCCCCGCCGAAGAAATGTGAAATCGGTCTTCTTATCGGGTATAACTGTCCACAAGCACTAATGCCTAGAGAAGTTGTATGTGGTGAGGACAACCAGCCCTTCGCACAGAAAACTGACGTAGGCTGGAGCATAGTGAGCTATGGTGATCCAGGCGAACACTACGGTGATGCAATAGGAGTAAGTCACCGCATCATTGTAAGGCAAGTGACTCCTGAACCCAAAGTAACAAGTAAGTTGAAGAGCAAAGTTCATTATGTTTGCAAAACAAGAATTAAGGAGATGACTGCTCCAGAAGACATACTTAAGGTGCTGGAATCTGACTTCAGTGAAAGGCTTGGAGAAGAGGCAAATCTCTCGCAAGAAGATCTCCGGTTTTTGACTAAAATGAAAGAAGAAATTAAGCACAAAGAAGACGGACATCTTGAAATGCCTCTGCCTTTTAAACAGAGCAGGCCAGAGCTACCAAATAACAAGCCAAGTGCTGTTCAACGCCTCATGTGCTTGGAAAAGAAGCTCAAGAGAGACCAGAAATATCGGACTGATTACATGAACTTCATGAAAGACATTATCAGTCGTGGTGAAGCAGAAAAGGTCCCAGAAGAAGAGCTTGATAAACAATCAGCTTGGTATATTCCCCACCATGGCGTATACCACCCTCAAAAACCAGAGAAACTGCGAGTGGTCTTTGATTGCTCGGCAAGATTTCAAGACATGTCATTGAATGACTATCTTCTTACAGGACCAGAGCTCACAAACACCTTGGTGGGAGTTCTTTGTAGATTTCGAAAGGGCCCAGTCGCTGTTATGTGTGATGTGGAACGAATATTTCATCAATTCCATGTAAAGCCTGAAGACCAAGACTACTTGAGGTTCTTATGGTGGGAGAATGGTGATCTTGAGTCTCCGCCATCAGTTTTTCGGATGCAAGTCCATTTGTTTGGAGCAGCTTCCTCACCTGGCTGTGCCAATTTTGGACTTAAACATCTAGCCACAGAAGGTCAGGATCGATTTAACCAAAGCACTGTCAAGTTCATCCAAAGAAATTTTTATGTTGATGATGGACTGGTGAGTGTAAGGTCTGATGCTGAGGCAATCGAGCTGATCAAGGAAGCAAGAGAGCTTTGCAGCGCAGGCAAGCTTAGACTACACAAGTTCATTTCCAACAGCAAGAAGGTATTGGAGTCAATACCAAAGGAAGAGTGTGCAGACAGTGTCAAAGAACTGGACATAGATTTAGGGGAGCCACTCCTAGAAAGAGCACTGGGCGTGCAATGGTGCGTATCCTCTGATGACTTTCAGTTCAGAGTAACTGTCAAGAAACATCCAATGACGAGAAGGGGAGTGCTATCCACAGTAGCTTCCATCTACGATCCTTTGGGTTTCGTAGCACCGTTTGTTTTACGTGGGAAGTTGATCTTGCAACAGTTGAGTCGAGAGAAAGCTAGTTGGGATGAACCACTTTCAGAGGAGTGCAGATCACAGTGGCAGTCATGGTTGCAAGATCTCCATAACTTGTGTCAAGTAAAGATTAAGAGGTGCTACATACCAGCAAGCTTCATAGATGTCAAGCAGTACGAGTTACATCACTTCTCAGATGCTAGCTTCACAGGTTATGGGGAGTGCACTTATCTAAGAGCAGTGAACTCTAATGGCAGCGTACACTGCTCACTTGTCATGGGGAAAGCGCGTGTTGCCCCCACTAAGGTCACAACAGTTCCAAGGCTTGAGCTGTCTGCAGCAGTGGTTGCTGCGAAGATGGGTGCCGTGTTAAAACATGAGCTTGAAATAGACAACCTTAAGGAATATTATTGGACTGATTCAAAAGTTGTTCTCGGGTACATTAATAATGATGCCAGACGCTTTCATGTTTTCGTGGCAAATAGGATCCAGAGAATCAAAGCCACCACAGATGTCAACCAATGGTATCATGTGCAGTCCGAAGACAATCCGGCGGACCATTCTTCGAGAGGGTTATCGGCAGATCGGCTCGTTGCTTCAAATTGGTTTACTGGCCCAGACTTTCTGTGGGAAAGGGAGCTACCCACAAGAGATGCTAAGGTGGGAGAGGTTAGTGATAATGATCCAGAACTTCGAAGGGCTCAGGTGCTCAACACCAGCGCAAGGATAAATAGAACATTGTTGGACCGCCTGACTAAGTTTTCTGACTGGAAAAGAGTTGTTAAGGCTATTGCTTGTCTTAAACGTCATGCTAAGCAAGTTAAGGGTCTTAGTCCCAAACTCAATGGAAGTACAAGTGTTGAGGAAAGACAACAAGCTGAACTTTTCCTAATCAGATTGGTCCAAACAGAAGTATTCAGCAGTGAAATCAAGAATTTACAGCAATGCAAGGACATAAAATCCAAAGACAAAGCAAACAAGCTATGCAAATTAAGTCCATTTTTGGATGAGCAGGGTGTGCTGAGAGTAGGCGGACGCTTAACAAGAAGTGGTCTTCATACACATGTTAAACATCCTGCTATTCTGCCAAAAACAAGTCACGTGTCTTCTTTATTGATCAAGCATTATCATGAGAAAGTACAGCATCAAGGAAGAGGTATGACTGTAAATGAGTTGCGATCTAATGGGATATGGGTCATTGGATGCAGCAGTGCAGTTGCCTCACATATCTTTAAGTGTGTCACATGCAGAAAGTATAGAAGGAACACACAAGATCCAAAAATGGCAGATTTGCCAGAGGACAGAATGGAAATGACCCCTCCATTCACATATTGTGGCATGGATTGCTTTGGACCATTCTATGTGAGGGATGCAAGAAAGGAACTGAAGAAGTATGGTCTCCTCTTCACTTGTATGTGTTGCAGAGCTGTACATATCGAAATGCTTGATGACCTCAGTTCAGATGCTTTCATCAATGCATTGCGCATATTTATTGCAATACGTGGGAATGTAAGGCAGTTGAGATGTGATCAAGGTACCAACTTTGTGGGTGCAAAAAGAGAGTTCATGGACTCAATGAAGAACTGGGATCATGAGCAGGTGAAGAAATATGGCTGTGAGTTTGTAATGAATCCCCCATCATCAAGCCATATGGGAGGAATTTGGGAGAGGCAAATAAAGACAATCAGAAGTGTTCTAACAGCAATTCTTGATCAGTCTGCTAAAAGACTTGACACCGCCTCACTTAGGACTTTTTTGTATGAAGTGATGGCTATTATAAATAGCAGACCGCTGACAACAGAGCACCTGAATGATCCAACAAGTCTTGAACCGCTCACACCAAATCGCATTCTTCTGATGAAGTCTAACATCATATTGCCACCTCCGGGTCAGTTCGTGAGTCAAGATTTATACCTGCGTAAGAGATGGCGTCAGGTGCAGTTCTTGGCGAATGAGTTTTGGACAAGGTGGAGGAGGGAGTATCTTCTTAATCTCCAGCAAAGACAGATATGGCATGGGGATAAAAGGAACACCAATGTCAATGACATTGTTATTCTTCAAGAGGACAGTGCTCCGTGAAATCACTGGAGACTAGCAAGAGTCACAGAGGTGTACCCCAGCTCTGATGGAAGGGTCAGAAAGGTAAAGCTGTTGGTTAGTGACTCAACTTTGGACAAACAGGGAAAACGCACAACTAGGCCAGTTTATCTTGAAAGGCCAGTGCAAAAAATAGTTCTACTTGTTGAAGCAGTAAAGTATGTGTTAAACTGTTGTAAATGCTTATAACTTGAAGATTCAAATCTGTGAAGAAATCTCAAGTTGAGATTTGGTGGGAGTTTAACTGCCATAAATGTAAATTATGTCAGTTTGTTTAATTTATTGTGTTCATCTGTGTTATTTATTTCCTTTATTTATTGTTGTTCCTTTTGGGGTAGGAACTAAGGTTCATTCTGTGTTGCGCACAGGCCTTTTAAGTGACGTAAAGGGAAGTCAAAAGCATGTGCAAAGAAGCTAAGTTAATAAGTTAACTAAGTCAGAAGAAGGAATAAATAAGCAGTTTAAAGTAAAAGAAAGCTGCGAAGAAGAAGACATTGGGAATTATTTTCGTTAAGTTTTTGTTCCTGAAGCGGACTCATTCCCTCATGGTTACGTGCAGCCAGCGAGGTATGTTAACTGTGTTTGTTTATCGCGTATTTGTTAACTTGGGTTTAAATGTTTATTTGTAATATTTATGTTTGGTCATTCTGTACTTTTATGTAATGACAGTTTGACGGTGGATTTCATGGTGTTTCGGAGGAGAAGTGTGACGGAAGAATAAATCCATCTGTGAATGAAGAACCGTGATGTCGTGTATTAACTGGAGGGAGTGATACTCCATAATGATTTCAGCTTTTCTGTACACACACTGTGTGCCCTGTATGGCTCAAAGTCTCTGCAGCCTGTTTTTATCTGCTATCATCAGATCTTCATCATCCTCATTCACATCCCTCACACACTCTACAGCCTCATCAGCACTGACTTCATCTTCACTGACTGATGGAGCACAACATGAACCTGTGGAGGCTGAAACACTGTCCTGTCAAACATCTCCCCGTCACCACTCCACTTCTGTCAGCCTTTAAATGAACCCTGCTCAAGTCTGTCACTTCTGTTTGGAGCCAAAAGGAAAAACTTTTGTTCAGTCGTTTGGAAAAACAACATTTCTGAAAGCACTCAAACTTCTTCACATTTGTCTTCAGACACATCCTGAACATTTAGGAACTAAAGAAAGTTTCAAACATCAATCAAAGACCTGAAATATATAAAAACAACAACAGCTGCAGTCAGTGAACTCACCTCAGAGTCTCCAGTCGACAGTTTGGACTCTCCAGTCCAGCACACAGAAGCTTCACTGATGAATCCTGGAGGTTGTTCCAACTCATGTCCAGCTCTGTCAGATGGGAGGGGTTGGACTTCAGAGCTGAGGCCACAACTTCACAGTGAGACTCTGAGAGTCCACACCGAGTCAGTCTGTGATGATAGAAAATATAAAATGTGTTATTATAAAAGCAGAAAATCTGCATTATAAACACAGACTGAATGTATATGAAGACAAAACAGAGTGAGGTCATAATCTGATGAATCTGCTCTTCACATCTGTGCTTCAGCTCCTCTTACTGTGTTTGACATGACACAACGATTGAGTCTCTCTCAGACCTGCAGACTTTTAATGAGAATCTTTGTTTGGCTTTAATCTGCAGATGAAGGAGGAAGATGGTGTCACATTTAGGCTTCCATAATGTCCACAGTCTGTCACTGAGATCTGATCCAGAGTCAGAGTGAAGACACACATTTGGACTGTTTCCTGTTTTGAATCTGACTCCAGAACATTTTGAATGAGTTCAGCTCAGTGAAGAGTTCCAGCTGGAAAGATGATCTCTGTTTGCTACCTGCTGTCAGGTACGACTGTTCACGTCCACACGCAGGAAAAACCTGCTGACTGTTACCAAACGGAGCAGAAATCTCATCACTGGACAATAATGATGAATGAACTCAGAGCTGCTGATATCAGATCTGATTTCAGGGGAACTAAACACAGAAATGATTGGCTCATTTTAGCTTTCTCAGCCATTATCTGCTGGTGTGTCGCTAGTTGGCAGAAAATGATTTGTATTCCTGTTCAGGGCTTCAGTGTTTATGAGTCCAGATCCAGGTGACAGCGAGTCACAATGATGTTACCTGTCTGTGTCCAGCAGCAGCCTGTATTCACTTTGAATATTGTTATAACCTGACATGGATCAGTTTGTCTTTGATTGGTTTGTAAATGTCACTGTTTCCATTGGACCTGAGTGACGGTACAAAGACAGAGAGGGAGAGAAAGGAGAGAGAGGATGGAGACAGCAAAGAGAGAGCAAACACAAACAGGTGAGAGTGGACAGGTGACCAAGGTCAGCAACCAATCAGAGAGCTTCTGTTTGACCCACAGTCACTGATGATGACTGCACATAACCAAGCAGTGTGTTACTCTGATATCAAATATGGATCCTGCTCTTATAACAATGATCATCAGATGATATTATTGTGTTATTTTGTAGCTGAATACGATGTTTGTGTGATTATCAGTGAAAGAAGCAGTGAGGAGGATGGAGAGAGACAGAGGACAGAGGGTGAAGTTAGAAACACTAAAAGGATTTTTCATGGATTTCATGGATGATTTGAGTGATTTCCAGCAGGACACTTAAACATGTCAGTGGACGTCCTAAAGAACATATTCACTGATATGAAACGTGTCATTGAACAGGATTAATATCAGTGGAAACATGGTGGAAACAGCTGTGACTGCATGGATGTGACACACTTCAAATCTGTTCTCCACTCTTGGATTTGGGATCCATGGAGCTGCTGCTGAGTCTGTACAATAAAGGAATGATGTGGAAGGTTGCAGCGTACAGACACAAACACTTTGTGGTTACAATCTGATTTTATTTTCAAAATTAAACTACTAACCTACACTGATCAATGATGTTAATGATCACATCCGGACTCACCACGCCTTTCTGCAGTTCCTCACAGCTGGAATCAGTCTCTGTCGTCCCTGCTCTGATGTTTTGTACTTCTGCAAGTCAAACTCATCCAGAACCTCCTCTGACATCTGCAGCATGAAGGCCAGAGCTGAGCACTGGATCTCAGAGAGTTTTTTCACTGATCTGTTCTCTGACTTCAGGAATTCTTGGATCTCCTGATGTACTGAGAGGTCGTTCATCTCCATCAGACAGTGGAAGATGTTGATGCTTCTGTCAGGAGAGATTTCATCACTGTTCATCTCCTTCAGGTTGTTGATGACTCTCTGGATGGTTCCTGGACTGTTCTCTGTCTGACCCAGCAGACCTACTAAGAGTCTCTGGTTGGACTCCAGACAGAGGCCATGAAGGAAGCGGACAAACAGGTCCAGGTGGCCATTTTTACTCTGGAGGGATTTCTCCATGGCTCGTTTAAGGAAATCGTGCAGAAAGGACTCGTATTTTTTTCCCAAAAAGTCCCTCAGCACCTCTGTCTTCCTTCTGGTGTGACAGTGGAACATGTAGACTGCAGCCAGAAACTCCTGAATGCTCAGATGAACAAAGCAGTAGACTGGTTTCTGGAAGATCACACACTCTCCTTTGAAGATCTCTGTACAAACTCCTGAGTACACCGAGGCCTCTGTCACATCCAGACCACACTGCTCCAGGTCTTCTTGGTAGAACATGATGTTTCCTTTCTCCAGATGTTCAAACGCCAGCCTCCCCAGCTTCAGAAGAACTTCCCTGTCAGCCTCCGTCAGCTCCTGTGGACTCGTCTCATGTCCCTCATGGTACTTGTTCTTCTTCCTCTTTGTCTGAACCAGCAGGAAGTGTGAGTACATGTCAGTCAGGGTCTTGGGCAGCTCTCCTCTCTGCTCTGTAGTCAACATGTGCTCCAGAACTGTAGCAGTGATCCAGCAGAAGACTGGGATACTACACATGATGTGGAGGCTCCTGGATGTCTTCATGTGGGAGATGATTCTGCTGGACAGCTCTTCATCACTGAATCTCCTCCTGAAGTACTCCTCCTTCTGGGCGTCAGTGAAGCCTCGTACTTCTGTTAGCCTGTCAACACATGTAGGAGGGATCTGATTGGCTGCTGCGGGTCGGGAAGTTATCCAGACGAGAGCCGAGGGAAGCAGATTCCCCTGGATGAGGTTTGTCAGCAGCTGGCTGACTGATGACTTCTGTGTGACATCAGACAGCAGCTTCCTGTTGGTGAAATCCAATGAAAGTCTGCTTTCATCCAGGCCGTCAAAGATGAACAAAAGCTGAGAGACAGCCAGCTTCTCTGCTGTGACCTTCTGCAATGTTGGATGGAAAACATGGAGCAGCTCCAGAAGACTGTACTGCTCATCTCTGATCAGGTTCAGCTCCCTGAATGAAAGCAGAACCACCACACTGACATGTTGGTTCTCCAAGCCCTCTGCCCAGTCCAGAGTGAACTTCTGCACTGAGAAGGTTTTTCCAACACCAGCCACGCCGTTGGTCAGAACCACTCTGATGGGTCTCTGTTGGTCAGGTAAGGCTTTAAAGATGTCCTGGCATCTGATTGGAGCGTCATGGAGGGCGTCCATCTTGGAAGCTGTCTCCAGCTGCCTCACCTCATGTTGGGTATGAACCTCTTCACTCTGTCCCTCTGTGATGTAGAGCTCAGTGTAGATCCTGTTGAGGAGGGTTCTACTTCCTGTTTCATCACTTCCTTCAGTCACACGTTCACATCTCCTCCTCAGACTGATCTTATGTTCATCTAAAACCTCCTGCAGACCAACATCTGCTGAAAGAAAGAAAAACAATGAGACTAAAGAGAAAGAAAACTCTTCAATGTCTGAACAACACAAGAAGTCCAGTTTTCAGAAATGAGTCCATCAGCAGACAGATGTTCAGTCTTACTTTGTACACAGCTGCTCTGACTGGCTGTCTGCAGTCCAGCTCTGCTTCTGGATCTTTCTCCACACTGTGCAGAAGCTCTGATGGTGACACAGAAAAGTCAAAGTGGAGATACTTCTGTCCACCTTTGATTAGACTCATTATAAAAAGGAAAAACGTTTGAACACAGTCATGTTTCCAGTTCACTGACTTACATTTATTCCATGGACACTCACTCTAACCTGAACCACAGCTACAACCCAACATTGTTGAGGCCTCATCTCCTCCTTTCCTGACTGTAGAGGTTAAATATGCAACAACCAACAAATAAAAGAATTTGGTTCATTTCAAAGAAATTCACACGGTGACCAAGTAAAGTAACCGTAGTAAAGGAGACAACATCCCGTTGATGGTGGGATTATTTGAAAGATTTGCTTTAGTCACGTCACCAAATGCAGTTGAACCACCCGTGGATCCATGTTTGACCATTCTACCACTCTGAGCTCTGCTTTTTAATCATTTTATTATTATCATCATTCATTTATTCATTCTTTGGAGGGGGGCTATTTCCTAATGCCGCCCTAATAAGGTGATGTTCAAGGGGAAATATAACAGAAACTCTTTCAGTGTTATTCATTAATAAATTAACAGATAAACTGTGAAGAAGAAAAAAACTGAGATTTAAAGGAGAGAGTGAGAAACTTGATCATCCATCCTCATAATACATGTTTATCAGTATCTGCTGTGACCATACTGCAGTAATAACTACAAGTCTACATTTCTGTGACTGCTGATCAATCACAGCAGGAATCTGAGCTCATCTCTGCACACAGAGCAGCTTCAGCTCTGGGATAAACTGCTCGCTTCACGTCCTTCTCAGCTCACAGACACTCATCCTCATATTTTCCTTTAACATTTGATGGTATAATTCATCTGAGTTTACACTTTATCTGCATAAATACAGAATAACAGACCCAAACACCAGAAACCATCAGTTTCACCATGTAGAATATATTGTTGTTTCCTTGCTTTTAATTCAAAGAAAAACTCTGATTTGGATTTTCTCTGTTCTCTTAGCCACAGCCCATCCCAGCAGCAGCTGAAGCAGCTGACTGTCACAACACTGAATAACACTTTAGGAGGAATTTCAGAGGTCAGTAAAGCTCCAGTTTCAACATCAGTTAATTAATCATAGTTCATCATAAATGTTAACCTGGCTGGCACACATGTTAATGTTAGCCATTTAAATATTAGCAGTTAGCTGAGGCCACAAGAAGAAGAGGCCCTAGAAGAACAATGGATGATAAGATTAGATTTTCAAGACTAGGCAGAGACGTGTTTTCCTTTACTGTCTCTTACAGAGGAGGGAGCAGATACCAGACGAGGTCACGGAGGTACAGGGAGGATTCGCAGCAGACAGCAAGACTGCCACGTCCATGCGAGAGAGCGATGGCTACGATAATCTCTGTTTTTGTCTCCCTATATAATGTTGTACACACTGTTCCAAAAAATAGTAATGTCAAATTATTTTACTGTGTATCTTACAGTTGTGTACTGTTTTTCTAGAATATCATTACATTTACATAAGTAGACTGTGATCTGACACGTCAAATGTAAAATAACATAACATCACTGTAAATGTAATAAAACACAATTTACTTGTTTGTTAAATATATTTTGTTGTACATATGCATATTTAGATTGTAAAAATACATCCAGAAATGTCTCCCATCATGCCTTGGGACATGTGCTGCTGTTTAGATGTTCTTGTTTTATTGTTTATGGTTACGTTACTTTTAACTGTTATCTTGAATGTTGTGTTTACGCCGTGGTGCAGCGTCACTGACAGTTGTTGTTTTGTAGAGAGAGTGCTGTACCATGAGTGACTTCTGTTGTGCTGTTGTTGAACCTTGAGGCACATTGTAGCACCGGCAAGTGTTTTAATAAAGAGCTCCCCCTACCAGCTTGGGGTTAAATAACCAGCTCAATCTCTCTCTGTGAGCTTCTTTGTTTAAATTTCTCTGCATGCCACAATGTAAAACATTGCACGGACACACTGTGCTAATTATATATTTTGAAAAAGAAATGTAGAGGTAGGAATTGCAGTTAATATAAATAACATGACGCTAAGCATCGGCCAATGAATGTGAACTAACAACAACAAGGTCGCGGGTATGGCTGCAACTGTAGGAAAAAACCCTAAAATAAAGGTATTTTACTGTGCATTTTACAGTAATGTTCTGTTCTTCTAGAATATCATTAAAGTTACGTAAATAGACTTTGACTTCACATTTTGAATGTAAATTAACGTTAAATCACTGTGTGAAATGCACTACACACAGGTACACACACACACAGGTCTTTATCACCACATTCCACATTTATTTATAGTTTTCCCTGGGTTATGACTGAACACAGTCTGACAGCTGTCGGTCCCAGCTGATTTCCCTCTCCCTCCGCTCCTCTCCGTCTCACTATAAAAAGGGAAGGAAAAAACCATCAGTCCAAATCGCCATCAGCTGTTCTCACCGGCATCTCCAGCACCGCCCCGTTGAGCTCACTGCACCACTCCTCCCCTGCAGCTGCGCCCGGGACCACACCTCCGCCACACACCCCCACCGCCCGACTGAGGCCGGGGAGTCGTCCGGCCGAACCTACTTCCCCCCCCCCCCCCCCCCCCCCCCGAGCGAGAGAGGAAATCGGCCACCGCCATCTGCGCCCCCGGCCTATGGACCACCTTGAACTTAAAGGGCTGTAAAGCCAGATACCACCGGGTGATCCGGGCGTTGGCATCCTTCATGCGGTGGAGCCACTACAGCGGGGCGTGGTCCGAGCAGAGGGTGAATGAGCGCCCCAGGAGGTAATAGCGAAGGGAGTCGACCGCCCACTGGATAGCCAAGCACTCCTTCTCCACAGTGCTGTACCGTCTTTCACGCTCTGCCAGCTTCCGGCTGATGTAAAGAACGGGACGGTCGGCCCCCCTTACCTGCTGGGACAAAACGGCCCCCAGCCCTCTGTTCGAGGCGTCAGTCTGCAGAACAAAAGGGAGGGAAAAGTTAGGAGTGTGAAGCAGCGGCTCCCCACAGAGAGACTTTTTCACCTGCACAAACGCCGCCTGGCACGGCCCCGTCCACTGAACCAGATCTGGAGCACCCTTTCGGGTGAAATCGGTCAAGGGGCTGGTCAGCTGCGCAAACCCTGGCACGAAACGGCGATAGTAACCTGCCAGCCCCAGAAACCGTCTCACCTCCTTTTTAGTCTTGGGGCGCGGGCAGGATGCGATAGCCGCCGTCTTCTCCACCTGTGGACGCACCTGCCCGCCCCCCAAGTGGTACCCCAGATACTGTACCTCCCTCCGTCCAACCGCACACTTCTTCGGGTTGGCCGTGAGCCCCGCCCTCCTCAGGGACTCCAGGACCGCGGCCACCCGCTGCACATGCTCCGCCCAGGTGTCGCTGTGGATGATCACGTCATCCAGGTAGGCAGCAGCAAATGCAGCGTGCGGACGCAGCACCTGGTCCATGAGGCGCTGAAAGGTGGCAGGGGCTCCGAACAAGCCGAACGGAAGCGTAATGAATTGGTACAACCCGTACGGAGTGGAGAAGGCCGTTTTCTCCTTGGACTCGGCAGACAAGGGAATCTGCCAGTAGCCCTTGGTTAAATCCAGTGTCGTGAAAAAACGGGCAGTGCCCAGCCGATCCAGGAGCTCATCGACCCGGGGCATGGGATAAGCATCAAAACGTGACACTTCATTCACCTTGCGATAGGCGACACAGAACCGTATAGACCCATCCTTCTTCACCACAAGAACGATGGGGCTACACCAGGCGCTGTGCGACTCTTCTATCACTCCCATTTCCAGCATTTCAGCCAATTCCCTCTGAACGATTTGCCGTTTATGCTCAGGAAGCCTGTAGGGCCGTGAACGCACCGTCACGCCAGGCTGCGTTACAAAATGATGCTCAATGAGAGACGTTCGGCCGGGCAGGGGGGAGAACACGTCAGCAAAACGCTGTTGTAACGCGACAACGTCCGCTCTCTGGGCCTGTGTGAGATGGTCAGCACAAGGGAGGGAGGCGGGGATGATGGAATTTGGCACCTCCGGCCCCAACTCATCTCTCTCCTTAACCAGGCTTACCAGAGAAGCGGTTTCAACCTCTCTCCACTCTTTAAGGAGATTGAGGTGATAAATCTGCGTGGCCCCTCCCCTGTCCGACCGAGCGACCTCATAGTCAACGTCCCCGACTCGCCGTGTGACCACAAAGGGTCCTTGCCACTTGGCGAGCAACTTTGAGCTGGAAGAAGGGAGTAATACAAGCACTTTTTCTCCCGGTGAAAATTGCCTGAGTCTAGCCCCTCTGTCATACAGGCGTTGCTGACGCTGCTGAGCCTGGAGCAAATTCTCCCGTGACAACCTCCCCAAAGTGTGGAGTTTCGCTCTCAGGTCCAACACGTACTGAATCTCATTCTTGGTGGGGCTCGGACCGTCCTCCCAGCTTTCTTTAATCAGGTCGAGCACCCCACGTGGCTTCCTGCCGAACAGCAGTTCAAAGGGAGAAAATCCCGTGGAGGCCTGGGGCACCTCCCGCACTGCAAATAACAGAGGGTCTAGCCAGCGATCCCAATTGCGTTCATCCTCGTTAATGAACTTACGAATCATGGACTTTAAAGTCTTATTCAGCCGCTCCACCAGCCCATCCGTCTGAGGGTGGTAGACGCTGGTCCGAATAGATTTAATGCCCAGTAATTCGTACAGTTCCCGCAGTGTACGAGACATACACGACGTGCCCTGGTCAGTCAGTATCTCTTTCGGGATTCCGACTCGGGAGATGACCTGAAACAGTGCCTGTGCCACACTCTTTGCAGAGATGTTGCGCAGCGGGACTGCTTCCGGGTACCGCGTTGCATAATCCACCAGGACTAATACAAAGCGGTAGCCGCGTGCACTCCGATGAAACGGCCCAATGAGGTCCATGCCAATGCGCTCAAACGGGACCTCTATGAGTGGAAGCGGGCGCAAAGGCGCTTTTGGTATGGCCGGCTGATTAACAAGTTGGCAGTCCGGGCAGGACGCGCACCAGCGGCGCACATCCGCTCGGATGCCCGGCCAATAAAATCGGGCCGTTATTCGCTCCAGAGTTTTTTCGTATCCCATATGCCCTGCCATGGGGTTATAATGAGCCGCCTGGAAAATCGTTTCCCGGCGGCCCTGCGGCACCAACAACTGGGTGTGTGTCTCCTCCGTGCGAGTGTCACGACTCACTCGATATAACCTATCTTTTGATAAAATGAAGCGCGGGTAGGTCCGCACGGCTTCAGGGCGCACCACGTGACCATCAATCTCAATCACCTGGTCAAAGGCTGAGCGTAGGGGGTCATCACGAGACTGCTCCAGTGGGAAATCACCCGTGGGGGGAACTTCCGGAGCCGGCGGGGCTTCCCATGAAGGACCCGCCGGCTCCCCCTCCCCGGAGTCAGTGTCGGACGACCCTGCGTCACCGCTGAGCGCCGCGCAGACACTACATGCTACTAACGGTCGTGATCGCATCCCCGCATACTGTCCCAACAGATGATGAAACCCCAGCCAATTCGTGCCCAGAATTAGGGGATGTGACAGGCGCGGGCTAACCGCAGCCGTTACTCTATGCGTTTTGCCCTTATACTTTAATAACAGCGGCACTATGGGATACCTGTGAACATCACCATGAACACACTTCACCTCCACCCATTCTGCCTCCAGCAATGCCCCGGGGCGAACCAAGCCTTGGTGCGCGAGGGTCTGCGTGCAGCCCGTGTGCACCAAAGCATGGCGTATACCCCCTCGAGTCCTTACCGGAATGCTGTATGTCCCTCCTGGACCGGGAGAGGGTGCTGGGGCACCGGCGACGTGGAACACCTGCCCCACTTCCATCAGAGGACAGTCCCTCCTCAGGTGTCCCGGTTGCCCGCACTTCCAGCACTCCTGGCGTCTGTGCTGTTCTCCGTGGCTCAGGGGCAGCACTGCCCATGTCTGATCCCTGGGAAGGCACAAACGCAGCAAAAGGATTAGTGGGGCTCAGCGCCGGCGCCCGCTCTGCCTGCCCTGGCGCAGGTACCCGGCGCCTAGGTGCCGGCACTGGGGCTTCTTTGCTCGGCCTCCGGCCTTTGTCCCCGGGCTCCCCCGCTCTAACGGCAAGGTGGTCCTCCGCCAACGTTACCGCCACCTCCAGCCTCGCAGGACGGTGGCACCTGACCCATCTCGCCGTCTCCGCAGGCAGCCCCTCCACGAACTGCTCCAGCACCACCTTGTCCACCAGCAGCGTCTCGCCCTCTGACGATCCCGGCTGCAGCCAGCGCACCTCTGCATCGTGCAGCACCTGCGGCCACTGGCAGGCCTCCGCCATGGCACGAAAAGTCTCCAGGAAAACCTGGGGGTCGTCCCCGTCCCCCATCCGGGGCATCGCCACCGACAGCGGCGGAGGCTTCGGCGGAGGCTTCGGCGGAGCAGCGGCTCCAACCAGCCGCTCCAGAACCAGAGTCTGCCGGTCCGCCTGCTCCTGCAGCGCAGCCAGGTGAGCCCGCTGGGTCGCCGCTTGGTCCTGGCTCATCTTCGCCATCTCCGCCAGCATCTGCGCCAGAAACTGCAAAGGCTGGGCGGGCGGCGCAGCCTGTGGGTCGGACATCCCCACGCCGGCTGGACACTGGGTTTCGGCACCACTTGTGAAATGCACTACACACAGGTACACACACACACACACAGGTCTTTATCACCAGATTCCACATTTATTTATAGTTTTCCCTGGGTTATGACTGAACACAGTCTGACAGCTGTCGGTCCCAGCTGATTTCCCTCTCCCTCCGCTCCTCTCCGTCTCACTATAAAAAGGGAAGGAAAAAACCATCAGTCCAAATCGCCATCAGCTGTTCTCACCGGCATCTCCAGCACTGCCCCGTTGAGCTCACTGCACCACTCCTCCCCTGCAGCCGCGCCCGGGACCACACCTCCGCCACACACTGTAATGTAATACAACATAATTGTCATGATTATTAAATGTATCTGTCTGTACATATGCATATTTAGATTGTTAAAACACATTCACAAATGTATCATGATTTCACAAATATCTGTCCGTTATTTGAAAGATTGAACTGTTGAATTCAAATGTAATGCTATGGAAAAGTATACAACATGATCCCTATAAGCTTGTGTTACATCACATAAGTATTATTATCGTTGGTAGTTAGGGCGTTCGTGGCTCAAGAGTTGGCAGCTCGCCTTGTGATCAGAAGGTTGCCGGTTCGCGCCCAGGCTCGGACACTCTCCGTCGTTGTGTGCGTGGTCAAGACTCTTCACCTACTAGTGATGGCCAAAGGGGCCGATGGTGTGATATGGCAGCCTTGCCTCTGTCAGTCTGTCCCAGGGCATGCAATCAATTATTATTTAAACCAACTGTTAACTGTATATTTCTGTACATTTACGTATTATGATTCATATTTCCACATTCAGTGACCTTGTTTATAGGTAATTTCATTGTTTGATCACGTAAAAATGTTCCTAATTTAATGTCTTAAAGCACTTGGAAAAGGCAGAATCCCATGTCAAATTAGCGCAACAAACTCTATTTTCATTACTGAAAATAACTGTATTTTTATGGGACAGTTATTTTCTGTTATTTTACGGTCGTATTTTGGCGCCCCAGCTGCCGGAATATTACCATTTTTTTAAGATGTTTTTTTTCCTATTTATAGATGATTTCATTGTTTAATCACATTAACATGTTCCTGATTTAATGTTTAGCGGCACTTGAAAAAGGCGAGATCCCATGTCAAATTAGCGCAACTAATTGTATTTTCATTACTGGAAATAACCGTATTTTTATGGGGAGTTATTTTCTGTTATTTCACGGTCGTATTTTGGCGCCCCAGCTGCCGGAATATTACCGTTGTTTTAGGATGTTTTTTTTAACAGTGCAGCCCATTTGAGGGTTATCCTCTCTGTGAACCAGATGCTTGATTTCACACAGAGGTCCACAGCGCTGTGTAAACTTGTAATTTCAACTGCCAAAGCAAATTAAATCTTTTTAAATGTAAAAAAGTAAACCCAGATAACTAGAAGGGTTGCATCAGGAAGCATCAAACACATGGATCCATCTACTGCTGCAACCCCTGTGGAAATAAGGGAGCCTCCCAAAGTACCTTTAGCCCATAGCCACATTAGCAGTCTGCTAAGCTAGAATTAAGGTAGCTGTTAGCTGCTATGGCTAATAAAACAGCGAGGAAACAAACGTTATGGTTGTCCTGTTAGTCTGTAACATTATCATAGATGGAGTTAATTTAACAGGAAAACAGTTCTTTATGTTTCTCTCACAGAACCTGATTGAAAAGCATCAATGACACAGAAACAGGATCAGCCTACATCACCAACTGAATTTGATCAGTTATAGAACAATTTACCTCGACAGGCTCCTTCACTCGCTGCTTTTAAACCTCCTTTAAAACACTCTTTTACTCCCTGACCTTTGGCCCAGTGTGACATGTTGACTCACTACCCCAGACAGCTTAAAAATAGTCTTTTTGTTTTTTGGTGCTGCCTAAAAGAACCGTAAAATATCTGTCCTATATACAGTTATGTTCATATATTTTTGTACTACATCAGGAAAATCAAAAATATAGTTTTTAATATTTTAATCCTTATTTTTAAAACTGTTTTTGTCATTTTTCTTCTCCCATTGCATCAAAAAGCATTATTTACACTGAATAAATGAGTCACCAGCTCTCTTACATTGTTGCTGCAGATTCATTACTGAACTCTGGAGGTTCTTCTTTGGACCAGTCACTCCTCACAGACACACAGCTGGATGCTGCAGATGCTGCTCCATCCTCTTCCTCCATCTTCTTGATGTCAGGGTGGAGTTAGTCTGAGAGGCAAACACACACACTCAGAGGTGCTGTTATACTGGAAGCATCACACTGACAGGTTTCTAAAGTTCTCATTGATCATTTCATGGAGTTTCTGTGGTAAACACTGTCCTGTCACGTATGTGTTATGGTGAGGGTCATGAGGGCTAACCAGCCCCACTCCTTACTCCTCATATTTCAGCCTGAAGCACAATAACAGCCTAAACCTAACCAGGAGGCTGTAACCTCAAAGGGACTTCATGGTTAGAAATAAAGGTTCAATGAAATGAAGCAGATCATAAAGACATGAGTTCCAACTTTAAAAGAAGCATCCACACGATGACGGCACAGCAGAGGAGCACTTTCTCTAACACACTGATTCAGTTCCACTGACACAAGGACACACACAGGAAGGCACACACACACAAGCCTTTATAAGAAACAACACAATCATCTGCGCTTGACTTGTCAATCCAAGTCCTTAGCCCATGAGCCCGCGGTATCAGACCACAGATATTCCCTTACTTTGAAAAAATAAAGCCAGTTTTCAGAACAGACCTGATGTTTATGCTACAGCCTGTTTACCAATATAATCAATATCAGATATCAGAGCAACAGAAACCTCAAACATCAGATGTTAATCAAGTTTTTTTTCTCCTTCTCCTCCTTAAACATGTTTTTAATGTTAGTTATAATTCAGAATTGGCGACTGGAACACGTATGACACATACGAACATCAGGAAATAAAAACTCGATAAATATAACCTCAGTAAATGAAGTCAGTGTACAGCGGGGTTATTACAGCTGTGTACCGGGGCCTGCGCTTTGCCGGTGGTAATAACAGCTCGATTGCTTGCGAGGCGAGCGGGTCTATCCCACGCTTTGCCATCTCCAAAATCATCGAAGCACTTTTGCAAAGAAGCTGTATCTTGACAAACCGACCAGACATCTGAAGATTAAACTGCTACATTCTCGGCTAAAAAATATTAAAACAGTATTTGGTGAGACACAAACAGGGTTTTTCAAAGTTCAGTTCTGTTAGTTTCCACATGGCAGTTGTTGGTGTGCAGTAACGCCTTCTAAAAACAATGGCCACCAGGCCAAAGCAATGGTTCTGACTCGATCAGCGTTAACCCCGCCCCCTGGGTTTGATGGCTGAGGTTGACAGATAAAATAAATGTATGGTGAGACCTGAAGGAGTCAACTGTGCCAAAATGAATTAATTAAATACACCATTAAATAATTATTGAAATGTGGCAATAATTAATTAAAACGTGAAATAAATAATTAATTAATTAAATGTGTCAAAAATATTAATTAATTAATTATTTCCCATTTTAATTAATTATTTCAAATTTAAATTTATTATTGTCACATTTAATTTATTATTTAATTGTGCATTTAATTAATTCATTATGGCAGTCCTGGCGTTCCATACTGTGGTTGGGTCGACTTTAATATATAGACATGTTTCACATGTTTCCATCTCAGCAGCCCCGTTGACAGATCACAGTATTATTACTTTTAAACTTAACCCTGAAAATAAAACGCAATTTAAAAAAGATTACTGGAAATTTAATGCAGATCTGTTAATTGATGATGGGTATGTTAAGATAGTTAAAGAGCTCCTCCATAACATTTACAACAATGTAACAATTGGCAATTACATACATAGATGGAAATTTTTTTAATTTAAAGTTAGAGAATTTTCAATTACGTTTAGTAAAATGAAAAGTAGACAACAGAAGGAATTTGAAAGTAAATTACTTTACAATATAAATAACTATTGTAATAGACATTTTATGTCAGAGGCTGATAAGAAATCCCTGTTGTCTTTACAGGCTCAATTAGATGATCTATACAAGAAAAAGGCTCATGGAGCTTACATTAGAGCTCGTGCAAAATGGATAGAAGAAGGTGAAAAAGTGCTTCATATTTCTACAATTTGGAGAAACGGAGGCAAGAAAAGAAATCTATTAATACATTAATCGTAAATGGGAAGGAATGCACAAATCATAAGACTATAGCGGAAGAAAAACATAAATTTTACTCAAATTTATACTCCTCAAAATATTTAATTACTGATTCATTAAGTTTTTTTGATCAGATTGAAGCTTATACTCCAAAAATCGATTCTGTATTCAGAGAAATTTGTGATTCTGATATATCACTGGATGACTGAGATCACGCCTTAAACAAACTGAAAATGGACAAAGCTGTTAGAACAGCTTTGAAATTCATATGAGTTGTTCGCACTAAAGTAAAAACCACCATCACTTCATGTGGAGACCCCTTCGGCGCCAGCTGCGGTCTCAAGGCTGGAGCTGAACAACAACACCCTGATAACGACTGTGTTGAGACTGTTCTTCCCATTCTATGCAAGGCCACCTGGGTTGGCTGGAAGACTGTTTACTTAGCTTGGCAGGGCGAAGGACACTGTCTCAGATGAACTCTGGACACACACACACAGACCTTATCTTTCCTCATCTTGTGCTTTTCCATGTTATACCCCTCTGACCTGTCTTCCCCATGTGATGTTTGTGTAATGTATATATGGTCGGATGGGTAAGACGGCGCTGGCACGGCTGGCAGCCTTAACCCAATTTCCCTCGGGATGAATAAAGTTCAATCAATCAATCAATCGATCAATCAATCAAAGCTCCTGGTCAGGACGGCTTGACTGCAATCTTTTATAAATACACCTTTTAGACAATGACGGAAATGTGTTAACATATAACAAATTCATAGATAATTATGGCATATCATGTACTCAGAGTAAATTCATTAAAGTTGTGAAAGCCATTCCCCCTGCAATGATTCAGATGTTTTCCCCCGATTGAACAACAACGCGTCAACAACATGCTGAGCTGTGACTCTTCTTCCCTCTAAAGTCCTGGTGTTAACAATTCAATTCAATTCAATTCAATTTTATTTATATAGCGCCAAATCACAACAAAAGTCGCCTCAAGGCGCTTCATAGATACAGAGAAAAACCCAACAATCATATGACCCCCTATGAGCAAGCACTTTGGCGACAGTGGGAAGGAAAAACTCCCTTTTAACAGGAAGAAACCTCCGGCAGAACCAGGCTCAGGGAGGGGCGGCCATCTGCTGCGACCGGTTGGGGTGAGAGAAGGAAGACAGGATAAAAGACATGCTGTGGAAGAGAGACAGAGGTTAATAACAGATATGATTCAATGCAGAGAGGTCTATTAATACATAGTGAGTGAGAAAGGTGACTGGAAAGGAAAAACTCAATGCATCATGGGAATCCCCCGGCAGCCTACGTCTATTGCAGCATAACTAAGGGAGGATTCAGGGTCACCTGGTCCAGCCCTAACTATATGCTTTAGCAAAAAGGAAAGTTTTAAGCCTAATCTTAAAAGTAGAGATAGTTTCTGTCTCCCGAATCCAAACTGGAAGCTGGTTCCACAGAAGAGGGGCCTGAAAACTAAAGGCTCTGCCTCCCATTCTACTTTTAAATACTCTAGGAACAACAAGTAGGCCTGCAGAGCGAGAGCGAAGTGCTCTAATAGGGTGATATGGTACTACAAGGTCATTAAGATAAGATGGGGCCTGATTATTTAAGACCTTGTATGTGAGGAGCAGGATTTTGAATTCAATTCTGGACTTAACAGGAAGCCAATGAAGGGAAGCCAAAACAGGAGAAATATGCTCTCTCCTTCTAGTCCCTGTCAGTACTCTTGCTGCAGCATTTTGGATTAGCTGAAGGCTTTTCAGTGAGTTTTTTGGACATCCTGATAATAATGAATTACAGTAGTCCAGCCTGGAAGTAATAAATGCATGAACTAGTTTTTCAGCGTCACTCTGAGACAGGATATTTCTAATTTTAGAGATGTTGCGCAAATGGAAGAAAGCAGTCTTACATATTTGTTTAATATGTGCGTTGAAGGACATGTCCTGGTCAAAAATGACTCCAAGGTTCCTCACAGCGTTACTGGAGGCCAAGGTAATGCCATCCAGAGTAAGAATCTGGTTAGATACCATATTTCTAAGATTTTCAGGGCCGAGTACAATAACCTCAGTTTTATCTGAATTAAGAAGCAGAAAGTTAGCGGCCATCCAGGTCTTTATGTCTTTAAGACATTCCTGCAGTTTAACTAATTGGTGTGTGTTATCTGGCTTCATGGACAGATAGAGCTGGGTGTCATCTGCATAGCAGTGAAAATGTATGCTATGTCTTCTAATGATGCTGCCTAAGGGAAGCATGTATAATGTAAACAGAATTGGCCCCAGCACTGAACCCTGTGGAACTCCATAATTAACCTCAGTGTGTGAAGAGGACTCTCCATTTACATGCACAAATTGGAGTCTATTAGATAGATATGATACAAACCACTGCAGTGCAGTACCTGTAATACCTACAGCATGTTCTAATCGCTCTAATAGGATATTATGGTCAACAGTATCGAACGCTGCACTGAGGTCTAGCAGGACAAGCACAGAGATGAGTCCACTGTCAGAGGCCATAAGAAGATCATTTGTAACCTTCACTAAAGCTGTTTCTGTGCTGTGATGAGCTCTGAAACCTGACTGAAACTCTTCAAATAAACCATTCCTCTGCAGATGATCTGTTAGCTGTTTGACAACTACTCTTTCAAGGATTTTTGATATGAAAGGAAGGTTGGAGATTGGCCTATAATTAGCTAAGACTGCTGGGTCTAGAGATGGCTTTTTGAGCCCTGCATCAGCTTCACCCATTTTTAAATTGTTTTTACTTTTCAAACTGACGGATCATTTGAAGCCAACCATCCAAAAACTACTTCAGCTGTGTTTGATGTTTATGCTACAGCCTGTTTACCAATATAATCAATATCAGATATCAGACGCCGTAAGATGGCTGCACTGACGAGAGCTCCCAGTCATCTCAGCAAAAATGTTATTATTTCTTTTGTACTGTTTTCTATTTCTGTGCGCACAGCGGGTTTCGACTCCGTGGACGCTCTGCTGCCTGGGATCCTTTGTTTACTTGCGCGACGTCGAGGGAAAACAAAGAGGGGGAAACGCGCCGGAGTTTTGTGCCGAACGCAACAGAGAAACAGCAAGCCACCTCTCCCCAACATCCTGCTTGCGAATCTCCAGTCTCTGGACAACAAACTTGACGAGCTGCGTGCACGGATTAAACACCAACAAGACATCAGGAACTGCTGCTTTCTGGCCTTCACAGAGAGACATGGCTGGAGCCCAGTGTCCCCGACTGCGCCATCACGCCGGATGGATTCACTGTTTACCGGGGAGACCGAACGAAGGACTCAGGCAAGAAAAGGGGAGGAGGGGTGTGCTTTATGGTTACCTCTTTGTGGGCTAGAGATGTGTGTATCTTAAAAACTTACTGCTCTCAGAGCCTCGAGCTGCTGACCATTAAAGTCAGGCCTTTTTACCTCCCGAGGGAGTTCAGCTCAGTTCTCCACTCAGCTGTTTACATTCCCCCACATGCTGATAAAGCTACGGCTATGGACGAACTGTATGACATCATTACTGGACTTGAGAACAAAAATCCAGAAGCCGCCTTTATTGTGCTGGGAGACTTCAACAGAGCCAACATGAAGAAGGTTCTCCCCAAATACTATCAGCACATCTCCTTCCCCACAAGAGGTGATCAAACACTGGACCACTGTTACACTCCATTCAAAGAGTGCTACAAACCCTTCCCCCGCCCAGCTTTTGGTAAGGCAGACCATTGTTCCATACTGCTGCTGCCTGCATACAGACAAAGACTGAAACAGGAAAAACCAGCTTCCAGAGTTATTTACAAATGGGACAGTGAGGCTGAGGAGGTCCTACAGGACTGCTTTGAGACAACTGACTGGCAGATATTTGTGGATGCAGCTGATGGCAACATCAATGAACTCACAGACTCTGTCATTGGATATATTGGAAAGTGCATGGATGATATCATCACAAAAACCACTGTCTGCATATATCCAAATCAGAAACCCTGGGTAAATAAAGACGTCCGCGCCAAGCTAAAAGTGCGGACCTCTGCCTTTAACTCCGGGGATGCTGATGCATATAAAGCAGCCAGAAAGGACTACAGGGACAAAATGGAGTCCAGCTACCACAGCTTTGACACCAGGCGACTGTGGAATGGACTGCGCTGCATCACTGACTACAAGGAGGACAACACAGTCAGTGTTCAGCCCACTGCATCTCTCGCAGACGAGCTTACCAACTTCTATGCTCGTTTTGATGCAGACAACAGAGAGCAGATCCTCTACCCTCAGGAGGACAGTGAGGCTGCAACTTTAACTCTGAAAACAGAAGCTGTGAGATGGACCTTTAAAAAGGTAAATCCTCACAAAGCTCCAGGACCAGACGGCATCCCAGGCCGGCTACTCAGAGTGTGTGCAGACGAGCTGGCAGAGGTGTTCACCAACATCTTCAACCTCTCCCTGAGGCAGTCAGTGGTCCCCACGTCCCTCAAAGCATCCACCATCACTCCCATTCCCAAAGAATCAGTGGTCTCCTGTCTGAATGACTACCGTCCTGTTGCACTGACATCCGTCATCATGAAGTGCCTGGAGCGGCTGGTCAAAGGTCACATCTGCTCCTCCCTCCCTGACACACTGGACCCTCTTCAGTTTGCCTATCGGACAAACAGAGCCACAGAGGATGCCATCGCCCTGGCAACGCACACCACCCTCACTCACCTGGAGAAAGGGAATACATATGCAAGGATGCTCTTCATCAAATACAGCTCGGCATTTAACACCATCATCCCCTCAAAACTTGCCACGAAGCTCGTCGACCTTGGGCTGGGAACACTGATCTGCAGATGGATTCTAAACTTCCTCACAAACAGGCCCCAGGTGGTGAGAGTTGGTAAGCACACCTCCTCATCACTCATCCTAAACACAGGTACGCCACAGGGTTGTGTGCTTAGCCCCCTCCTATATTCCCTGTTCACACACGACTGTGTTGCTAAACACGAGTCCAACATCATCATCAAGTTTGCGGATGACACAACCATCACAGCCTCATCACAGACAACGATGAGACGGCCTATAGAGAGGAGGTGATGGCACTGTACGAGTGGTGTCTGGAAAATAACCTGACTCTCAACATCAGAAAAACTAGAGAGATGATAGTGGACTACCGGAAACGACCAGTCAGGGAACACCAGCCCATCCACATCAACGGTGTCAAGGTCGAAAGGGTCAGCAGCTTCAAATTCCTTGGACTCAACATCACCGAGGACTTCTCCTGGACCCTTCACACAGACACTGCTATCAGGAAAGCTCGTCAGCGGCTTTATTTCCTGAGGAGGCTGAGGAAGTTTGGCATGAACGCCAACATCACCTGAAATTTCTACAGGTGTGCAATCGAGAGCATGCCGACAAGCTGCATTACTGTTTGGTACGGAAGCTGCTCTTCCAGCAGCCGTAAATCACTACAGAGGGTGGTGAAGGCAGCAGAGCACATAACTGACACGAGGCTTCCTGCCATTCAGGACATTTATCTCCAGCGATGCCTCCGTAAAGCACACAGCATCATCAAGGACCACAGCCACCCAGCACATCAGCTGTTCTCCTTGCTACCATCTGGCAGACGTTACAGGAGTCTGTCTGCTCAGACTACAAGACTTAAAAACAGTTTTTACCACCAAGCCATACGACACCTCAACCACAACATTTAAACACACACAACACAGGATGCACTCAGAAGCTACCCTGCAGCTTCACAAGTACTCTGTTTAATCTGCACTGGTCACTCCACTTATACTGTAATTTTCTGCTGCTCATTCCTGTGCAATATCCCATCTGCCCTCCCGTCATATTTCTTTTCAAGATTTTCTAGTGTATATTTATATTTATAGATACATATATATTTATGTCATCATCTTTTCTCTTTTACCACGTCTCTCTAATATTTTGCTCTTTACTATTTTTCTATTTATTTTTTTATTATTTTATTTTATTATATTTTATTCTACTGTACCATGCTGCTGAGTGACTGTTGCTCGTCAAACACATTTCATTGCAATGTTGACCCTGTGCTAACTTGCATATGACAAATAAAACTGAAAACTGAAAACTGAACGGAGCAACAGAAACCTCGGTGATCAGGACGCTGGGACTGAGAACAGGAAGTGGCTCAAACGTGAAGGCGGGTCTTTCTGTGAATCCGCACGCTCATTGGCTAATAACTTGAGATTGACACATCGTTGTCCAATGAGCGTGCAGGAACTTCCGACATAAAGTTGTTTCCTTTGAAAAACCAAAGTCTGATTATTTTTGCCTCCACTGACGGAGCCTGTTGTTCCCACCACAGAGACAGAGTAATGTCAGAGCGGTGTTAACACTCACCCTGCCTCAGCACAGCTCTCACTCTCCTCCTGCTCTCTCACACTAAACGGAGGCTCAGCTAAACTCACTTCCTCTCTACTTACAGGAAACCAGCGCTCAGAGGAGCCGACCGGCCTCACATTTCACCCACAGACACGAACAGCGTGGAATTATTTTATGTCATAAGAATAAACATATGCATGTTAACACTCACCTGCCTCAGCTCCACCTTCCTCCTCCTGCTGATCTCAATACTTTCACTTTCACTACTGCTCCCTAAACACAGAGGATGCTGGGACTTGTAGGTTTTTCCTTCCGGTGCGGTCTTCCTCTTTGTTTGTTTGTATTTGTGTTCAAGTTATTTCGATCATGTAAACATCAACAGAACACGTGAAGCCACACAGCGTTTGTATGTTGAGGTGGGTAGAAGGGTTTGAGGGTTTGGGGAGGGGTCAGAGGGAAGAGGTCTCTCAGTCTTGACAATCCACATTGATGGCATTGCATCTTTCAACGTGTTTGTGGGTCGATTTGGATGCTCCAGGTGTAAGAGCAGCCACTCAGCCTCTACTGCAGATGTGTGTCACAAGTTCATCTAGTAGTATGCTATGGCACTTGGCCACAGGTGGCAGCAGTGGACTGGCCTCCATGTGAGACTGCTCCAGCTGCTATGTGATAGTCCAGCTGCAAACTGAAGATCATATGCAAGTTTTGGAAATTAAACTGTACAATATAAAGCGCCTTGAGGCGACTGTTGTTGTGATTTGGTGCTATATAAATAAAATTGAATTGAAATTCAGAATATTCTTAACTTAGCTTTAAAACCAACCCAATCTAACTCTCCTCCACACTCAAAAACAAAGACAAACCAACTGACACATCTGAGTCCCTCACTTTCTTCAATCCACTTACTCTCACAAGCTCCACTTAGTCACACTGGCTCTGTTTATTACGAATTACTATTGTCTCCCCAGAATCATTTCTGTTTTCTTTTTTCCTATTTGTGTTTTCGTTTTTTGTATTTGTGTTTTGTTTTTTCCTATTTCCGCTGTCGTTTTTTGTGCTTTTGCAGCGTTTTTGTTATTGCTGGTGCTTTCTTAAGTTGCAGCCCGTTTGGCCTCTCAGGGCCACCGTAGCTATAGGCCAAAAATAAATACATAACATCATTTCAATCAGTTTAAAGGTTTATTTGAAAGACACAAAAACAGAAAAAAGGAAAAGTTACAAATGTATTGTGCATGAAACAGGAATTCAAACGTGGCTCAGATGTGTGTCACAAGTTAATCTGGCTGTAGGCTATGGCACTTGACCACAGGTGGCGCTAATTGACTTGACTCCATTTGAGTGCACACAAAGTAAACTGCACACTTTAGTTGTGAAGCGAAAACGCTGAAATCGCAGTAATAACACGTACGAGGGGAACGATAACGAAGACAAGATGCTCCTGATCGTTACTCTTGCTGTCCTGTGAACAGCATCGGCGTGGTGTTAATTGTTTGCTTTTGTTTTGGCGAGCGCCCCGTGAATGAGAATATGACCAGGTAAACCCGCGACATTTTTAAATAGTTTGTCGTTCAACAGCAACAAGACTGACGGAGTGTGTTTGAGGAAACCTCACAAATGTCACAGATGAAATATTTGGTGTTTATTTGCTGGTTTGTCGGTAGCAGCTCCTTAAAAATAAGTCTACCCCACATCTATTTGACCAACACCAGTTGATTTGGATCACCGGTCCAAACAATTTGAAGGACTGTTATGTTACCTTTTGTGTTGAGTTTGACTGATATTTGCTGGATAGCAAATGTTTTAAAGCTATGCAACCTTTATCTGCACATAGCAGTTAAACTGTTTAGATCAATCTTTATTGATAATATACATTATTTATTTATGAATTACTGTGTACACAAGAATAAGTTAATGTATTAAGATAAACTGGCTGAAATTTTTGTATTATTGTTGTGATTTTTTTTTTTTTTTATTGGCCCTGTTTATTTACAGGCCAGGTGACCCTTTAGGGGTTTAAAATGCCGAGCCAATGAACGGCTGGGAGCAGGAATCTTTCTTCACTGAAGCTTCCACTTCCACGGGTCTGGTAGGAAGTTGTCCAAGCCAACAAAACAAACAGACAAAAAATCCATATATCAATCACCTGGATCACCTGTTGAGAAAGAAAAAAGAGGAAACAAGCAAACAAAAGAGAGCAATATAATAAACAACATCATCGCGATGATCTATGTGAAGATAACTGTAAATACTAAATATTGAATATTATTGTGCAGCACGTAAGATCGACAGCGCACAGTGTGCTTTGAGGTAGCAGCCAAAATGCAAGGCAAGTTTATTTATATCGCACAATTCAACAACAAGGTGATCCCAAGTTCTTTACAGAACATTAAAAAACAAAAACAGATAAAAAGCATGATTTAAACGTGACGTGCCCGTGAGCTCCGCCGGCAGCCAGCTGTGCCTGAGTGACCGAGCCCCAGGCTGAGAGGCCAAAGGCACCCCACCCCCGAAGGAGCCCGAGCGAGCCCCAGGCTCCAGGCCCCAACAAGCAGTACCTGGACGCCCATACCCGGACACAAAGAACCACCAACGCACCGATGTCTGAGGGCGTCTGCCACTGGCAGGGGGAGTGGTGGGGGGAGATAGGCCTCCATACCTTGGAGGGCCTGAGATGTCCCCAGAGAGGTGGCGTCTGATACCCGACCTGACATATAGACACAGACAAACAGGCACACACAGATACAAACATCCATTCCCATCCTCATGCTTTCATATGCAATTACTCAGCAGCAGGTAAGCGCAGAGCCCCTCCTGGTAGCCCTCAATGTATACGTGGATTTAAAATTGAGAGGTGGGCAACGGTGCCAGGGGTGACGTCGTACACCCTGATGGTCTTCTGGATGACGTGTAGCGTTCCCACCCCCAAGGTCCTATATGTATGTGTTATGAGAGTGTGAGTAATGTGAATGTCTAAGTTGTGGGATAAAATTGAGGCACAGGCAGCCAGAAGAGGACAGAGGGGGTGATGCCTCCCCTGCACCCTGGTGACACACCTTTACCCCACGGCCCTGCATGTGTGGGTGATTGTGGTGGAGCGGGAAGAGGGAGGCAGCTGGAGATGGGGAGGGAAGGAAGGGAGGGGCAAGGGGGCCAGGCCCATCCGGACCGGGGCCCAGTTCAGACATAGACACCCAGACTGAGTTCTTCCTCCACCTCTCCTGTATCTCCCCCACCTGCAGAGTGAGTTCCTGGAGAGAGGAGACCTCCTGCAAGATGTAACAGCCTCCCCCACCAGTCTTCCATACAAACATTAAACATGCAAACACTCAACACAGCAACACTGAAAGCATTTGAGTGTAACTTTCATTCAAATCAAACTTTATACACAATTACAACATGGAACAAAAGACAATCTAAACATTAAAACACTACAGCCACTGAAGAAACAAATGAAACCAATCACAATCAACATCAAAATATGATCATAGAAAAATACAAGAGACATATCATACAATTCATATACGCTCATGTGAAATCTTTGGGTTCAAAAAACCCAATAACCTTGAATCCTTCTTTTAAATTACATTTAAATTTCAGCTGGCAGCAAAGAAATGAATCAGAAATTAACCACAATGAATCTGCAGCTTCATCAATGTGATGCTGAGTTTCTGACTGAAATTCAGTCTGAACATGTCTGACTCTGTTAAACAGTGTTTCTCTAACAGCAGGAGCCTCTTTACACTCAGCTTCACACAGACGAGCTGAGGAATGATCAAGCAAACTTCTTCTTCTGTCATTTTTAACAGCAGCTTGCATCCAAAGATGTTGCACTACTGCCATCTCCTGGCTTTTACTCTTACTTCTCTTCCAGATCCTCAGATCCTCTTGATGACATCAGTATTTCTCAAAAAATGAAAAACCACTCCTTTCACCTCATCAGGACTTAACTGATTAACCACTTTTTCAAACGTAAGTTTCATTTCACCACCAGTTCCCACCCTCAACACTCTCCTTTGACTTCTATACTTCCTGCAACAAATAACCACATGTTCAACCGTCTCCATAGCATTACACCATCACATAACCCAGTCGGATGTTTCCCCATCATAAAAAGAGAACCATTTAGAAAGCAATGACCTGTTTGTATTCTCCTGCTGCCTATTTAACCCACTACTCCTCTTAACTTCTATTGTGTTTTGTACCCCATGTCTCCCTTTTGTTCCATTATCCCATGCCATTCTCCAGAAATTCTTACTTTGTGTCCAAACTATTTTTTTCCCTCAGATTTCAACAATGGTATCTGCACATCTATGTCTACTTTTTTAACAGCTGCTTTAGCCAACCTATCTGCTCTTTCATTACCCACAATACCTCGGTTGAGGGGGTCAGACCAGCACAGTCTCTTTCAGCACACATGGATATTTCATCAGTCTCATAGACACTGAGAACAATTTGTGTATGAGACTAAAGAAACAGTCCACACATAATTGAACAAAAGGCCTCTAAAGTTCTGTGGTTGCCACATTTCCGCATGACTGTTTAATTACAGCAAAAACCATAATTATAATTATCTTGATTGATATTGTAATCTCAGTTTTCAACACAATTGTTCATTAACTTAATGTTACAAGATAAATATATATTCTTAGTGCTTATTTTCTGATTAGATTGTTTTATGTATTTTAATAAGAGAGGCCTTTATAAACCAAGCCCAGATGTGAGAAAGAACTAGGTCAGAGGGTGAACATAAGATAAGAGCTCAATTAGGCTGTAGAAACGGATGAAAATCCAGCAAAGTGAAGTGTGTGTGTGAGTGTGTGTGGGTGTGTGTGTCTGGCAGGAAGTGAAGCAGGAAGTCTGAATATAGTTTGTGAGTTTGTGAGAGACGTTTCAAAATGAAAACAGAGGAATTGGAGAATGAAAGTGCTAAGTAATAGTAATGAAAATGATATTAAATAAATGTCTTAGTGTGTTAATACAGGTGCCCATGGACTTGCTCAACCTCCTGGAAGAATACAGCAGAAAAATGACAGATTAACAGGCGACTTTTGTTGTGATTTGGCGCTATATAAATAAAATTGAATTGAATTGAATTGAATTGAATTGGGACGAAAACAGGCTTTGGTTTAAAATTTCACAGCTTCACCTCTCATCCTGTCCTTATCCTGAGAAGAAGCTTAAAGGGCAGTTAATCTCCTGATGAAGAGAGAAGACAGACAGAACAACACCGTGGACTTGAAGAATTAACAGCAGGCAAGAAGACAGTGCAACTGACCTAAAACACTGAAGGGTCCAGCAGCATGTATGTTGATGGAAACACTGGAAAGTGTACCAGTGACATGACTGTGTGAAACCACTGGATGGGACTGTCTGAGTTCATATTTGCCATGCTGGGAGTTAAGCGCCAAGAAAAGACTGAAAAGAGGAAGAGAGAATGAAGAGAGAAGAAGAAACAGCTGATTTGGGCCTGTGTTTGATTTGGGAGGCCACACAGGAAGTTGAGAGAAGAGGGGACGAGGACCGGTGAGAGGTGAAGGCTGGACGTGTTAAAGTGACAGCATAGGAAAATTGGGTTGAACATTGAGGCTGAATTTGTGGGTTTAGAAACATCCAGAGCATCGCAACAGAAAGGTAAAGAAAAAAAGAAAAAGAGAGAGAGAGAGATAAAGAAATAAATAAACTAATAATACATAAATGAATAGAAAAATAGAAAACACACATGTAGAAATTGTCACATGTGAAATTATTTTTGGAGAGAATCAGAAGTGAGACAGTTTGAATCCACAGCTCAGCGCAAAGATGCAGGAATTAAATCTGATTATAAAAACACATCGAGGCAACGAAGACCAGCTTACACTCAATATTAATATGAATACACAACATACACCCAATGAAGACATGCTTACATTCATGAATGTGAATACATGACATAAATGCTAAATGGTGTAGATTTAACACACTTAAAGGCTGAAGCTGAGGAATAACTCAGGAAGTTGCAGGACAATAGAGTGACTTTTGTGAAAAGGAAAAAGAGACTGGGAGGACCAACCAGGGATTAAAAGCTTAAAGCAGTTTTAAAATAGTGAATTAGAAGTGGTTTCCAGCTGATTGAGCAAAAGAAGTGACGACTGTAGAAATAAAAATAAAATAATAATAATTGAATTATGCGGCAATGTTTTGAATATGCATTTCTGTTGTCAGGGCAACTTCTCGAGATGTGACTCAATATGCAAATTAGTTGAATGAGTGGGGATAGAAAAAAAAGAAAAAAGAAAAACTCAAGTTTCCTGTCTGAGACATGAGTGAAGTTTGCATTGAGAGAAATATATCTGTGACTGTGTGAGAAGAATTGTTTGGTAAAATATATGATAGCAGCCGCAGGACAATTAAATAAAGTCTGTGACTAAGTGCAGTCGTGCAGATTTGGAGAAGAAGTTTATAATTTAGTGATGACACATTGTTATAAAGTGTTTAGAAAGGGCTTAATGGGAATTTTACTGTTGGGCAAACTGTGCGGCTTTTAACAAGATTTTCTGTGTATTTAGCAGGTGAAACTCTGTCAGCTGACTTCAGACTGTCAGGAAGCTGAAGAACCTGAGGCCAACCACTGAAATATGATGTGGGCAAAATGAACAGAGGGAGTGATTTTAAGTCTGATTTCAGACTATGTAAGTATTAGTTAAGCCAAGAGTCGGGCAAAAGCTTTATGGCCCGGAAAGTTCTAATTCCCACAACATATTGTTAGATTAGTAAGCAAAACTTTTCTGTGATGAAGATTTTTGGGGTTGTTGTTTTAGTGATGGGTTAATTCTGTCAGTTAGGTTTGGCTTGTTTTCTTATTTCAATAGAGGGAGTTTTACTAAACATGGACATGTCGAGGAGGGGCTCATTATTTTTGTAACAGTGCACTTAGAGAAAACTGTCAGGTGTCGCCCCCTTTGGTGATGATGTTTTGTGCTCTGATGAGCTAATAATCAGCTCGCTTTTTCTCCTTTTTTGTTCTAAGCAGGCCTGCAAGACTGAATTAACAGCGCTGTAAAACATTTTTGTGAGAGCAAATATAAGGTGAGCTTTTCCAGATTACAATGGGCTGAGGAAAAGGTCACCTGTGGGAACCTGCGAGTTCCTGTCTAAAAGGATTGCAGCGAGTCAATCCAGTCCAAGATCATAAAGAACTCTTATTCTAAAAACAAAAGAAACAACAAATAAATGAGCTCATATTGATGAGGGTGGAGAATCTGATCCTTTGCGCGTGAGGCTCCACTATCAGCAAGATCTAGTGTGAATGCGTGTGCATGATGTGTGTGACTGGACTGACCATGTGGACTAAAGTGTTGACTGACTTGACACTGAGACAAAGACTGGACCAACGTTAGGATGAGTAGATGTTGACAAACAATTCACGACGCCGGTAAGAAAAGGGTGGATGCTTTGCTTTGCTTTGCTTTTGGCAGGAGCAGGAGCAGAAGAGAGAGAGGCAGACCGAAAGGTTCACATGAGAGTGTGGAGCTGCAGACTCGACCCTTGGGCGGCTAATTTTGGGTTGCTGATGTTTGCTTTAAGAAAATGTTGTTTTATTGACTGGGTTTAGATGATGGTATCACATTATATTGTTGGGAAAATGCCAAATGCTAAAGGGGAGAAAATGTTTGATATTACTGATGTTACCATTAACCAAAGCAGGCCACTGTAGAAGTCAATGACATTTTATAGAAGGAAAATAGAACCAAAGCAAAATGTAGGAGTTATATAGGGGATTGGTAGACTTGTCACATTCCAAATCCAGTTATGGAATAACAAACACTGGTCCAAGGGAAAGGGCAGGTGATACGAGGTGGTGCTGGAGGAAAACGAGCAAAGTAAAGACAGCAAACCTATTTTGGTTCGATTTGATAAAGTCAAATTAAAAGAAGTACCATGACACTCAGAGGATCAACGTGAAACTAAAACATACACAAATTTTGTATGAAGCACATGACTGATAACTGTTCTGTTTTAAGTTTAGCTTCTTATAGCACAGAGTGGATCACAGTGAGGGAAGGACAGGGGGGGAACTGAGTTTAAATGTGAAGTTGATGCTAATATACAGGTTTTGTTTCTAGGTCGTTCTAGGATGCAGGCTCTGGGTTGAGTCAGGAGTTGAAAAGATCGAACATGATAATTAAACTGATTTTATTATTTAAACACAGGTTTGCAGGCCCGGAGCAAATATACTCGAGAGGAGAATCGCTGAGGTTTTCTGAGAAATGATATGATTAACCTTTTTCTTTTAATTTTCTAGTTGTGGTTTTGTTTGACACATGAAGATGTGTCAAAGGGGGAGTTTTAGGTCTAATTTGAAACAATGGATTATATGATCAGTGTGTGACTTTTTGTGTGTTTGATCATTTAGCTACGGTAAAACTTAGGCATAAGTAATTGCTTTTATGCTTAAGCTTAACTGATTGAAAATGTTTGTTTTCTTTATGATTTCTTTTACTAGAATAAGCGCTTATAATCATTTTTCATACACACATTGCAATTGCACTGATAGGAGTTGCCACTCAGTCTTGTGAAGGTCATAAGCTTCGTTCAGCGTGACTGTCTGGATTGAAATATGGTAGGAAAAGGACTTAGAGTGCTTAGGGGTGAATGCAAACACGCTTACACACAGAAATAATAATTAGGCTGATCCTTTTGATTAGAGAGTCCCGAATGTGATATTTTGAACCAACTTTGAATAATCAAGAGAAGAATTGATGAACATATTAGATTGTCAAAGGAGCTTGCAAAGAAAAGCGTCTGGACTTCTTTAAGTTTACTTGAAGACGTTTCACCTCTCATCCGAGAAGCTTCTTCAGTTCTAAGGTCAAATGGTGGAGAGTCCCAGACAAAAACATGGCTGTGCCATGGGCTCCCCCGTGTCACCTATTGTAGCCAACCTTTACATGGAGGAAGTGGAAAGGAAGGCTCTTGGCTCTTTCAAAGGAAGAGTACCCAGCCACTGGTACAGATATGTGGACGACACCTGGGTCAAAATCAAGACACAAGAAGTGGAATCCTTCACTGCGCACATTAACGCTGTGGATAAAAACATCAAGTTCACCAGGGAAGACACAAAGGACAACTGTTTGCCTTTCCTGGACTGCGCTGTGCACATTGAAGAGAACGGCAAACTCAACATCGAAGTTTACCGGAAGCCCACACACACGGACCAGTACCTCTTCTTTGACTCCCATCACCCTTTGGAACACAAACTTGGAGTAATTAGGACCCTACACCACCGGGCAGAACATGTTCCCTCTAAGCCTGAAGGAAAAAAGAAGGAACACACACATGTAAAGGAAGCACTCAAAACGTGCGGCTATCCTAAATGGGCGTTCTTAAAGTCAGCAAAGAGGCACAGAAAAGAAGACCAGACACCAACGAGGGAGGATAAGAAGGACAGACGCAACAACATTGTCATCCCCTATGTAGCCGGTGTATCAGAAAAACTTAGGAGAGTTTTCTCCAAGCATGACATCCCGGTGCATTTCAGACCCAGCAACACGCTCAGACAAAAACTGGTTCACCCGAAAGACAAAACGCCAAAACACAGACTTAACAATGTGGTGTATGCTGTACAGTGCAGCGAGGAATGCCCAGACCTCTACATTGGAGAGACCAAACAGCCACTTCACAAGCGCATGGCACAACACAGAAGAGCCACCTCCACAGGACAAGACTCAGCAGTCCATCTGCATCTTAAGGATAAAGGACACTCTTTCGAGGATGCCAATGTTCACATTTTGGACAGAGAGGACAGATGGTTTGAAAGAGGAGTGAAAGAAGCCATCTATGTCCACTGTGAGCGACCATCTTTGAACAGAGGCGGGGGTTTACGACACCAACTCTCTGCCATCTATAATCCAGTTTTGAGATCCCTTCCCAGACGCCTTAACGCCCACTCACATCCTGGGCCATCTGACCTCAGGAATTCGCATGATAAGGTGGGGCCAGGTTTCACAATGAACACACCCGAAACTCTGGCTGATTGGGACCCACACCCAGTTTCACACCTTGGCTCAGGCGATTAGAAGATCATCAGGGGGTCCTTTTGTCCCTCTGTGGGGGGATACTCCCACTAGGTTTATATCTGGGACTCTCCACCATTTGACCTTAGAACTGAAGAAGCTTCTCGGATGAGAGGTGAAACGTCTTCAAGTAAACTTAAAGAAGTCCAGACGCTTTTCTTTGCAAGCTCCTTTGACTACGATGACCTGGATGACTGAGAACCTTCACAGACAACATATTAGATTATTGAGGCGTAGCAGAGAGAGGTGTTTTCCTTTTCTGTCCTTTACAGGAGAAGATTCCAGAACCACAGCAAAACCACGAAGGGGTTGGTGAGAATCCAGGACCCAAGAGGAGGGGCACCCAAAAGAAGCACAGAGCACAGAGAAACCTCTCAGAAAATGTGTTGTTCAGATTGAAAAGAACATTAAAAGCTTGTTAGACAGAGGTTATAATGTGAGCACAAAGTAATGAAGGGTAATGGGAGGATTAGCTTTAGTAATAGTTTGTATGATTTTTATGTCAATTGCCCAAACACAGTGTTCAGACCGGATATGCTCCACCCGTTAAAGGGGGCGAAGGGACAAATGAAGTGAACTGTAAGTGTGTGCTTAGAAACCAGGAGGAAATGTTTAAAAGAGGAAACGGGTTAACTGTGTAGAGATCGTTTCCATAGACTGACAAAAGTAATGTTGGACCTTTTTACCAGGACAAAGTTAATCTGTTTTTAGTTCACAGTAGTTATTGAGGGAGTCAGTTAATTAGGTTAACTCATAAAATGAGTTAAAAAGGGGGAGACTGTTACGAAATAAATATATATTCTTAGTGCTTATTTTCTGATTATATTATTTTTTGTACTTTGTAATAAAGTCTGTGAGAGAGGTCAGAGGGTGACAGGTTGCCTAGCAACAGAGGCTTTAGTAAGGGGAGGTTAAGAAACAGGAAGTTTAGTGCAGAGCTGCAGAGGCATATTAATAAAATACAGGAAACCAGACAGAAAAAGCAGAACTAAGTAACACACACACACATTAGTCAGAGCAGAAGGAGTTGTTTTGATGGAAACTGTGTGTGTCTGTGTGTGACCTATAGCAGAACTATGTATACCCATTCTGGCTTCTAATGCTTTCAGACCTGAGCGTGTGTTAGTGGGTACAGGTCTCCGTTTCCGGAAATGTACAATAAAGATCATTTTTTGAACTTGACCACTCTGAGTCGGAAGTCTTTCTCTGTCACCAAAAGAATTTAAAAGAACGGAATTTAATAGTCACATAGCATCGATTTGTCACATGGCATCAGTATGTTAGGTTTTGGGATGAGAACGTGTTGGGTGGTTACCTGTCTTGGTCTGGTGGAGGTCTCTTCCCATAAGAAGACTGATGACTTTTTCATTAACACTGAAGTGTTTCTTTCTTCTCTCTCCCCTCAGATGACTTCACACTATAACCAAGGACACCTCATAGGGGATCATCTGATTGTGGCTTCTCTAATAATCTTTCTAATAGTAATATTGTTCACTGTTATGTTACAGAGTGAAGTGAGATTAGTGCTGTAAAACTTCCATAACACTGAACAGATGCCACCACAGATATGTTGAAATCTCAGTCAAAACTAGCAAGTAAAAACAAATGAAATCCATGAATCAGAAATGCTGATTGTTGAACAGATAATTCAGTCTGTACATGAGGAGGATCCACTTTAGACTAAACTACATACAGAAACACAGGAACCAGGGCACAGTGTAAATCCAGGACCTCTGTGTGCAACAGCTGACCTGTATGAACACAAAACATTGATTGAAGTCCACGTTGATGCTTTCTGTCTGTTTAACTTTTACATTTGAAGTAACACATTTGACTTCAAACACACAGATCAGGTAGAAAACTGTGGATTAGAAAACAAATTCATCAAGAAGGTCCTGAAGCAAGAAGTTCATCATTGCATAGAGTAAGAAAAAGGACATGAATCATCCCACGGGTATGTGTGTCGTTATATTATCATCACCTAAATCATGTCTGCATACTGTGTGTGTGTGTGTGTGTGTGTGTGTGTGTGTGTGTTGCTTTTTTAAATCTTCTACTTAGAGTTCAAACTTGGATAGTGATAAAAACATTGCACTGCTTCATTGAATATTTAATTGAACACATCTGTGGTTGAATTTGAATCTTAAATGTTTTGATTTCAAAGATGTGGTTCTGATATGAAGGAACAGAAAGTAAATTGTTGCCATGGATACAGTGAGACAGACGCCTCAGACCCTTATTTTTTATTTCTTTTATTTTATTGATTCATTTCTTTATTTTTACATTTTAAAAAGTGTATTTGTCTGAATGAACTAATCCCCATTTTCCATGCTTTGTATCAGTGGTCATACTGGGAACAGCCATAGAAAATGTTTGTAAAGAAGAAATCTTAAACATGAGCAGATTCTCAGGCGATTTCTGTTTCCTAACCATTGTTTCAGTGCACACGTCCCATCACTACATGTGTGTTAAAGATTTCTTTGGGATCAAAATAATCCACTGACAGTTATCAGTACAAACAGAATGCAAAAATCAAAAGTTCAGACTTCTGAGTTACTAAAACAGAGATCTGAGGAAAACTGGTTCTTCACACGACTTTTCATGTGTGAACAGTAGAGGTGGTTTCATTTTCAAATGTAGGTATTGCAGTGAGGATTGCAGGGAGACATTTGCTGAATAGCTGCAGCTCTGCTCCTGTAGACTGCCTCTGAATGTGTGTGTGGTAATAAAGTCACTTTCATTAAATGTCACCTGTTAGGGAAAACTTTGTGTTAACTGAAGAAAGTTCACTTCTCTTTCATTGCAGCTCCACTCTTATTTTTGATGCACTCATTTGTTTAATAAATGATTTCAATGATTTTGCCACACCTCTGCATTGTCAGGTCGGAGCATGTGTGCTTTTGATGAAATGCTGATATGATTACGCTTGATTGGGGAAAGATTTCCACAGGTGGTGTTGTTGGTCTCCTTCTTCCAGTGTTCTTGTTGCTGCCTCTCTCCTCGCCTCAGTTGCTGCAGCTGTATCATGTATGTTGTTATGTTACATACAAAGAGGAACAGGAATTTGTGACATTAAAGAGTAAAGATTCTTCTAATGGTTTTCCATCTCATCTCCTACTGCTTTAGTCTGCGTGGACAATATATGAGTAAATCATTACCAAGCCAGATTATATTTGGAATATTTAAAACAGAGTACATTACAGTGAAATCTGCTTTCAATGTGACATTTACTTTGATCCTTTAAGACACAGTTTATACATCAGACAAACTGTTTGTAGAGCAATTAAATGTTTAATATTGTTGTTAAAGTTGTACAGATGAGCGTTAATCACCAACAGCTTCATTCATGTGGATGAACTGGACGGTTCCAGGGAAACTATCAGGATCACATGCCTCCAGTGGTCACTGTGAGTAACTACAACTCTGCACATACAATAATTAAGATGAAGATATGTTTTTATTGTAGAAAGATGAACCAAATTTAGTTTGACTCTCTGACAAACGATGGCAAGATAAAAGTAGTTTGTTAAAAAAAGACACAAAAATGGTAACAATGCAAACAAATACAAACAACAGCATATCCTGACATGAGGCTCACAGATCAGGATCAATACAATACGTAGCAACCGACATTGATGTTGCCATGGTGACCACTGCCATATATAGTGTTTCTGTTACCTCACTTGTCTTAAACATCAACGCTGGCTGTTTTTCATTTTACTAATGAGTCCACTCTCTTCCCTCACTTTCGTCTCTTCCTCGTGTTTGAGCTCCTCTCAGAGAGGATTTAAGAAAGAGCTTTGATGATGGCTGTAGCTCAGGAGATAGAGCAAGGCATCTAATGATCAGAAGGTTGGTGGTTCAATCCCTGACTGCTCCAGCTGGCACACAAAGTATCCTTGAGCAAGACACTAACCCTCTCCGATGCATCCATCAGAGTATGAACGTGTTAAACAAGAATCAGTCCATTCACCATGGAAATATCAAAGTAGAAAGTGATGTCAGTTATGATTGGCTGCACAGCTGGATCACATGACCAGGTGAGTGGTACAAATAACAGGAAGCTTCTCTTGTGGCTTTAATAATCATTTGAATTGATAACTTATGATTTACAGACTGTTCTTTATCTTTTCATTGTCGCCTGAAACACAGAAAAATATCAATGTTGGAAAATATGACATTTATATCTAGTTTCTAAAGGATGGTTTAATTCTCCAAAGGCCACCACAGACATGACAAAGTTATTTCATCATTATAATGCACAAAAACAAAAATCAGGATGAGCCCTGCTGCTCACCAAACTTGTGTTGAATAATAATTTGTGAATCATTTAGTTTAAAACATCAACTGACTGAATCCATGAATCTCATCATGTGTTTCTGAGTGAAAGACACAGACATGTACAGACTGAACTGTTTCTCTAACAGGTAAGACTAACTACACAGAGTCACTGACTCAGCTCCAAGTAAAAATCCTCTTATAGACTTCTGCAGATAAGTGTTTCTCAAACTATCAGATCCTGGAACCCAAATCCAGGATAAAGAGGTTCAGTGAATGTGGTGTTGAAGGTGTGGAGGTGGATCAGAGAGTCAGAGGAGACTCTGTAGAAGGACAGAGTGCCAGCAGGACAGTCCACATACACTGCTACTCTGTTAGAGACAGAGGAGGGAGAGGAGGAGATGGGTGTTTTTCTGTTATTGTGCCACACAGAGGAACCATAATATTTAGAGCAGCAAAGACTCCAGGACTGATCATTTCTACCAAACACACACTCATCACTCCTTCCTTTCCTTTTGATTCCTCTGTAACTCACTGATATCAAAGCCTCCTCGTCCACTCGACCTCCCAGTAACAGCGACCAGTCAGACCATCTCTACACAGCAGCTGTTCACAAACATCAAATCTGTCTGGATGATCAGGATATGACTGAACCTCCTCCACATGTGTCACCTTCCTGTTGTTGTCAGACAGTTGGAGCTTTGTGTGTATTGTGTTTGTGTCGATTGTGAGTTGACAGGAATCTGATGGAGAGAACAAACACAATCCAGCTGCAGTTATTGATCCATCATCTGTTCATTGATTGACCCTTTGATGATGACTCCTGACATCAGAGATGTGAATGATGAAGAATGTTGAATGTGTGCTGCTTTGTTTTCATGAATCCCATTAAAAATACACTCACACTTCCTCAGACCTGGTCTCAACCATCGGACTCCAGCAGGCTCCACCCTGAAAGGAGGAGGGGGGTCAGACCAGCACAGTCAGCATGCACACATGGACATTACATGGCTCTCATACACACACTGTTACACACTGATAAAGGAATAGTCCTTCTACTTAATAAATGCTCTGTAGAGCAAATTTGTTGAAGGTAAACAAACATAAATGATGGAAACAGCATCAACCAATCACAATGCTGCACTCTTGCAGGACGAGGTTGTGATTTGATGCATGTGATGTATATATTTATTTCTTATTCTCCTAACAGGAAAATTATCTTTTATTTTTGTATATTTATACTAACATAAGTGCATTTAAAGGCTCGTCATCTTGATTTATTTATTCAGAAATGATATCAAACAATAATACAGGCAAACCCTGAATTAAATGACACAATTCTTGGTCATTGATGGTTACAGCTAACAGTGTCTCTGGGACCACTTTTGACAGCATTTGACTGAAGTGCTGGTTGGCTGCAGGGCCACCATGAAGGCTCTTTCTGGAGCTCTCAGTGCTGCAACACATATCCTGCAGTGCAGGCTGCAGGGTAACAGGACCAGTGGTTGTTAATGCTACATCCACTTTACAGTCAAAAACACCCACTAGTCTGGGCCTAACACCCAACCAGTGACCCGGTTTCCTCCACCAGCTCCATCCCTTTGTTTCTTAATCTCTTCTTTCTGTTGGAATGATTATTTCTTATTATAATTATAATTTGAAGGTTGATCGACCAAAGTTAATTCACTTTGACTGCATTCTATTTTTCTGTTGTTTTCTACTAACTATTATCACAAAGTCCAGAAGATCAATTTGATATTTTAGCACAAACAAGTGTCAGTAGTAAACGCTCAGAAGCAGCAAACTGGCAGTGCAAAATAGCCCATTTTAGTAGGCGGCTAGTTAAGTTGAGTGACCTAGTAATCCATTTATTTTTTTTAACATTTAATGTTTTTTCTAAAGTGGTGAAACAACTTCCCCCTAATTCCAGTTTATGCTGGGCCAAGCTAAACATGTCCTGGACATGGTCTCTGCACACAGAAAAAACTTAAAATAAATAAAGATTGTGAAAATGTCAGTTCCTTTCCAGAGATCAGTTTGAACAGGCTGCACCGTTGTTGCTGACAGAGATTTTGTCCTATGAGACCCCATACAGACATCTACTGTTTAAGTTAGACCAGAATGGAAAAATGTTTCTATATGTGTGATTGTTCAAATAACACTGGTTTCCAGCATTAAGTAATCAGACAGAGCCAGTTTCCTCATCTATCAGACACTGTTTGTGGCTGTAACGGCCATCTACATACCTCAGAGTGTCCAGTCTTAGCTGCTCAAGCATCTTCACTGCTGCCTCTCCTGGGTTATTGTAACTCAGGTCCAGCTCTTTCAGATGGGAAGAACTGGAGCTAAAAGCTGAGACCAGAGACTTGCAACCTTCCTCTGTGATCAGGCAGCCTGACAGCCTGCAGACATGACAAATACTCTTAGAGAAGAGAAAAATAGCTAAATGCAAACAGGAAATTGCAGCCAAAAATCATTAAAAATGACACGACTCAAACAGGAGTTAAAAATAGCCATTAGTCAATCTAAACCTTAGATTGTAAACCTCTAAACCTCATTTACTGAACATTTCAAGAACGCTGACCTGAGTGTTTCCAGTTCACAATATGGACTTTTCAGTCCAGAAGACAAAACTTTCACTCCAGAGTCCTTCAGGTCATTGTTACTCAGGTCAAGCTGTCTCAAACTAGAGGGCTGGGAGCTGAGTAGTGAAGACAGAGTTTCACAGCTTCTCTCTGAGAGATTACAGACACTCAATCTGAAGAGACAATAAAGAGAAAAATAATAATGTTAAAATTTCTGGTCTGAACCTTTGAAAAAACATTATCTAGATAAAATATCATCTCTATAGAGGTTAAATCATGTGGAGGGTTAATTAATCATGAATAATTAATCAATTAGTCATTAAATAATTAATTAAATGTCATTAATGAATTAAGTTCAAAATACTTAAAAAATTTAATACATACATCATTGATTTAATGCCAAGTAATTTCATTTCCAACATTTACAATAAATTAATTAAAAATTTAATGATTTTTAAGTAAATGTAATTAATCAATTATTAACATATTTAATAAATTATTTAAGAATCTATTCATTTAATTCATTTTGGCCCTTCTAGCCCTGCAGCTGTGCATGTGCTTACATATCCACTAGTATATATCCCAGAGGCGGAGCCAGACATTTGAAACACCCGGGGCTTAGCCCTAAAGGGTAGTATGCATGTGGGATTTTTTTTTTTTTTTTTTTGGGGGGGGAGGGGTTAGAAATGACTGAAAGATTAATTGGCTCTGTTTTGAGTTTTGTTCAAAAAAGAATGACTTCATATAGGGAAAAATATATATCACATATGCAGGACACCTTAAACTAGTTTTTTAATTAAGCAGCAAGGCAGAACAAAGTCGGGGCTGTATCAAGACACGCGGACTAAACCCCAATTCAACCAGACGCAGAACTGATCCAGAATTAAAACAGGACTACAACAGTTCAAAATCAGGACTACTTGGGATTTAACCAAGACAGAACCAGAATCAGAACTAGATGATAGTAGCACTAAAAATCATCATAGACCTGCACTACACTTATTTTTTAATTCTACCAAAGTCCACTATTTAGATTGAGAAAAGTTTATATAATTATTTAGCCTTGTTGTGCAAACAAGCCTGCAGAACTTAATATATGTAGAATTTGAAAAATAGTAAACCTAAAAAGAAACACTAGGTACGAGATACATGAGGACCTATGATACGGTGATACTTTTGGTAAACAACCATTTGACTAACATGTGTGTCTCACCTGCTCTTGTTCATCTCTGTTCTGTCCTCATTCTCCATCTCCCTCTCTCTCTCTCTCTGTTCCTCTCTCTCCCTCTCTGTTCCTCTCTCTCCCTCTCTGTTCCTCTCCCTCTCTGTTCCTCTCTCTCCCTCTCTGCTCCTCTCTCTCCCTCTTTGTGCTGACAATCATCAAATATACAGTTGAAACCAGATATTTACACACTCTTCAGATTAAAACACAAACACTTTTTTTAATTGTAACATCAAATCAGACTAAATGTTTATTTTTTTTACATTGATAAATATATTATTTATCAATAACATATTTGTTAACTTTAAGAGTAAAGAGATAAATTGTTTGTATTTCTTAATTGTAAATGGCACCAAATTGTATTCAAAATTGAGCCACACTTATGGAGCTCCACAATTCTTTTTCTGGTGTTTTGGTTGATGTCTCTTAATTTTCCCATTTCAAAGAAACAGGCTCTGTGTTTTGCCTTATATGCATCCACAGCTGTGCCACCAATTTACTCACATGGACTCTACGAACCTATCAGAAGCTTCTTCAGCTCAGAATGGAATCGTCTGGAGTTTTCTTATTAACTAACAATAAACTTAGTGTATATGTACTCCTAAATTTGATGAAAGTGATAAAAAATAGAAGCTCTGTCTCTCTTTATTCTGACATTTAACTAATTCAAAAGATATTTCAATATTTATTTATCCAAAACAAAACAAGTTTACTCTAAATTGATGTTGTACAGTAAAAAAATGTTCTTGTGTTTTCCATAAAGTGTAAATATCTGGTTTCAACTGTGAATATACTGCTGTGTATTGAAGTTCCTCTTGTTTTGCATAGAAATATACTGAACAACATACAAAGCATAATATATAAAACAACATCTACCAGAGTTTTTTCTTTGAAAGAAGCCCCTTATGTCCATTCTTGTATATCAGTGCATTACTGAAACCGATTTATTTAGCCGTGGAGGGTAACAACTGAAAATATGAAATAAACACATGTAAGCTGAGACTCTCTAAAGAAACAGCATTGTTGTTGTTCAGCTTTTCATTTCGCCATTTGTTGATTCACTTGAAGAGCAAGTAACGTAATATGGGTCAAGTGATCAGTTTGATATCAATCTTTCATGATACACCGTCATATTTACATTATTTGTACGGTACGAATGATTTGCTTTGGTACCTGGTCAAACTTAAGCTCTCCTTAGTATGCCTGGCTCCGTTTCTCCAACAGCGCACTCACAGGCAGCAGCTGCCCCGCCCTCTCGCTCAGTCGCTTAGTGCCTGAGCTCGGATCATACCAATATCAGGGGGGATTCACGCACAGTCGTAAATTCCCACAGTGTGCACTATGTGCTTCGAATATTGTGTGTACTTTTTGTTTTATACAGTTGTCAGCCAGGCATCTAACTATGAAAAAATTACACTCCAAAAGACCCCGGGCTTCTGACAAAACAACCCGGGCTTAAGCCCAGTAAGCCACCCCCACGCTCCGCCCCTGATGTATCCTACAGGTATTCTCACAGCAGTGCTGCTGAACATTAAATGACCAGCAGATGTCAGTTCTTCATAATAAGCAGTTAAACGAGGCTTTGTGTGATCTGCCTTTGGGTGAAGCAACAAAGCCGGAAAAATTGGACACATTCACAGAGCTTTACCACACCATCACTAGACAACAATGGAATTATTTTAACTAAAAACAAATAATCAGAAAGTCTTCTGCCTGGTCTCGTACCTCTGTGTTTCTGTAACAGAAATAATGAGCTGAAACTTTCCTCACGACACCACCGATTTACAGTTTACCTGCATGCATCCTGTTCACCTGTCAGCTGTTTACCACCTGCTGCTTATTCAGGAAACACGCCCACATTACCTGGTGACAGTCACAGTTTAATGCGGGCCGCTGTTTGTCAATATAAAATAATTTAGTTCTAATATTGTGCACACAATTTGCAAATGTACCATATTTTTCGGACCATAAGACGCACCAGATTATAAGGTGCACTGTCGATTTTTGAGAAAATTAAAGGATTTTAAGTTTGTTAAGTTAAGCTTGTGTTTACCCTCAAATCTGGGTTAAAAAGGGGATTCAAAGGGCGATGGACACTAAGATAACTACAGAATACTTTATAAGTGAACCTGATGCTTTAATAAGGATTTGGGTTATTTGCATTTAAATTAAATAGATTTATTGACAGACATCAATTAAATAAGTAAACGTGTACCTCAGTAATATAGTTCTGCCACTTATCTGCTCTAATGACTGGAAATCTGATATCCAGTCACCAGCACAGCTCACTCACTTACAGTCACTTACTTCACTGTTTTTGCTCCTGAGCAAATCAGTTTGTTTTAGATTAAAGTTGTTTCATAACTGCATCATTTTACTGAAGTTTAATGTGTCAGCGGAGCACATGTGGAATTGAACCATTCGCTTGTCTTAATTATCTGATGTTTATATGTGTTACACTTTTTTAATCTTTAATTTTAAATTGAAAGTAACATTTAAAAACATTTGGTACAATGTGGAAAGAGGAAGAGTATTTCCACCAGGAGCAGAAACGTCTGACTCAGCATGACGATGCTGTTGGTGGATACTGAAGAGCTCAGCCTGTCAAGACAGGATTAGGTTATCGTTTTTAAAAATGTTTATTCAATTATATTCTGAGGCCAGTTATCTGGTATAATTTTTGGAAGTCTATTAAAATAAAAATAAAATCAGATGTGTGGTCTTTTGGTTGTTGTTTTGTTCAATAAGCAGATGTTGGTGTTTCAGCAATGCAGTAACTTAAGTTTAAAAGGCTTGTTAGAAACTATGAAACACATCATACAGACTTGTGGACATTAGAAGACGACTAATAATCATCATGAATAAGACTAAAGGCAGGAAGGTGTCCTTTATAACTAATAATATTAATAGTGGTTGGCACCTCCAAATTGATATCATAGTCTGTCTGCAGCTGAGACAATACAAACTCAAACTGTGGGGAGAAGATTATATCACTTCAGTTTAAATTGACCTGGAAGCGCCACATTTTCACAGACTTCTTTATTTATAGCATTTTTACGTGCTGTATAGATTATACAGTTAGGTCCATAAATATCTGGACAGAGAGAACTTAATTTCTAATTTTGGTTCTGTACATACACTAAAATCAATTTGAAATGAAACAACTCAGATGTGTTTGAAGTGCAGACTTTCAGCTTTAATTCAGGGGGTTGAACAAAGAGATTGCAGAAAAATGTGAGGAACTAAAGCATGTTTAACACAATCCCTTCATTTCAGGGGAAATGTAGAGGAAAAATTAGAAAAATTAAATAACTTAATGAAATGAATTAAATCATAAGATTGTCAGCTGATAACCAGCTTCATGCGACCGCTTATCCTGGTCCCAGTGTTAGGGTCAGTGAATCCAGTTAACAGAAAGATATCCTGGATATACTTGACTGACTTTTTAGACTCAAGATTAATAATCATAATAAAAATTATAGTCTAACATCCAGAAATCTGTACGATGTGTTTCATTATGTCTAACAAGCCTTGTACAGTTAAAGCTAACAGTTACTACATGACTGAAACACCAACATTATCTCTTTTATTAAAACATGCATATTAGGGCTGGTATCGTCACTCATTTCTAGAATTGATTCGATCCACGATTCAATTCAATTTGATTCAATTTGAATCGGGGAAATTTTGCCTCAGACAGTCAGAAATATTATAATTCAGGTCATGCATCAGTACATTTCTATATTTTTATATCTATAAAAAGAAATCTGACGCTTGCCAGACTTTATCAAAGGTGTGAGCATCACAGCAGATGCCTTTGTGTCAAAGTAGCTGAGGATAAAACAGAAAAACATGAAGGTTTTCCTGGCCTGGGATTTTATACAAATATTCTGCAGTACATCAAAAACAAAAGAAAACCATTAATGAACATATGAACATTACCTGATGCTGCTGACGTGAAGCAGAGCAAAGTTACAGAGGTTTGATTACAGACAGCTGAGCATTTTGCAATTTTGCATCATTTTAAAAAGTTTAAATTTGTTCAGTATTGAACGGCAGAAATGAGGCTTTGTTTTCAGAAGTAAGTAAAAGAAAAAAAAACAGCGTCCAACAGGCTGTAAGAACGGTAGACTTGTGTGTAACAAGCAAGCGAATAATGCAGAAAACAGATTTTTAGATGGGAAACTGTTCTTGAAGTACAGAGAGAGAGAGAGAGAGAGAGAGAGCTGTGCATGAAGTGTGATTTTATTGTGCTGGCAGCAAAACAATCAGAGGGAATTCATGACGATGTTTATGTGAAGCGTAGTTTGGATCTTCTTTTGCTGCTGGTTTACTCAATATTGTTTGGAGAGAGATAAAACCTGCAGCTTCAGAATCAGAGCAAAAAGGGCATAAACACAAAGCGCGGACCCGCCGAAACATCAGAATCAGCGAGCTGTCGGCTTTCAGCTCGTGTCCATGCAGTCAGGTGAGAAAGTCACATCTCACTGATTCTGATGCGTCGGCAGCTCCGCGCTTTGTGTTTACGTCTTTGTGCAGAATCCGTGTTCCTGCTCTCATTGACTCTTTTTGCTGTTTGGTGGTTGTTGAAATTTTGGGAGGTTTAACCTGAGATTCTGGCGTTTTGGCCAAAATAAATTTATATTAAAAAATCGATTCATGATTTTAATGAATCGATATCACGTTATCCAAGAGAGAATCGATTTTAATCGATAAATCGATAATCAAAACCCACCCCTGATGCATATACACGGGTCACACTGCTTATTGAAACCCCCCCAAAGATCAGATCTTAATCAGACAGGTTTTTGTTTTTTGTTTTTAAAGTTTAGACTTTGCTTCTATTGGACTTTTTATCAGTAACACGTGCTTACTTTTTGCAGGAACAGTTGAAACTAACATAAATAAATAACTCAAGAGGTGATAGTCAGCAGGGGGTTTACAAGTTGTGTGCCGCGTTGTCGGCGGTATAAGCTCGACCACTTGCAAGGTGAGCTGGCAGACATCACTGAATTCATCAGAGATGATTAGGTTCATTTTGACAAAGTGAGCAGATATTTAACCTCCTAGGACCTGGCGTCCATATATGTGGACATCACATTTTGGGTTGTTTAGACCAAAATACTCAATTTGCTCTACAAGGGCCTGATATCCACTTACAAGGATGTTATACTGCCACTGTGCTATCGACATTTTAGACCAATATCCTTATATGTGGCTCTCATTTTTCTCAGAAACAAAAATTTGGTAAAAAAAAAAAAAATATAGTAATTCTTTGTCTGTGAAGGTTCTCAGTCATCCAGGTCATCGTAGTCAAAGGAGCTTGCAAAGAAAAGCGTCTGGACTTCTTTAAGTTACTTGAAGATGTTTCACCTCTCATCCGAGAAGCTTCTTCAGTTCTAAGGTCAAATGGTGGGGAGTCCCAGATATAAACCTAGTGGGAGTTTCCCCCCACAAAGGGACAAAAGGACCCCCTGATGATCCTCTAATCGCCTGAGCCAAGGTGTGAAACTGGGTGTGGGTCCCCCGCCTCTGTTCAAAGATGGTCGCTCACAGTGGACATAGATGGCTTCTTTCACTCCTCTTTCAAACCATCTGTCCTCTCTGTCCAAAATGTGAGGCGGGGGTTTACGACACCAACTCTCTGCCATCTATAATCCAGTTTTGAGATCCCTTCCCAGACGCCTTAACGCCCACTCACATCCTGGGCCATCTGACCTCAGGAATTCGCATGATAAGGTGGGGCCAGGTTTCACAATGAACACACCCGAAACTCTGGCTGTTTGGGACCCACACCCAGTTTCACACCTTGGCTCAGGCGATTAGAGGATCATCAGGGGGTCCTTTTGTCCCTTTGTGGGGGGATACTCCCACTAGGTTTATATCTGGGACTCTCCACCATTTGACCTTAGAACTGAAGAAGCTTCTTGGATGAGAGGTGAAACGTCTTCAAGTAACTTAAAGAAGTCCAGACGCTTTTCTTTGCAAGCTCCTTTGACTAGTAATTCTTTGTTCTTACATTCATCAGGCCCCAATCAGCCCAAATATCAAAGAGAAATTAAAAATGAATGCCACGGAGGAGTTCGGGTCTTAGGAGGTTAAAGATTATGCCACTACATTCTTGTCTAGAAGATATTAAAGTGTATTTGGTGACACACAAAAAAGGGTAAAGTTTAAGTATAGTTTGGATCCACAATGTCCAAACCGGGGTGTATAGGCCTACTTAGTTTTGAGAAATTGTCATGGGACCAGGGTCTGGGTGACCCAGGGCCTGTAAGAAGTTATGGACATGTGTTTTTTTGGTGCTGCTGTCTCCTGTTTCCATGTTTGTGTATCTGGGTGTGTGTGTGGGTGTGTCACACCTGCGTAGGAGAATTACTCACACCTGCAGCTGATCAAGCTACTTAGGAGTGTGGTGGAGCTTTCTCCGATGCTGGATCATTGCGTAACTTCACGTTAGTCTCTTGGCGAGTTAGTTAAGGTTAGTCTGCCGCATTGTGGCGTTGCTGACGGCTGCCTCTTTGTTATTCCCCAGGAGGAGTGTGGAGACGAGAGGGCAGCGAGCACGGGGTGCTCAGACACTGAGGTCCAGAGACAAAGAACACTAACACTGGCAAGAGGACATGTCAGAGTCGAGGACGCACTGGGGATTTATTGTTGTTTGGATTATTTTGCATCACTTTAAATAAATGCACTGACCTCATCAAAGAGTCCAGCATTTGGGTCCTCCTTCCCCTCATCATAGTCTGCCACGCTTGATCAGCATTAACCCCGCCCCCTGACTTTGATGGGTGAAGCTGACAAATAAAATGTATTTATGAACACCGATGCAGGGCCAGGAGTAGCAACGTGAATTAAATAAATACATCATTAAATAATTCATTAAATGTGTCAGTAAAATAATTAAAATAGAAAACAAACCAATAATTGATTAAATATGTAATTAACTAATTTGAATTGTATATAAACAAATAATGAAACATTTTAAGGCGTTTGGAAAGGGAGGGGGGATCAGTGTGTGCATATCAGTGTATGTGTGTGTGTGTGTGTGTGTGTGTGTGTGTGTGTGTCCAGAGTTCAGCTGAGACAGTGTCCTTCGCCCTGCCGGGCTAAGTAAACAGTCTACCAGCCAACCCAGGTGGCCTTGAGTGGGAAGGAACAGTCTAAACACAGTTGGTATCAGGGAGTTTTTGTTCGGCTCCAGCCTTGAGCCCACAGGGAAGAAAGAATAAAGAATTAAGTTATATTGAAACCAAGCACACCATTGTTTTTCTTGTGACATTACCAATAAGTTTGATGTGTCACATGGCCCTCTTCCTATTGAAAAAACAAAAGTTGTATCCAAGATGGCCGACTTCTAAATGGCCACCATGGTCACCACCCATCTTGAGGAGTTTGCCCCCTCACATATACTAATGTGCCACAAACAGGACTTTAACCCTTTAAAGCCGGTCGGAGCGGACACGCTCCACTTTGCGTAACTATTTTTAAATTCTGGTAGCACTGCAACCATGTAAGCTAGCGCAATAATTTTTTTGCATATGAAACCGGAGGAGTTGTACTTACATCTTATGCCATCAGCTTGTCCTAGGTCACAGTTTCCTTCCACATATAGCTTTGCAAAAACTGCATAAAAAGCACTTGCAGCAACAAAAACATAATATTCCAGAAACACGCTTTGCCGATCCGATCAGCTGTTTGTAACACTTCCTACGTCCATCAGCGTGAACTATCGCATGTCCGGCATGACCTGCCCGAAACCGGAAGTGACGTAATTTTGCGGAAATGTAGTTTTTTACCATCGTGGCCTTATGAGCCTATACTTGTGTTTTTAAAAGTTATGTTTGACTTTATGACTTTCTGTGTCGTTTCTGGGATGCTGAGGACTCATATTGCACTGCTGTAAATATTTTATTTTGATGCATATGCTGTTATTTTGCAAATTTGCACTATAATATATTTTTTCGTTTTTCCTGCAGTGTATAGAAATTGGTGTATTTCAAAAATAAAACTATGAAGACACTTAAAATAAATTTCCTTTGATGGGAAACTAGTTTGTGCAACTTTTTTGTATTTACAGTTTTGAGGGATAATCCTCTTAAATTTCTCTAACTAGAAATATATGTTAAAAAATCAAAAACGATTTTAAATTTTTTTGTAGTTTATTGCACTTTTTTGCAATTTATGTAATTACTATGCACTTAATGAAGACATATTATTAAAATCTGGGCTATAATGGTTGTATTGATGTATAGCAACTTGAAATGCTCCAAAAAATGGCTCCACAGCATGTAAAAATATACTATAAGCTCTGGCGGACTTGGTTCTATGGTAGGTCTTAAAGGGTTAATATCACCAACCACTCTCATTTTATTACCATGTATCCATATAAATGACCCACCCTGTATAATAGAATGAAACAATAATGCCATTTATAAATAAAGAAAAATTGAATGAATTACAAAAAACTCTTTTTTTCTATTAGATCTGAAAATGTTGTGTAATACTACAACCTGAAACGACAAATAGATTATCTCCTGTACAGGTCAACGCAAAGAAAAAAATGTAACAACAGCGGTGAAATGGAATAGTCCAAATCACCAAAGTAAACTGGACCTGGGCTTGTTGCAGGGATCTAAAGTTACTAAACATTCTGAGTGTATGCACTCAAACTTCACTCAGGATCATATAATAATAAATATGTGCGTGATGAAAGTTGGGCAGCACGCTAACGTGCTTACTCCACTCTGTATGCTCGTATGGGTCTGACCCTTTCACTCCTTTGATTTTTTTTCCTCGTACTTTTCTTTTGCCTTTTCATCAAGTCTGTCTTCGTACGGACCTGCTGAGTTCTTCGTCGTTTTGTACTCAACTGTTTTGGGGGTAAATAAAATGCAAGTAGGGATTAAAACGGCAGAATTAATGATTATCGGTGCTGGAAATACTAGTGTTTGATGCAGTGTCTTGATGTTGTTGCCACTCGTACCCAGCATGCAATGCGTGAAAGTCACGTGGTCTGTCAATCTCTTTGGCTTTGGAGTGTGATGTCACGGGCGTTGGCGTGGAAAGTATTTTGGCCTGATGCTCCATTTTCCGGGTCCAAAAAAAACAAAAGAACAAGGAGCGAAGGCAAACGCAATGGTTCGTACTTGCTGTGTGGTCGGCTGCAATGTTCGATCGCACAACCGGCAAGAGAATAAGCTTAAAAAGGGTTTGTCTTTTTATTCTTTCCCAACTTGGAAGCAACATCAGGGAGCTCGTGTATCGGATGTTACCAAACGAAGGTGTCTAGCCTGGATAGCAGCTGTGAGACGAGCTGATATCCAGTTCGCTTCCATCTCCCGATAACTGTTGGTGTGCTCCAGACATTTTCACTCTGGTAAGTTCTATATATGTGCATATCACTCTTTATAGCTTAATAATATTATCGTTGTGGCTGTTGGAGGTTATAGAAATTGTGAACAAACATAGAATTGAGTGACTGTGCAGACATACGTGCTATGTAACGATTCGCTAATTCTTTCGCACAACTGTAGCCTGCCTATGAAATGGATCCAACAAGTCCAGACTGGGTACCAACGTTACACATGGGGCACTCCGAAATCTGAACGTCACATTCAGACCGTCACAGACGGCGAACGCAACAGCAACAACAAAAAGCACTAGTTGGAGGTAAACAACAACCCCACCTCCAACCACAATCCCTCATTTTAAAAGTTGCTCTTAGTGTCCGGCAATCAACACATACATTTTGGAGGATTCATACGGCCTTAATGTGTAAACTGTTTAAAAATTCCCTTGTGTGTTTGCACTCTTTGCGTTGGACAGGCTTTCACAGTGGAGCAGAAGAGTATGAAGGTGAGGCCTCAGCAGAAGTTACCACAGAAGAGCAGCCAGAGATGGACACGACAGAAGAGCAACACCATAACAACCCTGTGACTTTGGCTGAGGGCCAGATTTGTGTTGGACATGTAGAGGCAGAGGTAGTGGGTGCAAATGTAGAAAATGGTGATCTGAGAGAGAAACAGACAGAAGATCGAAGACCGACAAATGATTGTGTGCGCTGTGTACAGAGCAGAGCAGAAATAAACCGGCTGCTGGAGGAGAACAGAAAGCTTAATTCACTGTTGGACAAGACAGAGCTGAATGAAAACCTTTTAAAGGGTGACACAGAAAAAGTGAAATATTACACTGGTCTTACTTGTTTTGCTATTTTTATGTCCGTGCTCGACAATGTAAACGCTTTCCTACCAGCATCAAAGAAACTGTCGCATTTCCAAATGCTTTTACTCACACTTATGCGTCTTAAACTCGATCTTCCTGTCCAGCATCTTAGCATCTCTATTCAATGTCTCCCACAAAACTTTGTCTTCTGTCTTTGCTGATACAATTGATGTTTTGTATGCCCGCTTAGGAGTATTGGTACACAGGCCAGAGAGGCACTGTTTGCAAACATCAGTGCCTCCACAATTTACGGAAACTTTTGGAAATTGGGTAGCCATCATTGTTGACTGTTTTGAAATTCGTACAGAACGACCATCTAATGTAAATGCTCGTGCTCAAACGCACTCGCACTACAAGGGTACACACACCATGAAATACCTGATCAGGATTACTCCACAAGGTGCAATTTCATTCATTTCTAAGGGGTGGGGGGGCCGTGCATCAGATAAACACATCACAGAGCAATGTGGCATACTTAACAAGCTGTTACCAGGGGATGTAGTTTTGGCTGACAGAGGCTTTGACATCAGAGATGCGGTGGGAATGAAGTGTGCGGAGGTTAAGATCCCAGCATTTACAAGGGGCTTCTGTCAACTAGATGCCAAGGACATAGAAAATACACGAGCCATTGCACACCTAAGAATCCATGTCGAGCGAGTAATTGGCAGTTTGCGCAACAAGTTCAAAATGCTACACACCACCACGCCAATCCGTTCTCTTCTTCCATGTGAGGGTGAAGACTTTACCTTTCTTGATAAAATTGTGCGTGTGTGTTGTGTTTTGGTTAACATGTGCCCCAGTGTGGTAGTGAAACCAGACACACACGAGACTTGTTCTTGTTAATTAATGATTGTGAAAACTTTGAGTATGTCTCTGAAGACATAGTACTAGGAAAACCTTTTTTTATGTGTAATTGTATGAACACACTGACATTACGTTATGTAACCATTTCTGTGTCTGTACACTATAATCGACAGTTTATCATCGCTTTGAACTCTTTGTTTCACTAAAATGACGTTATAATAAAAGCCAGATAACGACAAATAACTGCATTTGACTCTTTATTTTACACTTTGACAATTGTTACATGGTAAGTGCTGCAGGTTTGAAATCAATTTATACATATTTCAATGCACTTCTGACAAAAAACTAGACACCAGAAAGAAAAACGTTGTGACCACTTGGGGCTGCATTTTGCATGGAGAAATGTTTTCCTACTAGTTCAGGAAGGCACACCTTCTGAAAGAACTCCTGAGCTTTCTTTAAACGCGATTCCCAGAAGTGCACATCAGGGAAGATGGGTACAACTGCCATGTCTTTTTGTGTCCACACCACGAGGTCACAGTGCTTTGCGTTGGCCACAAAGACCTGTGTTTGCACTTGTGAGTAAAAGTGGTGTGTCTTCTTCAAGTTATGTCCATTTGCTGTCAATTCGGGGCAGAAGTCTTTGTCATGCGCATCCAATGCTGAAAGCTGTCAGATCTGTATTTAAATGGACATTTAATTTCCAGGCAGCCCTTCCCACAACATTCACACGTGGTTTGTCCATCAGGAGATGCTCCTACTTCAGGAAAAGCCGTGTTAACAAGAAAACCACACATACGGACCTGTAGGTTTTTGTGACACGCTGACATTTTCTGGGTGTAGGCGTGTTGAGCGTCCTGTTCATGCTCCAGTCCCCAAGTTGTTTGCACATTACAGACAGAGTTAACAGGGTAGCAAACACGATTAACCACAGTAATGGCAGGTTTTTCTACAGTGGTGGCAAACACAGCGTGCATCATTGAAGCTGTGATTCTCCCAGCACGTCACACATACCATTGAGGGCTCTTGTGTTGTAGTCTTGTGCGTACCTCAATAGCTTCTGCCTGTTCTTCAGTAACTTTTGCTGCATTTACCTACTTTACACAGTGCAGTTGTAGCTCGGTAAGGCCAAGGGACTGTGCACCTGTGTTGTGCAAACACACCAGAGACAGTGGTAATGTGGATGACTGTACAGTGTGTGATGTGTAGTATTTCTCCAATCCAGACAAACACACTGCTTTATTGTGTTTTTGAAGTGTGTCTAACACTGGTGACAACTCCTCAAACGTAGCAGAAGGAATCTTTCTTTTTGAAGGACGGCTTCTTCTGCCTTTCACCACAGACGGTCCGTTTATATTTTCATCAAGAGTCTTTTTTTGTGCTGCTGAAGATGTAAAGTCAATGTTATGGCCAACCTCTGGCTGTATCTTGGTTGTGTTCCCCGGCAAAACCCAGTAGGCTGGTTCATCTGTGACAGTCTTTGTGCCACGGATCCTCACTGTTGCCTCCACTTTAAACAGAAGCGCAGCGACATGGGTGCAGGTCTCCGCAACTCCGGCCATACAGATGCACTGTGTGGCTTCGACCTTCCCCGTGGTGCTTACAATTACCCATGGCCGTAATGCAGGTTCATTCAGTCTTTGGGAGTGCAGTACCTGTAACATACAAGGACAAGGTTGATGTAAAGACAATAAATTAAATGAGACAGGGAGGACACAAATTGGCGTTAAGTAATAATTTGCCCGATTATCAATGTGTTAGTTTGCATCTACTTTACAATCATGGGCACATGATATGATAACGATATTTTAGCAGTTCAGTGATAAATGTATAACATTAATTATGGTGGGGGGTGGACAATGGCTATTACACTCGACGCACTCCAGCTGACTTACCTTGGTATGAATGACGACGTACTCACAGTTTGGCGGCTTGAAAATAGCCAAATCTTGCACCCAGCCATTTGGATGTGCGCCCCCAGTGACTTGTAATTACGAAACTGGTTCGCAGTGTAAGCGCTTACTCCACAAACAAGATACGTGAAGATATCAGGGTAGGACAGTGGCGGTAAGTCGTCTGGGTCTTTACTCCACTGCCGTATTTCATATGGGTCCAGATTTGCGATGCACTCTAATTTTTTCAAGTGCTGCTGCTTCGCCTCTGGACGCAATCAGTCTCTATACTGTCTTGTTACCGCGCTTGTTTTGATTTGTGGACCTGGAAAATGGCGCAATACATTGCATTATTAGTGTAGGACTGAACTCTCCCACACACACGACATCACTATAAGACTGGACTCTCACACACATCACATCACCACACGCACTCTGGTTTTTCTTCATGTACACTTCCTTATAATCTCTTTCTGCTATTTGCACATTTTCACTGTAAATTTCTAAGTTAAATCTGTACATTTTGTAATAACCTGTAAATTGTAAATACTGTAAAACCACTGTCATTTAATGGTCGGGCATTGCACAGCTACAAGCATTTCACCTCATGTCATACTGGGTATGGTTGTGTGTGTGACAAATAAAATTTGAATTTGAAAGTCTTTCCAGGTGAGTTTGATCCAGGAGGGTCTGAAGCCAGAGTCAGACAGAGACTGTGCAGAGACTGTAGAAGGACAGAGCAGCAGCAGAGCAGTCCAGATACACTGATGATCCTCTGTCAGATCCAGAGGGACACACAGGGATGATGCTGGACTCTACATTGTGTCTGACAGTGGAGCTGTTCTCAGAGCAGTTCACTCTGCAGCACTGACAGTCATCTGCACTTCTTCTCATTCCTCTGTCAGTCACTGCTGGATGAAGCTCTCCTCTCCACCTCCCAGTAACATGGCCCAGTCAGAGCGTCTCTACACACAAGCTGCTGCTGCTTCAACCTCTCTGGATCATCAGGACACAGCTCCTCCTCTCTCAGCACACACACCGTCCTGTTTACCATCATCAGCTCCACCTGCAGAGAGAAGAAGGAAGAGCAGAGGAGATAAACGAGTGTTTCCAGAGACTCTTCATCAGCTGTCAGTCAGTGATGCAGCACATCCAGTATAAAGAGCAGCAGGGACTTCAGTGCTGGGACTGTACTAGGACTCATTGTTGCTTCACTTTTTCTAATCTTTGGATTTTTATTGAAGTTGATGAAGATGTTTTTCCCTCCTAGTTTGAGTTTGGACTTTCATTCATTAGAAGAACCTTGGTGTGTCCACTCTGAGCTCTGTAGGAACCCCAACAACAAGCCCAACAATCCAGATGGACGGTTCCAGCTGTTAACTGGAGGAATTCCATCCAAACATCTGCTCTCACTAAATTCTTCCTCACCTACAGACTGTGTTCTTCACTGCTTTAAACTTGGAAATGAACGCAGTCATTGGTCTGCGTGCTGCTTTGTTCAGAGCGCTGATTGGCTGTTGACAGCGTTTGATCAGAGCGCATTAGCCGTTACTATGGTGACCATAAAGGTCAGAAACAGGAAGTGTTTGTGTCCAATCCTGAAGCCTGTCACCTTTCTCCTCTCACAGCTTCACTGAGAAGCTGCAGCTTTACAGGAAACACTGGATCTTTGTTTCATACTGACTGTGTTTAGTACAATACTGCTGACAGCACCACCCACTCACTCCATCACTCTACTGACCTCAGAGTCTCCAGTCTGTAGTCTGGACTCTGCTGAAGATCAGACAGCTGCTTCACATCTGGATCCTTCAGGTTGTTTCCTCTCAGCTCCAGCTCTCTCAGATGGGAGGGGTTGGACTTCAGTGCTGCTGCCAGATAATCACAGCTGATCTCTGACAAACCACAGCTCCACAATCTGTATAAAGAATGAAAGATGTAAGTTTATTAGACAAAGTGTGAGCTTGAAATCATTCAGTGTTTCATCATCTGTTCAGAGCTGAAGAAGGTTCAGAATGTAGAAGTTTAGAAAATGGAAACTCCAAACAGCTGAAGCCAACAGGAAGCAGCTTCAAACAGCAAACTGTGCAGAGTTTCAGACTATATGTCCTGATGCAGCCAGTTGGATTTTGGAGATTTGAATCTCTGTTCTGTGACTAAGTCCTTGAATCATTTCTTCCAGTTGGTCCAACAAGACAGACTAAGTGTTGGACATGTGTTGTGGCTCCATTAGGGGAGCTTCTAAATGTGATGTGATGGCCCCTCTGGGTCTGTCAGGTCACAGGACTGAAGAGAGCTCAAACTGGGCACACAGTTGTTCCAGTCTGGACCAAAGACTCTATACTGGGACTGAGGGACTGCTCTGACTGCACCCACTGGGACTTTTTAAAGGCTCATGTTCTCACTTAGATCATCGATTTCTACTTACATTTCTTTCTGGGAAAAATGGGGATTACTTTGGAAACAGGAAGTATTTTCCCCAATAAGCAGCCCTGGATTAGTAAATCACTCCAACATGTTCTCAGGCAGAAGAAGCTGTCTTGTTATGAGGGAGAGAAGAAAAAGATTGAGGCACAGAAACTTGTTGAAAGAGAGATAAAGCAGCTAAAATCAGGTGTAAAAGTAAAGCAGAGGATGAGCTGAATAAAGGACACTCAAGGCTGGCTTGGAAAGGAATGAAGTCCATGGTGGGGATGCAGAACAAGGAGCAAAGATGAATGTGATGCTGAATGTGAAATGTGCTGATTTAAAGCCTTTGAAGTGCTTCAGATGATCTCTGCCCACTTCTGTCCACTCATTCATTCATGTAAGCTTTCTAATGCAGCTTTGATCTTCACAGCCTGCTTTATGAAACTCATTCTAACCCTGAATGTCAGAGTGTTCCTCCTTCTCTTTCCCATCATTCATGCTGGCAGTGGAGGAGATTTGGATGTTGGACTGTGTTTTGGATGATGTGTGTATGTTTGTGTTGGACTGCTGTCTGTAAAGCAAACGCACATTTTGCTTTGGATTTCAGTGTCAGACAGACTTTAAGGTGGAATGAAGAGTTGGAGAGTTTCACAGTGAATTATCCAGTGGAGGATTTTTCTTCTTCTTTGAAGGTTTGAAATGTGAACATTGTTCTGCTGCAGTCAATGGACTAAACCAGAGAAGAAGAAAACAGACTTTACCATGAAGATCCTCAGTGTGGATCAGTATAATATCAGCCTGATGTCTGCAGTTTAGTGTCAGCACAACTTTCACATCATATTCATCTCAGCACAACTAAAACATGCTGACTGACCTCAGAGTTTCAAGTCCACATCCTGGACTCTTCAGGAAACCACACAGATGCTTCACTCCTGAATCCTGCAGCTTGTAGTTGGAGCTCAGGTCCAGCTGTCTCAGATGGGAGGGGTTGGACTTCAGTGCTGCTGCCAGATAATCACAGCTGATCTCTGACAAACCACAGAACCTCAATCTGTATAAAGAATGAAAGATGTAAGTTTATTAGACAAAGTGTGAGCTTGAAATCATTCAGTGTTTCATCATCTGTTCAGAGCTGAAGAAGGTTCAGAATGTAGAAGTTTAGAAAATGGAAACTCCAAACAGCTGAAGCCAACAGGAAGCAGCTTCAAACAAACACAACAAGAGAAAAAACTCTGAATGTTTCACATTAAAGTCGTACATTTATCATAAAAACAGGAAAAAGACTTGAAAAAGTCATGTTTTTCCTTCCAGGAACCACAAGGCTTCACTTTTAAAGGTGAAGTGTGAAAGAAATGGACATATTTGAAGTCCAACACCTTTTTCCAGTCACATTATTAAAGCAGACAAACTACAAGCTCATTTTCATTCCAACAAGTCATCTTCTGACCTGGACTAACAACACTGGTCTCTATGTGCAGCTGGCTGTGAGACCAGTGCTCAGGGAGCGTCTACAAAGTGCAACACTGAAAGAACATCACACACTAATTTGCTTCCAGCACTTTCACACAAACATCTACTGTCATTATTGTCACCAAACTCTGTGGATCCTTTATTGCAAATTCAAATGGGATCAAATGGTCAGACAAAAGAGGGTTATGAGGAAATATGATGAAATGTTGTGTATTAGCAGCAAGTTATTGAATCATTTTCCTCAGAAACCAAACAAAATGATTGACAAACATGTTTTTACAAACTCAGTGTTGGACTTGGATCAGCAGGATAAGCTGATGTTTAAAGGCATTTGAGTCTCGCTGTATGAGAGTCCAGTTATTACTCAATATTTATGGATGATGTTCTTTCAGTGTTGCACTTTGTAGACGCTCCCTGAGCCTCACAGCCAGCTGCACATGGACCAGCTGACATTACCCAGCATTAGAGGCGGCTGTAAAAAAATGGATTTTCCTATTTAAATGGTTTTAATTTGAATAAAGCGACGTTGATTCATTCAATCCTGAATCGATGTTTAATATAAATGTATTTTGCCAGAATCTCAGGTTAAAGCTCCCAAAAGTATTTCAACAACAACCAAACAGATAAAACAGTAAATGAGAGCAGCTAAACACACAAAGATGGAAACACAGAGCGTGGATCGTTCACTCGACGGCACGTACACGGACACGCCGTCGGGGCTGAAAGTGGACAGCTCACAGATCCTGAAGCTGCAGGTTTCATCTGTCTCCAACCAAAACTGACTGAACCAGCAGCAAAAGAAGATCCAAACTACGCTTTACGTTTGATGAACATCGTCATGAATTCTCTCTGACTTTGACGTTTACTTCCTGCACAGCTCTCTCTCTCTCAGTGTACTTCAAGAACAGTTTACCTTCAAAAATCTGTTTTCTGCATTATTCACTGCTTATTACGCACCAGTCTGCTGTTGTGTTCACTGCTGTCGGCCTCCGAAAACAAAGCCTCATTTCTGCTGTTCAATACTGAAGAAATTGAAACCTTTTAAAATGATGACAGATTACAAACTCTCAGCTGTGTCTGTAATCAAACCTCTGTAACTTTGCTTCACTTCAGCAGCATCAGGTCATGTTCACATGTTGATTCATGGTTTGCTTCAGTTTTTGATCGACTGCAGAATATTTTGAAGGTTATCTGCTATAAAAAGCCAGAACAGGAAAATCTGCTTCATGTGTTTCTGTTTGATCCTCAGTGACTTTGACACAAAGGCCTCTGCTGTGATGATCACACCTCTGATCAAGTCTCACAGTGTCAGCTTTGTTTTTATACATATGGATATGTGCTGATAAATGATCAGAATTATAATATTTCCCACTGTCTGCTGTGTGCCGTGACCTTTGACCTGCTAAAGACAGTCAGCTGTGGATTATTCATTGTTGTGTCTGATACTTAGAACTGTGAGGAAGAACACTACACAGTTAATCAGGGTCCCCTCTCTCTGAATCAGGAAAGGTGGGCAGGCCGCGTGTGGGCCGCGGGCCATACGTTGAGTATCACTGTTTGAAATGTGAACATTGTTCTGCTGCAGTCAATGGACTAAACCAGAGAAGAAGAAAACAGACTTTACCATGAAGACCCTCAGTGTGGATCAGTATAATATCAGCCTGATATCTGCAGTTTAGTGTCAGCACAACTTTCACATCATATTCATCTCAGCACAACTAAAACATGCTGACTGACCTCAGAGTTTCAAGTCCACATCCTGGACTCTCCAGGAAACCACACAGATGCTTCACTCCTGGATCCTTCAGGTTGTTTCCCCACAGGTCCAGCTCTCTCAGATGGGAGGGGTTGGACTTCAGTGCTGCTGCCAGATAATCACAGCTGATCTTTGACAAACCACAGTCGATCAATCTGTATAAAGAATGAAAGATGTAAGTTTATTAGACAAAGTGTGAGCTTGAAATCATTCAGTGTTTCATCATCTGTTCAGAGCTGAAGAAGGTTCAGAATGTAGAAATTTAGAAAATGGAAACTCCAAACAGCTGAAGCCAACAGGAAGCAGCTTCAATCAAACACAACAAGAGAAAAAACTCTGAATGTTTCACATTAAAGTCGTACATTTATCATAAAAACAGGACAAAGACTTGAAAAAGTCGTGTTTTTCCTTCCAGGAACCACAAGGCTTCACTTTTAAAGGTGAAGTGTGAAAGAAATGGACATATTTGAAGTCTGCACAACTTTCACATCATATTCATCTCAGAACAACTAAAACATGCTGACTGACCTCAGAGTTTCAAGTCCAGATCCTGGACTCTCCAGGAAACCACACAGATGCTTCACTCCTGAATCTTGCAGCTTGTTGTAGCTCAGGTCCAGCTCTCTCAGATGGGAGGGGTTGGACTTCAGTGCTGCTGCCAGATAATCACAGCTGATCTCTGACAAACCACAGTCCTTCAATCTGTATAAAGAATGAAAGATGTAAGTTTATTAGACAAAGTGTGAGCTTGAAATCATTCAGTGTTTCATCATCTGTTCAGAGCTGAAGAAGGTTCAGAATGTAGAAGTTTAGAAAATGGAAACTCCAAACAGCTGAAGCCAACAGGAAGCAGCTTCAAACAAACACAACAAGAGAAAAAACTCTGAAAGTTTCACATTAAAGTTGTACATTTATCATAAAAACAGGAAAAAGACTTGAAAAAGTCGTGTTTTTCCTTCCAGGAACCACAAGGCTTCACTTTTAAAGGTGAAGTGTGAAAGAAATGGACATATTTGAAGTCCAACACCTTTTTCCAGTCACATTATTAAAGCAGACAAACTACAAGCTCATTTTCAATCCAACAAGTCATCTTCTGACCTGGACTAACAACACTGGTCTCTATGGCTGTGTCCCAATTCAGGGTCTGCACGCTTGAAGTACGCATTTTAAGTGCGATTACGTCACCGCCACGCAACCACGGCTGTCCCAATTCGAAGTGTACTTCAAATGCACCCTCCAAATGCGCCGTCGATTTCCCCAAATATCAAGCGTGGTCCGGTGCATGCTTCGTGGTCCCATATATCCCACAATTCATAGCGCGGCGGTGGGTGTGGATAATTTTGCCGCAAAATACGGCAGAAGGGAGCGGCGGCCGAAGAGTGAACTGTCAAAAGTAAGTACTGAATATGACGTCACTTATTTATGTGCGAATGTTTAATAACGAAGAGCATTAAAACATTACTGTTGGCCACATGTCGGCAAAGCTGTGTGACATTAGTGATGTTTGTACTGTCAGCGTTAACTTGATTTTAAAGCCTCTACTGCTATATATATATATATATATATATATATTACATCATAATAATCTGACAATACTATAATATTGGCCATATTATATTTACCACAGTGAGATGATTTTAGTCTCATGAACAACATTAGCTAATTGTTATTTACTAACTAATCTTTCAATGACTGTTCAGTACAGAAATGAAGCCCAACAATCATGTTTTATAGTCCTGTGGTCTCAGCCTCAGATACTCAACTAATCAAAGTGATGTCATGACAAAAATGAATGACTAACAAAACATTTTTCTCCTTCATTTCTGTCACACAAAGCTGTATGTAACGTTTCTCGCAGTTAGTATCATGGTTGCTGGGCAACCTGAACAGCGCGACGAAGGCTAGACCGTCCCATTTCACAAGCCTCTCACTTCCGCACTTCTCGTACTTAAAATACGCACCGTACGTAGTACACGTAGTGCGCGTACTTCAAGCGTGCAGACCCTGAATTGGGACACAGCCTATGTGCAGCTGGCTGTGAGACCAGTGCTCAGGGACCGTCTACAAAGTGCAACACTGAAAGAACATCACACACTAATTTGCTTCCATCATCCAACCTGAAGAGGAAACAGAGACGGCTCCCCTTCAAAGTAAAAGCTGCTCCTTTTGGACACAGTATCAAAGAAAGTCTACAGTATAACATAGAAAAGACAGAACAAAGTTTTGGTTGTTTTTAAATTGTGCAGAAATGAAACTACACTAAGCTCAATTATGTGACAGACATTTCATCCCATGTCAGTTTGGCCTCATCCTGGGCCGGATTATCCAGCACACACTCTGACCACAGGCCCAGGGGCCACGCACAGCCGGGCTCCATCCAAGAGACAGGAAACAACCAACACAATAATAAAAAGCACCATGTGATCTTCTTACATCTTCAAGACAAACATAGTAAAAACATGAGCATATTTGTTTGTTTTTTTTATGACTCAAACTTAATTAGATTTTAATATACACAAAAAACAAAAAAAACACAAAAAAAAAACAAACAAAAAAAAAACACCCCAGACCCCCCCCCCCCCCCCCCCCCCAAAAAAAAAAAAAAAAAAAACACCCAAAAAATAGCAGAATGGACATTCCCAGTAACAACAACAGAACAAATTGAGAATCAATGCATATTTCCATCCCAAAAAAAAAAAAAAAAAAGTGATGCCAACATTTCACATAGACCAGATTACAGCTATCCTATTTAGTCCGATCTTAACTACTTTAGCCGGATACGTCACTGACCTGTATGTAAAAAGTAATTAGCCCACTTATCATTATAATCGTCCAGTCTATTTAGCAGTCTATATGATAATCTTTCGTAAGCTGCCACTTGTCCCAAAGAGATATACCACTGAGAGAAGGTAGGAGTCGATGAGGCCTTCCACTCTTTCACCAGCAGCTTCCTCCCCAGCATAATCGCCGTTTGTACCCAATGAGCAAGAGAAGTGGATAAGTGACTCAAAGCTGAAGGGTCTCCTAATACATAAAGACTGTTCATAAATGGGACCCCTTGACCTACAACCTTCTCTACTACAGTGTGAATATGAATCCAATAATCTTGGACTTTGGAGCACCCCCAAAGCAAATGTAAAAGTGTGCCACTTCCTTGCTGGCATTTCCAGCATGCATCATCAGTCGCTAGACCCACCCTATGCAACCGTGAGGGTGTCCAGTATACTCTATTTAAAATCTTAAATTGAACCAATCTTGAACGTAATTTGCGTGACATTTTTTTCAGATTCCTGAGGATGCCATTCCATTCTTCCACTGTAAAGTTGAGATTTAAGTCCATTTCCCCCTTTCTTTTGAGGGACAGTGTGTTAGGATCAGAAGCTAATAAAAGCATTTTGTAATAAGCTGATGCCTCTTGTCCACGCCCAAAGGTTTTTTTTATTTCCTCCAGAAAGTCGCAGCTTAAAGGGAACTTTGCGAATGAACCACATGTATTGGCCATTAAATGTCTTAGTTGTAGATATTTCCAAAATTCCTGTCTAGGTAAATCAAATTCTTCTGCAAGTTTTCCATATGATTTAAATATACTATTTTCGTAAAGATCCCCCAACACTGTTATACCTCTCTGAAACCAGAACTTCCAAAAGAAGGGTAGTTTAGCAATAGAAAGTTTGGGGTTATACCAAATACCAGCAGATTGGTTAAGATATGGATCAAATTTGAATAATTTGGACATTCTTTTCCATACTTCTTTCAAATGAGAACGTACTGGATGTGATTGGATACGGGGGGACAAATTAGTTGATAAGCTATATAATGGTGTAAATGGCGAGCAAGCAGTACTTTCAATGGAAAACCAAGGAGGCGCTTTCTCAGGGGGTAAGAACCAATGTGCCAAATGCCGAAGAGAAAAAGCATAATGATATAAAAGTAGATTAGGCATCCCTAACCCACCTCTGTCCACTGGTTTCTGCAGTTTTCTCAGATTCAATCTAGGCTTTTTATTATTCCATATAAATGACTTACAGAGCTGGTCAAACTGTTTGGTGTATTTCAAAGGAACATGGATTGGTAGAGCCTGCAACAAATAATTGAACTTAGGTGTACATACCATTTTGATTACGTTTACCTTTCCCCACATTGAGAGATACATCTGAGACCAACGATCAATATTAATTTTCATATCGCTGAGTAAAGGTTCAAAATTTATCTTTATCAGGTCTGACAAATGAGGCGGGAAGGTGATGCCTAAATACTTAATGCCCTTCTGAGGCCAGGAAAACATACCGGTTTGAAAAAGAGACCTAGGACAATAACTAGTTAACGGAAGGGCCTCTGATTTGGTCCAATTCACCTTATAGCCAGAAATAGCTGAAAACGTATTTATTATTTCCTGCAAGGAGTTTAAAGACTTTTCTGGGTCTGATATAAAAAGCAAAATGTCATCGGCGTACAACATCAATTTATGACAGTCTCTCCCTATACTGACACCTGGAAAATTGGGCTCCCTACGAATAGCCACTGCCAACGGCTCAAGGGCCAGAGCAAAAAGAAGTGGAGAGAGGGGATCCCCCTGCCTGGTTCCTCTACCTAGTTCAAAAGAAGGCCCTATTATTCCATTTGTGAGTACTGATGCCTTGGGGTGTACATATATAAGCTGAATCCAATTAATAAAGCTTTTGGTAAAACCGAAACACTCTAAAGTAGCAAATAAATATCTCCACTCGACTCTGTCGAATGCCTTTTCGGCATCCAGCGAAATCGCAGCTATGGGAGAATGGCTGTCCTGAACCGCCCACATAATATCAATTAACCTCCTAATATTATCAGCTGAAGAGCGTGAGCTTATGAAACCAACTTGATCTACATGTACAAGAGAGGTTATTACCCGGTTTAATCGATTAGCCAGAATTTTAGATAAAATCTTACTATCATAGGAGGTTAGACTTATCGGTCTGTAGCTTTTACAGTCAGTGGGGTCCTTATCCTTCTTTAGGATAAGTGGAATGATGGCTTCAGATAGTGAAGGTGGGAGCCTACCCTCTTGAAAAGATTCGTTATAAGTGTTTAAAAGCAGTGGCGCTAGATCTTCTGGAAAGGATTTATAAAACTCAGCCGTATATCCGTCCAGGCCTGGTGCTTTATCAGAGGGCAGGTGTTTAATAACTCCCACTATTTCTTCAACGGTAATGGGAGCGTCCAAATATTTCAGTTGATCCACTGTCACCCTAGGAAGATTTAAAGATAACAAAAATTTCTTTATATCACTCTCTGAGATGCTTGATTCCGAGCTATAAAGATCTTTATAAAAATTACTAAATATTGTATTAATTTCTTTAGGTTTAAAGAAAAGACGTCCATTATTATCTTTAACAGCTGAGATCACAGCCATAGTCTCTCTCTGTTTAATATATCTCGCTAAGAGCCTTCCGGCCTTATCCCCTTCCTCGAAGTGTTTTTGTCTAGCACGAAATAGAGAAAATTCAGCTTTTTGTGACAGTATTGCATTAAATTCATATTTTAACTTGGTCAATTCATTCAAATTCAATGAAGAACAATCATTTTTAAATTTTAAATCAGCAAGTTTAATTTGACGTTCTAAATTTTGAAGTTTAGTAATATTTTCCCTCTTTTTAAATGAGGCATACTGTATTATATAGCCTCTCAGGAAAGCTTTTAGTGCTTCCCATGCTACTCCTGCTGAAGGGGCAGTAGGGACATTCGTCTCTATATACAGATTGATTTGTAATCGAAGAGACTCTCTGAATGCTGCATCTAATAAAAGGGTCGAATTAAGTCTCCATCTAGGCGTCCTAGCTGTATCATTAGATAGTAGCATGAGAAGATAAACAGGGCTATGATCTGAGAGGATTATGGTACCAATATTACTCGATACAACAGCAGGCATTAGTGATTGGGATACCAAAAAAAAATCTATCCTTGAGAAGGAGTGGTGAGGGGGGGAGAAAAAAGTATAGTCCCTTCCAGAGGGGTTTTGTAACCTCCACACATCTATGAGGCCACACGCTTCAGTCAGCCCTTTTAGGGCCCTATGAGCCCTAGAAGCATAGACTGATCTGGAACTCCGATCCAGTACCGGGTCCATAACCTCATTAAAATCCCCCCCCATAATAATAGGGTAATCCCCCATGTCAGATATTTTTTTCTCTAATTGTCCAAAAAAGGATGGATCATCTACGTTAGGAGCATATACATTAGCTAAGATGACCGCCTTCCCTTGAACTTCACACAACATTAACATCATTCTCCCAGCGTCATCCTTACTCTTTTGGATACATTTAAACTGTAAATGTTTACCAATCAAAGTGGCCACTCCTCTGCTTTTACTAGTACCACTGGCTGCCCCTACATATCCCACCCAACCCACGCATAGCGTCTGAGAATCTTGAGGCAACAGGTGGGTCTCTTGAACAAATGCAATATCACACTTCTTAGATTTTATAAAGGACAATATTTTGTTTTTCTTAATGGGATTATTGAGGCCCTTGACGTTCCAGCAAACATGAGCATATTTGTTTCCTGATAAAATGATGTGACAGGTAGAACAGAGTAAAGTGGTGGTGTTACAGCCTTTCTCCCCTCTGCTGCCGAGGCTGTTAGTCTCTCCCAAACTCAGCTACAGGACTTCCAAATGAATGAAAGCAGCAGAAGTGGCTTTACAAATGAAAGAGGAAGAGGAGAAGAAGAGGAGAGGGAGGCCACCCTGACCATCACTCCAGCTGAAAACATCACACTTCCATTAAAGTTGGTGAGAAAATGTTGAGCAGGATGAGCTGCTGGCTAATCTGGAGGCTGTAGCAGCAGCTCACAGTCACTGTGGATTTCCACTCATGAAAAAGCTCTGGCTGCTTCATTTCTCATCTCATATCAGAGACTTTAAAGCTTCACTGAAGCTGTACTGTGATGCTTCCATATTCCAGTGAGGCCTCCATAATGATTTCAGCTGTTCTGTACACACACTGTGTGCCCTGTATGGCTCAAAGTCTCTGCAGCCTGTTTTTATCTGCTATCTTCAGATCTTCATCATCCTCATTCACATCCCTCACACACTCTACAGCCTCATCAGCACTGACTTCATCTTCATTGACTGATGGAGCACAACATGAACCTGTGGAGGCTGAAACACTGTCCTGTCAAACATCTCCCCGTCACCACTCCACTTCTGTCAGTCTTTAAATGAACCCTGCTCAAGTCTGTCACTTCTGTTTGGAGCCAAAAGGAAAAACTGTTGTTCAGTCGTTTGGAAAGACAACATTTCTGAAAGCACTCAAACTTCTTCACATTTGTCTTCAGACACATCCTGAACATTTAGGAACTAAAGAAAGTTTCAAACATCAATCAAAGACCTGAAATATAGAAAAAAAACAACAGCCGCAGTCAGTGAACTCACCCCAGAGTCTCCAGCTGACAGTTTGGACTCTCCAGTCCAGCACACAGAAGCTTCACTGTTTGTCTGACTATCAGTGAAAGAAGCAGTGAGGAGGATGGAGAGAGAGAGAGGACAGAGGGTGAAGTTAGAAACACTAAAAGGATTTTTCATGGATTTCATGGATGATTTGAGTGATTTCCAGCAGGACACTTAAACATGTCAGTGGACGTCCTAAAGAACATATTCACTGATATGAAACGTGTCACTGAACAGGATTAATATCAGTGGAAACATGGTGGAAACAGCTGTGACTGCATGGATGTGACACACTTCAAATCTGTTCTCCACTCTTGGATTTGGGATCCATGGAGCTGCTGCTGAGTCTGTACAATAAAGGAATGGTGTGGAAGGTTGCAGCGTACGGACACAAACACTTTGTGGTTACAATCTGATTTTATTTTCAAAATTAAACTACTAACCTACACTGATCAATGATGTTAATGATCACATCTGGACTCACCGAGCCTTTCTGCAGTTCCTCACAGCTGGAATCAGTCTCTGTTGTCCCCGCTCTGATGTTTTGTACTTCAGCAGGTCCAACTCATCCAGAACCTCCTCTGACATCTGCAGCATGAAGGCCAGAGCTGAGCACTGGATCTCAGAGAGTTTCTTCTTTGATCTGTTCTCTGACTTCAGGAACTCTTGGATCTCCTGAAATAATGAGAGGTGGTTCATCTCCATCAGACAGTGGAAGATGTTGATGCTTCTGTCAGGAGAGATTTCATCACTGTTCATCTCCTTCAGGTTGTTGATGACTCTCTGGATGGTTCCTGGACTGATCTCTGTCTGACCCAGCAGACCTACTAAGAGTCTCTGGTTGGACTCCAGACAGAGGCCATGAAGGAAGCGAACAAACAGGTCCAGGTGGCCATTTCCACTCTGGAGGGATTTCTCCATGGCTTTAGTCAAAAAGACATCCATTGATGTGAAGCTATAAGACTTGAACATGTTCTTAAAAAAAGATCTGTTCTTGTGTTCTTCTCGGAAATTCCCATCTACCATCAAATCTCCTAGAAAACCTTCTACCACCTCTCTCTTCCTGTTGGTGTGACAGTGGAACATGTAGACTGCAGCCAGAAACTCCTGAATGCTCAGATGAACAAAGCAGTAGACTGGTTTCTGGAAGATCACACACTCTCTTTTGAAGATCTCTGTACAAACTCCTGAGTACACCGAGGCCTCTGTCACATCCAGACCACACTGCTCCAGGTCATCTTTGTAGAACATGATGTTTCCTTTCTCCAGATGTTCAAACGCCAGCCTCCCCAGCTTCAGAAGAACTTCCCTGTCAGCCTCCGTCAGCTCCTGTGGACTCGTCTCATGTCCCTCATGGTACTTGTTCTTCTTCCTCTTTGTCTGAACCAGCAGGAAGTGTGAGTACATGTCAGTCAGGGTCTTGGGCAGCTCTCCTCTCTGCTCTGTAGTCAACATGTGCTCCAGAACTGTAGCAGTGATCCAGCAGAAGGCTGGGATACTACACATGATATGGAGACTCCTGCATGTCTTCATGTGGGAGATGATTCTGCTGGACAGCTCGTCGTCACTGAATCTCCTCCTGAAGTACTCCTCCTTCTGGGCGTCAGTGAAGCCTCGTACTTCTGTTAGCCTGTCAACACATGTAGGAGGGATCTGATTGGCTGCTGCAGGTCGGGAAGTTATCCAGACGAGAGCCGAGGGAAGCAGATTCCCCTGGATGAGGTTTGTCAGCAGCTGGCTGACTGATGACTTCTGTGTGACATCAGACAGCAGCTTCCTGTTGGTGAAATCCAATGAAAGTCTGCTTTCATCCAGGCCGTCAAAGATGAACAAAAGCTGAGAGACAGCCAGCTTCTCTGCTGTGACCTTCTGTAATGTTGGATGGAAAACAAGGAGCAGCTCCAGAAGACTGTACTGCTCATCTCTGATCAGGTTCAGCTCCCTGAATGAAAGCAGAACCACCACACTGACATGTTGGTTCTCCAAGCCCTCTGCCCAGTCCAGAGTGAACTTCTGCACTGAGAAGGTTTTTCCAACACCAGCCACGCCGTTGGTCAGAACCACTCTGATGGGTCTCTGTTGGTCAGGTAAGGCTTTAAAGATGTCCTGGCACCTGATTGGAGCGTCATGGAGAGCGTCCTTCTTGGAAGCTGTCTCCAGCTGCCTCACCTCATGTTGGGTATGAACCTCTTCACTCTGTCCTTCTGTGATGTAGAGCTCAGTGTAGATCCTGTTGAGGAGGGTTCTACTTCCTGTTTCATCACTTCCTTCAGTCACACGTTCACATCTCCTCCTCAGACTGATCTTATGTTCATCTAAAACCTCCTGCAGACCAACATCTGCTGAAAGAAAGAAAAACAATGAGACTAAAGAGAAAGAAAACTCTTCAATGTCTGAACAACACAAGAAGTCCAGTTTTCAGAAATGAGTCCATCAGCAGACAGATGTTCAGTCTTACTTTGTACACAGCTGCTCTGACTGGCTGTCTGCAGTCCAGCTCTGCTTCTGGATCTTTCTCCACACTGTGCAGAAGCTCTGATGGTGACACAGAAAAGTCAAAGTGGAGATACTTCTGTACACCTTTGATTAGACTCATTATAAAAAGGAAAAAAGTTTTAACACAGTCATGTTTCCAGTTCACTGACTTACATTTATTCCATGGACACTCACTCTAACCTGAACCACAGCTACAACCCAACATTGTTGAGGCCTCATCTCCTCCTTTCCTGACTGTAGAGGTTAAATATGCAACAACCAACAAATAAAAGAATTTGGTTCATTTCAAAGAAATTCACACGGTGACCAAGTAAAGTAACCGTAGTAAAGGAGACAACATCCCGTTGATGGTGGGATTATTTGAAAGATTTGCTTTAGTCACGTCACCAAATGCAGTTGAACCACCCGTGGATCCATGTTTGACCATCCTACCACTCTGAGCTCTGCTTTTTAATCATTTTATTATTATCATCATTCATTTATTCATTCTTTGGAGGGGGGCTATTTCCTAATGCCGCCCTAATAAGGTGATGTTCAAGGGGAAATATAACAGAAACTCTTTCAGTGTTATTCATTAATAAATTAACAGATAAACTGTGAAGAAGAAACAAACTGAGATTTAAAGGAGAGAGTGAGAAACTTGATCATCCATCCTCATAATACATGTTTATCAGTATCTGCTGTGACCATACTGCAGTAATAACTACAAGTCTACATTTCTGTGACTGCTGATCAATCACAGCAGGAATCTGAGCTCATCTCTGCACACAGAGCAGCTTCAGCTCTGGGATAAACTGCTCGCTTCACGTCCTTCTCAGCTCACACACACTCATCCTGATATTTTCCTTTAACCCTCTACAGCATAGCGTTACCCTGAGGCAACAAACCACATTTTCATGCCTTACACTGGCCCTTCAAAAAAAAAAAAACTTTTTTTTTTCAAATAATGCTACCAGACACATCTCTTTCCAATAAAATGATGAGTTGAAGGTGGTGTGACTTTCATTTTGGTGGGGGAGGACCCCTTTCTGCAAGCTGCACTACATGAGGGACATCTCCATTAGGAGGCAAGATAAAGATCACTATTTTACATGTTTATAGTGAAATAAATGTATATTAAAAAATACTTGTATGTGCATGAATATGTTAAAAAGCATATTTGATTGTTTGTTCTACTTTTGTAAATTTATTTATACAGTAAAACTGTTCATTTTCATTCGTTGCCTCAAGGCAACACTGCGCAGTTAGCCCAAAATTTTTCAGGCATTATAATACATTTGCATGTGAGTGTAGAGATGTGTTTGTGTGCATTTATATGATCATAGTCAATGTTTTTTACTTTACAATCTACTCATAATTACAGGACATGGATGTAAATACCTTTTATGGAAGGAAACCAAGGGAATGTGCACTTTCTGTCCTCAGAAATGAGGACAGTGAGCTTTCAGGGAGTGACATTGAAGTAGAGGAGTGGATCCCTGAATGAGGTTTGGGGGGATACTTAGGAGCTCAGGGGTCAGTTGGTAAAGTAACTGTGTCTGTGTGTGTGTGTTAGTGCCCACATAGCAAGCAGGTCTGGCCAGGATCTGGTATCAAGTCGGCACTGCTGGCCGACTTCTGGCATGATAAGACGTATGTCATCAGGCCTGGCATAGATGGCACTGTCTATGTGATGGCATGCCATATCTGGCTTGATTGTGGCTTGGTTTATGTGGCCCAGGCCTACAGAAAACAGGTCTGGCCCAGATCTGGCATCAAGCTGGCACTTCTGACTGACTGGTGTTTTGGCAGAGTGTATGCCAACCAGATGTGTGCCAGGTCTGGCAATGACGCCACTGTTTATGCGATGGCATGCTATATCTCAGGTGGTAGAGTAGGTTACAAACTGATAGGAAGGTTAGTGGTTCGATCCCTGGCTCCTCCAGTCTGCATGTCAAGAGTGTGAATGTGTATGAATGTAGTTAGGAAGCACTCAGTTAAGCAAAAGTGGGTGAATGTGGCATGTTGTATAGAGCAGTTTGAGCAATCTGAGAGAGTAGAAAAGCGCTATATAAAAATCAGTCCATTCACTGTCTGAACAGAGTTTCGGCATGTTACTTTTGCACTGTTTTGCATGTTCTGGCACATGTTGTTATTGCATGGCTTGATTAAGGTACACATTAGGCTGACATCTGGGGCCAGAGCTGAAACCGTTCTGGGCCAGCACAGGGCCAGCAGTGTGTCTACAACTGGCCCGTGGCTGCACATCACCTACAGATGGCCCACATACCGCAATGAATGACGGCCCTTTGGTGGCCCAGATCAGGTTTGCCAGAGGTAATCCACACATGGGCCAGCACAGGACCACCAGTGTGTCTAAAACTGGCCTTGTGCTGGCCCATGTGTGGGCCACCTCTGGCAAACCAGGTCTGGGCCACCAAAGGGCCGTCATTCTTTGCGTTATGTGGGCCATGTGTAAGCACATTGTGTGGGCCAGATCCATGCCATACCAATTTTACTGTGTGTGTGTGTGGACGTGTATTACTTATTATTGTGGGGACACAAATTTGTTTACACACTCCCATTGTGAGGTCTCGCCTACTTTATGGGGACAAATTGCAAGGTAAATCATTTAATTTTAGGGTGAAGGCTTGAGTCAGGGTTAGGGTAAGGTTCAGGCAGGGACTTGTGATGGGTAGAGTCAGGATAAGTCTCCAGGAAATGAATTTAAGTTAATGTAATGTCCCCAAAAGTGATGGAAACACAACGTGTGTGTGTGTGTGTGTGTGTGTGTGTGTGTGTGTGTGCGCGTGCACGGGGTTAGGGTTAAATGTTGGATGTATTTTGGTGTTTTATTGTTCTGTGAAATGTTTGCATTGTTTATTTGTTGTTTATTTATTTGTTCATCCTTGTTGTACTAATACAACTTATTATAGAATAACTTGGCATTTTACTACCCTTGTCGCACAGTGTTGCCTTGAAGCAACAAACCAATATCTGTTTGGGGGGGGGGCAGGGTGTCAAATTTTATGATTGATATATTATTAGGGACCTAAAGCTCCCCCAAAATAGGGAGAAATATTTTTTTCCCAAAGAAATAAAAAGTCATGCCATCAAACACCATTTGATGGTGTTACGTCCCCCCGAAGGGGTCTAGGCATGCGAGTGAGGGGAGCAGTAACAAATGGGTCCAGAACAGAATGAAAGGAGAACAGATAGGTGTTTTTAGTAAACAAAATAGTCTTTATTACAGATAATCTTAACATAAAGAGCCGGCAACGCCGTTTTACCAATAACACTTGGAAAAAGGAAAAACGTTGCAACAAAAAAACACAACAACAAAACAAAAAACTCCACACCACAAGGAGGCACTTCCAGGGGCCCAGAAGCTCACCCTGTCACTAGCAGCAGCTAGCTTTACTGCTGCCGAGGCCCACAAGCCCACACTACTCACGTGAAGCAGCTACAGTGCACACTGCTTCCACAACTCCACACTATAGGATCTCTCCCGACACCTTCGACACACAATGTGGGAACACCAGAGGAAAACCACCCTCTCACATCCAGTTCATCCCCAGCTTATATGACCTCAGAGAGGTGATTGCTGACTGGGCCCAGGTGGTAAATGAGGCCAATGAGCAGTAGTGATGTGTCGGTTGCGAACGAAATGGCTCTTAGAGCCGGATCTTTGACGTGAACGACGCGAGTCGGCTCCTTATCGCGAGCCGTGGGTTTTTTTTTTTTTCTTCTCTCACCTTCTCTCTCGCACTTTTTGCCGCTTCACTCCGCATGCGAGCCTTGTGCTTTGCGCTGGGAAGAGGGGGGAGGGGCAGTAGTTACACTCGCAGTAGCACAGGAACAGAGCGGGAGGGAGAGAGAGAGAAAGAGAGCCAGGGACAACAACGTCACATTAGAAAGGTATAGTAATCATCCACAACTATTTTCAGTTGCAGATGATAAAGGATTCAGAAAGTTTATTCATGCAGGCCTATATGACAGAGAATATGCATCTTCTTTTTGTTTTCATATTTTAATTTATATTTAATTGTGTTGTGGTTTGCAGCGTTTTGTGTTGTTTCATTTTAAATTTGTTTAAAAGGAAAAAGCTGAAAATTTAAATAGTTAAAAGTTGAACTGTGACTAGTTGGTTTTTGTATTATATGATTTATTTATTACATTTTATGTGGAGTGAATAAATAAAAGTATATTCACGGTGGCCCTTAGAGACAAAGCACTTACAAACTCCAAAACACGTAAAAACTGAGAAGCACGTAAAAACTCCAAAACATGTACAAAACACAACAGAAGTGCTCCAGAATGCTACACCCAGCATTGAGCTTTTGTTACCTAGTGGCTACACAAGCCAGCAAGTACCAACGACCGGATTTGGTGTGTGGTAGTAGCAGGTAAATGAACTTTTTTTTTTAAATTATTTGAATATATATGAGTGCTTGTGTAGAAATACACAAACAATACACATATGCTTTCAATTGTGTAATTTAAGTGATCTAGGTAGCTCTGTTTTGGAAGTTCAGTTAACGCTAGAAATGTGTTTTGGAGTTTGTACGTGTTTTGTCTCTAGGGGCCACCATAAATATTTATATATAAACATATATAAATAAAACCACTTTTTTTTTTTACATTAGTAATTCCTTTTGTGCATAATTTCATATTATTGTTAATAATAAATTAATTAAAGCAACAAAACAACCTGAAGAGCCGGTTCGGAGCCGGAAGAGCCGGTTCGGAGCTGGATGAGCCGGCTCTTTTTAGTGAGCCGAGCCGAAAGAGCCGGATCTCTAAAAAGAGCCGGAAATCCCATCACTAATGAGCAGCAGCTGTGTCCTGGGGAGAGAGAAGAGCACGAGAGAGACAGAGGGGTGGAGCAAGAGAGGAAGAGGCGGAGAGAAAACACCACACCCACACAAGGGCACACAAGGTCCAGCTAGGCCATAACAGATGGTATAATTCATCTGAGTTTACACTTTATCTGCATAAATACAGAAAAACAGACCCAAACACCATAAACCATCAGTTTCACCATGTAGAATATATTGTTGTTTCCTTGCTTTTAATTCAGAGAAAAACTCTGATTTTGATTTTCTCTGTTCTCTTTGCCACAGCCCATCCCAGCAGCAGCTGAAGCAGCTGACTGTCACAACACTGAATAACACTTTAGGAGGAACGTCTTGATGCATTCTCAATCATCCAGGAAATTAAATCTCCAAAAGTTGATTCTGTTCATCTGGACGTAGAGTAAATGTGGTTATCCCAGCTGGACTTTTGTCAAAGCTAAAAAGGCACCTAAAGAAAGCTCCAGACGATCCAGGAGAGAAGGACAACCGCTGCCTAAGAGAAAACCCCTACCCTAACGTGTCAGGAGTAATGGAGCAGTTGAGATGCATTTTTTCTAAACACCGGGTCTCTGTGGCTTTTAAACCTCAAAACACGCTGCGCCAAAAATTGGTCCTCCCCAAGGATCGGGTCCCCCGACACAAACAGAGTAACATAGTGTACGCTGATAAGTGCAGGAGGATTGCCAGGATTTATACATCGGGGAAACCAAACAACCTCTGGCTACAACACAGAAGAGCCACCTCGTCAGGCCAGGACTCTGCAGTCTATTTACACCTACAGGCCAGTGGACACTCTTTCAATGATGAGGATGTTCACATCCTGGACAGGGAGGAACGCTGGTTGGAGGGCGGAGTCAAGGAGGCCATTTACGTGAAAAGGGAAAGACCATCTCTGAATGGAGGAGGGGGCCTAAGGGTACATCTGTCACCATCTTACAATGCTGTGATTGCAGCCATTCCCCAACTCTCTGTGAATGGGACTCATGACCATTGATCAGTGGTTGTTGATCAGTGGTCATGAGAATTTGCATAAGATTAAGGAACTGACCTCCCAGCCCATTGTTCCTTCAGTGGGCTGGTTTCAGTCATTATGCAAATGTCCTGTTTATAAGATTGAAACCTGCAGTCAGCTGAGACTGAAGGAGTCACCTGGATGAGGGATGAAACGTTTCTCCCACAAAACGCTACGAACAGATGAACAGAATCAACTTTTGGAGAAAGTTGAATCAGTATTTCAGCTTTAAGAGGGTATTTTAACACAAACATCAGTCCTTCTACTTAAGTATGTTTGACACTTTGTTTACGCCTAAATTAACTTTACTGTTAACGAGTTTCCATGTTTCTGTAATCCACCAGTGTGCTCATGCTTTTTTAAGTGAAAACATATTTTTAATGATCAAATATAATTATTTTTGTTATTTGTGGATTTTAAATGTCCTTGACAGAGACAGATGATAATCATTATCCTGCACTGTGGTCTCAGGTTTGGTCGAGCTAGCACAAAGAATGGCTGGCTATGTTGAACTTCCTCCTGGGATCTACACTAAGAAGTGGGTCCAACATTAGCAGGGTCTCTTTCCTTTATCTGGATTCACTTTAGCATTCACAGTCACGTGAAGCTTGTTATTAACTCGATAAGTCAACCCAGGGTTTCAGCTGAGCGTTCACATGAAACACATGGTGTTGGCAGCATCTGATCAATCATATTCATGGAGACGTGTATCAGCAACAGAGCAGCTGAGTTTGCAGAAGGAAGTCAAACTAAACCACAGGAACAATATGAGGAGATTACACACATAATAAAATACTAGCAGTAACACAGCTGCTGCAGACAAATCAGTCGTGTGATCGTGTGTGAGAGGAGAAGGACTGTAAAGGAGTTTGGTGTTAAAAGCTCTGTATGAATGTGGGAGCATTTGAAGGGCTTTAAAAAGGCCGATATAAAATAAAAGGCAGCAAAATTGCTGACTGTGAAAGTCACCAGACTTATCAGAGCTCTGTGATTAAGACCTGTAAGAACACCTATTTGTACTTGTTGGCATTATATCAAACACACACGTATATTAAGCCTTTGTTTGAACTCTGGTTGAATTTGTTACTTTCAGACTGTGAAACATCACAGAGGCTGCAGCTGCAGATCTTTTTTTTCACCTGGAAATTTACTTTAAATGTTAGATGGAAAATGTATTGCTCAGTTTAACCAAAGTAAGAACAAGAATCCATAAACCTTCATAAAGACAAACATCTCCCCAGAACATTGAGCTGCTGAAGTGTCACTGAAGGGAAAAACTATTTGTCCTCCTCCATCCAGCAACACCTGAAACACCTGAGTGGAAGCTCCTCCCTACACTGTGTTTGAAGCAAAGCACAAAGGAGACACCTGCTGGAGCAGCTGGAGTCCTACAGACACTCAGCCTCTTCACTACCCAAACACCTCCTACAACATCCACTCTTTCCACTCTGACTGCTGTGTTTGTGGAAACACTCCAACACACACTGCTTCACATACCAACATAGAAATGTGTGTGAAAAAGAGCTGAGCTGATATTAAACATGAGGATTTATTCATAAATACAGAGTCAGAAACAACATCTAGACACACATTACCTCTCAGCAGCAGAAGAACAGCCTTTAAAGTTTATATCAAAATCCTTCGACTCGTTGCTCTTTAAAGACACACAGCTGGGTTCAGGTCCAGGAGATTCTGGCCTCTTATTGATCCTAAAAGCAAAACAATAAATGTAACAGCTTCATGAGACAGGAAGGAAAAACTGGAAATATTAAATTAAAGACATGATGAACCACCTGAAACTCATAAAAATAATGTACTTACTCTTTGTCACATAACAGTCTATTGTTAAAGTTTACAACAATATTCTTCGACACGTTGCTCTTTAAGGAAACACAGCTGGGTTCAGGTCCAGGTTCTGGATCAGTTTTAGGGTTATGTCCAGCTGAGCCTGGTACGCCCCACAGCTCTGGGCTTTAAAACAACACACACAGAGGTATGAGTGTGAATAATGATGGAGCAGTGATGTGAGTGCTGAGCTGTGACCTGGAGAAGAGTCATGGACAGTTAGAGATGGTCATCTCACCTCTGAGCTTTGGTCTGGCTCTCATGTTCCCCACACAGAGTGCTTTTAGAGGGAGGGACTCCCTCCTCTCTGTCCTCACACTGATCCATGCTGCTCAGTTCACATCAGCTCACACACACTTTCTACCTTCACCTGCAGAGGAAACACAAATCATTCATGTGCACATCAACTGAAATCCTCCTTTCCATCATGTGTGCTGTCCAAATATCTGCTGAATGCAGTCAGACAGCAGTGTGAGGCAGAGGAAGCTGCCATCAGCTGCTCTACTTCTACTATCAGTCCACTAGATGGAGCCATGAAGCACACATGATGCATTCACTGACACACACTGATTCACTGTGACTGGAAGTTTAAGTACATTAAGCCTCCACTCATCTACATTGTACTTACAACCCATTGCCCCCCATCTTCCACCCCCATCAACCTCCTGGGGCCAGGAATGACTGGAACTGAATTGGAAACGGGCGTAATCAAGCATAAATATGTTATTCTTATCCAACCTGTCTGCCTGGACACGGTTTGCTGACCAATCATGGAGCCTATGATTCGCTTGGACAACAACTTCATGAATGTGGAAATGAAACTGAGTGTCAGCTGAGTGTCGAGCAGAAGAGGAGTCAGAGAAAAGTGACAGAGCTGCTGACTTTACAAAGAAAGCTAAAACCATGTTGAAGAGATTAAACAGATAATACAAGCTAACAACAACAACACAGCTGCTGCAGACAAAACACATGTATGAGTGTGTGACAGGAAAAGCACTGAACAGAAGTTTACTATTAAAAATGCAGCATGTTGTAAAAAGTTTGGTCAGTGAGACTGAAAAATAGCTGCATAAGTTACTATTATGAACAAACCCCTATAAGAACCCTGATATTACCTGAATAAGATCAAATCCTGATACGTACTGCAGACCTTGGTAAGAGATACGGTCCAACTGGAATATAAACCTTTGGTGTGTTTAATCCAGTCCGTCTCTGAGTAACTCCACTCCTCTGCTTTCTGTTGGAAGAGAGACAAAAGTTCGTAGCACGATCCTTTTCCTCAGAGGCCTGTGTTGAATTTATATTACATCTATGATAAAAATAATTCACAAAGTCTGCTCTGCCCTCCCTGCAGTCTCTGTGAGCTCTGCAGAGTGATTATAAAGACCTGGAGCTCAGAGTTTCAAGTGTGAGCCACGCCTGCCACCCGTTATCTGCCAAGCTTGCGCTTCAACGCTAAGTTTTACGGTAGTGCTGCTTCTTATCCCTTTTTGCTGATCACACACACAACAACACACATGATTTTCAGGAAGTTAACAGAAAAAAAGCTCCAGTGTCATTTGTTTTCACTCAAGTTGAAGAAGAAGAAGAAGAAGAAGAAGAGGAAGAAGAAGTAGAAGAATCCTTTAATTGTCCCACAAGGGGAAATTTGGTTGTAACAGCAGCCAAAAAGACACGTATACAAACAAACAGGACACAGAACAGAAACATACACAATTTTTACATATTTACATTAAGGACAATGGTTACTATATACAAAGAGTACTGTACAGTTATTAAATTAAATAAAAATAACTACAGGTAAGAGGCAAACCAGGTTGTAGTGCGAATCAGTTAATTAACTTATTGCAGTTACAGCACTGATGTAAACATCTGTGTTTGTTGGGAGCAGTTCTGATTGTGAAGTCTGAGAGCTGCAGGGAGGAAGGACCTGCGGAAATGCTCCTTCATGTATCGAGGATGCAGCAGTCTGTCACTGAAGGAGCTCTGCAGTTCAGCAACATTTGCATGCATGCGGGGGAGACTCTGTCCATCAGAGATGTTATTTTGGCCAGAGTCCTTCTGTCTCCCACCACATGCACTGGGTCCAGGGTGCATCCCAGAACAGAGCTGGCCTTTCTGATGAGTTTAAGCTGTCTTTTCTTCTTAATTTTTCTGGTAATGCTTCTTCATTCATGATTCATTCAAATCTAAACTAACTTCAAAAAATGTAAAATATTTCTGAAAATCATCTTTTATAGTTGAAATTCAGTTGTCATTTGGCTCAGCTGCTCTTTCATGCATCCATAGTTTCACCTCAAACTGCTGCTTGAGACACGAGAAATTAAAGAACAACTGTTCAAACTGAGAAACTAATGTCATTTAAATGGTTTCAGGTAGGTGTATGAAGGTTCTGTATTAAATCATATATGATAGTTGACATGAAATTCTGAATTCATCTTCTTGGACACCCACACTGTTTAATTCGTCATTTCTAATCAATTTCAATCTCAAATATCATAACATTGCATCAAAATGCATAAAAATGATTCTTGATAGCTGACCTAAAAGTCTCTGTGCATTCTTCCTCAGGGTTACCTTCTCTATATATTTGCAGTTTAACCACCAAAAGCTGCAAGGTTTCAGAGAAATAAAAGGAAAGTTCTACTCAAATTTAATAGGATTAATTTAATAAACAATAGAAAAAAAACTTTGACAGTTGTCATCAAATTCTTAACAAACTCCTCTTCTGCCTGTAGCTCAGGAGTTAGAGCAGGTCACGAACTAACTGGAAGGTTGGTTGTTTGATACGAGATACTAACCCCAAGATAGAAAACTCTTCTGCACAGGGAAAGTCCTTGAATGAGTCATTTGTATAAAGCACTTTGAATGCTCAGAGTAGAAAAGCACCATATCAGAACCAGTCTCACCCACTTGTAATGGGTGGGTGGCTGTGGCTCAGATGGTAGAGCAGATCAGCTACTGATTGGAAGGTTGGTGGTTCGATCCTTGGCTTCCCCAGCCTGCATGCCAAATATCCTTGGGCAAGATACTAACCCCAAGTTGCTCTCTGATGATTAGTTTGCACTTGTGTTTAGAAGAGCTTGTGTGAATGAGGCCTGTTGTATAGAGCACTTTGAGAACTCCAGGAGAGTAGAAACGCACTAAATAAGAATCAGTCCATTTAATACATGTCAGCAAAGTTTTATCTCCAACCACTGCAATACTATTTGTTAGGATCGCTGTTCCCTCCGGGTACTCCGGCTTCCTCCCACCGTCCAAAGACATGCAGCTTGTGGGGATAGCTTAATTGGATAATCCAAATTGCCACTAGGTGTGAATGTGCGAGTGAATGTGAGTGTGAATGGTTGTCTGTCCCTGTGTGTTGGCCCTGCGACAGATTGGCGATCTGTCCAGGGTGTACCCCGCCTCTCGCCCTATGACAGCTGGGATAGGCTCTAGCACCCCCCGCGACCCTGAAAACTAGAAGCGGAAGTGAATGGATGGAAGATCGCTGTTTTTTTTCCAGGGTTTTGTGATGCCTTTTTGTTTTTGAGAGTCTTTTGTGTTTTAGTTTGGCTCTTTGTATATAAGGATGGTTAATAGTTTGCTTTAGGATTTACTATATCCCATGTAGCCTGTTTTCATATTGTAGTTTGTCTTCTTGGTTTTGTAACACTAAATATCTGCTTTTGTGATCCCTTTCTGTACTTCAGTTATGTTCCTTTGTCTGTCATTGTCTGATTTCCCCATGTTTCCCATTCACTTATATTTTCCTTTCTGTTTTCTACATGTCTGCGTATGTCTCTGTGTATCATTTCCTCTTTTTTTAACGTTTCATGTCTCCTGTACTTAATTTTGAGTTTGACTTCCCCCATTTGGTTAATGATTTGTTCCCATCAGTGTCTCAGTCTCGTCTGCATTTATCTATCTCATGTTCCCCTGTCCAGTCTTTTCCCCTCTATGTAATTTAAGCCTTGTTCTCCATGTTTTCCTGTTTTATTGTTTTAACTGTTGCTTCCTGTGACTATTGTAGTTTTCTCCTGCATCATGTCTCCCACCTGTTGCCTCTCGTCTCATTATCCAGTGTGTATTTATTGTCCCCATCTTCTGCTGTACTTTGTGCTTTCCTTGCTCTGTGTCCCCAAGGTTTTGGCGGCGGTGGTGTGGGATTGATTAAGGAAATGGTTGGGTTAATAGGAATGACTAAAATGAGAAAAATAAATCGATCTTCAATAAGAGAAAGGATTCTAAGAAGGAATATCTTTGATGGATCAGAATTATATAATGAAATATGAATATAATCTTTTGTTAATCATTGTTTATTAACTGAACTTTGTTGAATTTGAGTAGAACTGGTTTTTAATTTGGCAGAAACACGGCAGCAGTTTGAAATGAAACTATCCAGGCTGTAGAGTAGACGAGCAAAGTCAAGAATCCACTGAGATTTTCATGACAATAACTAAGAAGGATTTCTTAAATGAATTGTTGATACGCTGTTATGATAATCCACTGAGCTTATTGAATTTGGGGAGAAATGTCCTTTAATGTGGAATCACACAGTGGGCTGAGATGAAACTGCACACAGTGTGGGTGTCCCAGAAGAGAAATCAGTTAAAAATTTAGTGTCAGCTAGTAAGCATTAATTTAAAAAAAAATATTTTTACAGATATCAAATTTGTTCTGTTATATAAAACTGTAATTTATTCTAGTCAGGTGGCTCATCAACGATCATCAATCAGTGCATTAGAATATGCTATAGTCCTTTAAATACCAATTTAAATATATTTCAAAAATATATTACAGCTTTTTTCAGTCTGTTGAACAAAAATCCCCAAAGAAGAAGAAGCACTACCATAAAACTTTGTGTAAAAGTGCAAGAAAGTTTAAGAGGCTTACAAATGACGGCTCACATAACTGCGGTGTTACAAGTCAACCTCGGTCATATCTGTCATCATGAACAATGCTATGATTTGTGCTGGAGCGAAGCTGCACACAGCTGATATTATCAGAAAAAATACATACTGATTCGATTACCTTCACACGGAGATTCACACAAAGACGACCAGCTGCATCAGCGAAGTTTAGAGAACAGACAGTGAAACTTAAAAAAAGGAAACAGACAGATTTGTGGGAATGCTGGGGCTGGGGAACATTAGTAATTAGAAACACAAAATGTTTCTAAGCATTTGTAAATGTTTGTTGGAGGGTTTAGAGGAGCTGAATCATTTTGTGTGAAAGTTAAAGTCAAACACACTCTTAGTAGAGAGAGACTGTGTCTGCAGATCAAACAGGTCTCACTGTGATGTCCCTTTAGTTAGACTCTGTCTCTGCTACATTAATGACTGAAAGTTGTCACATTCTTATTTAGTTAATACTCCTCAAACCAGGTATACACTTTTAGTTTAATACATTATAGATTCTCTGATGAAGAAATACGGTATATATATGCAACCTGATGAAGCGGTATCTAAAATGTTTTTATGTTTGACATACCAAGACTGTTTCACACTGCAGGAGTTGCAGATGATAAAACAAAGACTGTAAAGCTAAGCAGTTTGCAGGCTGTTTATCACTGCCTGTCCATTAGTCAAATTAATATTACTTTTATCAAAAATAATTTCCCCGTCTGTATTTGGTCTTTCTCCGTAGTCGCCATAGTCACATCATTGTGTTTTGTTGATGTTTCCCCTCCTTGTGATTCATTCAGTGTTCCCATGTCTGTTTCGCCCTCGGTCCCTGTGTGTCGAGCCGTGTCTCTTAGTTTGTATCCTGTTTTATTTGGACAGTCTCGTGTCCTGTGTTCAGTGTGTTCAGTTTTGCTTTCTCCTGTCTCATCACATCTAATTTGTTCCTGCTGTGTCCTCATGTGTTTCCACTTCCCTTATCATCCCTCTGTGTATATATTGTGTGACTTTCCTTTTGTTCATTGTCAGGTTGTCTGTTTATTATGCGTTATGTGTCGGGGGCTGGATCTGTGACCCAGTATTTTGAGTTCACTGTGTGTGTTTTTGGAGGTCTTATATTATATTGAATATATGCTTAGTTCTTGTGTTGCCATTATTAGTTAGGATTTAGTTGGGTGTTATTCTAGCTTAGGTTTCCATCTATGTCCCCTTCTGTGAGTCTGTTCTTGTCTTCTGTGGTAATTGTCATGTCTACATCTCTCAGTTTTTTCTTGGTTTATTTTGAAAGAGTCTTGTTTCTTTGTTCATTGTGTTTAGTTTCACTTTAGCCATGGCATCATTATGTTCATTTCAGTCAGCTGTTCCCCCGTGTGTTTCCACTTCCCCTGATCACCTCCTGTCTGTATTTAAGTCCTCTGTCTTTCTTTATTCAGTGTCAGGTCGTCTTTTTTCAAAACTTAGTTCTGTCTCCTTCCCTGTCTGCACTTCCACTTCATCATCACACCGGTGTACCCCACCATGACAGTTATGTCCAAGTGTTCCATGTTCCCAGTGTTTAGTTTTCCCACTTTAGTCTTGGTTAGTTTTCCTTTAGTTTACTCCTGCCTTTTGTTTTGTTTTGCTCACCAGCCTTGAATAAACGGTTCAGTTTTGGTTAAAGTTAACCTTTGTTTCCACGCGTCTGCTTCTGGGTCCACACTTCAACCTCCACATAGTCCACAGCCCACACTGTGGCTGGGGTTTTAACTGGCATTTTATGCAAGATTTCATTCTTTTCCTGGAATTTACTTGCTACATTTTGCTGGCTGTGTGTTATGACTCTGGAAATTATTGTAAAAAATATTAATTTGTGATTGTTTCATGACCAGATCCTACAGACTCTTTACAGTCATTATGGGATGGTTTTACAGGTGGAGGACACCGACATTTTTCCTCCTCATACCAGTGTCACTACTGGTATGAGAAGAGACCAGGACCCTATACATGTATTTGATTTATTTATTTAGGACAGTGCATGTTAATGAACATAAATGTAAAAAAAATTACATGAATGTAAACATACCAGATTATAGCCAAGGGCTAATTTCCATCTGTTGTCCATAAACATAAAAAAAAAAAATCTGTATCTGACAAAACAATCAGAAACAGATTTTATAAGGGTGGCCTGAGGGCCTGATGTCCTCTAGCAGGCCCTGTACTCACTGACTGGAACCATGCATGATTGACATTTGCCATAGAATACCAGAATTATCAGGCCACCACTGGAAGACTGTGTTTTTCACCCTGAACACATATGACAGATATGAAAGGGTCCGGAGAAGTTGTAACATTGTTCTGCGTGGCCAGTTTGATAGTGGGCCAGTAATGACCCAAGAGGCATATCAATGGAGGGAGGCACAGACATCTATGGGCTGGCAGCATCACCCTGACTGCAATTAGGCATCAGGATGAAGTTTCTGGACATCCGGACTGATTGCCAAACTCTACGCTGGTGCAGTGGGTTGCTCCTCCTGCTGCAGGACAATGACACCAAACACACCTCCAGGCTGTGTGAGGGCCGTTTGACCAAGAAGGAGCGTGATGGAGTGCTGACCAGATGGCCTGGCCTCCACAGTCACCTGACCTAAACCCAGTGGAGATGGTTTGGGATGAGATGGAGCGCAGAGTGAAGGCAAAGGACCAACAAGTGCTCAGCATCTCTGGGAACTCCTTCAAGACTGTTGGAAACCATTTCAGGAGACGACCTCATGAAGCTCATGGAGAGAAGGCCAAGAGTGAGCAAAGCAGGAATCAAAGAAAACATATTTAATTTTAGTAAGCTCTTTAGGATCCACTAAGGTTTGCAGAGGTAGACTGCATGCTTAGGAGCTTGCTTTTACACACCTATGGCAATCGAGCTGAAAACACCTGAATTCAAAGAGTAAGAATGGTGAAAAAATGAAAATGAGTTTCTCTGGTCCAGATGGTGAGTGTTTTTCTTTTTGGGTTGTAATACTTGTTTACTGTGTTAAGACAGGAAGAGACAAGGGAGAAAATCACTGATGCATCTGTATCTATGCTTAAAAAGAAACGTTTACTGATGAAGTTGAACAACCTTTGAACAATTGTACTGTGAACATGTTCAGGTCTGTCGGATGCAAAGAATAAAACTCAGATCAAGAAATCTCTTAGAGGTGAGTAAATGTTTTCCTATAATTGTTTCTTTGGGTTTGATGATGATGTAATAAGACATTATTTCATGTAATGAGACATAAATCTATGTCTATAGATAGTAAATGTAGGAATGATCTAGATATTTAATAAAAGCCAGTCATGAATATCAGAATGTAGTTTATTTTATACCTGCAAAGGGACAAATCATCAACTTAGAGTCAAACAGTTTCACATTCAGACATTCCCTGAAATTTCATCATATTTTGTTTGAGATATCTATTTTCTCTGCTGATCAAACTGGAGAGTCTCACTGTAATGTGCCGGCGAGTCACACTCAATTTTATTTTTGGTTTGGAAACTGAACAGACTTTCAGTAAAAATAATGATTCAGCAATGTACAAAGTTGGGAACTAATAAATTTATAACTATTTTCTAAAGGATCATTTAATGCCACTACAGGCAAGCTAAAGTCTAGCTATCATTTCATAATTCCCACAGCAAAAGGAAGGTGACAGGTGACCACGATGTGGCAACAAGACTGAATTAAGACTGGAAACCTGCACCATCATCTCATCCATCCTCTCAGTTTGGAAAGTAGACCTACACCATTGTCTCAAAGGTATACTCTTCTGTTGGATAATTTGTTAGTTTGTTAAAAACCGACAGAGGAAGCTGTACAAACACATCACATGTCAGTTGTCAGCAGAAGTGTAGAGAGGACAAAATGTAAGCGCTGAGAACTTCAGAATCTGAGATTTGTCCAGGTTTGTAGACGGACAGATCAGATTTATTTTGTTTATATCATTTTCAGTCTTTCAAAATTAGAAAAGGCAGAATTTGTGTTGTTCAAACACACTGATTCCACAAAAAGACACAAATGTGAAATTGCCTAGCAAACAGTTACAGAGCAACAGGATGATAATTATATGTGATGACATCTGCTTTTTTAAAATATAGCTCCATGCTTGCATTTACATCTGTGACCATCGGAGGGCAGTAAGCACTCATTAGTCACTTCCTCTTTACTGACGTCAGCGTTTCTGTCAGTTTAATAATATCTGTGTTCAAATATGTTTCAAATAAGTTCAGTATTCCAACATTGAAATGAACTTCATCATCTCAGCTGAACTGAGCTTCAGAGAAACACTGCATACTGATGTCTGTGAAGCTTTGACAGAAAAACAGTTTGAAACATCAAGTGATTGAATCCATGAATCTAAAAATGTGTTTCTGAGTGAAAGAGACAGACGTGTACAGACTGAACTATCTGTTCAACAATCAGAGTGTTAGAGGACACTAACATGACACTCTTTAAACTAAACTCCACACAGACACACTGAGGAACCACATGAGACTAAATCCAGGATAAAGAGGTTCAGTGAATGTGGTGTTGAAGGTGTGGAGGTGGATCAGAGAGTCAGAGGAGACTCTGTAGAAGGACAGAGTGCCAGCAGGACAGTCCACATACACTGCTACTCTGTTAGAGACAGAGGAGGAGGAGGAGGAGGAGATGGGTGTTTCTCTGTTATTGTGCTACACAGAGAAATAATGATCAGAGCAGAAAAGACTCCAGGACTGATCATTTCCACCAAACACACACTCAAGGCTGGACTGGGACAAAAAATCAGCCCGGGCATTTTGACTAGAGACCGGCCCACCAGGATAAAGATTGAAAATGTGACGTCATTCAGGGGTAAAACCGCAAAGGATTCTGGGAACTTGTGGCAAGAGGTACTAGCGCACGCAGGCTTTCAATTGAACTCAGTTACACAGCGATAAAAAGAAACACAAAAAATGGCAAGAAGCTGTTGTATTATTAACTGCAATAGCCGGTCGCATGACAGCCACGGGAAGCCGACGGGTAAAGAGATCGTTTTTTTTTTTATCGGATTACGTCGTTGAAGAGAAATTTTTTAAGCCATGTTTCCGAAGTAAGAGCCGACGGATGGTCTGGATATACCAAATATAACGTCTCAGAACACTCCAGCTCACATGTTAGTCTGCTCCAAGCATTCCCACAAAGGTCAGAGTTTTGTAGTAGTTAATACGTCATTTTTCTTAACATAATTGGTGATATAGGTTACAAGCAAGTCTGGCGCTGAACAGAAATTGTGGCGCTATGCTCCTTTATTTATTGTGCATAAATAGTGAATTGTCCTGACACAATATTGCATTTCGCTTCTGTTATTACCATGGTACATTGACAAAAACATATACTTTTATTCACAGGATAAAACAGTTGTTTTGTATCACTAATTGCGATTACAACATACAATATTATTGTCACTGCTACATTTCTGTAATGCTACCAGAAATTATTTCCACTACTAATTAATTACCGTTGAGCTCAAAGGTTATATTAATAAACGGTTAACGAATGTGTATTTATGACGACGATTTGTGAGACTGGTAAACTTACCTTTGTTCGTACGATGGTCTTTCGTTCTACACGGTGCATTTTAAGGTCCTGTACCCATCCGTCGGTAAACTGTACCTGGGCTTGTTGCAATGACCTGAAGTTACTAAACTTCATGAGTGTATGCACTCACTCCAAGAACCGTATAATTATAAATCTGAGCGTGGTGAAAGTTGGGCAGCACGCTAACGTCTTTTGTCCACTCTGTGTGCTCGTAAGGGTCTAACCCTTTCACTCCTTTGATTTTTCCTCGTATCTTTTCTTTGTCTTTTCGTCGAGTCTGTCTTTGTACGGACCGGCATTGTTCTCCTTTTGTTTTGTACATTCCTTTTTTGTGCGGCAAAGAAAAAACAAGAAGGTATTGGAACCGGAGAATGAACGTTTTGCGGTGCTGCAAATGCTTGCATTTGATGCGGTACTTGGATTGTTTTGCCACGAGTTCCCGGCATGCAATGCGCGAAAATCACGTGATTGCTAAACAAGGGGGAGGGTGCATCCGGCCTCCTCGGCTGTAATTGGTCCAGCCCAGAGTCGATCATGACCAATTGGCCAATCCAACACCTTTCATTATATATACCCTTCCTAAAAAAAAAAAAAAAAAAATCCATCGGCCCATAAAAACAAAAAATCGCCAGCGGCCCACCGGGCAAATGCCCGGTGGGCCGCTGGCCAGTCCAGCTATGCACACACTCATCACTCCTTCCTTTCCTTTTGATTCCTCTGTAACTCACTGATATCCAAGCCCTCCTCGTCCACTCGACCTCCCAGTAACAGCGACCAGTCAGACCATCTCTACACAGCAGCTGTTCACAATCATCAAATCTGTCTGGATGATCAGGATATGACTGAACCTCCTCCACACGTGTCACCTTCCTGTTGTTGTCAGACAGTTGGAGCTTTGTGTTCACTGTGTTTGTGTCGATTGTGAGTTGACAGGAATCTGATGGAGAGAACAAACACAATCCAGCTGCAGTTATTGATCCATCATCTGTTCATTGATTGACCCTTTGATGATGACTCCTGATATGATGAAGATGGTTGAATGTGTGCTGCTTTGTTTTCATGAATCCCATTAAAAACACACTTACACTTCCTCAGACCTGGTCTCAACCATCGGACTCCAGCAGGCTCCACCCTGAAAGGAGGAGGGGGGTCAGACCAGCACAGTCAGCATGCACACATGGCTCTCATACACACATTGTTACACACTGATAAAGGAACAGTCCAACATTTTGACACATAAATGTTTAAACTTCAAAAGAGCAAAACTCATAATCACATCACATTTAATCTCCTTTATTAAGCACGATGTCCAAGGAGCATTGACATGTGCCACAGTCAAGGTTCAACACACTGTGACATTCATGCTGTCAGGGAGTGGGTGCATATTAAATGTAAAGACTGGGACTGGCTACAAAAACTGATTCAGTACAGGTAGAGTGCAGCAGCCAGTGCATCACATATTTTGAGCTAATGCAGCGGTCATCACACCACATACTGCTTTCTATGTAAAGGAGCCTTCATTCTCAGATTAGGGCTGTTTGTGACCATAAAGTCTGTCTCACAAGGGCAGCCACTGGCCCAGGCGAGGATGCCTCCACAGTGGGATGTCTGAGGGTGCAGACATGGGTGAAGTTAGGACCAGGTGCCAGTGGACCTGTGGACCTCTGGAGATAGGAGTTATTGTTTCACTCCACCAAAAGCAGAGAGAAAGATGTTTATTAATAATCCTTCTAATTAATAAATGCTCTGTAGAGCAAATTTGTTCAAGGTAAACAAACATAAATGATGGAAACAGCATCAACCAATCACAATGCTGCACTCTTGCAGGAAGAGGTTGTGATTTGATGCATGTGATGAATATATTTATTTCTTATTCTCCTAACAGGAAAATTATCTTTTATTTTTGTATATTTATACTAACATAAGTGCATTTAAAGGCTCGTCATCTTGATTTATTTATTCAGAAATGATATCAAACAATAATACAGAGAAACCCTGAATTAAATGACACAATTCTTGGTCATTGATGGTTACAGCTAACAGTGTCTCTGGGACCACTTTTGACAGCATTTGACTGAAGTGCTGGTTGGCTGCAGGGCCACCATGAAGGCTCTTTCTGGAGCTCTCAGTGCTGCAACACATATCCTGCAGTGCAGGCTGCAGGGTAACAGGACCAGTGGTTGTTAATGCTACATCCACTTTACAGTCAAAAACACCCACTAGTCTGGGCCTAACACCCAACCAGTGACCCGGTTTCCTCCACCAGCTCCATCCCTTTGTTTCTTAATCTCTTCTTTCTGTTGGAATGATTATTTCTTATTATAATTATAATTTGAAGGTTGATCGACCAAAGTTAATTCACTTTGACTGCATCCTATTTTTCTGTTGTTTTCTACTAACTATCATCACAAAGTCCAGAAGATCAGTTTGATATTTTAGAACAAACAAGTTTCAGTAGTAAACGCTCAGAAGCAGCAAACTAGCAGTGCAAAATCCCCCATTTTAGTAGGCGGCCAGTTAAGTTGAGTGACCTAGTAATCCATTTACTTTTACTAACATGTTTTTCTAAGCTGGGGAAACAACTTCCCCCTAATCCTAGTTTATGCTGGGCCAGGCTAAACATGTCCTGGACATGGTCTCTGCACACAGAGAAAACTTAAAATAAATAAAGAGAGTGAAAATGTCAGTTCCTTTCCAGAGATCAGTTTGAACAGGACAGACATCTACTGTTTAAGTTAGACCAGAATGGGAAAAATGTTCCTATATGTGTGATTGTTCAAATAACACTGGTTTCCAGCATTAAGTAATCAGACAGAGCCAGTTTCCTCATCTATCAGACACTGTTTGTGGCTGTAACGGCCATCTACATACCTCACAGTGTCCAGTCTTAGCTGCTCAAGCATCTTCACTCCTGCCTCTCCTGGATTATTGTAGCTCAGGTCCAGCTCTTTCAGATGGGAAGAACTGGAGCTAAAAGCTGAGACCAGAGACTTGCAACCTTCCTCTGTGATCAGGCAGCCTGACAGCCTGCAGACATGACAGATACTCTTAGAGAAGAGAAAAATAGCTAAATGCAAACAGGAAATTGCAGCCAAAAATGAAACAGGAGTTAAAAATGGCCATTAGTCAATCTAAACCTTAGATTGTAAACCTCTAAACCTCATCTACTGAACATTTCAAGAACGCTGACCTGAGTGTTTCCAGTTCACAATATGGACTTTTCAGTCCAGAAGACAAAACTTTCACTCCAGAGTCCTTCAGGTCATTGTTACTCAGGTCAAGCTGTCTCAAACTGGAGGGCTGGGAGCTGAGTAGTGAAGACAGAGTTTCACAGAGATTACAGACACTCAATCTGAAGAGACAATAATGAGAAATAATGAGAAAAATAATAATGTTAAACTTTCTGGTCTGAAACTTTGAAAAATACATGATCTAGATAAAATATCATCTCTATAGAGGTTAAATCATGTGGAGGGTTAATTAATCATCTATAATCAATCAATGAGTCATCATTAAATAATTAATTAAATGTCATTAATGAAGTAAGTTCAAAATACTTAATAAATTAAATATATACATAATTGATTTAATGTCAAGTAATTTCATTTCCAACATTTCCAATAAATTAATTAAAAATGTATTGATTTTTAAATATATTTAATTAATCAATTATTGACACATTTAATTAATTATTTAAGAATCTATTTATTTAATTCATTTTGGCCCTTCTAGCCCTGCAGCTGTGCATGTGCTTACATATCCACTGGTATGTATCCTACAGGTATTCTCACAGCAGTGCTGCTGAACATTAAATGACCAGCAGATGTCAGTTCTTCATAATAAGCAGTTAAACGAGGCTTTGTGTGATCTGCCTTTGGGTGAAGCAACAAAGCCGGAAAAATTGGACACATTCACAGAGCTTTACCACACCATCACTAGACAACAATGGAATTATTTTAACTAAAAACAAATAATCAGAAAGTCTTCTGCCTGGTCTCGTACCTCTGTGTTTCTGTAACATGAATAATGAACTGAAATTCTCCTCACGACGCCACCGATCAGCTCGAAGGGCCCTCGAGTTTACCTGCATGCATCCTGTTCACCTGTCAGCTGTTTACCACCTGCTGCTTATTCAGGAAACACGCCCACATTACCTGGTGACAGTCACAGTTTAATGCGGGCCGCTGTTTGTCAATATAAAATAATTTAGTTCCAATATTGTGCACATTGGTATTGCAAATGCACCATATTTTACAGACCATAAGGCTCACTGGATTATAAGGCGCATTAAGCCAAACAAAAATGTCGCATAAGTCAAACTTTACTCAGCTCATTCTTCTTGCTTCCTCCACTTCCGTACCATTGATTCATTCATGTTTAATTCTCTCACAGCTGCTTTATTCCCATGTTGGGAAGGGCGATGGACACTAAGATAACTACAGAATACTTTATAAGTGAACCTGATGCTTTAATAAGGATTTGGGCTATTTGCATTTAAATTAAATAGACTTATTGACAGACATCAATTAAATAAGTAAACTTGTACCTCAGTAATATAGTTCTGCCACTTATCTGCTCTAATGACTGGAAATCTGATATCCAGTCACCAGCACAGCTCACTCACTTACAGTCACTTACTTCACTGTTTTTGCTCCTGAGCAAATCAGTTTGTTTTAGATTAAAGTTGTTTCATAACTGCATCATTTTACTGAAGTTTAATGTCTCAGCGGAGCACATGTGGAACTGAACCATTCGCTTGTCTTAATTATCTGATGTTTATATGTGTTACACTTTTTTAATCTTTAATTTTAAATTGAAAGTAACATTTAAAAACATTTGGTACAATGTGGAAAGAGGAAGAGTATTTCCACCAGGAGCAGAAACGTCTGACTCAGCATGACGATGCTGTTGGTGGATACTGAAGAGCTCAGCCTGTCAAGACAGGATTAGGTTATTGTTTTTAAAAATGTTTATTCAATTATATTCTGAGGCCAGTTATCTGGTATAATTTTTGGAAGTCTATTAAAATAAAAATAAAATCAGATTTGTGGTCTTTTGGTTGTTTTGTTTTGTTCAATAAGCAGATGTTGATGTTTCAGCAATGCAGTAACTTAAGTTTAAAAGGCTTGTTAGAAACTATGAAACACATCATACAGATTGTGGACATTAGAAGACATTATGTCTAACAAGCCTTGTACAGTTAACTGAAACAGCAACATTATCTCTTTTATTAAAACATGCGTATACACAGGTCACACTGCTTATTGAAAACCCCCCAACAAAGATCAGATCTTAATCAGACTTTATTTTAGAATACAGTTTAATAATATTTTTTAAAGCAGTTTAATAATTTCTGGAGCAGGCTGATCAGCAGTCTTCACTGTCTACAAACAGCATGAACATGCTGTGGTGAAAATGCTCTCTTTCCTCCTTAAACATCTTTTTAATGTTAGTTTTAATTTAATGCTTGTTTCAGAAGCATAGTCTTAACTCAAAGTGGGAGGGGAGGGGCTGTCAGATGCGCTGAGAGACCGTTTCGTCTGCGGCAACAACAATGAAAGCACACGGAAACGACTCCTCACAGAGGATAACCTCACTTTGCACCGTGCATTAGCGATAGCTATATCGATGGAGACAGCGGCAAAAGATGCAGGACAGCTCCAGGAAAAATGCACGGAGCCGTGTTCCGTAAATAAAATACATCCACATTGCAATAATAAATTACAGATGTGCTTCGGATGCGGCAAAAAGTCACTTCAGGCTGCTAATTGTTGGTTTAAAGAGAAAGAATGCCTGCAATGCAGCAAAAAGGAGCATATACAGAAATGTGCAAATCAAAGCAGTATGATACAAAAAGAAAAACGAGAGAAAAGAGACAGAAAGCTGCATGAAGTAACTGAGAAAGACTCAAATGATTCTCAGGAGGATTTGGCATGCCTGGAGCTGTACACAATGCAAGAGAAAGATAATAATGCAATATGGCTCACACCAAAAATACAAGAGGTTGAGTTACAGATGGAACTGGACACTGGGACTGCCCTCTCACTGATCTCATATGAAGATTACAGAGACAAATTCCCCAATCTGAGACTGAAACACACCTCAGTGAAACTGAAAACATACACAGGTGAAAGAATAACTCCTCTGGGAAAACTAAAAGTGAAAGTGGAATATGAGAAAAAGAAATGCAACCTGGAACTTTATGTTCTGAAAAATGGAGGTGTGCCATTATTTGGGCGTGACTGGTTGAAACACATCCACCTCAACTGGAAATAAATAAATAATGAGACTGGAACGAGGCCTGAGTGCACATTCTGTGGATGAAAGACTGAAACAGATACTTAATAACCATGCCCAGGTGTTCAAAGATGGAATCAGCACCCTGAAAAATATTGAAGCACAGATCATACTGGAGGACAATGCAAAACCAAGATTTCACAAGGCACGTCCTGTACCTTATGCTTTACGCCCCAAAGTCGAAGCAGAGCTCCAGCACTGTGAAGAGCAAGGAATACTCACCAAGGTGGAATGGTCAGATTGGGCTACACCAATAGTGTCAGTAAGCAAGAAAGGAAGTGACAGAGTGCAGATCTGTGGTGATTTTAAGGTTTCAGTGAACCCAGTTCTCCGTGTAGATCAGTACCCACTTCCACGGATAGAAGACATATTCACAGCAGTCGCAGGTGGCAAACACTTTTCAAAAACTGACCTTGCCCAGGCTTATCTCCAGTTGGAAGTAGAAGAGACATCCAGGAAATATCTGGAGATAAACACTCACAAAGGCCTATATCAGTACAACAGACTGGTATTTGGTATCACCAGTGCCCCAGCAGTATGGCAACGTGCCATGGATCAGGTCCTACAAGGCATTCCAGGAACACAGTGTTTTCTGGATGACATAATTGTCACTGGTGTTGATGAGGAGACTCATCTGGCTAACCTAACAGCAGTCCTGGCCAGGCTAGAAAAATATGGATTGAGAGCAAACAAAAACAAATGTGAGTTCTTCAAGGATGCCATTGAGTATTGTGGACACAAGATCGACAGACATGGGCTCCACAAAACCGAGGACAAAGTTGAAGCAGTCCTGAAGGGACCAGACCCTAAAAATGTGAGTCAGCTACGCTCATTCTTGGGCTTAATTAATTATTACCACAAGTTTCTACCAAACCTTTCAACAGTCCTGCACCCGCTGAACTCTCTGCTGCAACAAAATGTCAAATGGAAATGGACAAAAAACTATGAAGAGGCATTTAATGGCGTTAAGCAGCTCATTAAATCAGAGGAGGTTCTGACACACTTTGACCCCAAAAGTGAAAAGAGAAACGAGCGGAGACACAATCTTGTCCAAAGTATACAATCTTACTGTGAATGGTTGGCCGTCCTGTAGTGATACTTAGTTCTCTGCGTACTCCACCCGCAAAGACCAACTATCCGTTTGCCAAGGATGTGTCATGTGGGGAACTCGTGTTATCCTGCCACCCAAACTACGTACAAAGGTACTGGACTCACTGCACGATGGACATTTGGGTGTTGTTAAGATGAAAAGTCTTGCTAGAAGCTATGTTTGCTGGCCAGGCACTGATTGTGAAATAGAGAATATGGCTAAATCCTGCATTGGCTGCCAGCAGACGCTGCACCAGCCTCAAACAGCACCTGTACACGCGTGGGAGTGGCCATCCACTCCATGGCAACGCATTCATATAGACTATGCTGGCCCATTTATGGACCAAATGTTCCTGGTTGTGGTTGATGCCCACTCAAAGTGGTCAGAAATCTTCCCCGTAAAGCAAGCAACAGCTGCCAGCACGATCAATAGTCTTTGGTCACCGTTTGCACGCACAGGTCCGCCACAACAGCTCGTAAGTGACAATAGTCGTCAGTTTACTGGAGAGGAGTTCCAGTGTTTCCTTAGGAGTAACGGTATACAACATATCACTTCAGCTCACCATCATCCTGCAACAAAGTTGAACGGTTCATCCAGTCCTTCAAGCGGTCAATGAAAGCCAGTCGCACAAAGGGGAAGCCGCTACAACAGAAAATTGGCAATTTCTTACCGGCTTACAGGAACACCACTCATGCCAACAACTGGACACACACCTGCAATGCTCTTCATGGGACGGAGAGAGATCACGTCTAGATTTGCTGAAACCAGACATTCGCAAGGATGTCCAAGATAAACAGTCTTCCATGGTGGAAGCAACAAGAAACAAAACCAGATTCTTCAATGTTGGACAAAAAGTTCTCGCTACAGAGACCCAAGTCGGAAATGGCAGTCTGGCACGATTCGTTCACGGACCGGACCGCTGATATACACCATAAATGTTGAAGCCAAATTAGTCTGGCGTAGACCTGAGAGGACATCTACACCTCAAGATTCAGAAGAGTTTTGCCCTCGCTTCAGGGTTTACGTGAAAACACCAATGTTCAAACACCTGAACTTCCCACACAGAGCACTATGGACTCTGACCAAACAGGCAGACGTTACCCTGAGAGAAATCGCAGAGCACCTCAGAGACTGAACTTATAGGTTTCCAGTTCAGTTTGTAAGGAAAGCAGTTAAAATGTTTAAGAGGAAACAACCTACCTCTATGTTGTAAATCACTGAGTAGGTGTCATATTTCAGTTTAAGTACAATTATTGGGTTACAGCATTTACCTGAAAATATCTCGATTGTTTAATACTTAATGTGTTCATCAAAGCTGGATGGGAGGAGCTGTTATGTATTTAGTAAAATCAGTTTATATTTTTGTGGTACTACTTTCTGTGTAAAGTAGAGAACACCAAGTGTGGTGTTTGTGCGCATTGATATGCCTGTGCCTTTCCACAACATGGTTAATAAAGTAAGTTACTAACAACCAACCAGGTGTTGTTACTTTACCAGTTAAGTTATAAGAGAGAACACAACAAACTGGTTGAGATCCTGGATTAAAGAGGGAATGGGAAGGGAAGAGGAGTACAGAGGACTGATTGGTCGGTTCGTGAGGTGGTGTGAGGAGAATCACCTGAAACTGACTGTGGCCAAAACAAAGGTGCTGGTGGTGGACTTTGGCAGAAACAGATCCCTCCTCTGTCTGCACTGGTGGGAATGATGTTGAAATAGTCACATCCTTTAAGTATCTGGGAGTTCATCTGGATCACAAGCTGGAGTGGTCTGCCAACATGGACGCTGCCTACAAAAAGGGTCTGAGCCAGCTTTACTTTCTACGAAGGCTCAGATGGTAAATGGTAAATGGACTGGTTCTTATATAGTGCTTTTCTACTCTCATTGAGCACTCAAAGCACTTTATACAACTTGTGCATTCACCCAATCATACCCATTCACACAAGCACTTCATCTAAGGTTTTTAGTGCTTCTATCTAACATTCACTTGCATTCACACTCCGATGGATGCATCGGAGGGCAACAACTAATTTGAGTTAGTTTTAAAAACAAGCAGCGTGCCTTAAAATCATCAGACACAGAAGAAAGCCAGTCCCAATGAAAATCATCCATCTGAAAGACATCATTAAAATGCAGTTCAGATAAAAGTTGAACCAGAGACGGTGATGTGCTGGGGGAAGCAGATGGAGGCTGATAGCAGCCAACAACAGTCTGATTTCCAAACAGATCAATAGTTAAGGCCAAGATTTCAAATCGCTGAGGTGCAGATCGAGAGAACAAGACTTGAGCAGCAAGACAGACCTTCACATAAACTTCCAGACCTCCGCCTTTTCTGGGACAGTCTGAGTGCTAAATGTTAAATCCATCAGTTGCTACGTTTTTATCCAGTAAAGATTTGGAAAGTCTCAGAAACAACAATGATACCAGCACCGGTTGAACAGGCCCAGATTCCAATCATATCCATGTTAGGAAGCACACGACGTGATGCACGTGTAACCCAGACAGTTTTTAACATCTGCTGGTGTTTCACATTCAGCCAGAGGCCCAGGGTTAGGTTGGATACCAGACAATAATAAAAGCATCGTTATTAGACTCTAGAGCTCGTATTATAGCTGACACCACATGTAGAGTTTAAGTTCACACAGAGACGATGACATTTTTCTAAAACCAGCAAACAATAAACAAGAAATGTAACAAGAGTTTCAGAGGAAGCTGTTTTACAGAGAAATGATTCCCTGAAGACAAAATTATTATTATCATCCTTTATTTCTCCAGGTGAAAATTTAATTGAGATTAAAAATGTTGTTTTCAAGAGAGACCTGGCATCATAGCAGAAAGAGTCAAAAATACATAATAATTCAAACAAATACAAAATAGGAAAAACATCCTACATAAACTTCATAAAGTTTCATTAACAGACTTTGAACAATGGACTTCAAACTTCCCCCCAAAACAACAGAAACACATTTGAAGATAATGAATGACATTTATCCCTCTAAAGAACGACTTAGACTACGATTTAATATGAATGAGAACATGTTCATAAATGGATGCAACCAAAGATTTCATCAATCCCTGATTTAGAGACAACAGAACATTTGGTTTGATTTCACAAGATAAGAATGAGGACTGAGTTGGAAGATTGTTTTATGTTTAGTCAAATCTTTCATACATAAAGTCGGATTACAAAATCATCCCCTAAGTTTGTTGTTTTATTCAAGGAACTGAAATTATAGAAAAAATCTGTGAAATGACTTAAAGAAAACATCAGCTGTGGATTCCAGCTACGTTTGTAGTTCTGCAAACTTTGACCCCCACAGAGTCGAGCTTTTCAGTTCAATCAGCTGCATTTCGATGTCCTCTGGACAGGACCTCTGGACAGGTCCTCTGCAGGACCTGTACACCTCCAGGACACTGGGGCGTGCAGCTCGGATCTCAGCTGACCCTTCTCACCCTGGACACAGTCTGTTTGACCTGCTCCCCTCAGGCAGGAGGCTCCGGTCCATTCGCACCAGAACCTCTCACCATAAGAACAGTTTCTTCCCCTCTGCTGTTGGACACATGAACAATAACCGTATGACTGTTCCCACCACTAACACATGACCCTACGCTGTGTTCACTGCATCATTCCATGTTTGGCACTGATCACCACCTGCACTCATGTATATATCTATCTACGTAGCACTTTTAATTCTTATTCTTATTTTTTATTTTCATGTCTATTTAAGCGTAATTTATGACAGTATGTTTGCACTGAAGCACCGCAGCAATTTCCTAATGTTGTAAACCTGCTCAACATTTGGCAATAAAACCCTTTCTGATTCTGATTCTGTGTCCAGCCAGTTAATGCGACACAAACCCAGCTGCTCATTAAAGCTTTCTGGTTTGATCAGAAAAGAAAACATTGGTCCAAACACCTGAAAGTCCCAAAAACCCATTGTGAATTCTGTCTCGAGTATCCGGATGTATCCGAGTATTTACGTGGTGCTGATGCTCCTGAAGGTTTTGAAGTGTCTGAATGTGGAACTTTCAGCATTGCTTGAAAAAACTGACAGCGAGCAACATCCCTCTCACCGGTAGGCTAAGTGATTTTTAGCCAGTTACAAGTTGAATCTGGTAGTTGGGGTTGTTAGCTAAGATACCGTCATTAAGAAGCGGCACAACTAATGTGTCTATGCGAGCTGATTTGCGATGTGCACCGCTGGCCCGGCCATTTATTTTTTAATGCACCTTCCCAGATTACTTCACTGCGTGTTGTGCCCAGGGCTGGACTGGGGAAAAAAATTGGCCCGGGCATTTTGACTAGAGACCGGCCCACCAGGTATTAAAGCCATAAAGCCTTTGAATAAAAACAAACACTGTTGTGGCAGTAATGTACAGTCTTGTTGCTATATGTGTGATTTCTATACATTTTACATCAGATGAAAACTTTGGTTGTAAGATTCAGATAATTATTTATTAAAAGTGAGACATTTTAAATGAGAATAAGAAAGAAAAGTATTTCTTTGTGCCCCCCTTTCTGTTAATGCCCTACCTGGCCCCCTGGCAAAACTTCCCTAGATCCACCCCTGCACAGTTACCAGTTGTCAGCTACATAGAAAAGGATTCTGGTGTTATTTGTCTCTCAGAAAGAGTTCATAACTTCCCTTCAACTCAATCACGTCACCTAAAAGGTAAACCTGTTTCTCCATCACCTGTTCAGCTCTGATGATTCAGTAAGGACATCTCCTGGTTTCATCTTCATGTTTCCCTCTCACCACATATCCAAACCGACATCATGACCAGCAGCTTCACAGCTGTGGCTCCAGCAAACATCAGCTGATACTAGAAATTTATATTAAATAAATTCAAACAAAAGCTGATCAAGCTTAAACGTGCTGCTGTTGTTTAGGGCGACATCTGCTGGTTTCCTCTTTCTGGCACAAATTAGGCGATAAACAAACAAGAGAGAAAACCGGATCAGCTGATCATTGATCAGTTTCATGATTGAAGTAGCAACAGGAGAGGGAGGGGAGAGAACAACAGTGTAAAGACACAGAATAAATCCAGCTTTGTGTCTTTTCCATTCTAGCTGAAGTCCGGGACAAACTGTGTTCCTTCTCAGCTCAACACGAAACGCGTAATATTTTCTCTGAATACGAGACGGTTCTGTTTTTTGCAGGACGGTTGGAAAATCTACTAAAATAAAGTTCACTATCAGTAACATCATAGCACCACCCAGCTGTATAGAAACTCCGTCATGCTAGCTAGTACGCAGTACGAGTTATTGTAACTGACTGTAAAAAGTCAGCACAAGGAAAATAAACTCCACCTAAACTTGGTTTATATCTGACCCAGATAGACTGCAGGTCATAACTTCTTACCTGAAGTTCAGTTCACCTGATACTCGGACCGGCGGCTGCCTCGGGTCTCTCCTCCTCCTGCCTCCCCTTTCCATCATCCACCTGCTGCCTCTGTGGAAGCTCCGCCATAGCCACCACCAAACAACTGACTTATTTTTACACATCGACCAGCATCCGGCCAATCCACCACCTTCCATCATTTATACCGTTACAAAAAATAAAAAAAACATCATCGGCCCATTAACAACGAAAAATCACCATCAGTATGCCCGATGGCCAGTCCAGCTATGGTCGTGCCATCAGTTAACCCTTCACGTGCCAGCTGTGACACGCGTGCCCAGGGTTGCCGACCCCTGCTCTAAAGCATCTGATTTGGATTCCTGAGATCAAATATATTTTCCTTTGGCTTTGTTTTCTTCCATTTGTGGCTTTGATGTAGTGTTACATCCTGTTTGTTTGCTTCCATCTGTGTACATGTCCAGATTCACTGTTATGTTTCTATTCTTACGTTGCTGTGTGATCACTGTTCCCTCTGCTAACTGATGTGACCTTTTGTATCTTACACTGATACTTGTCATATTTGTATCTGCGCCTAAAAGATAAAAAGTTTTCCATGCTAAAACACAGCTCCACCTCCTGCAGTTCTCCCTCTGAACCACTAGATGTCTCTGTTATCTAAATGAAGACGTGCAGCACAGCAACCACAGCAGCGCTCAGATCACACGTGTCCTGTTATTATGTATAAAAGCATGAAACAGGTGAGACAGGTGGGATCAATATTAATGTTGTGGAAATATATGAAAAAGCAACAGAAGAGTGAAAACATTTCCTTTTTCTAGAAAGATCTTTCAGCTCATAGCTGCTCACAGACTGTATTTACAAGTGACAAACTGCAACTCTACAGTACATCTACAGTATATATCAAATCTATTCTGTATTCAAATCTATTGAGTGATGTTTGAAAGTCTTTCCAGGTGAGTTTGATCCAGGAGGGTCTGAAGCCAGAGTCAGACAGAGACTGTGCAGAGACTGTAGAAGGACAGAGCAGCAGCAGAGCAGTCCAGATACACTGATGATCCTCTGTCAGATCCAGAGGGACACACAGGGATGATGCTGGACTCTACATTGTGTCTGACAGTGGAGCTGTTCTCAGAGCAGTTCACTCTGCAGCACTGACAGTCATCTGCACTTCTTCTCATTCCTCTGTCAGTCACTGCTGGATGAAGCTCTCCTCTCCACCTCCCAGTAACATGGCCCAGTCAGAGCGTCTCTACACACAAGCTGCTGCTGCTTCAACCTCTCTGGATCATCAGGACACAGCTCCTCCTCTCTCAGCACACACACCGTCCTGTTTACCATCATCAGCTCCACCTGCAGAGAGAAGAAGGAAGAGCAGAGGAGATAAACGAGTGTTTCCAGAGACTCTTCATCAGCTGTCAGTCAGTGATGCAGCACATCCAGTATAAAGAGCAGCAGGGACTTCAGTGCTGGGACTGTACTAGGACTCATTGTTGCTTCACTTTTTCTAATCTTTGGATTTTTATTGAAGGTGATGAAGATGTTTTTCCCTCCTAGTTTGAGTTTGGACTTTCATTCATTAGAAGAACCTTGGTGTGTCCACTCTGAGCTCTGTAGGAACCCCAACAACAAGCCCAACAATCCAGATGGACGGTTCCAGCTGTTAACTGGAGGAATTCCATCCAAACATCTGCTCTCACTAAATTCTTCCTCACCTACAGACTGTGTTCTTCACTGCTTTAAACTTGGAAATGAATGCAGTCATTGGTCTGCGTGCTGCTTTGTTCAGAGAGCTGATTGGCTGTTGACAGCGTTTGATCAGAGCGTGTCAGCCGTTACCATGGTGACCATAAAGGTCAGAAACAGGAAGAACAGCTGATCTTTGACAAACCACAGCCCCTCAATCTGTATAAAGAATGAAAGATGTAAGTTTATTAGACAAAGTGTGAGCTTGAAATCATTCAGTGTTTCATCATCTGTTCAGAGCTGAAGAAGGTTCAGAATGTAGAAGTTTAGAAAATGGAAACTCCAAACAGCTGAAGCCAACAGGAAGCAGCTTCAAACAGCAAACTGTGCAGAGTTTCAGACTATATGTCCTGATGCAGCCAGTTGGATTTTGGAGATTTGAATCTCTGTTCTGTGACTAAGTCCTTGAATCATTTCTTCCAGTTGGTCCAACAAGACAGACTAAGTGTTGGACATGTGTTGTGGCTCCATTAGGGGAGCTTCTAAATGTGATGTGATGGCCCCTCTGGGTCTGTCAGGTCACAGGACTGAAGAGAGCTCAAACTGGGCACACAGTTGTTCCAGTCTGGACCAAAGACTCTATACTGGGACTGAGGGACTGCTTTGACTGCACCCACTGGGACTTTTTAAAGGCTCGTGTTCTCACTTAGATCATCGATTTCTACTTACATTTCTTTCTGGGAAAAATGGGGATTACTTTGAAAACAGGAAGTATTTTCCCCAATAAGCAGCCCTGGATTAGTAAATCACTCCAACATGTTCTCAGGCAGAAGAAGCTTTCTTGTTATGAGGGAGAGAAGAAAAAGATTGAGGCACAGAAACTTGTTGAAAGAGAGATAAAGCAGCTAAAATCAGGTGTGAAAGTAAAGCAGAGGATGAGCTGAATAAAGGACACTCAAGGCTGGCTTGGAAAGGAATGAAGTCCATGGTGGGGATGCAGAACAAGGAGCAAAGATGAATGTGATGCTGAATCAGCAGAAGACTTGGACTCATTTGATTCCAGCTTTGATATCATTGATTTCAATGAAGAGCTTTGTGATTGTAGCAAAGGGCTGGTAGCTCTGAGAGTCCCACTGATGAGGTGTTTGTGTGGAAATCTCTTAGTGGGACCAAAGAGAGAAAAAGCCCTGGTCCTGATGCTGTGGGAGGGAAATGATTGAAGTGTGCTGTGAGGAACTGACTGGGAGATTTTCACACATTTTCCAGTCCTCCTTGGAACAACAGGAAGTTCCCAGCATATGGAAACAAAGGTTAAGTGTCCTATGGCACTCAGTGATGATGGTGCTGTGGCCCCACCACCTCCACCTCTTTGTAAAGGAACTAACTGTAATCTGAAGCTTCAAATGGAACTAAGACTTCCTCCACTAGGTGGCAGTGTCTGATGAGAAAGTGTTAGTGGAGCTGGCCTGGAGTCAGAAACAGGAAGATGCAGGATTTGGGCTGAAATGGGGAAAAGTGGTTCGCACTAGTGCCTTAAAGCAAGAAGGTTGTAGGTTGAAGCTTGTTGGCCTTTCTGTGGAGGTTGGATGTTCTCCCACAGTCCAATGAAATGCTGCTTAGGTTCATTGGTGCTTCTAAATTGGCTGTAGGTGTGGATGTGAGAGAGTGCTTCTCTGTCTCTCTCTGTTGGCCCTGTGATGGACTGCTCACCTGTGCAGGTGGACCACGCCTCTTGCCCTATGACAGCTAGGGCACAGGCTGCAGCCCTTTGAGCCTAAGCTGAATAAACAATTAGCAAAAATGATCCATAGATGGCCTGAAATCCCCCAGTTAGCAGTTTGGTAGATAGCTATGACATGCTAATCCCATCCAGCAGCTGTATTCTGCCTGTAAGCTGATCCCTGCTGAGCCAAAGCACTTTTTCATATACAAATTACAACCTTTAATAGAAACCTATTGGTCAGCATCTTATTAGCCTGCTGTTAGCTTCATTCCACAGAAAACTGAGAGAAACTAACAGAGTTGATAAAGAATAAAGAGAAATGTGCTGATTTAAAGCCTTTGAAGTGCTTCAGATGATCTCTGTCCACTTCTGTCCACTCATTCATTCATGTAAGCTTTCTAATGCAGCTTTGATCTTCACAGCCTGCTTTATGAAACTCATTCTAACCCTGAATGTCAGAGTGTTCCTCCTTCTCTTTCCCATCATTCATGCTGGCAGTGGAGGAGATTTGGATGTTGGACTGTGTTTTGGATGATGTGTGTATGTTTGTGTTGGACTGCTGTCTGTAAAGCAAACGCACATTTTGCTTTGGATTTCAGTGTCAGACAGACTTTAAGGTGGAATGAAGAGTTGGAGAGTTTCACAGTGAATTATCCAGTGGAGGATTTTTCTTCTTCTTTGAAGGTTTGAAATGTGAACATTGTTCTGCTGCAGTCAATGGACTAAACCAGAGAAGAAGAAAACAGACTTTACCATGAAGATCCTCAGTGTGGATCAGTGTAATATCAGCCTGATGTCTGCAGTTTAGTGTCAGCACAACTTTCACATCATATTCATCTCAGCACAACTAAAACATGCTGACTGACCTCAGAGTTTCAAGTCCACATCCTGGACTCTCCAGGAAACCACACAGATGCTTCACTCCTGGATCCTGCAGGTTGTAGTTGATGCTCAGCTCCAGCTCTCTCAGATGGGAGGGGTTGGACTTCAGTGCTGCTGCCAGATAATCACAGCTGATCTTTGACAAACCACAGAGACTCAATCTGTATAAAGAATGAAAGATGTAAGTTTATTAGACAAAGTGTGAGCTTGAAATCATTCAGTGTTTCATCATCTGTTCAGAGCTGAAGAAGGTTCAGAATGTAGAAGTTTAGAAAATGGAAACTCCAAACAGCTGAAGCCAACAGGAAGCAGCTTCAAACAAACACAACAAGAGAAAAAACTCTTAATGTTTCACATTAAAGTCGTACATTTATCATAAAAACAGGACAAAGACTTGAAAAAGTCGTGTTTTTCCTTCCAGGAACCACAAGGCTTCACTTTTAAAGGTGAAGTGTGAAAGAAATGGACATATTTGAAGTCCAACACCTTTTTCCAGTCACATTATTAAAGCAGACAAACTACAAGCTCATTTTCATTCCAACAAGTCATCTTCTGACCTGGACTAACAACACTGGTCTCTATGTGCAGCTGGCTGTGGACCAGTGCTCAGGGACCATCTACAAAGTGCAACACTGAAAGAACATCACACACTAATTTGCTTCCATCATCCAACCTGAAGAGGAAACAGAGACGCCTCCCCTTCAAAGTAAAAGCTGCTCCTTTTGGACACAGTATCAAAGCAAGTCTACAGTATAACATAGAAAAGACAGAACAAAGTTTTGGTTGTTTTTAAATTGTGCAGAAATGAAACTACACTAAGCTCAATTATGTGACAGACATTTCATCCCATGTCAGTTTGGCCTCATCCTGGGCCGGATTATCCAGCACACACTCTGACCACAGGCCCAGGGGCCACGCACAGCTGGGCTCCATCCAAGAGACAGGAAACAAACCAACACAATAATAAAAAGCACCATGTGATCTTCTTACATCTTCAAGACAAACATAGTAAAAACATGAGCATATTTGTTTCCTGATAAAATGATGTGACAGGTAGAACAGAGTAAAGTGGTGGTGTTACAGCCTTTCTCCCCTCTGCTGCCGAGGCTGTTAGTCTCTCCCAAACTCAGCTACAGGACTTCCAAATGAATGAAAGCAGCAGAAGTGGCTTTACAAATGAAAGAGGAAGAGGAGAAGAAGAGGAGAGGGAGGCCACCCTGACCATCACTCCAGCTGAAAACATCACACTTCCATTAAAGTTGGTGAGGAAATGTTGAGCAGGATGAGCTGCTGGCTAATCTGGAGGCTGTAGCAGCTGCTCACAGTCACAGTGGATTTCCACTCATGAAAAAGCTCTGGCTGCTTCATTTCTCATCTCATATCAGAGACTTTAAAGTTTCACTGAAGCTGTACTGTGATGCTTCCATATTCCAGTGAGGCCTCCATAATGATTTCAGCTGTTCTGTACACACACTGTGTGCCCTGTATGGCTCAAAGTCTCTGCAGCCTGTTTTTATCTGCTATCATCAGATCTTCATCATCCTCATTCACATCCCTCACACACTCTACAGCCTCATCAGCACTGCCTTCATCTTCACTGACTGATGGAGCACAACATGAACCTGTGGAGGCTGAAACACTGTCCTGTCAAACATCTCCCCGTCACCACTCCACTTCTGTCAGCCTTTAAATGAACCCTGCTCAAGTCTGTCACTTCTGTTTGGAGCCAAAAGGAAAAACTGTTGTTCAGTCGTTTGGAAAGACAACATTTATGAAAGCACTCAAACTTCTTCACATTTGTCTTCAGACACATCCTGAACATTTAGGAACTAAAGAAAGTTTCAAACATCAATCAAAGACCTGAAATATAGAAAAACAACAACAGCCACAGTCAGTGAACTCACCTCAGAGTCTCCAGCTGACAGTTTGGACTCTCCAGTCCAGCACACAGAAGCTTCACTCCTGAATCCTGCAGCTTGTTCCAACTCATGTCCAGCTCTGTCAGATGGGAGGGGTTGGACTTCAGAGCTGAGGCCACAACTTCACAGTGAGTCTTTGAGAGTCGACACTGAGTCAGTCTGTGATGATAGAAAATATAAAATGTGTTATTATAAAAGCAGAAAATCTGCATTATAAACACAGACTGAATGTATATGAAGACACAACAGAGTGAGGTCATAATCTGATGAATCTGCTCTTCACATCTGTGCTTCAGCTCCTCTTACTGTGTTTGACATGACACAACGATTGAGTCTCTCTCAGACCTGCAGACTTTTAATGAGAATCTTTGTTTGGCTTTAATCTGCAGATGAAGGAGGAAGATGGTGTCACATTTAGGCTTCCATAATGTCCACAGTCTGTCACTGAGATCTGATCCAGAGTCAGAGTGAAGACACACATTTTGACTGTTTCCTGTTTTGACTCCAGAACATTTTGAATGAGTTCAGCTCAGTGAAGAGTTCCAGCTGGAAAGATGATCTCTGTTTGCTACCTGCTGTCAGGTACGACTGTTCACGTCCACACGCAGGAAAAACCTGCTGACTGTTACCAAACGGAGCAGAAATCTCATCACTGGACAATAATGATGAATGAACTCAGAGCTGCTGATATCAGATCTGATTTCAGGGGAACTAAACACAGAAATGATTGGCTCATTTTAGCTTTCTGAGCCATTATCTGCTGGTGTGTCGCTAGTTGGCAGAAAATGATTTGTATTCCTGTTCAGGGCTTCAGTGTTTATGAGTCCAGATCCAGGTGACAGCGAGTCACAATGATGTTACCTGTCTGTGTCCAGCAGCAGCCTGTATTCACTTTGAATATTGTTATAACCTGACATGGATCAGTTTGTCTTTGATTGGTTTGTAAATGTCACTGTTTCCATTGGACCTGAGTGACGGTACAAAGACAGAGAGGGAGAGAAAGGAGAGAGAGGATGGAGACAGCAAAGAGAGAGCAAACACAAACAGGTGAGAGTGGACAGGTGACCAAGGTCAGCAACCAATCAGAGAGCTTCTGTTTGACCCACAGTCACTGATGATGACTGCACATAACCAAGCAGTGTGTTACTCTGATATCAAATATGGATCCTGCTCTTATAATAATGATCATCAGATGATATTATTGTGTTATTTTGTAGCTGAATACGATGTTTGTGTGATTATCAGTGAAAGAAGCAGTGAGGAGGATGGAGAGAGAGAGAGGACAGAGGGTGAAGTTAGAAACACTAAAAGGATTTTTCATGGATTTCATGGATGATTTGAGTGATTTCCAGCAGGACACTTAAACATGTCAGTGGACGTCCTAAAGAACATATTCACTGATATGAAACGTGTCATTGAACAGGATTAATATCAGTGGAAACATGGTGGAAACAGCTGTGACTGCATGGATGTGACACACTTCAAATCTGTTCTCCACTCTTGGATTTGGGATCCATGGAGCTGCTGCTGAGTCTGTACAATAAAGGAATGGTGTGGAAGGTTGCAGCGTACGGACACAAACACTTTGTGGTTACAATCTGATTTGATTTTCAAAATTAAACTACTAACCTACACTGATCAATGATGTTAATGATCACATCTGGACTCACCGAGCCTTTCTGCAGTTCCTCACAGCTGGAATCAGTCTCTGTTGTCCCCGCTCTGATGTTTTGTACTTCTGCAGGTCCAACTCAACCAGAACCTCCTCTGACATCTGCAGCATGAAGGCCAGAGCTGAGCACTGGATCTCAGAGAGTCTCTTCTTTGATCTGTTCTCTGACTTCAGGAACTCTTGGATCTTCTGATGTACTGAGAGGTGGTTCATCTCCATCAGACAGTGGAAGATGTTGATGCTTCTGTCAGGAGAGATTTCATCACTGTTCATCTCCTTCAGGTTGTTGATGACTCTCTGGATGGTTCCTGGACTGATCTCTGTCTGACCCAGCAGACCTACTAAGAGTCTCTGGTTGGACTCCAGACAGAGGCCATGAAGGAAGCGAACAAACAGGTCCAGGTGGCCATTTCCACTCTGGAGGGATTTCTCCATGGCTCTCCTCAGAAATACATCAAGTGATTGGAGATCTTTGTTATCAAAAACACTGAAAATCATCTTGGTCAAAGATTTTGGTTTAAGGAAGTTCTTCAGCACCTCTGTCTTCCTGTTGGTGAAACAGTGGAACATGTAGACAGCAGCCAGAAACTCCTGAATGCTCAGATGAACAAAGCAGTAGACTGGTTTCTGGAAGATCACACACTCTCTTTTGAAGATCTCTGTACAAACTCCTGAGTACACCGAGGCCTCTGTCACATCCAGACCACACTGCTCCAGGTCTTCTTGGTAGAACATGATGTTTCCTTTCTCCAGATGTTCAAACGCCAGCCTCCCCAGCTTCAGAAGAACTTCCCTGTCAGCCTCCGTCAGCTCCTGTGGACTCGTCTCATGTCCCTCATGGTACTTGTTCTTCTTCCTCTTTGTCTGAACCAGCAGGAAGTGTGAGTACATGTCAGTCAGGGTCTTGGGCAGCTCTCCTCTCTGCTCTGTAGTCAACATGTGCTCCAGAACTGTAGCAGAGATCCAGCAGAAGACTGGGATACTACACATGATGTGGAGGCTCCTGGATGTCTTCATGTGGGAGATGATTCTGCTGGACAGCTCTTCATCACTGAATCTCCTCCTGAAGTACTCCTCCTTCTGGGCGTCAGTGAAGCCTTGTACTTCTGTTAGCCTGTCAACACATGTAGGAGGGATCTGATTGGCTGCTGCGGGTCAGGAAGTTATCCAGACGAGAGCCGAGGGAAGCAGATTCCCCTGGATGAGGTTTGTCAGCAGCTGGCTGACTGATGACTTCTGTGTGACATCAGACAGCAGCTTCCTGTTGGTGAAATCCAATGAAAGTCTGCTTTCATCCAGGCCGTCAAAGATGAACAAAAGCTGAGAGACAGCCAGCTTCTCTGCTGTGACCTTCTGTAATGTTGGATGGAAAACATGGAGCAGCTCCAGAAGACTGTACTGCTCATCTCTGATCAGGTTCAGCTCCCTGAATGAAAGCAGAACCACCACACTGACATGTTGGTTCTCCAAGCCCTCTGCCCAGTCCAGAGTGAACTTCTGCACTGAGAAGGTTTTTCCAACACCAGCCACGCCGTTGGTCAGAACCACTCTGATGGGTCTCTGTTGGTCAGGTAAGGCTTTAAAGATGTCCTGGCACCTGATTGGAGCGTCATGGAGGGCGTCCATCTTGGAAGCTGTCTCCAGCTGCCTCACCTCATGTTGGGTATGAACCTCTTCACTCTGTCCCTCTGTGATGTAGAGCTCAGTGTAGATCCTGTTGAGGAGGGTTCTACTTCCTGTTTCATCACTTCCTTCAGTCACACGTTCACATCTCCTCCTCAGACTGATCTTATGTTCATCTAAAACCTCCTGCAGACCAACATCTGCTGAAAGAAAGAAAAGCAATGAGACTAAAGAGAAAGAAAACTCTTCAATGTCTGAACAACACAAGAAGTCCAGTTTTCAGAAATGAGTCCATCAGCAGACAGATGTTCAGTCTTACTTTGTACACAGCTGCTCTGACTGGCTGTCTGCAGTCCAGCTCTGGTTCTGGATCTTTCTCCACACTGTGCAGAAGCTCTGATGGTGACACAGAAAAGTCAAAGTGGAGATACTTCTGTACACCTTTGATTAGACTCATTATAAAAAGGAAAAAAGTTTTAACACAGTCATGTTTCCAGTTCACTGACTTACATTTATTCCATGGACACTCACTCTAACCTGAACCACAGCTACAACCCAACATTGTTGAGGCCTCATCTCCTCCTTTCCTGACTGTAGAGGTTAAATATGCAACAACCAACAAATAAAAGAATTTGGTTCATTTCAAAGAAATTCACACGGTGACCAAGTAAAGTAACCGTAGTAACGGAGACAACATCCCGTTGATGGTGGGATTATTTGAAAGATTTGCTTTAGTCACGTCACCAAATGCAGTTGAACCACCCGTGGATCCATGTTTGACCATCCTACCACTCTGAGCTCTGCTTTTTAATCATTTTATTATTATCATCATTCATTTATTCATTCTTTGGAGGGGGGCTATTTCCTAATGCCGCCCTAATAAGGTGATGTTCAAGGGGAAATATAACAGAAACTCTTTCAGTGTTATTCATTAATAAATTAACAGATAAACTGTGAGGAAGAAAAAAACTGAGATTTAAAGGAGAGAGTAGAAACTTGATCATCCATCCTCATAACACATGTTTATCAGTATCTGCTGTGACCATACTGCAGTAATAACTACAAGTCTACATTTCTGTGACTGTTGATCAATCACAGCAGGAATCTGAGCTCATCTCTGCACACAGAGCAGCTTCAGCTCTGGGATAAACTGCTCGCTTCACGTCCTTCTCAGCTCACAGACACTCATCCTGATATTTTCCTTTAACATTTGATGGTATAATTCATCTGAGTTTACACTTTATCTGCATAAATACAGAAAAACAGACCCAAACACCATAAACCATCAGTTTCACCATGTAGAATATATTGTTGTTTCCTTGCTTTTAATTCAGAGAAAAACTCTGATTTTGATTTTCTCTGTTCTCTTTGCCACAGCCCATCCCAGCAGCAGCTGAAGCAGCTGACTGTCACAACACTGAATAACACTTTAGGAGGAATTTCAGAGGTCAGTAAAGCTCCAGTTTCAACATCAGTTAATTAATCATAGTTCATCATAAATGTTAACCTGGCTGGCACACATGTTAATGTTAGTCATGGACAGTTAGAGATGGTCATCTCACCTCTGAGCTTTGGTCTGGCTCTCATGTTCCCCACACAGAGTGGTTTTAGAGGGAGGGACTCCCTCCTCTCTGTCCTCACACTGATCCATGCTGCTGAAAACGTCCAGATGAACAGAATCAACTTTTTGGGGATTTACTGGATGATTGAGCATCAAGACACTTTTTAGTATTTTACTAATTTCTGAAGCTTTTTACCAACTTTGTTCAAATTGGTCTGCTGTCATTTTATTGTTGACAAAAAGAGATTTTGAGTTTGACCGTTGACGTTTCCATGTGGGACTGTTGCTGCAACACCAGGATGTTACTACAGAATACACTTTATATTGTGAGCACTTGGATGTTAGTCCAGTGGTCCTAAACTGACACACCTGCACCTGCATTCATTCTGACCAGATTTTAACCCAACAGTTTTTCATACTTAATACATCAGACATAAACTCTGCAGCTGTCATTGTGTGCAGCGGGACACCGTGTCCTATGAGTGTTATACTACAATAAACAGAGCCTGACCGCGGGCATAAAGAGGGCAAAAACCCACTTATGCTCTAAAGATGAAGTTCTGTTTCTCTTCAAATGACCCTCAGAGCATGTGGAGGGTCATTAAACGCCTCACAGATTACCTCAAGAACAACAGGCTGAAGAACATAAAAACAAACGCAGAGTTTCTGTCTGATGGTTTGAACATGAAACAGGAATTATTGAGCAAAAACGGCCAGTTTACTAATTTATGACCTAGCATCAGCGCATTCACCTACAATACACGAATGAATATCACCAGTTAAACTGAAAAAGGAAAAAACCTGCACACAAATACGACAGCAGACTAGGGGTGGGTTTTTATAATCAATTTATCGATTCTGGTTTGGATAATGTGAAATCGATTCGGTAAAATCCTGAATCGATTTTTTAATATAAATTTATTTTGGCCAAAACGCCAGAATCTCAGGTCAAACGTCACAAAATTTCAAGAACCACCAAACAGGTAAAACAGTAAATGAGAGCAGGAATACGGATTCTGCACAAAGACGTAAACACAAAGCGCGGAGCCGCCGACGCATCAGAATCAGTGAGATGTGACTTTCTCACCTGACGGCACAGACACGGTCGCTCGCTGAAAGCCGACAGCTCGCTGAAAGCCGTCAGCTCGCTGATTCTGATGTTTCGGCGGGTCCGCGCTTTGTGTTTACGCCCTTTTTGCGCTGATTCTGAAGCTGCAGGTTTTATCTCTCTCCAAACAATATTGAGTAAACCAGCAGCAAAAGAAGATCCAAACTACGCTTCACATAAACATCGTCATGAATTCCCTCTGATTGTTTTGCTGCCACCAGGATAAAATCACACTTCATGCACAGCTCTCTCTCTGTACTTCAAGAACAGTTTCCCATCTAAAAATCTGTTTTCTGCATTATTCGCTTGCTTGTTACGCACAAGTCTACCGTTCTTACAGCCTGTCGGCTGCTGTTTTTTTTTTTTTCCTTTTACTTACTTCCGGAAAGAAAACCTAATTTCTGCCGTTCAATACTGAACAAATTTAAACTTTTTAAAATTATGCAAAATGCAAAACGCTCAGCCGTGTCTCTAATAAAACTGCTGTAAAGTAGTGATGGGTCGTTTGCGAACGAAATGGCTCTTAGAGCCGGCTCCTTATTGCGAGCCATCACGTGGGTTTTTTTTTTCTTTCTCTCAGCCTCTCTCTCTCTCTCTCTCTCTCTCTCTCGCACTTTTTTTCTGCTTCACTCTGCACGTGAGCCTTGTGCTTTACGCTGGGAAGAGGGGGGAGGGGCGGTAGTTACACTCGCAGTAGCACAGGAACAGAGCCAGAGGGAGAGACAGAGAAAGAGAGCCAGGGACAACAACGTCACATTAGAAAGGTAGAATAATAATAAAGGATAAAGGATTCAGAAAGTTTATTCATGCAGGTCCATATGACAGAGAATATGCATGTTCTTTTTGTTTTCATATTATAATTTATATTTAATTGTGTTGTGGTTTGCAGTGTTTTGTGTTGTTTCACTTTAAATTTGTAAAAGGAAAAAGCTGAAAATTTAAATAGTTAAAAGTTGAAATGTGAATAGTTGATTTTTGTATTATATGATTTATTTATTACATTTTATGTCGAGTGAATAAATAAAAGTATATTTACGGTGGCCCCTACAGACAAATCACGTATGAACTCTGAAGCACGTACAAACCCTGAAGCACGTACAAACTCCAAAACACGTACAAACTCCAAAACACGTAAAAACACGTACAAACTCCAAAACACGTAAAAACTCCAAAACACGTAAAAACTCCAAAACACGTAAAAACTCTGAAGCACATAAAAACTCAAAACACGTACAAAAGACAACAGAAGTGCTCCAGGATGCTAGGGGTAGTGTTGAGCTTTTGTTACCTAGTGGCTACACAAGCCAGCAAGTACCAACGACCGGATTTGGTGTGTGGTAGTAACAGGTAAATGAACATTTTTTTAAATTATTTGAATATATATGAGTGCTTGTGTAGAAATACAGAAACAATACACATATGCTTTCAATTGTGTAATTTAAGTGATCTAGGTAGCTCTGTTTTGGAAGTTTAGTTCATGCTAGAAATGTGTTTTGAAGTTTGTACGTGTTTTGTCTCCAGGGGCCACCGCATATATTTATATATAAACATATAAATAAAACCACTTTTTTTTTACGTTAGTAATTCCTTTTGTGCATGATTTTATATTATTGTTAATAATAAATTAATTAAAGCAACAAAACAACCTGAAGAGCTGGTTAGGAGCCGAAAGAGCCGGCTCTTTTTAGTGAGCCGAGCCAAAAGAGCCGGATCTCTAAAAAGAGCCGGAAATCCCATCACTACTGTAAAGTCAGAGGTAACTGTCACGGCCCAGCGGCACGAGGAAACTCAGATGGACACAAGTGCAGAAACCAAACCGGAAGCGAGACAGTAAATGAACAAAAGGTTTATTTCCCCCCCACAATACAAACAAGCGAAAACAAAACGACGCCACCACACTAGAGGCGCGCTGTATAAACTAGGTTAACAAAGGGTGACCTAGACAACTCTAGGATGTCGCTGAACAGCTGAGGCAGAGGGGAGGTGGAGGCTGACTATGAAGTGACTGGCCGGGCATTGGTTTCAGGTGGGGAAGACAGGTGGAGCGGAAGGCCCGGATGCGGTTGAGGTGAGGGGGAGGCAGGCAAGTGAGTGGCGGGCCAGTTGGCAACATCGTACCAGCAGCAGGTGGCCCAGGTCCAGGAAAGCGGGGATGAGGGCGGTGAGGCCTCCACTCCAGGAGCTACCTATGGGATAGCAGATACTCAGGCGATGATCGATTGAGTGCGCAGGTCTTATATGCTGCCGGAATAATTGCCCACAGGTGGTCAGCCAGGGAGGAGCAACCGATCTCCGCCTAAATGAGGAGTCGCTGTAGGAGACCTGCAGGTAGTGATGGCCAAATGAAGCTTTCTGAAGCACTGAAGCTTGTATTGAAAAACGGTTCATTACTCAAAGCTTTTCAACACAGTCCTATCTGGTGGCCAAAAATATGAAGAGCCGCTTGAATCCACAAAATAAAACCAACTGCTTCATTAAGATTGCCCACTCTACTCTGGAATTCTGTCTGATATTGGGCCACTGTTGTGTTGCTTTGAACATGTATTTTTTGGTGGTTACAAAAATGTGTTTTATTTGTTTAATAAATAATTTTGACCAGTAAACTCTCCTTGTTTAAATGCACCATGGTGTGGTCTTTCTTTGCCACACCACTCCATGTACTTAATTGCTGCAATTAACCGCTAGACAGGTATATTTATAAATAATATTATTAGGTAATTTTTCCCAGACATATTTTTGACCTGGGGGTAGAATTGATTGTTAAATGGAAAGGGAAAATGCTTATGAACTTGCAAATTAAAAACATGATGCATTTAAAGTAACCCTTTTTCATTTTTATTTAAGAAGAGAATTTGTTCTAGTGTGTGATGGCCGAACCTGTTCCTTTTCGTGGAGACAATTTCTCCTGCCTTAAGGAAAATCCCTTCACATGGCACAGAAGAGGCTGGAGTGCAGAGAAACTGGTAGAGATGCTGTTATACAGTCTAACTGGGCCCCACAAACTATCAGCTAAAGAGAATAAATAAATTCAATTGCTGCACATTTGGCAGACTAACATTTTCAGATTAATTAAACAATAAAATATATATTTTTACAACATTACATGTAAAGAGTCAAGTGGAAGTTTTTCTACAGTTATTTAATGATATTTATATTATGGAAGCAGATTTTTGACATTTTACCTTTTTCCCGTTTTCAGATATAATAAACACGCACAAAACAAAAGCAAACAGCCAGAAAACAAAGCTGGAAAACCCACCCGATTGACAAAAATCAACTCAAAATTCTCCCACACAACAGAACCTCCTCTATTCCTCGCTGGCTCCAAATCTCTCAGTGGAATGATCAGTGGTTCGCTATCTGTCACCATCAAAACACTCCACAAATCCCGCGAATGATTCGCTTCCTGATAAACCATTGAATCAGATACCGAAGCAGTTAGGTTATAAATGAAGCTTCGGACGTCACTGATCACGTGACTCTGGCCAAACGAATCAAGCTTCGACACAGTGCTTCTGAAGCACTGTGTTGATTTTTTTCGACACACGCACCAGAGCTTCAGCTTCAAGCGGGCCATCACTACCTGCAGGTACCTGCCCGGACCATGACAGTAACGTCCATATGTTGATTAATGGTTTTCTTTTGTTTTTGATGTACTGCAGAATATTTTTATAAAATCCCAGACCAGGAAAATCACCTTCATGTTTTTCTGTGTTTTATCTTCAGCTACGTTGACACAAAGGCATCTGCTGTGATGCTTACACCTTTGATAAAGTCTTGCGTGTGTCAGCTTCCTTTTTATAGATACAAAAATATGTAAATCTACTGATCTGAATTATAATATTTCTGACTGTCAAAATTTCCCAGATTCAAATCGAATCGAATCTAATTGAATCGATTCGAATCGAATTGTGGATCAAATCGATTCGGGACCTTGTGAATCGGAAACGAATCGATTCTAGAAATGAGTGACGACACCCAGCCCTACAGCAGACTATAGCGAACGAGCAGAGAAAGGCATTTTATAGATGAAATGTTGGCAGCGACTTCCGAAAAGCAACTCTTAGGACACCCCTGTCTCACTGTCAGCAGTTAATGAACATCCACCTATGGGCTCAAATTGTGGTCATAAATATTTTGTATTTGTAAATCAGGATTTGTGTGTGTAAAAAGAATTTGTACGCAGCATAAAGGTCCTTTCACATCAGACGCAGCATGTGCTGCTAATGCTAACTGCTAACTAAAAGCCAAGTGTTGTAAAGACCCACCTTTTAGCACATCCCAGCACACCCACTCACTTCACCAGATGCACCTTGTTTAGTTCTCTCACCTTTGATTGGGTGTGGTGCTTGTCCTTAATTGCACTCACCTGTCACACATTATATAAGGACTGCATTCACTTTTGGCTCACTCTTTCTTCACTCCCACACAGGGCGGCAGCAGAGGTGAGGTTGTGTTTGGGTTTTTGATTTTATGTATTGTTTAAAGTAATGAGTAACTTAAGTCTCTGTTTTCTTTCAGCATTGGCAGTCCATGTGTGTCTTTCCTTCTTTCCTTTATTGATTTGGGAATAAAAGGAGAACCCTGTAAATGATTAGATGACTGCTTATTCTCATTCTAATCGGATGAGCCCATGATGCTGATTACTTAAACCCTGAGCCTTCCTTCCTTCATAACACCAAGGATCCAGAATTTGTTGTGCTGGCTGCTGAGCTCTGTGGGTTTTTGCAGCAGCTCTACTAGATGCACCTGCTCCTTGTCGTTTCTATCTCTGACTTTGTCCTCTACAAGAGTTTTTTTTTTTTTTTTTTTTTGTTGGTTCTTCAAATGTTCAATAAAAACATGTATGCTCATTCATAACGAAGAAAGCTTTGTAACTATCCCCACTAGTGAAGACTGTCATTTCCACAACACACCAATGACATTGGCCAATCAGATGAAAGGAAGAAAAATAGGGTCGTACTTGTAACTTAAAACTTGAGTGCAGAGTTTCACACGTATTTCTTAGCTAAGTCCACACACAAATCTTTTTTACACACACACAAATTCTTTTTCCACCTACGAATCCTGATTTACAAGTACAAAATATTTATGACCACAATTTGAGCCCATACATCCACAGACTGATGGAGGCAGGAGAAGCTGCCTACAGTCATCAGTCAGTGGATCCACAGTAACATCGACTCTGAGTTCAGCTGCTGATCATCAACTAACTGTTTCTGTCTCGTTCCCAGACTCTGATCTCACATAAAACGAAGCAGATTTATGCTGAAACTAAGCTGCACACAGCTGATGTTAGCCAGGAAAACAGTACAGACTGCTAACGTTACCTTAACATGGAGACGATCAACTGCGCCACAACATTCACGAAAGCGAAAGTAAAAGTGACGCAAGGAAACGATCAGAGAGGCGTTTGAGGGACGTTCAGAGTCAGGAACTTCAGAAACGGATCAGGCTGGAGTTTAATTCTGTTTTCATCTTTAGAAACATCTGGAAAAAGGTTAAAAATACTTAACCAACTTAAAAAATTACAGGCAGACGTTGTTTTATTACAAGAAACCCACATGCCTGTCACAGGTTTGAATAAACTCAAAACACCTGAGTTTCCTAATGTGTTCTCAGCCTGTTATAATTCTAGACAAAGAGGAGTAGCAATTCTAATACATAAAAATATTAATTTCACAGTACTCGATACAGTTATAGATCCAGAGGGCAGATTCCTAATCGTCAAACTATCTATACTTAACCAAAAGCTAGGTATTGTAAGTATATATGGTCCAAATGTTGATGACCCCTCATTCTTCCACGGTTTTTTTAGTACACTCTCCGAACACCTAGACTGCACAATTGTTCTGGGGGGAGACCTCAACCTGGGACTAAATGAAGAAATGGATAGGCTCAATACAGCAGGAACTCAGCGTAACTGGCAGTCCACAAATATAATCAAACAGTATATGAGCGACTTTGGTCTTTGCGATGCATGGCGCTCCCTTCACCCCAACAGTAAGGAATATTCTTTCTTCTCACATGTCCATCACTCCTACTCTCGTCTGGATTATTTTCTGGTCAGCAGCTCACTGCTGAGTCACATTACAGACACTGAGATTCATCCTATAGCTGTCAGCGATCATGCTCCTGTATCTTTAACACTAATACAGATGAATAATACTACACCAAGAAAAAACTGGAGATTTAATATATCACTGCTCAAAGACGAAGAGTTTATCAAATACTTTAAAAAAGAATGGACTCTATATTTAGGCTTTAATGACATTCCTGGAACATCAGCATCTGTCCTCTGGGAAGCAGGGAAAGCCGTGATGACAGGTAAAATAATCTCTTTCTCATCACATAAGAAGAAAGAAGAAAACAAAAAAATTCAGGAACTAGAGAAAAACATCAAATCCTTAGAAAAAGCCTATGTGTCACACCAAGATCAAGAAATATTAAACAAAATACGCAAGACAAAACTAGAATTAAATGAAATTATTAATAAAAAGACTAAATTCTTAGTACAAAGACTTCGCCTGCAAAATTATGAACACGGTAACAAATCCGGACAATTTCTTGCTAACCAGTTAAAAATCAATAAAGAAAAAACAACTATATGTGCTGTTAAAGATTTATCTGGGAATACAATATATGATCCTAAAAAAATAAATAAAATTTTTAGGGATTTCTATGAAACTTTATATACACCACAAATAAACCCATCTAAAAACGAAATTGATCAATTTCTCGACAACATAACTCTTCCAAAATTATTAGACACCCAAGCAATGGCACTGGATTCGCCACTGACGCCAGGTGAACTCCAGGAAGCTCTGATAAGTATGCCCAATAATAAGGCTCCAGGTCCAGATGGTTTTCCAACAGATTTTTACAAAGAATTCTGGACAATTCTGGCACCAGTTTTTCACAGGATGTTGCAGGAAATCAAAGAAAATGGTAGACTACCACCAAATATGAACTCTGCAAATATCAGTCTCTTACAAAAACCAGGCAAAGACCCTGTATATCCCTCAAGCTATCGTCCAATATCCCTTATTAATGTAGACCTTAAAATAATCTGCAAAGCTCTCTCAAAGAGATTAGAGAAAATAACCCCCCTTTTAATTCATCCTGACCAAACTGGTTTTATAAAAGGTAGGCACTCATCAACAAATACACGTAGATTACTTAATTTAATAGACTACTCATGCAGTAAAAACACTGAAACCATAATATTTTCTTTAGATGCAGAAAAAGCATTTGACAGAGTTAACTGGAAATTTATATTTGCAACTTTACATAAATTTGGTTTTGGACCCTGTTTCATAAACTGGTTAAAATATTATATAACTCCCCAACAGCTTGTGTCAGAACAAATGACCAAACATCCTCCCGCTTCTCTCTTCTGAGGGGCACCAGACAGGGATGCCCACTCTCCCCTTCACTGTTTGCAATTTTTATTGAGCCATTAGCAGCAGCAATTAGACAGGCTACAACAATTAAGGGCATAAAATGTAAGAATATAGAACATAAAATCAGCCTTTATGCAGATGATGTGTTACTTTTTCTCCAAAACTCACAAACCAATATCTCTGGGGTAATTGCATTGATAAATTCCTTCTCAAGTGTCTCAGATTATTCAATTAACTGGTCAAAATCAACAGTTCTTCCGATTAATTGCTCCTTCCATAATTCTTCTCCTTCCCCACTGCAATGTGGAAATATAAAATATTTAGGTATTAATGTCTCTCCTAAACTTTCAGAATGAACTAAATTAAACCACATCCCACTTTTAAAGACAGTAGAAGGCGACCTGGCTAGATGGAAATCTTTACCCATATCACTCATGGGAAGGGTCGCCGCTATAAAAATGATGATCTTGCCAAAAATAAACTATTTATTTTCAATGATCCCAAATAAGCCATCACAAGATTAGTTCAGATCTCTAGACTCGTACATTTCTAAATTCCTTTGGAAAGATAAACCCCCACGTATCAGCTTAAAAACACTACAAAGGACCAAGGATAAAGGAGGATTAGATCTGCCTAACTTTAATCACTATTTTTTAGCCAACAGGCTTCAGTTCATCTCTAGATGGTTTAAACACACCCTCTTAGATGAACCTTGGATAGATGTAGAACAGGCACTATGTAATAACCTAGAAATTTCAGACCTACCATTTATCAGCTCAAACATCAAATGACATGAATGCTTTAAAAGCATCAATATTAGCTCTTCTCTGACAGCATGGTGGGAGTTTCTAAAAATGACAGAGTCTTCATTAATCCCATGCAAACGTACACCTATCTGGAACAACCCGGACATATTACAAAACAATAATATGATAAACTTTTCAGATTGGAGTTGCAAAGGAATTAAATACTTGGAACATATATTGGAAGGAACAGACTTTATTTCGTTTGACAGACTAGTTATACAATATGGGATCAACAAGAAACGATTTTTGGAATATCAACAAATTAAATCCATAGTAAAAAAGAAATTTAATCCCAGTGAAGCTGAATTACAAACACCACCAAGTGTGGTACAATTTCTTAGTCTAAAACCCCCCAAATTATTGTCTAAAATATACAGAACACTTTCTAAAATAGATGAATCAATATCCCTTCCTATTGCAAAATGGGAAGCAGATTTATCAATCAACTTAGACCCAAACCTTTGGTCTCAGATATGCTTAAAAACCTTTCAATGAATCAGAAATCCCAGTTTGCAATTAATACAATACAAAATATTACACAGAGTGCACTATACTGGTCATAGGATGTTCAAGATGGGCTATACGCCTTCCAACAACTGCTCACACTGCACAGCAAATACACCGGACAATTACATCCACGCTCTTTGGTTCTGTCCACCAGTTCAGAAATTTTGGCGTGAGATATGTGAAGACTTATCAAAGTGTCTGAAATGTAACATTCCAGCCTCCCCTTTAGTATGCTTGCTGGGCAACTTGGATGAGGTCACTGCAGAAATAAACACAGCCCACGTTGTTTTTATGGCCCTATGCATTGCCAAGAAAATGGTCCTCATTAACTGGAAAAATAAAAATAATCTTAATTCTAACCAATATAAAAACCATCTAATAGATTACATTAGTCTTGATACAACCTCTGCCATCACATATCACATTTGATCAATCCCTTTGGGCTCCTTTGATCGGCTTCATCACCTAGTGGGGGTGGGGGGTCATGGTTTGGTCCTACCTTCGCTATTGTGGTTGATATGGGGGTAGGGACGGCCTTAGGGCGTCTGGGGAGTCCCTAGGGACGTTTCCCTAGGGGGCCTAACCTGGGGGCTGTGGCCATGACCTGGTTAGGAGCTCTGGGGGCTCTTGGATGGTGTTTTCCCTGTGGCTGCGTACAGCGGAGATGGGGGAGGGTCTGTGCTGGCGGACGTTGGTTACTGGCCTGGTAGCCTGGCTGCCCCTGGGAGGGTCCGGGACGGGCGTGGAGGCTTGGGGGTCTGGGGGTGCTCCGCCCCCCGGTCTGGGGTGCTGGCCGGGCCTTGGGGGCTTGGGTCCTGGCTGTTGTGTCGCCGGAGCAGTGGGCGGGTGGGTGCAGGGGGGCTCAGCCCCAGTGCAGGGGACCTCTGGTGCATCGGCCCAACTAGGGGGCTCTCTAACTGGTGGGGAGGTTGTTACATCTTTGCAGGTGGTCTCCTCACCACAGGAGCTCACTCTGCAGGTGGGGGGAGAGATATAGGAGAGGGGGAGAATGAACTCAACCTGGGTGTCTATTGTCTTGTGTAGTTTGGGAGATGATTGGATGATGGGGTGGGTGCAGTTTTCTCTGGGGTGGAGTCGGGTGGGCTGCCCCGGACTCTGTGGGGCTGGGCAGTGCTGCTGCTGCGGGTCCCGGTCCGGATGGGCCTGGGCCCCCTTGCCCTGGTGGGTTCCAGAGCGTGGGGGTGCCTACTGGGGTCAGCGGGGGAGCTGGCCCCAGGGAGGGGCCGCTTGCCCCTCCCTTTCTTCCCTCCCCATCCTCAGCTGCCTCCCTATTCTCGCTCTACCACACCCACCCACACACGCAGGGCTTGGGGTGCAGGTATGTCACCAGGGTGTAGAGGAGGCACTCCCCCTCTGTCCCCTTCTGGCCGCCTGTGCCTCAATTTTATTCTGCAACCTAGACATCCACATTACTCACACTTTCACATAACACATACATATAGGGCCTTGGGGGTGGGCACGTTTTACAGCATCCAGAGGATGGTCGTTGTACTCCAACCCACCTCTGGCGCTGGTGCCCTACCCTCAATTTTAAATGCATTTAGACACTGAGGGTTTTCGGGAGGAGCCGTGCTGCTCTCTGAGAGGAAGCTAGTACCATGCTCTCCTGAGTTTTAAATGCACTTTAGAACAGCACACAACAACATTACATATGAGCGGGCGTAGGGAGGTTTGAGGTCTTCACTCACCCCAGTTCTGTTAGCCGTCAGGGCTGGGGGGCTGGGAGGAGGTGCTGGCCGTTAGACTGGGGTCTGGGATGCGGGGCCTCCCTGCTACTGCAGATAAGGAGGTGGTCCGCTTGCCTCCACCCCAGAGAGAAGGGTTACATCTCCTGGGTCTAGGTGCGGCTTGCCCCTCTGGGGTCGGGGGTACCTGGACCTGGGATATAGAGTATGTTTGGGGAGTGCGACTGTCTGTGCAGTGTCTATTTGTGTCTGTCTACACGTTGGGTGAGTGCCGAGTATTTGGTTGTGCATATGGGGGTGGGAATGCACGTCTGTGTCCGCGTGTGCCTGTTTGTCTGTGTCTATATGTCAGGTTGGGTCTTAGACTCAACCTCTCTGGGTACATCTCAGGCCCTCTAAAGTACGGAGGCCTATCTCCCCTCACCACACTCCCTGCCGGTGGCTGATGCCCTCAGACGATGGTGTGTTGGTGGTCCTTGTCGTCTGGGGCTGAGCGCTCATGTATGTACCGGCTCACTCCTGGTGGCCGATTGGCGGGGCCGGGCGCCTGTGGCCCGGCTGGGCTCCTTCCGGGGGGTGGGATGCCCTCAGGCCTCTGGCCTCTGGGCCTGAAGCTCGGTCCTCTCTGGCACAGCTGGCTGCCGGCAGAGCCCGCGGGCACGCCACTGCAACCCCCTCTGGCCTCTGCTCCGTAGCTGCGGGGTGACCTCTCGTTTGGGGCTCTACTCAGCTCTTCCCAGGAGGGTGGCACGGTTCCCCCCCCCTTTGGTGGTCCTCCTCGGGTCCTTGTACTCTGGGGCCTCTGGATATCTGGGGCCTGGATCTCCTCCATACCTGCTTCATACCCTGGTGGACGGGGCTATGGCTCCCCACACTCCCTAGCAGATCGTTACATGGAGAAACCTTTGGAATACAAGCATGCTGATCCACACAGGTATGCACACAGGTGTACACACGGGTGTACACAGACGCGGACTACACCTTTCTTGGCTGCTGCCTCAAAGCACATTGTGCGCTGTCTATCTTGCGTGCTGCACAATATTGTTTATTATTTAGTATCTACTGTTATCTACTGCTAGCTAGTTTATTGTGATGGTGCTGTTTTTATTATGTTGCTCTTTGTTTGCTTTCTCTTCTGTTTTTTTTCTCCATACAGGTGATACAGGCGTTTTGTTTGTTTGTTTGTTTGTTTTTTCCTTTCTTCCCCCCCTTCTCACCGTCTTTTCTCCCCTTTGGTTTTCTTTCTCTCCCTCTCTTTCTTTCATTCTTTCTCCCTGTCCTATCCCCCAGTCACGTCTGTCCCGTTTGTTAAAAAAAAAAAAAAAAAAAAAAAAAGAAACATCTGGAAATAGTTATAAAAATGCTGCGTAATAAAGAAAAATAGTGTAGATTTGTTTGAGTTGTGTTTAACTGAGCTGTGTCTTTAATCAAATCTAAACTGAAGAGTTCATTTTGTGGAGGAGCAGCAAGACTTTCAGTGTTACTCTCAGGAGAAAGCCTCCCAAATGTCTGTTGTCTTAATAGTGGAATTATCTGGAAAATGAACCAGTTCTTATAAGCTGCTTTTCAATATGAGCAGTCAAAGCATTTTATACAGCGTGCTTCATTCACACAAGCACTTCTTTTTCTAACAATGACACTATGATGGATGCATCGGAGAGGAAGTCGGGGTTCCATATCTTGCCCAAGGATACCGTGGCGTGCAGACTGGAGCAGCCAGGGATCAAACCTCCAACCTTCCAGTTAGTAATTCTACCTGCTGAGCTACAGTCTGTACTTCCTGAACAACACACCCTCCTTTTGTTTCTTTATTTCCAGTAGCAACCAGGACCATAATGAACCCTGACTCCAACAGACACTCAGGATCCACCTGCCCAGTAAGTCACCCGCTAACTGTAACTATCAGAGCCCTGACCTTCTACAGAGACGACCCCCCCCCTCCCACACACACACACACACACACACACACACACCCCTTATACAAATATTAAAAAGTCTGTAACAAGATGAATTGGATCAGATTAAAGCATACTGTGCTGCCTGTCTGCACTCTACATGGACATCGTGACCTTCATGTCATTCAGATTCACTTCCTTCATGTGCCTCAACATTTAACTCTGTTAATAAACAGACCACAAAAAAAATTCCAAAACTTTGTTATAAAAACAAAAATGCTCTGTTTAAATAACTTTTAATGAGCCTTATAAAATAAACACAGTTTAAAAACATCTAGCTAGTAAATAGGGCTGGGTATTGTCACTGATTTCTAGAATCGATTCGATTCCGATTCAATTCAATTCGATTTAAATCTGGGAAATTTTGCCTCAGAAAGTCAGAAATATTATAATTCAGGTCATGCATCAGTACATTTCTATACTTTTTTATATCTATAAAAAGAAATCTGACACTCGCAAGACTTTATCAAAGGTGTGAGCATCACAGCAGATGCCTTTGTGTCAAAGTAGCTGAGGATAAAACAGAAAAACATGAAGGTTTTCCTGGCATGGGATTTTATAAAAATATTCTGCAGTACATAAAAAAAGAAAGAAAACCATTAATCAACATATGAACATTATCTCTGAAGTTACAGCGGTTTTATTAGAGACACGGCTAAGCGTTTTGCATTTTGCATAATTTTAAAAAGTTTACATTTGTTCAGTATTGAACGGCAGAATCTAGGTTTTCTTTTCGGAAGTAAGTAAAAGAAAGAAAAAAAAAACAGCGGCCGACAGCCAGGGGCGGATCTAGAAGGGTGGCATGGGGTGGCAAGTGCCACCCTAAAATGATCCCTTGCCACCCCAAGTGCCACCCCAGTTTTGCATATGACAGTGTTGTTTATTAAAATAAGATAGCATTAACAGTTTGAGCGTAGTGACAGTCAATACTGAATATAAATGCTAAAACTGACCATATTGCATAGTGTCGTCCCCCCCTCCACCATTAACAAATGGTTCAGCCCATAGCAGGACCCAAGCGATGTTTATGATTGTGCCAGAGCACATTTTGAACAACACCATGGGAATTTCGCTTTTTACACAGGTGGTTGGATACACTCCGGAAATGGAAGGAAGGTGAGTGTTATTAACCATCTGTGGTCCACAGACACTGCATCTCCAAATCACATGACTGATGTAAGCTGACATAGCAACAAGCTGCAGCTGCTGAGTCTCTATTTCAGCCCACATTGAAAGTTCGGACTTCAAAGTTTTTTAATTTTAATTACAGGCCAGTAAATCCAGATTTATGATAATATGTAAGGACAGCGCGAAAACAGTAAAGAAAGAAAAAAAGCCACCTCTTTCTTATTGGTGGAAAAATGTACCATGTCGACCAATTAAAAAAAATAAGTCAACACGTGGGATTTGATTGTTTAGGGGAAACTTTTGGGAGTGACGGTAACTGTTTAAGGTCTTTGTGTGATTTCAGATCAGTAATAGTACTATTAATAGTAATAGTAGTACTAATGCAGTATGTCAGTGAAAAAAACAACTAAATTCAGTTGAGCTGAAAAGATACCAAACAAGGCAAGGGGGGAAAAATAAAATGAAACAATCTGATGGTGAAATACAAACGTAAACTCAAAAGGAGTCAAAAATGGCCGGTTGTATTTCAGACCTCAGAAGGTTAATCCAACAAAACATGAAAAATTAGGTTTAAATTTTTGTTCATGACAGTGCAGATTTCTGACATTTTGTGTAATTTAACATGTAACAATGTGATTGTTTTCTAACAAAAAACAGTGAAACTTAAGTTAGATTTGTGTTTGTAAATTAACTGCCCCATGTTGTGTAGCTTTCTGGATTTTATACTTATTGGGCTACATATTTATTTATCATACAGGCTATACAGTACATAACATCAAAACTCACATGTTTTATGTAACTAAAGTGTTTAATTACCGTATTTTCCAGACTACAAAGCGCACCTGAATATTAGCCGCACAAGCTAAAATCAGGGGAAAATCCTGTTTTGTACATACATTAGCCGCACCTGACTAAAAGCCGCAGGTGTTTCAATGTTGACTTATCATATGTAAGAGAATATGCACAAAGGGAATTGTCAGGAAAGAGATGGCTGTTTGGAGACACATCACTGTTATTAATATTTTGAAAAACAAGTTATGGGTACATATTTGCATAACTTTTTAGGGTATATGTACAAGTACCGGTAATTACAAGTACGAAACGTGTACTGTGCTTCATAAACGAGTAACAAATGTAGTACATAACAATAACCTACAGCACACCAGAAAAATACCTTTTAGGCTCAGGTACAGCGACACGGCTTTAACAAGAAGAAAAGTCAGTCATTCACCACCATCTTTCTCTTCTTCCTGCGCACTAAAACCACCAAAGTCCTCTTCTCCAGTGTAAGAAACGAACAGGCTCAGGATGGCTTCATCATCCACTCTCCGCTTCTCTCCTTCGTTGTCACTTTCAAAACCAAAGAAATCCTCGTTGTCAGTGTCAGAGTCGAACACCCTCTGAAGGGCCGTGGCGGTGTCCTCCTCTCCATCATGCAGCAGTCCAGCCCTTCGAAATCCGTTGGTGATCATGGATGTTTTCACACTTTTCCACGCTGTCAGAATCCACTGGTGGAGTTGAGCATAACTTGCTTTTCGCAAGTTTATCGCCGCTCGTCATCCACGCCTCCCGCTGAACGCGTAGCACTACTTTGAAGTTTGTTTTTCGCGCTACTTCGTACGGCACTACGTTGCCTGGCGGACAGACATGTGACCAACATACCACTCTTGAACCCCGATACTGTGTGTCTGATCACATGCCCTTCCGCCAGGCAACGTAGTGCCGTACAACAGCGGAACAAACAAAACAAATCCTCTTACGATATCACAAAAATCATGGACAATTACGGTATGTGGGCTACAGACAATAATTAAGTTGTAGACTATATTTATATGAAAAACGTGTATACTTACTGCATTTGAATCATTTTAACCATATGTAACCACCTGCACATGTGTTTGGGGGAAAAAAGGGGCTTCGATTTTGCCACCCCATTTGATTTCTTTGCCACCCTCATGCCACCTTAAGAAAATTTCTCTAGATCCGCCCCTGCCGACAGCGCTGTAAGAACAGTAGACTTGTGCATAACAAGCAAGCGAATAATGCAGAAAACAGATTTTTAGACAGGAAACTGTTCTTGAAGTACAGAGAGAGAGAGAGAGAGAGAGCTGTGCATGAAGTGTGATTTTATCCTGGTGGCAGCAAAACAATCAGAGGGAATTCATGACGATGTTTATGTGAAGCGAAGTTTGGATCTTCTTTTGCTGCTGGTTTACTCAATATTGTTTGGAGAGAGATAAAACCTGCAGCTTCAGAATCAGCGCAAAAAGGGCGTAAACACAAAGCACGGACCCGCCGAAACATCAGAATCAGCGAGCTGTCGGCTTTCAGCTCGTGTCCGTGCAGTCAGGTGAGAAAGTCACATCTCACTGATTCTGATGCGTCGGCGGCTCCGCGCTTTGTGTTTACGTCTTTGTGCAGAATCCGTGTTCCTGCTCTCATTTACTGTTTTAGCTGTTTGGTGGTTCTTGAAATTTTGTGACGTTTAACCTGAGATTCTGGCGTTTTGGCCAAAATAAATTCGATTCAGGATTTTAATGAATCGATATCACGTCAAGCCAGAATCGATTTTAATCGATAAATCGATTATCAAAACCCATCCCTACTACTAAATCAAGGGTAGCCTGAACTTAAAGTCACACTGAACACAAGTGTCCCTGCTCTCAGATACAAAATATGCCTTTAAAAGTTAAGAGTAATGAAATCAGCAGTTCTGATTCTATAATTTGTAGTATGACACACCACTTGTGCATTTTTGTTGTTTTGATTTACATACGTTGATATTCTGCTGTAAACAACTAATGAGAACATTTTATAAAAGCTTTGAGTGTCCATCAGGATCCTGTAGAAACAGCTTCCATGTCAAAGATCAATATTCTGAATTCTGTTTAGAAAGAAAAAGATTTCTAGAAAATTCTCTAAAGAATTCAACATCTGTTTTCTTTTCTACTATTTTTTTAAACGTCCCTCTAGCACAGATTTCTTTAGCCACATGTCTTTCTGTGTCTTCCATACAAATATTAAACGTGCAAACACTCAACACAGCAACACTGAAAGCATTTGATTGTAAATTTCATTCAAATCAAACTTCAAATCTCTTTTTCTCTCTGAAAGAAAGTGACAGCCGACTGAGTCAAAGGCAGAAACCTTATTTAAACACCAAATATTCACCGGCTTCACTTCCTGATCCAGGATTCAAAGAGGACGTTGCACTTACTCAGCTTCTTCCCGTGAACGTCTTCACTCTGCAGCTCTGCTGTCTGGACCAGGTCTGTGTAGAAACAGAGACAATCTTCTGCTTCATCAGTCCTCTGTGTCTGCAGGCTGAAGTCACATTAAACACTTCACACCAGCAAAGAGTCTGAAACTCACAGGTCAAAGGTCAGCTGCTGCACCTTGTGTGATATTGTTTGATCAATAATTAACCTGCAGCAGGTTTCTGCTCCAACTCCAACACACTGAACAACCCTGAGAACAAATCAGATGATGTGGGTGTGTCTGCAAGCTTCAATAGTATTAAACACCTCACACCAGCAATGAGTCTGAAGCTCGCAGGTTAAAGGTCAAAGGTCAGCTGCCACACTGTATATAACATTTCAATATGTATACAACCTGACTGTGGGCGTGTGTGCAGCCATAAACAGTTTAAACATTAAACACTGAACCATAAAAGAAGCTTAAGCTGCAGCTCACAGGTCAAAGCTCAGCTGCTGCAGCCAGTTATGACTTTACATAAATCATCATGTTTTCCCTCTCAGCACTTGGGCTGTTTTGACTCAGCTACACGATGGGAAATGGCCAATGGTTCCACAGCTGTTCTTGTTCACAGCATCATCCAGTTAGAGAGGAAACTGTATAATGCAATGATGATGTTCCAGCGTCACGCTGCAGTTGTTGCTCCTCCTCCATATGCTTACCTGCCACAGTTTAACTCCGCCTCTTAAACAGTCATGTCACCTGATCTGAATGTTTTGTTGTACGATGATGTTATCTTGCTGTTGACGAGGAGGGCGAGAAAAACTAGTTTGTCCTGCAGATGGCGATCTTGCACCGTGTTCAGAGAGCCAACACTTTGATGATGCTGGTCTACTCAACTTACTTTTAGCCTGGGTTGGACTATAAATGAGCAGCTTCCACTCTGGTTTCACTGTTAAACACACTTGTTTGATTTCACTTGTAAAAGTTGGAAAATAAATATTAAATTATTTGTTGGTACATTTTTTTTAAGGGTCAAATATCTTGCTTCATTTGTTAAGGTGGAGAAATGAATCAGGTTAAAATAGTGGTCCTTTAAATCAGTGCAGATGTATAATGTAATTTAAAATGTTGATAATGCTTGTAGTGGGCTTGTAATGTAAATGTGGTCTGATTAAATGTGACATTAATGGTGACGCTGCATAAAACCTGATAAAACAGTTCTAGTAGTGGGTCTGTGTGATCAGCATCAGTGGGTTAAACACACACACACACATATTCAAGCACATGCATATACACACACATACATGAGAAGGTCTGGTTTCTTCGCCAGTTTTCAAGGAGGGTTAAGGATGGTTTCTCCACTGAAAGGAGGTTTTTCCTCCTCCGCTGAGGGCGTTGAGTGTTTGGTTTCTCCACCAATACAGGGAGTGCAGAATTATTAGGCAAGTTGTATTTTTGAGGAATAATTTTATTATTGAACAACAACCATGTTCTCAATGAACCCAAAAAACTCATTAATATCAAAGCTGAATGTTTTTGGAAGTAGTTTTTAGTTTGTTTTTAGTTTTAGCTATTTTAGGGGGATATCTGTGTGTGCAGGTGACTATTACTGTGCAAAATTATTAGGCAACTTAACAAAAAACAAATATATACCCATTTCAATTATTTATTTTTACCAGTGAAACCAATATAACATCTCCACATTCACAAATATACATTTCTGACATTCAAAAACAAAACAAAAACAAATCAGCGACCAATATAGCCACCTTTCTTTGCAAGGACACTCAAAAGCCTGCCATCCATGGATTCTGTCAGTGTTTTGATCTGTTCACCATCAACATTGCGTGCAGCAGCAACCACAGCCTCCCAGACACTGTTCAGAGAGGTGTACTGTTTTCCCTCCTTGTAAATCTCACATTTGATGATGGACCACAGGTTCTCAATGGGGTTCAGATCAGGTGAACAAGGAGGCCATGTCATTCGTTTTTCTTCTTTTATACCCTTTCTTGCCAGCCACGCTGTGGAGTACTTGGACGCGTGTGAAGGAGCATTGTCCTGCATGAAAATCATGTTTTTCTTGAAGGATGCAGACTTCTTCCTGTACCACTGCTTGAAGAAGGTGTCTTCCAGAAACCGGCAGTAGGACTGGGAGTTGAGCTTGACTCCATCCTCAACCCGAAAAGGCCCCACAAGCTCATCTTTGATGATACCAGCCCAAACCAGTACTCCACCTCCACCTTGCTGGCGTCTGAGTCGGACTGGAGCTCTCTGCCCTTTACCAATCCAGCCACGGGCCCATCCATCTGGCCCATCAAGACTCACTCTCATTTCATCAGTCCATAAAACCTTAGAAAAATCAGTCTTGAGATATTTCTTGGCCCAGTCTTGACGTTTCAGCTTGTGTGTCTTGGTCAGTGGTGGTCGTCTTTCAGCCTTTCTTACCTTGGCCATGTCTCTGAGTATTGCACACCTTGTGCTTTTGGGCACTCCAGTGATGTTGCAGCTCTGAAATATGGCCAAACTGGTGGCAAGTGGCATCTTGGCAGCTGCACGCTTGACTTTTCTCAGTTCATGGGCAGTTATTTTGCGCCTTGGTTTTTCCACACGCTTCTTGCGACCCTGTTGACTATTTTGAATGAAACGCTTGATTGTTCGATGATCACGCTTCAGAAGCTTTGCAATTTTGAGACTGCTGCATCCCTCTGCAAGATATCTCACTATTTTTGACTTTTCTGAGCCCGTAAAGTCCTTCTTTTGACCCATTTTGCCAAAGGAAAGGAAGTTGCCTAATAATTATGCACACCTGATATAGGGTGTTGATGTCATTAGACCACACCCCTTCTCATTACAGAGATGCACATCACTTAATATGCTTAATTGGTAGTTCGCTTTCGAGCCTATACAGCTTGGAGTAAGACAACATGCATGCAGAGGATGGTGTGGACAAAATACTCATTTGCCTAATAATTCTGCACTCCCTGTATTTGTTTTACATCTATACTGTCCAGTCTCTCCTGGTGGACATGGCATACAGCAGCATTGTTTTATCTCATTTGAGTCATTGTTAACCTTACCCATCTTTTTAGTCTTCTGAGAGCACTGAAGCTTCTTTCAGCCTCAGTACATGCGTTTTATCCTCAGATTGAAATTATTATTATGTGCTTGATGTGCTTCACCTTTGGCCCTGGCTCTTCCCCTCTGACTGCACTAGGACATATTGCCACCTGATAAAATAACACACTGATTCGTGCCATATAAAAAGTGAGACATGTCAATTCAGATTCTTTGTCAAATATACACTAATGAATCAGTTTACATCAGCAGCCTAACAATTGTTGTGATAATAAATACTAGTTAATCTATAGCACCAAAACATCAGTCAGTCACCTGTGACCTCGCATCTTCACCTCTGTCTGAGCTACAACATGGCAGAGCTGCCTCTGTCACCTGATGAATAACAGTGAGACATTCCGAACAAAAAATTCCAAAATGCAGTCACACATGTGCTTCAAATACAGTTATGAACCAACAAGTCATCATCCAATTTCACCTGTGATCTTGTATCACCATTGCTCTCTGAGCTTTGTGTTGGTTCTTCTGTCACCTGACAAATAGGACATACATGACAATAAGAATAAAATGTGCAGCTGCTTCAGTGTTTCTGTCAGTTTGTGCAGATCTTGACTCATCAGTAATGTTTGTACGGTGAGTGCATTTTTAAAACAATTTTTGAAAACTGCACTACAAGGTGGAATATTTGCAAAATCATGACTACCTCATGATATTTTGTCTCAAAAATTAACCCTATTAATATGTCAGTGCCATTAGAATGAAATTATTGTGTCACCAACATTTTAACGTTAGACATACAATTTTAACAGCCTCTGTAAACTAATATCCTGGCTTGCTCAAAGCTGCCGTTTTCTCTGACAGTTTCAATCAAAATTAGAAATGCTACTCTGAGACTGAGATAACTAATAGTGCTGCATGTTGTGCAGTTAGTTTCCAAAACACGTTATTCATACTTACAAACAATTTTAGCCTGATGTGGGCCAAAGCCCAGCATAGCCTGTAACGTTATTAAGACGGACACATTTTATGAGTGAACTTGGCTTTAACCCTTGTGCGCCCGCCTGTTCTCGGGGCGTGGGTCATGGTGACCCCCCGAGGGGCGTGTGTGTTATGATGATGATGATGATGGTGGTGGTGGTGATGGGGGGGGTCTTAGTGACCCCCTCGGGGCGTATGTGTTATGACGATGATGGGGGGGGTGTCGTAGTGACCCCCTCGGGGCGTATGTGTTATGACGATGATAGGGTGGGGTCGTAGTGACCCCCTCGGAGCATATGTGTTATGATGATAGGGTGTGGTTCGTAGTGACCCCCTCAGAGCATATGTGTTATGACGATGATAGGGGGTCGTAGTGACCCCCTGGGAGCATATGTGTTATGATGATAGGGTGGGGTTCGTAGTGACCCCCTCAGAGCGTATGTGTTATGACGATGATAGGGGGTCGTAGTGACCCCCTCGGAGCATATGTGTTATGATGATAGGGTGGGGTTCGTAGTGACCCCCTCAGAGCGTATGTGTTATGACGATGATAGGGGGTCGTAGTGACCCCCTCGGAGCATATGTGTTATGATGATAGGGTGGGGTTCGTAGTGACCCCCTCGGGGCATATGTGTTATGACGATAGGGTGGGGTGGGTGGTTGGGGTCGTTCGGACCCCCCGAGGGGCGCTTGTGTTACTACGATGTCGGTGGCATCTGAGAAGCAGCGGTGCGGGAAGCGGCGCAGTTGGGACAGTACTTGACGGCGCAGTTGGTGCACGGATGATCTGATATCCTCGTGTTGGTGTTGTTCCCAGACCATCATGAAAATGTTGTTCCAGGTTCAACATTGCAAGTGACCAATCACATTGTTGTGACGTTATTCTTTTGCGCGCCAAGCCATTCGTGCATTTATGAAATTCCAATGTTGCAAGGACAATATCAATTCTGCTTACTGTTTATTAAAGGGTTACGGTTAGGGTTAGGGTTAGGGTCAGGGTCCGTTGATCGGCAGACAGAGGCGGTTTCTTGCAGCTTAAGTACAGTTTTTTGTTTTACGCCGGTTTTTCCCGAAGTCGCAAAAGTATGACGTCACAACATTCTGATTGGTCACTTGCAATGTTGATCCTGGAACAACATTTAGTATGATGATCTGGGAACAACACCAACATGAGGATATCAGGTCGTGCGTTGGTGCACACGTACACTCGGCACTTGTGGCACAGGATCTTGGTCTTGACGTCTTTGCTCCTGGGACACACGCGGCACCTTCGCCTCTTGACCGGAGAGGAGTCGCGTGGCGTAGCGGTGGCAGTACGAGTAGTACGAGCATCGGCATCAGCATCATCGGCCTCAGTGGTAGTAGTACCTCGGGCCGCGACTCGGCCTCCTCCTCCTCGTGCTAACGCCCTGGCTTCGATCATGGGGCGCGCGAGCGCTTTGCCCAGTCGCTCGAGGAAGAGCCTTCGTTTGTTGAGCTTGCCCGCCATCCAGTTGGGGTGAATTTCCCTCCAGAGCACGAACGCGTTGTAGGCCGCGACGTCGACCATGTTGTGGAAAAGGGCCACAGGCCACCTGCAGGTCTTTCTCCTGCAGCTGTACGTGCTCACAACCTTGTCCAGGTTGTCGACGCCTCCCTTGGTGCGGTTGTAATGCAGCACCAAGGGAGGTTTTCCACCGCTGCCGCTGTCGCTACTGCGGCGGCTAGGCCGGGGCTCGGGGCCGGAGCGGTGGTGGTGGTAGCGAGGAGCGGTGGTGAGAAGCAGCACGTTCTTGTTCTTCTTGGCCACGTAGGAGAGGATGATCGTGTCGGGCCCTCTTCCGCCACCTCGTCCTCGTCCCGCGGAGCCACCAAGTACTACAGATTTGACGGAGCCCACGGCCCTGCCCGTGACGCAGCGCAGCTCTCTGGGGATCTCGGGTCTGTTTGATCGCAGAGTGCCCAGCACAGTGTGGCCTCTTTCGCGAAAGAGCCTGTCGGCGAGCTCGCGCGAGGTGAAAAAGTTGTCGCAGGTGACGTTGCGTCTCGGCGCCAATCCCTCGGTGAGGTCCACGACCACTTGAGTGGCCAGGTGCTTTTCGGGAGGGCCGCGCTTGTCGGGCTTGCCGGTGGAGACTTGCATCTTCCATGTGTAGCTGGAACGCGCGTCGCAAGCCACCCATATCTTGATCCCGTACCTGGCGGGTTTGCTGGGCATGTACTGTCTGAACGGACACCTTCCTGATGGCGAGAAAGAGAGAGAGAGAGACATAGAGAGAGACATAGAGGGAGATAGATAGAGAGGTGTGGGAGAGATTGGGGCAGAAACGGATGAAGAGACGTGAGTTTGACAGAGAACACACGTGCAAGAGTGGAAGATAAAGTCATGTAAAAGCACGCACACAACACGCACACAACACACACCATGTACGTACCTCTGAACGGCACCAGTCTCTCGTCGACGTTGACCTCCGGTCCCGGTCGGTACATGGCGGGCAATCTCGCGCACTACTCGTCCCACACGGCTCTGATGGGGGCCAGTTTGTCGTAGCCGCCCTCGCCGTAGCTGTGGCCGCCGCCTCGCCTAGCTTGTCTGGTCTCTCTGTCGTCGAAGCGCAGTGCGCTCAAGTAGGCTCGAAAGGTCTTGAGCGGCATCGCGGCTCTGAACACGGACCTGCCGCTCTCGGCGTCCCACAGGCTCTCGCAGGCCTCTCCCCGGGACCTGTACACGCCGGCAAGCACGAGCAGCCCCACGTAGGCCCGGAACTCGACGCGGCCCATGGGCTTCCATCCGTCGATGGCGGGCCTGCGCCTGTCCGCTTCCAGGTTGGTCATGGCGATCACCGAGTCCTCTATCTCTGGTGGAAAGTAGGCCATGAACGAGGAGGCCTCGTCTCGCGCCGCCGCCACAGCCTCTTCGGTGGGGCCTCGTCCTTGCGGGTCGAGGTCGTCGTTGTCGTCGTGGTCATCATCTTCTTCTTCTTCATAGTCTTTGTCATTATAGTCTTCGTCTTCTTCTTCATCGTCGTAATCATCGGCTGCATCGCGAGTTTCACCGACATCGCCGTGCCTGCGATCGCGCCCAAGATCATGAACGCCACCCGCAGCACGGCCGGCGTCCTCTTGCCAAAGCTCCGAAGCCCCCCGCCCCGGTTCAGCGCCTGCTTCTTCCTCTTCCTCTCGGCAGTTCGACTCACCTTGCGAGCCGCCGTCCTGGCAAAGTTGCAACGGCATTTCGTAACCGTGATCCTCTGCAGCCACATACCCATGTTCCGCCACCTCGTCGTTGTCGTCCTCCTGATCCTCCGAGTAGCGCTCCTTGTCTGTGAGCGTTCGGGCTGTCGAGTCGTTATCCTCCTCGGCCTCTTCCTCCTCCTCTTCCTCCTCCTCCTCCGAGTTCTCCTCTTGTTGTCGTTGGTCTTCCTCGACCCCTAGCCCTCGATAGCGAAACGTGGCTGGTCGCAACAACGGAGCGACCGGAGCCGACCCCGCGTACGCCAAACGCGATGGTGACGGTGATGGTGATGGCGAGCAGGAGGAGGAGGACGATGATGACACCGCCGGCGAAAGCGATCCACCTGTACCAACCTTAGTGCTCTTTGGCTCCCACGGTCTAGTGCGTGACATTGTCTTTGTCTGTCTTCTTCTTTCTCGGTGGCACCTTGTTGTTGTTGTTGTACGGCGTGCGCCCGGACACCGCCTCTGTAGCCAAACCCCAACACGCTTAGTACCCACGATCCCCGCTCTTATCATCTCACCGTGCGACACGCTGTGCTTTCGCCGGGGTGTTTCTCAACCCCCCCACCCCCCCACCCTCTCTCTCTCTCTCTCTCTTGTTTGTCTCCCATCCCCTTGGGGGGGATTTCGCGACCCCCGCATATTCCCTCCTCCCATCCCCTCCCCGAGGGGGGATTTCGCGACCCCCGCCTCTTCCCTCCTCCCTCTCTCTCTCTCTGTCCCATCCCCTCGGGGGGATCTCGCGACCCCAACCACCTTCCTCCCTCCGCGGGGGACCCGCATCCCCCGACCCCGCCGCTCCCCCTGGCGGGAGCATCAGGGTTAAATAAGCATTAACACTAATAAATAAATAAATGTAAATAATATAATAAAAGTATTTTTTTTCAATTCATGTAATATAATTCATTGTAGTACAAATAGATGAACACGTACAGAGTCAAAACCTAATTTTGTAAGAAGACAAGGACATAGAAACAACATTAATAAAAAGGACGATACAAAAAGCATTAGAGACCAGAGGGTATAAAAGGAGTGCAGGTAGGAGAGAGAGCTCATTCTGCTTTCGACAGCCGAACAGTGCACATCTCCAGCAGCCAGCCATTGTTTTGAGCGCTTGGATTTTAGTTGATTTTATTTTCTTTCGTGCCTCACAGGCCTGAGGAAGACCTCTTAAGGTCGAAATGTTGCCTGAGGCACGTTTGAACTTTTTTTGAACCAGAAAACACGTTTTTTTCTTTTTAGGGATTTTTAAGCCTTTGGGCTCTCTTTTAGTTGTTTAAGCCCCTTTTGGGTGTTTCTTTTCTGTTTAAAACCAAGCCTTATTTTTTTTTTTGTTTAAGAGAAATTTAAAAGACAGAGCCGAACAGACGGTTTTTATTTTAAGGGATTTTTAAGCCTTTTGGCTCTCTTTTAGTTGTTTGAGCCCCTTTTGGGTTTCACTTTTATTTGAAAAAACAATTCATAAATTTTTTTGGACATATCATTTAGTTTTTAAAAAATAATATTTAAAAATATAAAAAACAACTAATTAAAAACCACCCGTCATGACGGACGAGTGGCAAGAAGTCCGCTACGGAAGGCGGCGCCAGCGCCTCTTCTTTGACGACCCAGACAGGTATCAGGGGTTCTCCCGTGAGATGGCCCGCGCACCTTCCTTCTACCCTCGTAGGAGGAATCAATTCCCCTACCCTAACCCTAAACCCCGGAAACACTGTGGAGGCCCGTCCCTTAAAGGAGAGGGATGAGCTAAAGGAAGAACAAAAGGAGAAGGAGAAAGAGAAGGAGGAGGGAAAGGAGAAGGACAGGAAAGATGAGATTAGTCTCACCATCCATTTTTTTTTTTTTTTTTGGTAAAACTTGTATACGTGATTTTTAAATGCCATTAGAGGCAGTGGCGGTTTTTGATATGGGCGACATCGTCGTGGGGGCGGCATTATAGCATCGGCAAAAATTGCTTGCACCTGCCCTGACGTCATGCCACCGGTTTTTGGGGATGGCATAGGCACCTCTATTTACGAGGTGCACCTGCTGCTTGCGTTACATTGTTACTTTGAAACCAAGCACACCATTGTTTTTCTTGTGACATTACCAATAGGTTTGATGTGTCACATGGCCCTTTTCCTATTGAAAAAAACAAAATTTGTATCCAAGATGGCCGACTTCTAAATGGCCACCATGGTCACCACCCATCTTGAGGAGTTTGCCCCCTCACATATACTAATGTGCCACAAACACAGCAGTGCTACTAATCCAAAATACTCAAAGCTTCATAGAACTGAAACAAACATTTATTTTTAGCTCCATTCTGCTGCTGATACATACTTTAGGTTTCTGAATATTAAACTTGTTTCTGCTTTTCATAGTGTGTAACTTGAAGGCCCTGAGTACTTTCTCCCACACTGAAAACACTGGAATGATAAAATTTTTTGAACAATACCTAATAAGACTGATTCAGGACAGACAATTAGTTATGTTAAACTTTTTTATCAGTCCTTCACACAGAGGGAACAGTCTGTCTATTCTCTCCATCTGTCAGCTGCTGCTGGCTCTTCCTCCTCCTCTTCCTCACACACTGCTGAGTTTGTCCTGGTGGATCATCAGGGGTGCAAAGCCTCACAGATGATGTGCAGCAGTGGGTTCCTCAGTCTATCCTCACACTGGACACTTGCAGTCTTCACACATGGAAATCAAATGTGTGATAAGCTACAGGATTCAAACACAAATGTATCTTATAAATACATGTTCATACTTTTATTACACAATCAGAGAGAAACAAACCAAACACAAGGAGCCAGAAACAAAAAAAAAGCGCAAACACTGGAGCCCGGAAAACAACAGAACAAAAATAGGCTCACGACAGGCGCAGGCGGCCAGGAAAAACAGTTTCCACAAAGTTCAGGGGGCCGGCCCGGAGGTCGACAGCACAACAGTCCAAAACAGTTCAGGTCCGGAGGCCGGCCGCGCAGAAGGCAACGGCGGCGACTGGGCAGGTCCGGAGGCCGGCCGCGCGGAAGGCAACGGCCTCCATGAATTTACATCATGGAAAGATGTTTTGGGACACACCCTGTCTTCATTAATCTACATGGAAATATAATAAACAAAAACCAAGTTAATAATAAAACTAAAACATTACCAATTCAGTTCTTCTGTTATTAGCAACATGTGAAACATACAGTTCTGTCAGAACACCTTAAGGCTGAGTGAAGTGCACCTAGAGGGATAATGATTAACTTTTGTTTCAGGGTAATGTACTTAAACCTATAAAGTGATATGAGGGTGCAGTAGCTGAGCTTTGACCCGAAAGCTGCAGCTTAAGACTCTTTTATGATTTACTGTTTAATGTTCAAACTGTTTAAGCCTGCACAGACACATCTACTGTAGCAGTGTTGCATCTAATCTTTGACGTGTGAGCTTGAGACTCTTTGATGGTGTGAAGTGTTTAATGTGAGGGCAGCCTGCAGATACAGAGGATTGATTGCAGAGAAGAAGCAGAGGATTTTCTCTGTTTCTACACAGACCTGGTCCAGACAGCAGAGAGCTGAAGAGTGAAGAAGTTGATGGGAAGAAGCTCAGTAAGTGCAACTTTGATTCATTCCAGTCTCTGAGGTTTCCTCTTCATCACAGAGCAGATGCTCTTTGGTTGTTTGCGTGTTTCTGCGGAGAACACACGAAGCCTTGTTTCATCTCTGACGTCTGGTGTTGGATAAAGGATCCAAAGCAACAACAAAGTCTCCAACATCCAGCTCAGAGCCTTTCAAACAGAGTGTGCAGGTTTGTTCTCCTCAGATCATCACATCAGACTAACAGTATGTGTGGGCGTCTTCATCAGACTGTGCTGCAGGTCGGTACCAACATCATGAAATCGTCCTCACACATCTGCCACTGTTTGATCCTCTTTAACAGAGGAAAGTGTGACTGTGCTGTGATGTCTAGTCACACTCAGTGTTCATGTGGACTCTGAGCAGGCTCACAGTCAAACCATAAAACTGGAGTCCTGATTTGAGAACCTGCTTCAGACGCTGGACTTCAGTTTGACTCTGAAGTTGTTTTATGAAGGATCAGAGTTCATGTTTGTCTGTTAAATATTCTCCAGAATTTATGGAGAATATTTAGCAGGACTCAGTGAGCGCACCCTGCTGGTTCCCCCTGAGTGCTGCTGTCAGTCTCCAATGAGCCTGTAGATGGATTTATGGAGACTTTGAGGGATTCGCTGCAGTCCTGCTGTAGTTAGTCCATCATAGCAAGTAAACTACACTTACATTTTTCACTTCCAGCTCAATGTCGTCTGTGCAGCAACATTTCTTCATCAGATCTGTTTGATCTTCTAGTTTCAGATGGATTCAAATGGAAGCTGTTAGCAGGAAACATGAACTCATTCAAACTTAGACTGCTAATACTGACAGCTCACACATGAAGTCACCGCTTGTCTCCAAATCTGCACAGAGATAAAAACTGAGCCACATTGAGCACAATAGATTTTTTCATTGATGCTGATAATAATTAATGTGACATATGCGAGATACAGTGGGATGCAAAAGTTTGGGCAACCTTGTTAATAGTCATTATTTCCCTGTATAAATTGTTGGTTGTTACACTAAAAAATGTGAGTTAAATATATCATATAGGAGACACACACAGTGATATTTGAGAAGTGAAATGAAGTTTATTGGATTTACAGAAAGTGTGCAATAATTGTTTAAACAAAATCAGGCAGGTGCATAAATTTGGGCACTGTTGTCATTTTATTTATTCCAAACCTTTATAACTAATTATTGGAACTCAAATTGGCTTGGTAAGCTCAGTGACCCCTGACCTACCTACATACACAGGTGAATCCAATAATGAGAAAGAGTATTTAAGGGGGTCAGTTGTAAGTTTCCCTCCTCTTTTAATTTTCTCTGAAGAGTAGCAACATGGGGGTCTCAAAACAACTCAAATGACCTGAAGACAAGGATTGTTCACCATCATGGTTTAGGGGAAGGATACAGAAAGCTGTCTCAGAGATTTAAGCTGTATGTTTCCACAATTAGGAACATATTGAGAAAATGGAAGACCACAGGCTCAGTTCAAGTTAAGGCTCAAAGTGGCAGACCAAGAAAAATCTCGGATAGACAGAAGCGATGAATGGTGAGAACAGAGTCAACCCACAGACCAGCACCAAAGACCTACAACATCATCTTGCAGCAGATGGAGTCACTGTGCATCGTTCAACCATTCGGCGCACTTTACACAAGGAGATGCTGTATGCGAGAGTGATGCAGAGGAAGCCTTTTCTCCGCCCACAGCACAAACAGAGCCGCTTGAGGTTTGCTAAAGCACATTTGGACAAGCCAGCTTCATTCTGAAATAAGGTGCTGTGGACTGATGAAACTAAAATTGAGTTATTTTGGCATAACAAGGGGCGTTATGCATGGAGGAAAAAGAACACAGCATTCCAAGAAGAACACGGTAAAATATGGTGGTGGTTCCATCATGCTGTGGGGCTGTGTGGCCAGTGCAGGGACAGTATCAGCAGATTATGGAGACCAATGTCCAGGAATCAGTAACAAAGCTGAAGCTGCGTCGGGGCTGGATCTTTCAACAAGACAACGACGAACCACTGCTCAAAATCTACTAAGGCATTCATGCAGAGGAACAAGTACAACGTTCTGGAACGGCCATCTCAGTCCCCAGATCTGAATATTATTGAAAATCTGTGGTGTGAGTTAAAGAGAGCTGTCCATGCTCGGAAGCCATCAAACCTGAATGAACTAGAGATGTTTTGTAAAGAGGAATGGTCCAAAATACCTTCAACCACAATCCAGACTCTCATTGGAACCTACAGGAAGCGTTTAGAGGCTGTAATTTCTGCAAAAGGCGAATCTACTAAATATTGATTTCATTTCTTTTTTTTGTGGTGCACAAATTTATGCACCTGCCTGATTTTGTTTAAAAAATTATTGCATGCTTTCTGTAAATCCAATAAACTTCATTTCACTTCTCAAATATCACTGTGTGTGTCTCCTATATGATATATTTAACTCACATTTTTTATTGTAACAACCAATGATTTATACAGGAAAATAATGACTATTAACAAGGTTGCCCAAACTTTTGCATCACACTGTATGATGTAACTTCTTGTTCCCTTAAATAACCCTGTCACTGCAAGAGTCTGCTGGCTGCCACACAGTAAGTTTTTCTGAGAATTCTCCTTTTACAGCCATCTTTACTTTCAGGGAAATCTTTCAGAGATTTCAGTTCAGTGTTGTCTCTCTGTGATAAAATCTGAGGAACATCTTCAGCTGCAGCCTCAGCCTTCCAGTCGGAGCCTTTTTCATGATGGGGAGTCTGACTGTTTGATGAGGCCCAACTTCAAAGTCTTGCTGAGCAAATTTGAGAAAATATTGTATATATTTAAGGTTAAAATATGAATACATATAATATATAATATGTTAAAATGTGATACAATCAGTGAAAGAAGTTATTTAAAAACAAAAGCTTTGTTAGAGTCAAAGTAAAAATAGTTCTTGCTGAACAATAGTGCTGGATTTCAAATCTAAATTCTAGTTAAACATGACAGCATGAGAGTTTCTTTCAACCATCAAATTACTCCTTATTACTCAGACACTTTTAATCCAGCTGCTGAAAGATGATTTACGATGTAGCGGAGGTTTTCAAAATATTGTTTCATGTTTTAATATATATGTATATACTTTTAATTAACAGTGAATCAGTGTGAGTCAATGCATCGTGTGTGCTTCATGTCTGCAGCTAGTGGACTGATAGTAGAAGTAGAGCAGCTGATGGCAGCTTCCTCTGCCTCACACTGCTGTCTGACTGCATTCAGGTGACACTGAGATGAAGCAGGAAAAAAGCAGCTGATATTTGGACACCACGCATGATGGAAAGGAGCATTTCAGTTGATGTGCACATGAATGATTTGTGTTTCCTCTGCAGGTGAAGGTAGAAAGTGTGTGTGAGCTGATGTGAATTTAGCAGCATGGATCAGTGTGAGGACAGAGAGGAGGGAGTCCCTCCCTCTAAAACCACTCTGTGTGGGGAACATGAGAGCCAGACCAAAGCTCAGAGGTGAGATGACCATCTCTAACTGTCCATGACTCTTCTCCATGTCACAGCTCAGCACTCACATCACTGCTTCATCATTATTCACAGGAAGAAACGAGGAACTAAACGCAAACATGAACCTGGACCCAGCTGTGTGTCCTTAAAGAGTGACCGGTCTAAAGATAGTGGCATTAATTTTCAAGTCCAGCCTCTGTCTACTGCAGGGAGGTGAGCTGTTAGTAACATGAACTCTTTGATTTAACTGCTTGATATTGTTGGATAAAAACTACAGTGCAAACATATCATTCCCTCAATCCCATTTAAACTGTCTCTTAAAAACAAGCCTTTGGTTCCTAAGCAACTGAAAATCTACTTCAGCTGTCCATCTGCATCTAAAGGTCAAAGGTCACTCTTTCGAGGATGCCAATGTTCACATTTTGGACAGAGAAGACAGATGGTTTGAAAGAGGAGTAAAAGCCGTCTATGTCCACTGTAAACAACCATAGTAGTAATATACCTGTACTATTTTTGCCCCCCCACCCCCACTGTACGGGTTCATGAGCGTGCGTGTACACATGCGTCTTCCCCTGTACTAGGCACTTTTGCTTGTTTATATTCACTTCAGTTCATATATGTTTAACCAGGGTTTTCATTTAATCATTCAATTATGTTTTAATTAAACTACTTTTTGTGGATTCTGGACGTGTCTCAGCAACAGTTATACAGGCATAAGCTCTTAAAAGTAATCCGTTGTTTTACCAATGCCTTGACAACCCTGAAATGGCGATCCGACTTTTTAAATTTATCTACAACTGGTCAGAAAAAATGTGTTTACAATCCTGGTTCTAACGACATTTCACCGGTCATTTTATTTTTAAAAATTTAATTGGTTTAATTTAACCACACCTCATGCTGGTTTTCCCATCCCAGTTGGTTCTTTCTTTCTCTCTCTCTCTCTCTCTCTTTTATATTTACCTTTCTGTTACGATGCTCTGGACATTTCTAAACCCCACAAGTTCAGCCTCAATTTTCAACCCAATTTTCCTATGCTCTCACTTTACCACGTCCAGCCTTCACCTCTCACCGGTCCTCATCCTCTCTTCTCACAGCTTCCTGTGTGGCCTCCCAAATCTAACACAGGCCCAAATCAGCCATTTCTTCTTCTCTCTTCATTCTGTCTTCCTCTTTTCAGTCTTTTCTTGGCGGTTAACTCCCAGCATAGCAAATATGAACTCAGAGAGTCCCGTCCAGTGCTTTCACACAGTCTTGTCACTGGTACACTTCCCAGCTTGTAATTCAGAGTGCATGTTTCCATTAACAATGGTATTCATACATGCTGCTGGACCCGTCAGTGTTTTAGGTCAGTTGTACTATCTTTTGCCTGCTGTGAATTCTTCAAGACCACGGTGTTGTTCTGTCTGTCTTCTGTCTTCATCAGGAGATTGAATGTCCTTTAAGCTTCTTCTCAGGATAAGAACAGGATGAGAGGTGAAGCTGTAAAATTTCAGACAAACCTGGCCTGTTTGTCGTCCCAATTATGTTAATCTATCATTTTGCCACTGTACTCATCCGATGTTGAGCCAAGTCCATGGGCACCTGTATTAACACACTAAGACATTTATTTAATATCATTTTCATTACTATTTCTTAACACATTCATTCTCTAATTCCTCTGTTTTAATTTTGAAACGTCTCTATTTCAGCCTTTGCTCGCACGGTCTCTTTTCTCCAAACTGCCTGCAGACTTCCTGCTTCACTTCCTGCCAGACACACACACACTCTTCATTTCACTGGATTTTCATCCGTTTCTACAGCGTAATCGAACTCTTATTTTATGTTCACACTCTATATATCCTCTGTAACTCCACTAATTTCAATATAAAAAGAATGCAGTCTCAGCACACAAACACTGGACAACATCATGCAGTTATATAGTCAGCACTTTACACTTGCAGCAATACACAATAAACGGACAACCCAGGTACATACAGACACAAACACCATGATCCCTACGGGGGTTTTCTGGCGTCCAACGCCCGGGTCCAACCCTTTTGCCCCCTTCTGCTGGTACCAGACTTTTCCTACACAATTTTGACAAATTTGAAAGCCTCTAAGCCCAGGTCCAACCTTGCTGGTCAATCAACCCGCTTCGGGAACACCGTCACCGATAACGGTCAAATTTCTAGGCCCTATGTTAATTTAAAAGCACTTCCCGCAGCTTGACCAGAAGCTCCACTTAACCAGCGTCTCAGTATTCAACTGGCGCCTGAAGGTTTACCGGTCACTCCATATTGAAATGGTCACACCCGAGCCCAGCTCTACACCCAAATAGCGCATAAAAGAAGTGATCCCTGACCTGGTTATTAACGGGAGCCCGAATCCCCGCGGGAACCCCCCGAGCTAATCCGGACGCCGCTGGGCCCCACCGCGCATCCGCGATGAGGAGTCGTTGCCACACGCTGAACAGCTGCGCTCCTAGGAGTCCAACCGGGTCCAACCCTCTAATCAATAGGGAATTAAATCCCTTAACCAAATGTCCTAGTCTAATCTCTTTCTCTTGGATGACACAACACAATTAACGTTACACACAGCATTTCAACCTTAAACACACACTCATTAACTTTAAAATTCACTCCAACATTAACAACAATAAGTTTTCATCAAATATTCCCCAGACTTTACTTTTATTGTCACAAATTACCCCAAAATCTCCATGGACATGTCACTAGAAATCTACTGAGCAGATTCTATAATTTAGTTTAATTTTACCACTACTGAGCCAATTTAACGGTCAGGATCTTTAACTCGGCGAACAGATAATTTAGAATTCATCCAATCTGCACAATTTGCTTTTTTGAAAGGGCTGTGCCTACCTTTAAATCTTTTTAGACCGGTCTCCTGTTCGCCACATTTGTCCTCTCAGCCGCAAAAGAATCATGGTCACAGGCACCAATTATTAAATTTGGTTCTTTTCTGAATTCTTTTAGTGACAGAGAAAGACCGGACTCAGTGTGGTCAAGCTCAAAAAATCATCTTTATTTTACATTTCCGGAAACGGAGAGCTGTAGACACGAGCACACACCCACAGTTCTAAAAGCATTGCAAGCCAAAATGCGTATATATAGTTCTGCTATACGTCACACACAGTTTCGATCAAAACAACTCTGCTTAGTTTCACTTTATGTCTGCACGCTTCCTGTTCTCTGGACAAAGCGTGCCGTCTCCTGTCATTACTCTGTGACTTTTGGCACACATTCTAATTTAGGGGCATTTTCCTACACTGGCCTCTATAAAACAATATAAACAGAAAATAAGCACTAAGAATATATATTTATTTCGTGACACGACACATTCTCTGAATGTCCTTTGTCAGCTTCCAGATTGAAACAGAATAAAGTGTAGCGGTTACCAAAGTCATCACGTGTTATGACCAAGGGTCTGTCCTTTAAATGTCTACCTGTGGTTTGTATCAGCTGGTAGAATTCTCAGGTATAGTGTTTTCTCTGGAAATGTGGCTGGAATAGTTTAGCAGAATAAGCCTGACCATCAGCGTATAAAGAAATGAATTCTATATTGCGGTTTTCAAAATTAAACGGATTACTGGGAAAACTCCCTGTGTAAGCTTCATTTTTGACGAATTTAATGATGACAAATTTAGGTATCTTGCCCATAAATAAATTGTCATTAGTTAATATTCTTGCCCCCACTGGTATGGAGAAAGTCTTTAAAGATACCCTGTCTACAGTGTATTTTGCGTTTGCATGATGCAGTGCCCTGCCGTGCGTCAGCCTGAAGCTGGGTGAGAAAGTGACTTTTTTCACAAACATGCTGACAGAAACCATTTTAACTCTATATGTAGTGTTTGTCTTTACAGCGCACACATTTCAGTGACAGATCGATTCCATTAAGTAATATTTTTTCTTGAAAAAACAGGTCTGTGTGTACTGGCGCAATCAATTCAACAATACTGCTATTTGCTGTATGAACACCTCTGGTCACCAGACTCTGGTTCTCTCCTATAGATGTATCATTCATGTGCAATGATGCATCTTTACAGAATAAGTCTTTGCTGAACTGTGTGTCTAAAATCTCCTTATTATAATAGATTAGGCATTATATTACACCTCTGTATGGATACTCATTGGATGACTGGCTTATGAGCCTATCCCCCAGCATTATGTCAACTTGAGAAAATAGTATACAGCCGGGATAATTAACAAATCCTACGTTTGCGTCCCTAGCTAAGTTTGTGCCATCGGCATTTGTGATTCTTATACGCATATAGATATTAGAGTCATTTCGATCCAGGTAATCTTCTCCGGATGATGAAATGTAAAACTTGATCGTCCTACGTCGGTGATTGCAGAAACTGGCGGGATTTCGATAAATGTACTTTTCTCAATGCTAGTCTGTGTGAAGGGCACAGTAAACAGGTCCAGCTCTGGGTTTAGACATTCTCCAGATTGATTGTGTAACAGAGCCATTTAGAATATGTCAAACACTGCAGTTTTTGAACGACTGGTTCTTGGTCTTTTCACTCTGTGTAACTGTCCCCCTTCGGTGGGTCTCCTCACAGGGTTTGTTGGTTTACGCTTTTTAGATGGCGTGCGCACTGTGCTGTGGGGGGGGATCTTAGAATGCTTGGTTGAATACACATGCAAGCCATTGCCATCCCGTTTAGTAGATGCGGGCCTGGTTATGTTGGATATGACATCAGACACTATGCCTGATGTGGCTGTTTTTAGATGGGGTTTGACTACGCTGACTCCTTTTTAAAACAACGGTACAGCAAATCTAAACAAGCTGTCGAACAAACCACCCAGACCTGCCCCATATTGCGTATTGGTGCCGATATACCCTCCGAGCTCTCCCCCCGCCTGTGATATTTTACATATTTTGCTTCATCTGCGTTGTAGACAGCCGTCCTTTTTTTTTAAATGCTGTCTTATCGGACGGAAGTCGAGCTGGACACCTTCCCATATAAAAAGGGTATGTGTTGATTTTGGTCATCTTTCAAATCAATTTCTATGTCACCTACAGTGTAGTGAGGGGTGTCAAATTGTAGAATGGGCACCGGGCGGTCATCGTCTGTTATGGTAAATGGCCTGTATTTGTATAGCGCTTTACTAGTCCCTAAAGACCCCAAAGCGCTTTACACATCCAGTCATCCACCCATTCACACACTGGTGATGGCAAGCTACATTGTAGCCACAGCCACCCTGGGGCGCACTGACAGAGGCGAGGCTCCAGGACACTGGCGCCACCGGGCCCTCTGACCACCACCAGTAGGCAATGGGTGAAGTGTCTTGCCCAAGGACACAATGACCGAGACTGTCCAAGCTGGGGCTCGAACCGGCAACCTTTCGATTACAAGGCAAACTCCCAACTCTTGAGCCACGATCGCCCCAAGGAGTCCAAGATAACTGTGGCAGAAACACCTTTAGATGGAAAAGAAGGACAACAACTTAAGGAAAAGGTTAAGCAAATACCTATTTCTGGCACAAGCACAAGGTAAGCAGAACTGTTATCCCAAGACGTACAGACCCAGCTTGACTGTGCTATTCAAATTGCTCCATCACTAAAAACACAGAGGAGAGAACATTTACTCAGGAATAAAAGAAATGTTAACAGCCTTTTTTGTGCATTTTTTACAGAGGTTAATGCATAGGCCAATGACTTACACTGCAATTGTTATACGCAGATGGAAGACAAAGCAGCACTTCTGTGTTACTGGCGGCTTCTACTACAATAGAAAGTTACTTTTGTTAGGTATTACCTGTAATGGCCCTTTATTCATCAGCCCTTAGTAAACAGGGTAAATGACAGACAATAAACCAGTAAAAAATACACAAAACAGTATCCACATCTGAACGAAAGAGTAAAACAGTGAAATGTGGATTATTAAATATTAGGTCTCTCTCCTCCAAGTCTCTGTTAGTACATGACTTAATAATTGATCAACAAATCAATTTACTCTGCCTTACAGAAACCTGGTTGCAGCAGGATGATTATGTTCGTTTACATGAATCAACACCCCCGAGTCATTCTAACTACCAGGAACCTCAAAGCACAGGCAGAGGGGGCGTTGTGGCAGCAATTTTTCACACCAGCCTATTAATCAGCGAAAAACCCAGACAAACTTTTAATTCATTTGAAAGCCTGATGCTTAGCCTTGTCCAAAAGTAGAGTTGAAATGTACAAGTTGTCACTGACCAGAAATGGGAGATGGAAGTATGTAAATATAATAATAACCACTGCAGCCAAAAAGAGTGCACGACAAGCCCAGTTGTAAGTAAGCTATTAAAACTCGACTGTACACTGTGTTTGTGTTTTCCTGCGAAATAATAAGTTCCTTTGCAGCAGCCTTTCAATGCCTCTCTCTGTCTCTCGCTAGCAAAGTTGACCCAGACAGTAAAGTAAAGGTGGTTTTTGGCTACGGGCCTGACACAGAACCCAACGTATTACCCAGAGGTCCCTTCATTACGGTTCGGAGCCGCTGACCTGTTTTATATATGTGCGGAATAGTTTTCTATACGAGATCGCTGCAAATAGTGCAGCCTTACGTAATGTCCACCCTACTGTTACTTATTTATATTAAGATTTTTAAAAAAAACTTAGTATTCGTATGGCGAGTAGCCTTCAGTAATAGTAATAAATCACACAGCAGTAGTACATTCATGTAGTTGTAAAAAGCATGATAATATACTAAGTAATCCAAAGTATTCAGAATACGTTACTCTTAGTAACAACAAAGTCACAAGGCCAGCATGTTGTTGCCGTTTCAGGAGGATAAGAAGAACATGAATAGAACTATTCTTTGTGTGACTTGATAACAGCTGTCCAGTCTTTTCAGAGAAAACTTGACATTCTAAAACAGGATCTTCAGCAGGAATGTACATATTTTTCCTCAGTGAAAGGGTGTTAACGTTACTTGCTGCATTTGCACAAAAACTGACTGAAAACTTTAAGAATCGGTTTGATGGCTTCGCTTTTGGAGATCAGCTCCACCTTTTCATGAAAAATCCCTTTCTAGTGAAAAATATCATTGCATTCTCAAAGGAGGTTGCACATGTCTACAAATGGGTGGATATAGGTTCTCTGCAAATGGAACTTTCAAGCTGATATGCTGTTAAAAGAGCAATGTGAAGCATCTGATTCTTCTACCTTCTGGATGCAGACTGTGCCAAACACAAGGTTTCCATGACTTACCAAAGTGGCAGTGTATACTGTTGAGGAATATATATATATATGTATATATATATATATATATATATATATATTCTTATTGCTTATTTTCTGATTATGTTGTTTTATGTATTTAAATAATAAAGGCCTGTATACAGGAAGGCCAGCTTTGACTCACAAACCAATTGCTTAGCCAGACTGGAACTTTGCAGAACAGGAAGTCTTGTGCAGAGCTGCAGAGGCAGTATATTAAGAACAGGAAGCAGATGCAGACAGAAAAAGCGGAACTAGGCAGATGGTAGCGCACGTAATCACTCTACCAGCAACACACACACACACATCAAGTAAGGCCAGAGGTAAAGAAGCTGTTTTGATCGAAACTGTGTGTGATGTGTGATTACCAAAATAACAGAAGGAGGGAGCAGACTTATATTATACACCTCCGGCTTAATGCTTTAGATCTGCAAGGGGCTTAGCGCTGTGCACATCTCTCTTCCGGAAGATGATTGAATAAAATGATTATAAATACTTTGACCAGTCTGAGTCTGCGTCTTCTCTGTCCAGTAAAAGAATAAAAAGAACTGGGTTCAATATTACCTTAGCCATGTTTGGATTGACATATAGTTTTTGATCAGCCTTCTCAACTGTTAACATGATTAAAAACAAACTTCACTCACAACTGACTAATGAACTTTTGCATGCTTAACCCTTGGATGCACAACCTACCAATACCTACACTCTTCCACAAGTGGGGTCAAAAAGCAGGTCTGCAGGTCCAGATGGCGTCAGCTCCAGGCTCCTGAGATGCTGCGCAGATGAACTGTGTGGCATCCTAGGATATCTGTTCAACCTGAGCCTGTCACTGGGGAAAGTACCACAGCTGTGGAAGACCTCCTGTGTGGTACCGGTACCAAAGACCTCCCATCCCAAGGACCTCAGCAGCTACAGGCCGGTAGCCGTGACATTGCATCTGATGAAGACCCTCGAGAGGTTGGTTCTAAACCATCTGCGCCTGAGGTCTTCATTGGATCCGCTGCAGTTTGCTTACCAGCCTGGCATTGGGGTGGAGGACGCCATCATCTACCTCCTGCACCGAGCTCTGACTCACCTGGAGAAGCCTGGAAGCACTGTGAGGATCATGTTCTTTGATTTCTCCTGTGCTTCAACACCATCCAGCCACGACTTTTGAGAGACAAGCTGGAGCTATCGGGAGTGGACCACCACATGTCCCAGTGGATACTGGACTACCTCACAGAACGTCCACAGTATGTGAGGTCACAGGGCTGTGTCTCTGACACACTGGTCTGCAGTACGGGGGCCCCACAGGGAACTGTGCTGGCACCGTTCCTCTTCACCCTCTACACTGCAGACTTCTCCATCAACTCCCCATGCTGCCAACTACAGAAGTTCTCTGACAACTCTGCCATAGTCGGCCTCATCACAGGTGAGGACGACTCAGAGTACAGACAGTGGACTCTGGACTTTGTTGACTGGTGTCAGCAGAACCACCTGCTGATCAACGCCGGGAAAACCAAGGAGTCGGTGGTGGACTTCCGGAGATGTAGACCCACCACACTGACACCGGTGAACATCCAGGGAGTGGACATTGAGATAGTGGACTCTTATAGGTACCTGGGTGTTCACCTGAATAATAAACTGGACTGGAGCCACAACACTGATGCTCTTTACAGGAAGGGTCAGAGCAGACTCTACCTGCTGATGCGGCTGAGGTCATTTGGAGTACAGGGAGCGCTTTTAAAGACCTTCTATGACTCTGTGGTGGCTTCTGTCATTTTTTACAGTGTTGTATGTTGGAGCAGCGGTTTATCGGCAGCTGAGAGGAAGAGGTTGGATAAACTCATCAGGAAGGCCAGCTCTGTTCTGGGATGCACCCTGGACCCAGTGCAGGTGGTGGGAGACAGAAGGACTCTGGCCAAAATAACATCTCTGATGGACAGAGTCTCCCACCCCATGCATGTAAATGTTGCTGAACTGCAGAGCTCCTTCAGTGACAGACTGCTACATCCTAGATGCATGAAGGAGCGTTTCCGCAGGTCCTTCCTCCCTGCAGCTGTCAGACTGTACAATCAGAACTGCTCCCAACAAACATAGATGTTTACTTCTGCGCTGTTACTGCAATAAGTTAATTAACCGATTCGCACTACAACCTGGTTTGCCTCTTATCTGTAGTTATTTTTATTTAATTTAATAACTGTACAGTACTCTCTGTTTATAGTAACCATTGTCCTTAATGTAAATATGTAAGAAAAATTGTGTATGTTTCTGTTCTGTGTCCTGTGTACTGTTTGTTTATATATATGTCTTTTTGGCTGCTGTTACAACCAAATTTCCCCCTGTGGGACAATTAAAGGATTATTCTATTCTATTCTATTCTAAAAATGACCCCAAATAGAAACAATGCTTTTTTCTATAAACTCGGTTGCTATTCTTCACAATCTTTAAAACGAAGAGTTGTAATATTTTCATATTTGAGGTATTCCTCATAAAACATGTTTGTGACATGAGGCCCTTTGCATTTTTATTTATTTTTTCATTAATTTTAAGAAATTGCAGTTTTTGTATCCTTGTATCACTTTTGTATGCTTGCTCGGCATATACTGCAGAAGCTAGGTCTTCCCTCTGAAAGGCACAAGTTGTTCATCCACTGTAACACAATCACCGAGGATGAATTTCTGCCTGCAGTTGACCAGGAACAGGCCCCATATGTAGCAGAAAGCTGCCATGTGGTTTGTTTTCAGTCGGTAGGCTCTGGTCCTCTTGTCATCAAAGTACAAGAAATGGCGAATATCTTCAAATCTTTGAATTGACAGAGTGGCCTTGTACAATGGGTTACACCGACTGGTACATTCCAGTTCTTCTCACTTCCTGCAAGAATGGTCAATCAAATGAAGGCCAGGAGCTTATGTTTGATTACATTTTTCCACTCTTTTCCCCTTTCTGTGGCTACTCTTCGTGCCTCCATGTTTGTGCATGTCAGCACCTCTTCTATTATCAGACATGAACAACTTCCACGCATCTATTGGGGAGACAGTACTAAACCCAGGTGCAAGCCCTGGCCGACTAATTCAGAATATTGTAGCTAGAGCAGTAAGAGGGGCTCATTCTGTTAGACTCAGTATCCATTTCCTCTTCAGAGGACTCATCAGAGGACTCCTCTGTATCTGACTGGCCTTGTTCAGTGGGGGGGACAATAGTCTGGGTCCTCTATATCTTAGATGTCAGATTCTGAGTCAGTGCCTCCGATGGGCTCTTCATCCCATCCGTCCTGGATCATTTGTAGGGCAAGGTCCACAGGGATCCTAGCTGGCCTCATAGCAGCCATGTTACTTTAGATATTTAAAAAAAAAACAACATCAGAAAGGACAATGTTTTTAAACTATAAACAGGGCTGCACATAAATGGTTCGCAGGTGCGCATTCACTGTTAAAATAAAAGATGCGTACCAGATAAGAAGTTGGAACGCGCGTTTGCGTATTTGATGTTCTGGAGGAGGACAGACATTTGTTCAGAACTCTTAAAGATGTCGAAGAAGCAAGCTCCGTAAGCAATTAGTTTGGTGTTCCTCCACCCAAAAGAAGCATGTATTCTCTTAATTTCTAGGAATACTTTTATTTTGACAGCGAATGCGCACAAGGGGACCACTTATGTGCATCCCTGACTATAAATCATGTATGTTACTGTGTAAAAATTAATTCCTGATCCATCAGATGTGTAAGTGGGACAGTCAGAGTTGCTAAGAATGAAAGTTTCATAGAAGATTCCATAGGAACTCCTTGGGGTCATTTTTTTCCCACTTGTGGAAGAGTGGGGTAGTGATACAAAAACTGCATTTTTTCTAAATTAATGAAAAAATAAATAAAAATGCAAATAGCCTCATGTTACAAACATATTTTCAAGAAAAACAACCCGTGGGGTCATTTTTGATCCCACGTGTGCATCTAAGGGTTAAGAATTGCATTGACCCCATTTCACCCAAAATTTAAAATGTTAGCTGCAAATGTCCCTGCAAATTTCTCCCACTGAAGTGAGAGTCAGCACTGTTTTACAGTATGCAGTTTGGTATTGTGAATACTTTCATTCTTTTTGTAATTATGCCTTTTCAAGACCAAAGAAAAATGCAGGAATTGTCAGAGGCACAAAGAAATGGACCTTCCCTGTCGAGCGCTGGGAGAATAACGGCTTGTGTTCTTACATGGCGCTGCCCCTGTTAACCTACTAGATGGCACGCGTTGCCTTTAGACGATCAGGAATAAACATATTTTATAAAGCTACAATTACTTACAGAACGAATGATTATGACCCATCATATTAAAACTGATAAAAATCATGCCTCAGAAAAAACCCAGTGGATAGAATATTAGAAACATTTCTCCCACTGAAAACACTACGTATAGATGAACATATTGAACTTATTCAGATTTCCTTACGTGAAATACTGAGCATGCATCAAGGCGTTATTTCATAGGGGTTTGTTGTTACCTATCAAGCAGCTTTCCCACTGAAGCATAAGACCTCAGTAAGAGGGACTGAATCACCTCTATTATAAGTCAATGATAGTTTGTGTTGTAAGCTACCTCATCTGTTCATCGACAATTATGGACAGATGACTTCCTGTACTCTTTTGTCAAACTACTGCATCTGTCTTCATGGTCAAAAATGTGAACATTTTCTTATTTACATTCAGATGTACGATGAAGCATTTTTCTACCTACCTGGCTCTTTTTGGAGTGGTCATTTACTTTCTCCTTATGTAAAAGTCAGATCATTCCTCACTTGATTTAAAACTGAAGAAATATTATGTGAAAAATGTTAGTGGAATTTTATCATGGACCAAAAAAAGACCAGATCCATTTTTTTTCAAGCAGTCAAGACTACCACAATGTTTCCTGTTTTACTTTGAAGGTCCCTGTCTTATGTCAATGTATTGTTTTGCTTCCTCTCTGTCTAGTTATGTTTAATTAGGTTCAGCTGTGTCTCTCTCCTGTTTGCCATTCCTCGTTTCCCTCTGTGTCTATATATTGTTTGTGTTCACTTCTGCTCCTGGTCGAATTGTCTGTGTTACCTCTGTGTTTCTTCCCCATGTTGTGTCAGCATTTCTGCCGTCAGCTTTCCCTGTGTTTCTTGGTTCCACGTCATTTGTTTCTGGTTTCCATCCTCAGGTTATATGTTTATGCTTAGTTTTCCCTAATTTAGGTCTGGTTTAGTTTTCTCTGATCCACCTGTTTGTAGTTTAGTTCAGCTCTAAATAAAGGCTCACCTTTTCAGGTGACCCCTATAAAGACCCCTATGAGAAGACAGTTTGCCCGCCCTGGAGCCAGGCCCGGGGAATATACTAGAGGGCGAGCGTCTGGTGGCCGGGCCTTAGTCACTGGGGCCCAGCCAGGCACAGCCCGAAAAAGATACATGGGCAGGTCTTCCTGCAGGCTCACCACCTGCAGGAGGCGCCGTTGGGGTCGAGTACATTGTGAGCCGAGTGGCGGCCAGGAGTGGAGGTCCTGGCAGACCGATTCCCAGATACCAAGTCTGGCTATTGGAACATGGAATGTCACCTCTCTGGTGGGGAAGGAGCCGGTGTTAGTGTGTGAGGTTGAGAGGTACCAGCTAGATATAGTTGGGCTCACCTCAATGCACAGCTTGGGTTCTGGAACCAGTCTCCTGGACAGGGGCTGGACTCTGTCTCAGTCTGGAGTTGCCCCTGGTGAGAGGCGGCGGACTGGAGTGGTATCCCCTCGGCTTTCTGCCTGTATGTTGGGGTTTCTCCCAGTGGATGAAAGGGTTTGTTCCCTGTGCCTCCAGGTCAGGGAATGGGTCCTGACCGTCGTCTGCGCTTATGTGCAGAGTGGCGGTTCAGAGTACCCAGCCTTCTTGGAGTGCCTGGGTGGGGTACTGGTGGGTGCTCTGCCTGGGGACTCTGTTGTCCTAGTGGGAAACTTCAATCTTCATGTGGGCAACAACGGTGAGACCTGGAGGGGCTTGATTGGGAGGAACAGCCTCCTGGATCTGAACCTAAGCGGTGTTTTGTTGTTGGACATCTGTGCAAACCACAGTGACAGGGGATTTCTTTGAATCACCCCACAGTTCTTCAGCTGTGACGCCTGAGTTAGAAAACACAAACACTGCAGTTGTCTTTACTCGCGAGGACGGTCACAGAGCGCTCGTACTCGCAAGAGGCACTCACGGACTCGCGCTCTGTCACTGTCTACGTTCTTTATTTATACAAGCTTATGTGTGTACAAAGGTAACAAAGATAACTCAGAGCTACGGTTTTCCCCTTTTCTACGTCTGTATGTTCTCGTAAAAGAGCTGAGGTTTCTATTTTCTACATCTGAATGTTCTCTGAAAACAGGAAGTGGTTAGCTGCTAAATAAGTGAGAAATAAGTTTATCACACAAGAGTTCATGTGAAAAGTCACGTAGACATGTGACTTTTCACATGAAAAAAACACATTTCATGTAGCTGATCACACTATATACAATTTTCTTTTAACATTCCCTCCTGTAGATCAGAAAATGAAATGTACATGTTATCAGTAAGTAACTACTTGTCTTTCACATGTTCAGTTACTATATCATTAGTTGCACTTCATCTTCATCTAACAAATAGGAAAAGAAGTCTTCATGATCTTCATCGGTTTGTGGTACCTCTGCATATGCTGTGAGTGATGTTGCTATCATCTGTGAAATTACAGCTTTTAACCCTTTAAGACCTACCATAGAACCAAGTCCGCCAGAGCTTATATTATATTTTTACATGTTGTAGAGCCATTTTTGGGAGCATTTCAAGTTGCTATACATCAATACAACCATTACAGCCTAAATTTTAATAATTTGTATGCATTAAGTGCATAGTAATTACATAAATTGCAAAAAAGTGCAATAAACTACAAAAAAATTTAAAATCGTTTTTGTTTTTTAACATATATTTCTAGTTAGAGAAATTTAAGAGGCTTATCCCTCAAAACTGTAAATACAAAAAAGTTGCACAAACTAGTTTCCCACCACAGGAAATTTATTTTGAGTGTCTTCATAGTTTTATTTTTGAAATACACCAATTTCTATACACTGCAGGAAAAAAGAAAATAAATATTATAGTGCAAATTTGCAAAAAAACAGCGTATGGATCAAAATAAACTATTTCCAGCAGTGCAATATGAGTCCTAAGCAACCCAGAAACGACACAGAAAGTCATAAAGTCAAACATAACTTTTAAAAACACCAGTATAAGCTCATGAGGCCTTGATGGTAAAAAACTACATTTCCGCGAAAATGACATCACTTCCGGTTTCGGGCAGGTCATGGCGGACATGCGATAGTTCACGCTGATGGACGTAGAAAGTGTTATGAACAGCTGATCGGATCGGCAAAGCGAGTTTCTGGAATATTATGTTTTTGTTGCTGCAAGTGGTTTTTATGCAGTTTTTGCAAATCTATATGTGGAAGGAAACCGTGACCTAGGACAAGCTGATGGCATCAGATGTAAGTACAACTCCTCCGGTTTCATATGCAAAAAAAATTATTGCGCTAGCTCACGTGGTTGCAGTGCTACCGGGATTTAAAAATAGTTACGCAAAACGGAGCGTGCCCGCTCTGACCGGTTTTAAAGGGTTAAACAAGGAATAACAGTGTGATCAGAGATCAGAATTGGTGCACATGTTCCAGTGTGTTTCCCATATATGGTTGGTTGTGTTAAACACGTATCTGTATCAGGCATTGTTCATCCAAGGATGGATGTGGTCTTGTGTCATGTCCAGTAGATGTGAGTTGTCATGTGTTCATCTCTTATCTCGGCTCATGTATGGGTTTCTGCCGTCTTCCAGGTCGGATAGTCTGATGAATAGAGCCATTGCCAGTAGTAAGACGCCAGTCATCACCTGAGAACACTTCATGCTTGAGGTTGGCCACACCCAAATGTATCAGTGAGCCTAAAGTTGGTCAGTGGCTGGAGAGATAGGAGTGCGAGCTGAGCTCAATCAGCACTCCTCTCTCACCACTGGACCCACTGACACCTGGTGAAACACCCCTTACACTTGTGAATCTCTGGTGGTCTGGACTTCAAGCTCTACTTTTTTGCAGTGGCTCTGATGAATCCAAGATGGTCTCTCTGCTATCTTACAGGCTGTGGGTGTGGTCAACCTCAAGCATGAAGTGTTCTCAGGTGATGACTGGTTCGAATCCGGCTCGAAGGACCAATTTAAATGACAGGGGATTTCTAAGAATCACCCCACAGTTCTTCAGCTGTGACGGCTGAGTTAGAAAACACAAACACTGCAGTTGTCTTTACTCGCGAGCACGGTAACAGAGCGCTCGTACTCGCAAGAGGCACTCACGGACTCGCGCTCTGTCACTGTCTGCATTCTTTATTTATACAAGCTTATGTGTGTACAAAGGCAACAAAGATAACTCAGAGCTACGGTTTTCCCCTTTTCTACATCTAAATGTTCTCTGAAAACAGGAAGTGGTTAGCTGCTAAATAAGTGAGAAATAAGTTTATCACACAAGAGTTCATGTGAAGTAAGTCACGTAGACATGTGGATTGCTTAGTGATCAATAAAAAACACATTTCATGTAGCTGATCACACTATGTACAATTTTCTTTTAACACACAGTTTGGCCATAACGAACACCATGTCTGAACATAAGAGTGTCCATAAGTGCATGTGGCACCAGGACGCAGGACTTGCGGCTGCAAGGTGGTTGGTGCCTGTCGCGGTGGTAACCCACGAAGCAAATGGTGGACACATGAGGTGAAGGGAGCCACCAAGCTGAAGCAGGAGTCCTACTGGGCTTGGTTAGCCTGTGGGAGGCAGCTGATAGGTACCGACAGGCCAAGCGGAACGCGACTAAAGCAAAAACTTGGGTGTGGGAGGAGTTCAGAGAGTCCGTGGAAAAGACTTTCAAACTGCCTCGAAGAGATTCTGGCAAACCCTCAGGCAACTCAGAAGGGGAAAGCGGTGCTCTACCTGCACTGTGTATAGTTTGAATGGAGCCCTGCTGATTTTGACTGAGAGAATTGTTGAGGGTGAATAGGCTCAGAGTAGAGCCACTGCTCCTTCAGATCGAAAGGAGCCAGTTGAGGTGGTTTGGGCATCTGACAAAGATGCCTCCTGGGCGCCTTATCAGTGAGGTGTTCAAGGCATGTCTCCATGACCCGGCCCAAGATAAGCGGAAGAAGATGGATGCATGGATGGATGTTTTTTTTTCTACAATTTTCAGTATATATTCAGAAGATTCCAGTTAATATTACATGATGTTGAATTTAATTTGTATGTCAAAAGCAGTTGTTTATACTTTTCTCTCTCTCTTTTCATCAGCTATGTGTTTGTGTTCTTCTTGGAAACCTTACGGTTAGAGTATTAGACCTACATAAATTTACTTCAGTTTTCTTTTTGTATTTTTTATAACTTGAAGATGTCAAACTGAATTGGCCATTGTGAAATAAATAAAATGTTTTATTCAATCTGATTTTAAAGACTATAAAACTGAGAGGTGTTCTCATCTGTTCTTGAAGCCTTCATGACACTGCGAAAGTGTTAGACATAGCGTCCATTGTACGACACTTGAGCAATAACTCCCACATTTCTTGTTTGATGGGATGGTATTAAAAAAGTTCAGTTATGTGACTTGGCTTTTTGAGCACAGAATGCATGATTATGTTTTCATTTGTTCTTTCATAACATGTTTAATACTTTTATTAGAACACTGAATGTTTAGCTGTTCTCAATTTTGTTTTCTTTTTAAAAATTGTGTATGTGTGAGGGGGTGGTGGGGGGCATGGTGGACAAATAGCAACAGATAGCAGGCTATAGTGTTTTGTTTTATCATTTTTATTCTCCATGATTCTTTCACAGAGTGGACCAGGACAGCGCTGAGGTTCCCAGTGGTCAGTCTGCACAGCAGCATCAAACACACTTGGACTCCATATTTATGGTCTGTACATGTACAGTGACTACTTATACATCTATTCTGTTCACAGTCATCTCCATTCTGTATGTGTATGTTTTACCTATTGTAGTGTTTGGAATATTTAGTTATTCATCTTCCTTCTTAACCATAATGGTGTATAACAACTACCACTCTTTTGTTTATTTTTTGTAACTCACTTTAGCTAAGCAGGCAGCTTGTTCCAAAGAACAGGTCTACAGTAACTAAAAGCAGCCTCAGCACATTTAGATTTAATTATGTGACTAATTAAAAGATCTGCACCTTATAAATTACGAGGTCTGACTGGATTAGCACATTGTACATTGGTCAAATCAAAGATTTATTGGGAGGCCAAACCACTGGGAGCTTTATGAACTAAAAACAATATTCTAAAGATAATTCTGTATTGAAGCAGGAGCCAATTATTTTCTTCTCTACGCCCATCTTTTTACTCCCTATGTATTTATATACAACTGTTGCATGTCATTAAATTATGTTCTTCCTCATCATAGTTTGTGTTTCTTACTCCCCAACACTTTTGGGTCTCTATGCTCTTTTTTTCTGCTTTCTCTTTCTCTTCTCACTATAACCTTAATGGATGTGAGTGATTCGGTCATTCATAAAGTATTCTGTTCCAGCTGCTGGAGGAAAACATCATCACTTTCGTGAAGAATGAGCTGAAGAAGATCCAGAAGGTTTTCAGTCCAGATTACCCAGAATGCTTAGAAAGTCAGAGAGAACATGAAGAGCAGAGCAGGAGCAGCAGGAAGGCATTTGTGAATATCACAATAGATTTCCTGAGGAGAATGAAGCAGGAGGAGCTAGCTGACCTTCTCCACAGCAGTAAGAGGATTTCTTTAAAGATTTAAATCTGCTCGATAAATAGGATAAATAGGATAAATAGTTACTGATGTCTCAAAAAAGGGACAAACATACATTTAAAAAGTGTACTTGATAAATACTTAATTGATGTTTTTTTGTTTGTTTGTTCTTATAGGAACTTCCAGTGGGAACTTCCAGTGGAGTCAGTGTGAACTTAAATCTTCTCTGAAGAAGAAGTTCCACTGTCTTTTTCAGGGGATTGCTAAAGCGGAAAATCCAACGCTTCTGAATCAGATCTACACAGAGCTCTACATCACAGAGGGAGGGACTGCAGAGGTCAATGATGAACATGAGGTCAGACAGATTGAAACAGCATCAAGGAAACCAGACAGTCTAGAAGCAATAATCAGACAAGAAGACATCTTTAAAGCCTCACCTGGAAGAGATGAACCAATCAGAACAGTGCTGACAAAGGGAGTGGCTGGCATTGGGAAAACAGTCTTAACACGGAAATACAGCCTGGACTGGGCTGAAGACAAAGCCAACCAGGACATCCAGTTCATATTTCCATTCACTTTCAGAGAGCTGAACGTGCTGAAAGAGGAAAAGTTCAGCTTGGTGGAACTTGTTCATCACTTCTTTACTGAAACCAAAGAGGCAGGAATCTGGAGCTTTGAAGACTTCCAGGTTGTGTTCATCTTTGATGGTCTGGATGAGTGTCAACTTCCTCTGGACTTCCACAAAACTACAATCCTAACTGACCCTAGAAAGTCCACCTCAGTGGATGTGCTGCTGATTAACCTCATCAGGGGGAAACTGCTTCCCTCTGCTCGCCTCTGGATAACCACACGACCTGCAGCAGCTAATCAAATCCCTCCTGACTGTATTGGCATGGTGACAGAGGTCAGAGGGTTCACTGACCCACAGAAGGAGGAGTACTTCAGGAAGAGATTCAGAGAGAAGAAGCAGATCAGCACCATTATCTCCCACATCAAGACATCACGAAGCCTCCACATCATGTGCCACATCCCAGTCTTCTGCTGGATCACTGCTACAGTTCTGGAGGATATGCTGAAAACCAGAGAGGGAGGAGAGCTGCCCAAGATGCTGACTGAGTTGTACATCCACTTCCTGGTTGTTCAGGCCAAAGTGAAGAAGGTCAAGTATGATGGAGGAGCTGAGACAGATCCACACTGGAGTCCAGAGAGCAGGAAGATGATTGAGTCTCTGGGAAAACTGGCTTTTGATCAGCTGCAGAAAGGAAACCTGATCTTCTATGAATCAGACCTGACAGAGTGTGGCATCGATATCAGAGCAGCCTCAGTGTACTCAGGAGTGTTCACACAGATTTTTAAAGAGGAGAGAGGACTGTACCAGGACAAGGTGTTCTGCTTCATCCATCTGAGTGTTCAAGAGTTTCTGGCTGCTCTTCATGTCCATCTGACCTTCATCAACTCTGGACTCAATCCCCTGGAAGAACAACAAACAACCTCCCAGAAGTCTGAAACAAGAGAATCTGCAGATAAACACTTCTACCAGAGTGCTGTGAACAAGGCCTTACAGAGTCCAAATGGACACCTGGACTTGTTCCTCCGCTTCCTCCTGGGTCTTTCACTGCAGACCAATCAGACTTTTCTACGAGGTCTGCTGACACAGACAGGACGTAGCTCACAGACCAATCAGAAAACAGTCCAGTACATGAAGGAGAAGCTCAGTGAGAATCTGTCTGCAGGGAAAAGCATCAATCTGTTCCACTGTCTGAATGAACTGAATGATCGTTCTCTAGTGGAGGAGATCCAACAGTCCCTGAGATCAGGAAGTCTCTCCACAGATAAACTGTCTCCTGCTCAGTGGTCAGCTCTAGTCTTCATTTTATTGTCATCACAAGAAGATCTGGATGTGTTTGACCTGAAGAAATACTCTGCTTCAGAGGAGGCTCTTCTGAGGCTGCTGCCGGTGGTCAAAGTCTCCAACAAAGCTCTGTAAGTAAATATGTGATTATCCTTTAGTATTAAAATGCTCAGTCAACTTAAGAAAAATTATCTAAATAATTATTAATTGATTTTTTTAAAATCATTTCCACTGTCCCCTAATAAGAGCTCTAAATATAGAATCTAGAATGTAATGTTCATCAGCATGTGTAGCTAGTTTATTAAATTTTGAACGTTTCATTGCTGCACAAACATTTGTGTGTGCAATTGTAATCAAGGTACCACCCAAACTTATCCCATTGTGCGCATAAATGTAACAATCACTAACTCCTGAAGAACAAGTACAAAATGTAAATACTAAAAAAATACAAAATCAAAACTTAATGACATGGTCTTTCAGTCTTCTCTGGTAGTTTCATTAGTCCCAAGTTGTAAACTTGTCATTTTGTCCTGATATGTTGTTCTTTATTCTAATGCATACAATGTCAGCTGATTGTTACTGTACCTTGTTTCTTGATGTCATTAAATATAGATGTAGTGCTTTTTTAAATATACGCTATAGTTGTCACAAGAAGGAGATGCAGAGTTTTTCATATTTGTGCACATTTAATGGGCTGACTTTAAATACCATAAAACAAGGGAGCTCATTATTGATCTCAGAAGAAAAAACAGGTGGTTCAGCAGCCACTGATGATAAATGGGTGAAGGCATGGAGAAGGTGTTTGCATTGGGCACACATGTATTGGAGGACATCATGTGAATACAAAACATAAACTCTTTAATTGGGAAGGCACAGGAGTGAGTACACTTTCTGAAAGTTCTCAGGAAGATCAGCTTCCCACATCTGCTAGTGTTTTTCTTTCACTGTTCCACTGACAGTGTTCCGATTTGTGGCATTTGGGTGAGGTACAGCATCAGCTCTGCAGCTGTTAAATGTCCCTGCAGAGATTACTTCCAAGAAAATAACAAAAAAAACCCAGCTACCTACAGAACAGGTCAGGTGAACAGTGGTTAGCACTGATGCCTCAGAGGAAGAAGTTCCTTGGTTATAAATCTGCCAGGGCCTTTCTGTGTAGAGTTTGCATGTTCTCCCTCTGTCTTCCTGGGTTGTCTCCCGGTTACTCTGGCTTCATACTATAGAGCAAAAACATGGGATTAGGTTAACTAGTTATTCTAAAGTTCCCATAGGTGTGAATGACTGTCTGTCTCTCTTTGTTAACCACATGACAGTCTGGCCAACTGTCCATAGCGTGCCTTGCCTCTCACCCTATGTCAGCTGGGATAGGTTACAGCCCCTCCACACCTTAATTTGGATAAATGCAAGAGAAGGCAAACATTAAGGAGTCATCACACTGCTCTCCATTTTCTTGAACATCACCATTCTGAAAGCTGCTATGACGTGACATAAAAGTGTTTAAATATGTTTAAAGCACATGTTGAAACTTTGAATTACTGAGTGTACTGTATGTGAGATTTACTTAATTTATTTATTTTAATTTTCTTTCTCATTCATATCTTCTCTTATTACTTTTACTTATACTACACGGAGAGCAATTTTGATTCATTAGTTTATAAACTAGTGACTGCTAGTTTAATGCATTAAATTTTGTTGTATTTTACAATGACCAATATATAGAGGAATTGGGGGGTAATTTATACAACCCAGATGTCCAACTGTAATTTTGTTGCTTTTTATCGCCATTGTCATATTCCAGAATCTGAGTCTAAAATGTAAAAGTGGATTAGAAAGGATTACATTTCCAATTATGAAACACAAACTATGTTTTTCTTTGTTTGTTTAGTTATAGTGTGTTTTCAGAAATTCTAAACCAAAATGTGCAGGAGGTGGCATTCAAAAGGACTGGTATTGAGCATGCTTTCAGAAAATGGTCAATAAAAGAAAGAAAAAAACCCTTAAATTGGGTTGTTTCACATAGATGATGAAAAGTGGTGGCCAAATATCCTTGGGCAAGATGCTAACCCCAAATTGCTCTACGATGCATCCATCAGAGTATGAATGTATGTGAATACATAGATATAAAGGACTTGAAGCATAGAACAAAGTGCTTGTGTGAATGGGTGAATGTGGCGTAGTCAGATATGCGGATGCAGACAAAAAGGGAACATGAGGACACAACACCATGGCAGGGCACCAGGTGAGGACAGCGGGCCATGACAGAACCCCCAGTTAACGGGAGCCTCCTGGCGACCTGCCAAACTTGTCAGGGTGCCGCTGGGGATATCGAGAATGGCAGACCGAGGCACCCAGGGACGTTCTTCCGGACCGTACCCTCCCCAATCCACCAAATACTGAAAGCCCCTACTGCAGCGCCTGGCATCCATAATCCGGGCAATGGAGTAAGCTGGGGCACCATCAATAATCCAGGTGGGTGGAGGGGGCCTGGGAGGAAACATGGAAGACATTTTGAATCTTCATATTAGTAGGTAGCTACAGTCACAGGATTAATGATGGTGTCAATGCAGAACGGCCCAATAAAATGGGGAGACAATTTCCTGGACTCCGTGCGCAAGGGCACGTTTCTCCATGGATAACCAGACTTTCTGACCTGGAGCGCAGGCCAGGGCAGCAACCCTGCGACAATCGGCCATTCTTTTGTTCTGGTCCTGGGTCCAGAGGAGAGCAGCTCGGGTGGCCCTTCACATATGCAGACAATGACGAACATGTTGCTGGACGGAGGGGACCTTATGCTCCCCCTTGGAGATGCAAAGGAGGGGGGGGGCTGATAGCCCAGGGATGCCTAAAATGGCGACAGGCCCGTGGCGGAGGATGTCATCGTGTTATGAGCATATTCCACCCACGGCAGTTGGGAATTCCACTGAGACTGATTTGAGGAAACCACACAGCCGAGCATCGCCTCCAGCTCCTGATTGGTCCTCTCCATCTGCCCATTAGTCTGAGGGTGAAATCCAGAAGAGAGACTTACTTGGGCTCCCAGCGCCGAGCAGAACTGCTTCCACATCCGCGATGTGAACTGTGGACCTCGGTCAGACACCACATCCTGAGGAATGCCGTGCAGGCGGAACGCGTGGTCGGTCAGCAGCTTAGCAGTCTGTAACGCGGTCGGCAGCTTGGGCAAAGCTGCCGACAATATGGGCAGTTTTAGAGAAGCGGTCAACAACAGTGAGAATGACTGTGTTACCAGAAGAAGGGGCCAGTCCAGTAATGAAATCCTGGCCTGAGGAGTCTAGGAGGCGGAGAAGTGGATGCCTTATTCTGGGCACAGGTGGGACAAGCAGCCATAAATTCCTGGACATCTCAAGCCAGAGACGGCCACCAGAACAAATGTTGCATGGAGGTGCAGGTGCGGTTCTTACCAGGGTGGCAGGAGAACTTAGTAAAATGGGTTCACTGGATCACTTGGGCATACACTGCTGTGGGCACATGCAGGGGGTGAGGTGGACCTGTACCAGGACCGGGTTCCCCTCTCTGAGCATCTCTGATCTCCCATGTGAGTGACCCGACGTTGCAAGCAGCAGGTAAGTTGGTCTTGTCCCTCTCAGTGGCGTCCCCTGGCGACGGGAATTGATGAGAGAGGAAATCAGGTTTCACGTTTCGGGAGCCTTGACGGTAAGTAATAGTCATATTGAAGCTTATGAGAAACAATGCCAACCTGGCTTTCCAGGAGTTGAGGCGTTTCGCTGTCCATAGATACTCGAGGTTCTTATGGTCTGTCCATACAACCAGGTGCTGCTCCAATCCCTCAAGCTAGTGTCTCCATTTTTCCAAAACATTTTAATGGCCAGCAACTCTGTCTCCAACGTTATAGTTCTGCTCCACCTATGTGAGACGATGGGGAAAATAGGCACAAGGATATAGCTTATCCCCTGAGCGCTCCGACAGCACTGCTCCAACTCCTGAGTCAGATGTGTCCACTTCCATAATGGACGGCTGGGAAAGGTCAGGCTACACCAGGATGGGGGCAGATGCACACCATTGCTTAAGCTGATTGAAGGTTTGCTGCGCCGCTGGGAACCACTGAAAAGTTAGCAAAGCCTGGGAACTTCTGCAGCAGCTTACGCATCCAGGACACTGGCCACTCGACCACCGCTTTGACCTTTGCCGGATCAGCACGTAGCTGGCCCCGTTCCACAAAGTATCCCAGAAAGGCAACTGAGGACACTTAAAACTCACATTTTTCCCCCTTGACCAAAAGCCGGTTCTCCAGCAGTCGTTGCAGTACCTGACGAATGTACCTGCTCCTAGTGTTCAGCCTCTGACTTGGAAAAAATCAAAATATCGTCAAGGTGACAAAGTGATTCAAAAAATCCCTCAAAACGTCATTTACCAACGCCTGAAACTTGGCAGGTGCTTTTGTAAGACCAAACGGCATAACCAAATACTCAAAATGGCAGAGGTGAGTATTGAACGCAGTCTTCCATTCATCCCCCTGTCTGATTCGGACCAGATGGTAAGCATTCCTGAGGTTCAGTTTCAAGAAAACCATGGCCCCCTGTAACAGCTCAAAAGCAGAAGATAGTAAAGGCAACAGATTTTTAATTTTGATGGTAATCTTGTTCAACCCACGATAGCCTATGCACGGCCTCAGAGATTTATCCTTCTTCTCGACAAAAAAAGCCGGCCGCTAACAGGGACTTTGAGGGGCAGATTCTCCCTGGTGCCAGAGAGTCTGTGATATAGTGCTCCATGGATTCCCGTTGCGAGGGGCAAGCGAACGAGTTCTTACTGCACCTCTCGGCAAGGTCACGATAAACCGAGGGCACAGAGGAGAGATCAGGGGCGCTGCCTGCCTCAGAACATGGTGAGGGAGACGCAGTGGGTGTAGCACAGCGCAAACCATTTTCGTGTCACCAGCGACTCCAACCAACAACACTCTCCTTGGGCCAGTCAATCTGCGAATTGTGTAAACTCAGCCATGGGAAACCAAGAACAACGAGGGTCCCTGAGGCATCAAATAGGAAGAAGCTGGTTCTTTCTACATGATTTCCGGACATAGAGAGCTGAATGAGTTGGGTTTGGTGAGCGATGGGGTAAGTTTAGTGCCATTCAACGCAGAAACCTGAAGTGGCTCCACTAGCGATGTCAAAGGAATTTTTAATTCTTTAGCCAGTGAGCAATCTAAAAAACTCTGTTCCGCACCGGAATCAATGAGGGCCAAACACTGATGTGTATGGGTGTGGAGAAGGATTTTAGCCAAGCACTTGACTACGAGTAGGGCAGCGTCTTTACTAGTGCCCGCCAGCATCCCCACGCTTACAGACGGGCGCGCCCCTTTTGCCGCGCCGGGCATGCATCAGCAAAATGTTGCCTTTTCCCACAAGAAAAACACTCACCGACTTGTGGCCGTCTCCTCTGATCCGCGGGCGAGAACTGAGCTCGTCCGAGCTGCATCGGTTCCTCCTCCTCTCTCCAGAACATGGCCTCGAGCCTCCGTCCTCCGCGGAACTCCTGAATGTTGCTGCACTGTCACCATACTGTTCCATGTGGTCATCCATTTTAATGCCCATAGAAATCAAAGCATCAAATGAAGCAGGCAGCTCTTAGCAGACAGTTTGTGTTTCAGTTTCTTATTAAGGATATTCAGAAAAGCGGAACACAGCACATTCTCCTGCCACCCTGTCTCCTTAGCCAGAATCCAAAAATCAATGGAGAAGTCTGCCACGCTCCTCTTACCTTGCCGAAGATTAAACATCCTGTGGGCTGCTGCATCCTCTCTCGAGCCCTTATCAAACACGCTCCAAAACTTAGAGAGAAAGTCAACATAGGAAATTCCTGGGCGTCCGTTGAGGACCATTTCAGAGCCCATTCTGTTAACAGGCTCATCATCTTTGAGTCATCTTTGAGCTGTCGGTGGCATAGGCCTGCAGCATTCTTTTAATTTCCGCTAGGCTTTGGAGGAGAGCACTCTGCTCCTTGGAAAAATGATGAAGCATTTGTTCATGCCGGTCCAATTTGTCCCCATGCATTGCCAGAGCCTGCTGCATTGACGCAGAATCCGCTGGGTCCATTCCTGGCTGGATCATTCTGTCAGCTATTAGGATTCACAACCCACATGCAGGACTCTTTGAATGAAGATTGTCACTCACCTGACTGTAAATAAATGCACTAAGTGCAGAATATTTTCTTCTGGTGACGATGGCCCGTGTCTCCTTTTCCTCTGTTCCCAAAACCCATGCATCAGCTTAATCCACCTGTTTTCGAGATCGGTTTCTCAGACAATGATCCAGCTCTGACAGGTGCTCAGTCAGTCTCCTAAGACTGATCAGCTGCAGGTGTGTGATTGCTTTCTGGTGCGGCGAGTCCCATGACAGGGACACCACTCTTCGGGCTCGGACTTGCAGGGAGACCAGAACATGACACACACACACACAGATGAGGAAACAGGGAACATGAGGACACAACACCATGGCAGGGCACCCGGTGAGGACAGCAGGCCATGACAGGCGTAGTGTATAACACACACTGAGTGCGCTATATAAGAATCAGTCCATTTACCAGTTACCAAATGCAGGGTTGTATCATGGTTGTAGTAATAAATTATAATGTTTTTAATGGTATCTAGCAACAATATTGTCATGGTCCTGAGTCTGAGGACTCGGTGTTTTTTGTTTCTTTATATTATTCTTTGTTCTCATTTATTCTGTTTTGTCTTTTGTTTAGGTTTGCTATGTGTTAGTGTTTTTGTTTCATGCCTGCCTGTGTTCCCTCTGTCTGTCCATGGTGTTATTGTGTCTGCTCTTGAGTCTGCCTGTCAAGTTCAGTGTCCTGTCTGGTTCTCTGTGTCTGTTAGTTTCCTGTTTTATTCTGAAAGTTCATGTCTCATGTCAGTGTGTTCAGTTTTACCTCTCCCCTGTCTCGTTAGCCTAATTTCTCCCAGCTGTGTCTCCCTCCTGTGGCCCATTCCCTGATTACTCCCCGTGTATTTTAGCCCTGTGTTTTCCTGTGCTCTCTGTCGCGTCGTCTGTTTAACTCCATGTCAGTCTGCATTACTCTGTGTTACCCGGTATTCATTCTGCGTCTCTCTGCCATCTTTCTTTGTGCATTTTGCTCCTCCTCCCGTGAGTGTTTGGTTTAGTTTAGTTCTTTAGTTTTCCCAGTTTAGGTTTGTTTACTCCCCGCTCTGCTCTTCCTGTTTTTGTCACCTTATCACCTCTGTAAATAAACACACACTCGCACCCCAGCCAGTACCTGCATTTTGGATCCTTTTTTTTTTCAATACTCCACATGACTGCTCCCCAGCCATGACAAATATTTAGAAATATTAGAATTATGAAAGTGAACAACAGTACTTTACGCCTGGGTCAGCAGGTACAAAACTAGATTTAGTAGCTAATATAGCAGCTCTTCACTGGTTTCTGTTTCTATATAAAAGTATTCTCATAAGTGCTGCTAATCAGGCACCAATTAGGCACCTGATTGTCAGTACCTAGGGTACTAGAAGCTAAACCATTTGCAGAATAACCTGTTTAGATTTGGGAAAAATGATTTGGCAAGTTTTTAATACGTGCAACCCACAAAGAAATAATCGACCAAACACAAATTGCCTTACTTTTTGTAATTTGTTTCTTTATCTGAGTATGTTCGATATTAAGTTATTTTATTTGTTAACAATAATTATTTGTTTTCAGACTGAGTGCCTGTAAACTCTCAGAGAGAAGCTGTGAAGTTCTGTCCACAGTTGTCAGCTCCCAGTCATCTAGTCTGAGAGAGCTGGACCTGGGTAACAACGACCTGCAGGATTCAGGAGTGATCCTTCTGTCTGCAGGACTGGAGAGTCCACATTGTGCACTGGAAACTCTCAGGTCAAGATTCAGTTTTCTTATGATCACCAAAGTGTTAATTTTATCATCATTATATTACTATTTCATTATAATTTTAATTATATAAAATGTATGGGCAGAATTTTGTGCCATCAGAAACGGAATTTTAATAAGTTAAATTCAAATTTAATATATATATATATATATAATATCATATTGAATCTGAATTGTAACTTAAATAAATGCTTTTTGAAACTGAATTTGAATTAGCCTAATTTGAAATTCAATGTATTGGTTTAAAAATGATCGTCACTAAATTGAAATTGAATTATATAGTTTGAAAATGAATTCATTTGCTTTAAAGCTGTATTTTAAAAAAAAAAATATATACCTCTCGAATAATTTCAGTTTCACTTCTCACCCTTCAGTTTCAGTTCTACAGTTAAATTTCAGTTCCAAACTTCATTTCTTTTTGGCACTTACATTCGGTTCTGGTTCCAGAGTAATCAAGCACAGATTAATAGAACTATGTTTTACAAGGGGACCGAAAGTGTTACTGACAGGAATCTACAGCATCTTGAGTTGGAGCTAGATTAAGAAGTCAGTTGTCATGTTGAATGACCAGTGTATAAACTCTCAGGTTGTTAATAAATGTATAACATGTATAAGAACAAGCGTCATGTTAAAAATAATAGCCGTACAGTAACTTTTATGCTTATTGTAGCTGTTAGCTAAAAACACTAATTTAGCATAGTTTGCCTTGTTTTCAACTTTGACAAACAAATATGATTCCAAAGTTGTCGTGTTGTACCTTCTCAGAGCCCTGTATGCTTGCAGAGACCCCTACATTAGGGAAACATGCAAATGAATGTCCAAAACATCATATTTTTTCACAGTCTGGCAGGGGGAAACTGTATGTGTTGCGAAAAAGGACTCAAATGCAGACCAAAACAGAATGTGAAACGTGTCGTGGAATAACAAAAACGAGCCATTTATTAAGGGCTGGCAAAGAAGTACAAAACAAAGGCAAAGATGAGGCTAAACAATAAACTAAACTGGATGAACTAACACCTTACACATGGAACCTGGCATGGAGACATGTAAAAAACCTGGACATGAACACAGCAGACGACCTGAGAAGGAATGACTGAAAACACACGGACTAAAAACACACAGGAGGCTAATGAGGGAAGTGGGAAACACATGGGGAAACAGCTGACACACATGAACATAGCGACGTCACAAGCAGAGTGTAAAACTAAACACAGAACACAGGACCTCTTCAAAACAAATCAGGAAACATAATGAAACGCAGACATGACTACATGAACTTGACAACATAAGAAACACAGACATGAAACACATCAAGGACAAGGGAGCTTTTACACACGGGTTGAAAACACAAGGGGAATATAATAAACAAATGAACTTGAATAACTTAATGAACTTAAACATAGACCATAAACATCAAAATAAACTAAAACTCGAAACGCTGGGTCAAAAGACCCAGGATCTTGACAATTTTAGGTTTATTTATGTCTACACAGCATCCCAAGTCTTTAGCTAACTTAATAACTTTAGCTAAAATGAATAGTTAGTCTAATTTATTAGTGCAGCATTACTGAATCACCTCGGTTTGAAGTGATATGATGTGACATGACATGATATGATATGATATAATATAATATCCCACATAGCAAAATTGGTATGGCCCGGATCTGTCCCACACAATGTGCTTACACATGGCCCACATACCGCAAAGAATGACGGCCCTTTGGTGGCCCAGACCAGGTTTGCCAGAGGTAATCTACACATGGGCCAGCACAGGACCACAAGTGTGTCTGCCACTGGCCTTGTGCAGGCCACCTCTTGCAAACAGATTGTGGGCCATGTGTAAGTTGTGTGCAGTCACGGGCCATTTGCAGACACACTTCTAGCCCTGTGCTGGCCTAGAACAGTTTCAGCTCTGGTCCCAGATGTCAGCCTTATGGTAAATGGTAAATGCCCTGTATTTGTATATTTGTTTACTAGTCCCTAAGGACCCCAAAGCGCTTTACACATCCAGGCATCCACCAATTCACACACACATTCACACACTGGAGATGGCAAGCTACATTGTAGCCACAGCCACCCTGGGGTGCACTGACAGAGGCGAGGCTGCCGGACACTGGCGCCACCGGGCCCTCTGACCACCACCAGTAGGCAACGGGTGAAGTTTCTTGCCCAAGGACACAATGACCGAGACTGTCCAAGCCGGGGCTCGAACCAGCAACCTTCCGATTACAAGGCGAACTCCCAACTCTTCAGCCACGATTGCCCCGTAAAGTAATGTGTACTTTAATCAAGCCATGTAATAGTGCAAAAGTAACATGACAAAACTCTGTTCAGACATGTGTGTGTGTGTGTGTGTGTGTGTGTGTGTGTGTGTGTGTGTGTGTAAAACAGAGGTGAGCATTCTTGCTTAAGATCTAATCATCTTTCACAATGACAACCATATTGATACACAATTCTCTAGCACTCTCACTCGATCCACTCAACGGTGAGTCATTTACTTTGTTTATTTTGTTATAATTAATGAAAATGCGGCGCCGTGGTCGCGCAGTCAAAACGCCCGTAAGTTTAGCGTTACAGCAACTTTGCTAAAACAATGTGAGAATTTGTAGGTGGGTTTTTATATTACTTCCGGCATCGTCTCAGATAGCAGCCTGTCTAACATGCTCTCTACATTTGAAAATTACTTTCCTCTTTCTTTCTTTTGCTCTTATTTATTTCTTTTTTTCTACTTAATTACACAAAAAGTATAAACTGAAAAACCAACTGAGAAATTTTTATCCTTGTTTGGACACAAAATTCCGTGTAAAACTACTGTGATGACCGCGATGCCACACTGCCCCTTTGTCTATAGCTGAGACCAGCTGCTGGGACTCAGACATCATAGCCATGCCGGTATTCAGCACAAGGTCCCTGCGGTGATCAAAAGGTACTACCACGGCTGCAGAGCCAGGAATGCATGGAGACCGAGGAGGAAAAGATTCCGTCCTGCTCTCCCGTCAGTAGTGACTGGTAATGTCATATCGCTGGTTAACAAGATGGATGAGATCGTGACGCTAACAAGGACAGAGAAAGTTTTCCGAGAATGCAGTGTTATGTGTTTCATGGAGATATGGCTGCATGAAAACATCCCGGATCTGGTGGTTGATCTAAACGGATTTACGTGTGTGAGAGCGGACAGGGACCCAGGCAGCAGCGAGAAGAAGAGGGGAAGACGACTCGCTCTTTATGTTAACAACCGCTGGTGTTCCCCCAGTCACGTCAAGGCTGTGTGTAACAAACATATTGAACTGTTAGCAGTCGGTCTTCAACCATATTATTTATTGCAAGAGTTTTCCCTCGCCATTATCATCATTGTTTACATCACCCCTGACGCCAACGCAGCGCAGGCTTATGACATCATCAGCTCGGCGACAGCGGATCTTCTGAATCAAAGCCCCTCTGCGTTTGTGGCTGTAACGGGTGATTTTAAGCACACGAAACCTCTCTACTGTTCTACCCACATTCAATCAGTATGTGGACTGCAAAACCAGAGACAATAAAACACTGGACCTGTTTTATGCCAATGCTACTGAGGCATACACCTCCATCCCTCTCCCTCCTCTGGGCAGGGCAGCTCACAACCTTGTCCACCTCCAGCCACTTTACAAACCTGCCTTTCAGAGACAACCTGCAGTTATAAAAACAGTTATAACATGGACAAGGGAGTCAGAAGAGACACTGCAGGGATGCTTTGAGGCAACGGACTGGGATGTTCTTTGTGATTCTCATCAGGACAATGTTGACAATCTCACAGGCTGTGTTACGGATTACATCAACTTCTGTGTGGACACTGTGGTTCCCAAGAGAAACATTCTTGGCTTCCCCAACAATAAACCCTGGGTAAGTAAGAACATCAAAGTGACTCTGAACAAGAAAAAAAGAGCTTTCAGAAACAGGGACATACATCAGTTGAAAATGGTGCAGAAGGAGCTGAAAGCCAAGATTGCAGAGGGAAGAGAGACTTACAGGAGGAGGCTGGAAAACAACAGGGAGGTGTGGAATGCAATGCGGGCAATTACTGGCTTAAAAAAAAGGTGTTGGGATGGATGGGGACGTTGAAAGTGCAAACAACCTAAATCTACACTTCAATAGGTTCGACTGCCATGCGTCTCCCACCTCCACACCCAACTCTTCTCATCTTCTCCATCTACTCCATTCTCCTCCCCCCTCTCCTGCTGCCCCCTCAGCCTGTCTCACCCTGTCCCTTTCAGAAGATGACATCAAAAGGGAATTGGGCAGACTCTACTCCAGTAAAGCTGCTGGCCCGGATGGTGTCAGTCCCAGAGCCCTCAGGTTCTGTGCTTCCCAGCTTTCTGGAGTTCTGCATCGGCTCTTCAACATGAGTCTGAAACTGCAGAGGGTCCCATCACTCTGGAAGACATCCTGCCTGGTTCCTGTCCCTAAGAAGATTAACCCGTCAACCCCCAGTGACTACAGGCCAGTGGCTCTGACTTCACATGTTATGAAGACGGTGGAGAGATTCATCCTGAGAAATCTGCGCCTGTTGGTGGAGCCTTGGCTGGACCCCCTGCAGTTTTCTTATCAACCCCGTATCGGTGTTGAGGATGCCATCATCTACCTGCTGGACCAGGTTTATTCTCACCTGGACATTGTTGGATGCACTGTGAGGGTCATGTTCTTTGACTTCTCTAGTGCTTTTAACACGATCAGACCATCACTGCTGGGGAATAAGCTCACAGAAATGCAGGTGGACGCCCCACTGGTAGCTTGGATCACGGACTATTTAACAAGTCGACCACAGCATGTTCGGCTGAAGGGCTGCCACTCGGATAACATCCTGATCAGTATGGGGTCGCCGCAGGGGATGGTCCTATCACCCTTCCTCTTCACCCTCTACACGTCTGACTTCAGGTACAAGTCATTAGTCATGCCATCTGCAGAAATTCTCTGATGACTCTGCCATTGTGGGCTGTATAAGGGATCATGGACTTTACTTTACTTTACTCCTACCCCTGTCACCATCAGAGGGGCTGATGTAGAGATCGTGGAGGACTCCCTGTACCGGGGGGTACGCTTGGACTGTAAACTGGACTGAACCAAGAACACTAATGCTGTCTTTAAAAAGGGCAGAGTCGGTTTTCCTACTGAGGCAGCTCAGGTCCTTTAATGTTTGTAGGAAAATGCTGACAATGTTCTATCACTCTGTGGTAGATAGTGTTGTGTTCTTTGCAGCTGTGTGCTCGGGCAGTGGGGTGAAGACAGCCGAAGCCAACAGCCTGAACAAACTGATTAAAAAGGCTGGTTCTGTCCTGGGTGTCAGACTGGAGAACCTGGAGGTGTCTGAGAGGAGAATGATAAAAAAATTTTCTTTGTATCATGGATAACCCCTCCCACCCCATGCGCGCCTCCATGATGGACCATCGGAGCACTTGCAGCAAAAGACTCATCGCACCTGTCCAGAGATTTATTCTAAATGACACTTCTTCAGCTGAGAGTCAGACAGTGGAGACACACACGCTGTAGGTTTTTACTTGCAAGGGCGTTCACAGAGCGCTCACATCAGAGTGGGGGCCCTGTGAAGTGCGCACTCTGTTCTTGCACTTGTCTTTATTTATACACAAGGAAAATGAATACATTTTAAATAACAATCAGTTCTAAGCAATGAAAAGAACAATCAGTTCTAAGCAAGGAAAAGGTCATCATGCAGTATTCTATCACAAATAAACTTATATCATTAAAAGCTTATACTGACTACTCAGTACAATTTTCCCTTAACAGCACTGAAATCCAGAACTGACCGCCACAGTAAATGTCACGGCTGCCGGGGCGAGCCGTGTGGTGTGGGAGGAAAAAGGACCCAAAATGCAGGCAGTGACTGATGATACGAGTGACGTTCATTTACAAGTGGCGGAGTGGCAAAACAGGCAAATGACAAATGACTAAAGAAACCTAAACTGGGAAAACTAAATAACAAACCTGAGGACATACGAAACAGGGTGCGGGGCAGAGAGACGCAGAGAGAGGAAACGAAACACCATGGAACACAGACGAGCCGACAACAAACGCAGACCGACACCCACTATATATACACACACAAGGAGACCAGGAAATGGCATACAGGTGGGAGACACAGCTGATTCTAATACACATAATGACTGGAGGATACAAGCTGAACACAATGACCACAGACACAGACCTTCAGAATAAAAGAGGAAATCCAAAACGCGAACTTAGGGACATAAACCGGGCACAAGGGGAGGACACAGGATACCAAAATCAGAATAAACTAGAACAGAGGAAAATAATCATATAAAACCCAAAACGCTGGGTCAACGACCCAGCACCATGACAGTAAATCTTTTGTGCCAGTGGCAATAATAAAACAAAACTGTAAAATAAAATAAAACTGTACAACTCTTCCTTACTCTGTTGGTAATTTTCCTGAGGATTAATAACAAAGCTATTCTGTTTCCATTCAGACCGTGCAATATCACCGAACAGTTTTTCATTGAATGTTTGTTTCATCTCCCTATCATATGCTGCTACTCTTTTATCCATTTGCACAATACTATCTCACTTTTAGAATCACCTGCACTGATAGCTAAGCTAAGCTATTTAATTTTCAGGATATAGTTATATTGTTACTTGTTACAGTTATTTGATATTATATTTTGCACTATCCTACCCTACTTTATTTTACTGTATACTTGTATTCTATTGTACATATTGTATATTTTATTCCTCTGCTCCTCTGTCTCTCTTGCTGCATTGAGCATGTGTATGACAAAAAAATTTCCCTCGAGATAAATAAAGTTCTTCTTATCTAATTAGGGCCCGAGCACTGAGAGTGCAAAGGCCCCACTGTATCTGCTCAGTTTCTTCTTCTTCTTCTTATTATTATTATTAGGGCCCGAGCACTAAAAGTGCGAAGGCCCTATTGTATCTGCTCTGTTTATTATTATTATTAGGGCCCGAGCACTAAAAGTGCGAAGGCCCTATTGTATCTGCTCCGTTTATTATTATTATTATTATTATTATTATTATTATTATTTCGGCAAATGAATCGGCCTTTTGAGGGCCTAAACATGCTCAAAAACTCATGAAATTTTGCACACGCGTCAGGTCTGGTGAAAATTTACGTATTTTAATGTCCTCAGACATGGCCAGGGAAAATTGGCTCAGTAGCGCCACCTAGAAAAATGAAAAACGCGAGCCCCCCGTGTGGGTATGACCTACATGTATGAAATCTGGGACACATGTGTACCATGCCGAGACGAACAAAAAAGTCTGTGGGCCCATTGACGCAAACCCAACAGGAAGTCCGCAATTTAGAAGTGAAGGTGACATTTTGGCTCTAATTTTGCCATTTCCATGCCTCGAACTTTTTCGAACTCCTCCTTGGGATTTGGTCGTATAAGCTTCATCTTTGGTCAGTGTCTGAAACCTGGTAAGCTTATAGGAGATATCAAGATGTACAAAAAAGTCTCTTGGAGCAATATCCCAAATCCAACAGGAAGTCAGCCATTTTAAAATTAATGTGCAATTTTGGCGACATTTTCCCCTCTTTTCAGGCACCGTACTTTGACGAACTCCTCCAAGGGATTTCATCAGATTGATGCGATCTCCAGTGCGTGGAATCTAAAGACCTTTGTGATGTTAAATTGCGAAGCTTTTTACATTCAGGGAAACGGGGTGGTCATGGCGGCACGTGGAGTTTCAATCAATCGCCAAAAAGCAGTAATCTGCTGTTACTCCAAAACACAATGTCCAATCTCTCCCAAAGGTCGCAGGTGTGATGAGACTCGATCTCGGAAATGTATGTTTTGCCATTTGTCAGTAATGGTTAGAGCGCCACCTAGTGGGATGACTATAATCCTGATTGAATGAGATGAAATGTTAGCTGGTGGTTAAAGGCATGAATTCCATCAATGTGACATCAGATCGGACGTGCTGGTTTTAGGTGTTGGGCGTGGCTCGACGCGCCGGGGGTGCGAGGGCCCTCATAACGCTGCTTGCAGCTTTAATCTTATCTTATCTTTTAGATAACTGTGAGCAGAAGATTCAGGTTCACCCTGCCCGGGATAGAGTTGTCTTCCTGACCATTTTCAGGGGCCATGCTTCCTGAAAATGGTCAAAGAAAGTAGAATTTTTAGGGAGGGTAGTATTGAAAAAAAAATAACATGGATTGTTTTAGATAGATGATGAAAAGGGGTGGCCAAATATCGTTTGAGGAAGATACTAAACCCAAGTTGCTCTACGATGCATCCATCAGAGTTTGACTGTGTATGAATGTTTAGATTAGCCAAACCTACATCCCAACAGGCTTCCAACCCGACGACAGGGCCGTGTCTCTTCTGGAGGCCGGCCATGCCTCCAGCGGTGGTGGCGACACTGGTCTGGAGGCCGGCCACGCCTCCGTACCCCCCTCAACCTTGGACCCGGATCGAGCAGACTCCCCTGCCGCGGGGACCTCCGTCTCCCCACACGGTTCCTCCACCGCTCCCGGCTGGAGCGTACCCTCGTGCACCTCCTCCATCTACTGGAGCAGCCATTCGCGCAACGGCCCATCTTCTTCCGGCCGGCGCAGACCCCGGCGCGCTTCTTCCACTGCCCGTTGGAGCAGCTCCCCCACCGCATGAGCAGCCCTTCACCCGGCTGCTGCCCCTCCTCCGGCAGGCGTTGACCCCCGCTCGCCTCGTCCACCACCTCCAGCTGTCGAGGTGTCCCAGACGGCTCCCCCACCGCTTACCCACCACCAGGTTCCACCAGTGGGGTTGGCGGCAGCAGTTTTGACCATGACTGGAGCAACATCGCCAGCTCCGCAATTCACCCCAAGTGGCACTCAGCCTGGTCCTGTAGCTCTTCCTGCCACGGCGCGCCCCCGCCTCGTGCTCCCACTGGGTGGCTGCCATTTCGGCCAGCATCTGGGCCAGGGTCCTCCCTTCCCTGGCTCCGGTAAGGACCTGCTGTGCTGCCTCCTGGGTATCGGCACCAGTGTGGTGTGAATGAGATACGGTGGGTCCAGAAAGTGTTGTTTTGAGCCATTTTTATTTGCGGCTGCAGCTCACAAGCTGCCAGCCGCACATGCAGCAGACCACAATACCCCACAACCTCTTCTTCTCCGGGTTTTTAACATGGCTGGCATGATTGTGGATGCCGTGCAGGTGCGTCTGCACGGCACTGCCGACCCCGTCTCACCACACTTACATATAAAATACACTGGCACTAAGTATCAGACACATACATATTGTTTTATTAGCAGTTCTCTGGGATTTGGGATTCTCTGTGGATTTGTGTTTATGTGCGTGTGTTTTCCTTTTTTGTTCCCATTTTCCTCTCCTCGTTTTCATCCAGCCCATCATGTCTCTCCCTCATGCTCTCTCAACCACTCTCGTCCACGCTTGATCTCTCGTGCTCTTCCCTCTCTGTTACTTTCTCCATTATTACCTCTCCTTCCTCTGTTCCCTGGCTTTCATCTCTCTCTGTCTCAGTGTGTGTATCTGTTTCCCTGTACTTCCTGTCTTATTTTGACAGTCTTGTGTTCCATGTTTGGTGTGTTGAGTTTGGCAGTGTCATGTTCATTTGTGTCAGCTGTGTTCCCCATGTGTTTCTACTTCCCTCATTACTCTTCTGTGTATTTAAGTCCTTTGTATCCTTTTGTTTATTGTCAGTTCATCTGTTAACTTTCCCTGCTTTTCTGTTTCATGTTTTGTAACCAGGCATTCCTGATTTCATGTACTAATTTTACCCCAGTTCATGTTTTATGTTAGTTTCTCCCCTGGTTATTTCCTTTGTTTGGCTTTTATTTTTGTTCCCAGCAGTGTTGGGCAAGTTACTTTGAAAAGGTACTTAATTATAGTTAATAGCTACTTCTTCAAAAAAATAATTGATTTAGTAATTGAGTCACAAGATTCTAAAAGTAATTAATTACTTGAAAAGGAACTATTACGTTACTTTAAAAAAAATGTTTAACCCTCTGGGGTCCAGGGTATAATTGGCTATTTTTAACTACTTCTGAGAGAACTACTATTTGCTTTGCCTTTGTTTGTACCATTTTTACTGTAAATTCAGACCTCACGTGTCTGAATTTACAGTTATGTTTTCATTTTGACATACTGTATTAACACAATTGATCTAAAATCAGACAAAATACATAAAATTCGAGTAGATAAAATTTATATTTTTACTGTAACAACCACAAACATGTTTATTGAATCATATTTCATGACTTTAAATGCAAATATAAATTGTCAATTTTAAAATCATATGCACAAGTTTCGCAAACAAAGTTATTTGCAGCCATTTACCTTTTACCCTTTTTTTTTATAACCATTTCAAACTATTTACATAATAATCAGGTGTTCTGCATTCAAAAAGATGCCACACAAATTATTTGTGCCACTGCAAAAATTTCTGTCCACTGTAAAGGAGAACATCACAGGACTGATACCTGCAGGTCTGACAGCAGGTGTACCACTCCGTTTTCTGTCTGGAGACAACAGTTGCCTCATTGTTCTGACACAAAACACAAAACTATCCACAACACTACACACTAACTACACAAGAAAACACATTAACTACACACTCCGAACATGCTAAACGTCACAAATCTCTCACATCTCAAAACTCGCTCTCTCTCTCTCTTTCTGCTGTCTTTCTCTTTCTCTCGCCGTCACTCCTAAAACTTCCCCCTCTTCCTAAACAACCACATGTCATGTTGCCATATCGTTTTGATTGGTCAAAATGGTGCATTTTTCCACCAACATGAAAGGGCTGTTTTTGTTTTGGGTTTTTTTTTTCTTTTTTGGGGTTTTTTTTGGGAGGGGGGGGGGTCATAAGTAGAGAGTGTTTGCTAGTGCTGTCCTTAGACAGTAAACGTGACGACACTATTCAGGAAAAAACACTGCGTATATATTGTTTATCATGACTCTGGTTTTACGTGGCCTATCAACATAATTAAAAGCTGGCTCACCAAGACTACTTTATTCTTCCTCAGTGAAACAGCAGCACCAATTGAACAGCACTCATGCGACTGTTTTGCCCCCCTTGAGCTCCAGGTGTTGTGCCAGAAAGTTATTGCCCTCCACGGGAGCGTGCGCAGCTGCTTAAAATCGCAGTGCCCAGATTACTTACGTAGACAACTACATCTGTGCAATTGACATAAGATGCGGTAAGCTGAAGACAGCTTCAACCGTCTGTTTATTGAAAAATAGTAACGCGACCGCACCGCACCGCATTTTCTTTTTAGTAACGGTAACGGCGTTGTAACGATATAAATAATAATTAGTTAGATTACTCATTACTGAAAAAAGTAGCGCCATTAGTAACGCTGTTACTTGTAACGCTGTTATTCCCATCACTGGTTCCCAGCCACGATAAAGGCTCGTGTGTCGTTAAAATTCAGTTCTGCCTCATTCATCTGCATGTGGGTCATCACATCACCATGTAATCTGCCATTGCAGATTGTGACATGATGTTTTTAGAACTTGAATTCAAGACGTATAAAGTCAGATGAATCAGACACAGTTCATGAATAACAAACAGAACTTCAACAACTATATTGTTCAAAAGAATTTAAGGTAATTTAAAAGATCTAACACAAGAAGTAGTAAAATATATCAATTATTATAGTTTTCAGGATGAATCTTTATGGAATGATCATTTTTGACAGGGAACACAAAATTATTTAACATCAAATGACCACAACATGAGGGTTAAGGACCTCATTATTTTATATCAACCCAACAGAGAATGTCGCTCTCAGACTGCTACTTTACTAGTGGTTCCAAGAGTATTTAAAAATTGAATTGGAGGCATCCCCTTCAACTTTTAGGCCCCTCGTCTATTGAGCCAGCTTACAGTTGGTATTGAGAGATCTATCTCAACTTTTAAGATTAGGCTTCAAAGTTTCTTTTTTGAAAAATCTTATAGTTAGGAGTGGATCAGGTGACCCTGAACCCTCCCTTAGTTATGCTGCAATAGGCCCTGGCTGCTGGGGATTCCCATGATGCATTCAGTGCTTCTTCTTCATTCGTCTCCCTTCAGTCTCTCAGTGTATATACACCATTCTGAATTTATCTCTTTCTTCCACATCTTGTCTTTTGTCTCTCATCTCTCCCCCCTCCTCCTCAACTGTTGGCGGACCATTCCTGAGCCTGGTCCTGCTTGAGGTTTCTTCCTGTTAAAAGGGATTTTTCCCTTCCCACTGCTGTCAAGTGCTTGCTCAAAAGGGTCATCAGATCGTTGTGGTTTTCTTATAGGGTATGGTCTTACTTGGTCTGCATCTTAGAATATAGAGCAAGTTGTTGTGAATTTGGTGTTGTATAAATGAAATGTGATGAAATTAAATTCAGTGAAGTTTGATGATCTTCCTCTGTATCTTCTTTTGGCTGTGGTGTGTTAACTGCTGGATTTTTGTTGTTGTTGTTTGTTTCTGTAGACTCTCAGGCTGTCTGATTACAGCAAGAGGCTGTACTTCTCTGGCCTCTGCCCTGAGCTCCAACCCCTCCCATCTGAGAGAGCTGGACCTGAGCTACAATCATCCAGGAGACTCGGGAATGAAGCTGCTGTCAGCAGGACTGAACGATTTGCATTGGAGACTGGACACTCTCAGGTATGGAGATAATGTCTGATAGAGGAGGAAGAAATGGAAACATTTTACATATATTTGCCTCTTGATGGAGGCAGTCGCATTTTCTCCTTCTCCCTCTCCCTTATCTTTCCTGCTTGGCTTCTCATGTCTTTTGTGTAGTCTTGCTTATTCGAAAACCCTTAGAGAGTCTCCCAGACTTGTTCTCTAAAAACCTAAAGAAGAATTATGGATTTGATCAACTGGTGCCTTAATGAAACTGACAAACACCTGGACTTGGGAGAGCCTGATCGTCCTGCGGAGACATGTGCTGCGGGATACTCGATGGTCGGTTGCGTCGTGTGTCTTGCGACATTCTCGATGGAAGACATTGAACGACATCTACCAATTCGAAACCACGATTATAGAGTTCTGGCTGATTGGAGCTGGCTCGGACCTGGCTCATCGAAGAACAAGAAGCGGCTACAGCTGTTCAAAATCCGACAAGGCTGGACGACATGACAGACGATGGGCAGGGCTGTGAGTACTCAGACTGTGTTTTTGTGAATGCAATATGGATAGGATCTTGGAGAAGCTCATGGCTCTGCTATATGGACAAGATCTTGGAGAAGAACAATGGGAATTGAGAGACCTGGTGACCAGTGATGGACATTAGACCTACTGTAAAATTGGAAGCAGTTTGTTCGCACTAACCAAAACATCTACCATCTTCATCTCATGCAGGCCCCCTGGCGCTAGCTGGATGCTCAAGGCGAAAGCTGACGGGAATAACAAATTCTCCCTTAGATTGTGTTTCTTGTGACTATCTCCATCCTCATTCAAGGCCACCCATGTCGACTGAAGATTGTTGACTTTTGCCTGACCGGGTGAAGGGACACTTTCTCTCGGCTGAACACGGAACAGACACACACACACTCACATGCACACATACGCATGTACCCGGACACAGACCTACACTTACCCCCCCACCCCCTCCAAACGCCTTTGAAGCTTATGTCTTCTATGTTGTGAGATGTGATGATCCATGTGTTATGTGATGAGGTGTTTTTTTTCTGTTCTCAAACTGATCTCCCTGTTGGAGCTCAGTCTGGGGGGAGTTCATTTTTCTCCCCGTCTTTCCTCATGTTGTGCATTTTCCATTGTTATACCTCTCTGACCTGTCTTCCCCATGTGATGTTGTGTAATGTATGTATGGTCGGAAGGGTAAGATGGCGCTGGCAAAACGTCAGCAGCCTTAACCCAATTTCCTTCGGGGTCAGCCTTCGGGGATCAATAAAGTTTAATTGAATTGAATTGAATTGAATAATGATCAAGAAACTGACATCACATCCATTTGTTCATTCACTGGGGTGGTTTCAGTCATTGTGCAAAGGTACTGTTTATAACAGAGGTCTCAAACTCGCGGACCTCCGTCCACTTGCAGCCCACGCCACCTCTACATGCATACTGACATGAAGAAATATTTTATTTAATTATTGTTCAGAAAAATTATTTGATATGAAGGCAGTATAAGCAGAGTGTTCTCTGTAACCTCATGGGCAGTGTAGTCCGTGCTGCAGGGAGAATGGACTGCCATACCCGTCATGTGTCTGTGAGCGCGAGGGAGGGAAAAAAAAAGATGAGTCGAAAAGTAAGAGTTGTCACTGACCAGAAACGGGAGACGGAAGCATGTAAATATAATAATAACCACTGCAGCCAAAAAGAGTGCCTGACGAGCCCAGTTGTAAGTAAGCTATTAAGACTCGACTCTACACTATGTTCGTGTTTCCTCCGAAACAATAAGTTCCGTTGGAGCAGCCTTTCAACGCCTCTTTCTGTCTCTCACTAGCAAAGCTGACCCAGACAGTAAAGCTAGTTACCAGCTACGAGCCCGACGCGGAACCCGACGTATTAGCCAGAAATCTCTTTACCATGGTTCATAGCCGCGGACCTGGCCGAGGTAAGAAGAGACTGCAAACATGTTGAGGGATTGGCTGTGTTAGTTCAGTGACAGGTTTATTTGCAAATAACACAATTTTCACGAGCAGTCAAAAACTACCCACATAGCAAAATTGGTACGGCCCGGACCTGGCCCACACAATGTGCTTATACATGGGCCTCATACCGCAAAGAATGACGGCCCTTTGGTGGCCCAGATCTGGTTTGCCAGAGGTGGCCCACACATGGGCCAGCACAAGGCCGGTTACAGACACGCTGCTGGCCCTGTGCTGGCCCAGAACAGGTTCAGCTCTGGCCCCAGATGTCAGCCCTAATGTGTACCTTAATCAAGCCATGTAATAACAACATGTGCCGGAACATAATCGTGCAAAAGTAACATGACAAAACACTGTTCAGTGAATGGACTGATTCTTACACAGCGCTTTTCTACTCTCTTGGATTATTCAAAGTGCTCAACATGCAACATGCCACATTCACACACTTTCTCTAAACCGAGTGCTTACTAACTACATGCACACTCTTGACACACAGACTGGAGGACCCAGGGATCGAACCACTAACCTTGCAATCAATAGGTGACCTGCTCTACCGTCTGAGCTACAGCCACCCAGTAAACAGGGTAAACATGAGTAAACCGTCACTAGGTTTTGGATAAAGTGTACACTCAAACCTGTCAAGCCTGCATTTGAAATGTTGGCTACCATAGCAGTATAGTATTGCAACATAGCATTTGGGTCTTCTAGTTAAAATAGGAAAAGAGGAACATAAATAGTGCCATCATTTTTTTTTTTTTTTTGTGTGTCCCGTTTGGATCTTTAGCCATCAGAATTGTTGTCTTAAGGCCAAGAAAGATGCCAAGCGGATTTATTTTACCAAGTGGATCATCATGGCCTTGCCATATTGGTCCATTTGATTGACCTTTATTATAATTATGAATTTATTTTATTTTCGGTTGCTACAAACGGGACAGACATGACTGGGGGATAGGACAGGGAGAAAGAATGAAAGAAAGAGAGGGAGAGAAAGAAAGCCAAAGGGGAGAAGAGACGGTGAGAAGGGGGGGAAGAAAGAAAAAACAAACAAACAAAACACCTGGATCACCTGTATGGAGAAAAAAAAACAGAAGAGAAAGCAAACAACAAAGAGCAACATAATAAAAACAGCACCATCACAATAAACTAGCTAGCAGTAGATAACAGTAGATACTAAATATTAAACGATATTGTGCAGCACGCAAGATAGACAGCGCACAATGTGCTTTGAGGCAGCAGCCAAGAAAGGTGTAGTCCGCGTCTGTGAACACCCGTGTGTACACCTGTGTGCATACCTGTGTGGATCAGCATGCTTGTATTCCAAAGGTTTCTCCATGTAACGATCTGCTAGGGAGTGTGGGGAGCCATAGCCCCGTCCACCAGGGTATGAAGCAGGTATGGAGGAGATCCAGGCCCCAGATATCCAGAGGCCCCAGAGTACAAGGACCCGAGGAGGACCACCAAAGGGGGGGGAACCGTGCCACCCTCCTGGGAAGAGCTGAGTAGAGTAGAGCCCCAAACGAGAGGTCACCCCGCAGCTACGGAGCAGAGGCCAGAGGGGGTTGCAGCGTGGCGTGCCCGCGGGCTCTGCCGGCAGCCAGCTGTGCCAGAGAGGACCGAGCTTCAGGCTCAGAGGCCAGAGGCCTGAGGGCATCCCACCCCCCCGAAGGAGCCCAGCCTGGCAAGTGGCCCCTCCCTGGGGCCAGCTCCCCCGCTGACCCCAGTAGGCACCCCCACACTCTGGAACCCACCAGGGCAAGGGGGCCGAGGCCCATCCGGACCGGGGCCCGCAGCAGCAGCACCGCCCAGCCCCACAGAGTCCGGGGCAGCCCACCCGACTCCACCCCAGAGAAAACTGCACCCACCCCATCATCCAATCATCTCCCAAACTACACAAGACAATAGACACCCAGGTTGAGTTCATTCTCCACCTCGCCTATATCTCTCCCCCTACCTGCAGAGTGAGCTCCTGTGGTGAGGAGACCACCTGCAAAGATATAACAACCTCCCCACCAGTTAGAGAGCCCCCTAGTTGGGCCGATGCACCAGAGGTCCTCTGCACTGGGGCTGAGCACCCCTGCACCCACCCGCCCACTGCTCCGGCGACACAACAGCCAGGACCCAAGCCCCCAAGGCCCGGCCAGCACCCCAGACCGGGGGGCGGAGCACCCCCAGACCCCCAAGCCTCCACGCCCGTCCCGGACCCTCCCAGGGGCAGCCAGGCTACCAGGCCAGTAACCAACGTCCGCCAGCACAGACCCTCCCCCATCTCTGCTGTATGCAGCCACAGGGAAAACACCATCTAAGAGCCCCCAGAGCTCCTAACCAGGTCATGGCCACAGCCCCCAGGTTAGGCCCCCTAGGGAAACGTCCCTAGGGACTCCCCAGACGCCCTAAGGCCGTCCCTACCCCCATATCAACCACAATAGCGAAGGCAGGACCAAACCATGACCCCCCACCCCCACTAGGTGATGAAGCCGATCAACGGAGCCCAAAGGGATTGATCAAATGTGATGGCAGAGGTTGTATCAAGACTAATGTGATCTATTAGATGGTTTTTATATTGGTTAGAATTAAGATTATTTTTATTTTTCCAGTTAATGAGGACCATTTTCTTGGCAATGCATAGGGCCGTAAAAACAACGTGGGCTGTGTTTATTTCTGCAGTGATCTCATCCAAGTTGCCCAGCAAGCATACTAAAGGGGAGGCTGGAATGTTACATTTCAGACACTTTGATAAGTCTTCACATATCTCACGCCAAAATTTCTGAACTGGTGGACAGAGCCAAAGAGCGTGGATGTAATTGTCCGGTGTATTTGCTGTGCAGTGTGAGCAGTTGTTGGAAGGCGTATAGCCCATCTTGAACATCCTATGACCAGTATAGTGCACTCTGTGTAATATTTTGTATTGTATTAATTGCAAACTGGGATTTGTGATCCATTGAAAGGTTTTTAAGCATATCTGAGACCAAAGGTTTGGGTCCAAGTTGATTGATAAATCTGCTTCCCATTTTGCAATAGGAAGGGATATTGATTCATCTATATTAGAAAGTGTTCTGTATATTTTAGACAATAATTTGGGGGGTTTTAGACTAAAAAAATTGTACCACACTTGGTGGTGTTTGTAATTCAGCTTCACTGGGATTAAATTTCTTTTTTACTATGGATTTAATTTGTTGATATTCCAAAAATCGTTTCTTGTTGATCCAATATTGTGTAACTAGTCTGTCAAACGAAATAAAGTCTGTTCCTTCCAACATAGGGCAGGGATAGCTTAGTAGGTAGAGTGGTGGCCCCATGATCGGAAGGTCGGGGGTTCGACTCCACTGAACGGCTACCCTGAGGCACCCCTGAGCAAGGTACCGTCCCTACACACTGCTCCCCGGGCGCTGCATTGGTGGCTGCCCACTGCTTCACTGGGTGAATGGGTTAAATGCAGAGGAACTATTTCCCTATGGGGACCAACACACACACTTTACTTTACTTTACTTTTACATATGTTCCAAGTATTTAATTCCTTTGCAACTCCAATCTGGAAAGTTTATCATATTATTGTTTTGTAATATGTCCGGATTGTTCCAGATAGGTGTACGTTTGCATGGGATTAATGAAGACTCTGTCATTTTTAGAAACTCCCACCATGCTGTCAGAGAAGAGTTAATATTGATGCTTTTAAAGCATTCATGTCGTTTGATGTTTGAGCTGATAAATGGTAGGTCTGAAATTTCTAGGTTATTACATAGTGCCTGTTCTACATCTATCCAAGGTTCATCTAAGAGGGTGTGTTTAAACCATCTAGAGATGAACTGAAACCTGTTGGCAAAAAAATAGTGATTAAAGTTAGGCAGATCTAATCCTCCTTTATCCTTGGTCCTTTGTATTGTTTTTAAGCTGATACGTGGGGGTTTATCTTTCCAAAGGAATTTAGAAATATACGAGTCTAGAGATCTGAACCAATCTTGTGATGGCTTATTTGGGATCATTGAAAATAAATAGTTTATTTTTGGCAAGACCATCATTTTTATAGCGGCGACCCTTCCCATGAGTGATATAGGTAAAGATTTCCATCTAGCCAGGTCGCCTTCTACTGTCTTTAAAAGTGGGATGTGGTTTAATTTAGTTCATTCTGAAAGTTTAGGAGAGACATTAATACCTAAATATTTTATATTTCCACATTGCAGTGGGGAAGGAGAAGAATTATGGAAGGAGCAATTAATCGGGAGAACTGTTGATTTCGACCAGTTAATTGAATAATCTGAGACACTTGAGAAGGAATTTATCAATGCAATTACCCCAGAGATATTGGTTTGTGAGTTTTGGAGAAAAAGTAACACATCATCTGCATAAAGGCTGATTTTATGTTCTTTATTCTTACATTTTATGCCCTTAATTGTTGTAGCCTGTCTAATTGCTGCTGCTAATGGCTCAATAAAAATTGCAAACAGTGAAGGGGAGAGTGGGCATCCCTGTCTGGTGCCCCTCAGAAGAGAGAAGCGGGAGGATGTTTGGTCATTTGTTCTGACACAAGCTGTTGGGGAGTTATATAATATTTTTAACCAGTTTATGAAACAGGGTCCAAAACCAAATTTATGTAAAGTTGCAAATAGAAATTTCCAGTTAACTCTGTCAAATGCTTTTTCTGCATCTAAAGAAAATATTATGGTTTCAGTGTTTTTACTGCATGAGTAGTCTATTAAATTAAGTAATCTACGTGTATTTGTTGATGAGTGCCTACCTTTTATAAAACCAGTTTGGTCAGGATGAATTAAAAGGGGGGTTATTTTCTCTAATCTCTTTGAGAGAGCTTTGCAGATTATTTTAAGGTCTACATTAATAAGGGATATTGGACGATAGCTTGAAGGAAATACAGGGTCTTTGTGTGGTTTTTGTAAGAGACTGATATTTGCAGAGTTCATATTTGGTGGTAGTCTACCATTTTCTTTGATTTCCTGCAACATCCTGTGAAAAACTGGTGCCAGAATTGTCCAGAATTCTTTGTAAAAATCTGTTGGAAAACCGTCTGGACCTGGAGCCTTATTATTGGGCATACTTATCAGAGCTTCCTGGAGTTCACCTGGCATCAGTGGCAAATCCAGTGCCATTGTTTGGGTGTCTAATAATTTTGGAAGAGTTATGTTGTTGAGAAATTGATCAATTTCGTTTTTAGATGGGTTAGTGCCATCATTGCCAGACCTGGCACACGTCTGGTTGACATACACCCTGCCATGACACCAGTCAGTCAGAAGTGCCAGCTTGATCCGGGCCACCTGTTTTCTATGAGCCTGGGCCACATAAACCAAACCACAATTGGGAAAGATGTGGCATGCTATCACATAAACAGTGCCATCTATGCCAGGCCTGGCCCATATCTGGATGACAAACCACTTACTATGCCAGAAGTCAGCCAGCAGTGCCGGCTTGACACCGGATCTGGGCCAGACCTGTCTACTATATGGGTAATGTTTACACTTATGTCTGCATTTTTATTTTGTTAAATATGAACAAAATTTTAGCAGAAGTGCTGTCGCATGTTTGACCAGAAAGAGAGTAACAATTTGTTTATTTGGTAGTTCAATGAAAGGCTTCACTTAGTTAATAGTGAGAAAAAAAAATTGTGTTCACGTTTGCAGTCTTGTTATACAATATGTAAATGGTGAGTCTTCTTCATACACTGAGGTTAATTATGGAGTTCCACAGGGTTCAGTGCTAGGACCAGTTCTGTTTACATTACACATCCTTCCCTTAGGCAGGATCATCAGAAGACATAGGATACATTTTCACTGCTATGCAGATGACACCAAACTCTATCTGTCCATGAAGCCAGTGTGTGTGTTATACACACCAATTAGTTAAACTGCAGGAATGTCTTAAAGACATAAAGACCTGGATGGCCGCTAACTTTCTGCTTTTAATTCAGATAAAACTGAGGTTATTGCACTCGGCCCTGAAAATCTTAGAAATATGGTATCTAACCAGATTCTTAATCTGGATGGCATTAATTTGGCCTCCAGTAACACTGTGAGGAAACCTGTGGTGATTTTTGACTAATATATGTCCTTCAATGCACATATTAAACAAATATTTAGGACTGCTTTTGTCACGGCTAACGAGTGAGCCGTGTGGAGAAAATAAATGAGGACCCAAGAGCAGACACTTGCTGAGATGCGAAGGTGGTTTATTGTAAAATAAAACACAAGGTGAAAATGGCGGAACAGAACTAAAGGTAACCTAAACTGGAAGAAACTAAACTACAAAACAGCAAACCCTAACATGAACATGAAGGGGGGAGAGCAGAGGCACATAAAGGTGGACAGCAGGGTGAACACACGGTGGATATGCAGACAGACCAACGACCACCACACGAGTAGACACGACTTAAATGCACACAGAAGAACACAGGGAGTTTACAAACAGGTGGGGAACACAGCTGGAAGTAATTGTCAAGACGAGACAGGGGAAGCCAAACTGAATACACTCACATGAGACACAGACCTTCACAATAAAAGAGGAAACAAGAAACAATTCACAAGGACACAGACTAATTCATGCATTTATTACTTCTAGGCTGGACTACTGTAATTCATTAATTCATTATTATCAGGAAGTCCTAAAAACTCCCCGAAAAGCCTTCAATTAATCCAAAATGCTGCAGCAAGAGTACTGACAGGGACTAGAAAGAGAGAGCATATTTATCCTGCATTGTCTTCCCTTCATTGGCTCCCTGTTAAATCCAGAATTCAAAATCCTGCTCCTCACATACAAGGTCTTGAATATTCATGCCCCATCTTATCTTAATGACCTTATAGTACCACATCGCAGTTCAGGAATATGGCAGCACTGGAGTATAATGGGTTCCTGGTAGCTTCACGTTTGATTCTTCTCAAATCTTTGGCAGTTAACTTGTTTGTTTTTTTCTCAATACATTTCTTGCGAGCCTGTTGACTATTTGCAACAAAACATTTGATGGTTCTGTGGTCACACCCCAATATCTTTGCAATTTCAAGAGTGCTGCATCCTTCAGAGTCCATCAAATCCCTTTTTTCGCCCATTTCGCCTGAGGGAGAGAAGCTGCCTAATAATTATGCACACCTTTATATAGAGTGTTGATCTCCTTAGGCCACACCCTCACTCATTACGCAAATATTGATCACCTGATATACTAAAACCCAATAAGCACTCAAGTTTATACAGCTTGAAGTTGGACAAGATGCGTAAAAATTATGATATGGCCAAAATACCTACTTGCCTAATAATTGTGCACACAGTGTATGTATTATTGTAGGGTCTACCTTACAATATAAGGCGCCTTGAGGCAACTGTTGTTGTGATTTGGCACTATATAAATAAAATGGAATTGAATTGAATGAAATAGAATATTTGAAATATATATATAAAAAAACTACATTGTTGTTGTTTTCTTGTTTGTTTCAGGGGTTTTTTGTACCATTTGAATACTAAAGTGGTCCTCTAATGAGATGACGGTGCCAGCAGTGGCCCGCGGCTCATTTGAGTTTGACACCCCTGGTTTATAAGGTTGTGGAAATCTGCAGTCAGCTGAGACTTAAGAAGTCACTTGGATGAGTGACGAAAAAGTCAAATGCTACATCCAGATGAACAGAATCAGTTTTTTGGGATTTTCTTACTGAGAAGATTGAGCATTTGTAAGAGCATTACTAGTTAAAGTTAAAGGATGGTTGGCTCAACAGTGCTCTGACTTTTTGTCAGCCTGGCTACAGTGCTGAAGAGAAACCTAGGGTTGTTCTAATTCTCTTCAATCAGTGACGAATAGTAAGATGTTCTGGCTTTGCGGAGGGCTTTCTTATAAAGCGGCAAACTATTTCTCCAGGCTAAATGATGATCTTCTAAATTTGTGACACGCCATTCCCTCTCCTGCTTACGAGTCATCTGCTTTAGGGTACGTGTTTGAGAATTATACCATGGATTCAAATACTTCTGGTTTGAGGTTTTATTTTTCACAACAGTTAAAGTATCCAGTGTCATACGTAGTGAGGAGTAGTGGTGCAACGGATCACATTTGATCCGAAATCCGAACCGATCCCACTCCACGGTTCAGTACGCGCGTGATCCGAAGATTTGGAAAAGGAAAAAAAAGTATGTGTATGGTGCGCGTGGTCAATCTGTCAAGCGGTAGTTATGGTCAGCGCTAGCGGTCTAAGTAGCAGAGTAGAGGAGTTTGCGGCATTTAAGCAGCCCTTTGCTGCCCAGTCCTACTGGGCTAAAGCTATTACAAAAGCTACTGTGGTGTTTAGCTGCAGACGGGAGGCCGTATTGCATTGTGCAAAACAAGGGGTATAAACTGTGATGAACGTGCTTGAGCCACGCTATGATATTTCGTTGCGCGTCCACTTCAGTATGACAAGATCGTTCCAAACATGTATGAGTAGGAAAAGTTTAAAGTTATGGCTGAACTGTCCCAGGCATCTTGTGTTGCTCTAACTACAAATGGGTGGACCTCCAGGGCAACGGAAAGCCACGTGACCGTGACTGCTCGTTATATCACAGCGGAGTGGTAGATACAAAGCCCTGCACTGCCCTATAGATTACATTAGATTAGATGAAACTTTATATATCCCTCGGGTGGGTTCCTCCGAGAAATTCAGTTTCCAGTAACACAGCACCGACAGAAGGTGCAGAATGTGAGCAGAAATATACCATATATGCACATATATAAATACAGAAAATACAAAAGGGATAAATAGAATAAATAGGAATAAGAATACAAGGGAATGGCACATTTCAAGTATTGTGAGTCTATTACACCGTTGGATATTAACAAAAATTATTGCACAGTGAAAAGGCACTACAGCTACTTGTTCCCCCCTCCCTTGTTCCCGTTTCTCCTCCCTCTCCCCTCCAGCGAGGAGTTAAACAGTTTGATGGCGTGTGGGACAAAGGACTTTTTATGTCTGCTGGTCCTTGACTTTGGGAGAAGCAACCTGTCACTGAACAGACTCCTCTGGTTGTTTATGGCCGTGTGCAGAGGATGCAGAGGATGCCCAGCATGGTCCATAATGTCCATATTGCACCTTAATTTGTTTTTATATAAGTGCGTGGAATGAGTCTTCAGTTGAATGTTTTTTAATAGGCAAAAAATACTTAAATAAGTAAACGGCGAGTCGAATTTTTGTCTTTTTCTATTTTTGCTGATCCGAAAATTGATCCGATCCGAACCCGTGAGATTTTTGATCCGTTGCACCACTAGTGAGGAGGCAAAGTTATTAACAAGATGATCGACCTCAGTTGGAGTAGCGTTGAGGTAGCTGCTCTGCTCTGTGTTGGTAAAGAGCATTGAACATGATAACAATGGGTGGATTAAATTCTAGTTACAGCACTTTCAGAAAGACATCTACTTTGATGAAATCTACTCCCCACTGCTGTGTAATCAATTATTGTAAATTTAAATGTTATCAGGAAATGATCAGAAACACCTCTACATCTCGTTTGGCTCTCAGCGAAGGCGGTCGCACTTTTCTCCTCTCCTCTCCCTTATCTTCCCTGCTTAGCTTCTTATGTCCTTGTCTTGTCTCGTGCTTTTTTTTTTTTCACTTCCCTGGAACACTCTCTCACAGTCTGTGTCTAAAAACCTAAAAGAGAATTATGGATTTGATCAACTGGTCTCTGAATGCTATTGACACCCTTTTCTCAACGAGAAGTCTGGGCTCGGGAGAGCCCGAGTGCCCTGGAGGGACTTTCCCTGCCCAATACACGATGGACGGGTGGCAGAAATGGAGGATCGTGTGCCTGGCGGGACTGTCGATCGAGGACGCTGAAGATATCTACCTATTCGGAACCATGATAACAGGGTTCTTGCTGATCGGAGCTGGCTTGGCCCTGGCTTATTGGAGAATTAAGAAAGCGGAACCGGCTGTTCAAACCCCCACAAGGCTGCCAGCTGGGATTGAAACGATGCGACGAGGTGCAGCTTCTCAGAAAGGGCTCACTGAATGCAGCATGGTTAAGAGCTTGGAGGCGCTTACGGCTGCAGTGAATACTCAGAATAACACCTCTGAGCGTATATTGGATTAGATCAGGGAAGAATCCACTCAGAACAACACCTCTGGGCGGAAGCTGGATTACATCGCGGATCAGTTGGCTGCGGTCGTGAGGTCTCAGAATCTGCTCTGTGAGCAAAAGAGTGACAAGACCACGGAATTGAAGTTTAATAACATCATGGAGAAACTCGCAGCTATCCAACGGGAGATTGAGAGACCAGTGTCGGACTGTTAAAAACAGCTTGAAATTGTCATGAGTTGTTTGTAAAAGAAAAATCACCATCATAATGCGGCTACCCCTTCGGTGCCAGCTGAGGGCTCAAGGCTGGAGCTGAACAAAAACTCCCTGATAACGACTGTGTTGAGTCTGTTCCTTCCCATTCCATGCAAGGCCACCTGGGTTGGCTGGAAGACTGTTTACTTAGCCTGGCAGGGCGAAGGACACTGTCTCAGCTGAACTCTGGACACGCACACACATACACACACACTGATATGCACACACTCATCCCCCCTCCTTTTCCAAATGCCTTCGATGCTTGCTCCCTGCGGAGGAACACGGCGGGTCTGAGCCCGCGCTGGAATGGTAGCGCTGGGCAGGGCGGCTGCTGTGTTTGCTTTGGATTACTCCTCACCCCTCACCCAACCTGTGGCTTGTTATGTCCTTCATAATGTTGTGTTGTGGACATTTATGTGCTTTTTGTGCAGAGGAGTTTTTTTGTTTCCTGTTCCCATGCTGTCCTACCATGGGAGCACAGCATGAGCTGAGCAGAGGTCTCTTTTTTTCCTCTTGTACTTTCCCATTGTAATGTACATTTCAGTGTTTTCTTTCTGTAACGCTACTGATCTCCGACTTGTATCCCCATGTCTGTGTTGTGTGTGTAAGGTCGGGGGGGGGGTCCCATTTCACTGCAGGGCAACCTGCATGTGGCGAATAAAGCTTGGATTGATTGATTGATTGATTGATTGATAAATGTTCAGTTTCTATGACATATGTTAAAACAAGATCAAGAGCCTGCAGGCCACCTCCGGCTCGTTGGGCTTTTTATTCCAGCCCGCCGAAGATTGGTGTCTCTCATCCATGTCTCAAGCCATGAAGTCGGGGCAGGGCATGCAGTGTGAAGTTACTCTAATTAAGTAATGACCATGGCAGACCTGATGACACATTCATGCTTTTTAGCATCTCTTCATTCAGACACACAGAGCTGCAGCTTCCACGCCCACATACCCCCATCGCCGGGCTGAGGCCGGGAGCCATCTGGCCGAGCCTACTCTACCACTGCGAGCGGGAGAGGCCCTGGTCAAGCGACGGGGAGATGTGAGTTCAGGTGGCTCCCTGCGAATTAAGCGGCACCGGTGAAGCTCTTCCGGAGGTCGGCCACGTGACAGGTAGATTTGCCGTGGCCGGCACAGTCGTGAGCCCCAGCTCACAGGTGGCTGGGCAGATGTCCGGTGTGCACCGGTCTCTGGTGGGGGTGAGGCCGGTCTGGCGAGCGCACCAATCTCAAGCTTGGCGCACGACTCGCACGCCAGCTCCAATCAAGCAGGCTCCCCTGGCACAGGGACCTCTATCTCCTCACGTGGCTCCTCCGTCGCCGCCCCCGCTCCCAGCTCAAGCAGCAGAATGGCTTGCAGGTGTGTTCGCCTTCTTGCAGGACAGTGACTTGCCATGTTGAGCTAATCGACGGAGACTTAACTAGCATGCTAAACACAAATGTGGAGTCATTTACATTATATTCCTTGGCATTGGATGAAAGTAATGACATAAAGGACACCGCTCAGCTTTTAAATTTTTTCAGAGGGAATAATGACAATTTTGAGATAATGGAGGAGTTTTTGGCCATGGAATGCCTAAAGGGGAAAACATGGGGAGAGGACTTGTATCACAGCATGTCGGAGGCCATCAAGAGGCACAAGCTACCTTGGAGTACACTCGCCAAACTCACCACAGATGGATAGCCGCCAAATCTGACTGGAAAAAAACTCGGGTTGCTCAAAAGAAATCTGTATTGCACCTTGATCACGTAGTGAAGCCTGTTGTAAAATGCATTAACTGTATGAGAGCAAGGGGACTTCAGCATCGTCAGTTTATTACGTTTATTGACGAAATTGACGCTGATCACCAGGACTTGCTTTACCACTCCAATATCTGCTGGTTAGGTTTGGGGAAATCATGTCAACGAGTGTGGGAGCACAGAAAGGAGATTGTCTCATTTTTGGAACTACTTGAGAAAGATGGTGATTTTCCTGAGCTGAGTGACACAGATTGGCTTTGTGATTTAGCTGTTGCTGTGGACATACTGGCACACATGAATTAGCTGAATGTGAAGCTGCAAGGCAAAAACCTGTTTGTGCATGAAATGTACACTAACGTCAACGCTCTTAAAATCAAGCTGGTTTTATTCTCAAAACAAATGTCACATAAGTCATTCGCTCATTTCCCCACACTGGCTATGCTGAAAGAGGCCCCTCAACATGTGAAAAAATACAGGAAATCACTGGATGACCTCCATGCGGAATTCTGCCGTCAGTTCTCTGATTTGGGGAAAATTGAATTCACTTCAGCTGGTGTCATGTCCCTTCACACAAGACTCTGAAACAGCGCCACAGGAGTTGCAGTTGGAACTGATTGATCTGCAATGTGACACTGTCTTAAAGAAGTTCACCTCTCTTAAACTGGATGAGTTTTATGCATCATTAAACACAGCCAAATTTCCAAAGATCCAGAAGATGTCACAGAGGATGCTGGTAGTGTTTGGCTCTACGTATGTATGTGAACAGACTTTCAGCATGATGAGCAACAACAAAGCATCCCACAGATCCCATTTGAGTGATGAACACCTCAGATCTGTTCTGAGAATTGCCACAACAAATCTAACAACAGATTTCGACGCACTGACAAAAAAGGGTGATCAACAACACTGTTACCACTAAAAGTGAATGTCAGTATTAATGTTTTTGTTTGATATGTATGCATCTGGTGCTGGCCTGGTCCGTTTTGTAAATTTTAAACTTCAGTGTGGCCCTTGAGCCAAAAGTTTGCCCACCCCTCATCTACTATTGTGATTAAAGTGGGGGGTGGCTTCTTTTACATTTTAAGAGAAGCCAATTAAGTCTATTAACAGATTAACTGCTGTGTTGAGGATGTCATTTGAAGCACCAACATCACCCACAATAATTAATTTATCTCAGATGAGCACTAAATCAGATAAAAAGTCTGAGAAATCAGACAGAAACTCTGTAAGGTCCAGGTGGACGATAGATGATAATGAATAAGGCTGGTTTTTGAGTTTTACAGCTAGGTTGGACAAGGCTAAGAATCAGGGTTTCAAATGAATTGAAAGTCTGTCTGGGTCTTTGGTTGATTGATAGGTTGGTGTGGAAAATTGCTGCCACACCGCCCTCTTGGCCTGTTCGAGGTTTCTCATAGTTTCTCATAGTTGGAATGACTCGGTAGTGTAGATTTATTTAAACTAACATAATCATCCTGCTGCAACCAGATTTCTGTAAGGCAGACTACATCAATTTGTTGATCAATTACCTTTTAATCATCTTTTATCATACCTTTTATCCACCAATAATCACTTTTTACAGGAGGAGGGCCCTGATCTTGATCCTGCTGTCATCTCTGGATGCTATGTATATGCTCTATGTATGTACAGGGTGGGCCATTTATATGGATACACCGTAATAACATGGGAATGGTTGGTGATATTAAAGTCCTGTTTGTGGCACATTAGTATATGTGAGGGGGCAAACTCCTTAAGATGGGTGGTGACCATGGTGGCCATTTAGAAGTCGGCCATCTTGGATACAACTTTTGTTTTTTCAATAGGAAGAGGGCCATATGACACATCAAACTTATTGGTAATGTCACAAGAAAAACAATAGTGTGCTTGGTTTCAACGTAACTTTATTCTTTCATGAGTTATTTACAAGTTTCTGACCACTTATAAAATGTGTTCAATGTGCTGCCCATTGTGTTGGATTGTCAATGCAACCCTCTTCACACACTGATAGCAACACCGCAGGAGAAATGCCAGCACAGGCATCCAGTATCCGTAGTTTCAGGTGCTGCACATCTCATATCTTCACACCATAGACAATTGCCTTCAGATGATCCCAAAGATAAAAGTCTAAGGGGGTCAGATCGGGAGACCTTGGGGGCCATTCAACTGGCCCACGACGACCGATCCACTTTCCAGGAAACTGTTCATCTAGGAATGCTCGGACCTGGCACCCATAATGTGGTGGTGCACCATCTTGCTGGAAAAACTCAGGGAACGTGCCAGCTTCAGTGCATAAAGAGGGAAACACATCATCATGTAGCAATTTCAAATATTCTAAATGGCCACCATGGTCACGACCCATCTTGAGGAGTTTGCCCCCTCACATATACCAATGTGCCACAAACAGGACTTTAATATCACCAACCATTCCCATGTTATTACAGTGTATCCATATAAATGGCCCACCCTGTATATATGCTGCCCCCAGCAGACAACAGCAAAAGGGATGGGATTTCCTATCACACAAACTGGAAGAAGATCTCAAGCTTGTTGCTGCTCACATTAAAGGGCTTTGAGTAGTGTCTGCCCTTCCTTTTTTCTACAATTCAATTCAATTTTATTTATATAGTGCCACATCGCTTTATATTGTACGTTACACCCTACAATAATACATACAGAGAAAAATCCAACAATCATATGAAGGTCACATATTTCACAACCCGTTGCTATTTATGATATACTTCATACATATACATGTACAATATCTTACCTAAAGTGTCATATTAAATAAATAAATAAATAAACTACTTAAACGTAAATTCATGCCCTGATGAAGTTTATCATTTCTTGAAGATGGTTTCTTAAGTGATTCGTTATCAACTTCTGTTTATATAGTTTTAGTTCCTTATTTTGTACTTCTTGATTAGTTAGAGGTGATTTTTGGTTTATTACTTCACTTGCCCCACCACCCTCACCCTGTGGTGCATAAATACTTAATTGAGAGACTCTGGCTAGCCGGGCCATACCCGATAGCTTATGTATAAAAAGCTGCATCAGTCCAAATCATCAGCGGTTTGATCCACGTATGGATTGAAGTGTATTTGTGAAAGTGTTGGACTGTTCCTTTATCAGTGTGTAACAGTGTGTGTATGAGAGCCATGTAATGTCCATGTGTGCATGCTGAAAGAGACTGTGCTGGTCTGACCTCCCTCCACCTTTCAGGTTGGAGCCTGCTGGAGTCCGATGGTTAAGACCAGGTCTGAGGAAGTGTAAGTGTGTTTTTAATGTGATTCATGAAAACAAAGCAGCACACATTCAACCATCTTCAAACTGTCACATCACTCAGTGGCTGTGTCCCAATTAAGAGACCGCACGCTTGAAGTACGCATTTTGAGTGCGATTACGTCACCGCCACGCATCGACGGCTGTCCCAATTCGAATTGTACTTCAAACGCATACCCCAAATCGCCGTCGATTTCCCCAAATATCAAGCGTGGTCCAGTGCACGCTTCGTGGTCCCAAATATCCCACAATTCATAGCGCGGCGGTGGATGTGGATAATTTTGCTGCAAAATACGGCAGACGGCAGAAGGGAGCGGCCGAAGAGCGAACTGTCAAAAGTAAGTACTGAATATGATGTCACTTATTTATGTGCGAATGTTTAATAATAAAGAACATTAAAACATCACTGTTGGCCACATGTCGGCAAAGTTATGTGACATTAGTGATGCTTGTAGTAACTTGGTTTTAAATCCTTTACTTTAAAATATACACCGTTCAGTAGTCGACCTCAATCTTGCAGAGAATGTGATGATTTTGTGGATAATTAAAGTCAGTCATATATCCACAAACACAACAAGCTGAAAGTCAGTGATGCTGCTCGGTTTGCAGTCCTGAATATCACGGCACAAGCAGGATTCACTGCACTGTTAATGTTAGCTATGTTTTATTGCTTCCTCTGTTTGGTGGTGTCGAGCCAAACGGACTTTAACGTGTGTTTGAACGAGCTGACGGTTCACTCGTTAGGCTGAAAGAAAGATGCTTTAATCACAGGAGTCACACATGTATCCACTGTACCATCTGGGAACTCTTCTTGTTTAGCACTCGTAATAACACAAACACTAAATCCTCCTTCTCTTGTGCTGTTGTGTAGCAGTGTGTACACCTGAGACTGTCACCTGTCTGTCCTGCACTCCCTCTCTGTTTCTTTCTCTCTGATTGTGGAATAAAAGTATGAACATGTATTTATAAGTTACACTTGTGTTTGAATCCTGCAGCTTATCACACATTTGATTTCCATGTGTGACAACTGCAAGTGTCCAGAGTGAGGACAGACTGAGGGACCCACTGCTGCACATCATCTGTGAGGCTTTGCACCCCTGATGATCCACCAGGACAAATTCAGCAGTAGGGATGGGTATCGTTTAGGTTTTATCCGATACCAGTATCAAACCGGTACTTTTGAAACGGTGCTGGTGCTTAAACGGTGCTCAAACCGGTGCTTAAAGAATGAAGAACACAAACTTTGTCCAAAAACCTCTCATGTTTATCTGTTTTTTGTACAAAGATAACAATGTTAGCCTTTTCTGCAGCTATAGGGCATATATGGTATCACTCTTGGTTGGAAGCAGTGCTTAAACAATGGAAAAAACACAAACTTTGTCCAAAAACCTCTCATGTTTAGCTTTTTTTTTGTAAAAAGACAACAATGTTAGCCTTTTCTGCAGTTATAGGGGATTTATGGTATCACTCTTGGCTGGAAGCAGTGCTTAATCAATGTGGGGAAAAAACACCAACTTTGTCCAAAAACCTCTCATGTTTAGCTGTTTCCCACTTTTTCTTTGGTCATTTTAGCTTTTTTGGCCAGGGTGAAGGGAGTATCTGCCATCAAACAAGAAGACAGCCGCATGTAACTATGACGGTGTTTGCTAGTTCACCTTAAGTGCATTAATTTAATAACATGGTTAGCCTACTCAACGTAAATTACACACGAACAACATTAAGCTACTGACCCAGAGAAGAACGGCTGCTGCTGCCATCATCATTTTTGCTACACTGGCAGGGCTAGGGGCCAGGACTCTCCTCTTTGGGTTTTTGGGGGATGTTGCTAACTCCGGGACCGATAACAGGCACCAAACCCGCAGTAGATGTGCTTGATGTGAGGTCTCGCAGCAAGCTATCAAATACGGTGCATTTCTCGGCTTTTTAAAAAAACGCTATGCGTCGCCAGGTGTTTCATCAGATTCGAGGTGTTACCTCCTTTGCACAGTATCACCTTAAAGCACTTGTTGCAGGCTGCTGAGTTTGCATCTTTTGCTGTGAAGTACAGCCAGACTTTTGACTGCTTCACCTTGGGCGGTTTTAATCTGTAGCTCTGCTCTAAAAGAACATACGTACCTGGGCCCGCCTACTATGCTTGCAAAGGTAAAATGATTGGCTGGAATCCAAAGTGTATGACATCTCAGGCAAAAAAAGCACCGAAATAAAGCACCAAAATGTGCGCTGCTTTTCGGTCTGGTTACTACCGTTTATGTCAGAACCGGTGCCATAATACCGGTACCCATCCCTACTCAGCAGTGTGTGAGGAAGAGGAGGAGGAAGAGCCAGCAGCAGCTGACAGATGGAGAGAATAGACAGACTGTTCCCTGTTTGTGAAGGACTGCTAGAAAAGTTTAACATAACTAATTGTCTGTCCTGAATCAGTCTTATTGGGTAATGTTCAAATATTTTTATCATCCCAGTGTTTTCAGTGTGGGAGAAAGTACTCAGGGCCTTCAAGTTACACACTATGAAAGGCAGCAACAAGTTTAATATTCAGAAAACTAAAGTATGTATCAGCAGCAGAATGGAGCTAAAAATAAATGTTTGTTTCAGTTCTACGAAGCTTTGAGTATTTTGGATTAGTAGCACTGCTGTGTTTGTTGCATCACATTGCTGTAATTGTTTATATGCTTTATATATTCTGAGGTAAGTTGATCTATAGTGTCACATCATATTCTATAAGGATGTTATGTGTTTGTATACTTTCTGCCCAGTTTGACCCATTTAGCAGACGTCAGCCTGTATCTATTCTGTATGACTTAAAGCAGTTATGACATGGTCTGATTTTCTCACCCAATAAAGGAATATTTAATATACCAGTCTACTCTTCATTCTATCAGAAACAGTATTTACAGCTCGTGTATTTTGTTTTTACACATATATGTAAGCATTGAGCCAAATGTAATGTAATGCCAACATATTAAACGAAAACGAAATAAATAATTGACCCAGAGTTCAAGCTCACTGTTGTTATGTATCCTGTAATATATATATATATGTCATAATACTCTGACAATACATATAATATTGGCCATATTATATTTACATTACCAAAGTGAGATGACTTTAGTCTCATGAACAACATGAGCTAATTGTTATTTACTAACTAATCTTGAAATGACTGTTCAGTACAGAAATGAAGCCCAAAAATCATGTTTTACAGAATCGTGATCTCTTCTTCTCGTACTTAGTGTGCGTACTTCAAGTGTGCGGTCTCTTAATTGGGACTCAGCCAGTCACATCTCTGATGTCAGGAGTCATCATCAAAGTGTCAATCAATGAACAGATGATGGATCAATAACTGCAGCTGGATTGTGTTTGTTCACTCCATCAGATTCCTTTCAACTCACAATCGACACAAACACAGTACACACAACGCTCAAACTGTCTGACAACAACAGGAAGGTGGCACGTGTGGAGGAGGTTCAATCATATCCTGACCATCCAGACAGATTCGATGCGTATCCTCAGCTGCTGTGTAGAAATGGTATGACTGGTCGCTGTTACTGGGAGGTCGAATGGAGAGGAAAAGTTGATATATCAGTGAATTATAGAAGAATCCAAAGGAAAGGTGAAGGTGATGGCGGTGTGTTTGGATGGAATGATCATTCCTGGAGTCTGTGCTGCTCTAGTAATGGTCCTCTTCGTGTCTGTCACAATAATCTAGCAAAATCATTCACCAACTCCTCCTCCTCCTCCTCTTCCTCCTCTGACTCTAACAGAGTAGCAGTGTATGTGGACTGTCCTGCTGGCACTCTGTCCTTCTACAGAGTCTCCTCTGACACTCTGATCCACCTCCACACCTTCAACACCACATTCACTGAACCACTTTATCCTGGGTTTTGGTTTAGTTCTGGTTCGTCACTGTGTCTGTGCTGATTTGAGTGTAAAGAGTGTCCTCCTGTTAGAGAAACACTCTGACTGTTGAACAGATAGTTCAGTCTGTACATTTCTGTCTCTTTCACTCAGAAACACATTTTCAGATTCATGGATTCAATCAGTTGATGTTTTAAACTGTTCTAAATGATTCCTTGTAAACTTCTTCCTCTTCAGTCCTTTAAAGATGGAAAGTCCCATTATACCAGGATCCACATGTTGTTTTTATTTTTCCACTCAAAACTTCACAGTAAATATCAGTATGTTGTGTTTTACCTGAAGCTCATTAAGATCACTTCTAAACAATAATACATACATATATATGATGATTGATTTCTACAGTATGGTATTCATTATATAGTAATACTAAATCAAAGTGGTTGACTTGTGACCTTACAAAATAGGTGTGATTTGAGTCAAATTGCAGATGTTCCAGATGTTTTCAGTCTCTCTGTTTTTCTGTGTAAAAGGGGAAAAATTGGGAGCAAAAAAAGTTAACATGTAGATATCACTGCAGTGAATATCAACTTTGATTTTCAGGACATTTTAGGACTTTTTTCCTTTCATCATCTTATAATATTAGAATATTTCAAATGAATCCAATATATTTGAAATGTCAGATTTCAAGTCAAATTCGTTGAAATGTTTGTTACAGGTTGTAGAAAGTACACCTTAAGATGTGCACATCAGGAAAACTCAGTCGAATGCATTAAGCTCTAACTGTACTTTGATGTAAGTGTGAGCCTGTAGTTTTCATGTAGTTAGTCAAATCAAGACTTTAACTTTGATCAGAGTTTTCACAGTGACTTAGAAATAGTTAGCCTTCAGTTGTTCCAAAATGCTGCAGCAAGAGTACTGACAGGGACTAGAAAGAGAGAGCAGATTTCTCCTGTATTGGCTTCCCTTCATTGGCTCCCTGTTAAATCCAGAATTGAATTCAATATCCCGATCTTCATATACAAGGTCTTAAATAATCAAGGCCCCATCTTATCTTAATGACCTTATAATACCATATCAACCCCTTATAACATTTCACTCTCGTATTGCAGGCTTAGTTGTTTTTGCTAGAGTATTTAAAAGTAGAATGGGAGGCAGAGCCTTCAATTTCAGGCACCTCTTCTGTGGAACCAGCTTCCAGTTTGGATTCAGGAGACAGACACGATCTCTACTTTTAAGATTTGGCTTAAAACTTTCCTTTTTGCTAAAACATATAGTTAGGGCTGGATTAGGTGACCCTGAATCCTCCCTTAGTTATGCTGAAAAAGGTGTAGGCTGCTGGGGGATTCCCATGATTTCTTTTTCACTCACTATGTGTTTATACACCTCTCTGTATTTAATTATGAGTTACTGTATTATTGTATAGTCTTTACCTTACAACATACGGTATAAATATAAAGCACCTTGAGCTGATTGTATTTGTGATTTGGTGCTATATGAATAAAACTGAATTGAAGGTAATGTGGCGACCCACTAGAGGGCTCCACTCACACCCAAGCTTGGAGGTTCTTTTGTGTTTGGGCGCGATATGCTCAACTGATGTATGGAGGTGAATAAAGTTGGAGTGGAAAACTAGAGCTCCTGTGTTGTGTGTCCATATTGGTGACCCTACTTTGAACATACGGCGAAACCATGGAGATCGCCCTGGAGACGCCAGCGACCACCGGCCCTCTGCCTCCTGCTGTGCGCTCCAGTTGCCAGACTTCTGGCTCTACAACCCCTCGTCATGGTTCGTCCACGTGAAGGCTCAATTTGCTCTCCGCGGCATCTTTGCTGACGACACGAAGTCTCATTATGTGGTGGCATTGCTTGACCCACTAGCCACCTGCCATGCGATGGCCCTCCTCCAGGACCCGCCCGCGCACGGTAAATATGTCGCCCTTAAGGACCTACTACTGTGCATCCTGCTGGCTTCCCGCACGTTCGGAGTGCATGCCCTGGAGTGGACGGGCTGGCGCTGATGGCAGGAAGGATTAGGGATGTGGGATTGAGTCCGGTCCCTGAAGGGTCCAGACGGTGCCCTGTCCATCCCTCTGCCCCTGCCACTTGTCCCCTGCTGGACACGTCTACGGGGAGGCAGCTGCCCTCTCCTGTGACGCACCACCATCCAGCCCTCCGAGTCCATCCGGGACCCCATATTTAAATTTTGTGTCTTGTGTTTTGATGTCGCCTATGTTATCTTTATTTAATAATTGTTTTAATGTGATATTTATTTCAGTTAGATATGTAAAATATGTTTATTTGAATTTACAATCACAAACAAAGGCGAGAGAAAAAAAATAAGAAAAAAACTAAATTAAATTTGTGTTTTTAAACAAAATTAATAAATGAAATTAATAAACTTTTTTAATTTTTAATAAGTGAAAATCAATGAATTAATGTGCCCACTTCTGCGACGTTTCGACCCAAGATAGGTCTTCCTCAAGCTGGGGCACAATGAATGTCAAGCTGGGAATACACAGAGAGAGACAGAGAGAGAGATGTTGTTTCTTCAACGGTCAGCTCCCAAATGAGCTCCTTTCTGCTGTGCAGCCTTTTATGGGCTTGGTTTGGTGTTCGGTAGTTTAAGTTTAGGTTAGGCAGTGTGTTTTAAAATGTCCATGATGACTTTAGACTAAAAAGAATGTGTTTTTTAACCTTTGTAATAAAATTGTATGAAATGTATTTTTATTTTGTATATTATGTGAATTTTTAAAGAACTATATTTTTTGAAGTGATGTATATACGGTTTTATGATTTTTTTTAGGTTTGCAGAGAAATGTATTTATAATTTTAAACTTGGATGAGTATGTTTTTCACCAATTATGTTTTTATGGGATGGCTGTAGCTCAGGTGGCAGAGCAGGTCAGCCACTAATCAGAAGGTCGGTGGTTTGATCCTAGGCTGCCTCCTGGCTGCATGCCAAATGTCCTTGGGCAAGATACTAACCCCATGTTTGCCTACTGGTGGTGGTCAGAGGGCCCGGTGGCGCCTGTGTCTGGCAGCCTCGCCTCTGTCAGTGCGCCCCAGGGCAGCTGTGGCTACAATGTAGCTTGCTATCGCCAGTGTGTGAATGTGTGTGTGAATGGGTGAATGACTGAATGTAGTGTAAAGCGCTTTGGGGTCCTTAAGGACTAGAAAAGCGCTATACAAATGCAGGCCATTTACCATTTATGCTTTTTGGGTTTGTGTATTTAAGCTATATTTTGTTTTTAAGGGTTTTAATAAAGTTTGTGAATTTAATGACTGTTGTTTTGTTTTGAGTGTAAATTATGAAGTGATTAAAAGGGTCATGAATCAAAATGTCGTGTTTTAATGGTTTCAATAAAGTTTTCATAGGGTTAGGTATTAAGAATTTGAGTTGTTGTTGTTTCACAGTTGTGATTCTGGTGCACTGGCATACAGAGGTCCTTAATTCTCCACCCATTTATAATCCTGTATCCCCTGTACCTTAAGACTTTATTCTCCCTAAGTCCTCTTAGCGGTTCTTTTTATTAGCTTTTTATTGAGTTGTATTTTTAAAGAAATAGACATTCTAATAAATTTTCATTCCCTCTTAACTAAAGAGGAAAAAGGATCTATATTTTTCTAACTTAGCATTCACACGCACTCACCTTCATAAAGTAATTAGTAGGTTTTCAGTGCTCCTATATACAGTGAAATTAATAAGCATACAAACCCATTCACAGGGGACAACCTGTGAATAAAACAGATCCTACAGAATATGTACACTAATATAATAGAATCTCTATTCCGAATATATTTCAATAGTGATCAAATTATTATTTACAGTGGTCTAATCGTCTTTTTTTTTTTAATTCCATTTTCCCACACACAAAAAAGAAAATCCAACTTCACTTGGAGCTCTCACTCTCCAGACCAAGATCCCTGTCATTAAAGGGAATATTATGGTCAAGGAAAGAATACCAAGGTAGGTTTAATTAATGTTTTTTTTGTTTTGTTTTTTTGTGGGAGAAAAGAAGACCAACTGAAAAAGATCACTACCAAATTATTTACATAAGAGGACCCACAGAGGCTTCCATTCAGCAAGACTAGAATAAATACAAAGTAACTTAAACACTCCTTTCACAAATCCTGCAGTATCAATAACTTTATTATCACACAATAGACAAGAGATAACATATTAATATCAATATGACATTAGTACTATCTAAAATTTAGCCCATAAGGAGTTCTGGTGTTCAATCTTTCGATCCACAGGTCCTCATTTCTCCTCCTCTGTCCCTCCATCCACGCTGCACAGGATTGCAATCCCAGGATGCCCAGAAAATTCGGTGGATGTGTTTGAAAATGTTGGACCAAGGGAGTTTTAAATCTGCCTTACCCAGTGCTATACAGATATTGTTTTAATCTGTCTGCAAGAGTCTTGCCCGCTTCTCCCTCATACATTGGAGAACACCTTTTGCAGATGATAGATCGCACTACATGGCTACTGGTAAGTGCGGTCTTCTCCAAAATTTGAGTTCTGGCTCCCTCGTGTGGATCAAAAAAGGTACTATCCTTTTTTTAAGAAGTAATAATTTAAACCTTGCTTCCTCTTATCCTGTTGTTCACAATACATTCTGCTTTAATCAACATAAATTAGAATTCTTATTCTGTATGCTGACCGCTGTAGCTTTAAGGTTTTAAGGCATTTTGGTTTAGAATTTTAGCCATAACTGGTCACACCAATTTGCAAATATACATTTCGCTGTATCTTGTGTCCAGTGAATATTGTCCCCAGTCGTTTTAAAATGGTCCCCGGAAAGCGGGTTCAGGACCAAAAACCGTTTTGCAGCGAAGTTATTGATGAGAGTCAGATTTCTTTGTTCTTCTTTTGGGAGGAAAGATGAAAAATTGTGATGGGAAAACTACATCAGCATTTGGGAAGACAGATTTTGCATTTTTGTATAGCATTCTTAACTGTTTGAAACTGCGTCCTGATCCGTATTGTTTATACCCACTGACAAAGCTACAAATTTGGTGTGTGGATTAACAGGCATCTTCTCCAATACCTGGAGAAAATGATAGAAAGAAGCCCCCGGATAGCTGTTGATTTGAATATGGTCATTATTGTAGGCCGGTATACGGTTTAAATTAGAGTCACGCAAAAACCAAATTGGCTTATTACCACAGAATGCCCAATCTGCAATTTTTCTGCCCTTTCTGGCTGTATGATAACTAGGACGACACCCATTTAGCGTCTGTTATTTTTCTATACCTTTTTGTCTCTCTCTCTCTCGTTCTCTACCGTATCAGGAGCGAGCCCCTGAGGGGAGGTGGATCTAACTAGAGGTGCGGCAAGGTGGCTATTTTTGGGGTCAGATGAGGTCTCCACACTTTGGTGTTCGGCCACACTGTGGTCTTCAGACCTTTTCATCATCATGTTGTTGGTTTTATTCCCCACCAGCTTTGCCTGGCCACTTGCCCTCCTTTCTCCTTTCGAGCTTTAATCCCAACCTCCATTCCCCCAGGGGGCGCCCCTGCACCGTCAGTCAGAGCTCTGGCAGCAGAAGAATGGGTCTGATTGGTGTTTTGGGGCCCGTCATTACAGGCTTGTATCTCCGGACTAACCTGGAACACTGACACATTAGAGTTACAGTTTTTCGTCTGGTGAAATGAATGACTCTTAGTCATAGTCTGCTGTCCTCTCTGTGCCTCAGGTCTAATTTGTATCTCGCTCCTATTTGCTGTATCTGTAGGTTTTCTCCAGTTTGTTCTAGAGGGAACAAAATCATCATCTATCTGAGGGATCGGAGGCCTAACTTTACCTACCCCTTGGTCTCTCCCCCTCCCCCTGTCTCAACACGGGGTGGGAGGTCAAGGAGGGACAAAGAGGAGCACGAGGGGGGCACGATGGTGAGGAGGACCTTACACCTGTCCGCTGTGGATCCCGAGCAGACCCGGTCACCTGTTCGCTGTTTCCAGGGACGATAGGAGAAATAACCCGGCTTGGTAAGTCATCTCTGACCTTATTAAACTGTGGTATTGGCGCGGGGTCATCTATCAAAGGGGTAAATTGTGAGTCCTGAGTGGTAGGGTTTTTTGTAATCTGAACTTCAGGGTATAACGATGTCTGTTTTAGTCTGTTTATTTCACTCAGAGGTGGAAATTCCTCCTCGCTTTCTAGATTTAATTCATCTGTCGTCTCTTCGTCAAAGGATTCTACAGATGCGAGGGAGCAGAGATGTGTGAGCCCTCCAAGTTTTCAGTGAGTAGAGATCTGACTGCCTCCATCGTACCTTCGGCTAACCTGGCTTTGTAACGCTTTGTCATCCAGTTTGCCGTGACCTGAAAAGCTGTATCACCCCATGTTATGTGACTGTGATGTGCCATAATCTTAGTGTAGTGTTCCTGCAGTATAGAAAGGCTATTTTGCAACCATGTCTGTGTATTTCTAGCCACTGCCTCCCCAAGTTCCTCCGTGGGGGAGGAGGGTCTGATAAATGCTGTGAGTTTTAATATCTGTCTCCTCATTCCCGTAGGGGGGATTTCGGTCAAAATAGCTTTATCAATGATGTTTTTGTGGTGTATAGCCTGCATTAATTCAAAGGGTTAGGGTTAGGGCAGGGTTAGGGTTAGGGAGGGTAAGGGGGAGGAAAAAGGAGAGGAAAAGTGTTCCGGTGTTGTGCCAAAGTAGTTACCCCCATCAAAAATTGTTTCCCCATTCACGGGAGCGCGCAAAGTAGGAGGAGCCACTTGCCCAGCTCCGTTCTGTACGCTACTTGTCACTGATCTGCAGTCGACGCAATAAAGAGTAAAAGGTGGAAAACAGCAGACTCGATGAATTTAATATTAGTTTCGTGACATTGTAATGTGCCGTGTGGAAGACAATTTACCTTAAACTGTACACTGAAATAACCTGCTGGGAATACTTTGTCTAGAAAAAGACTTTGATACTATAATACTGTAAAACCAGATGCGATCATGGAAACACGTCGCTCTCCAGTGAATTTACACTCAGTTTACACTTTGTAGCGAAGCTATCACAAATGAGTTTATTTGCAAAATCAATCTCAGTATAACCAATAAGTACAGTAACTTTGGAGACGATTTCTTCTTCACAGCAAAAGTTATGGAGGGATACAGATTTTATCAGGCTGTGTGCCATCGGCTGCCAAAATGTGTGCCCCCCCTATCTGTAATCCATATTGTCTTTGCTATCACAAAGGGTATATTTGCCAAATAAGTCACAGTATAACCAATAAGTACAGTAACTTTGGAGACGATGTCTTATTCACAGCAAAAGTTATTGAGGGATACAGATTTTATCAGGCTGTGTGGCATCGGCTGCCAAAATGTGCCCCCCCCCATCAATAATGCACCTTGGCGTTGGTATCACGAAAGAGTTTATTTGCAAAATAAATCACAGTGTAACTAATAACTACAGTAACTTTGGAGACCATTTGGTTTTTTTAGACTTCTTAATTTAACATCTACATCTATATATGTAGATATGTGTTCTCAACAATGTGTGCCATAAGAACACTAGCTGTGGACCTTTAGTGTCAATTATGTACAAGCAAAACAAATAAACACATCTTCTGGTGGTGGGCTTTTCACGCAGAGCTGGTGGAACCACCGCAAACACATCTCACACTGAATCTGTAAAAAAATACATAATTACAAATCCCAATGTTAAAATTTCATTTATGGGAATTGATCATAACATTTAGCAGTCTTTCTTGATGTCATTACCCATTTGTTGTCAGTTTCATGCTCTTCTTCCCTGCAGAAATGACAGATGTTTGTCAAGTCATCTGTTTTAAAAAGTGAAAAAATAGCACATAGAGTATACTACCTACTGCACTTATTACTTCATTCAGACAACTATATGGTTTGTTTCTACAGCCATCATGATGAAAATATTCATGATCTGAGAACGTTGAATGGTGGAAAATGAGTTGCCTGTCTCTAGGAGAAGAGTGGTGGCAATTTGCAGCCTGTGTGTGCTTATGGCCTTTTTTGTAGACGGAAAGTCTATTGACTCTTTTCGCAAGATCTTTTCAGCAAACTGAAAAAGAGATTCTAAGATGACTAAATAGGCTAATATCGTAAATGTTATTTTATAGTAATTTGTTTTCTGTGAATCAATTTCTTTCTTTTATTGTGTAATTATCTTGTATTCCTTTTCCTGTCATTAACATTTATTACAACACAACATTTCCAATATTCTCGTATATATGTATGTATTACGGTTAAGACTTGTACTTTCAATGCAAAGACTCCACATGAGGTAGCGTCCACTTGTTTTGGGTGTTTGACTGTGTCACAAGTCCATCTTGAGACGTTGCATCCTTTTTTTCGCATGAATGCCCTGAAAGACAAGTACAATAAAAACAAATAACATGTTTTAAAATTTTGGTGACACAAAAAGGTGAACAGTATGGAGAGCTTAAGTGTCTGTTGAACATCAAGTTAAGAACACTGACCACACTGTTTTGTTAAAATCATTACTTTTTAAAAGTCTACAACGCATTTCCGTGGACAATTACTTGTGCTTTTTTCCCCGTTTCCGCCCATGATATAGAAATCAATCACTTACACAGTACACTTTGAAGAGATGTGGAGGAGGAGCAAAGATGAAATTCACACATGTATAACCTATGTGAAATTATTTTAGACATTTGTCTGATGTTTTAGTGCTAAACCTCCGCAACACTTTATGCAACTACTAAACATTATTCTCCCCGTGCTGTATTTTCTAATGTAAAAACATCATCTCATACAGACATCAGGTCCTCAAATAAACATTGAAACATGGGGAGACTTCTCTTTAAAGGCAAAATTAACCCATAACACCACAATATCAGAAGGCCAACACAAAAATTTAAACCTGTTGCTGCTAGTTTTTTAATTGTGAGTACCAATTGTTTTTTAAAAAAATTTTGGATTGACATCATACTTATAATTGTCATAATAAACACAAAAATAACAACAGCAACAAAGAGTTTAATAAAGGGTCAAAATAAATTTCAACATTTATCCTTACCTTGTTGATTCCAAACAATTTTGGATACCTTGTTTAGTTTCTCCGAGTGGATCAAGATACAGTGACTTCTTTTCTTGTGGGTAAATGACCTACAGTAAAATTATGTGGAGAATTACATGTAATAATTCAAGACTTAAGATTATCTGCATGCCATGCATTTGTCTTATAAAACTGATTTGATGAATATTGTAAATGCAATTATTTTTTTACCACTAATGTCCAGTGATGATGTTCATTTACAATTCCCAGAATGACTTCATGCTCCATGGGTTTGATCTTAAATTGAAACAAAACAATAAAAATATTCACTTCAGACATAAAAAAAAGAAATGCAATAACATGTTGTTTAGAGTCCTTTTTTATTAAAGCAATTTATGATATATTATATATCATCCACTTATAAAGTACTCTGCGACAGCCATGTTTCACCCCTCATTTCTTTAACCTGTGCAAGAAGCAGGACTATCTTATATTTTTTATAAGTGGTTTTGCACATTACTTCCTCCAAGACTAATAAAGGTCTTTCTAAGGATTGTTTTTGGACATGGAGTTCATTTTCAATCATTTTCAATGCGATCCTTGTACCATCTGCAGAATAACGTTTAATGCTTTCTTAAGCCTGTTTAACAGTGACGTACTCTAATGATAAAAATTTTATTTGTGAAGAAGTTCATGAAGTCATTACTGGTTAACGTTAAAGGGATGGTTGGCTCAACAGAGCTCTGACTGTCAGGCTGGCTACAGTGTTGAAGAGAAACCTGGGGTTGTTCTAATTTCTTCAATCAGTGATGAATAGTAAGATGTTCTGGCTTTGCGGAGGGCTTTCTTATAAAGCAGCAAACAATTTCTCCAGGCTAAATGATGATCCTCTAAATTTGTGACACGCCATTTCCTCTCCAGATTACGAGTCATCTGCTTTAGGGTACGTGTTTGAGAATTATACCACGGAGTCAGGTACTTCTGATTAGAGACCTTAGTTTTCACAGGAGCTACAGTATCCAGAGTCGTACGTAGTGAGGAGGTGAAATTATTAACAAGATAATCGACCTCTGTTGGGGTAGCGTTCAGATAGCTGCTCTGCTCTGTGTTGGTACAGGGCATTGAAGATGATAACAGTGGGTGGATTATATTCTTAAACTTAGTTACAGCGCTTTCAGAAAGACATCTACTTTGATAAAATCTACTCTCCACCGCTGTGTAATCAATTATTGTAAATGTAAATGTTATCAGGAAATGATCAGACAGGAGAGGGTTTTCAGGAAACACTGTTAAATGTTCATTTTCTATGCCATATGTTAAAACAAGATCTAGAGTGTGATTAAAGTGGTGGGTGGGTTCTTTTACATTTTGAGAGAAGCCAATTGAGTCCAATAACAGACTAAATGCCATGTTGAGGCTGTCATTTTTAGCATCTACATGGATGTTAAAATCACCCACAATAATTATTTTATCTGAGCTCAGAACTAAATCAGATATAAAGTCTGAGAAATCAGACAGAAACTCTGTGTAAGGCCCAGGTGGACGATAGATGATAACAAGTAAGACTGGTTTCTGAGTTTCACAGCTGGGGTGGACAATGTTAAGCATCAGGCTTTCAAATGAATTAAAAGTCTGTCTTGGTCTTTCATTAATTAATAGGCTGGTGTGAAAAATTGCTGCCACACCGCCCCCTCGGCCTGTGCTTCGAGGTTTCTGGTAGTTAGAATGACTCGGGGGTGTTGATTCATTTAAACTAACATAATCATCCTGCTGCAACCAGGTTTCTGTAAGGCAGAGTAAATCAATTTGTTGATCAATTATTAAGTCATGTACTAACAGAGACTTGGAGGAGAGAGACCTAATATTTAATAATCCACATTTCACTGTTTTACTCTTTGGTTCAGATGTGGATACTGTATTGTTCTTTCTTTGTAATTGTTTATGTTTAAGTTGTTTGTTGCTGGTTTTTAGTTTGTTTTTTGTCTTTTTGGAAGCTGACACAGTCTCTATGGAGATGGGTTTTTGGGGGGGTAGCAGGAGGAGAGAAGCTGCAGAGAGGCGTGTAAGACTGCAACTCTGCTTCCTGGTCCCAACTCTGGATAGTCATATTTTGGGGGGTTTAATAAATTTGTCCATATTTCTAGAAATGAGAGCTGCTCCATCCAAAGTGGGATGGATGCCGTCTCTCCTAACAAGACCAGGTTTCCTCCAGAAGGTTTGCCAATTATCTATGAAGCCCACATCGTTTCTGGGACACCACTCAGACAGCCAGCAATTTAAGGAGAACATGTGGCTAAATGTGTCACTCCTGGTCTGATTGGGGAGGGGACCAGAGAAAACTACAGAGTCCGACATTGTTTTAGCAAAGTTGCACATCGATTCAATATTGATTTTAGTGACCTCCGATTGGCGTAACCGGGTGTCATTACTGCCGACGTGAATTATGATTTTACTGAATTTACGTTTACCCTTAGCCAGCAGTTTTAAATTTCCTTCAATGTCGCCTGCTCTGGCCCCTGGAAGACAATTGACTATGGTTGCCGGTGTCTCTAGCTTCACATGAAACGGGTTAACTCTATAGAGGATGTTTCCAAAGGTTGACAAAATAATCTAGGAAATACAGATAGTTTCTCTCTTTACTCTTAAAGTTAACAAATATGTTTTTTATATTTATCAACCTAAAAAAATAAACATTTAGTCTGATTTGATGTTACAATTAAAAAAGTGTTTGTGTTTTTATCTGAAGAGTTTGTAAATATCTGGTTTCAACTGTATATTTGATGATGTTGGTGTTTGGCTTGATTGTCAGCACAAAGAGGGAGAGAGGAACAGAGAGGGAGAGAAAGGAGCAGAGAGAGAGAGGAGAATGAGGACAGAACAGAGATGAACAAGAGCAGGTGAGACACACATGTTAGTCAAATGGTTGTTTACCAAAAGTATCACCGTATCATAGGTCCTCATGTATCTCGTACCTAGTGTTTCTTTTTAGGTTTGTTATTTTTCAAATTTCAAATTCATATTTATTAAGTTATGCAGCTTGTTTGCACAATGAGGCTAAATAATTATATAAACTTTTCTCAATCTAAATAGTGACCTTTGGTAGAATAAAAAAATAAGTGTAGTGCAGGTCTATGATGATTTTTAGTGCTACTATCATCTAGTTCTGATTCTGGTTCTGTCTTGGTTAAGTCCTCAGTAGTCCTGATTTTGAACTGTTGTAGTCCTGTTTTAATTCCAGATCAGATCTGGGTCTGGTTGAATTGGGGTTTAGTCCTCGTGTCATGATACAGCCTTGATTTTGTTCTGCCTTGCTGCTTAATTAAAAAAGTAGTTTAAGGTGTCCTGCATGTGTGATATAAATTTTTCCCTATATGAAGTCATTCGTTTTTGAACAAAACTCAAAACAGAGCCTATTAATCTTTCAGTCATTTCCAACCCCCCCCCCCCCCCCCCCCTCCAATCCCACATGCATACTACCCTTTAGGGCTAAGCCCCGGGTGTATCAAATGTCTGCCTCTGCTTCACAGTAATATAAAACAGAAATACATAAAATACATTAATAATCAAACATACAGCACAAATCTAATTAAAAGCAAATCTAAATAAATGAGTCTTAAGCTGCTTTTTAAAAGAACAAATACAATCAAGGCAACGTAATGATGGAGGGAGAGTGTTCCACAACCTGGGGGCCACCGCTCTAAAAGATCTATCACCTCCGGTCTTAAAACGAGTTCGTGGGACTACCAACAGACTTTGATTAGAAGATCTCAGGCTGCGAGAGGGAGCGTGGGGTTCTAAAAGATCAGAAATGTAGGCAGGGGCATCACAATTCAAAGCTTTAAAAGTCAGTACCAAGATTTTAAAATGGATTCTAAAATGTACTGGAAGCCAGTGTAATGAACGTAACACTGGTGTAATGTGCTCTCTTTTTCGTGTCTTAGTTAAAAGCCTTGCAGCAGCATTCTGGACTAACTGGAGACGGTCAAGATTCCTTTTGCTCAAACAAAGAAAAATGCTTTTACAATAATCTAAGTGAGATGAAATAAAAGCATGAATAACCATTTCTAAATCAGATTTAGACAGCAAAGTTCGCAGTTTGGAGATGTTTTTTTTAGCTGAAAAAGGCAATTCCTAATCAACTGGCGAGAGTGTTGTTCTAGGGATATGGCAGAATCAAACATCACACCAAGGTACCTGAGGCTCAGGTGAACAGATGAGCCAAGAGAACCAAGAACACATCAGTCGAGTTTATTGTTTATCCATGTGGCTTTCAGCTAACTGCAAAGCCGTAGCTTGGTCACACTCCTCTTTATGACCCCTATCAACCCCCCAAATCTTCTCACTATAGGCATCCTGATAGGTTTGTAGCTTAAACCTATTCGCTGGAACGTTGAAGACATTTTAATTACACAGCAAAAGCAAGACACGAGTAGGCATAGTTCTTTCTGTTTCTCGTGCACGGGAGAGAACCGGACAAACGCCGTTCCTTCGCTTGACCCCAGTTGCTCTCGTCCGCTCTCCCGTAACACTGCTCTTTTATTGAGGTTACATGAATATGCACATTGTTCATTAACACATGACGTATATATACACACAAAGAGTACCTTGCCTGTGCGTTGTGTAAGTGTGTGTGTATGTGTGTGTGGTCAGAGTATGAGCCTGTGAAGACTCCCCAAAGCTGGTGCCAGGAGTCTAGCGGTCCACCTAAACAAAAGGCTCTTATACTTAACCAGATACAGAGTAGGTGTCCTCCTATACCATAAATCAGTAAAAGCAGATATAAACTCTCCTCTGACCTCAAGTTGTGTGCATGCCAGAGTGCTCTGGGAGGCACACCGAGTCTCCACAGACTACTAAGGATCAAACCTCTACCAACATGACATTGATTATAAAACTCTAAGCATATATGAGTAGATATTTCTAAGCATAAATGACAATCAACAATACAAATCTAACATTTCCCCCCTTTTGACAGTTATGCTAGAAAAGTCCTCAGTTATGAATACCTCATGTCTGACAGTGTCAATGCAACCATTTTTATACTCAGCATATGTCAAATCACCCTAAATTACTGTAAATGCACACAGTTTGACAAATATATTAGCAGTTATCCAATTTCTCATTGATCTCATTCAATGGTAAACTGCATCCTTCAAGCAAACAAATGAATTGTTAATGGTCAAAAGAGAAATTAACATTTTCAAAAACACTCCAGCTTGGAGCTTGGGATACTCGGTGCTGGATCCAGTTATCTTACTGCTGTTATGATCCCAGCAGTCTTCAGTGTCATCGTATGCACAGTACAGTGACACAGCATTAGGTGATGTCCATAGGAAACTGCTGTCATCACCACCATAGCTTCTGGTTCCTGTGCTTTTCACAGAATCATGATGTCATCCTTAGACTCCCTCTGCGCTGTCGATGGAGCTTGGCACGCTCCCCTCATCCTTCAGGTGCCCGTCTGTTGTCCACAATCTCCTCTGTTGGCCTCTGGAAAGCCCCCCTGGCACATCTCTCATTCCAACGCAGCTTCATGGTCCTTGCTGTGGCTCCGGAATCTGATCTCATGATGGGCCCCAAGCAGCTCAACCTTTGACTTCAACCACTGCCTGGCTGTCAGCTATGTCTGGAATGGTTCTTGTTTCTCACTGGGCCTCTGAAGATTTCTCAGGAGATTCCTTTCAGCAATACTCTGACTGCTGCACCTGTATTTCTTTGCTAGGAGGAAAACCTCTATTTGGAAAGCATGTCAGCCATCATCAAACCACATTCTTTAGTTCAGTAAACTTCACTTATAGGCCATCAAAGCGTCATCTGAACCTGGATGCACCACTTGCATAGGTTTAATACCCGTAAATGAACTGTTAATCACACAAATCACTGCAACAATCATAAAAACATTGTTTCATGTTAATCCTGGACCCCTCCTCTTGACGCATGGAGAATCCCATGAGTCAACTCATCAAAACCAGATTCCTGTCTGAAAGAAAAAGGTTAGCTAGATCATGTCCCAGGCAACATCAGGGTGTCTCCTCCTCTGGAGCAGCACCACCCCGGACCTATAACCCAGCAATAAAAGATGTTAGTGTGTTTTGCATATTAAGTTTGCTTAAAACCCGGCTCTGCCTGGAGCCTGCATACACACCATCATGGCCTGGAAAACAAGATCTGGAAGTGAAATCAAACTTCACACTTATAAAAAATTGTATCATAAGAGTAATAAAGCATTCAGCACCAGCAAGACAAGTGTCATGTGCAGGTTCTCTCAAATCAATAAACTACAATTATTACCATAATTTGCCTCAGACATGGATCATCCCATGTACTCAGTTGCCATTTATGTAATCGGTGACTTCCCTCAAGCAAAGTCACTCCACTCATATATCACTAGGAGCTCAACAGTGGCCAGCTAATGAGCCCCATATTAAACTATTCCATAAACACTGCATCTCTCATTTGTTTTTCTCATGTCACTTGTCTGCTTCTGCTGAATCCTCTACATGCATTCTTCGAAAAAACAAACATTAGCAACACACATGGACCAACCTGGTGGTCAGGCACAAGTTGACAGGTTCCAGAGGTGCTATAAAAAGACCATAAAGTTAACCATCCATAGCTGTGGAAAGAAGTGACACTACTTTCAACACAGGAAATTTCTCACAACTTATTCACATCGTCAAAGTAACCTTCACATTTTCCCAAAAACACAGTGTAACAGCATCACCACTCATAACCTGTAAACACAGTTTTCTTCACACATAAACCCAGAAATCCTGTAGTAGAAAAACATTAACTAGTTGTCCTGGTATAAATCACATGATCAAACCACATGAAGAACTTTAATGCTGTAGAAAAGAGAATGCAAATGTTAGCGCTGCGCAGATGTATACACACTTTGTCACAGTTACCTCTGTGAGCAACACAAGGTAGTGAATAACACCCCCTGGTAGATTCACAGACACAGAAAGTGGCATTTAAAAGCTAAATCGGTACGGCCAAAGCTCACGCAACCTAGGATGTTGCTGTCATCTTTCTGCTCCTGTAAAAAGAAACACACATAGATTCATCTGCACCTTTGACAGGTGGGGGTTAACTTCGCACAGTCATGTTACGTCAGTCAGTCAGTTTTTTTTTCCTTTCACTCATTCATTCTTTTTTTGCTGATAGTGGAACCTATCGTCGCATTTAGTTTCCACTCTCAGCAAAATGACGTCATTTCAAAAAGAAAAAGAAGAACTTTAGATCGGATTACCTCGCTGAATCCTTTTTGGACAGGAACTTACTTTCTAATTGTCCCAAATAAGTGGCTTTCTCCTGAGCCCATTTTAATGTGGAGAAACTCGTAACAATTTTCTCGACGATGTGTCGTGTAGTGCTTCTGTTCTAATCGTGCAGATCTGCTTCAAACGAGATCATCAAACAAAAACTCTCAGTGCACTGTCAAAGTATCAAAATAAAAAGGCCTCATTAATTACACATGCTCCTTATCTCAGGAGGGTAAATTATACCATCATACTAATTGGCAGGCTCAACTTCACAACAAAAGAAAAACCATCAGCTAGATTCACTCCAAACCAACCATCAGCCGCACAACACACAACATAAGCCTAATATGTTATTAGATATGAGTTTAATCCCCAGGTCTGTGCTTTTCACTCATTTAGGCCACAGATTTATTTAGTTTTCCTTTCTTCCCCGTCATCATAAAACATGTGACATGTCATCAGGTATTTCACAAAAGAAGTTTGTTCTTATGTATTCAGAGTTGTGTATCTAGGTACAGGATTCACTCGCACATCAAAACCAGGAAACTCAGTGTTTTAGAGTCTCCACTCTAACAAACTCCAACACTCACTTGTGCTAGAATTCAGTCACCTTTCATTAATCTAAGAACGATCAACTAATTTGCATATCAGCTATTAACCCACCAAGTTGACAGGACAACAGAAATGCATGTTCAAAATGTTATCACAAAAGAGAATTTCCCTCATACAGTAAATTACTTGTGCAGCATCAGTCAAGCAGGAAGCATCTCCCAATTTACTATATTAACAACTAAATTTATTGTCTGACCACTGGTTGGTCAAACCAGAATCTTTTTTTTTTCCCACAAAAATTAAACTGTTGTCCTGCAACCTAGAGAGTTAATTGTCAGCATTGGATACACTCAGCATTTGATAACAAGTGTCTGTTAAATTGACACTATTTTAACACTGGTGAGAGAAAACAAGCTGATTGTCATTGCATGTGTGTTTGTGTTATTAGGCAGGTTTAATCAATGTCTGTGGAGCTGCATCTCCAGCAGGGCATGTTCTTAAAGCTGCCTTTCTTACACACTTCTCTGCTATTATTTGATCATTTCTTAACCCTTTAAGACCTACCATAGAACCAAGTCCGCCAGAGCTTATATTATATTTTTACATGCTGTAGTGCCATTTTTGGGAGCATTTCAAGTTGCTATACATCAATACAACCATTACAGCCTCCATTTTAATAATATGTATGCATTAAGTGCATAGTAATTACATAAATTGCAAAAAAGTGCAATAAACTACAAAAAAATTGAAAATCATTTTTGTTTTTTTAACATATATTTCTAGTTAGAGAAATTTAAGAGGCTTATCCCTCAAAACTGTAAATACAAAAAAGTTGCACAAACTAGTTTCCCACCACAGGAAATTTATTTTGAGTGTCTTCATAGTTTTATTTTTGAAATACACCAATTTTCATACACTGCAGGAAAAACTAAAATAAATATTATACTGCAAATTTGCAAAAAAGCAGCATATGCATCAAAATAAACTATTTCCAGCAGTGCAATATGAGTCCTAAGCATCCCAGAAACAACACAGAAAGTCATAAAGTCGCTTTTTATGCAGTTTTTGCAAAGCTATATGTGGAAGGAAACTGTGACCTAGGACAAGCTGATGGCATAAGATGTAAGTACAACTCCTCCGGTTTCATATGCAAAAAAAATTATTGCGCTAGCTCACGTGGTTGCAGTGCTACCGGGATTTTAAAGTAGTTGCGCAAAACGGAGCGTGCCCGCTCTGACCGGTTTTAAAGGGTTAACTAATGTGCTATGAGTCCACTGGTCTTTGCATCACTTTTCACCACACAAAGTGACTTGGACAAGATGATAAACAGACTCACATACTCAAGATGTTGTCTAATCTTCATGAGCTCTCTTGTGTTTGTGTTAGTAGGGTTAATGCATGTTCTGCTTGTGTGTGTGATTTTGTATATGTTTCTTTTTGCAGTGTTTCAGACTCCTTCACAATTATTTTTTTTCCCAGGTTTGCTGACCCAAATTTTGATTTCCCACATTAACCCTTTAGAGCCGGTCGGAGCGGGCACGCTCCATTTTGCGTAACTATTTTTAAATCCCGGTAGCACTGCAACCACGTGAGCTAGCGCAATAATTTTTTTTTGCATATGAAACCGGAGGAGTTGTACTTACATCTTATGCCATCAGCTTGTCCTAGGTCACGGTTTCCTTCCACATATAGCTTTGCAAAAACTGCATAAAAAGCACTTGCAGCAACAAAAGCATAATATTCCAGAAACTCGCTTTGCCGATCCGATCAGCTGTTCATAACACTTCCTACTCCATCAGCATGAACTATCGCATGTCCGCCATGACCTGCCCGAAACCGGAAGTGACGTCATTTTCGCGGAAATGTAGTTTTTTACCATCAAGGCCTCATGAGCTTATACTGGTGTTTTTAAAAGTTATGTTTGACTTCATGACTTTCTGTGTTGTTTCTGGGATGCTGAGGACTCATATTGCACTGCTGGAAATAGTTTATTTTGATGCATATGCTGTTTTTTTTGCAAATTTGCACTATAATATTTATTTTCGTTTTTCCTGCAGTGTATAGAAATTGGTGTATTTCAAAAACAAAACTATGAAGACACTCAAAATAAATTTCCTTTGGTGGGAAACTAGTTTGTGCAACTTTTTTGTATTTACAGTTTTGAGGGATAAGCCTCTTAAATTTCTCTAACTAGAAATATATGTTAAAAAATAAAAACGATTTGAATTTTTTTTGTAGTTTATTGCACTGTTTTGCAATTTATGTAATTACTATGCACTTAATGCATGCATATTATTAAAATTTAGGCTGTAATGGTTGTATTGATGTATATCAACTTGAAATGATCCCAAAAATGGCTCTACAACATGTAAAAATATAATATAAGCTCTGGCAGACTTGGTTCTATGGTAGGTCTTAAGGGTTAAACAACAGCATTCCTCTGTGTTCTCACCTACTCCTCTCACTCTGTGTTGTCCTCTCCCACTTCAACAGTCCAATAGCCGGCAGTTCTCCTTCAGCTTTGTCCTGTATTCTTCACTGTCTCTTCTTGCCATTTTACTCCAAAAGTGGCAAATGTCAAACTCCAACAGTCTCCTCAGTTCTCCTCAAACGTTCTTGTCACATGCACAGTGAAGTTGCAGCTTGTTGGAAACACAGTGCCATTCATCCAATCAGGCAGGATGATGGGTTTGCTCTTCTTCTCTGATGCAGTTTGTCCACACTGCTGCTGCTTGCTGGGTCTCTTTGCTCAGGACTTTGCTGCTGTCTCTTTATCTGCCATGTTATTGCTCTTTGGAGCTGCATTACTTGTCTTCGGGGAGGAGTGAGAGCTTGATTGTGAGGTTGAGGGACACATGGTGCTGTAAATAAGTCAGACAGAATTTGGCCTGAATGTTTCCAATGATGTTAAACTATAACTTTCTTCTGACCGCTGCATGTGGAAAATTGATTAAGGTCTGCTTTTCACCTGAAAGTGACAAAACTAAAACATTTTCATTATTATCATCACTGCTTAATCAACACACATCTCTCTCTGTTTTTTGAACTCTCCTTTCTTAAAAGCAGAAAATGAGATTGTAGTTGTTCTTGGCTGATAAACACAAAACCTTTTTCCTATGATTATTTTTCATCTACAATGTAAATTTTGTCACTTTTTTATTCTTTTTTTTTCTCTACAATAACTGGTGACCTGGAAAATCATCGTTCTCACAATTGGAGGCAATTACTTTTACACAGCGCGCACACACACTGCGACGTCACGGACATTCACACTCACTTTTTTCATCTGCGTAAATAAATCATATGGCTGATGATATGTGCCATGGTGATCCATAAGTATGATCACAAGTTTATATAGCTAGTTTTCAACCCAACAAAACAAATAAACAAGAACATGATGCTGATGCTATGAACACTCCACACACATGAGTCAAGATACAGGAAAGCTACTCATGGAAACGCTGCACACTCCAGTTATCACAGTTATCATAGTTCTGTTTCCCTCTCTTTGATAAGTTCTCAGCCAGCTCTCGATCTGATAATGTGTAGCTTGCTCATCAGCTCAGAAGAGACCGCAACGCAACCTCACACAGTGGTTGCGTTCTTTGCCCACAGTGGCAAAGACTTGCACTTTCATATTCAATTCAGCTTCTCCATCATGTAGTTTTAGCTGTTTCATACAGGGTTCAGCATATTAGTTGTTTTCATAGGTGTGCTCTATATCTCAACAATGGCTCATAATGGGATGACAGTCGTTCAAACAGGTCAAGTGCCTCTATGGCACGTCATTAGTTTAAATATTTGCCTATTTTACTTCAGCTCATATGTCATTGTACTAATTTTGAGCAACCCTAAGCTTAATGCAGATTACTTTTAACAATTATCCACCTCAATTAAATATATGGTCTGGAGCACAGGCTGTTGTTGATCAGGGCAAGCTAAAAAAAATAATCTAAACATGTGTGTGTATTGGCAGTGTTGACGGGTAGTAATCATTTATTACAGGTGGGGTTACTCAGGCTTGCGCTTAGGACACTCTCTAGCATAGTGACCCCTTTGTCTACATGCATAGCATTTACCATCTCTTCTGCCGTGTCTCCACCTGGGTCTCCGCGGGCCTTCACCTCTTTTATTCCTACCCCTATTTTGCCCTATTCCAGCCTGTCCCTGGAAAAAGATCTCATCTGCTAGGGAAGCGGCGACTGCAGGGCTTTGTGACTTCATCTATGTTTCTTTAATTCCTTCCTGTGCACAGCGGGTGCAGTTAATGCATTTGACGGACCCGTCAGAGTTATGATTTAACATTTTGTTTCCTAATAAAATCAGCAATGGGTGGGTGAAAGCCATTCATCAGAGCATAGCTTAACTGCTGCTGGTGTGGGCTGGCCTTCTCTGCACACTCTTCAGGGCCGCTATGTTTTCTGACAACTTCTAACATTTGACATCCTCCAGCTACCAGTTTACTCTCATTACAGTTAAGAAGCATATAAATACCTCGCACTGCTGGGAGTAAATTCTTGCATGAATGTGTCGTCTCCCTGTGAGGCAGTCTTACTTGCTCGGGAACCCATGATAACAACAAGCGTGTCACAGACCACGCCAGCATTCACACAACAACACAAAATAGGCCTATTGTCCAGCACAGTCTGGACTCCGCGGAACTTCTCAACGCCTCACAAAGTGGCGGAGGACAACACACTCACACGGTTATAGAGTAGGGCTCTAGGAACTTACTTGGTGTTGCTTAGCGTGTAATATCAGCCTCGGATCCCGCCGATAGTCATTCATCGAGGAGAGAAAACAGACAGCTAATCCACCGGCCAGATGACAAATTCTCGGGACTGTACTACAGGAACTTCCTGGCTGACGTCAGTCTTTCAGCGTGTCTCTTCTCCTCTCGGTGAATGCCGACTCCAGGGATCCGGCGTCGAAGGACCAATTAATGATAGGTTTGTAGCTTAAACCTATTCGCTGGAACGTTGAAGACATTTTAATTACACAGCAAAAGCAAGACACGAGTAGGCATAGTTCTTTCTGTTTCTCGTGCACGGGAGAGAACCGGACAAACGCCGTTCCTTCGCTTGACCCCAGTTGCTCTCGTCCGCTCTCCCGTAACACTGCTCTTTTATTGAGGTTACATGAATATGCATAGGTTCATTAACATATGACGTATATATACAAACAAAGAGTACCTTGCCTGTGCGTTGTGTAAGTGTGTGTGTGTGTGTGTGTGTGTGTGTGTGTGTGTGGTCAGAGTATGAACCTGTGAAGACTCCCCAAAGCTGGTGCCAGGAGTCTAGCGGTCCACCTAAACAAAAGGCTCTTATACTTAACCAGATACAGAGTAGGTGTCCTCCTATACCATAAATCAGTAAAAGCAGATATAACCTCTCCTCTGACCTCAAGTTGTGTGTGCATGCCAGAGTGCTCTGGGAGGCACACAAAGTCTCCACAGACTACTAAGGATCAAACCTCTACCAACATGACATTGATTATAAAACTCTAAGCATATGTGAGTAGATATTTCTAAGCATAAATGACAATCAACAATACAAATCTAACACATCCTGTGGGAGTTAGAGTTAACTGGTGAATCATCTGCTTTCACAACACCTCTCCTTTCCTGTTGTCACTGCAGAAAAAGTTTTTAAAGGAAATTGGATCAAGTTGTTTATGATCTTCTCCCCCCTTTTTGAGTTATATCCACCCATGGCTCAAAACTTCAACCAGCTTAGAGAAGTGTAGGTGATGTGTAGACAAAAGGCTTCTCTGTTTAAATGCCTTCTTGCAGAGGGCAAAAAGAATAGGTGACGTTGCACAAATGCCACGGCAAATCCCCAACCTGGACTGACCCACTGCCCTTCATACACATGGGTAACTGGCCTGCTTCCAGTTTGTTTAGCAGTTCAATGTCCTGCAGCGGGTCAGATACTTGGGGTCAGGCTAGCAGGTCTGTCGTACCAGAGCAATTCACATTCCCAGCTACTGGCTTCAATTTTGGGAAAAGTGCTGTTAGTTATTTCACAGTCACCTGGCATTTGTGCTGTTCACAGAACCATAATTCCATCACTGAAACTTCCTCTCTGCGCCATCGGATAGAGCTTGACACGCTCCCTTCATCCTTCATGTTCCAACGCTGCTGGCGATTTAAGGCAGGGCACGTCATACACCCTAGTTGTCTTCCTCAACGTCAACGTCAAATCTCTTTCACTTTGTTAGAGATAATCTTTTATCAAACACTCAGATATAATGAAATAACACTCAGACACTTCAGCAGTTTAACGTGCACGGGTGAGAGCTCAACGGAGACTCACACCCTGCAGCAGCTCTCTGCCTTTATTTATACACAGCATGAAGCATACAAAAAAGGAAATACTATGCTTATCTAGTCAAGCAGGCAGGTGTGACTTCTCAAAACGTTGTGTTCTCTACAAGGTCGTTTCTTACTCTTGGGTGGCGGTTTCCTGTTGCTGACAGATAATATGACGGCACACAGTTTCCGTTATAGAGCAGAGAGCCAGCGGTTAACTATGCAGCTGGTTGAGTACAAACAGAAATATAAACACTCTTAGCTGATTATTATATGAATAATAAAACCTTTAAAGGCAAAAATCCTTTGACATTCCCTCCTGTTGTTTAGATTTCTTTTATGACAGTACTGTTATATTTTTCAGTTCATAACCTCTTGTCTGAACATTTTCGGTTTGAACGTCATGAAACAGTCCTGTGTTCAATTAGACTAGACATCACTATATGAATCATCTTTCAAAACTTCTTCCATTTGAGACAGTGTTACATAAGCGTTGATAGAGGTCGTCACCATGTTTGACACCATTTTCTTCAGACAGGGTATTACACATGTTGTGAAAACACATAATAGTAAAAGCAAAAATCCAATACAAACAAGTCCTTTAATCAGTAGGGACTTCCATGAACCACCTAGCAACCATGTCAACCAATCTTCAGTGCTTGTGACATAGTCTTGTTGTTGAGCGTCCCTAATCTTTCTCAAGGTGTTCAGAGCGTCGGTCATGTTTTGCGAATGCACATTGTCTGGGATGTATGTACAGCATGTGGCGTTAAACAATACGCACAAACCTCTTTTTTCAGCTAGAATCATGTCCAGTGTGACTCTGTGTTGCATCACTACAATGCGTATTGCGTCGATTTCTTCATTTTGCGCCTTGTTGATTTTCATTGAGGCATTTAGGAACAATCCAAAACGGTAGTCAAGTGTCTCGATCCTGAGCATGTTTTTTCCAGCTCCCACCCAGGGGAACAAGGAGTGGAGGACTTTCTGACCATTAGTCCATAGCTTGAAGTTCTTAGGCACATCTGATCCGTAGATTGGGTCATGTGGCAATACTTTAGTGACTTCACGCTTTGCTCTTGATGTGCGTGTATGTGTCTCTGCTGTGATCTTGAAGGTGTGGTCTGAAATTAGTACTGGTGCACACAGACCGGTGGAGTTTGGTGGGAGCATGAAGTAGGTTTTAGGCCCGCAGGCCCAAGCGGCTCCCTGGACCCAGAAAGTTCCATTTCTGAAGGTGTGTATTCCTGTGGATCGGGTCAGGTCAAGTGTGTGTGTGCAGTTGCGGTTACGTCCAACTTGTCTGCTTCCGTCCGAGAAGTTAAAACATATTGGGTGTTGTATGTCAGGCGGCAGAATTATGGCGAATGATTTGCTTTTTGTGTTGTTGGCCTTGACATTTACCCAATGTTCTTCGTTGCAGGTGTAGTTCCAGTTTGTGAGATTGTAGGCACAAGGGGTTTGTCTGTTCGGTTTGGACCCATCGCTGCAAAATTGGTTTCGTGACAGGTTTAACGTCTGCGTCATTACACCATGGAATTCGGTCTTCCTTCTTTATGCTTTGACCTTTTAGGGCCAGTCCTGTTGCCATCAAAACTCTGCGTGAGCAATTGCCAGTTATTGCCTTGTTGAACACACACACCGCTTCGTCGAGTTCAGGTGCCATTCCATATATTGTTGCGTGTATGGCCGTTGTTGGCATATGTGAACACACATAGCACTCCGTGCTGTTGTCGGTGCGTGTTCTATCGTACACATACCTATACCACGCGTTGTTCATCCATGGGTGGTTATGGTCTTGGTTCAGGTCGCGCAGGTGTGAGTTGTCATGTGTCCATCTTTTTTGCAGGTGGTGTTGTTTATTTCCTCTCATCTGGGTGAGTGTTAGTAGGCTCACCAGGAGCGCAATGCAGGCCACTAGGAGGACAAGTGTCTTCATGATGACCAGGCACACCTAGGCCTCTGGTGAGTAGACTATTGGCGAGAAGAAAAAGGGCGGGATTTACCCAATCAGCCCTTCCTTCACCAATAGATCACCTGGAAGCTAGGGCAGCCGGCGTCTAAACGTTTGGATTGTCACTCACTTTTTTACAGTGGCTTTGGTGGATCCAAGATGGTCTTTCTGCTATTTTGCAGGCAGTTGGTGTGGTGAGTAAGACTTGTGTGAAGAGAAAAGTTATTAGAAAGGCAAATGAAGTCACACTCAGATATCTAATTTTTACATGCGCATGGGCGGTCACGGTCCGATCTGCTCTGCTTTCAAAGTGCGCACAACAGATGTGACAGAAAAACCGCCCAGGGCTTTCAGAGCATTCTTTATTTATACCAAGCAAGCTTACAAAGAAGTAGGAGTGTCATGTTCAGGATACAAAAACATTTTCCTTAAAAGGAGAAAAACTGTTCGCTTATCTTCTGAAACAGGAGGTAGCTTAGTATGTATAGAAACTTAAACATTTCCTTAAAAGGAGAGTAAGAGAGGGGGGAAACCGTTAACTCAGGATGTAGTATGTATGTAACCACATTCCTCTATACATCTGGTTCCACTTTCCTTCCCTGTGGTGGTTCCAATCCACAAGCTCCTATTACCTTAAAAATGAAGCTACAACTTAAACATAATCACAAAACTAAAAAATATCTTAACATTCCCTCCTGTATGTAGCGAAATTTTAAACAATACATCAATGTGTTTCAGACACAGACCCTACATTGTGAATGCTTTCGGTCTGGTCGTCATAAAATGTGTATCATTCAAACATAATCATTCATCACATTAGTTTCATACTCATCGTCTTCTCCTTCTTCCCCGTCTGGCACAGTGACATATGCAACAAGAGATTGGGATATCATTCTTGATACCATTCCTCTTACACAGGGGATAATGCATGTAGTAAAGATACAAAACATGATGAGTATTAGGCCAATAAACATCAAAACCTTAAACATCAGTGTTCTCCATGAGCCGCTCATAAACCAATCCCACCAATTACTTTGTGCATTTGCCCAATCGGTTACCTGTGCCTGTTGAACATTTCTAAGTAATTGTAGGGCATTTGTCATATTATCAGAATGCACATTGTCTGGAATATATGTGCAAGTTGTATTGAACAAAACACACAGTCCGCCTTTTTCTGCTAAAATCATGTCCAGAGCAACTCTGTGTTGCATAACAGTTATTCTTATGGCATCAATTTCCTGATTTTGCTCGTTGTTGATGGTAGTCGATGCATTTAAAAATAGCCCAAAACGATAATCTAGAGTTTCAATACGCAGGGCATGTTTTCCAACTCCAATCCATGGAAATATTGCATGGACAATCTTTTGTCCAGTGGTCCATGTTTTGAATTCTTTCGGTACGTCACTGCCCCACACAGAATCATATGGCTTCACTTGCTGGGCTTCTCGTTTCCTTCTCGTAGGTAGGTTGAAAGCTCTCGATTGCTGTTATCTTAAATGTGTGGTCAGAGATGAATATAGGGGCGCATGTGCCTGTCCACTGCTCTGGGAGTACGAAATAGGCACGCTGTCCACATAACCATGCCATTCCCTGTACCCAATAGGTACCGTTAGATGGACCGTTGTTCCTCACTGGGCCACCAAGTGTATGTGTATACGTTCCTACACAGTTCCTGGTGGTCCCTAAAGTGATGTTTCCTTCTGTCTGGCGATAACATCTCATATGCTCCCATTTTGTTGGGTTTTCTAGGAATACCGGGAAATGCAGTGCTTCATGTCTTTGCTTAACCTTCAAGTTAACCCAAAACAATTGATCACAGGTACCATCCCGAAGTCCAATAGTCAGGGGGTCGCTGTGGTTTAGGACAATTCCTGAATATTGATATCCTAGACTGGCAAAGCTTGCTGCGCATGTCACTTGAGTCATGTTCATAGGTCTACCATATAATGTAGCATGTTGTGTTGTAGCAGGCATATGTGAGCATATATAACAATCTTTGCCTTCTGTGCGATTATATATATATCTATACCAGGCATTATTCATCCAAGGGTGGATGTGGTCCTGTGTCACTTCAGCCAGGTGTGAGTTGTCATATGTCCATGCTCTTCTATGCAGGTTGACTTCTTGATCCTTTAAATGCATCAGGGTCCATGCTGTAAGCAGCAGGGCCAAGGTGGTAAGCAGAATAATCTTCATGATGACCAGACACACCGATTTATTCTGGTGAGTAGACTACAGGCGAGAAGTAGAAGGCGGGATATACCCAATCAGCCCTCCCTTCACCTGTAGATCACCAAAGAGTCGGGGTGGTGGTGTCTTTAGGTTGTGCTGTCACTCACTTCCACCTTTTTGCAATGGCTCTGGTGGATCCAAGAGGGCCTCTCAGCGATTTTGCAAGCTGTTGGCGTCGTTAGGAGTACTTGGTATGGACCTTCCCACCGGGATGAGTTCCAATTCTTTCTCTGAAGCACTCGTATAAGAACCCAATCGCCTGGTTTTAATCTGCAAGAGACTGGAGAGGAATCACACGGCAGTTTATTGTTTAACACGATGTCCTTGTTTTTTAGTAGCTTTGACATCTATTCTGCTAAAGTTATCTCTCTAACAGATTTATCTATTGGTTCACTTGTTATTGGTAGTGGAAAAGGTCTCCCATGAATTATTTCAAATGGTGTCAGTTTTTGGGAGCCCTGAGTTAGTCTCATCCACATTTTTACTAGACCTATGCACTCTGGCCATGGTCTTTTTGTTTCTTCCATGCACTTCTTCAGTCTTTGTTTTATAGTGCCGTTAGTTCTTTCTACTAATCCTGCACTTTGTGGGTGGTATGCACAGTGATTTTTAATGTTAAAATCTAACACTTCTGAAACTTTTCTGATAACTTCGTTGACAAAGTGTGTGTCATTGTCAGATCTAATCAATGAAGGAATGCCATAAGTGGGAATGAAATGATTACATAAACATTTTGCAACGGAGATTGCATCATTCCTTTTTACTGGATATATCTCTGGCCAGTTTGAAAACACATCTATGATCACTAAAGCATATTTTGATCCTTGACATTCATTCAGTTCAATAAAATCCATGTGGATGGTGTGGAATGGATGAGGTGGTGTAGGGAACTGGCCTCTCTTAGGTCTTAAATTTCCTTGTGAGTTGTGCTTTTGACAGATTAGTCATGTTCTTACAAATTCTTTCGGTGAAGTTTCAAAATTTATAGTGTAGAAGTGTGTATTGATTATCTGTATCATCCCTCCTGTTGACACGTGTTACTCCATGTGTCACTAAAGCTGCTGTTTTGTGTAGAGACTTTGGTAATATTGGCTTTCCATCACAAACCATTAAATCATCTTTTAGTTGTGCTCCACATTTCAGCCACTTGTTCTGTTCAGTGGTTGTTGCAGCTTTTTGTTCGGCTCTTAGTACATCAAGTGGTATTTGTGTACAGTGTTCGGATGTTAGAAGCGTTATCGTTTGTTGTGCAGCCTGCTTTGCTGTTTGATCTGCAAAGTTGTTTCCTTTTGTGACAACAGAGTTGTCTTTTTGATGTGCCGCACATTTACAAAGTGCCAATTGTTTTGGCAAGGCAATCACTTCCAGCAGAGTCTTTAGTAGGTCACCATGTTGCACTGGGTTACCTGTGGATGTGACCATACCTCTATTTTGCCAAATTCTCGCAAAATGATGTACTGCTGAGAAAACATACTGGCTGTCAGTGTGAATATTTATTGATTGGCCTTTGTGTAGTTCACACGCTCTTATAACTGCTTTCAGTTCTGCACTCTGTGCTGAGTGTGAAGGTGTAAGAGGTTTTGCTTCAATCACACTGTCTGCTATAGTTACTGCATAACCTACGCAATTTTGGCCAATACTATTTTTAGATGCTGAGCCATCTACAAAAATGTCGCTGAAACCAGGTTGTGGCGTGCTGTGGATGTCAGCACGTGGTTTGGTGTCCTCATCAAGTTTTTCTATACAGCAGTGTGGGTAACCCTGTCCTGGCGTAGCTAAAAGTGTGCTTGGGTTTAGCTGGCCGCATTTTTCAATCTGTATATGTGACTGTGATAACAAAATGCCTACATAGGATAGTTGTCTTGCATGAGTCAGGTATGAAAGGTTGGCTTGCAACAGAATGGAGGTTACTGCATGCGGTACTCTAATTATTAGAGTGTGACCTAGTACAATGTCAGCTGACTTTTTTACTGCTTCTGCTGCTGCAGCGCAAGCCTGTACACACGTAGGCAGTCCTGTGGCAACAGAGTCTAATTTACTGGAATAAAATGCCAATGGGCGTTGTTTTTCGACAAAGGCTTGGGTTAACACAGCTTTCATGTACCCTGCTCCACCATCCACATGCAGGTAGAATGGTTTATCATAGTCTGGCAGAGCGAGTACAGTGTTTGTTTGTAATGCATTTTTTAAATCTATGAATGCCCTCTCTGCCTCTGGAGTCCACTGTATTTTATCCTTTAATGCCAAGTTTTTTCCATAAATCACGTCTTGTAACGGCTGAACTTCAGCTGCATAATTTGGAATCCAGGTTCTGCAGAAATTGCAGAGACCCAAGAAACTCATCATTTGCTGCTTTGTCAAAGGTTTTGGGGCATTTTGTACAGTCACTTTTCTACTATCTAGTAGTTTCTTTCCTTCTCCCGTGAGCGTATGCCCTAAGTATGTAACCTTTGGGCTCCACAACTGCAGTTTGTGTTGCGAAACCTTGTGCCCCTGTTCAGCCAAATGTTTTAACACAGTCAAGGTGTTCAATTTGCATTGCTCCTGTGTGTGTCCTGTTATTAGGATATCATCTACGTAAAGCAGATATTGTCCCGGTGCAGGTAATGTACACAGTGACATAGATTGTTTCAATGCTTCGGCATACAATGTTGGGCTATTTTGAAACCCTTGTGGTAGCCTTGTGTATGTGTATCTTTCACCATTAAACGTGAACCCAAAAAGATGCTGTGAGTCAGGGTGCAGGGGCACTGAGAAAAAGGCGTTTGACAGGTCAATCACTGAGAACCACTGTTCTTTTGGTGTCACTTGATTTAGTATTGTATGTGGATTGGCCACCACTGGTGGTACCGTTTTTGTAATACTATTAATAGCACGTAGGTCATGTACCAAACGAAATTTTCCTGTATTCGCCTTTTTTATTGGAAAAATGGGAGTGTTACATGATACTTTATCTGACTTGATCAAAATTCCTGCTTGTTCCATATCCGTGATGACAGGTTTAATGCCTTCCATAGCTTCTTTAGATAATGGATATTGTGGTTTTACAGGTCTGTGTGAGGTAGTTGTTTCCACTCTTATTTGATCTGCATTTTTTATTAAACCTACGTCGGTCGAACCTGAAGACCATAACTCATCAGGCAATTGCTCTAGCTCTGGGTACTTTTCTATTATTAATGAATGTCACTCATTATCATTCTGTGTCATACAGACGTTTGCACCGTCCGATAGATGAGTTGTGGGTATTGTTGTCATTACCCATCCTAATGTGTAGCGCATGCATTTTTTCCTTCTGCCTTGTAGCCACCCTTCATGGGTTTCTTCTGTCTTCTCATATCTGTCAATTTCTACACTTCTGAGGACCCGCCCTAAGTCTCTCCAGTCTGTGTTGTCATTATGAGCCACTGACACATGTGGGTTTGGCATTCTGTTTACTTCCTGAATTTTCTCGCTCTGTATCACTGAGCACACTGCATTTCCACTTTTTGTGACATAGAGGTGCTGCAGTGTTAAACGTTGTGTTCCTAATCTATGGATTTGTGCATCATATTGAGGATCTGGGCCTGGGCTTAATTTATATCGTAGTGTATTGTGATACTCTATATAAGGAAGTACAACAGATGTAGGTGGCAAATACATTTTGGCTTTTTGTTGTAATGGCTCTAATGAGGGAAGATCTAGGGTCCAGTAGTAATGGGCCTCTGGTCCCGCTTTACAACCATTTGGGCGTGGTTCGGTGCTTTCTGTTTCTTCATCATTTAGCATTAGTTCTGCATGCATGCCTCGTTCTCCTGGCACTACTCCTATCTTTAGTTTTTTTAGTGCGTCTCTTCCTAACAGATTCACGGGGCACGACGGGTCATAGATGCACTGATTTTTGCATGACCTACCGCTGTCTCTTAATACTAAAAATAAGGGTTTTGTCAGTCGCTGGACTGTAGTGTGACCTGATGCTGATTTTACTATTAAAGTATCTTCTGAAAATTGTACTTCCTGTGGTTTTCTGTTCAGAACGGTTTTACAAGCTCCTGTGTCACACAACATCTGCACTGGCTTGCCATTCACATATACTGTCAGTGTAGGTTTGCCTTCTACTTCAGAAACTAATTGATGGACATTAAATACTTCTGCGTCACTTTTGTCATTTTCATTTGGCTTTTTCTCATTTAGTCATTCATATGAGTATTGTCGTTTGTCCATTTTATGTCTGCAATCTCTGGTGAAATGCCCTTCCTTGCCACAATTCCAGCACGTATTATCTCTTTCTTCACTTCTTTCGCGTAAGTCTGTCTGTCCTACGTATCTCTGGCCCTTTCCTCTAAATCCTCCTCTTCCTCTGCCTCTATTTCCTCTCCTCTGTCCCTGTCTGTTACCTCTAAATCCTCCTGAAAATGCAATAAATCCTGTTTCTGGATCCAAAGTAAAAGTACCTGTGCTTGCAGTTTTTTTCTTTATTACACGGAGATCGTGCTCGGCATGTTGCAATGCGTCGGATGGTGGTCCCGTATTCATCGTGACCCAGTGTTTTTCAACATGGGATTTCACTGAGGGTAGCAGGCCATTCAGGAATGCATTTCTTAGCTGCTGTTGATAAGGACCGTCAGGACCTTCATTATAATCCATTCCTGAATGTTGCCTAAAAACCGGACGCAGGCGATCTAAAAAATCGGACGCTGTTTCATTTTCTTTTTGTTTCACTTCGCCAATTTTGCCATATCAGCCCTTGGAGCTAATCGTACTCTTACGCGATCATATAAATTTGTGACGGTGGTTTGTAGTTCTTGACTTGCAGGTGGTAAGGGTGTTCCATCAGCGGTGCTACCTGAGAAGTTTCCCCTAACCGTTCCCATTTTTAAACCTAGTACGTCTTGCATTACTTGGAACATTTCATGACCATTTAAATACCACTGTCTTCTGATCATTTCTACCGCATCTCTCCAAGGTATAAAACCTTCATTAAGAGGGGGAACATCTTTTAACACATTTTGCCTATTTGTTTGTGACCACGGCCGGAATACAAATGTATATGGGTTATCGTCGCGTTGTACCTCTCCACCTTCTCCACCTTCCCCTGTGGGTTGGCCGTATCTGGGGTTTGGTACTGCTATCATGGGAAAAATGCCGGGAGGACCAGGTGGATCAACATCACCTCCCATATTTAGTCCATAGCGATCTTTTCCTATTTTTTCCTGTAGATTTTCACCTAGTACTATTTTATCTAACATGTTTTGTGCTTCTGCATAAGGACCAGGTTGAGGTCTGAACGGATCACAGGATTGTTTAAGGGGGGTTGCAGCAGCGGAAGTGGGGGCTGGTTTCACAGCAGCAGAAGTGGGGGTCGGCCTCGCAGCAGCGAGTGGAGCATATGGTGGGGGGTTTGATACCTCTGCCTTTTCTTTTTTCTTTTCTTGTTTCTTTTGTTTATTCTCACATCGTCTATCTGCCTCTCGCTTCCATGCTTGGAAATATTCTAATTCTTGCGTGCGTTTTCCTTTTTTCTTTAAATCTTTTGTCTCTCCTACTTCTTTCAGTAATGCTTGTTTAAGTTGTAACAATGCAGATGGGCTACATTTTCCTTCCCACGTGGGATATTTGGTTTTTTTAGGATTTCTCCATCTTTGCACACTAATTTGTCCGGCGCCTGGACATTGTTTCTCTAGCCACTGTTCGTCAACAGTAAACTTAGTGGGCTGATTACCCATTAAAACAGAACTGCAGAGCCTTCTCTGGTATTAGACTTAAAGAGTGGTTACTGACTACGCCCTTCTACTCCACTCTAATTAGTGGAGCGGTGTCAGTTTTATGAGGCGGAACTCAACCGTTCTCTTTTGTCACCAGTACTTCAGCTACTGACAGGAAATAAAATGACAACAACAATGAGAGTGATTCAGCAGCGTATTTGTGCTGTTTAAATCAATTCACTCTCAACACACAGAAAACACAAACATTTAAACAGACATTTTACACAATCGCGCAGACCTTTTCGGCAGGCCAGTCCTAAAGCTTTTATTTTGAAAATCCTTTCAGCGGATTAGTCTTTAAAAAACTTTTATTTTACAAATCCGTGCAGTGGATTAGACTCATCAAAATCCGTTCGGTGGATCATCCCGACTTTTATATATCCGTGCAGTGGATTAGACTAATTACACCCTTTCGGCGGGTGAGACCAAAGTTCGTTTTACGCGAGTGTAAATGAGTCTCTTCCTTTACCTTCCCAAGATTCTCTGGCTATGTTGAAAGTCAGCCACTGGATCCCAGCGTCGTGGACCACTTGATAAAACACTGGCCAGGAATCGAATTTTAGCGTCCCTGGACTTTTTCACTCCTACCTAGAGGAGGCTCGTCGACTGATGTCAGTGCAGCTTTCCACGACGGCAGGACACAGCGGCCGATGCTTCCTCTCCGGCTCGGAGGACCAAGAAAATGTGAAGAGAAAAGTTATTAGAAAGGCAAATGAAGTCACACTCAGATATCTAATTTTTACATGCGCATGTACATGTCACGGTCCGATCTGCTCTGCTTTCAAAGTGCGCACAACAGATGTGACAGAAAAACCGCCCAGGGCTCTCAGCGCATTCTTTATTTATACCAAGCAAGCTTACAAAGAAGTAGGAGTGTCATGTTCAGGATACAAAAACATTTTCCTTAAAAGGAGAAAAACTGTTCGCTTATCTTCTGAAACAGGAGGTAGCTTAGTATGTATAGAAACTTAAACATTTCCTTAAAAGGAGAGTAAGAGAGGGGGGAAACCGTTAACTCAGGATGTAGTATGTATGTAACCACATTCCTCTATACATCTGGTTCCACTTTCCTTCCCTGTGGTGGTTCCAATCCACAAGCTCCTATTACCTTAAAAATGAAGCTACAACTTAAACATAATCACAAAACTAAAAAATATCTTAACAACTTGGTATGGGCCCTCCCACCTTGGTGAACTCCAATTCTTTCTCTGGAGTACTTTGATCAGGATCCAATCACCTGGTTTCAACCTGCAAGACACTGGAGAGATATCACTCGGCAGTTGGTTGTTTAGCACAATCTCTTTATTTTCAAACAGTTTAGTCATCCATTCTGCTAGGGTAGTTTCCCTTATTGATTTGTTAATGGGCTCACTTGTGATTGGTAATGGGAATGGTCTACCGTGGATGATTTCAAAAGGTGTGAGTTTCTGAGAACTTTGTGTTAGTCTCATCCACATTTTTACTAGGCCTATACACTCGGGCCATGGCCTTCCTGTTTCTTCCATGCATTTTCTTAATCTCTGTTTTATCGTGCCGTTAGTTCTCTCCACTAGTCCGGCACTTTGTGGGTGGTATGCACAGTGATGTTTGATGCTAAATCCTAGAGCTTCAGAGACTTTGCTGATTATGTCATTAACAAAATGTGTTCCATTGTCTGACCTTATCAGACTGGGAATGCCGTATGTGGGGATGAAATGATTGCATAAGCACTTTGCTACTGAAATTGCATCTGCTCTTTTTACTGGATAGATTTCTGGCCATTTTGAAAATACATCTATAATTACTAGAGCATATCTTGATGCTTGGCATTCGTTAAGTTCAATAAAATCCATGTGGATTGTATGGAAAGGGTGAGGTGGTGTGGGAAAATGACCTCTTTTTGGTCTGAGGTTTCCCTGTGCATTATGTTTTTGGCAAATCATGCATGTTCTGATGAGTTCTTTTGCTGAATTTTCGAAATTTTGAGTGTAGAAGTGTTTAGAGAGAATATCCAACATTCCCCCCTTTGACACATGCGTTAAGCCATGTGTCACTAGTGCTGCTGTCTTGTGTAGAGATTTCGGCAATATTGGTTTGCCATTACAGGTCATTAAGTCATTTTGTAGTTGTGCGCCACATTTTAGCCATTTCTTCTGTTCTGCGATAGATGCGGCTTTCTGTTCATCTTTAAGTACATCGAGTGGTATTAACTTTGAGGTTTCAGACATTAAGGTCTGTATAGGTTGCTGTGCTGCCTTCTTTGCGGCTTGGTCTGAAAAGTTATTGCCTTTAGTAACTTCTGAGTTATCTTTTTGGTGTGCAGCACATTTGCATAATGCTAATTGTTTCGGCAATGTTATGACTTCTAGCAGTTCTTTTAAAAGGTGTCCATGTTGTACTGGATTGCCAGTAGAAGTAACCATACCTCTGTTTTGCCAAATCTTTGCAAAATGATGTACTGCTGCAAAAACATACTGACTGTCTGTGTGTATGTTTATGCTTTTCCCTTCATGCAGCTGACACGCTCGCACAACAGCTGTAAGTTCTGCACTTTGTGCAGAGTTTGAGGAAGTTAAAGGTCTTGCTTCTAGAACTGTGTCTACTGTGGTTACTGCATAACCGACACAGTTTCGACCTAAGCTATTTTTTGATGCTGAGCCATCTACAAAAATGTCAGTGAAACTGGGTTGGGGTGTGCTGTAGATGTCAGCTCGTGGTTTCGTTTCCTCATCTAGCTTTTGCATACAGCAGTGTTTTTCACCGTCTTCTGATGTGGGGAGAAGTGTGCTTGGGTTTAGCTGCCCACACTTCTCGATTGTAATGTGTGACTGTGATAGCAGAATGCCTACATATGAGAGCTGTCTTGCATGTGTGAGATAAGACAAGTTTGCTTGCAGTAAGATGGAGGTTACAGCATGGGGAACTTTGACAATCAATGTGTGTCCTAGGACAATATCAGCGGACTTTTTAACTGCCTCTGCTGCGGCTGCACAGGCCTGCACACACGACGGTAAGCCTGATGCCACTGAGTCTAGTTTACTCGAGTAAAATGCAAGTGGGCGTTGCTTTTCCCCAAAGGCTTGTGTTAGAACGGCCTTCATATAGCCTGCACCTCCGTCTACATGCAAGTAGAAAGGTTTATCATAATCTGGTAATGCTAAAACTGTGCGCGTCTGCAATGCAAGTTTTAGATCATTAAATGCTTTTTCTGCTTCTGGTGTCCATTCTAAGATAAGATAAGATAAGATAAAACTTTATTAATCCATCGGGTGGGTTCCTCTGGGAAATTCGGTTCCAAATAAGAACAGCACCGACAGAAGTTATAGAGTTACAGAATATTATATATATATATATATACACACACATATATAAATACAAAGACATATATAGATAAAAATATACAAAGGGGATAAATAGAATAAATAGGAATAAAATAAAAATAAAAATACAAGTGGATTGCACATTTCAAGTATGGAGTCTATTGCACCGTTGACTATTAACAAAAAGTATTGCACAAAGGTAGTTGCACAGTGAGGTGAAGAGGCACTACAGCTTAGTTGTTCCCCCCTCCTTTGTCCTCCTGTTTCCCCTCCCTCTCCCCTCCAGAGAGGAGTTAAACAGTCTGATGGCGTGTGGGACAAAGGAGTTTTTAAGTCTGTTGGTTCTTGTCTTGGGGAGAAGCAACCTGTCACTGAACAGGCTCTTCTGGTTGTTTATGGCCGTGTGCAGAGGATGCCCAGCATTGTCCATAATGTCCAGCAGTTTCTTTAGTGTCCTTTTCTCTGCCACTGTCACCAGAGTGTCCAGCTTCATGCCGACCACAGAGCCAGCCTTCCTGATCAGTTTTTCCAGCCTGGATGAGTCCTTCTTTGCTGTGCTGCTCCCCCAGCACACCACAGCATAGAAAAGTACTCCAGCAACCACCGACTGGTAAAACATCCTCAGGAGCTTCCTGCAGATGTTAAAAGACCTCAGCCTCCTGAGGAAGTACAGTCGGCTTTGGGCTTTTTTATACAGGTGCTCTGTGTTGCATGACCAGTCCAGTTTGTTGTCCACCCTATTTCATCTTTCAGTGCTAGATTTTTTCCATAAATTAAGTTTTGTAAAGGTTGAGCTAACAGAGCATATTCAGGTATCCAGCATCTGCAAAAGTTGCAGAGACCTAAATAACTCATCATTTGTTGTTTTGTGAGCGGTTTTGGAGCATTCTGTACTGCTAGTTTTCTGCTGTCTAACAGTGTTCTCCCTTCCCCTGTGAGCTTGTGTCCGAGGTATGTGACCTCTGGGCTCCACAGTTGTAATTTATGCTGTGAGACTTTATGGCCTTGCTCGCCTAAATGTTGTAACACTGTCATTGTGTTTACTTTGCAGTCTTCCTGCGTGTTTCCCGTGATCAGTATGTCATCTACGTACAGGAGAAACTGTCCTGGGGCAGGGAGCGTGCAAAGTGACATGGATTTCCTTAAAGCTTCTGCATACAGGGTGGGGCTATTCTGGAAACCCTGAGGTAACCTTGTGTATGTGTACTTCTGATCGTCAAAAGTGAATCCAAACAGGTTTTGTGAGTCAGGGTGTAGCGGTACAGAGAAGAATGCATTTGACAGGTCTATAACCGAAAACCATTGTTCTTTTGGTGTCACTTGATTTAGGATTGTGTGTGGATTTGCTACCACGGGTGGGATTTGCTCTGTTACTTCATTTATTGCTCTGAGGTCATGTACTAGGCGATATTTTCCCGTGTTTGCTTTTTTCACTGGAAAGATTGGAGTGTTACAGGTTACTTCGGTTGTTTTCACTAAAATGCCTGCTTTTTCCATATCTGCAATTACTGGCCTGATCCCTGCTTTTGCTTCTGTCGTTAAGGGATATTGTGGTTTAACTGGCCTGTAGGTTGTGGTGGTTTTTACTACAACGGGATCTGCTCCTTTAATTAATCCTACATCTGTTGATCCTGTGGACCACAGCATTGTGGGCAGTTGTTGTAGTTCTGGGTGTAGCTCCAATGAGAGTATATGTCAGTTCTCACTATCTTCCTGCACGTGTACATCAGTGCTGTCAGTCATGTGGGTGGCTGGGTGGGTAGTGAGTACCCACCCTAATGTGTATCTCATGCATCCTGTTCTGCGACCTTGTAGCCATCCCTCATGTGTTTCTTCAGTCTTTTCATATCTGTCTCTTTCAACTTGGGCGAGAACGCGGCCTAAATCTTTCCACTCAGTGCTGTCATTGTGTGCTACTGACACATGTGGTTTTGGCATTCTGTTTACTCGTTGTACTGCCTCAGGCTGCAGCACAGAGCACACTGCGTTACCACTTTGGGTGACATATAGGTGCTGTAATGTCAGCATTTGTGGGCCTAGCTTGTGTACTTCTTGGTCATACACGGGATTAGGACCTGGACTCTGTTTGAACCTCAATGTGTTGTGATACTCAGTGTAGTCCTGTCGTGTTGAGTGAGTTGGCAGATATCGATTTGCTATGTGTTGTAAGGGCTCTAGTGGGGGCAGGTCTAATGTCCAGTAGTAGTGGGGCTCTCCGAGTCCTTTGCACACATTAATCTGATAATCTGCTGGGCTTTGTTTCTCGTTTAACATTAGCTTAGCATACATGCCCTCTGGCCCTGGCAGTACTCCTATTTCCAGCCTTTCTAGTGCATCTCTCCCTAGAAGGTTAACTGGGCAAGACGGGTCATATATACATCGGTTTTTACAGCTGCGGCCGCTGTCTTCATGAGCTAAAAGCAAAGGTTCTGTCAGGGATTTGGTACTGACATGCCCTGACGCTGATTTAACTATCAAGGTATCACTGGAGAATTTCATTTTTGGTGGTTTTTCAGTCAATACTGTTTTACATGCCCCGGTGTCACAGAGCATGGTCATAGGTTGTCCGTTCACATGGACAGTTACTGTAGGTTTATGCTCAGAGCCCAAAAGTAATTGTTCTATGTTGTAGATTTCTGTGTCATCCTCAATATCCTGTTCTAGTCATTTACTCTCTCTTTCGCTATCATTGTTTCTTTTGCTTTTACAATCTCGTGCAAAATGTCCTTCTTTTCCGCAGTTATAACAATGGTTATTTCTTGGCCTTCTATCTCCCTTATAACCTCCATTTCTCTTTTCCTTCCCTCTGTACTGACCTTGGTTTTGTCCTTTGTATTCACCAGAGAATGCTACAAATCCTGTTGCAGGATCGACGGTGAAAACACCTTTTTCTTTTTGTTTTTGAACTTTGACAGCATGTTCTGCATATTGCAGGGCATCTGGTAAACTTCCAGTGTTCTGTGTTACCCAGTGTTTCTCAACATGAGCTCTGACTTTTGGAAGGAGGCCGTTTAAGAATGCGTTCTTTAATTGTTGCTGAAACGGTGTTTGTGGCCCTTCCTGGTAATTTAAACCTGAATGTTGTCTGAAAACTGGGCGTAAACGATCAAGGAAGTCAGATGCTGTCTCAGCTTCCTTCTGCTTTACTTCGCCTATTTTTCCATAGTCAGCTCTTGGAGCTAAACGGGTTCTAATTCTATCATATAAAGGCGTTAGTTGGTTTCGTAGGGCGTCTGATGTAGGACCGAGAGCTCTCCCTTGGTGATCTGTCCCTGTGAAGTCATCTTTTACTGTCCCCATCTTTAACCCTAACAAGTCCTGGATTACTTGGAGCATTTCATGGCCATTTAGATGCCAGTGTGTTCTAATTAACTCAACTGCTTCCCTCCATGGTTCGAAACCTTCATTTAATGGTGGAACGTCTTTTAATACATTTAGTCTGTCTGTTTGGGACCACGCCCTAAAAACGTACAGAAAAGGGTTGTCATCTCTCTCGTTATTATCGCCACCCGTTGGTTGGCCATATCTTGGGTTGGGCGTGGCTATCGTTGGAAACAGACCCGAAGGTCCTGGGGGGTCAACCTGTCCTCCCATATCCCTACCTGACGGGTCTTTCCCTATGTCTTCCTGTTCCTTCTGTGGGTTCCCTGTCATGTGATTTAGTGCGCTTTGGGCTTGTGCATAAGGGTTAGATACGCTAGTGAACGGGTTTTTAGACTGAGGTTCTGGCGTTAACGATGTCGGCACATATGGTGGAGGCTGCGAGTTTTGTGAGGCTGCTTCTGTTTTCTTTTGTTTTTTCTTTTGCCTATTTTCGTTACGTCTGTCATCTTCTGCTTTCCATGCTTTGAAATGTTGCCACTCTGTGACACGTTTAGCTTTCTTTTTAGGGCTTTTTTCATTGTTTAGTTCTGTTCGGAGGGTCTCTTTTAAAGCGGTCACTGCAGAGGGATTACATTTTCCCTCCCACGCAGGGCAATTTAATTTCTTTGGGTTTCTCCATCTATTCATACTGATTTGTCCGGCGCCTGGACATTTTTTCTCTAACCACTGCTCGTCAGCAGTGAGTTTTGTTGATTTGTTACCCATTTTCTCTCAACTTATAGATATATTTACGTTTACACACACACACCCGTGGTGCTTTCTCTGGCACGAGGAATGAGAGAGGTTATTAACACAGCCTTCTACTTTCAAGCTATTCTTGAAAGCGGTGTTAATTTTATGTGATGAAGCACAACCTTTTTCTCGTTCCACCAGTACTTGAGCAACCAACGGTAAACAATTCAGTAGAGTAGTTCAGCCTTCTTAATGTGCTGTGAAATCAACTTACTCCACCAACAAAACAGTAAAAAAGACAAATATTGCGCGCTCTAATGGTTATTATTATGACACTTTCTCTCTAAAATAGCTACCAGCCCTCTTTCAGGCGAGCATTTACTTTTAGAGTTTTTCCTATAATAGCTACCAGCCCTTTTTCAGGCGAGCATTTACTTTTAGGATTTTTCCCCTATATTAGCTACCAGCCCTTTTTCAGGCGAGCATTTACTTGTGGGAATGGCTACCAGTCCTCTATTTAGGACGAGCGTTCACATGTGGGAACGGTGTCAGTTCTTAATTCGTTTTTTCGCAAAATGTGGGTGAGTGTTAAATGTTCACCTGAGTTATTGTGTGGTTGCTTAGGTCTCCTCCATCAACCCCCAAAGTCGTGGGCCTCTTATAAGAACGCTGGCCAGAACCCGAATTTCACGTCTCTGGACTTTTATCCTCTGCCTGGAGAGGAACTGTCGACAGACTTTTCAGCGCGGGCTTCTCACGACGTCAGGACTTGATGAAGGTTTCCTATTGGAGCATGAAAAATATCAATGTCCACTCCGGCTCGAAGGACCAATTAAATGTTAGAGATAATCTTTTATCAAACACTCAGATATAATGAAATAACACTCAGACACTTCAGCAGTTTAACGTGCACGGGTGAGAACTCAACGGAGACTCACACCCTGCAGCAGCTCTCTGCCTTTATTTATACACAGCATGAAGCATACGAAAAAGGAAATACTATGCTTATCTAGTCAAGCATGCAGGTGTGACTTCTCAAAACGTTGTGTTCTCTACAAGGTCGTTTCTTACTCTTGGGTGGCGGTTTCCTGTTGCTGACAGATAATATGACGGCACACAGTTTCCGTTATAGAGCAGAGAGCCAGCGGTTAACTATGCAGCTGGTTGAGTACAAACAGAAATATAAACACTCTTAGCTGATTATTATATGAATAATAAAACCTTTAAAGGCAAAAATCCTTTGACATCCTTTGACACCCTTTATTTAAGATTTTGCTGTTCAAAATCTCCTCATGACAATCTCTTGGAAGCCTAGTGGCGCAACCCACTGTGGTTTGTAAGCTGTCCTGCAGATGGTCCCTGCTTCTCACTGGTCCTCTTGAAGCCTCTCTCAAGTTAAAAATTGACACTCCTCTTTTGCCAAACGGCTCTCGCCATGTGTCAAATCCACACAATGAGACATGCACAAAAATGTTGCACATTCTCTGTGAAAAAGTCTCCAGGGTTTCCCTCTTGGAGCAGCTCCACTCCAAACCTATAACCCTGTGTCAAAACATTGTTTAACTCCCAGCTCCACCTGGAGCCTGTATCCTAGAAGACAAAGTCTTTAAGTTAAAACAAACTTCACATTTGCAACCAACTGCAGCTCATAAGAGTAATAAAGTATTCAGCATCACAGAGACAAGTATCATTGCAGGTTTATTCTCAATCATTAAACCCCTACTTTTTATCCATAATTTGCTCCAAATCATTGAACATCTCAACGTCATTCCACATTGTAATCAGTGACTTTCCTTTGTTTGTCACTCACTCATTTTATTACTATGAGCTCAATAGTAGTCATATAATGAGCCCCATTTTAAACTATTCTGTAATCACTTGAACACATCTGTTCAATTGTCACTTGTCTGTCTGTCTTGAATCCTTGAAAGCACTCTTAAAGAAAAACAAACATTAGCATTAGCATCTTAGGGTCAGGCCTAGGTCACCCAGATTCCAGAGGTGCTGTAAAAGGTCATAAAGTTAACACTCTGTAGTAAAAAGAAGTAACACTGGTTTCAAACACAATACATCTCACAATGTATACACTTCTTCCCTTGTAACATTCACATTTTCTCAACAACACAATGTAATTTCACAACCAACATATAGCCTGTAAACACAGTTTTCTTGACACAAAAACTCAGTAATCCTGTGAAAAAAACCATTAAGTTGTGTGTCAACTGTTAACGACATGATCAAATCACATGATTAACCCTCTGCTGTAGAAAAGTAAGGTAAATGTTAGCGCTGCGCAGGTCTATACACACTTTCTCACAGTGGCCTCTGTGAGCAACACAAGGTGGTGAATAACACACCTGGTAAATTCAAAAACATGCAGAAGAAATTACAACTAAAGAGGTTAAATTTGCAGAGTTCACATGTTCATGTGACCCAGAGTTTCCTCCTCTGGTCTCCTGCTCCTTATATCCACCCTTTTGTCATGTCTGGGTGGTGTTACGTCAGTCAAGTCTTGTCAGCTTTTATCAGCTTTTACCAGTCAGTCAGTTCCCCATTTTTTTTTGTTTTCACCCGTTATTCATTCTTTCTTTCTTTCTTTCTTTCTTTCTTTCTTTCTTTGCTGATAGTGGAATCTATCGTTGCATTTTGTTTCCACCCTCAGCAAAACAACAGCATTTCAAAAAAGAAAAAGAATTTAGACTGGATTACCTCGCTGAATCCTTTTAGACAATGACTCGCTTTCTAATTGTCCCAATAAGTGGCTTTCTCCTGAGCCCATTTTAATGTGGAGAAACTCACTTTGCAACCGTTCCCGACAACATGTTGTGTAGTTCTTCCTATTCAAAATTCAGATCTGCTTAGATGACAGAGAAATTATCAAACGAAAATTTCAGTGCACTGTGAAAGTGACAAAATAAAAAGAATAAAAGAAAAGAACAGAAAGGAAAGGCCTTGTTAAGTTATTACACATGTGTTCTCCGTCTCCCAGAAGGATAAATCATACCAAACCTAATTGGCAGGCTCAACTTTGTTACTAAAGACAAATCATCAGTCAGATTAATCTCAAACATTCATCCAATCAGCCACGAAACACACAACATACAACATAACCCTGTTGTCTCATCATATAATAAGTTTCTTCTCATGTAACCAAATGTGTGCCATGTTAAAACTTCTTCACACACCAGGAACTCAACAATCAGATCACTCAGCTCACTCATTCAAAACCCCTCATCAGCATTCTGTTTTCTCCTCTATGATGCAACCATCTGTCCTCCTATAATATTCAGTCCACTAGTCTATGTATCACTTTCATCTTACTAGTGACTTGGACAAGATGACAAACAGAATCTCATGCTTAGATGCTGTCTAGCCTTATTATAACTCATTATTCTCATCACTGCTTAATCAACACACATCTTTCTCTCTGTTTTTTGAACTGTCCTTTCTTAAAAACAGAAAGTGGGATTGCAGTTGTTTCAGGCTGAGAAACACCAAACACTCTTTATATTATCATTGCTTTTTTTTTTCATCAACAACACAACTATTTTATTTCTTTTGTGTCCACTGGGTTAGAAAGTGACCTGCAGAATCATCTCTTCCCCAGTTCAAGACCGCTTCACACACACATACTTTCAAACCTCTCTGTGGCTCACACACACCATGATGTCAGACACAATCACCTGCTTTTCGCCAAAACAAAAAACTTGATGCTGATGTTAGAAAGGTCTCACACATATGAATCAGGATGCAGAAAAGCTGTTGCCCATCTGAGGTGTGAGGAAGAAACTTAACTCACGTATAGCTGCATGCTCGAGTTATCATAGCTCTGTTTCCCTCCCTCTGATGCATTCTCAAGCAGCTCCTGCTCTGAAAGTGTGTAGCTTGCTCATCAGCTTAAAAGCAACTGCATACAAAACAATAATCAGACTTATACACACAGACCACGTCTGGCCCGCACTCACTCACACACAAAATAGGCCTACCGCTTGCGTCTGCACGCACAGCTCTCCTGGACCTGCGTCCTGCCCGCACAGCCCAACGCACTCGCATGCTCGTGTGAAACCGTGCAGCTACGGAGCAGTTTCTTTTCTTTAGTAGCCTGCATCCTTCCCGCACAGCTGGCGCACTCCTGTACCTTCGGGAAACCACATGGTCACGTAGCCACTCTCTACTGTTTTAGGTTCGCGTGCACCCGCACAACCAGTGCTCCCCCAGACTCGCGTTTACACGCGCAGTCACAGTGACGCATAAGGCCTTTTCTACTTACTGTTCGTGTTGCTTTTTCGTTCACGGGAAGAGTCTCTGGATCCCATCAATTGCCATCCAACCTGAGGGGAGTTCAGATGCAAACTCACCGGCCTGGCGTCAAAATTAAGCACCAAGGCTTTCATCATCTTTCATCCCAGACGCTGGCTGCTAGCAGACTTTGGCGGCGTCATCTCCCCCCTCCTCGGTGGACGCAATGTGTTGGGTTCCGGCTCGGAAGGACCAAATAAATGTTGGGTCTGTGCTTCCACAGGCCCAGCTAGTTTAGAGACTTATTCTCGTTAATGACAGAAACAAGACAGAACATCTTTTACGGGCTAGCAAGGGAAGGCTGGTCAGAACCAGGCTCTTGTAACTCAACACTCCTCACCTGTCTCCCACCCAACTTCTTCAAAGAGCAGCATTCCTCGCAGCCTTTTATTTCCCTGACACACAGTTTACACAACAGTACACACAAGCCCCTCCCATTGTAAACCCCCCTATGGTTCTAAAAGATAAGCCACTATGTGTGTATGTGTGTGCACGTGTATGCATGTGTATGCATGTGCAAGAATGTGTGTGTGTGTGTGTGTGAAAATGTTTGTGTCATTGGGGTGCGTTTGTGTGACCTCCTGCTCACCAAAGGGTAATAAAAGCAGGAAGGTTAGGGTTAGGGTTAGGGGTTAGGGTTAACCCTAACCCTAACCCCCACAAGAAACAGATCTTTCAGATAGGCTCTTCTGAGGCTGCTGCCAGTGGTCAAAGCCTCCAACAAAGCTGTGTAAGGAAATATGTGATCAGTCTTTTATTTATAACTTAAACAGTGTAATGTGGGATGGCCCCTGAAAAACATAACCACATATAATTAAATGATCATCAGCACTACATCAATTAAGGGTGTGGGGTGGTTCCCTAAAAATTTTGCTGGGAGTTGGCAATCAATTTTAATTTAATGCAAGTGTAAAACAAATGCACAGAAATCAATTATTTTTCTACAATATTTAAACAGATTCAACATCTTTCTTCAACAGAATTGCAGACTGCCCAGATGGTACCTTCCCAAAGGAAAAAGTACTATAGCTTGCTGGGGTGTATATTACACTTATTATATACAATAATGGATTTCTATACATTAAATCAGATGGCCACTTTTTTGTAAGAATCAGATAAGTATTTATTCAAAGTTTTTAAATGACATAACAAAGAAAAATATTTCTTTGTGCCCCCCTTTCCCTGTTAATGCCCTACCTGGCCCCCTGGCAAAACTTTGCTAGACCCGCCCCTGCACAGTTACCAGCTGTCAGCTATGTAGAAAAGGATCCTGGTGTTATTTGTATCTCAGAAACAGTTCATAACTTCCCTTCAACTCATTCATGTCACCTACAAGGTAAACCTGTTTCTTCATCACCTGCTCAGCTCTGATGATTCAGTAAGGACATCTCCTGGTTTCATCTTCATGTTTCCCTCTCACCACATATCCAAACGGATATCATGACCAGCAGCTTTTACAGCCGTGGCTCCAGCAAACCTCAGCTGATACTAGAAAGTAATATTAAATACATTCTAAGCTTATCACGCTTAAACGTGCTGCTGTTGTTTATCCGCTGGTCTCCTCTTTCTAGCGCAAAGTCGGCGATAAACAAACAAGAAAGACGGGACTTGTGGCAGAAAAGCCGATCAGCTGATCATTGATCAGTTTCATGTTTGAAGTAATAACAGGAGAGGAAGGGGGAGTGAATGAGAGAAGTAGATGCAACTGCACGGCAAAGACAGAATAATTCCAGCTTTGTGTCTATTTTTTAATTCTAGCTGAAGTACGGGACAAATCGCTTCCTTTCCACCTCAATATGGAACTCCGATGGCCAGTCCAGCTGTGGCTCAATATCAGTTGTTAAACTTAACGTGGAAATACTATGCAAACATTCAGGGATGAACTTGCACACTTGCTTTACTTCTCTGGGATAGTTTTCACCGAGATGAAATGCCACAGTTAGGAAGCATGTAGCGAGGCTCCAAATGCTCCAACAGACCGCCGACAGGTCCTGCAGACAACAGCCGCTCTAGCACGTGACACATACTGCTCCGATGCACTGAGCTGGGTTACGCCAAGTAGGGCGTTTTGTGAGGTGATTTTGTGATACTTTGGATCGGATTACATTTTTTATTTCTCTCGGATATCAGATCCAGTAATTTAGGTCAGTATCGGACCGATACCGATACGTAATATCGGATCGGTCCATCCCTTAGAGATCCGATCCGATCCGAAACTATGGTCACGAGATGTTGGTAGTGGCTGAAAGAACAAGATTGCGGATACAAGCTGCAGACATGAGCTTCCTCCGAAGGGTGGCTGGACTCTCCCGTAGAGACAGAGTAAGAAGTTCAGACATCCGGGAGGGCCTAAGAGTAGAGCCGCTGCTCCTTCACATCGAAAGGAACCAGTTGAGGTGGTTCAGACAGGTGGGAATGGTGACAAGAGTAAGGGAAAGGTTGATGACTCCTGCCTTGGTTGGTCCACAAACACTTTCATCTATGAAAGTGCTTCCTATCTTTTTGTTTATTTGTTTGTTTGCTTGGTAGGGTTGGGGGTGGAACACTCGAGGTTGTATTCATTATTATCAGGATGTCCAAAAAACTCACTGAAAAGCCTTCAGCTAATCCAAAATGCTGCAGCAAGAGTCCTGACAGGGACTAGAAAGAGAGAGCATATTTCTCCTGTTTTGGCTTCCCTTCATTGGCTTCCTGTTAAGTCCAGAATTGAATTCAAAATCCTGCTCCTCACATACAAGGTCTTAAATAATCAGGCCCCATCTTATCTTAATGACCTTGTAGTACCATATCACCCTATTAGAGCACTTCGCTCTCGCTCTGCAGGCCTACTTGTTGTTCCTAGAGTATTTAAAAGTAGAATGAGAGGCAGAGCCTTTAGTTTTCAGGCCCCTCTTCTGTGGAACCAGCTTCCAGTTTGGATTCGGGAGACAGACACTATCTCTACTTTTAAGATTAGGCTTAAAACTTTCCTTTTTGCTAAAGCATATAGTTAGGGCTGGACCAGGTGACCCTGAATCCTCCCTTAGTTATGCTGCAATAGACGTAGGCTGCCGGGGGATTCCCATGATGCATTGAGTTTTTCCTTTCCAGTCACCCTTCTCACTCACTATGTATTAATAGACCTCTCTGCATTGAATCATATCTGTTATTAATCTCTGTCTCTCTTCCACAGCATGTCTTTTATCCTGTCTTCCTTCTCTCACCCCAACCGGTCGCAGCAGATGGCCGCCCCTCCCTGAGCCTGGTTCTGCCGGAGGTTTCTTCCTGTTAAAAGGGAGTTTTTCCTTCCCACTGTCGCCAAAGTGCTTGCTCATAGGGGGTCATATGATTGTTGGGTTTTTCTCTGTATCTATGAAGCGCCTTGAGGCGACTTTTGTTGTGATTTGGCGCTATATAAATAAAATTGAATTGAATTGAATTCAGGTCAGGGGGGAGATATCATTACCCCCACCCGAGATTGGGTACCAAGCCCCAAGTGCAATAGGAGAAGGATCGTTGAGTGCGAGAGGAACTGACCAGAAAGATAGGATCATGGTCAAGCTCAAAACCTGGACCCCCTGTAGCCAGTTACCAAGAATGCAGCACTGTTAACACGGTTACCTGTTAATGAGGCACTACGGACGATACCTACAGCCATGACTACCGACACTAACAAGCTGATCTACAATACGGCAGCATACTTGGCTACAAGTTGAACAGCCACAAGGGGCAGTACCCTCCATGGAGAAGGAGGCTAGAGGCTAAGATCAAGGTAGCACGGAGGGAGGTCAGTCAACTATCGGAGTTGCAGAAAGGCACGATGAAGAAGGTGCCTAAGAAGTACAGGAAGCTGTCCATACCTGAGGCCTTGGAAACTGCCAAGCAACGACTCACAGCTTTGGCCAGCCGCTTGAGGAGGTACACCAGAGAGATAGAAGGCAGGAAAATAAACCAGCTGTTCTCCACAGAACCAGCCAAGGTGTACTCTCAGTGGCAGGGGAACAATATGACAACAGCACCACCAAGGCTGGAGATAGAACAATACTGGAAGAGCAGAGGGCAGACCTGTAGTCTGAGGGCAGACCACAGCGACCTCCCTGAACAGGGTCCAGTGACCATCACAGTGGCAGATATCCAAGAAAGGGTCTCCAGTATGAAGAGTTGGACAGCACCAGGCCCTGACACGGTTCATGCCTACTGGCTGAAGAAGCTGAGTGCACTCCACGAGCACCTGGCAGCACAAATGAACCAGCTGCTAGTTGACGAGAGACACCCAGAATGGCTAACCGAAGGCTGGTCAGTCCTGATCCTCAAGGACCCCCAGAAGGGACCGGTCCCCTCCAACTAACTACCGACCAATAACCTGCCTCAGCACCACGTGGAAGCTCCTGTCAGGCATCATAGCGACTAAGATGAACAGGCACATGGGTCAATACATGAGCGGGGCACAGAAAGGGATGGGCAAGAATACCAGAGGCGCAAAACACGAGCTACTGGCAGACTGAGCAGTCAGCCGAGACTGCAAGACCAGACTGACCAACCTGTGCACTGCCTGGATTGATTACAAGAAGGCCTATGACTCAATGCCCCACACCTGGATCCTGGAATGCCTAGAACTATATAAGATCAACAAGACCCTGAGAGCCTTCATCAGGAACTGAATGGGGATGTGGCAGACAACATTGGAGGCCAACCTCAAGCCCATAGCACAAGTCACCATCAAGTGCGGGATCTACCAAGGAGATGCTCTGTCCCCACTGCTGTTCTGCATAGGCCTTAACCCCCTCAGTGAGATAATTGACAAGACTGGCTATGGATACCGACTACGGAATGGAACAGTTGTTAGCCACCTCCTGTACATGGATGACATCAAGCTGTATGCCAACAATGAACGAGAAATCGATTCACTGATCCACACCACCTTGATATACAGCAATGACATCGGAATGTCGTTCGGACTGGAGAAGTGTAGTCGGATGATAACAAAGAGAGTGAAGGTAGTCAGAACTGAAGGGATCGAACTACCAGAGGGCAACATTGCAGACATAGAGGACAGTTACAAGTACCTGGGGATCCCACAGGCAAATGGAAACCAGGAAGAGGCCGCTAGGAAAGCAGCAACCACCAAGTTCCTGCAGAGGGTCAGGCAAGTCCTGAGGAGTCAGCTGAACGGTAAGAACAACATCCGGGCCATCAACACCTACACCCTGCCCGTGATCAGATACCCTGCTGGGGTAATAGGCAGGCCAAAGGAGGAGATAGAAGCCACTGACATAAAGACAAGAAAGCTTCTTACCATGCATGGAGGGTTTCACCCCAAGTCCAGCATCCTGAGGCTGTACGCTAAGCAGAAGGAAGGACGCCGGGGACTGGTGAGTGTCAGCACCACAGTCCAGGATGAGACAACGAACATCCACGAATACATTGGGAAGATGGCCCCAACTGACAGCTGCTCAGTGAATACCTCAGGCAGCAGAAACCGAAGAAAGAGGAGGAAGGCGAGGAACCATCATGGAAGGACAGGCCCCTGCACAGAATGTACCACCGGCAGATAGCGGAGGTGGCTGATACCCAGAAATCCTACCAGTGGCTGGACAAAGCTGGACTGAAAGACAGCACGGAGGCACTAATCATGGCAGCACAGGAACAAGATCCATAGAGGCTGGGGTCTATCACACCAGGTAAGACCCCAGGTGCAGGCTGTGTAAAGATGCCCCAGAGACAATCCAGCACATAACAGCAGGGTGCAAGATGCTAGCAGGCAAGGCATACATGGAACGGCATAACCAAGTGGCCGGCATAGTGTATAGGAACATCTGTGCCGAGTATTACCTGGAAGTCCCGAGGTCAAAATGGGAGATGCCCCCAAGGGTGATGGAGAATGACCGAGATAAGACCCTGGATGGCCACTAACTTTCTTCTTCTTAATTCAGATAAAACTGAGGTTATTGTACTCGGCCCTGAAAATCTTAGAAATATGGTATCTAACCAGATTCTTACTCTGGTTGGCATTACCTTGGCCTCCAGTAAGGAGGTTCCTCCAGTGAGGAACCTTGGAGTCATTTTTGACCAGGACATGTCCTTCAACACACATATTAAACGAATATGTAAGACTGCTTTCTTCCATTTGTGCAACATCTCTAAAGTTAGAAATATCCTGTCTCTTAGTGACGCTGAAAAACTAGTTCATGCATTTATTACTTCCAGGCTGGACTACTGTAATTCATTATTATCAAGATGTCCTAAAAACTCGCTGAAAAGCCTTCAGCTAATCCAAAATGCTGCAGCAAGAGTACTGACAGGGACTAGAAAGAGAGAGCATATTTATCCTGTTTCAACACACATTCCTCCGATACCAATCATTTATGTTCTAGAATCGATTCTCACATTAAAATACCGATATTTTAGTAATTTTGGGTAAATTTGTAGTTTATCATTAACAGGAACACAGTGGAAAGAAACCATAACATTCGGATTGTCATGTGCAAAATACGGCTGTATAAACGTCTCGCAGCCCCTTGGCGTGTGCACTCACAACAACGGCTGAGCGTAGTTGGAGTCATGTGCGGACATATTTTACCTCCACAAACAGCTGAGACGTGGTTTGCGATACATGTGGCAAAAAAGTGAGGTGTTGTGGCAACAGCACTAACCTTGTAGAACACCTCAGAGTAAATCATATCACAGAATATGACGATATTGCGTATGTTGAGGCAAACTGAAGAGGAGGAGAGGGACAGGTGCTGCTAGGGCGAGACAGACGTCTCCCTCGGTTTCCTTTAGTGCTCCAGGCAGGCAAGGTGTTCAAATAGCGCACAACTTCAGTTTTTTATTTCTATATGATGAACTCTGCATTATTAAGTGATAAGAACAAGTAATCTGATGTCCTGTAATCATTATGACGCTATAATTTGAGATACAATAAATAAAATAAGTTTTTCTACAAAGTATCGGTATCGGATCAGTATCGTCGATACCACCCTGAATTTTAATTGGTATCGGATCGGAAAAGAAATCAGTGGTATCGCACATCACTAGTCCTGATGATCCTCTCCGCAACTGTTATCACTGTCTGCAGGCGTTTGCGGTCTATGGCAGTGGTGCTGCCGTACCATGCAGTGATGAGGCTGGTCAGTGTGCTCTCCACAATGCAGCTGTAGAACCTGATGAGGATCTTGGCCGACATACCAAATTTCTTGCCTCCTCAGGAAATACAGCCGCTGATAAGCCTTCTTGACCAGCTGTGTGGTGTTCAGTGTCCATGTGAGGTCCTCGGAGATGTAAACACCCAGGTAGCTGAAGCTGCCCACCCACTTCAAGGCCCCGGATAAACAGCGGCTGGTGAGGCCTCTTCTTCTTCCTCCTCATGTCCTCTATCATCTCCTTTGTCAGTGTTGAGGGTGAGGTTGTTGTCCTCACACCGTGACACCAGACCGGCCACCTCTCTACTATAAGCCGCTTCGTTCTCTCCAGTGATGCAAACGATCACTGCAGTGGCGTCCGCGAACTTTAAAATGATGTTATCTTTGTTGGAGGTGACAGAGTCGTGAGTGTACAGGCTGTAGAGGATGGGATTGAGGACGCAACCGTGTGGAACTCCAGTGTTTGTAATAATGCTGGCTGAGGACCTGTTGCCGATCCTGATGGACTTGGGCCTGCCAGTCAAAAAGTCCTGTTGCCAGTCACAGAGGGTGGGGTTCAGGCCGAGTGTTGCCAGCTTGTGAGTGAGTTTGTGTGGCATGACAGTATTGAAGGCAGAGCTGTAATCAGCAAAAAGTACCCTGATGTATGAGTCTTTGTTTTCCAGATGGGAGAGGGAATAGTGAAGGGCAGCAGCGATTGCGTCTGACGTGGACGTGGACCAGTTTGAAACACATCCCAGTCTGTTTGGGCAAAGCAGTCCTGTAGGATGCGCTCAGTCTCTGGGGTTCACAGTTAAACAGGTTTGGTGACAGGGTTTGATTGTTTCAGTTTCTGCCTGTAAGCCGCGTACATGAAAAGAGAGCTGTGTGCAGAGTGGGGTCGTGGTGCAGCCCTGTATGCACTGTGTATGTTGCTGTAAACAAGATCCAGGGTGTTCCTGTCACGGGTAGGAATGGCCAAGTGTTGGTGGTATTTTGGGAGTACAGTCCATAAGTTGCATTTATTAAAGTCACCAGCAACAATAAAAGCGTCTAAATGAGTAGTCTCTAATGCGCTGATGACACCATGGAGTTTGCCAAGCGCTGCAGTCAGCTCGCGGCTGGATGTAAACAATGGCCATAAAGACAGCTGAGAACTCCCACGACAGATAGCAAGAGTGGCATCTAAGCATTAAAAACTCAACGTCTGGCAAACAGTACTTGTGGACAGTCTGTACATCTCCATACCACGAGTTATTAATCAATGCACACACACCTCCACCGATAGCCTTACCAGAGGCTGCAGTCCAGTCTCCTCTGTATAAAATACATTCTTTTTTCATAGTATATTCTTCACGTACTTCATCCAAAGCACACTTTCTGTGTACTCACTACCTAATTTATAGCCAAAGTATTTACTCACTGTCTCTGTACTGTTTCGCTATCTTAGCTTAGCTCGTAGCCAACTCGTTAGCACCATGGCTACTTCACCTCTCCCCCTGCACTTTCCTGCTCATTGTGTCAGATGTTTAGCTACTCCTCGGCCTCCTTTAGCAGTAGAAGCCCCCAACCTGTTCATGTGTCTAACCGTTTTTCCCCACTCGGCGACACACCTGCCGGGGTCAAACTCTGGTAATTGGTGATTGTGTCCTCAGACATGTGAAGCTAGGGACACCGGCAACCATAGTCAATTGTCTTCCAGGGGCCAGAGCAGGCGACATTGAGGGAAATTTAAAACTGCTGGCTAAGGGTAAACGTAAATTCAGTAAAATCATAATTCACGTCGGCAGTAATGACACCCGGTTACGCCAATCGGAGGTCACTAAAATCAATATTGAATCGGTGTGTAACTTTGCCAAAACAATGTTGGACTCTGTGACATGTTTAGCCGCATGTTCTCCTTAAATTGCTGGCTGTCTGAGTGGTGTCCCAGAAACGATGTGGGCTTCATAGATAATTGGCAAACCTTCTGGAGGAAACCTGGTCTTGTTAGGAGAGACGGCATCCATCCCACTTTGGATGGAGCAGCTCTCATTTCTAGAAATATGGACAAATTTATTAAACCCCCCAAAATATGACTATCCAGAGTTGGGACCAGGAAGCAGAGTTGCAGTCTTACACGCCTCTCTGCAGCTTCTCACCTCCTGCTAACCCACTGACAACCAATCTCCTTTGTGACTGTGTCAGCTCCCAAACAGACAAAAAAAACAAACTAAAAACCAGCAACAAACAACTTAAACATAAAAAATCACAAAGAAAGAACAATATAGTATCCACATCTGAACCAAAGAGTAAAACAGTGAAATGTGGATTATTAAATATTAGGTCTCTCTCCTCCAAGTCTCTGTTAGTACATGACTTAATAATTGATCAATAAATCGATTTACTCTGCCTTACAGAAACCTGGTTGCAGCCAGATGATTATGTTAGTTTAAATGAATCAACACCCCCGAGTCATTCTAACTACCAGAAATCTCAAAGCACAGGCCGAGGGGGCGGTGTGGCAGCAATTTTCCACACCAGCCTATTAATTAATGACAGACCCAGACAGAAGACAGACTTTTAATTCATTTGAAAGCCTGATGCTTAGCCTTGTCCAAAATGACAGACTCAAACATGCATTTAATCTGTTATTAGACTCAATTGGCTTCTCTCAAAATGTAAAAGAACCCACCCACCACTTTAATCACACTCTAGATCTTTTTTTTAACATATGGCATAGAAACTGAACATTTAACAGTGTTTCCTGAAAACCATCTCCTGTCTGATCATTTCCTAATAACATTTACATTTACAATAATTGATTACACAGCAGTGGAGAGTAGACTTTATCACAGTAGATGTCTTTCTGAAAGCGCTGTAACTAAGTTTAAGAATATAATCCACCCGGGGACTTCCGGTGAAGATGGTTGGCTAGAAGACGTGCTTTCACTGTGCTCCCGCTCCCAACTGTATTTATTACAGTGTAATGCGCGTTACTGTCTATATTTTTATCTAAACTACTGACTGAGAGTTTTGGGAATATGCAACAGCCCTAAATACACTTTTTGGACGACAAGTAATGTCGAAACAGACAAAGATACAGACTCGAAAGACGACGGCCGCCATGACAAACGGTGCTAGCCAAACTGATATGCTAGTAGCAATAGGCGACCAGCCCTCACCCCCGGTGGACACCGCAGCATCCGTGAGGTGACTAATAGCGTCAGTTAGGTAATTGACCAAAAACTGTCTACACTGTCTGGGACACTGGAGAAAATTTCGTCCTCGCTGGAAAACGTCTCCAAACGCGTCACGGAGGCAGAGCAGAGAATCTCAGATGTGGAAGACGGGGTGACTGACCTCGCGGGAAGACTGGCTGAAGCTGAGGAGAAGATTAAGATCATGGCAAAAAGCTTGGATGATTTAGAGAACCGCAGCAGGCGCGACAACATCCGCATTATTAATCTGAAAGAAGGCGCGGAGGGTGAGAGTCCTATTCAGTATTTTGAAGCCTGTCTGCCTGCTACGCTCGGGCTGGGGAACAGCTCCACGGGTAAAGCCCACATTAAAATTGACCGTGCACACCGGGGCCTCGGCCCGCGGGGTGCTCACCCCAGGCCGGTGATTATTAAGCTCCACAACTCAGACAAACCGCGGATAATGGCAGCAGTGAGAGCGGCCCCAAAACTTCACTACAACGGACAGCGGATCTTTATACAGCAGGATTTTTCCTACGCGACTCGTGAGAAACAACGGGGATTTAATGCTTCTTGTCGTGCCTTAATTGACAAGGGCATCCGCTTCAGAATGCGCTACCCAGCGACGCTCGTGTTGAATCACAATGGCACTGAACACAAGTTTGATTTGCCTAAAGATGCACAAAGTTTCATCAACTAATACTTGTCCCGTACAAACTGTGGCACTGTTGGATTTAACTTAGAACATGACATTGGTTCAGCACGCCATAGGACGCGCAAGTCCACTGTGTTTAATGCAGCTTGAGGGAAAAGAGACAGTTTAAAGGGAAAATAGAGATTTGTTCATTCTTCATACTTAAAGTGGCTTTAGGGCCAATATCTAGTATACAGTACTAATTGTTTACTCAGTCTTTAATTTTGTTTCACAACTTACAGTAACCCGATTTTATTCAGGTTTGGGAAGCAGGGGTGGGGTTTTGTCCTTTTTAATTCTTTTCTCCCGTGGAGTGAAACTTCTTTTGGTTGCACTGGTCTTGTAATACCACCCAGTGGGTGACTTTTTCGTTTTCCTTTTCCTTTTTTTGTTTTTGTTTTGTTTTGTTTGTTTTTGGTTTGTGATATTTTGACGTTTATCCTAATTCCTATATTCTTATGCTGTTTGTTGTTGTGTGTAAGGGTTCCTTTGCCATTCGTTTATGATGGTTTTGTTCATGTCAGCACGGCCAGTCCAGGCCATGGGTTAAATCTTTTACAGTGTGTTTATTATAATGGGTCTTTTTGTTTGCTTCGGGTTGACAATCTTTGTCCAGTGACTGACAACTTTTACAATGAGTAACATAAAAATTCTAACTCTCAATGTCAAGGGAATTAATCATGTTATTAAGAGATGCAAAATATTTTCCTCACTCAAAAAAGATAGAGTGCAGATTGCATTACTGCAAGAGACTGACCTAACAAATTCTGATCACTTAAAAGAGGAATAGTAAATTTGTCCCACCCAATCATGCTTGAGTTTTAACTCTAAAAGTAGAGGCGTTGCAATATTGATCCATAAAAATCTACCGTTCACTCTAAATACTATTGTAAGGGATACGGACGGACGATTTATTCTGATTACTGGGCTTTTATATGGGGAACAAATTCTATTAGGAAGTGTTTATGCACTAAATACTTTTGATAGATTGTTTTATTTAAACCTTCTAGCAAAAACCTCCTCTGTGTGTCCGAATCACATAATAACTGGTGGGTTTGAGTCCTGAAACTGATTATAATCCACCAAAATCTCAACCACCTTCAAAAATGGCAAAGGCTACAATGGACTTCTGCTCAGATCTTGGTCTTTTTGATGCCTGGAGAGTTTGTAATCCACATGTGAAAGACTTTACATTTTTCTCACGCCCCCATTTTTCTTTTTCCAGAATTGATTACATGTTTGTTTCTAGATCTGTCCTTGACAGAACTCGGGGTTGTTTGATCAACACATGTGCTCTCTCAGACCACTCATCAGTCTCAATGGAGTTATTACCACCTTATTATGATCCCTTGTCTAGACACTGGTGGCTAAACCCAGCTCTCCTTATTGACCCTGAATTTGTAAAATATTTAGAAGATCAGTGGGAACTTTTTCTTTCTACAAATGACTTACCGGGGGTTAGTGCTTCTACTCTATGGGAGGCGGGTAAGGCATTTCTCAGGGGCTCTATTATCTCTTTCACCTCAGTGAAAAAGAAGAGCACCTTAGCCAAACAATTAGTACTTGAACGCGACATTACTAACTTGGAGAGGGAGTTTAAGAAATCCTCATCTGTTTCTGTGCTTATGAAACTGGATGCAGCCAGATCAGCCCTGGACCAACTACTAACTCAGAAAGCAGAAACTGCAATGTTTTATGCAAAACATAGATTATTTGAATCGGGCAACAAACCTGGAGGCTTACTTGCCCGACTTGCCCAGGGGAAAAAGGGCTCTTATGCAATACCCTCTCTAAAAGATAAGAAAGGTGTGATACAATTTGAGGCTAAACTTATCAGCAAAATAATGAAAGAGTTCTATCAGGACTTATATTCCCCTGAGTGTCAAAATACTGTAGACACTAGGAAATTGTTTCTTGATAATGTTAATCTCCCTATACTATCAGAGGAAAGTCGATTAGATATTTGCAGTCCTATTAGGGCGCAGAAAATCTTAGATGCAATCAAATCCTTACAGAGTGGAAAAGCTCCAGGCCCTGATGGATTTGGGCCAGAGTTTTATAAAAAAAATATGGCCAAACACATGGTGGGTCCTTTATTAAAAATGTATGTAGAATCTCTTGAGAGGGGCACACTTCCACACACCGTAAATCTTGCCCATATATCCCTGATCTTAAAGAAGGATAAACCTGCAGATCTGTGTACATCTTACAGACCTATAAGTTTACTTGGTGTAGATTGCAAGATTCTGTCCAAAATTTTATCTAGACGATTGGAGGAGGTTCTGCCAGTTCTGATAAAGCCTGACCAAACGGGTTTTGTCAAGAATAGATACTCGCGCTGTATGTACGCCGACTCATAAATGTTGTGCAATTCTCTCAGAACACCAATTATAGGGCTCTTGCAATTTCAGTGGATGCTGAGAAAGCATTTGATCGGGTGGAGTGGGAGTATCTATTTGATGTTTTGGACAGATTTGGTTTGGGATCTGAATTTGTCAAGTGGGTCAAACTGTTGTATGGGGCCCCAGCTGCACGGGTACTGGTTAACGGCTCAGTCTCAGATGTTTTTCCACTGGGTAGAGAAACACGTCAGGGATGCCCCCTTTCTCCCCTACTGTTTGCACTTGCATTGGAGCCACTGGCAGAGGTTATAAGAACTGACCCTGAGATCTGTGGGGTAACCTTGTTGAATACTGAATACAGAATTTCCCTTTACGCGGATGATGTGTTGCTCTCTGTCACTAAGCCAGAAACATCTGTTCCTGCACTGACACATATCATTAATCAATTTGGCCTTTTTTGAGGGTATAAAATAAATTATGATAAATCTGAAGCTTTGCCACTGGGTGATGGGGGAGGTGGGACACTCCTAATTTTCCTTTCAGGTGGTCAACCACAGGTTTTACATATTTAGGTATTAGGGTGTCCGCAGACACAACAGAGTTGTACAAGTTGAACTTTAAACCAATTGTGGCCTCAATCAAGAATGACCTCAATAGATGGTTTGACCTTCCCCTATCTTGGACGGTCGCAGCAGATGGCCGCCCCTCCCTGAGCCTGGTTCTGCTGGAGGTTTCTTCCTGTTAAAAGGGAGTTTTTCCTTCCCACTGTCGCCAAAGTGCTGCTCATAGGGGGTCATATGATTGTTGGGTTTTTCTCTGTATCTATGAAGCGCCTTGAGGCGACTTTTGTTGTGATTTGGCACTATATAAATAAAATTGAATTGAATTGAATTGAATAAGTTTAATCAAAATGAATGTTTCACCCAGAATATTATATCCCATACAAATGTTGCCTCTCAGGATCAACAGAGAAACATTCTCAGAGATTGAGGGATATCTTTCTAAATTTATATGGCATGGGAAGAAATCTAGACTAGTGATGGGTCGGTCGCGAACGAAATGGCTCTTAGAGCCGGGTCTTTGACGTGAACGACGGGAGCCGGCTCCTTATCGCGAGCCGTGTTTTTTTTTTTCTTTCTTTCTCTCACCCTCTCTCTCGCACTTTTTTTCCGCTTCACTCAGCATGCGAGCCTTGTGCTTTAAGCTGGGAAGAGGGGGGAGGGGCGGTAGTTACACTCAGTAGCACAGGAACAGAGCAGGAGGGAGAGAGAGAGAAAGAGAGCCAAGGCCAACAACGTGACATTAGAAAGGTATAGTAATCATCCACAACTATTTTCAGTTGCAGATGATAAAGGATTCAGAAAGTTTATTCATGCAGGTCCATATGACAGAGAATATGCATGTTCTTTTTGTTTTCATATTATAATTTATATTTAATTGTGTTGTGGTTTGCAGTGTTTTGTGTTGTTTCACTTTAAATTTGTAAAAGGAAAAAGCTGAAAATTTAGTTAAAAGTTGAAATGTGAATAGTTGATTTTTCTATTATATGATTTATTTATTACATTTTATGTGGAGTGAATAAATAAAAGTATATTTACGGTGGCCCCTACAGACAAAGCACATAAAAACTTCAAATCACGTACGAACCCTGAAGCACGTACAAACTCCAAAACACGTAAAAACTCCAAAACACGTAAAAAACACGTACAAAGTCTGAAGCACGTACAAACTCCAAAACACGTACAAACCACGTACAAACTCTGAAGCACGTACAAACTCCAAAACACGTACCAACCCTGAAGCACGTACAAACTCCAAAACACGTAAAAACTCCAAAACACGTAAAAAACACGTACAAACTCTGAAGCACGTACAAACTCCAAAACACGTACAAACTCTGAAGCACGTACAAACTCCGAAGCACATACAAACTCCAAAACACGTACAAACTCCAAAACGTAAAAACTCCAAAACACGTACAAACTCTGAAGCACGTACAAACTCCAAAACACGTACAAACCCAGAAGCACGTACAAACTCCAAAACACGTACAAACCCAGAAGCACGTACAAACTCCAAAACACGTACAAACTCCAAAACACGTACAAACTCCAAAACACGTACAAACCCAGAAGCACGTACAAACTCCAAAACACGTACAAACTCCAAAACACGTAAAAACTCCAAAACACGTAAAAAACACGTACAAACTCTGAAGCACATACAAAAGACAACAGAAGTGCTCCAGGATGCTAGGGGCAGTGTTGAACTTTTGTTACCTAGTGGCTACACAAGCCAGCAAGTACCAACGACCGGATTTGGTGTGTGGTAATAGCAGGTAAATGAACATTTATTTATTTTTTTATTATTTGACTATATATGAATGCTTGTGTATAAATACACAAACAATACACATATGCTTTCATGCTTTCAATTGTGTAATTTAAGTGATCTAGGTAGCTCTGTTTTGGAAGTTCAGTTCATGCTACAAAATGTGTTTTGGAGTTTGTACGTGCTTTTTGGAGTTTGTATGTGTTTTGTCTCTAGGGGCCACCGCATATATTTATATATAAATATATATAAATAAAACCACTTTTTTTTTACATTAGTAATTCCCTTTGTGCATAATTTTATATTATTGTTAATAATAAATTAATTAAAGCAACAAAACAACCTGAAGAGCAGGTTCGGAGCCGAAAGAGCCGGCTCTTTTTAGAGAACCGGCTCTTTCGGTTCGGCTCACTAAAAAGAGCCGGAAGTCCCATCACTAATCTAGACTAAAGATACAGATTTTACAACTACCTGCAGATGAGGGGGTCTATGGAACGCCAGGACTGCCATAATGAATTAATTAAATACACCATTAAATAATTAATTAAATGTGGCAATAATTAATTAAAATTGGAATTAATGAATTAAATAAATAGTTATGACACATGTAATTAATTAATTATTGACACATTTAATTAATTATTTATGTATTTCACATTTTAATTAATTATTGACACATTTCATTAATTAATTAATGATATATTTAATTAATTATTTATGTATTTCACATTTTAATTAATTATTGACACATTTCATTAATTATTTAATGATATATTTATTTATTTCATTTTGGCAGTCCTGGCGCCTGGCTCTCATCTTGAATTAATTTTATCTGTCAGCCTCACCCATCAAACCCAGGGGGCGGGGTTAACGCTGATTGAGTCAAAACCATTGCTTTGGCCTGGTGGCCATTGTTTTTAGCACACAACAACTGCCATGTGGAAACTAACAGAACTGAACTTTGAAAAACCCTGTTTGTGTGTCACCAAATACAGTTTTAATATTTTTTAGCCGAGAATGTAGCGGTTTAATCTTCAGATGTCTGGTCGGTTTGTCAAGATAGAGCCTCTTTGCAAAAGTGCTTCGATGATTTCGGAGATGTCTGCCCAGTCTCACGGCAAAGTGTGGGATAGACCCGCTCGCCTCGCAAGCAATCGAGCTGTTATTACCACCGACAAAGCGCAGGCCCCGGTACACAGCTGTAATAACCCCCGCTGACACTGACTTCTTTTGCTGAGGTTATATTTATCGGGGTTTTATTTCCTGATGTTCTTATGTGTCCTACGTGTTTCAGTCGCCAATTCTGAATTATAACTAACATTAAAAACATGTTTAAGGAGGAGAGAGAGCAAATAAATTTGATTAACAGCTGATCTTTGGGTTTTTGTTCAGTAATCAGCGTGACCTGTGTATAAACGCATAAAAAAGATAACGTTGGTGTTCCCGTCATGTAGTAACTGCTGGCTTTAACTGTACAAAGGTTGTTCGACACTATGAAACACATACAGACTTCATGATGTTCGGCTAATATTTTTATTGTGAATATTATTCATGAGGGTAAACGGCCCCGTACACCATGGAGCAAGATCAGCATATCCACGATATCTTCAGCTCTCTGAGTTAACCCAGAGTTTCCCAGCTGACTAATCTAACGGTCATCTACGAATATGTCACGGGTCATATCAATATGATTTTACAGAAAAGCATCCTTAATACTGCCAACTATTCCAGAGACGTGAAAATCTACAGCATAAAGACCAAAAAATATAGCAGTCTAACGCAACACTGTAACAGAGATGAACCGTCAGTTTGTCGCAGATCAAAGTGGAATGAAAGTGATTGGTTGAACAGGTGTTCGTGATCTGTGTTATCTGCATTTTCATCAGTGTAAGAGACTCAGCAGCAGATTAGAATAACAGTTATACATTTAATAAATTACCAAATGAATCCACGCAAGAAACGAGCAAACCTGTTCCGACAATTTGAGTTTGTATTCCCTCCGCTGCAGACTCGCTGCTGTTTAAATGTTTGAGAGGAAGATTAGATATAAAGCAAACGTCAAACATAGACTCAGTCTGCGTTCACATTTGATATGAGGCCAGCACGTATAGTGGCTGTGTCCTGTTTTAAGATCATACATGTAAAATTGTTGTCTGACCTCCGTCGATCCAGCCGCTCAGAGTCCGTGGTTACCATGGTTACTGCATAAGCAGCTATAATGTTAACAGCTGGCACTGAGGAAACCAACCGGCAGCATGAGTGTTTATGTTTTTCGTTGCAAAAGAACCGTCTGAATGGTTAACTGAACTTAACTTGGATAAATTATAGGAGTATCACAGATAACGCCCATGTGAGCTATGTGACTGTTCACCACTACACTGAAATCAGTAGGCTATTACTGAAATACACGTGCTATATCATAAACTATGATATAAATAGGGAGGTCCTACTAACATGTTTAGTTTTAAAGGACACCTTCCTGCCTTTAGTCTCATTCATGAGCAGTATTAGTTTTCTTCTAACATCCAGAAGTCTGCACGATGTGTTTCATAGTTTGTAACAAACCTTTGACAGTTAAACATAACATGACCGAAAAAGCAAAAAAAAAAAAAAAAAGCAAAAAAAAAAGAGAGAGAGAAATAAATCACACAAATTATATGTTAACCTCATTTATTTTTAGTTAAGTAAACTCTAAAAATTCTAACAGACAGCTGGTGCTTAGAATACAGTTGAATAACTATTAAGAAACAGATGATATAATATTTCTGTCCAGGTTGCAGTCTGCATGATGAACATGCTGTTGCAAACCCTGCTCCTCTCGGTGGAAATGCGCCTTCTCTTTCCTCTTTGTATAAAACATTTTAAAAGTCAGTTTAATCTCAAAATTCACTGTTAAATCCAAAACACACCAGATAAAGAAAAGTGAATGCTTCAGTCTAACACAGTGAACCATTAAAGGTCTGTAAAACTATGCAGTTATGAAACGTAACTTTAACCTCAGCCAAACCGATTTGCTCAGTTGTAAATAAAACAGCGAAGTAAACGTGACCCGACAGACAAAACCTGAGTGAATTAGGTCCAGCGTTTAACCACTGAGAGCTAAAACTCAGGTGAGGTTTCAAAGCTGTGTGCGGGTGATTGGACATCAGCCGCCGATGAAGCTGGTTCGCCTATAAAGTGCTCTGTAAGGAAACAAGCTCCAGCAGCTCTGCGCTCGGGAAAAATACTATATTTACTTATCTTGTGCAGAAAAATGCGCTGACATTGCTTTATATCGAGCACCGGCTGCCCAGTTAAACTGTGACTATCACCAGGTAACGTAGGCGTGTTTCTTGAATTAGCAGCAGGTGTTAAACAGCTGAAAGGTGAGGAGGAGGATGCATGCAGGTAAACTGAGGGTCTGTTGAGCTGATCGCTGGTTTCGTGAGAAAAATGTCAGCTCGTTCTTTATGTTACAGAAGCACAGAGACACAAGACCAGGTGGAAAGAGACGATCGTTCGGTGAAAATGAGAATCTGCAAATGCAACATGTGGAACACGGAGAGTGGAATATGTAAACAAACCGGTTAACGTGACCCCCTCGGTGCACTCTGCATGCTGACTGTTAGCAGAGCTAGTGAAATCTCTGAAAACATCTGAGCACTTTTGCAAACATGTTCTATGTTGACAACCTGACCAGACATGTGAAGATTACGGCGCGACATTCGCGGCTAAAACACTGTTAAAAGTGTAGTTGGTGACAGAAAAACGGGGTATTTTAAAACTACACCACCACCATTGCTGCCTGTGATTTGAAATGCATTCTGGGATACCTGGCTGCCCCAAGTCTACACAAGCAATCGATTATCTAGAATTGACCTGTTTTGACTTACTTTGCACGGCAACCAATCAAATGTTAGAGAAGCTGCATGGGCAGCGTTAACCCCGCCCCCTGAGTTTGATGGGTGAGGCTGACAGATAAAATTAATTCAAGATGAGAGCCAGGCGCCAGGACTGCCAAAATGAAATAAATAAATATATCATTAAATAATTAATGAAATGTGTCAATAATTAATTAAAATGTGAAATACATAAATAATTAATTAAATGTGTCAATAATTAATTAATTACATGTGTCATGCCTATTTATTTAATTAATTCCAATTTTAATTAATTATTGACACATTTAATTAATTATTTAATGGTGTATTTAATTAATTCATTATGGCAGTCCTGGCGTTCCATAGGGGGCAGGCACTTCCTAACGTTTTATATTATTACTGGGCTTGCCATGCACAAATAATCTCAGGGTGGTTACATTCCTTTCTATACCAAGGCGGTAGATACTTGGTGCTGTGACCCTCTTTCGCCTCTTAGTCTTTTATCTATTTTTTTCTTTTTTTTCTTTTTTCTTTTTTGTAGAAGTGGATTTTATGTCTTGTCAACTTTCGAGACAGGTGTTGTGTGGGGCTTGATTTTTGACAGAATAAAATAAAAGAAAAAAAATAGACACCGTAGAGACACATTACTTGAGTTGAATTGCATGATAATAATATGTATTTATCTGTCATTTTCAATCAGCACTGTGAATCAGATCTGTGCTACTCTGAAAGAGAACCCAGTTACAGTGATAAACAGCATTTTATCACTACCACGAAAAGACATTTTGCACTTGTTTCTATTATACATTTGTTTTTCTTAATCTTAAAAGTCTTAAAAGTGTGATACCGTACTAGTGCAGTTGATGGCATGACATGCAAAAAGAGGTGTTTAATAGTGAAATTATTTCTGACACCAAGAGGAAGGTCAGCCAGATCAATAGATAAAAGAAACAACATGAAGTGGCCTTCATGTTGTTTCTTTTATCTATTGATCTGGCTGACCTTCCTCTTGGTGTCAGAAATAATTTCATTTTGATGCCTACACTTAAAGTTTGGCATAATATTGCTGCCCACGTCGGAAGAAGAGGTTTTTCTAGTCTTCCTCTTGTGTTAGGGTCGGCACTGACCCATTTTAAATTTCAAATGCATAAAAAAATCACATACATTTGTTTATTGTATCAAGGCTTTTTGACTTTGTCGGGAACCTCTATTTCTACAAAATAAAACAAAAACATTTTTTTTCACTAAATTATAAAATGCCCTAGTTGAAATTATGACCTTTGTGTTGTTAGGGTTGGTTTCGACCCAGTTATAATATTATGAGTATATAGCAATAATTAGAGCCAAAACTGAAATCATAAGTGCACTGTCAATTGACACACTGACAGCTAGCTCCTCTCCTAATCATATGAGCTTCAGGGGATTCTTATTTTGCGTGTTTTTGCAATATACCTGCACAAAAACAACAAAAACAAAGACGGGCATGTCAAGACATGTGAGGTGAATTCACTCATTTGAGAGGCCATTTGACTTCCAGAGTGCACATTTACAATTTGCAGCATACAAAAATGAGAAGATTTACAGTGAGCCAAGTTCTGGATCATATTTTTGGTGAAAATGAAGTAGAGGACAACGAGCAGCATAGCAATTCAGATGGGCAAGTTTCTGAGGGGGAAGACAATGTGGACTATCATCCAGAAAACACAGACACATCTGATCAGAGGTGGAGGTCGCTGGTGCTGAAGCTACTCCTGCTGAAAGATTCAAGTCCAAAAATGGTAAGATCTTTTGGAGCTCAGTACCTCATGAGCAGGGCAGCTGCTGCAAATGTCATCAAAATGACCCCTGGAATCACAAGGTTTGCTCTGACCAAAGTCAGTGACATCAAGAGATGCTTTGAGCTATTTATGCCATTGTCACAAAAAAGGATCATTATTGCTATGATGAACCTTGAAGGAAAAAAAAGTCCAAAGATAGTTATGAGGAATACCTGGATGCTTTCATTGGTGTTCTTCTTCTTGCTGGAGTGTACAGATGCTGCAATGATGCCACTGATAGTCTATGTGACGCATCGAAAGGCAGAAATATTATCCAGGCAACAATGTCACTTCACACATTTGATATCATTTTGATTCAAGAGTCCTCTGATTTGACAACAGAGAGACCAGACCGAGGTCTGACAAGCTTACTCCCATCAGGGATGTCTGGGAGAGATGGATGCACCTTCTTCCGCTGATGTTCATCCCAGGGCCAGAGGTGACAGTGGATGAACGTCTTGTCCACTTTTTGAGGAAAATGCCCCTTCCGGCAATACATATCCAGTAAGCCAGGGATATACGGCAGAAAAATCTGGGAAGCCTGTGATGCCAAAACCAACTATACCTGGAATGTACAGATTTTCACAGTCAAAGCTGTGAGTGGCATCCCTGAGAAGAACCAGTGAAAATGTTCTCAATATGACCACAGCACTGCAGGGTCACAATATCAGTTGTGATATTTTATTTTATTTTTATTTTTATTTTTTTTACCAGATATGACCTGGGACAAGAACTTCACAAAGGAAACTTCACAAAGACACAGCTGTATCATCAGGAAGTGATAAAAAGCCCACAATTACCCACGACTATAACCAAAACAAAGGAGAAGTGGACTTTTCTTTGTTTTTTTTAGTTTATGTTAAAGGTCTACTGCTGAAGAAGAAACTTTTTTTGGCTTTTCTTGATGTAAATATCTATGGGTCGAAACTGACCCGTAGCACCATAGGTGTCATTTTAGTTATTAATATTAAAATGAAAAAATCAATAAAACAGATTTATTTAAGAGATGTGTCCTATACTCCTCAATAATACTCCGGTAACACAAAAACCTTTTATTTAATATGATTCTCTCTTTTTTTTTTTTTTAATTAAAATTGAGGGTTATTGTGACAAAAAAAGACCCAGAGGCCCACACCAAAAGTATTAAAACCAACATTTTCATGGATAAGGAAGCCTAACAAGGTAACCAAGGGATGAGAAACAAATTGGATGTTAACTTATTGTTTTTAGTGTATTTTATAGCTGATTTAATACACGGGTCAAAACCGACTCGTTAACATAAGACATGATAACAGAAAGCTAACACAAGAGGAAGGCTAGTGCACTACAACCTATAATTAGGAATAAAGCTTTCCTCCCAGGTATTGGCATTAGTATATTTGATGATTGGTGTTCTAAAGATATAAGATTTATTTGCGATGTTTCTGTTTGAAAGGGGTAGTTTTATGGCCTTTAATCATATTCAAATTAAATATAATTTACCACAGAAAGACTTCTTTGGGTTCCTCCAAGTAACGCATTTTGTTAACTCCCTTAAATTCCCAGCCAATCAACCAGTTTTGAATCCTATTGAAAGCTTTCTTCTTAAATTTAATGAGGAAATAATCACAAAAAAGAAATTTATCTCTCTTTGTTATGGGAAATTATTGTCTTTGAATTTTGTAACCACTGATAAGGCCAGGGTTTGGTGGGAAACCGACCTCGAAGTTCAGCTTAGTGCAGAAGCATGGTCCAAAACTTTTAGATCTGCCAATAAATTGTTTTCCTGTAGCAGACTCCAGGAAAGCCATTACAGAATCTTACATAGACTGCAGCGTACGCCAGAGTTTCTAAATAAAATTTATCCTCAGATTTCTCCTCTTTGTGTAAAGTGCAATACGGATATGGGGACATACTACCATTGCATATGGCAATGTCCTTTAATTACTAGATTTTGGGAAAGTATTGCTATAGAGCTTTGCTCAATCTTTCGCCAGTGATGCATTCTGTAAGATATGGCAGCCTTTGCTTGATCACCTACCTCGTGACCTTGCTGTGCTATTACATAAAAGGGGATCACATTTTGTTTTTAAACACAATAATTGATGTCTGTATTCCCTTTTTTTTTCTCTCCCCCACTTTTTTTCGTTTTTTCTTTCCCTTGACTTCAAATGTGAAACACTGTACATATTTTGACCCAGACATGTACATCTGTAAATCAAGTACCTGTATTTGTTTTTTTCTTCTCTTTTTCTGATTTTTATTTGGCTGTGCTGATTTGTTGCTGTTTGTGTTGTTCAAAAAAAAACAATAAAATCATTGTTTAAATATATATATATATATGTATATTCCACCCACTGTTATCATCTTCAATGCCCTGTACCAACACAGAGCACAGCAGCTATCTGAACGCTACCCCAACAGAAGTTGATTATCTTGTTAATAATTTTACCTCCTCACTATGTATGACTCTGGATACTGTAGCTTCTGTGAAAACTACGTCTCAAATCAGAAGTACCTGACTCCGTGGTATAATTCTCAAACACGTAGCCTAAAGCAGATGACTCGTAAGCTGGAGAGGAAATGGCGTGTCACAAATTTAGAGGATCATCATTTAGCCTGGAGACATAGTTTGCTGCTTTATAAGAAAGCCCTCCGCAAAGCCAGAACATCTTACTATTCATCACTGATTGAAGAAAATAAGAACAACCCCAGGTTTCTCTTCAGCACTGTAGCCAGGCTGACAAAAAGTCAGAGCTCTTTTGAGCCAACCATCCTTTTAACGTTTACTAGTAATGACTTCATGAACTTCTTCACAAATAAAATTCTTATCATTAGAGAAAAAATTACCAATAATCCTCCCACAGATGTAATATTATCTACAGCTACTCTTAGTACCATTGATGTTAAGTTAGACTCTTTTTCTCCAATTGATCTTTCTGAGTTAACTTCAATAATTACTTCCTCCAAACCATCAACGTGTCTTTTAGACCCCATTCCTACAAAACTGCTCAAAGAAGTCCTGCCATTAATTAATTCTTCAATCTTAAATATGATCAACCTATCTCCAGTGTTGGGAAGGTTACTTTTAAAATGTATTTCATTACAGATTACAGAATACATGCCCCAAAATGTATTCTGTAACGTATTCCGTTACGTTACTCAATGAGAGTAACGTATTCTGAATACTTTGGATTACCTAATATATTATCATGCTGTTTACAACTATGTGAATGTACTATTGCTGTGATTTATTACTGTTACTGAAGGTCCGCGGCTCCGAACCGTAGTAAAGGGACCTCTGGCTAATACGGTGGGTTCTGTGTCGGACTCGTAGCCGAAAAATAGCTTTACTTTGTTGTCTGGGTCAACTTTGCTTGCGACAGACAGAGAGAGGCGTTGAAAGGCTGCTCCAACGGAACTTATTGTTTTTGGAGGAAAACCGGAACACGGTGTACAGTCGAGTCTTAATAGCTTATTTACAGCTGGGCTCGTCAGGCACTCTTCTTGGCTGCAGTGGTTATTATTATATTTACATGCTTCCAGCTCCCGCTTTTGCTCGATGACAGCTCGTACTTTTCCTTTTTCTCCCTCCCTCGCTCACAGACACATAACGTGTATGGCAGTCCATTCTCCCTGCAGCACGGACTACGCTGCCTATGAAGCTAAATTCTTTAGAGCTATACCGGTAGCATTCTGCCTATTAGCTTAGCACAACAACAACAAAAAGGCGCTCTCTCACCCAGGAAACACGCAGAGAGAGCGTCACCCTGTAACCATGGCAACCGTAACGCTGCCACCTGGAACAACAGAACGTAGCTGTCAAACAAAACCCAAACAGTCCTGACCCGCCACAATATGAAACAGAGAAGTACCGCCGTGTAATCCATTTATTTCAACAAAGTAACTGTATTCTAAATACCACCTTTTTAAACGGTAACTGTAACAGAATACAGTTACTCATATTTTGTATTTTAAATACGTAACGGCGGTACATATATTCCGTTACTCCCCAACACTGCCTATCTCTAATAATCGACTATGTACCACAGGCCTTCAAGCTGGCTGTAGTTAAACCTTTACTCAAAAAGCATCTCTAGACCCAGCAGTCTTAGCCAATTATAGGCCAATCTCCAACCTTCCTTTCATATCAAAAATCCTTGAAAGAGTAGTTGTCAAACAGCTAACAGATCATCTGCAGAGGAATGGTTTATTTGAAGAGTTTCAGTCAGGTTTCAGAGCTCATCACAGCACAGAAACAGCTTAAGTGAAGGTTACAAATGATCTTCTTATGGCCTCTGACAGTGGACTCATTTCTGTGCTCGTCCTGCTAGACCTCAGTGCAGCGTTCGATACTGTCGACCATAATATCCTATTAGAGCGATTAGAACATGCTGTAGGTATTATAGGTACTGTGCTGCAGTGGTTTGTATCATATCTATCTAATAGACTCCAGTTTGTTCATGTAAATGGAGAGTCCTCTTCACACACTTAGGTCAACCATGGTGTTCCACAGGGTTTGGTGCTAGGACCAATTCTGTTTACATTATACATGCTTCCCTTAGGCAGCATCAGTGGAAGACATAGCATACATTTTCACTGCTATGCAGATGACACCCAGCTCTATCTGTCCATGAAGCCAGATAACACACACCAATTAGTTAAACTGCAGGAATGTCTTAAATACATAAAGACCTGGATGGCCGCTAACTTTCTTCTTCTTAATTCAGATAAAACTGAGGTTATTGTACTCGGCCCTTAAAATCTTAGAAATATGGTATCTAACCAGATTCTTACTCTGGATGGCATTACCTTGGCCTCCAGTAACACTGTGAGGAACCTTGGAGTCATTTTTGACCAGGACATGTCCTTCAACGCACATATTAAGCAAATATGTAAGACTGTTTTCTTCCATTTGCACAACATCTCTAAAGTTAGAAATATCCTGTCTCAGAGTGACGCTGAAAAACTAGTTCATGCATTTATTACTTCCAGGCTGGACTACTGTAATTCATTATTATCGGGATTCCTAAAAACTCGCTGAAAAGCCTTCAGCTAATCCAAAATGCTGCAGCAAGAGTACTGACAGGGACTAGAAAGAGAGAGCATATTTATCCCGTTTTGGCTTCCCTTCATTGGCTTCCTGTTAAATCCAGAATTCAAAATCCTGCTCCTCACATACAAGGTCTTAAATAATCAGGCCCCATCTTATCTTAATGACCTTGTAGTACCATATCACCCTATTAGAGCACTTCGCTCTCACACTGCAGGCCTACTTGTTCTTCGTAGAGTATTTAAAAGTAGAATTGGAGGCAGAGCCTTCAGTTTTCAGGCCCCTCTTCTGTGGAACCAGCTTCCAGTTTGGATTCAGGAGACAGAAACTATCTCTACTTTCAAGATTAGGCTTAAAACTCTCCTTTTTGGTAAAGCATATAGTTAGGGCTGGACCAGGTGACCCTGAATCCTCCCTTAGTTATGTTGCAATAGACGTAGGCTGCCGGGGATTCCCATGATGCACTGAGTTTTTCCTTTCCAGTCACCTTTCTCACTCACTATGTATTAATAGACCTCTCTGCATTGAATCATATCTGTTATTAACCTCTGTCTCTCTTCCACAGCATGTCTTTAGCCTGTTTTCCTTCTCTCACCCCAACCGGTCTCAGCAGATGGCCCCGCCCCTCCCTGAGCCTGGTTCTGCCGGAGGTTTCTTCCTGTTAAAAGGGAGTTTTCCCTTCCCACTGTCGCCAAAGTGCTTGCTCATAGGGGGTCATATGGTTGTTGGGTTTTTCTCTGTACCTACGAAGTGCCTTGAGGCGACTTTTGTTGTAATTTGCCACTATATAAATAAAAAAAATTGAAATTGAAATCCTTTGCAGTCAATCACAGCCTGAAGTCTGGAACACATAGACAGACGCTGTGTTTCATCCCTGGTGATGCTTTGCCAGGCCTCTAATGCAACCGTCTTCAGTTCCTCCTTGTTCTTGGGGCATTTTCCCTTCAGTTTTGTCTACAGCAAGTGAAATCCATGCTGAATCGGATTCAGGTCCGGTGATTGACTTGGCCATTGCAAAACAGTCCACTTATTTCCCTTCAAAAACTTTTTGGTTGCTTTTGCAGTATGCTTTGGGTCATTGTCCATCTGCACTGTGAAGCGCCATCCAATGAGTTCTGAAGCATTTGGCTGAATATGAGCAGATAATATTGCCCGAAACACTTCAGAATTCATCATGCTGCTTTTGTCAGCAGTCACATCATCAATAAATACAAGAGAATCATTTCCACTGGCAGCCATACATGCCCACACCATGACACTTCCACCACCATGCTTCACTGATGCGGTGGTATGCTTAGGATCATGAGCAGTTCCTTTCCTTCTCCATACTCTTCTCTTCCCATCACTCTGGTACAAGTTAATCTTGGTCTCATCTGTCTATAGGATGTTGTTCCAGAACTGTGAGGGCTTTTTGAGATGTCGTTTGGCAAACTCTAATCTGGCCTTCCTGTTTGTGGGGCTCACCAATGGTTTACATATTTTGGTGAACCGTCTGTATTCACACTGGTGGAGTCTTCTCTTGATTTTGACTTTGAAATACATACTGTTGTGAAGGGTGTTTTCTTCACTGGGGACAGGATTCTTCGGTCATCCACCACAGTTGTTTTCCGTTGTCTTTTGGTGTTGCTGAGCTCACCGGTGCATTCCTTCTTTTTGAGAATGTTCCAAACAGTTGTTTTAGCCACGCCTAATGCTTTTGCTATCTCTCTGGTGGGTTTGTTTTTTCAGCCTAATAATGGGGCTTGCTTCACTGATAGTGACAGCTCTTTGGATCTCATCTTGACTGTTGACAGCAACATATTCTAAATGCGAATAGCACACTTGAAATGAACTCTGGACCTTTTATCTGCTCATTGTAATTAGGATAATGAGGGAATAACAAATACCTGGCCATGGAACAGCTGAGAAGCCAATTGTCCCATTACTTTTGGTCCGTTAACAAGTGGGAGGCACATATGCAAACTGTTGTAATTCCTACACCGTTCACCTGATTTGGATGTAAATACACTCAAACAAATGCTGACAGTCTGCAGTTAAAGCACATCTTGTTCGCTTCATTTGGAATCCATTGTGGTGGTGTATAGAGCCAAAAATGTTAGAATTATGTCGATGTCCCAATATTTATGGACCTGACAGGACATAAGCAGACCTTTAAGACCAATTGTCTATATCATCAACTTGGTCACTTATAACATCTCAAAGTTTTTAATAGCTTTTGGATCGCTTCAATCCTAAACCCATTGGTAGGCAGCTCTAAACACCATATCCAGAACACATTGGATTTTGTTGAGAAGGCAAGAGATGTCGATATGGATGCAGATGAAACAATAGTCTGATGTTACATTTCTCTTCACTTGTGTTCCACTCAGTGAACCAGTAGATGTACTTCATAAGAAATTATAGGATGACCCTAACCAGTCTCAGCACCGACCAAGTGGGTTTGCTCTTGGAACTGTTTTCGTTCAACATATTTCACATACAAGGGTCAATACTATAGGCATGGTTGTGCCATGGGTTCCCCAGTTTCACACATTATGGCCATGGAAGAAGTGGAAAAGAGGGTTCTGTTATCCTACAATGAAACTGACGTGTCTGTTTTTTCCGAAAGGAAGTACATGAGAATGTCTATCGTTTAAAATATTTAATTTGCTTTAGCAGTTGGAATTTCAAGTTACAGTCCTGGACCTCCATGTGAAATCAGCCATCTGCCTCACACCAAGGACGACCCTGGATCAGGCTGTGCAGTTTTATACCGCAACAAGAAGAAGTGCCACGCCACTTCCGGAAGAAGTGACGTGGCAGTCCTGCTATCTCCCGACAAGTCTTCTCTCCGTTCATGTCCGACCTTGCCTCGTATCTGCGCCTTTCCTTATAAGAGAACAGAGAAGAGAAACACGTTCCTGCCTAGCCTTTATTATTAATATTATTGTACTGATTCTATTTATTATCTATCTATCTTTGGGACATTCTGTTCGGTAGTGACGGCTCGCTTGAAGCCGACGCTCCGGTGCATCAAAAAAATCAACACACTGCTTCAGAAGCACTCTCAGAAGCTTGATTCGTTTGGCCAGAGTCACGTGATCAGTGACGTCCGAAGCTTCATTTAGAACCTAACTGCTTCGGTATCTGATTCAATGGTTTATAAGGAAGTGAATCATTCGCGGCATTTGTGGAGTGTATTGATGGTGACAGATAGCAAACCACTGATATTTCTACTGAGAGATTTGGAGCCAGCGAGGAAGAGAGGAGGTTCTGTTGTGTGGGAGTATTTTGAGTTGATTTTGGTCAATCGGGTGGGTTTTCCAGCTTTGTGTTCTGGCTGTTTGCTTTTGTTTTGTGCGTGTTTATTTTATCTGAAAACGGGAAAAACTTCAAAAATCTGCTTTTCATAATATAAATATCATTAAATAACTTTAGAAAAATTTCCATTTGACTTTTTACATTTAATGTTATACAAATATATATTTTTTATTTTTTTATTAATCTTAAACTGTTAGTCTGCCAAATGTGCAGCAATTTAATTTATTTATTCTCTTTAGCTGATAGTTTGTGGGGCCCAGGTAGACTGTACAATTGCATCTCTACCAGTTTCTCTGCATTCCAGCCTCTTCTATGCCATGTGAAGGGATTTTCCTCAATGCAGGAGAAATTATCTCCACAAAAAGGAACAGGTTCAGCCATCGCACAGTGGAACAAATTTTCTTCTTAAATAAAAATGAAAAAGGGTTACCTTAAATACATCATGTTTTTATTTTCCAAGTTCATAAGCATTTCCCTTTCCATTTCACAATCAATTCGACCCCCAGGTCAAAAATATGTATAGGAAAATTTCCCCAATATAATAATATTTATAAATATACCCGTCTAGCAATTAATTGCATAAGTGCATGGAGGCAGGACCTCACAGCAGAAGAATACTCCATAATGTGTTGTACATTATTATATGTATATTATATGTAACGTGGTATTTTTCAATTATTGTATTTACCAACATCAAGAAGTCACAAGCAAAGAAAGACCACACAATGGTGCATGCTTAAACAAGGACAGTTTACTGGTCAAAAGTATTTATTAAACAAATAAACCACATTTTTTACCCCCAAAAAATACACGTTCAAAGCAACACAACGGCAGCCCAATATCAGACAGAATTCCACGCTGTAGAGTGAGCAATCATAATGAAGTTGGTTTTATTTTGTGGATTCAAGCTGCTCTTCATATTTTTGGCCACAAGCTGTCACCAGAGAGGACTGTGTTGAAAAGCTTTGAGTAATGAACCATTTTTCAATACAAGCTTCAGTGCTTTAGAAAGCTTAATTTGGCCATCACTACTGTTCGGACTCCCTGGGCCCAGAAATTATCATCCTGCCTGTTAACTAGTTATGATATGTAAGCATGTTGCAAAAACCCTCTGCACTTCTCCATGATAATCACACCATCACAATGAGTATATAAAAAAACTGCTTTATTTTGAATTAATCATTTTATTCCTAACAAATTCCTATTTTCACACATATTTTACGTGTGAATCAAAAGAACGTGTTTCGTTCAGCCTGCTATCCCACAGCTTCCCATCCAGTGTGATACTCAGCCTTTCAGCCTTTCCCTCTTAACTGGAGTGGAGTCCTGTGCTCAAGTCAGTGCTAAGTCAGCTGTCGGCCCCCTTTGGTCAGTTACTGGGTCTTACAGACCATCAGCCCGTCCCCTCAGGAGGACACACCAAACGAACACAGGCATTTTACTTTCTAAAAACGATTCAGTGTTTCTTCAAATAATTAAAAGCCTAAGCATGCAAATGAGCAATATACATTTAGCCCTTCCTACATCTCAACATCTAGGGGCTCCAACTTATCTCTCTGCTCAGTCTTGAATCCTTCTCACTTGATTCATCACTGACCCAGACCAACAAAGGCATCTGATAGGATGCCTTATTCAAAAAGAGTTTTTAATTGCTTTGAGTTAGGGAAAGACAAAATATTTCTGCACAAAATAAATGCTTTATATTATTTTTTAAACACAGATCTGAGCATTTTAAAACTATTTTCTATTATCTATCAATAATTTTATTGCTGAACAGAAACCAGAAATTGAAGAATTCTTTGTTATTATTAGTCTTTTGATCACTAGGCATAAAGCAACCTTTTGGAGTTTTGTTGCTTGTAATCAAAAGTGAGTGTATTCAATTTCTTTACTTACTTACTAGTTCAATAACATGGTTCAACTGAGGTGTGAGGGTTTCAACATCTGACATTTTTATTGGAAAGCTGGAAAGTTCTTTGACCTTCGACACATTATCAGAGACAAACGTGATCAGGATACTGAATGCTTTGCAAAATTCTTCACTGCCCTTAATGAGGTTGATCACGTCGTTGGTGGTTGGAAGGTTGAAATTCAGTTTTCCATCGACCTTTTCCATCAGTGACTTTGCAACTGCAAAAATGTTATCAGTAGCCTAAAAAACCAAAATAAAAAATATTAACCAACATTAATGGCACAGGATTTCTTGTAGACATTTTCTGTGCATTTAAAGGTCAGAAAATAAGCAATGCAAGATGATATTACATAGTTAATAATTAGTATTAAGTAGTAATAATACACCATTGCAGGTTTCAGGGACACCCAGCCCATCCGGGATACTCATCAAGTTTTAAATGACTTTGATGGCTTGATATGATATTCAAATTGCAGTCAAAAGTTGCAAAAACTGTATTCTAAGGCTCCAAAAACGATTTGATTGAAAACAGTATGTAGTGTAGGACATACCTTAGATACTGGTTCAAGCTTCATTTCAATAACTGATTCCAGTGGAACATGCATGTCACCCAGGGTGATGATGTCACTTTTGTGTTCTTCCAGCCAACCAGAGAGCTTTTGAACTAAGCCCATTTCAGTTTGGATCACAGCCTTCAGAGCTGCAATGACATCAGTTTTCTTCCCTGCATCCGGATCCCCACTTTTCCATTTTTTTTTAAGCACATCAACTAGTTGCACTGTCATAAGAACCGCAAATGCCAAATTGCCAAAATCTTTTACACAAGCCATAGCAACAGGCCAAACACTGGTCTTCAATGTCTCAATAAACTTAGAATAACCTGAAATCGTTTGTCGTATTTCAGCTATTTCACCAGCTATTGCTTCTGTTTCCATACCTTCTTCTATACCTTCTGCAGCTTCTTCACACATATCCATTACCTCAGTTACTTCTTCCATAACAATTCCTGCCATTTTTGGAATGGAAGGGATCTGTGTTATCCAAAAAAGAAAACATTGTTTAATAACTGTTAGCAGCAACTAATATGGAATAGTTACTAAGAAATGTTGCCTAAGTAGCTTGGAAAGAAAAAAGCATCTGGACTTCTTTAAGTTGCTTGCAGACATTTCACCTCTCATCCGAGAAGCTTCTTAAGTTCTAGGGTCAAATGGTGGAGAGTCCCAATTTGAGCCCTGTGGGAGTATCCCCCCAAGAGGGACAATGGACCCCACAATGATTCTCTACCAAATCTAAGCTAATCACATGCAAATATGCCTATTTGCACTAGTTTACATTATTTAATAGCTTCAGCATAAGTTCTACTATTGTGCCTAGTTTAGTGTCTAGACTAATATAAACAGGATTTTTTTTTTTGCCTGCGCTTTGTTATATCTTGTATTTACAAATTTTATCCAAAAAGTTCATATTATATCATAAAGATTTGTATTTAGGGAAATAATTCATGGTGCCCACGCTGAAAATAAAAAATAAATAAATACACAAATAAACACTACCAGCTACAGAAAGACACATCTTAGAAACAGCCTATGTAGCCTCAGAGTGAGAGATAATGCAAATACTCACAAACTAAATCCAAATGTCAAAGTGGTTGGACGCAAAGTGTTGAGGAGGACTCAGGCTGCCAGCTTTTATGTCTGGTTCAGGGAGGGTGGGGAATTCAACAGAAAACAGGTTGTGTCACATCCTTTTCATGTAACCCCTTCCATATAACTGCCTTATTCCAGTGGAACTTGAACATACCCACACAGGGTTTTTTTTTTTTGTTTTTTTTTGTTGGTTTTTTTTATTTAACCCTTCTTTCCTCAATCTTTCCCTTTCTTCAGACTATCAATTTTGCTGGGCAACTCGCATGCCTTGTCTTTTAAGGCTACATGCATGTGTAACAGAGTTAGAAAATACCTTAGTGAATTTACTCAAAATTGATGTGCTTTGTGAATAGTTGGAGCCACCTGGTGGACAAATACTGCAACTGCAACTTTTAAGGTTCCAAATTGCTGCACAGCGCATGCCTCAGCAAAGGAAATTACTCCCAAGCTGGTGGTAGGTGCTTGTGAGCGATGCTGTTGTCAATTTTGTAGGTGTATTAATGCAAACATTCTTATAGTGGTAATTGTCAACATATATTTTGATTGTAAGCAGTACTAGCATGTATCTTGAAAGTTACAGGCATTCTGATGCATGGGTAGTAACTTTATTCACGAGCAGCATTTTTAGTTAGAATGCTAAGCTAATACTCGTTAGCTAGTCGGGTTCTTTTTGACTTGCACTCAGCTCTAATGTTTCTCTTTGGCGACAGTGGGAAGGGAAAACTCCCTTTTAACAGGAAGAAACCTCCGGCAGAACCAGGCTCAGGGAGGGGCGGGGCCATCTGCTGAGACCGGTTGGGGTGAGAGAAGGAAAACAGGATAAAGACATGCTGTGGAAGAGAGACAGAGATTAATAACAGGTATGATTCAGTGCAGAGAGGTCTATTAACACATAGTGAGTGAGAAAGGTGACTGGAAAGGAAAAACTCATTGCCCCGGCAGCCTACGTCTATTGCAACATAACTAAGGGAGGATTCAGGGTCACCTGGTCCAGCCCTAACTATATGCTTTAGCAAAAAGGAGAGTTTGAAGCCTAATCTTGAAAGTAGAGATAGTGTCTGTCTCCTGAATCCAAACTGGAAGCTGGTTCCACAGAAGAAGGGCCTGAAAACTGAAGGCTCTGCCTCCCATTCTACTTTTAAATACTCTACGAACAACAAGTAAGCCTGCAGTGTGAGAGCGAAGTGCTCTAATAGGGTGATATGGTACTACAAGGTCATTAAGATAAGATGGGGCCTGATTATTTAAGACCTTGTATGTGAGCAGCAGGATTTTGAATTCAATGAAGGGAAGCCAAAACAGGAGAAATATGCTCTCTCCTTCTAGTCCCTGTCAGTACTCTTGCTGCAGCATTTTGGATTAGCTGAAGGCTTTTCAGTGAGTTTTTTGGACATCCTGATAATAATGAATTACAGTCGTCCAGCCTGGAAGTAATAAATGCATGAACTAGTTTTTAAGCGTCACTCTGAGACAGGATATTTCTAATTTTAGAGATTTTGCATAAATGGAAGAAAGCAGTCTTACATATTTGTTTAATATGTAATATTTGTTTGAAGGACATGTCCTGGTCAAAAATCACTCCAAGGTTCCTCACAGCGTTACTGGAGGCCAAGGTAATGCCATCCAGAGGAAGAATCTGGTTAGATACCATATTTCTAAGATTTTCAGGGCCGAGTACAATAACCTCAGTTTTATCTGAATTAAGAAGAAGAAAGTTAGCGGCCATTCAGGTCTTTATGTCTTTAAGACATTCCTGCAGTTTAACTAATTGGTGTGTGTTATCTGGCTTCATGGACAGATAGAGCTGGGTGTCATCTGCATAGCAGTGTAAATGTATGCTATGTCTTCTAATGATGCTGCCTAAGGGAAGCATGTATAATGTAAACAGAATTGGTCCTAGCACTGAACCCTGTGGAACTCCATAATTAACCTCAGTGTGTGAAGAGGACTCTCCATTTACATGCACAAACTGGAGTCTATTAGATAGATATGATACAAACCACTGCAGCACAGTACCTATAATACCTACAGCATGTTCTAATCGCTCTAATAGGATATTATGGTCGACAGTATCGAACGCTGCACTGAGGTCTAGCAGGACGAGCACAGAGATGAGTCCACTGTCAGAGGCCATAAGAAGATCATTTGTAACCTTCACTAAAGCTGTTTCTGTGCTGTGATGAGCTCTGAAACCTGACTGAAACTCTTCAAATAAACCATTCCTCTGCAGATGATCTGTTAGCTGTTTGACAACTACTCTTTCAAGGATGTTTGATATGAAAGGAAGGTTGGAGATTGGCCTATAATTAGCTAAGACTGCTGGGTCTAGAGATGCTTTTTGAGTAAAGGTTTAACTACAGCCAGCTTGAAGGCCTGTGGTACATAGCCGACCATTAGAGATAGGTTGATCATATTTAAGATCGAAGAATTAATCAATGGCAGGACTTCTTTGAGCAGTTTTGTAGGAATGGGGTCTAAAAGACGCGTTGATGGTTTGGAGGAAGTAATTATTGAAGTTAACTCAGAAAGATCAATTGGAGAAAAAGAGTCTAACTTAACATCAATGGTACTAAGAGTAGCTGTAGATAATATTACATCTGTGGGATGATTACTGGTAATTTCTTCTCTAATGATTAAGATTTTATTTGTGAAGAAGTTCATGAAGTCATTACTAGTTAACGTTAAAGGGATGGTTGGCTCAACAGAGGTCTGACTGTTTGTCAGCCTGGCTACAGAGCTGAAGAGAAACCTGGGGTTGTTCTTATTTTCTTCAATCAGTGATGAATAGTAAGATGTTCTGGCTTTGCGGAGGGCTTTCTTATAAAGCAACAAACTATTTCTCCAGGCTAAATGATGATCCTCTAAATTTGTGACACGCCATTTCCTCTCCATCTTACGAGTCATCTGCTTTAGGGTACGTGTTTGAGAATTATACCACGGAGTCAGGTACTTCTGATTTGAGGCCTTAGTTTTCACAGGAGCTACAGTATCCAGAGTCGTACGTAGTGAGGAGGTAAAATTATTAACAAGATAATCGACCTCTGTTGGGGTAGCGTTCAGATAGCTGCTCTGCTCTGTGTTGGTACAGGGCATTGAAGATGATAACAGTGCATGGATTATATTCTTAAACTTAGTTACAGCGCTTTCAGAAAGACATCTACTTTGATAAAGTCTACTCTCCACTGCTGTGTAATCAATTATTGTAAATGTAAATGTTATCAGGAAATGATCAGACAGGAGAGGGTTTTCAGGAAACACTGTTAAATGTTCAGTTTCTATGCCATATGTTAAAACAAGATCTAGAGTGTGATTAAAGTGGTGGGTGGGTTCTTTTACATTTGGAGAGAAGCCAATTGAGTCTAATAACAGACTAAATGCCATGTTGAGGCTGTCATTTTTAGCATCTACATGGATGTTAAAATCACCCACAATAATTATTTTATCTGAGCTCAGAACTAAATCAGATAAAAAGTCTGAGAAATCAGACAGAAACTCTGTGTAAGGCCCAGGTGGACGATAGATGATAACAAGTAAGACTGGTTTCTGAGTTTCACAGCTGGGTTGGACAAGGCTAAGCATCAGGCTTTCAAATGAATTAACCTGTCTTGGTCTTTCGTTGATTAATAGGCTGGTGTGGAAAATTGCTGCCACACCGCCCCCTCGGCCTGTGCTTCGAGGTTTCTGGTAGTTAGAATGACTCGGGGGTGTTGATTCATTTAAACTAACATAATCATCCGGCTGCAATCAGGTTTCTGTAAGGCAGAGTAAATAGATTTGTTGATTAATTATTAAGTCATGTACTAACAGAGTCTTGGGGGAGAGAGACCTAATATTTAATAATCCAAATTTCACTGTTTTACTCTTTGGTTCAGATGTGGATACTGTACTGTTCTTTCTTTTTGATTGTTTATGTTTAAGTTGTTTGTTGCTGGTTTTTAGTTTGTTTTTTGTCTTTTTGGAAGCTGACACAGTCTCTATGGAGATGGGTTTTTGGGGGGGTAGCAGGAGGAGAGAAGCTGCAGAGAGGCGTGTAAGACTGCAACTCTGCTTCCTGGTCCCAACTCTGGATAGTCATATTTTGGGGGGTTTAATAAATTTGTCCATATTTCTAGAAATGAGAGCTGCTCCATCCAAAGTGGGATGGATGCCATCTCTCCTAACAAGACCAGGTTTCCTCCAGAGTGAGTGAATAGTTTGGCTATAAATTAGGTAGTGAGTACACATAAAGTGTGCTTCGGATGAAGCACGTGAAGATTATTCTATGAAAAAAGAATGTATTTAAAAGTTGTTAATTAAATTGCTAAGCAGATAAGCTACTCAGAAACACCACTGTGTTTGAGCAGGAACAGGAAGTGATACTCTACCACAGAGCGAGCGACAGCGCCACCAAGAGTCAGATATGTCTCTCATCTCTCAGTTACCATAATAAATAAATAATACTGCCACTATATGATCACAGGTTTGGTTTCAGCTAGAACTTTTAAAGAAAGACTTTTTTGATGTTGTGTTGTATAAATATATATTAGTCTTTTGTTAAGTGTTATATTTGGGGAAAAAAGGAAAATACTCCCAAGCTTGTGAACTGAATGTTGCAGTTGCTTTTCGCACTGTTGATGACGACTGTGTGCTGTTTACTTTGTATCAGTTGCCAGAATAAAGAGGGAGCCCAGAGTAAGGGCAAGTCCAGCGTTGCAGTGCCATCCTTTCTACATGGGCATATCACACCACTTGCACCATAGACTCACAGAACAGCAACAGGTACACATGCACTAACGTGGATCTGTAATACTGAGGAATTGAGAAGATGTGTGGCTCTTGAAAAGTAAAATAGGTGCACCTAATGCTTTACAAAAAAAGTGAAAGGTGAAAAGTAGTCTTTTAAGCCACACCATAGAACTGAAACAGCCCTGCTAAGAGTCTACAATGATCTTCTTGTATTTGCTGATTCAGGTCACCCTGCTGTTATAGTTTTATTGGATCTATCTTCAGCTTTTGACATGGTTGATCATGATATTCTCTTAGGGAGGCTAGATCATGTTGTAGGCATCAAGGGTTCTGCCCTTAACTGGTTTAATTCTTTCCTCTCGGATAGATTGTTTTCGGTTGTGATGGGAGGATACTCTTCCTCTGTTGCCCCCCTCTGTTGTGGTGTGGCCCAGGGGTCTGTATTGGGCCCCCTATTGTTCTCTTTGCACATGCTACCCTTGGGCTCCGTATTTAAAAAATACAATATTTCTAATAATTTGTTACGCTGATGACATTCAAATTTATTGTCAGCTGACTGATGATCTGTCAGCGTCACTGCACTCCCTGTTGAATTGCCTGAGAGAGGTCAAAGATTGACTGTCGGTTCATTCCAACATTTTAAATGAGAAAAAAAAAAACTGAAATTATGGTGTTCGATAGTCATATTCCTCGAGACCAGCTCGTTGCCCTACTAGGCCCCCTTGCCCCTGATTCTATAAATAACCTGGGAGTCTATTTGGATAGCTCCTTTAAGCTCTATAAGCAAGTGTCATCTGTAATTAAATCTGGCTTCTTTCAATTGCGCCACATTTCTAAAGCTAAGGGTTATATACCACGCATGGACCTTGGAAAATGTATCCACGCTTTTGTGACACCCAGGTTAGACTATTGCAATTCTCTTTACTGTGGTCTCCAATCTGTCTCTCTTCGAAGGCTACAGCTTGTTCAGAATGCTGTGGCTCGCCTTCTTACTGGAGCTAGAAAATTTGTTCCTATCACTCCAGCTCTTGTTGATTTACATTGGTTACCTATCAAATATCGCATTGAGTTTAAAATTTTGCTACTCACTTTTAAAAACCTGAATAATATTGCACCCAGTTATCTCACTGATCTCCTCAATCTGTACACTCGCCATGCATTAAGATCATCAGGTCAATTACTCCTGGCCCAACCTAAGTTTAGGCTGAAGACCAGAGGCGATCATGCCTTTGCTTCAGCTGCACCCAACCTTTGGAATAGCCTCCCCACTTCTATTCATACCTCAGACTCTATCCAATCCTTTAAATCACGATTAAAAGCTTACTTATTTAACCTGACTTTCCCAACCAGTGAATGCCCTTTTTAAACTCATTATTAATTTTATTATATTATTTTTAATTTTACTGTTGTTTTTATCTTCATAGTAGATATTTTGTATTCACGAACTGATCTTCCTCCTGATTTGAGGCTTGATATCTATTTTACTTAACTCTTCTGGTCTATTAGTGCCTCCCTTCTGTCTGTGCTAGGGCTCAATTTGTACTTTGTTATTTGATTTGTTGTTTCTCTGTATTATTTTGAAGCACTTTGGTGTGCCTTCGGGTTTTTAAATGTGATATATAAATAAAACTGTATTGTATTGTATTGTCTTTTACTATGCACGTCCTGATGAATTTCATTATCAAGAAAAACATATATATACACACACACGCACAAAATTCCCCTCTCGCCCCTGCGCACAGTCTTTATCCTTCAGCTCGGGTCCTATACCAGAGACCTGGGAGCTTGACGGTCCTGCGCAGTATCTTGGCTTTTCCTACGACTCTGCTCTTCGGCACAGAGATCCTGGATGTTGTTCTTGGGATCTGCTGGAGCCACTCACCTAGCTTGGGGGGTCACCGCACCTAGTGCTCCGATTATCACTGGGACCACTGTAACCTTCACCCTCCACATCTTCTGGAGCTCTTCTCTGAGCCCTTGGCCAGCTTCTTGTGTTGCTTCTTCCTGATGTTGCTGTCACTTAGTATAGTTACATCTTTCACTACAGCCTTCTTCCTCTGGTTATCAACCACTAGTATGTCCAGTTAGCTAATCATCACTAGTTCAGATCAGATTTACGTCATTCACATGCTAAGGAATTATCCACAAAAATTTCTGCTTAAGGAATAAAGCATGAAAACAATTAGTTTTAAATTCAAGTTCTCTTTCTAATGTGTTTTACAACTATCAACCTCTCTGCAGCTTCTCTCCTCCTGTTCTCCCCCCAAAACCCCATTGCCTCAGAAACTGTCTGTGACTATCTAAAAATAACAAGAAACGAAAGAACAATACAGCATCCATATCTACATCAAAGAGTAAAACAGTAAAATGAGGATTATTAACATGAGTCAATAGTTGATCAACCAAACGATTTACTCTACCTTAACATAACCTGGTTGCAGCAGGATGATTATGTTCGTTTAAATGAATCAACACCCCCGAGTTATTCTAATTATCAGAAACCTTGAAGCACAGGCCGAGGGGGCGGTGTGTCAGCAATTTTCCACACCAGCCTATTAAACAACGAAAGACCAAGACAGACTTTTAATTCATTTGAAAGCCTGATGCTTAGCCTTGTCCACCCTAGCTGTAAAACTCAAAAACCAGTCTTATTTGTCATCATATATCGTCCACCTGGGCCTTACACAGAGTTTCTCTCTGATTTCTCAGACTTTTTATCTGATTTAGTTCTGAGCTCAGATAAAATAATTATTGTGGGTGATTTTAACATCCATGTAGATGCTAAAAATGACAGCCTCAACACAGCATTTAATGTGTTATTAGACTCAATTGGCTTCTCTCAAAATGTAAAAGAACCCACCCACCAATTTAATCACACTCTTGATCTTGTTTTAACATTTAACAGTATTTTCTGGAAAACCCTTGCCTGCCTTGTCTATTAAGGCTACATCCATGCACTTATGTGGATCTGTGGCACTGATGAATTGAGAAGATGTGTGGCTCATGAAAAGCAAAATAAGTTCACCTAATGCTTTGCAAAAAAAAGTGAAAGGCAAAAAGTAATCTTCAATGTCTTGATGCATTCTCAATCATCCAGGAAAGTAAATCTCCAAAAGTTGAATCTGTTCATCTGGACGTAGCGTTTTGTGGGAGAAACATTTCGTCACTCATCCAAGTGACTTCTTCAGTCTCAGCTGACTGCAGCTTTCAATCTTATAAACAGTACATTTGCATAATGACTGAAACCAGCCCACTGAAGAAACAATGGGCTGGGAGTTCAGTTCCTTAATCTTAATTATGCAAATTCTCATTACCATTGATCAACAACCGCTGACCAAAACCCACTGATCAAAGACCACTGATCAATGGCCATGAGTACCATTCACAGAGAGTTGGGGAATGGCTGCAATCACAGCATTGTAAGATGGTGAAAGATGTACCCTTAGGCCCCCTCCTCGATTCAGAGATGGTCTTTCCCTTTTCACGTAAATGGCCTCCTTTACTCCGCGCTCAAACCAGCGTTCCTCCCTGTCCAGGATGTTACATCCTCATCATTGAAAGAGTGTCACTGGCCTGTAGGTGTAAATAGACTGCAGAGTCCTGGCCTGACGAGGTGGCTCTTCTGTGTTGTAGCCAGAGGTTGTTTGGTTTCCCCGATGTATAAATCCTGGCAATCCTCCTGGCACTTAACAGCGTACGCTATGTTACTCTGTTTGTTTCGAGGGACCCGATCCTTGGGGTGGACCAATTTTTGGCGCAGCGTGTTTTGGGGTTTAAAAGCCACAGAGACCCGGTGTTTAGAAAAAATGCATCTCAACTGTTCCGATACTCCTGACACATACGGGATCACTACAGGTTTTCGCTTGGGCAGCGGTTGTCCTTCTCTCCTGGATCGGCTGGAGCTTTCTTTAGGTGTCTTTCCAGCTTTGACAAAAGTCCAGCTGGGATAACCACATTTACTCAGGGCCTTTTTTTTTTTTTTTTTTCTATTTGATTCACCGTTTATTGTTTATTTTATTTATTTATTTATTTTCACTTGCTAGATACGGGACAGACTTGAATGAGGAAAAGAAAAGGGAGAAAGGAAGAGGGGGAAAAAACAGCGGAGAAGAGGGACGGGGATAAAGGGCAAAAAAACAAAAACCAACTAAATAAGCAGACAAAAAAATACATATATCAATCACCTGGATCACCTGTTGAGAAAGAAAAAAGAAAACAAGCAGAAGAAAACGAGAGCAATACAATAAACAACATCACCATGATCTATGTGAATATAACAGTAAATACTAAATATTAAACATTATTGTGCAGCACGTAATATCGACAGCGCACAGTGTGCTTTGAGGTAGGAGCCAAAAAGGGTGTCGTTTGTGTGTGTGAGCACCCGTGTGTACACCTGTGAGCATGGACGCGCTTGTTTTTAAAAGGTTCCTTCATGTAATGATCTGCTAGAGGGTGTGGGGGGCCACAGCCCCGTCCTCCAGGGCATGAAGCAGGTATGGAGGAGATCAAAACTCCAGACATCCAGAGGCCCCCAGAACACAAGAGACCAAGGAAGACCAACAGAGGGGCAGCTGCGCCACTGTCCCAGAAAGAGCTGAGGAGAGTCCCAGATGAGGGCTCACTCAGCAGCCGCGGAGCAGAAGCCAGGGGGGGTTGCAGTGACGTGCCCGTGAGCTCCGCCGGCAGCCAGCTGCGCCAGAGTGACCGAGCCCCAGGCCGAGAGGCCGAGGGCACCCCACCCCCGAAGTGGCCCGAGCGAGCCCCAGGCTCCAGGCCCCGATAAGCAGCCACCAAGGAGTGAGCCGGTGTGTACCTGGGCGCCCATCCCCGGACACAAAGAACCACCAACGCACTGAGGGCGTCTGCCACTGGCAGGGGAAGTGGTGGGGGGAGATAGGCCTCCATACCTTAGAGGGCCTGAGATGTCCCCAGAGAGGTGGCGTCTGATACCCAACCTGACATATGGACACAGACATACAGGCACACACAGATACAAACATCCATTCCCACCCTCATGCTCTCATATGCAATTACTCAACACTCAACCAACGTGGAGACAGACATAGAGAGACACTGTACACACAATCACACTCCCCAAGCGTACTCTAAGAACCGGGTCTAGGTACCTTTGCCCCTGGAGGGGGAAACTGCACCCAGACCCAGGTGGTGTTACCCTTTTCCCTGCGGTGGGGAGAAGCAGACCGCCCCGACTCCGCAGCAGCAGGGAGGCCCCACACTCCAGACCCCAGTCGGACGGCCAACTCCTCCTCCTAGCCTCCCGCTCCAGCAGGTCGCAGAGAACGGGGGTGTGAGAAGACTCCAAAACCTCCCTCCGCCCGCTCATATGTAGTGTTGATGCATGTGTGTTCTAAGGTGCATTTAAAACCCAGGAGGGCATGGAGCTACCTGACAAAGAGCAGCAGGTAAGCGCATAGCCCCTCCTGATAGCCCTCAGTGTCTACGTGTATTTAAAATTGAGAGGTGGGCAACAACGCCAGGGGTGAGGTGTACACCCTGATGGTAATTTGGAGTCCGTGTAGCGTGCCCACCCCCAAGATCCTATATGTATGTGTTATGAGAGTGTGAGTAATGTGAATGTCTAAGTTGTGAGATAAAATTGAGGCACAAGAAGCCAGAAGGGGACAGAGGGGGGGATGCCTCCCCTGCACCCTGGTGACACACCTTTACCCCAAGGCCCTGCATGTGTGGGTGATTGTGGTAGAGCGGGAAGAGGGAGGCAGCTGGAGATGGGGAGGGAAGGAAGGGAGGGGCAAATGACCCCTCCCTGGGGCCAGCTCCCCCGCTGACCCCATACTCCGCAACCCGCAACTCCGCAACCCGCCAGGGAAAGGGGGCCAAGGCCCATACTCAGGGCCTTCTTGATGTGATGTTCTTCTGCCTCCCTGGCCGCTGTGTCAGTGGGGATGGTGTTCGCTCTGTGTTGTAGCGTCCTGATGACACCCAGTTTGTGCTCCAGTGGATGATGAGAGTCAAACCTTAGATACTGATCCGTATGTGTAGGTTTACAGTACACGTCAGCTTTTAGATGTCCCCCATTACTGATGGAAATCTCACAATCTAAGAAGGCTAACCTGCCACTTTTCATATCATCCCTGGTGAATTTGATGTGTTGGTCCACTAAGTTAATGTGATCCGTGAAATGTAGTACGTCCTGAGATTTGATTTTCACCCAGGTGTCATCCACATACCTGAACCAATGGCTTGGTGGTGTTCCAGGGTAGGATAGCAAAGCCCTCTTTTCCACTTCCTCCATGTACAAATTGGCCACGATGGGTGAAACTGGGGAGCCCATGGCACACCCATGTTTCTGCCTGTAGTACTGACCCTTGTGTGTGAAGTAGGTGGAATGAAGACACAGTTCCAAAAGCAAACACACTTGGTCGATGCTGAGAGTGGTCCTGTTGCTGAGGTTGGTGTCATCCTGTAATCTCTTACGGACTACCTCCAACGCTTCCGTGACTGGGATGCAAGTGAAGAGAGATGTAACGTCGTACGAGACCATGGTTTCATCTGCCTCCATAATGACATCTCGCACTTTCTCAACAAAATCCAGGGTGTTCTGGATGTGGTGTTCAGAACTGCCCACCAGCGGGTTGAGGATCGAAGCCAGAAACTTGGAGATGTTATAGGTGACAGAGTTGATCATGCAGACAATCGGTCTTAAAGGCCCTGTTTATGTATTTTCGGTAAACCGTACAGACTTGGTGTGGACTCCCCTGGGTATAGCCTGTGGTATGAGGTCTGGTCAATAGCCTTGTCTTGTTCTAACTGCTTCAGATAGTCTATCACCCTCTTCCTGTAGCCACTTCCTGGGTCTTGTTTCAGGGGCTCGTTTCTCATTTCTGTTTATAAGATTGGGGAAACCTGCAGTCAGCTGAGACTGACTTGGATGAGGGACAAAACGTTTCTCCCACAAAACGCTATGTCCAGATGAACAGATTCAACTTTTGAAGATAGTCTTCAATGCCTTGTGCCAACAGAGCAAAGCAGCTACCTGGACACTGCTCCAACAGAGGTCGATTATCTTGTTAATCATTTTTCATACTCACTGGACTCTGGATACTGTAGCTCCTGTGAAAAATAGAGCCTCAAATCAGAAGTACCTGACTCCATGGTATAATTCTCAAACACGTAGCCTAAAGCAGATAACTCGTAAGGAAATGGTATCTCCTAAATTTAGAAGATCATCATTTAGCCTGGAGACATAGTTTGCTGCTTTATAAAAAATCCCTCCGCAAAGCCAGAACATCTTACTATTCGTCACTGATTGAAGAAAATAAGAACAACCCCAGGTTTCTCTTCAGCACTGTAGCCAGGCTGACAAACAGTCAGAGCTCTGTTGAGCCAACCATCCCTTTAACGTTAACTAGCAATGACTTCATGAACTTCTTCACAAATAATTTTTTTTAAAACTTACCAGTAATCATCCCACAGATGTAATATCATCTACAGCTACTCTTAGTACCATTGATGTTAAGTTAGACTCTTTTTCTCCAATTGATCTTTCTGAGTTAACTTCAATAATTACTTCCTCCAAACCATCAACGTGTCTTTTAGACCCCATTCCTACGAAACTGCTCAAAGAAGTACTGCCATTAATCAATGCTTCAATCTTAAATATGATCAACCCATCTCTAATAATCAGCTATGTACCACAGGCCTTCAAGCTGGCTGTAGTTACACCTTTACTCAAAAAGCATCTCTAGACCCAGCAGTCCTAGCTAATTATAGGCCAATCTCCAACCTTCCTTTATATCAAAAATCCTTGAAAGAGTAGTTGATCATCTGCAGAGGAATGGTTTATTTGAAGAGTTTCAGTCAGGTTTCAGAGCTCATCACAGCACAGAAACAGCTTTAGTGAAGGTTACAAATGATCTTCTTATGGCCTCTGACAGTGGACTCATCTCTGTGCTTGTCCTGCTAGACCTCAGTGCAGCGTTCGATACTGTTGACCATAATATCCTATTAGAGTGATTAGAACATGCTGTAGGTATTACAGGTACTGCACTGCAGTAGTTTGTATCATATCTATCTAACAGACTCCAGTTTGTTCATGAAAGTGGAGAGTCTTTTTCACACACTGAGGTTAATTATGGAGTTCCACGGGGTTCAGTGCTAGGACCAATTCTGTTCACATTATACATGCTTCCCTTAGGCAGTATCATTAGGAGGCATGGCATACTGTTATGGGGCCTGGATCTGGGTGACCCAGGGCCCGCAAGACGTTATCGACATGTGTGTTTTTGGTGCTGCTCTTCCCTGTTTCCAGGTTCTTGTCTCTAGGTGTGTGTGTGTGTGGGTGTTTCTGCCAAGAGCCTGGCCACAACTGCAGAGGAAAATTACACACACCTGCAGCTGATCTGGCTCGTCGGGGGAGCTACATAGGGGTGTAGCTGAGCACTCCTCGACGCGGGATTATTTCGTGTGACTCCACATTAGTCTTCTAGTTTAGTAAAGTTAGTGTGTATGGCCGCGGTTGTATGGCATCCTGACGGCTGCTTCTATTTGTTTCCCCAGGAAAGGTGTGGAGTGCCAGACAGCAGCCAGCGCGGGGAGTGCTGAGACATGGGAGCGGAGAGCACAAAGACACGGACTCTTCAGAGAAGACACGACAGGTGGGGATGTTTGCCCAGGCAAACCGTGACACATACATTTTCACTCGTATACAGATGACATCCAACTCTATCTATCCATGAAGCCAGATAACACACACCAATTAATTAAACTGCAGGAATGTCTTAATGATATAAAGACCTGGATGACCTCTAACTTTCTGCTTTAAAAATTCAGTCAAAACTGAGGTAATTGGAATTGGCCCTAAAATTATTTGATGTTGCTATGATCAAATGGCTGTTGTGTTGTGGAGCAGACCCAGAAGCAGATTCACGAGGGACAGAACTGAATTTTAATAAAAAGTGAGACGTTTATTCAGGCTGGTGGAAAACATACAAAAATAAATGGCACTGTTGGGATTATGTCATTTTAAAAATCACGTTATTCATTCATATCCTTTTATTCGTTTATATCCTTTTTATTAAGCTTTGAGTAGTGGCAGTTGATTAAAACATTTATTCAATATATTACACATATAGTTTCAATTATGTTATTACACATATTGCAAAAATGTGCTTACAGAAGAGTTGGCCTTCTGTCTGGTAAGAGGTTATAAGTTCTAGTTGGCGAGGTGAGACAGAGTGCACTGAGGTCGAGACACATACAGTTTGCCGACACACACACACACACACACACACACAAACACACAGTATGTAGACTCATTTCTAGGTAAGAGTTCAGATATATTTTGCTTGTAACTGCATTATGTGCCTGCATAAGTGATAGTTTGTTGTAGGATGTGCTTCTGATGTTCCAGAGATAAGCGACAGTAAGAAGATCAACAGGAAGCACCTGGCGTGGAGACGGAGAAAATGTTCTTTTTGAATGTGTCAAAAGTCATCAACAGAAAAGTTGTGGTTTTTGTAACTTATGCATGTTATATATCTGCTTTGACACATGAAGGGGCATAATAATATCGTGACGTATAAAAACATTTTCAGTATGCTTTCTTGGGGGATTTATGCTGAGGATTGTGACGGTGTATTTCCTCCACACGTGTGTTTAATAAAATCATTGTTTTGACGCACTTGGACCTGTGGTCGTTTGTCTCTCACCTCAATCACGAATCGGGACAGCACAAACTACACTATAACCTAAACTGGGTGAACTAGTACTAGACATGAGAAACTGTAAAAATGAACATGAACATGAAAAGACAGAGACTTGAGAGGCATGATTTCCAATGACATGAGAGAAGGGAAAACTGATGACCTGACAATGAACTAAATCAGTGCTTCCCAAACTTTTTCCAGCCGCGTACCCCTTGAGACATGTCACCCTCAGCCGCATACCCCCTGCTATGAACGACTCTTAATTAGTGTCTATAAATACATTGCAATATCGCATGCATACAAATAAATACTGCACAGTCGATTATTTCTCAGCACCAAATGAATTTATTAATATTTTTTAGTAATGACAGAATTTTAATAACAAACTTTACTACTTAATACTAGCAGTGTATCAAAAGATTTATTAGAATTCACTGTTTTGTCGAGAGCATAAAGGCCATGAACTTTCATTAAACAGAACTTTGTTTAATGTGATGGATGTGCTTGAGCAGAGGCACACAGCTCTTCAATGTTTGGCTCAATTTGGGAAAGGCTGAGTCTTAAATCGTTTTCCACACAAAGTCTTGCTCTGTATTTTGTTTTCATGTTTGTTAAAGCAGAAAATCCCCTTTCGCATAAGTATGTGGTGGCGAAAGGCATCAGAGTCTTGACAGCGCGCTTAGCCAGTGCGGGCTGTTCAGTGCGCAGCCCTATCCAGAAATCCGCCAGGGTCTTTTGAGCGTGTTCAAGTTTTAGAGATCCATCTGTGGCGATTTCAATTAGGCTCTCCTGGTCAGACGGTGATAACGAAGTAGGCACGGCGGTGAACGGGTGACGTATCCAATCATTTGAGCCGTCCGTCTCTGGGAAGTATCAGCGTAACTGCACCGCCAGCTCCTCAAGGTGCACGTTACATTCGCGCTTTACACTTTTAGATAGTGTGAGATCATTAGAGCACAGAAAATCATGCAGCACAGGAAAGACTTCAGTGTTGTTTGTATCTTCCAAAGGTTTAACTTCTTTATCATGGCCTCAACTTTATCTTGAACATTGAATATAGTTGCAGAAACGCCTTGTAATCCGAGATTGAGCTCGTTCAGACGAGAAAATATATCACACAGATAAGCCAGGCACGTAAGGTACTCTTCATCATGCAAATGTTCAGACAGCTCAAAGGGATGGTTACTGAAGAAAACTTTAAGTTCATCCCTCAACTCAAAGAAACGGGTCAGCACTTTCCCTCTAGATAGCCAGCGAACCTCTGTGTGGAGTAATAATGTCTCATGCTCGCTGCCCATCTCATTGCACAACGCAGCAAATAAGCGGGAGTTCAGCGGCCTGGCTTTCACAAAGTTAACCATTTTTATACTCGTGTCCAAAACATGTTTCAAATGGACAGGTATTCCCTTTGCAGCAAGAGCCTCTCGGTGGATGCTGCAGTGTACCCAGGAAGCATCTGGCGCGACTGCTTGCACACGCGAAACCACACCTCCGTGTCTCCCAGTCATGGCCCGTGCGCCATCAGTACAGATGCCAACACATCTGTCCCACACGAATCCATGTGTGTTCATGAATGTGTCCAGCTTTTGAAAAATATCTGCGGCAGTTGTCCTTTGTTCCAGTGGTTTACAGAACAGCATGTCCTCCTTGATGGTTCCTTCATGAATGTAGCGCACATATACGAGGAGATGCGCCAGGCCAGCCACATCCGTGGACTCATCTAGCTGTATTGCATAAAATTCACTGTGGCGTATGCGCAGAAGTAGCTGCTGTAAAACATTTTCTGACATTGCATTGATGCGCCGTGAGACAGTATTGTTTGATGATGGAATGGACTGTATCGTCTTTTTTGCCTTTTCCCCCAACATTGTCCCTACCATATCTAAAGCAGCAGGGAGAATGAGGTCCTCCACAATAGTGTGGGGATTGTTGTTTTTAGCCACTCTGTAACTGACCATGTAAGATGCTTGTAGTCTGTTTTTATTCATAAGATCTGGCACCTGAATGCAGGTTTTACTTGTTGAAAGTGATTTTAGCTGTCGCTCAAAATATTCCCTTGGTTTATTTTTCAAATGGGGATGATTTGTCTCTAAATGTCTGCGCAAAAGTGAAGGTTTCATTGAGTTCTGAGACAATACTTTTGCACAAATAACACATTGTGGCCGGGAAAATCCACCAATATTTATACACGTGAACCCCAGCGAAATATAATTGTCATCATATTTGCGCTTCTTTGATGAGGTTGTGTTACAGTCCGAGCTGTCATGCTTTCTCCCACTTTGACGCTCCGTATCAGACACTTCATCACTTTCCACATGGCTGGCTCCAGCTATGCTAGCCACTTGGCTAGTAACCACAGATACATCCCTGCTAGCATCCAAATCTGACGAACACATTGTTGTTGAACAATCACCTGTGCGGTCACTGGAAAATGCATCTTCAGATATGAGCTTATTGGTTGTTGTGGCCGGTGTCTCTGTGGTAGGGCCTTTTTTTCTTGTTAACCACTTGTCCATTTTCGCGCTGCACTGAATGCTTGGAGGCAACTTCAACTGTTAGGTGTCAGTCATTTGGGCAAGTCACGCCCATGTATTTTGTCAGAGCTATTTTTTTGCTGAACACCAGAAGGTGGTATATAGTCATGTATTTGACAGGCACATAAAACTGCATTAGCGCAAATTTCGGCTTTTAAAATTTTTGATCCCCACTCCAACCCCAACCCACGCGTACCCCCTACAGCCACTTGCGTACCCCCGAGGGTACGCGTACGGTAGTTTGGGAACTACTGAACTAAATGAAACAGAGGACTTAAATAACAGAATGTTAATGAGGGAAATGGAAACACATGGGCAACACAGCTGACACAAATGAACATGAACCCACAGGGGATGCAGAAATAACATACTGAACGAGGAACAAGAAACTGTCAAAATGGAACAGGAAGCATGTAACCAAGAGATTTAACAAGGTGACAAATACAGTGGACCTGATGGACTGGAGAGAGCACACAAGTCGCACATGACATATAGGGGAGACATGACATGAAACACAGGGAGGGAACATGTAACTGGAAGGGATGATGAGACACCTTGACAAGACAAAATGGAAATGGAAATATAACTAAACATCGCAGCCAATATCAGATTAACTTAGTATTCAAAAAACATCCATCCATCCATGTTTGCTCATAGGGTGTCATATGATCCTTAGGTTTTTCTCTGTGTCTATTAATGTATGGTCTACATTGCAATGTAAAAAACCTTAAAGTAACTGTTATTGTGATTTGGCACTATATAAATAAAATTGAATTGAATTGAATGAGGTATGCATGTTATTTATGAGTTAAAACACTTTAGTCTCCACATCTAGTTGCTAACCAAACAGACATCACACTGTATGCACTTTGCTGCTTCAACTGCAACAATGTACCTCTTTTGTCAAAGGAACAGCTTTGGCTGGTGTGGGGTTAAGCAGCTTTAGCAGTGTAACCAAACCGTAACAGTCAAGGCTGGATAACAAATGTCATTGATTAAAATCGAATTGTCCATCCAGATCAGAAAATAACAATTGTTAAACAAAAATAAATAAATAACAAAAATAAAGTGCATTGGACCCTTCAATAGAACAATAAGTCAATTTTAGACAATTATCTAATTAGAGTTTTGCTTTAGAGTTTCTCCTTTTCTAACTTTGATTGTTTTTAACTGAAACACAACAAACCACATTAGTAATAATTCCAAAAAAAGTCTGTACTTCTGCTTGTTACTATTGCCTATTCTAGATATGGCTCTCGTATCATAACTGATCATAACTGTATCGCCTGCTTTGAGGATCATCCTTTCTGTGAGGGAGATCGCTGATTTCACATCGAGGTCCAGCGCTGTAACTTGTAATTTCAACTGCTAAAGCGAATTAAATCTTTTAAAAGATAGTAGTTCTCCTGTACATCCTTAAGAAAAGAAAACGAAAGATCAGTTCAGTGTTTAAAGGTGTGTAGTTATGTAAAATATCTTCCCTCACATGCATTAAATGCAAAGTAACAAGTCTATTTTGAAAATGTACGAAGTAAAACAAAGATATTTGTGTGAAAAAATTGTTATGCATCCCTCCCCATCCCCATTTACTCCTCATCTTAGATTTCCATTGCGTTTCGAGCAGATTCCCTGAATAGAAAGAAAAGGGGGAAAACAGAAAGGAAGGCACAGCTCACATCACCAATAGCTCTTTATTTTCATTGCACACACTTACTTTGTAGAATAGTAAAACAAAATTGTACTACTGTCCCACATCAGTCTTAAAGAGACTTAGCATTAAAGAAGAACTCTTCCTAATAGAACTTGGAAACATCATGTAAATGTAAAATAGTACTCAGTTATGTTTCAGTCCTGTAACACTGACTTCAGCGTTTATGTTTGTTTGTTTTGATTTCCTTGTTAAATTAAACGCAGTTTTAAAGAAATTAGGGTTGCAGTGGGAGCATCAGAGTGATATGTGAGTGTATCAATGTACCAGGGCTGTAACATCATCACTTCAACACAGCAGAAATTGCCTCTGAAAAATGAAGAGGAAATTGCTGAGCACAAGGAGGGAGGACCGCTTCATAATATAACTTGGATATAAACATCACATTAGGGATAATGTTCTATTATCTTTCATTTCTATAGCACTGCAACCATACCATACCAGCAACAACTGGGTTGTTTTTTTTTCCCTCAATTTGTTCTTCTTTGAGGAAGTTTCAAAGAAAGAATGATTGCAGTTGGGGAACTGGAGTGTCAGGTCTGAGTACATCTGGCAACGACTCTTGGTCTACCTAATGTCATCAGCTCAGCACAACAGAAATTTCCTCTGAAGAATGATGAGGAAATTACTGAGCGTAACGTGCTGCAGGTTTCAGCACGTCTGACACCTAGCACTCTCAAAAACATTCTTCCCCAGGGAGGGTGGGGAATTCCACAGAAAACATGTTGTGTAAGTACACAATTTCATCTTTACAAGGACAGTTTCAGAAGTTGGTGATAGAGTTTCTATCATTGTTTGTGTGATTTTAGGTTTCAGATTCAAATTGTGATTTACAAGTATTGTTCTGTGCTGTTTGTTAACCTACAGACTTCTAGTAGCTTCTTCTGAGTAGCTTATTTTCATAGCAATTTAATTAAAAACTTTTAGATAACTTCTTTTTTCATAGTATAATCTTCACGTGCTTCATCCGAAGCACACTCTCTGTGTACTCACTCCCTAATTTATTGCCAAAGTATTCACTCACTGTGTCTTTACTGTTTCGCTAGCTTAGCTTAGCTTGTAGCCAACTTGCTAGCAGCATGGCCTCTTCACCTGTCCCTCCTGCACTTTCCTGCTCATTGTGTCAGATGTAGAGTCAGAGCTCTGTTGAGCCAACCATCCCTTTAACGTTAACTAGTAATGACTTCATGAACTTCTTCACAAATAAAATTTTTATCATTAGAGAAAAAATTACCAGTAATCATCCCACAGATGTAATATTATCTACAGCTACTCTTAGTACCATTGATGTTAAGTTAGACTCTTTTTCTCCAATTGATCTTTCTGAGTTAACTTCAATAATTACTTCCTCCAAACCATCAACGTGTCTTTTAGACCCCATTCCTACAAAACTGCTCAAAGAAGTCCTGCCATTGATTAATTCTTCGATCTTAAATATGATCAACCTATCTCTAATGGTCGGCTATGTACCACAGGCCTTCAAGCTGGCTGTGGTTAAACCTTTACTCAAAAAGCCATCTCTAGACCCAGCAGTCTTAGCTAATTATAGGCCAATCTCCAACCTTCCTTTCATATCAAAAATCCTTGAAAGAGTAGTTGTCAAACAGCTAACAGATCATCTGCAGAGGAATGGTTTATTTGAAGAGTTTCAGTCAGGTTTCAGAGCTCATCACAGCACAGAAACAGCTTTAGTGAAGGTTACAAATGATCTTCTTATGGCCTCTGACAGTGGACTCATCTCTGTGCTTGTCCTGCTAGACCTCAGTGCAGCGTTCGATACTGTCGACCATAATATCCTATTAGAGCGATTAGAACATGCTGTAGGTATTACAGGTACTGCACTGCAGTGGTTTGTATCATATCTATCTAATAGACTCCAATTTGTGCATGTAAATGGAGAGTCCTCTTCACACACTGAGGTTAATTATGGAGTTCCACAGGGTTCAGTGCTAGGACCAATTCTGTTTACATTATACATGCTTCCCTTAGGCAGCATCATTAGAAGACATAGCATACATTTTCACTGCTATGCAGATGACACCCAGCTCTATCTGTCCATGAAGCCAGATAACACACACCAATTAGTTAAACTGCAGGAATGTCTTAAAGACATAAAGACCTGGATGGCCGCTAACTTTCTGCTTCTTAATTCAGATAAAACGGAGGTTATTGTACTCGGCCCTGAAAATCTTAGAAATATGGTATCTAACCAGATTCATACTCTGGATGGCATTACCTTGGCCTCCAGTAACGCTGTGAGGAACCTTGGAGTCATTTTTGACCAGGACATGTCCTTCAACGCACATATTAAACAAATATGTAAGACTGCTTTCTTCCATTTGCGCAACATCTCTAAAATTAGAAATATCCTGTCTCAGAGTGACGCTGAAAAACTAGTTCATGCATTTATTACTTCCAGGCTGGACTACTGTAATTCATTATTATTAGGATGTCCAAAAAACTCACTGAAAAGCCTTCAGCTAATCCAAAATGCTGCAGCAAGAGTACTGACAGGGACTAGAAGGAGAGAGCATATTTCTCCTGTTTTGGCTTCCCTTCATTGGCTTCCTGTTAAATCCAGAATTGAATTCAAAATCCTGCTCCTCACATACAAGGTCTTAAATAATCAGGCCCCATCTTATCTTAATGACCTTGTAGTACCATATCACCCTATTAGAGCACTTCGCTCTCGCTCTGCAGGCCTACTTGTTGTTCCTAGAGTATTTAAAAGTAGAATGGGAGGCAGAGCCTTCAGTTTTCAGGCCCCTCTTCTGTGGAACCAGCTTCCAGTTTGGATTCGGGAGACAGAAACTATCTCTACTTTTAAGATTAGGCTTAAAACTTTCCTTTTTGCTAAAGCATATAGTTAGGGCTGGACCAGGTGACCCTGAATCCTCCCTTAGTTATGCTGCAATAGACGTAGGCTGCCGGGGGATTCCCAAGATGCATTGAGTTTTTCCTTTCCAGTCACCTTTCTCATTCACTATGTATTAATAGACCTCTCTGCATTGAATCATATCTGTTATTAACCTCTGTCTCTCTTCCACAGCATGTCTTTTATCCTGTCTTCCTTCTCTCACCCCAACCGGTCGCAGCAGATGGCCGCCCCTCCCTGAGCCTGGTTCTGCCGGAGGTTTCTTCCTGTTAAAAGGGAGTTTTTCCTTCCCACTGTCGCCAAAGTGCTTGCTCATAGGGGGTCATATGATTGTTGGGTTTTTCTCTGTATCTATGAAGCGCCTTGAGGCGACTTTTGTTGTGATTTGGCGCTATATAAATAAAATTGAATTGAATTGAATTGAATAGTTACTCCTCATCCTCCATTAGCAGTAATGCTATTTGTAGTAAATGTAGCACATTTGCAGGTCTGCAGCACTATATACATATGTACAGTATTAGCAGAGAAAAATATATAAAATGTACAAATATACAAGCCAGTTTTTTTGTTTTTATAAGTAATATGTAATAAATAGTGTGATGTATATACAGTTGGGTTATTGCACATAGAATTTGGTATTTCTTTTTTTTTTTTTTTTTTTTTTTTTTTTTTTTTTTGTGTCCCGTTTGGAGCTTTAGCCATCAGAATTGTTGTCTTAAGGCCAAGAAAGATGCCAAGCGGATTTATTTTACCAAGTGGATCATCATGGCCTTGCCATATTGGTCCATTTGATTGACCTTTATTATAATTATGTATTTATTTTATTTTCGGTTGCTACAAACGGGACAGACGTGACTGGGGGATAGGACAGGGAGAAAGAATGAAAGAAAGAGAGGGAGAGAAAGAAAACCAAAGGGGAGAAGAGATGGTGAGAAGGGGGGGAAGAAAGGAAAAAACAAACAAACAAACAAAACGCCTGGATCACCTGTATGGAGAAAAAAAACAGAAGAGAAAGCAAACAACAAAGAGCAACATAATAAAAACAGCACCATCACAATAAACTAGCTAGCAGTAGATAACAGTAGATACTAAATAATAAACGATATTGTGCAGCACGCAAGATAGACAGCGCACAATGTGCTTTGAGGCAGCAGCCAAGAAAGGTGTAGTCCGCGTCTGTGAACACCCGTGTGTACACCTGTGTGCACACCTGTGTGGATCAGCATGCTTGTATTCCAAAGGTTTCTCCATGTAACGATCTGCTAGGGAGTGTGGGGAGCCATAGCCCCGTCCACCAGGGTATGAAGCAGGTATGGAGGAGATCCAGGCCCCAGATATCCAGAGGCCCCAGAGTACAAGCACCCGAGGAGGACCACCAAAGGGGGGGGGAACCGTGCCACCCTCCTGGGAAGAGCTGAGTAGAGCCCCAAACGAGAGGTCCCCCCGCAGCTACGGAGCAGAGGCCAGAGGGGGTTGCAGTGGCGTGCCCGCGGGCTCCGCCGGCAGCCAGCTGTGCCAGAGAGGACCGAGCTTCAGGCCCAGAGGCCAGAGGCCTGAGGGCATCCCACCCCCCGGAAGGAGCCCAGCCGGGCCACAGGCGCCCGGCCCCGCCAATCGGCCACCAGGAGTGAGCCGGTACATGCATGAGCGCCCAGCCCCAGATGACAAGGACCACCAACACACCAACGTCTAAGGGCATCAGCCACCGGCAGGGAGTGTGGTGAGGGGAGATAGGCCTCCGTACTTTAGAGGGCCTGAGATGTACCCAGAGAGGTTGAGTCTAAGACCCAACCTGACATATAGACACAGACAAACAGGCACACGCGGACACAGACGTGCATTCCCACCCCCATATGCACAACCAAATACTCGGCACTCACCCAACGTGTAGACAGACACAAATAGACACTGCACAGACAGTCGCACTCCCCAAACATACTCTATATCCCAGGTCCAGGTACCCCCGCCCCCAGAGGGGCAAGCCGCACCTAGACCCAGGAGATGTAACCCTTCTCTCTGGGGTGGAGGCAAGCGGACCACCTCCTTATCTGCAGTATACAAGCCAGTTTTTTTGTTTTTATAAGTAATATGTAATAAATAGTGTGATGTATATACAGTTGGGTTATTGCACATAGAATTTGGTATTTCACAGTGGTGGATCATAGAGGAAGTGGGAAAAATGGGGGGGGGGGGGGGGGGGGTCTGTGTTATCAGTGCATGTGTGAGTTCAGGGTGGTTAGGGCCTTTGGGAAAAAACTGTGTCTGAGTCTGTACGTTTTTTATGCTGATGCACCTGTGGCGCAGGCTGAACATGTTGAAACCAGGGTGCGAGCTGTCGTTGATGATGTTTGCTGCTCTGCTGAGGCAGTGGGAGGAATAAATGTCCATCAGGGAGGGGAGAGGGCAGCCTTTGACCTTTTGTGCTGTTTTGACTACACTTTGAAGCCTCGCTCTATCCGCCTTAGTGCAGCTGCCGTACCATATCGTGATGCAGTGGGTTAGCAGGCTCTCAATGGGTGAGCGGTAGAAGGTCAGCAGCAGGTTGGGGTTCAGCTTGTACTTCCTGAGGACCCTCAGTACATTGCCTCCTGAAGTTGACAATGAGCTCTTTGGTTTTCTTAGTGTTTAGTGCCAGGTTCTTTTCTGAACACCATGCTGCTAACTTCAGGACTTCCTCTCTGTTGTCTGCCTTGTCTCCCTTTGAGATGAGTCCGACTACCAAGGTGTCATCTGCAAGCTTGATGATGAGGTTGTTGTTGTGGGTTGAACTGCAGTCGTGGGTGTAGAGAGAATACAGGAGGGGGCTCAGCACAGAGTCCTGTGGGGAGCAGCTGCTCAGTGTGCGAGTGGAGGAGAGATGAGGGCCGAGTCTTACAGTCTGGGGCCAGTTTGTGAGAAAGTCCTTTATCCAGGCACATGGAAGAGGGGGGAGGCAAAGTGTGACCAGTTTGGTGATGAGGATGTCTGGGATGATTCTATTAAAGGCTTCATCTTTAAGCAGTGATGTATTAAATCTCCAGTTTTTACTTGGCATAGTATTATTCTTGTGCATTAATGTTAAAGATACAGGAGCATGATCACTGACAGCTATAGGGTGAATCTCAGTGTCTGAAATGTCACTCAGCAGTGAGCTACTGACCAAAAAAGAATCCAGACTAGAGTAGGAGTGATGAACATGTGATAAGAAAGTATATTCCTTACTGTTGGGGTGAAGGGAGCGCCATGCATCGCAAAGACCAAAGTCGCTCATATACTGTTTGATTATATTTGTGGATTGCCAATTATGCTGAGTTCCCGCTGTATTGAGCCTATCCATTTCTTCATTTAGTCCAAGGTTGAGGTCGCCTCCAAGAACAAGTGTACCATCTAAGTGTTCAGAGAGTGCACTGAAAAAACCGTGAAAGAATGAGGGATCATCAACATTTGGACCATATACACTTACAATACATAGCTTTTTATCAAGTATAGATAGTTTAATGATTAAGAATCTGCCCTCTGGATCTATAACTGTATCGAGTACTGTGCAATTAATATTTTTATGTATTAAAATTAATTATGTATTTTTACCGTTACAAAAAGTAAAAAAATAAAATCACCATCGGCCCACTGAGCAAATGCCCGGTATGCCCGATGGCCAGTCCAGCTATGGTCGTGCCATCAGTTAACCCGTGCCAGCTAGGCACGCGTGCCTAGGGTTGCCGACCCCTGTTCTAAGCTAATCGACGTTAGTGTTCTCCTTTTTTAAAAATAAGAATCGATAAGTGAATCAATAAAGAATCGAATCGTTAAAAAGACTCGTAAATGGAATCGGAATCGTGAAAATCTTATCAATACCCATCCCTATCTTTCTCTAATATTTCACCACTACTAAGCCAATTTAATGGTGAAGATCATCAACTCGGCGAACAGATAATTTAGAATTCATCCAATATCCACACTTTGCTTTTTTAACAGGTGGTGCTTATGTGGTGGATCATAAATTTGATTAGTTTTGAAGTTGTACATCTCTGTTCCTTACATTTCATGTCATGCCCTTATTAATGTTTTATTTGTTGCTTTGACTGTTTTCGAATAGAATATGCAGTGGGAATATAGAGGGAGATAAGTAGTGAAAGTTTTGCCTGGGTTGATTGTGCGTCGATCCATTGTTAATGCCTCAGGGCTCCAGTAGGTGGGTTCACGCGCTTCCTCCTTCACTCAATACAGATGAGTGAGAGTGAGAGCTGCGTGTCTGTGCCGTTCTTTCACCTCTCCTCACTATTTCCCCTGTTTAAGGTAACTGTCACGCACAAATCTGTATAAATGTGTGTTACTGTTGATTATTACATTGTTATCATTGTTCATTGTAGCGAAAGATGTGAATTGTGGACTATTTTGCTGAGAAGTTCCAGTTAATCTCTGTTGCTGTGTATGCTAGTTTTCGCTATTACTCCGCCATATTGTGCGAAGATTTTTCTGTTACTATCTGTATAAGTTAACTACTGAAAGACATGCAGTACTTAAAGTATTATTTCATTGCTGTGGAAAGTTAGTGACTGTGTCAGCTAACATGTGCGAGTTAAAAAGATGTTTTTGTCTAATGCTACAGTTCATGTTATCTAAAGTATTCTCATCAGCTAATGCAGCGAACAATAGTGACTTAGTTTGGATACAGTTGTCCTGATACTGAGTGCATCCATAAGAATATTGTTTTGGTTGTATTGCTTCTGAAACTCAATACAAACGAGTGAGAGTGAGAGCTGCGTGTCTGTGCCGTTCTTTCACCTCTCCTCACTATTTCCCCTGTTTAAGGGCACAACACTTACCTTTAAATTCTATCAGACCGGTCCTCTGTTCGCCTCATTTCACAATGCCACCTTGGGCCGAATATGTCCTCTCAGCCATAAAAGAGCCCGGGTCACGGCACCAAATATTAAATCCGGTTCTTTTATATTCTTTCACTTACAGAGAAAAACCCGACTCAGTGTGGTCAAAATTTTATAATAATTTTATTCAATCATTACTTTCCAGAAAGTATTGAAGCATTCAATATAAACAATATAAACAACTCTGCAGTGCACTCTGCCTAGTTTCATATCCTGTACTCTGCAGGCCTGCATAAAGCGTCTTCTGCAGTTTCCTGTCTTACACAGTACTCTGTGACCTTTAGCACACATTATAACTCAAAGTAGCGTTTTACTACACCGGCCTGTATAAAACAATATAAACAGAAAATAAGCACTAAGAATATATATATTTATTCCGTACCAGTTGTCATTTGAGTTTTCAAGTTTCGTGTTTGTAGTCGGGTCTCCTCTATGATCTGAGAGAAGAACAATAAACAGTGTTGAATGTTGATCTTGAACAAAGGTTTGGAGACTCAGATGGTGGGAGTGAAGTTGACCATAAAAGTGTGAATTGTTTTTCTATAGGGAGGATGCACATTGTGAATTCTTTGGATGTGCAATGGTGTTGATGTTCATTAAATAGAAAAGAAATCTCACAATGTTTGTTTAATGTGATTCTGATGGGGATGAATCAAAAGGGTGGAATGTGATGCAGATTTCTTTTCTCATGTATTAATCACATATTTTAATCATATCACATTACTAATAGTAATGTCACTTTGTCACCTGTATGCATGTGCACTACAGAGGGGCCTTATGCCCTACACATAGTGAGGCCATTGTAATGGGAGACATTAAACAGATAGTGAGACTCCTGCTTAGGGTTAGGGATGTAAATCCTTAGCTGACTAATTCTTGTTGTGAGGGAGAGGGTATACCCCCCCCCCCCATGAGAGGGGCCAACATGTGAGAGTTGTGGAATGTTCTTTGTCTGTGCCTTTGTATATAAGATGTAAGGGCGGTGGCCACAATTCAAAACACTCGCTGGGTGTATTGCAGGTTATTGTTAAAATAAGCAAGGTTGGGTTTATGAAATTGGGTTAAGGCTGCCAGCCGTGCCAGCGTCGTCTTACCCTTCCGACCATACATACATTACACAAACATCACATGGGGAAAACAGGTCAGAGGGGTATAACATGGAAAAAGCACAACATGAGGAAAGATAAGGAGAAAAAAATAACTCCCCCCAGACTGAGCTCCAACAGGGAGATCAGTTTGAGAATAGAAAAAAAACACCTCTGCACATAGCACATGAAAAAACTCTTAATACACCAAAGAAACACATGACAAGCAACAGGGGTGGGTAAAGGGTGAGAGACAGCCAGTGTAGACAGTGCATCCGGGCCTGCAGCATAAGCGCTGGTCTCCTTGATCCACTGTCAGCATCGGAGGGGAATAAGCGTCGAAGGCGTTTGGGGGGGGAGGGGGGATGAGTGTACATCTGCATGTGTATATATGTCTGTGTGTCTGTGTGCGTGTGTATGTGTCCAGAGTTCAGCTGAGACAGTGTCCTTCGCCCTGCCAGGCTAAGTAAACAGTCTTCCAGCCAACCCAGGTGGCCTATGCTCTCTCTTTCTAGTCCCTGTCAGGACTCTTGCTGCAGCATTTTGGATTAACTGAAGGCTTTTCAGGGAGTTTTTAGGACATCCTAATAATAATGAATTACAGTCGTCCAGCCTGGAAGTAATAAATGCATGAACTAGTTTTTCAGCGTCACTCTGAGACAGGATATTTCTAACTTTAGAGATGTTGTGCAAATGGAAGAAAGCAGTCTTACATATTTGTTTAATATGTGCGTTGAAGGACATGTCTTGGTCAAAAATAACTCCAAGGTTCCTCACAGCGTTACTGGAGGCCAAGGTAATGCCATCCAGAGTATGAATCTGGTTAGATACCATATTTCTAAGATTTTCAGGGCCAAGTACAATAACCTCAGTTTTATCTGAATTAAGAAGCAGAAAGTTAGCGGCCATCCAGGTCTTTATGTCTTTAAGACATTCCTGCAGTTTAACTAATTGGTGTGTGTTATCTGGCTTCATGGACAGATAGAGCTGGGTGTCATCTGCATAGTAATGATACTGCCTAGGGGAAGCATGTATAATGTAAATAGAATTGGCCCTAGCACTGAACCCTGTGGAACTCCATAATTGACCTCAGTGTGTGAAGAAGACTCTCCATTTACATGCACAAATTGGAGTCTATTAGATAGATATGATACAAACCATTGCAGCGCAGTACCTGTAATACCTACAGCATGTTCTAATCGCTCCAATAGGATATTATAGTCAACAGTATGGTGCACTGCACTGAGGTCTAGCAGGACAAGCACAGAGATGAGTCCACTGTCAGAGGCCATAAGAAGATCATTTGTAACCTTCACTAAAGCTGTTTCTGTGCTGTGATGAGCTCTGAAACCTGACTGAAACTCTTCAATAAACCATTCCTCTGCAGATGATCTGTTAGCTGTTTGACAACTACTCTTTCAAGGATTTTTGATATGAAAGGAAGGTTGGAGATTGGCTTATAATTAGCTAAGACTGCTGGGTCTAGAGATGCTTTTTGAGTAAAGGTTTAACTACAGCCAGCTTGAAGGCCTGTGGTACATAGCCGACCATTAGAGATAGGTTGATCATATTTAAGATTGAAGCATTAATTAATGGCAGGACTTCTTTGAGCAGTATCCAGAGTTGTACGCAGTGAGGAGGTAAAATTATTAACAAGATAATCGACCTCTGTTGGGGCAGCGTTCAGATAGCTGCTCTGCTCTCTGTTGGTACAGGGCATTGAAGATGATAACAGTGGGTGGATTAAATTCTTAAACCTAGTTACAGTGCTTTCAGAAACACATCTACTTTGATAAAGTCTGCTCTCCACTGCTGTGTAATCAATTATTGTAAATGTAAATGTTATCAGGAAATGATCAGACAGGAGAGGGTTTTCAGGAAACACTGTTAAATGTTCAGTTTCTATGCCATATGTTAAAACAAGATCTAGAGTGTGATTAAAGTGGTGGGTGGGTTCTTTTACATTTTGAGAGAAGCCAATTGAGTCTAATAACAGATTAAATGCCATGTTGAGGCTGTCATTTTTAGCATCTACATGGATGTTAAAATCACCCACAATAATTATTTTATTTGAGCTCAGAACTAGATTAGATATAAAGTCTGAGAAATCAGACAGAAACTCTGTGTAAGGCCCAGGTGGACGATAGATGATAACAAGACTGGTTTCTGAGTTTCACAGCTGGGGTGGACAATGTTAAGCATCAGGCTTTCAAATGAATTAAAAGTCTGTTTTGGCCTCTCTTTGATTAATAGGCTGGTGTGAAAAATTGCTGCCACACCGCCCCCTCGGCCTGTGCTTCGAGGTTTCTGGTAGTTAGAATGACTCGGGGGTGTTGATTCATTTAAACTAACATAATCATCCTGCTGTAACCAGGTTTCTGTAAGGCAGAGAAAATCAATTTATTGATCAATTATTAAGTCATGTACTAACAGAGACTTGGAGGAGAGAGACCTAATATTTAATAATCCACATTTCACTGTTTTACTCTTTGGTTCAGATGTGGATACTTTATTGTTCTTTCTTTGTGATTGTTTATGTTTAAGTTGTTTGTTGCTGGTTTTTAGTTTGTTTTTTGTCTGTTTAGGAGCTGACACAGTCTCTATGGAGATGGGTTTTTGGGGGGGTAACAGGAGGTGAGAAGCTGCAGAGAGGCCATGAGAAATGACAATAAACTTTTTAAGTCTCTACTACTACAAAAAAGTAAGATTACTGTTACTTTCCATTGCATCCGTGGCAGCAACAGACGTGTGCAGATCAACAATGGATAATATGGAGTGTTGGAGAGAGTACGACTGTGCAGCATTTAAAGCTTGGATGTACTGAGATTACTTTGAGCTTGCTTTTGTTAAAAGTGACAAAAACAGTGTCTGCTGTTCACTCTGCGTGGGAAGAAAACTTCTTTCTACGGCTAAAGATTGAAGTTCATGTCACGGCCACGTAGGCAGGCCGTGTGGAAGAGAAGAAGGAGAACCCAATAGCTGGCACTGGCTTGGATGTGAGTGAGCTTTACTTAAACGATGGTGGCACAAACAGAAACACAGCGGGCACAAACAGAACCTAAAGATAACCTAAACTGGGAATGACTAACAAAACTAACCTTAAGCCTGAAATCCTTAGACAGAGATGAATGGAGACGACACAGACAAACCAGCGACGAACCCTAAAACTAGAACTCAAGAAACACTAAAAAACTAAGGAACCATGAGAAGAAACCAAAAGTACAAAACTCAAAAAACACTGGGTCACCGACCCAGGACCATAACACTTCAAATCTGAGCGAGCATGCTGCCACGGGAATGTGACATTCACAGAGAAACCCCCAGATCATCCCTCTGATATGACCTCTGTGGGCAAACCTCCACCCGCCCCACTCCGGAGTGGAAACACAAAACATTATTCTATTTCATATGCAGGAAATAGGTTTAAATGTTTAACACATTTCTTCAAGTTAAAGACAGTCATAATATAATTACATATTTGCTTGATGCATAAAACAAAAAGATTAAAAATAATAAAACAATTTTTAAAAGGCTTTTTAAATTCAGTTTTATAGGATGGATTATACAGAAAAAAATCAAAGTCTCGGGCTGAAAGGTCTACTTTCTACTTTATTATGTATTTAAGTCATCTTTTTTAAAAGTAACAAGCAGTAAAGTAACTAATTACTTTTGAAAATAAGTAATCAGTAAAGAAATTGGATTACTTCCTTGGAGAAGTAATCAGTAATTAGTAACTAAGTACTTGACCAACACAGCTTGTAATTAAGTAAATGTTCTGTATGATCTGAATGAAAGCGTAACTGGTGAGGTGAGTCAGTCTTTATACAGCTCTGTTTAATAACATGTTGTTGCTGCTGAAGCTTCACAAAGATCAGGAATGATGCCAAATGAAACTCTGCTGCAGGCAGTGACTAGTTTTTCTAGTTTAAACTTCCCTGGAAAAACGTTTAACTGGCTGAAAAAACCCAACATCATTATAAACACCTCTGATTCTCACGCTCTAAACTCAAAGGCAAACCATAAAAAACCTTAAGGCATCCATTGCTTTAAGGCTTTTTAAACTGATGATCTTAAACATTTGAGCTCATCAGAACTCCAAAAGTTTGATTGCATTTGACATCTACGACTGAAATAAAGTTAAAGGTTTAATAATTACATTTAAAATTATTTAGTAACTGGGACTTAAAGTTTTCACTCATGTCTCCCATGTGGATAAGCTGACATAGTATAAAAGGTACAACAGAGTCACTTTCAGTTTAGTAAAGCTCAACATTTATTGTTCATTTTTGTAATATTTTGTAATTAAACAAACTCAAAGCTCTGAACATCAAAAACTCAAAAACACGTCACACAAAACGTAAATGAAAAGTAAGACAACCAGTTGGCTCCATTAAACCGAGTCCAGCTAAATTTCAAGCTTAAATACATTTCTCCTGTAACTGTGTTTTCTTGGCCTCCGCCAATGAAACATTGCATAGTTTATATTTAAGAAATATCCAAATAGATTATTTTAAAGCAAAAAAAAAAATTAAGATATTAACCCTCTGATGCATGAATTATGAAAGCCTTGGTCAAGATTTTTTTCTTAAGTGCTTTTATTCTTCTCAGGACATGAAAAAAAATGTTCAACTCTTTTTTTTCCAAAAATATTTTTTTTTATAAAGTTATAAACTTGTCCACTCCAGTGGACTACATGCGCCCGAGCACTTAGCATGAAATACTGTGAATTTACTGTAAAAATGAATTACCTTGTGTTCTATTGTAAATATACAAACACTTGTTTGCTTGTATCCTTTGAAAAACATCTCAGCAATTTTTTGGAACTTTCAACTCATATAGCCCCAATGTTTAGACATAAATAACAAAACCAATCAACAGTCCTAGCTGTGAATCCTACACCTGAATATGGAAAGCTATCTACAACAAGAGAAACATTTTTGAGTCTACACAGTTCTATAACGATGCAGGACAGTATTACCAAGCCCTTATTAGCATGCTGGAAGAAAACACAAACTGACATCTTAGTCTCTGCATCTCCGAACACTTCTATGTTCATCACACCTAGGCTGTGCGAAAGTTTGCAAAGCATCCAGGGCACAATGGCACACAGCATTGCATGCAGATGTATTTGGTCTTCCGTGTGCACGCAACATCATGGCATCTGTTTGCATTTTTCACCTCGGTCAGTTGGGGCCAGTGATATCCTGTGGCAAACCTGACCTCACAGGCTACTTTGGTGACTGCTCTCCACTTCACGGGTTGTGGGGTCCCACTGGGTCTTCCTCTTTTGCATTGCTGGAGGGTGCCACTATTTATCAGTGCACGAGCCACAAATGCTTTGAAGAGGAGGAGTCTCATATTTTCCAAACCAGACATCTGGTGGAAGTGCCAGGCATTTACAATGGTCACATCCAAAAAATGAAAAAACACTAGGATATACCACCTCTTGTTTCGACGTCTGTGGGGGTACATTGCCAGACATTGGTCAACAAGATGATGCAAGATGATTAAAAAGGGCCACAGAGAAGGGCTTTTGGATCATCGTCATCTTTTTTTCCTTCTTGACCCATCTGTTGGCAACATCTTCAGGAGATTGGCCAGCACAGGACGAGACCATGTGGATGACAGAACTGTCGAACCATATAGCCTGTCATATAGCCTAAGGTTCCTGCTCTCACCCATACCTTCACTCCCCAGGGTTTGGGCTTTTTTGGTATGTATTGCTTGATGGACAGTAGGCCTTTGAAAGGAATTATCTGCTCATCAACTGACTGAAATTCCTCAGGGTCTGCTGCTGCCTTGAATGTCTCCTGAAGAGCACATAGGATTGGTCTTATTTTGAAGAGCCTGTCTGTGTTTGCTGGCTGGTAAGTCAAGTTATCCACAAAGTGCAGGTATCTCAGGATTCGCTCATATCTGCTTACAGACATGGCATTTGCAATTATTCCAAGACGAAGACCGTCCTCACTAGACCAGTACATTCGTGCCCTAGGATACCGAATGTACCCCATGATCAGGTTGATCCCTAAGAAAACCTGAATCTCTTCTCCTGTTACTGACAGTTCTTTCCCTTTTTGTAGAGCATACAAGTTGGTGTTGTATGTTATATTATCAACTAGATCTGCTGGAAACAGATGTCTGAAGAAATCTATGGGATCCTTCCCCTCCACATTCAATTTCCACTCTCCTAGAAAAGGAGGCAAGTCTCCATCAAAGTCATTGTCTTCGACTTTCCAAATATTTTTGCGGGCTTGAGTATGGTCAGGTGCCATGTACCCATCTCCCACAGCTCCCTGATCATGCTGACCTTCCTCTTCATCCTGCCCCTCATCGTTCTCACTTTCTGCATCCTGACTGTCTGTGTCTTCATCATCCATAGCTCCTATGTCTCTGTTCTGCTCTGGCAGCCACTCATCATCACTGGACTTATCATTGAACTCATCAATGAAATCATTATCACTGGAGCTGGATGGAATTTCCTGGACTATTCTGTACGCTGCCTTATTCTTTGCTGCATTTGAAGTCTACAAAATATGATAAAATAATTATTATAGTAATTCAAACTACAGCTGATCTGCACAAAAATATATATTTTAAATGAGTAGCTTATAAATGTAACAATTATACGCTTACTTATAACCAAAACAGTCCCAAAAAACAGTGAGACAATTTATGACTTATGTTAAAAAATATAGTGGGTAATGCATGATGTCCACTTCATTGGACACATGGTTAATCGTAGTTTTCTACATATTAGACATAACAATTTCTTATTCCAAACAGATAATATCCTTCCCTAGATGTTACTGCATATCATCATATTTTTTTTACCTGTTGGGCTCTTTTAGCATAGAAGGATTGACAGGATATGCCAGCAGTGGTCGGCAGGGGTGACAGTTTGTCTGCCATCTTTGATTCAGAGGAAATTTACTTGCAGTTGCACTAACTGAACACTGAATTGACCTCAATGGAGCATGGCAGCAGAGAGCACTCTAGAGGCTAATGTGCAGTTCCACTATAGAAACCAATGCATTAAAGAGATATGTACGTTTTAGTAGCTGTTCACTCCAGTGACCACTATGCATCAGAGGGTTAATGGATTGCATTTATATAGCGCTTTTCGAGACCCTCGGAGCACTTTAGTATTCATTCCCTCTCGCATTTACACACACTGGTGGAGGCAAGGTACAGTTGTAGCCCCAGCTGCCCTGGGGCAGACTGACAGAAGCGAGGCTGCCATATCGCGCCATCGGCCCCTCTGGCTATCACCAGTAGGCGATAGGTGAAGTGTCTTGCCCAAGGACACAACGACTGAGCCTGTCCGAGCCAGGGCTCAAACTGGCAACCTTCCGATTAAAAGACGAACTGCCAACTCTTGAGCCACAATAGCCCAGGATATTGTAAGTACTTTTGAATATGTTAATAGCAGGTTTGATTAAATTACACTTAGATTTTTAAATTACATTTAAAGTGTACTTCAGAACTGCATTAAGAAATGCAGTTCTGAAGTGCTTATTTTTCACTTGGAATTTTATTTTTGTGGTCATTTGTATTAACATTTTACTTTTCATTGGCAGAGAATAAAATAAAACCTGTCTTCCAATTCACTGCATTTTTTTGTGTGTGTGTGTAACCCTATCCCTAAGTATCGGTTTTTGTACTCTGTATTGGCAAGTACACAGATCCAAGTATCGGTATCGTATCGGTTTGAAAAAATTGGTATCGTTGCATCCCTACTAATGACCTACTAATTGTATTCAGGTGTGTTGCAGCAGGGACACATGGAAAAGTTGCAGGACAGCGGCCCTCGAGGACTGGAGTTTAAGACCCCTGCCCTAGGGGCTGATATACTGTCCTGAAACTTTCCCACGCTGTAATGCCAAAAAGGATGTTTTTGAGACAGGAGTGCACGATGACCCCAACAGTCATACTGACCTGCTACATATCCTGCGGCTTCGTTTAAATCCTTATAACACAATAGGGACACACAATTGGGAGGTGGCGGAGAGGTGGGAAACGTGCATAATACCTACTACTAATTCTTTTACTCATTTCATATCATTTTTAATAGTGACAAAACTAAAGAAATTTTTTTTGATTTTAAGGGTAAACATGCACATGACCCAGTGTTGATCGATGGATGTACACTAGAGCAGGTTAGTTTATTTAAGTACTTAGGGCATGGATATGAATATCCTTTTTTTAAAAAAAGGAAAGAATATGTTGATTTTTTTACTGTGAAAATTTAGTTACATTTTCTTTGCTGGCTCAGTTTGCATAATATAAACCTTTATTAGTCCCACAGAACAGAAAGTACAAGAGCAGTAAAAAAATAAAGAGAAAAAAAGAGGAAAAACACTAGAATAAGATAAACAGAGTAACATACTATAGAAATAGAAAGAATACTATATACAGTAGAATGAGTACTATACAAATAGAATAAAAATAAAATACTTTGTTAAATCGGGAAAATGGGGAAAGGTTGATTTGATTGGCTGCCTTTTTTGACAATCAAATTTCGAGAAACCATTAAAATCTGCCATGAAAATCCTAAAAACAAAGAGTAACTGTCTCACCAAACAAAATATGAAAAACTGTGATTCATCAGGCTTATCAAATTGTTAATGTTCCATCCCGTATCAGAGTATGAGTTATTACCCTCAAGAAGAGTGTACAGAGCAAGCAGCTGTGAAACAAACCACTATAAGCTCTCATTGGTGTCCTCAGTGGGGAAGGAATTTGTGTTATTATGTGTGCGTTACATCTGCATGTTGAGGTCTAGGGGAGGGTGTGGAGAGCAAACACAGTTACAAGGAAACAAATATTATTTGATATTTTTGACCCCTTTAACCGCCACTTTCACCTTAAACAGTGTCTATGAGATATAAAGTGATACTAAGAAGGCAGAGATGAATGACATGTCTCCATTTTCGTATGCCTGCAGCTGTCATGTTGAAAGTGAAACATGTAACAGCTGGCCTTGCTGTGAGAGACTTGCTGCTACTTATTTATTCTTTAACAGTTCCCCCTTTTTAACTCATATAATTTTATGAGTTAACCTAATTAACCGACTCCCTCACTAGCTACTGTAAAATAAAAACAGATATAATTAACTTTGTCCTTAAAGGTCCTAGATTATTTTGTCAAGCTTTGGAAACAGTCTCTATATAGTTAACTTGTTTCCTCTTTAAAAAGCACTTCTGGTTTCTAAGCACACACTTTCAGTTCTCTTAATTGTCCCTCTGTCTTTAACAGGTAATTGACATAACATAAAAATCATACAAACTATTACTAAAGCTAATCCTCCTATTACTTTTCATTACTTTGTGCTCACACTATAACCTCTGTCTAACGAGCTTTTGACCTTAAAAAAAGGTCAAGTTAAAGACTCCTCTAAAGAGGAGTGAAAGAAGCCATTTACGTCCACTGTGAGCGACCATCTTTGAACAGAGGCGGTGGTTTACGACACCAACTGTCTGCCATCTATAATCCAGTTTTGAGATCCCTTCCCAGATGACTTAATGCCCACCCACATCCTGGGCCATCTGACCTCAGGAAATCACATGATAGCGTGGGACCAGGTTTCACAATGAGCTCACCTGAAACCTTGGCTGATTGTGACCCACACCCGTTTTCACACCTTGGCCCGTGTGATTAGAGGGAGGATCAATAGGGGGTCCATTGTCCCTCTTGGGGGGAACACTATTACAGGGCTTAAATCTGGGACTCTCCACCATTTGACCTTAGAACTGAAGAAACTTTTCAGATGAGAGGTGAAACGCCTTCAAGCAACTTAAAGAAGTCCAGATGCTTTTCTTTCCAAGCTCGATATACATCTTTATTACAATTTATGTAATAATACAATTTATGTTTTAAAATCCTTTTTGTCTAAGTTCATACTCTAATTCTAATTTCAAACAAACTCTGAACACATTTTGTAAAGAGATTATTTAGTGCATTGAACATTATCTTAGTACATTAATGGAAATCAACTAAATCATAAAAGCCTTGTTTTAGTTCTAATGGTTTCTTTTACTCGATACAAGCAGGTGGTAGGTGGGCAGGTAGGTGAGATAAGTCCTGATTTAAGATCAGCAGAGCAGTTGGGTCAACGTACAGAACAACTTAATGATTGTGTGGGAAAGTTTTCAGAAGAAACCTGGCAAACAAAAGAGTATTGAGGAGGTGATTCAGAAACTAATTTAAGCTGGTGGTGAGGAGACTAGTCTAGCTCTAACTGCCTACATCCAGATGCTGATTCCACTAACCTTTGATGATGCAACCAACTCGCAGCCTCAACAGCCACACCTGTTTATGGCAGCTCTCCTCTTATAGATCCTTGCTCTTGGTAAAATAGCTAGTTTGTACTTTTGAAGCCAGGAAAAAATGCTCCATTTTTTTAATTTTAGGGATTAGAACAACCTGTATGAATCATTAAAAGATGTAATACTAGCTTTTAAACTTTATTGGTAAAAAAAAAAGACTCAAAATGGAATCTCCATAACCTTAGACTATGAATGCAGATAGAAATGTTACTGATAATGTCTATTAAAAGTGTAAATGTGAAAGAAGTAATGTTTTACTTTTGCTTATAGGATCAGTAACATCTCCCCCAAATACAAAGACATCATCTCCAAAAGTGTTCAGCTCCGTTCAGGACCTCCTGCTGTCTACCAGCTGAGACCAAAGGAAACTAAGATTGGTTCTCTGACTAGACAGAGACCGTTGGTGAAAAAAAACACAAACAAGGAAAATAAAAATATCTTACTTGTGGGTGAAACAGGAGCAGGAAAGTCTACTCTGATCAACTCTATGGTCAACTACACCATGGAAGTGACGTGTGACGATAAAGTCTGGTTTCAAATTGTAGAGGATGAGAAGAGAAGTCAAGCAGAAAGTCAGACATCAGATGTGATCGTGTACGAGATCTTTGGTTTTGAAGATGAAACTCTGCCCTACTCTCTGACCATCATCGATACTCCTGGATATGGAGACACCAGAGGGACTGAAAAAGATGACATTGTCATTGAAAGGTTATTTGACTTGTTTTGATCAGAGGATGGAGTTCATGAAGTTCATGCAGTGGGTCTGGTGATGAAGGCAGCTTTGAATCGAGTGAGTGACCGTCAGAAGTACATCTTTGATTCAGTGATGTCTCTGTTTGGCAAAGATGTGGAGAAAAACATCGTAGCTCTGATCACACACTCAGATGGAATTCCAGCTGAAAATGTTCTTGAGGCTCTTAAAACAAAAAACATTAAACGTGCCAAAAATGAGAAGAACCAGGCTGCTCACTTCCTGTTTAATAACTGCCTGAACACAGCAATAACAGAGGAAAATGAGTTTGGTTTGGACACAGCATGGAGGGTAACAGAGAGGGGAATGAATCAATTCAAAGTCTTCTTGGAAACAATTCCTCCTCAGAAACTGAAGACGACAGTTGAAGTGTTGAATTCACAAATCAGACTGAAAGCCTGCATCCAAAACCTGCAGGAGAGAATCAAGTTCATTGAAAAAACCCAGAAAGAAATCACAGAGACAAAAGAAGCTCTGAAAAATCATAGAAATGAGATGGAGAATAATGAAAAGTTTACTATAGAAGTTTCTGAGGTCTACAAAGTCAAAGAACCTATCAAGATCAAGTGGTTTTTGATGGGTGGCTTTGAAGGAGCTGTCTGTTGTAAAGTCTGTGAGGAGAACTGTCACTATCCTGGATGCACAATGGCCTGGTTTGCTGGAGCCTGTGAGGTCATGAGAGGAGGACGCTGCACTTCATGTACCAGGAAGTGTCCTGTTTCAGCTCATGTGAAAGAAAAGTGGATCTATGTGACCAAGACAAGAAGAGTAAAGAAGACCAATGAAGACATGAAAAAGAAATATGAAACTGAAGGTAAAAACAAGCAAAGTCTTTTTGAAAATCTTGAAGAGAAAATGAACAAACTGACAGAAGAGAAGTCACAGTTCCTGGATTAGTCCTACCAACATGTCAGACTGGAGCAGATCGCTCTGAAAGCTGATTCAGCGTCCACTATTGTCCACTTGGACTTCCTGATTGAGAAGATGAAGGAGGAGGAGGGTGAAGGAGACACAGAGAAAGTCACTAAACTGGAGGAAATGAAGAAGAGAGTGGCTGAAGCAAACAAATCAGGATAAAGGAAAAAGAAAAGTCAAGTGCTCTGAGAATGACTGCTTGAAATATTTCTGATGACTCAGGCTGAGTGGAAACATTTGGATCCTTTCATGTTAGACTTGATTTGTTCAGGTTCTCTATATTCTGTTCTGACTCCTCAATAATAAAAACAGCAACCCTGAGTTTAACCCTTTACAGTCTTTTATGTCCGCCTCTGAAAGCAAAAAGCTAAGCATGTATCTGAACTTTGCAGATTCCAGATAAAACACTTACAAAATTTGAAAACACATCTATATTCAGCTTTAATTTGTCCCACAAAGGATTTAAAAACATTTATTTAACCAGTTTATTATTTAATCAGTTTAATCAGATTAAATAAAATCCCTGAACTGAAATAAATCTCTGTTTTTGTCACAATCTGCAGCTGCAGATTGTGGGTTTCTTTGTAAGACGAACCAAACACAGACCACAGGAGACAAACCTGTACTTTAACCCTCCTGTTGTGTTCACCCCCACCCCTTACTTTAATTTTCCTGGTCAAAATTGGCCGGTCAGTTTTAACAGCTCTTAAATTAACAAAAGAAACATTTTTCACCTCCCATTCATTTCCTATGGCGGTCACTTTGACCGGGAACACCACAGATGTAACAAAGTTGATTAGAACACTCAAAATTCAACGAAAGAGGTGCTCGTCACTTTTATATGTTCAAGTGCATAGAGTGGAGGATGTCATAAGGCCTCGAGGCAATCGGATGTAAAACACAGTATTTATGAGTGTACTGGACCAATTACAATACATCCATATTGAGGGGAAAAGGAAAGCAGTTTGTCCCGTACTTCAGCTAGAATGAAAAAAAGACACAAAGCTGGAGTTATTCTGTGTTTTTGCTGCACAACTGTCTCTTCTTCTCTCATTCTCTCCCCTCCCTCTCCTGTTACTACTTCAGTCATGAAACTGATCAATGATCAGCTGATTGGCTTTTCTGCCACAAGTCCCGTCTCTCTTGTTTGTTTATCGCCCACTTTGCGCCAGAAAGAGGAAACCAGCGGATGTTGCGCTAAACAACAGCAGCACGGTCAAGCTCGACAAGCTGTTGTTAGAATTTATTTAATATTACTTTCTAGTATCAGCTGATGTTTGCTGGAGCCACAGCTGTAAAAGCTGCTGGTCATGATGTCGGTTTGGATACGTGGTGAGAGGGAAACATGAAAGTCATACAAATCATACATATATACCAACAAGACAGTGTACATCTCTGTCACAACAGCGTTTGTTTTAGTTCAAAGGCTTTATGGTTTTTCCTATAATACCTGGTGGTGTAGTCGGCCGATTTTTTGTCTTTTCAGCTTTATATATTATGTTTAACCCAAGTGACCACCCGGTCAGCTGGTGGGTAACAGGCATCTCCGAAAACATTAGAGCACTTTTGCAAATATGTGATGTCTTGATGAATCGAGCAGATATTTGAAGTTTACACAGCACCATTCTCGCATGAAAATATCTTAAAAGTTTATTATGTAACTCAGAAAGAGTAATATTTCAAACTCCGCCACTCTGTGTTCCTCCGCCACTGCCTCGTTTGAGTTTTGGACGAAAAGGATTCTGGGATATTGCATTTCGTCATTTCGAGCTGATTGGAGACCAAAACAGCCAATCAGATTTTTTTTGCATCCAAGTCTGTGATTGGCTGGTTTTGTGGCACAATATAACGGTGTACAGAAATGATGAGAGTGCAAGCAACACATTACGAGCAAGCGCAAATGCAAAAACTGAGCGAGAGGGGCTGCTATTGTGTGTGTGTATGGATAATAGCAAACACTGAAATACATTTTTTGCACGCAGCAATGAATTTTGTTCAGTCAAATTTAGCTTTTCTTTGCTCAAAATGAATTTCTAATCAAAATGCAACACTTGCACCTGCAATTGTTTTTTCCGTGTGCTCAAATGCTCAAAAATAACGCCATAAATATCCTGCACATCTCTCTGTTTGCTTGTTAAATCACTTCAAGGGAACATTTAATACAGTCCATTCATACTGTCCTGGTCACAGTCTGATGATCCTTTATTCACAAACCTCATTTGTTAGTCAGTGTGAACAGTACAGGCTCACCGGGTGGAGGAGGAGGGTGGGGATTTTATTTTCATTCTCTTTAAATGTTGGTAAAATCTCTGAGTTTGTTCTTTGTCTCATTTGACTTTGTTAAGCTGACTTAGATGATGACATCATAACTTTTTATCCTCTGCAGGAGTGACTCTGAAGATTCCAGCAATGAGAGCTAGTAGCTGATTGGTCACATTCATCACTTATAAATATGTAGTTATAACTCCTACACAACGGCACATCCACCTGCAATGGCAGCTAAAATCCAAGAGCTAAAGTCAGTCCTCCAGTGAAGAACGAGGCTACGAGGACTCGGGCTCCTGCTCCTCCAGTCCTCCTGCTGTCCTTTGTACATCTGTGGCCTTCTGTATTTCTTTTACATCTTTAGAAATCCTCAAAAAAAATTCTTACACTTTCTCTCAGTGTTGGATTTCTGCTATCAAACTGCTGGATGGAAGATGCACTGCTAATATGTTTGCCCATGAATTCAGACAAACTAGGAGGCAGTTTCTTTGCTCCCTCTTTTTTTTAGGAGTCAAGGACATTTTGTGAGGTTTTCTTCTAACTAAAAACTTGTTGACCGGTTTTCCTCTGGACGGTCTGATGATCAGCTTGACCTCTGACCTTTTGCTTTGGATTGTGAATCAAACTCTGGTCAGTTAGACTTTGTGGACACAAACAGAAACACGTTGTTTTTACTGGGTGACTGTTGGTGAATCAAACACATCACGGACTGGAAGAGACCAAACTGTAGTCTACAAATTAAAATCTGTATGATGAGTGAAAGCAGTGAAAACAGTTCAAGTGTGAGACTGTGTGTGTGTCACTCCTGATGAAAGACCTTCATCATTAGTACAGGTTAATGAACCTTTTTTTTTTTTTTTTAATTTTATTTTTTAATAAACAACCTATAAGAACACAAATAAACCAAAATAAACAAATAATCAAAAATAAACAAACGGGTGTACCATCCAGTGTGTTTACACACACACACACACACACACACACACACACACACACACATACACATACACACCCATATCCTTAGACATACATACACATACCTACATACATATGTATTCGCCTATACCCTCATACATACTGACATATACATATATACACATAACAATTCAGAAATATGGCATACATAATTACAGAGATTCAAACAAAATCGGGTCTCCTTGACAAAATGTAATGTTTCCATTTAACCCAAATATCACTAAATATGTCATATTGGAGTCTATTAATGAAGGTAATTCTTTCCATTTTAAACATCCCATAAACAATCTCATACCAGTCATTTAGTGATGGAATTTTCACACTAAGCCATTTCTTGGTAATAGTCTTACGGGCAGCCAGACTCAGAATACCATACAACAGCTTGGACATTTATCTACATTCACTGAGTATAAATATCCAAACAAAAGTTCATCCCAATTAAAGGGAAGTTGCCTAATGAACCTTTAAAGTCATTAACCTCCACAGTTTCAAAAAATTTCTGTTATTTGGAGGGGTTTTTTTTTTCCTAATATTCATCTTCCTCTGTGTTAAGATTGTCTCTTTCTCTTCTTCTCTGGTAAAATAAGTAAACACTGTCACCCAGAAATAATCTCTATTCAGTCTCATGTACTATATTTATTCATATTATGTTCCTGGAAGTGTTTCACAATAAAAGCCACAGGTAATGCGGTAGGATGGAGTGCTGGTAAATCCAGGCCTTTCATCTACCTGGCAGGTCTGACTTTTCAACCTTAGTGAGCCAGCTATCCAGCTCTTGGTGGACTTCTAGATGGTGGTTGAGTCTTTCCGAGATGCATCAAAAAGCTTTCCCAAACTCTTCACTGGTTGCTCACTGATGGAGGGGGTGATCAATCCAGCCAAGGAAAAAATGAATTTGTTGTTCACTTTCCCTTTTTTTAACACTCAGTTTGGAAGGTCTGAAACCCATCCTTGCCTGGGTGACAAGTTTTTCGAGACCTTGCTCCTGGGACTGATGCTGTTGCAACAATGGGATCATCCATATCCACATCCACATCCTTATGCCAGTGACACCCTCAGAAGACACCCTCAGTGTTAAATTGTCATAATAATCCAGAATGAGGTCCTTGATTTTACTAAGGACATGGTGGCAGTGTAGTGCAAGATCAACCAACCTGTGTGGAAATAATCCATACATGTTGGCCAAATCAAGCCACAGCACGCATAAGTCACTCCTGTTCTCCCGGGCTTCTCTAATAAGATGTGTGACTATACTACTGTGCTCAAAGCAGCCAGGTACTCCAGGAAAAGAAAACAAGGAGCACAAGTGTCCAAAACCTTTTCTGGGTGTCTCACTGGACATGATGCGAGACCTGGAGAAAGTTTCCTGCATTAGAGATGGAGCAACTCCAGGAGGGAATCTGACTCATGTGGTGGCTTGACAGGAGGCTGGCATCAGGCTGCAAATCATGAAGTGTTCCTGCAGTAAAACTATGTGAGAAGAATCAGGAAGTTGTAGCTGAAGCAGTGATAGTGCTCCTGTGACTGAGATGTGATTAGAGATGATTTAATTACACTGATGCCAGTGATGCAGTCATTTGAGCTCACAGTGTTTTTTTTAACACACTGATTGTTTTCAACACACATCAGTCAGCTCATTAGTTTCTCTAGTGATACCAGTTTTACTTTCACTTTCGTTATGACTGCTGTTAAACAGGATGGGAAGGGGTTAACCTGTTCCCCGTAAGTCCATGATTTCTTGGAAATCAGGCAGTCCTATGGCACCTCAAGTCTGGGAACTGGAGTGCTTTTAAATAAAAAAAATATAATTCCTCATGATGTTCAATAAAGAGATTTTATGAACAGCCTCAGACTGTTCCATGTCTTTCAGTTCTGATTAAGCTTATAATAAAAAAATGAAGTAGGTGTGAAAACAAAATAAGTTTGTGTTCTTATAAAATAAATAAAAGCAAAAGTCAAAAGAAAATGTATTTTCACAGAAGAAAATTGGTATTAGATTATCAATAAAAATGTTTATCAAAGAGCCAGCATTGACGGTCAGCTACCCCATTGAGTAGCTCTAACTCGATGAGAGGGGGTACAGAGGGGTAACGAGGGCCTGGAACAGGATAACACCAAACACAACATGACAACCATGACATAATAATTGTCATGTGAATTGAAGCCAGTGTGAGGTTTTTCTAATATGTTCCACTTTTAAACATAGAAAGACCTCTTCAAAGATTTTAAAGCAATACATTTTTGATAATTTTGTGTGTTATTTTTTTTTAATTAATCTGAAAATATCTTAATGACCTGTCCACAAGTAAAACCCCCCAAATCTTTTCCCACACAAATCGCAGAGAATTCCAGGAAAATCACTCAGGGACAATACACAGACTGAAAGCAGATTTATTGAAGTTCCGTTAATAAAGTATATTTTAAAATTGAAGGTAGGTAGGAGGTGTACGCTTTATTAATAGACAGCACTTCAGAAAGGAAAAAAATGTGATGGTATGAGAGTAAAGCCTTTATTAAACCCCGATTCTTTTGTCCCCATGACAGAACAGAGAAAACCGACTCATAGTGTGTTAAAATATTGATATTTCTTTTTATTCAATCATCTTCCGGAAGAGAGAGACCCATGCACAGCTCAAACGCCAGTTGCAAGAGCTCTAACATTAGAATCATAAACTGTGCTTCATATAGGTGTTATTTTGGTACTTTACACGTCACACAGTCTCAAACATTGCTTATATGGCAAGTTCCTCATTTCAGTGACTTATCTATTAATATGGCTGTGCACTAAAACTTCCTGTTTTTCAGTCTGGCTGAGCACTTAGTTTGTGAGTTAAAAGTGGCCTTGCTCTACAAGCCTTCATTATTAAAGTACATAAAACAATCTAATAGGAAAATAAGGATACTAAGGATATTGATTTCATGAAAGTTCTCCCCCTTTTTGTGTTTTGTAAGAAACACAACATAATTCCTAATTTTTCCCATTAAGTTTACTTCAATTCAATCCAATTCAATTTTATTGATATAGCGCCAAATCACAACAAAAGTCGCCTCAAGGCGCTTAATAGGTATAGAGAAAAACCCAACAATCATATGACCCCCTATGAGCAGCACTTTGGCAACAATGGGAAGGAAAAACTCCCTTTTAACAGGAAGAAACCTCCGGCAGAACCAGGCTCAGTTAGGGGCAGCCATCTGCTGCGACCGGTTGGGGTGAGATAACAGAGACTTAGAGGAGAGAGACCTAATATTTAATAATCCACATTTCACTGTTTTACTCTTTAGTTCAGATGTGGATTCTGTATTGTTCTTGCTTTGTGATTGTTTATGTTTAAGTTGTTTATTGCTGGCTTTTAGTTTGTTTTTGTCTGTTTGGGAGCTGACACAGTCTCTATGGAGATGGGTTTTTGGCGGGGTAGCATCAGGAGAGAAGCTCCAGAGAGGCGTGTCCCATGTTAAAAGCTAAAATATAACAAAAGAGATTCTGCTAAACAAAACAAAACCTTTCAATTGCCCAACCCTATCTGTCCCCTCAACGGGTTGTATGTTTTCAATGTTTCAATGTTTCCTTATTATTTCCTTATTATTATTATTATCATAAAAATAAATCAAACAAATAACTTAAGCTGTGTGACAGCACCTTGCGTTTACGCCGGGCTGTGAACTGTCCTAAATCTACTTCCTTCTCCCCCTTTTCAACTAGTTTAAAACTATTCCTGACTTCCCTCAGTGCACACTGTAAACTCCAAAAGATACAATTAGCTTTTCTGGTAAAAGGTCCTAGATTATTTTGTGAACTTTTGGAAACATCCTCTATAGAGTTAACCCGTTTCATCTTTAAAACTTAGGCCTGGTTTCTTCACCCCCTTTAACGGGTAGCGCATATCCAGCCTGAACACTGTGTTTGGGCAATTTACATAACATAAACATCCTGCAACAATTCCTAAAGTCCATCTCATTACTTTTATGTTCCCATTATAACCTGTGTCTAACAAGCTTTTGATCTTCTTTGCAATGTAAACAACTAGGTGTCTTTGTGCTCTGTTCTTCTCCTTTCTCTGGTTGGTTCCATTTGGTCTGGGGCTTCCAGGATTCTCACCACCCCGTGGTCGCTGTGGTCCTGAAATCTTCTCCTGTAAAGGATAGAAAACAAAAAGCGTCTCTCTGCTACACCTCACTAATCTACTGTGTTCATCTAATGTTCCTTTAATCATTCAAAGTTGTTTCACCATATCATGTTCTGGGCTCTGTCCTTTATATTAACTTTACTTAATCTCAATGCTCTTCATGTGTGTGAGCAACACTTTTAGTTTCATTAAACACACCCAGGGTAAGATATAAACCATCACCATCTGAGCATAAAAACAGACAGAGATCTTCTCCGAACAGCTCAATTCAGCATGGTTTCATTCATTAGGGTTATGCCCCTTCTCGCGTTCTAAGAACATAATTTACATCTTAAGAACATCATTTGCATATTCCTTCTATGCTCCAAGTCACTTACACAATAGATTGTCTGGACATCGCGGCAAACAAAGCTTAAAACCTTCAATAGACTGGGCATCAACTCTTTGCATTCCTCTGTGTTCTCACATCCTGCTCCGCTGTCCTCTCTCACTTCAACAGTCCAAAACAGGCAGTTCTCTTTCCGAGACAGAATCCACTCTTGGGTTCTGTCTCCTCTGTGTACACATGGCTGCCGTTAATGCACAAGTTGTTTAGGTCATTGTTGCTCTGCTTGGAGCGTCCCATCAGTGAGAAAGAACCCAAAGACACCTTGCTGTCAGAGCTGCCGGTTCGTTTGTGTCCCAATTTGCATTTCTTCTTAACATCAGGAGAGTTGACATTGAGACCAGATGAGCGGCTGCTCCTCAGAGATGAATTCTTCTCAGGCAGCATCCCCAGTGTGGACATGGACTGTGAGATGTTACGCTGCAAGTTTGATCTTCGGGCAAAGAGCTTTTGAGCTTAGATTTCTTTTTCTCATCCATGTCATTGCTCTTTGGAGCTGCATTCCTTGTCTTCAGCCAGGAGTGAGAGCTCGCTTGTGAGGTTTAGGGACACATGGCGCTGTAAACAATTCAACCAAAAACTTGGCCTGAACGTTTCTAATGATGTTAACCTATAACTTTCTTCCGACTGCTGCATGTGGAAAATTGATCCAGGTCTGCTTTTCACCTAAAATTAACAAAACTGAGACATTTTCATTATTATCATCACTGCTTAACCGACCTGCTTCTCTCTCTCCGGTCAGAAATACCAATTTATGTCATGTATGTCAGTGTAAGCGTGTTCTTCATTGCATGTATATTATGTGGTCATATTAACTGAGTGTAAGCTGCTTCTTCGTTGCATAGGTATTTTTATAATCAGGTGTAATTCATGCCTCTTTGCGCTGAGCTGTAGATTCAAACTGTCTCACTTCTGATTCTTTCCAAAAATAATTTCACATGTAACAATTTGTGTGTGTGTGTTTTCTATTCATTCATGTAATCGTTAGTTCATGTATTTATTTTTCTCGGTCTTTCTCTTTTCTTTTCTTTTTTTGATGTGGTGGACAATCCTAAACCTCCATGAGTTAGCTTCCATTTTCGATCCAATTATATCCTGTACTCTCTCACTCAAACTCGTCCGGGCTTGACCTCTGACTGGTCCCCGTCCCTCTTCTCACAGTGTCCTGTTTGGCCTTCAAATCTCCAGGAAACACAGGCTCAACTTAGCTGTTTTCTTCTTCTCTGTTTCTTCTCTGTTGATCTTTCAGTCTTTTCTTGTAGGTTAACTCCCAGCATGGCAAATATCCAGTGCCTTCAAACAGTCATGTCACTTGTTCCAGCTTCAGGTTTCCAGCTTGTAATTCAAAGCTCATGTTCCATCAGTGGTATTCATACATGCTGCTGCTGGACCCTTCAGTGTTATAGGTCAGTTGCACTGTCCTTTGCCTGCTGTTAACTCTTCAAATCCACGATGTTCTGTCTGTCTTCTGTCTTCATCAGGAGATCGACTGTCCTTTAAGCTTCTTCTCAGGGTGGGGACAGAATGAGAGGTCAAGCTGTAAAATTTTTAAGCCAAAGGCTGGCCTGTTTGTCGTCCCAATTCTGTTAATCTATCCTTTTGCCGCTGTACTCATGTTTTCAGGTTGAGGAGAGTGCACCTGTATTGACACACTAAAACATGTAATTAATATCATTTTATTACTTTTCCTTAAGACATTCAGTCTCTAATTCCTCTGTTTTCATGTTGCAGCGTCTCTCACCAGCTCACAAGCTATAATCATACTTGCTGGGTCACATCCTGTTTGACACACACACACAGCCTCTCTTCTCTCAGACTTCCTCTTTTTCCCGCACTCTGCTATGAACCTATGTAGTGTTATTATTACTTATTTATTATTTTGTACAAATCACAGAATCACTCAAATCCAGTATTCACAACATTCAAACACTTAGAATCACCCAAAACCTGCTTGTGATGAACTATTTTCATCAAACCTGCTGTTTAGAATCAGAAAGAGGAAGTAGACCGCACCCTGTTAAGTGCGTATACGACCTCAAACTGAAAGAAAAACAATTAAAACCTCTAATCAATTTTCACATTCCACACCAACAGGTTCAGCGATGTTCACAACAATATATTTATAGAATCACCAATCATTAAAGGATTTCACAACATACACACTTTCATTTCAACACACACTCTCAGCATTCTTCCAGCCTTTAAATCACTGTTAAATTGCAAAGTTCTTTTAAATACCAAAATACTTATTTTATATTACAAAGATGTCTTATAATTTTACAACAAACAGACGGATCCCTGACATACTCAACACAAGAACCTAACCAATTTTGACAAATTTTAGTAGCGTCGAACCCCAGGTTCTGACCTACTGTATGAAGCGTCCACCACTAGGGTCTGACCTTCTTGTGATCAATTAACCAGTATCAGTCCCGGACTGTGGCCCGATTTCTAAAACACTAAGTCAATTTAAAAGCGTCAACCAACCCAAACTTTGCCTGAAGCTCTATTTTTGGCATTTCACAGCCAAGGCTTTCTCCGAAGTTTTAAGTTAAGGTTTCACGCCCGAAACCCGGTTTCTACTGCCCAAAAACTGCACAATGTCGTCCCGGACAACAAACTGGTAGATACCAGTGGCCATTTTGAACCAAGGTCCCAAGTCATTGGCAGGTGCCACCTGGGATAACCTCACACCGGAGGACCCTTTCCCACGTCTGGAAAAGGGAGGGAGTTCCCACCCCTAAACTTGGTGCAGTCCTAGGAGCCCAGCTCCCGTCCTAAGATACTTTATAATAATTTAAACAACCATCACAACTTCACATGAAGTACAGTGGGGCAAAAAAGTATTTAGTCAGCCACCGATTGTGCAAGTTCCCCCACCTAAAATGATGACAGAGGTCAGTAATTTGCACCAGAGGTACACTTCAACTGTGAGAGACAGAATGTGAAAAAAAAATCCCTGAATCCACATGGTAGGATTTGTAAAGAATTTATTCGTAAATCAGGGTGGAAAATAAGTATTTGGTCAATAACAAAAATACAACTCAATACTTTGTAACATAACCTTTGTTGGCAATAACAGAGGTCAAACGTTTACTATAGGTCTTTACCAGGTTTGCACACACAGTAGCTGGTATTTTGGCCCATTCCTCCATGCAGATCTTCTCGAGAGCAGTGATGTTTTGGGGCTGTCGCCGAGCAACACGGACTTTCAACTCCCGCCACAGATTTTCTATGGGGTTGAGGTCTGGAGACTGGCTAGGCCACTCCAGGACTTTCAAATGCTTCTTACGGAGCCACTCCTTTGTTGCCCGGGCGGTGTGTTTTGGATCATTGTCATGTTGGAAGACCCAGCCTCGTTTCATCTTCAAAGTTCTCACTGATGGAAGGAGGTTTTGGCTCAAAATCTCACGATACATGGCCCCATTCATTCTGTCCTTAACACGGATCAGTCGTCCTGTCCCCTTGGCAGAAAAACAGCCCCATAGCATGATGTTTCCACCCCCATGCTTCACAGTAGGTATGGTGTTCTTGGGATGCAACTCAGTATTCTTCTTCCTCCGAACACGACGAGTTGAGTTTATACCAAAAAGTTCTACTTTGGTTTCATCTGACCACATGACATTCTCCCAATCCTCTGCTGTATCATCCATGTGCTCTCTGGCAAACTTCAGACGGGCCTGGACATGCACTGGCTTCAGCAGCGGAACACGTCTGGCACTGCGGGATTTGATTCCCTGCCGTTGTAGTGTGTTACTGATGGTGGCCTTTGTTACTGTGGTCCCAGCTCTCTGCAGGTCATTCACCATGTCCCCCCGTGTGGTTCTGGGATCTTTGCTCACCGTTCTCATGATCATTTTGACCCCACGGGATGAGATCTTGCGTGGAGCCCCAGATCGAGGGAGATTATCAGTGGTCTTGTATGTCTTCCATTTTCTGATGATTGCTCCCACAGTTGATTTTTTCACACCAAGCTGCTTGCCTATTGTAGATTCACTCGTCCCAGTCTGGTGCAGGTCTACAATACTTTTCCTGGTGTCCTTCGAAAGCTCTTTGGTCTTGGCCATGGCGGAGTTTGGAGTCTGACTGTTTGAGGCTGTGGACAGGTGTCTTTTATACAGATGATGAGTTCAAACAGGTGCCATTCATACAGGTAACGAGTGGGGGACAGAAAAGCTTCTTACAGAAGACGTTACAGGTCTGTGAGAGCCAGAGATTTTCCTTGTTTGAGGTGACCAAATACTTATTTTCCACCCTGATTTACGAATAAATTCTTTACAAATCCTACCATGTGGATTCATGGATTTGTTTTTCACATTCTGTCTCTCACAGTTGGAGTGTACCTCTGGTGCAAATTACTGACCTCTGTCATCATTTTAAGTGGGGGAACTTGCACAATCGGTGGCTGACTAAATACTTTTTTGCCCCACTGTATATGACCAAAGCCGGTCCAACCGTCTTTGCTAATAGGGACTCTATCCCTTAAAAATGACCAATTACCTATTATACTAAATTCACTTAGCAGTCCAACTGCTTTCTCTTTACTCAGTACTGTCACTCTCAACGTTTCATCATCCTTACTTCAAAACTTCTCATTACTTCAAAGTTTCTCATTATCATTACTTCAAAGCTTTACTTTATTCTCAAGAATTCAGTTTTACCACTACTGAGCCAATTTAATAGTTAAGATCATCTACTCAGCGAACAGATAATTTAGAATTCAGCCAATTTGCACAAATTTGCTTTTTGAACAGGTTTGTGCCTACCTTTAAATCTTTTTAGACCGGTCTCCTGTTCGCCTCATATCAGATCCAACCTTTGGACCCATGCACAGCTCAAACGCCAGTTGCAAGAGCTCTAACATTAGAATCATAAACTGTGCTTCATATAGGTGTTATTTTGGTACTTTACACGTCACACAGTCTCAAACATTGCTTATATGGCAAGTTCCTCATTTCAGTGTCTTATCTATTAATATGGCTGTGCACTAAAACTTCCTGTTTTTCAGTCTGGCTGAGCACTTAGTTTGTGAGTTAAAAGTGGCCTTGCTCTACAAGCCTTCATTATTAAAGTACATAAAACAATCTAATAGGAAAATAAGGATACTAAGGATATTGATTTCATGACACCTTTAACTAATTTCACTCTCATACTCAAGTTACATGAGAAGAGAAAGTGGGGATAATTATTATTACATAAAGCTATCAAACTGAAACACATTCCACTTTCATACAGATATTAAATCTATTTTCTACTGTGATAGTCGAATTAACATGAAATGTTTTGTAATGAATAATTATTGTTACTGATGTTTATCAGCATGAATGAATAGTGCAGACCTCGTAGTGTACACAGCTCCCTGGGCTGGCTTTGAAGACACATGCTTGTACGCTTCTTCTTTTGTTTTTAACTGCTTTCTTTGCTGATGTCAGTTTGTCATAAAGAGATCACATCATTGCCTGGACTCCTTTACCCTGGCTGTTTTTTATCTTCTCCAATTTTTGGATCTTCTCACTGTTTTCCATCTCTTCCATTAACTCAATCAGTAGGTCCAGATTTACATTGGTGGGCACTGAATCAAAATTCAGGGCGATCTTCTCCCTCTTCATCCCATAAACGATTCCCATCTGTATCAAGATCTTCTCTCTTGTTTTTAAGAGCCAACAAATGTTGGCAATGTTTTTGCTCTCCAGATATTTGACTTGATATGTTACTTTCAACATTTCCGTAGTCTTTCTAATGCTCTCTGTCTTGGTCACATCTCCACAGTTTTCTTTCACATGAGCTTATGCAGGACATCTCCCAGTACAAACAACGCAGTGTCATGATGTCACAGTGTTCAGATTTCCAGGGCATAATGAATCCAAAATAGTGAAGGTTCTCCTTACAGACAACATACATCACCTTGAAAGAAAACAACCCCCCACACACCACCTTTAATAACTTCTACAGTGAAGTTCTTGTCATTCTTCAAGCCTTCCTCAGTGCGTTGGATCTCACTGATGTTCAGATCAATCAGCTCAATCCTCTCCTGCAGGTTGTGTAGGAAGGCTGCCAATTTGATGCATGTATTCAAAACATCCACAGTTGTGCCCAGCAAAGTGGACTATTTCTGTTTGGCTTTTGAGCTCATCTCTGTCAGGATCCTGGGCCTCCTGACCCAGTGTTGAGTTTCTTGTGTCTCAGTGTTTTTGTATTATGATGTATGTTCTAAGTTCTTTGTTGCCCCAGTTTATTCTATAGAGTCTAGTGCAGGGGTCGGCAACCTGCGGCTCCGGAGCTGCATGCGGCTCTTTTGTCCTTATACTGCGGCTCTGCGTGGTTTGGGAAAATAAATTAGAAGTATTTAGCTGAAGTGTATTTTATTTGTGTTAGTTGTTTTTTTTTAACGTGTAGTTCTAAATTGGAAGATTATTGTGATATTGAAATAAATTTTTTTTTTTTATTATTATTATTTTTCATCGCTCAAAATAAGCGTCACACTCGCGGAAACCGGTATACCGCAGAAACGCCGTGCATTTATCGAGACTTTCAACCCCAGATAGGCCAATTATGGATCTTCGGATCCACGTTATGTCAGCAGCTCCACCGTGAACTATGTTAACAACAAACACCGCTCGCGCCTCACAGATGACAGCTTACAGTCCTGCGTAAAGATGAAAGTGACTTCGTACCACGGCAGACCCGCTTCTTTTCAGCATCTCTTTATTCAACACGTTCTCACTCCTAACTCGTCAAATGTGTGATGCATGGTCAGGCTCCCTCTGCTTCACCCCCCTCGTGTCGAGAATTGACGTGCAGGGTCCTCTTATTGAATACTATAGAGCTCCCTTAACGTTGTTTATTGACGACAGGAGATTGCCGCGGAAGACCCTGTTGTCCGTATATTTATATATTTCCGAAATCACATTGTAGTGACGTATACAGAACACAATAAATTATATAATGTAAACAACTACCAGACAAACAGCAGATAAACTAAATACAGCTATTACTTTTGTGTCGTTTATTGCGTTGATGGAGGGAGTGATGTATGCTGGGTAATGGCACAGCTAGCGACTGGGTGACTTTATTCACCCGCTTCAAATGTTATCAGTCCATACAATGGGCGTTATTAGCAGAAATCAGTCCCATAGATATGGGCCATCTCCACCTGCTAGATTGTTCAGAAGGTTGTTCTCATCCATCCAGATGGAGGATCACTAACAGGAGCGTGGGAAGACTCCAGAATCCACTCTGGCTGGAATCCGGTGGATACAGCAGTGTTTACAGGTAAGACCATTTAAACGGACAGCATTTATAGAATGACTATTAAAAGTCAGCGAGTGTCAGTAATGTTAATGTGGTTATGTTAGTAATACACAGAGTGCTAATATAACAGCTTTAAGATGCATTTGTAGATATTATTACGTGTTTTACCGTCTTTATTATTTCCAATGACATGAGAGAAGGGAAAACTGATGACCTGACAATGAACTAAATGAAACAGAGGACTTAAATAACAGAACGTTAATGAGGGAAATGGAAACACATGGGCAACACAGCTGACACAAATGAACATGAACCCACAGGGGATGCAGAAATAACATACTGAACGAGGAACAAGAAACTGTCAAAATGGAAAAGGAAGCATGTAACCAAGAGATTTAACAAGGTGACAAATACAGTGGACCTGATGGACTGGAGAGAGCACACAAGTCGCACATGACATGAAACACAGGGAGGGAACATGTAACTGGAAGGGATGATGAGACACCTTGACAAGACAAAATGGAAATGGAAATATAACTAAACATCGCAGCCAATATCAGATTAACTTAGTATTCAAAAAACATCCATCCATCCATGTTTGCTCATAGGGTGTCATATGATCCTTAGGTTTTTCTCTGTGTCTATTAATGTATGGTCTACATTGCAATGTAAAAAACCTTAAAGTAACTGTTATTGTGATTTGGCACTATATAAATAAAATTGAATTGAATTGAATGAGGTATGCATGTTATTTATGAGTTAAAACACTTTAGTCTCCACATCTAGTTGCTAACCAAACAGACATCACACTGTATGCACTTTGCTGCTTCAACTGCAACAATGTACCTCTTTTGTCAAAGGAACAGCTTTGGCTGGTGTGGGGTTAAGCAGCTTTAGCAGTGTAACCAAACCGTAACAGTCAAGGCTGGATAACAAATGTCATTGATTAAAATCGAATTGTCCATCCAGATCAGAAAATAACAATTGTTAAACAAAAATAAATAAATAACAAAAATAAAGTGCATTGGACCCTTCAATAGAACAATAAGTCAATTTTAGACAATTATCTAATTAGAGTTTTGCTTTAGAGTTTCTCCTTTTCTAACTTTGATTGTTTTTAACTGAAACACAACAAACCACATTAGTAATAATTCCAAAAAAAGTCTGTACTTCTGCTTGTTACTATTGCCTATTCTAGATATGGCTCTCGTATCATAACTGATCATAACTGTATCGCCTGCTTTGAGGATCATCCTTTCTGTGAGGGAGATCGCTGATTTCACATCGAGGTCCAGCGCTGTAACTTGTAATTTCAACTGCTAAAGCGAATTAAATCTTTTAAAAGATAGTAGTTCTCCTGTACATCCTTAAGAAAAGAAAACGAAAAAAAACACCTTCCATTTAGGTTCAGATCAGTTCAGTGTTTAAAGGTGTGTAGTTATGTAAAATATCTTCCCTCACATGCATTAAATGCAAAGTAACAAGTCTATTTTGAAAATGTACGAAGTAAAACAAAGATATTTGCGTGAAAAAATTGTTATGCATCCCTCCCCATCCCCATTTACTCCTCATCTTAGATTTCCATTGCGTTTCGAGCAGATTCCCTGAATAGAAAGAAAAGGGGGAAAACAGAAATGAAGGCACAGCTCACATCACCAATAGCTCTTTATTTTCATTGCACACACTTACTTTGTAGAATAGTAAAACAAAATTGTACTACTGTCCCACATCAGTCTTAAAGAGACTTAGCATTAAAGAAGAACTCTTCCTAATAGAACTTGGAAACATCATGTAAATGTAAAATAGTACTCAGTTATGTTTCAGTCCTGTAACACTGACTTCAGCGTTTATGTTTGTTTGTTTTGATTTCCTTGTTAAATTAAACGCAGTTTTAAAGAAATTAGGGTTGCAGTGGGAGCATCAGAGTGATATGTGAGTGTATCAATGTACCAGGGCTGTAACATCATCACTTCAACACAGCAGAAATTGCCTCTGAAAAATGAAGAGGAAATTGCTGAGCACAAGGAGGGAGGACCGCTTCATAATATAACTTGGATATAAACATCACATTAGGGATAATGTTCTATTATCTTTCATTTCTATAGCACTGCAACCATACCATACCAGCAACAACTGGGTTGTTTTTTTTTTCCCTCAATTTGTTCTTCTTTGAGGAAGTTTCAAAGAAAGAATGATTGCAGTTGGGGAACTGGAGTGTCAGGTCTGAGTACATCTGGCAACGACTCTTGGTCTACCTAATGTCATCAGCTCAGCACAACAGAAATTTCCTCTGAAGAATGATGAGGAAATTACTGAGCGTAACGTGCTGCAGGTTTCAGCACGTCTGACACCTAGCACTCTCAAAAACATTCTTCCCCAGGGAGGGTGGGGAATTCCACAGAAAACATGTTGTGTAAGTACACAATTTCATCTTTACAAGGACAGTTTCAGAAGTTGGTGATAGAGTTTCTATCATTGTTTGTGTGATTTTAGGTTTCAGATTCAAATTGTGATTTACAAGTATTGTTCTGTGCTGTTTGTTAACCTACAGACTTCTAGTAGCTTCTTCTGAGTAGCTTATTTTCATAGCAATTTAATTAAAAACTTTTAGATAACTTCTTTTTTCATAGTATAATCTTCACGTGCTTCATCCGAAGCACACTCTCTGTGTACTCACTCCCTAATTTATTGCCAAAGTATTCACTCACTGTGTCTTTACTGTTTCGCTAGCTTAGCTTAGCTTGTAGCCAACTTGCTAGCAGCATGGCCTCTTCACCTGTCCCTCCTGCACTTTCCTGCTCATTGTGTCAGATGTTTAGTTACTCCTCATCCTCCATTAGCAGTAATGCTATTTGTAGTAAATGTAGCACATTTGCAGGTCTGCAGCACTATATACATATGTACAGTATTAGCAGAGAAAAATATATAAAATGTACAAATATACAAGCCAGTTTTTTTGTTTTTATAAGTAATATGTAATAAATAGTGTGATGTATATACAGTTGGGTTATTGCACATAGAATTTGGTATTTCACAGTGGTGGATCATAGAGGAAGTGGGAAAAATTGGGGGGGGGGGGGGGGGGTCTGTGTTATCAGTGCATGTGTGAGTTCAGGGTGGTTAGGGCCTTTGGGAAAAAACTGTGTCTGAGTCTGTACGTTTTTTATGCTGATGCACCTGTAGCGCTTCCCTGAGGGAAGCAGGCTGAACATGTTGAATCCAGGGTGCAAGCTGTCGTTGATGATGTTTGCTGCTCTGCTGAGACAGTGGGAGGAATAAATGTCCATCAGGGAGGGGAGAGGGCAGCCGATGACCTTTTGTGCTGTTTTGACTACACTTTGAAGCCTCGCTCTATCCGCCTTAGTGCAGCTGCCGTACCATACCGTGATGCATTGGGTTAGCAGGCTCTTCATGGATGAGCGGTAGAAGGTCAGCAGCAGGTTGGAGTTCAGCTTGTACTGCTGCTGTTGGGCCTTCTTGATGACCGCTGAGATGTTGTCTGTCCAGGAGATGTCAGCAGAGATGAGGACACCAAGGAACCAGAAGGTGTGGACCCACTCCACACACTCCCCGTTGATGTAAAGGGGGGATAAGTCAGTGCTGTGCCTCCTGAAGTTGACAATGAGCTCTTTGGTTTTCTTAGTGTTCAGTGCCAGGTTCTTTTCTGAACACCATGCTGCCAACTTCAGGATTTCCTCTCAAAGTCTGTCCAGTTTGGTGATGAGGATGTCTGGGATGATTGTATTAAAGGCTGAGCTGTAGTCCAGCAGCTGAAACTTTAGCTGGAAACACACTATGAGACAAACTGCACACAAACAGTTTGTTTGCTGATGTTCGCTGAGCTGATAAAAATGCTGCACTTGAAATTGCCTGACACATAAAAAAATGGCACTCCCTTCATCCTTCCTCTTCTTCTGTAGCAACAGCTAGATTTTAAAGTACCACGACCAAAACGTAATGAAGCCTGCATTCCTTCTGCTCCATTTTGTCCCGCGAGCATAAACGCTATAAATGATAATGTAAATTAAAATTTACAAGTCTGTTTTGAAAATGTAAGAAATAGAGTGTACAGACGTGTTTAAAATGTAGAAATAAAAATACGTTCTCAGAAAAAATAGTCAAATAAAGTACAGAGACAATAATGAAGTATTTGTACTACATTTATGAGAGAGGTTAAGATGAGTATTTGTACTTGAGTAAGTCCAAGCTCCCCACCCCTCATAGACCAAAATTTGGAAAAGTGCATTCGTAGATTTTATATCCAGTTATAGTCACATACCAGAAAGGTTAGGCACTCCTTTGCTTGAACTGCCCTGATAGAACTGTATATTCACTTACAAAACGTAGAGTATTACTCTATAAAGCCTTGCTGAAGGAAATACCTTTTCTAAAGCTGTCATTTAATAGGGTGATAGAGCCTTCCTACACATGCTTTCTGTGGAATTCGGCACTCCTCCTTGTATTAGGTATAACAACTGAAACCCTAGATCGAGGTCATCAGTTTGATTGGTGACAGTCTTCGTGGTTCCTACCGGTCTGACTCCACTTAGTGAGTATTTGTACTTATCTTTCTGACAGTTTTTTTCTTACATAGCCAATTGCTCTATTTGTAGTTTCCTAGTTATCCTAAATTATTTTGAAGAGTTATGGTAATTCCTATGATATGCATTTGCTGAATGAATCTAGGTATTTTTTGAATGTTGGTTTAATACAAACACACAGAAAAGCATTCTATTATTATTAATAATAATAAATTTCTCAATAACATTGAGATACAAACAAAGGGTACAATTTACGTGTAACGTCATAGGTATTATGAAACATATAGGATTAGTGATTGACAGTTAATCTAAAAGTACATTTAACTGATGCAGCTTTCAGTGGCTACTTTATTGTTAATGACAGTATTTGAATGGTTTGTTTATAGAAATTAAGGTAATATGATAAATATTTTTTCGTTTTAAATTATTTACTAAAATTTATTTTGAGATTGATGAAAACCTTCAGTTACACACCATTTCATTACAATTGAGGAAAAATAGAGTTACAACGTTAGTAAATTGTTTTAGGTCACCAATTTGTCACAGAGTCAAAATATTAGAGACAACAACGACTTTGGACTGTGGAACGAAGGTAGAGTACTCAAATTATATTCAAATCTATCCAGGGTATACCCTGCCTTTTGCTCCATGACAGCTGGAATAGGCTCCAGCCCCCAACACATCCTCCAACTACACACACCCATATTTTGTTTGCAAACTCCTTGCAGTTTATTTCACACCTCAAGCCTTTAATAAACAATTAAACAAATACGAGAAAACTGTAATAAATTACAGGCAGCAATAAAATAAACTATTAACTCTTTTACGCTACGTCCACACCTACATGGGTATTTTTGAAAACACAGCTTTTCGCAGCTTTTTCTGTGTTTGGACCTTTCGTCCACACGTAAACGGCGTGAATCACTGAAAACTGAGATTTCTAAAAACTCCTGCCAGGTTGGAGATTTTCGAAAACTCAGTTTTTGCGTTTACGTGTGGACAAGGAATACAGAGTTCATCACGCAACATCAAAGGTATGTGCCTTTTTTCACGTCACGCTGTGTTGTTATTGTTTACATGACATGAATTTCTACAATGACGGATAGAGACAAAATACCTTTTACTGTTAATTTTACTATCTTCAGTTTTTACACGCTACATATACACACGCAGTTACTGTCCCTCCATTTAGAAATTAGAGTCCCTCCATTTAGAGGCGTCAGAGTGTAATTATTTTACATGTAGCTGTTTTTTCCTGTGTAATAATATTCAACATTACTTAGAGTTGGATGTCTCGAGACCGGTCTTGGTCTCGACAGACTTTGGTCTCGGTCTTGTCTTGGTCTCGCTGTCTCGGTCTTGCTTTCTCACATCAACATAGTGGTCGGGAGATTTGGAGTCAACCATCAGCGGAGCGGGGGGGTGGCTTACTGGGCTCAAGCCCGGGTCATCTTTTTCAGAAGCCCGGGGTCTTTTGGAGTGTAATTTGTTTCATAGTTAGATGACTGACTGACAACTGTATAAAACAAAAACAACACACGAAGCACAGAGCGCACCGGTGTAAATTCCCCCTAATTTTGGTATGATCCGAGCTCAGGCACTAGGCGACTGAGCACGTTCTTTTTTTTTTGTTTTCTTTAAAATTCATACCGTGCCCCCCCCCTGCAATTGCTCAGCGCCCCCCTAGGGGACGGAACCCCCCACTTTGGGAACCTCTGCATTAGTGGAAGAGAATTGATAGATAGAAATGTAGTCTTTGGTTAACACTGAACACCATGATTTCCACATAATTTTGGGTCTAGGGAAACAGACTACCCACTAAGATAAAATGTAAATTTTACATAAATTAGTAATTTAACCACACATCATGCTTGTGGCAAGCACTACACAATTTGACTCCACCATTTGACTTGTGCCTGTTCAGCCTATACAGTCCAAGAACAGCATTTCAACTTGAAGTATCGAAGAGTTTAACATACAGCTGGATTTTATGTTAAGACTACATCAAAGTCTGCACCAAGCTTCCTTCTTGCCAAGAGTTTAGAAACAGTTTGCCAAGTGCAAAGAAATATTCAGTAAAATATGCACGTGTGCAATTGTAGAAATTGTTTACACATAAAAATATATACATAAATAGACTGCTAAACTGTAATTGTTCTTTTGAATTGTTTGTCTTTTTTCCAGGTTACGTCATTATGGGAATTGTTTTAGGAATTGTGGCTGATATAGCACTTGCAAGTATAGCCGCAGCAGGAGAGGCAGCGGCTTCAGCGGCTGCAGCAGCTGCTGGAGCAGAGGCAGCGGCTGCTGGAGCAGAGGCCGTGGTTGCATCGGAGGTTGCTGCAGAGGCAGCCACAGATACTATTGCAGAGGCTACTGGAGCTGCAGCGGGAGACACAACAGTAGATGCAGCTGCAGATGCAGGACTTGAAGCAGGAGTTGAAACCGCTGGTGAAGTTTTCAGCTCTGTTGCAAAACTTTGCAAAATGATTAAAGAATTCAGTGTCATTGATGCTGTTTTTAAGGTTGCAAAAGAAATTTTTGAAAGCCTCAGTGACCCAGAATCACATGACAAAATGAACAGACTAGGTCACTCTCTTCGAGTGCTGACAAAACTAATCTCTAAGCTAGAGGAATTGGGAAGGTGGCTGGAGGATCATAAAGAAGATAAAGTGAAACTTGATGGAATTGATGTCCCTTTGGAGTCAGGCATTCTAAGCACGTCCCTGAAACCGCTCTTTGTGGTAAGCTACTAATTGTACTCCTTTTACCATTTAGCTATTCAAGGAAACTAGCGCTAATTCAGGGGGGTTAAATGGATCGGAACAACACAAGTTACCTCCACCTCAATTGTTCCTCTGCTCTAGAGAGAAGAGGAACAGCAGTCATTATAACCAAGGCTGAATGCATGTGTGTGAATGAGAGGGAGACAGGTGAAAAAGTGATGATTCAAGGAGCAGAGGTAGTGATGTTATATGAATTTAAATACCTAGATCCAACAAAAGCAAAGCAATAGACATTGCATAGGAAAGGGGCCGTGCTGACACCTCCTGCTCTCTGGCAGAAAGCACCATGCCCTCCCGTGTGTTTTAAATGCACTTAAGAACAACATGCAGCAACACTACACATGAGCGGGCAGAGGGAGGTATGGGGTCTTCACACACCCCCGTTCTCTGTTAGCAATCGGGCTGGGAGGAGGTGTTGGCCGTCCGATTGGGGTCTGGGATGCGGGATCTCCCTGCCGCTGCAGGGCCGGGAGCGGTCTGTTTGTCTCCACCCCGGGGGAAAGGGTAACATCTCCTGGGTCTAGGTGCAGTTTCCCCCTCTGGGGGCGAGGGTACCTGGACCTGGGGTATAGAATATGTTTGGGGAGTATGATTGTGTGTACAATGTCCAATTGTGTCTGTCTCCACGTAGGTGAGTGCTGAGTATTTGTATATGTGTGCATGAGGGTGGGAATGCACGGTGTGTCTGTGTGTGCCTGTTCGTCTGTGTCTATATGTCAGGTCGGGTCTTAGACTCCACCTCTCTGGGAACACCTCAGGCCCTCCAACATATGGAGGCCTATCTCCCCCCACCACACTCCCTGCCGGTGGCCAATGCCCTCAGGCACTTGGTGTCTGGGACTGGGTGCTCAGGTATATACCGGCTCACTTCCAGTGGCTGCTTGGCGGGGTCTGGCGCCCGTGGCTCGGTCGGGCCTCTTCCGGGGTGTGGGGGGCCCTCAACCCTCCGGCCAGCTGTGCCTACGGCTCACTTCATTCTGGCACAGCTAGCTGCTGGCAGACGCTGCTGGCAGACGCTGCTGGCAGACGCCGCAGGCACGCTTCTGCAGCCCCCTCTGGCTTCTGCTCCATGGCTGCTGGGTGACCCCTCGTCTGGGGCTCTCCTCAGCTCTTCCCAGGAGAGTGGCACAAATGCCCCTGCGGTGGTCCTCCTTGTCTCGCACTCTGGGGCCTGGATCTCCTCCATGCCTGCTTCATGCCCTGGGGGACGGGGCTATGGCTCCCCACACCCTCTAGCAGATCCGTACACGGAGAAACCTTTTAAATATAAGCACGCTCATCCACACATTCTTGGCTGCTACTTCAAAGCCCATTGTACGCTGTGGGTCCTGCGTGCTGCACAGCAACATTTAGTATTTACTGTTATTTACACTTAGCTAGATTAATGCGATAGTGTTGTTTTTATTATGTTGCTCTCTCTTTTTTTGTTGTTGCTTGTTTTCTCTTGTTTTCATTTTTTTTTCTCCACAGGTGATCCAGGAGATTTTTTTCTTTTTAAATGCCCTTTCTCACTGTCCCTCTTCCCCTGTGTTTTTCTTTTCCTTCCTCTTTCTTTCTCCCTTTCCTATCCCGTGGCCATGCCAGTCCCATCTGTAACAACTAAAAATAAATTAAAATAAAATAAATAATAACAACAATGGTCGATGAAATGGACCTATACGGCAAGGCCGTGATGATCCACTTGGTAAAGTAAATCCGTTGGGTATCCTTGTTGGCCTTCAGACAACAATTATGACGGCTAAAGAACCAAACGGGATAGGCAAAAAAAAAAAAAAAGAGAGAGATGCAATAGAAAGTGGAGACAATATTGAGCATGTAGTGTCAAGTGTCAGGGAGGATTTTTGACAAAAGGATATCAGCAAGATTGAAAGAGCTGGCTTACAAGTTGGTATTGAAACCTGCTTTGATATGTGATTTGCAGAAAATTGCACTGACAAAAAGACAAGAGGCCAAGCTGGAAAAAGCAGAGCTGAAGATGTTAAGATTTTCATTTGGGGTGACCACAACGGGCAAGATTTGAAATAAGTACATCGAAGGGACAGCTCAGTGGTTTGCAGAAAAAGTTGAGGAGGAAGGCAGAGATAGTTTGGAGACAGGACAAAGTAAAATTTAAAACTATTCGACACTCTTTTTCAGGCAATACCCATATTACAACAACTATCAAAAGATGTCGGAAGCCTGAATCTGAAAAAAGAAGTGATGACAGATGGACAGCTAACAGCATTGCACAGAGGCATTATTCGTGTTGTGGCAACATTTGAGTCCATCGCCAAATACAAAGAAGAGAAGAGTGGAAAATTCCCTGTGTTGACCTCGCTTCCGATCACCTTGAATGAGGTTAATCAATGGAAGAATGACATTGGCTGTGAAGAGAATTCTATTCTCTCTCTTTTAAAACATTAAACATATAAGTAAACCTCTGATTTATAAACAAGAGTAAGTCAGATCAAAAATATACTTTATGATTTGTGGTTCATTATAAACATTGCTTTTACTTTTGATTCTTCTATGCAATTAATTGTGCAACTGTTTCTAATATGAATATAATCAGGTTTTAGCACTACAACTTCTAAAGTTCTGTATCTGTAATTTTTGGGACACAAGTAATAGAGGTGCAACGGATCACGGTTGATCTGAAATCCGAACCCATCCCACTCCACGGTTCGGTACGCACGTGATCTGAAGATTCGAAAAAAAAAAAAAAAGTATGTGTTTGGTGCGCGTGGTCAGTCTGTCAAGCGGTAGTTATGGTCAGCGCTAGCGGTCCAAGTGGCGGAGCAGAGGAGTTTGCGGCATTTAAGGAGCCCTTTGCTGCCCAATCCGACCGGGCTAAAGCTATTACAAAAGCTAATGGGGTGTTTAGCTGCAGACGGGAGGCCATATTCCGTTGTGCAAAACAAGGGTTTTAAACTGTGATGAACGTGCTTGAGCCACGCTATGATATCTCGTTGCGCGTCCACTTCAGTTTGACAAGATCGTTCCAAGTATGTATGAGGAGAAGTTTAAAGTTATGGCTGAACTGTCCCAGGCATCTTCTGTTGCTCTAACTACAAATGGGTGGACCTCCAGGGCAATGGAAAGCCACGTGACCATGACCGCTCGTTATATCACAGCGGAGTGGTAGATACAAAGAATATATAAATCTAGTTAATTTCAAAATACTGTTGTGTTAAAGGTATAGAAAATAGAAGTGCGACATTCTAATGCGCTTTTTAGTATTTTGGGCTTCCGGCACACTGTAATTACGTAGTTGGGGAGTCGGATAAGCTGGAAGCAACACAGTTTTTTGACCGAGTCTTGCCATGTAAATTAAAAGTTTCAATAAACATCTTTTTGCAAGAAAGGTACCTGGACTTGCTCGCGTTTCAAATGCATGTTGCCGGACTGACTCCTAAAGGTGGTACAGAAGAGTGAAATAGAGACGGAGTGCCGCCACTACAATAGGAATAAGAATACAAGGGAACAGCACATTTCAAGTATTGTGAGTCTATTACACCGTTGGTTATTAACAAAAACTATTGCACAGTGAAAAGGCACTACAGCTACTTGTTCCCCCCTCCTTTGTCCCCGTTTCCCCTCCTTCTCCCCTCCAGCGAGGAGTTAAACAGTTTGATGGTGTGTGGTAAAAGTGACTTTATAAGTCTGCTGATCCTTGACTTTGGGAGAAGCAACCTGTCACAGACTCCTCTGGTTGTTTATGGTTGTGTGCAGAGGATGCCCAGCATGGTCCATATTGCACCTTAATTTGTTTTTATATAAGTGCGTGGAATGAGTCTTCAGTTGAATGTTTATTAATAGGCAAAAAATACTTAAATAAGTAAAGGGCAAGTCGAATTTTTGTCTTTTTTTTTCTATTTTTGCTGATCCGAAAATTGATCCGATCCGTGACTTAAAACCGTGATCCGATCCGAACCGTGAGATTTTTGATCCGTTGCACCACTAACAAGTAATATTCTTACTGTTCTTTGGCGCTGGCCCTTTTCTTACTAACTTTGATATTGATATGTAAAATTTATAATAATGTGTAATGTAATAAGTAATGTGATGTCACCAAAGCCAGAAATAAATTCTAACATGCAAAAATAATTGCATCTGTCAACTGTTTTACAATGCATTAAAATTTTTCTTCTTATATTCAACAACACAACTAACCTTGGAGCTTGACTCCAAGGTTTCCTGCTCATTGTGTCAGATGTGTAGTTACTCCTCAGCCTCCATTAGCAGTAATGATACTTGTAGTAAATGTAGCATATTTGCAGGTCTGGAGGCCAGGATTACTGAATTGGAGACTCGGCTTCGCACCCTTCATTTACCCGTAGTTAGCCAGGCCCCTGTAGCTGGTGCAGCCGAAGGTAGCGTAGGCCATGCTAGATGTCAACCTAGCTGTAATATCATCACTTCCTCTGAAAAATGATGAGGAAATTGCTGAGCATAAGGAGGGAGGAGCGCTTCATAATATAACTTGGATCAGAGGTTCCCAAAGTGTGTGTGTGTGTGTGTGTGGGGGGGGGGGGGGGGGGGGGGGGATATGAATTAAAAGAAAAAAGCGGGGCTTCCACACAAGCGCAAAGAAGGATATGAAGCACCGCCAAATATGTTTCCAAACCAACTTCCTTCCAAGCCAAAGATTAGAAGATATGGTGAAGAATATCTTTCCTTCACCTGCACAAGTGCCAAGGCAACACGTTCTCACTCCCAAGTCGTCAAATGTGTGACGCATGGTCAGGCTCCCTCTACCCCCCTCGCGTCGAGAATTGACGTGCAGGGTCCTCTCATTGAATACTATAGAGCTCCCTAAACGTTGTTTATTGACGACAAGAGATTGCCGCGGAAGAGCCTGTTGTCCGTATATTTGTATATTTCCGAAATCACATTATAGTGACGTATACTGAACACAATAAATTATATAATGTAAACAACTACCTGAAAAAAGGCAGATAAATTAAATACAGGATATTACGTTTGTATCGTTTATTGCATTTATGGAGGGAGTGATGTATGCTGGGTAATGGCACAGCTAGCGACTGGGTGACTTTATTCACCCGCTTCGGCTGTTATCAGTCCATACAATGGGCGTTATTAGCACAAATCAGTCCCATAGATATGGGCCATCTCCTGCTAGATTGTTCAGAAGGTTGTTCTCATCCATCCAGATGGAGGATCACTAACAGGAGCGTGGGAAGACTCCAGAATCCACTCTGGCTGGAATCCGGTGGCTACAGCAGTGTTTACAGGTAAGACCATTTAAACGGACAGCATTTATAGAATGACTATTAAAAGTCAGCGAGTGTCAGTAATGTTAATGTGGTTATGTTAGTAATACACAGAGTGCTAATATAACAGCTTTAAGATGCATTTGTAGATATTATTACGTGTTTTACCGTCTTTGTGGTGCTAGCTTAAAGTTACGGTGTAAACGTTAGCTTATATTGGAGGAAAGCTGTTACTGTTTAAACGATGTTAGCACAGAAATATTAGCTTCTGTCATGACTGATGAAGTTACTAGTTAATAACTTTTCCAGTATAGTGATTAATCGCAGCCACAGATTGACAGCAAATATCTCGATTAGCTTCAGTGCATCTGTAATAAATATGTGCAAGTTTCAGTGCTTCGTTTAAACTGTATGATACTTGTACTGACCCAGGGTCAGTGTAAAATACAATCCTAGCTGTGTGAACAAAGCCTGGCTCCTTTGATCCTGCATGACAAACCTCAGGATGCAGGTTATTATTACTCTTTCCTGCTGGCACACCTGTCACACCTGAGAGTCAGCTAGAAACTTACAGTGACGTGGACATCATGCAAAGTAATACTGTAAATGATCAGTGAATCAGGTTAACACTAAACCTTAAACAGTACCTCTGTGTCTTTGTGTGTGCTGAACATTTAGGATTTCATTCAGGCTGCATTGAGTGTGGGAGTTTTCTCTGTTAAAAACAGGTTGAAGAAGCTCAGAAACATTTGAAGATTAAAATTTAGCATTATAGCTGATGGTGGTGTGTAAAGCCTCTACTCAGCTGTATTTTTGTTTCTAACTTATATTTGTTGTTTAACACAGATTTCAGAAGAGCAAAGATGAGCACTGTTGCTTAATCCTTAATACTTAGAACCAGAACTGGATTGCAAATCAAAAAATCCAGATTCTTCTTCCACAGAAGTTTCATCTGTCAGTGTGGCACTGCTGAGTCACCTGAAGAAGTAATTTCATTCATTCTCCACATGATGTTCATTTACAGAAATGTTTCACAGGAACTGATTCCTCCCAAAGGGTGAACTAGTGTGTTTCCATAGATTACCTCTGTATGAATGTACTTCTTAAATGAAGGCAAGTGTTTGTCCTTTTTTGTTCCTCAGGTACAGTACGTGATATCAAGGGCAGGCGGTCAACACTGGGGGAAGACAAGAAGCAGACGTACTTCCAAGAGGGAGCTGCAGTGAGGACACAGCCAGGTCACTGAGGTCAGAGGTCAGAATCTGAAACAGCTTAGGTTTGTATTCTAGGGGTTATGAAAAAAAATTGAAATGTATTTATAGAGAAACCTTTAAATAAGATTTAAGAAATATCAAACATTTAAGTGGATTTTCTGTTACACGTATTGTTTTCGCCCGGCGATAAACTGGCAGCCTGTCTTTGTCCTGTATCAGCTGGGATAGGCTTCATCCTCCTGCGACCCTGAATTGGATACATTATATTCCAATTATGTAATCTGATCATTTACAAACTCAAGGTATCTAATCAAAATGTAAGTAATAATTATAAAATGGGAAAGCAGAAATAAGTGTGACATAAATGTGTTAGCTGACATGGAGGACAGCTACATGTAGTCTGAAAAACCTTTGTTGTCCATCAGCACGAGACATTCTTACATAGAAGAGACTGTTAAAGTCTCTAACTCAGTGAAGCATCATTGGTCCCGTCTGTTTGCATAAATATAATAAGCTGATGTATGTCCATTTATTGACACATTTTCTTAAGTGCTTATCCAGTTCAGGATCACAGTGGAGCTGCAGCTGCATATGTTCAGTAAATAAACCTTACAAAAGTTAACAATAAACCTGCATCCATGTACGTGCCTGTGTCTTTCACAGGAGGCACTGGAAGGTTTCAATAATAGTTCCTGGTGAATCAAAGCAGAACCATAAAGGTTGCTGGACTGCATGATGGCCTTACTCCTGAGCAGTCATCCTGTTAAAGGAGGATCCAGTTAGAAGCTGTTTTCAAAGTAGCTGGCAGAAGAGGTCAGAGAACTTCAGGCCGTGTACTGAAAAGGTATTTTTTTCTTGTTATCAAAAGACATTTGGAGTGGCAGCTTCTACAACTGGTTGTGCTGAAGTAAAGCTTACAGTCTAAGAAGCCACAGTGTTGATATTCAGCACAAAGAGAAAAGCTCACTTGTTTGAATTTATTTACAATCATAGTTTTATAAATTCTGACTGTAAACAGCTTTTACAGCTTTGATATTGTTTGACACTCGATATCAGGTGATAGGGTTTAATTTAAAGGTTTCTATGTCCCTACGTTCCATTTACAAGTAGTGACAGTCTGCCGCAACTCGAACTCAAACCCCGCTTTGTTCTTTAACTATAGGCCTTTTATAGCCGTTCATGACACGCACACACACACATAAAGCACTTTGCCTCACCATGAGAATGCAAGTTTACCTAACCTAACTTTAAAGTATCTGATATAGGATAGAAAAATGAAGCAACCAGAGATTTAATGATGAAGACTCTGGGTTCTGTAGTTCACGTTTTACAGTCCTGAATGACTCTTTGCATATAACTTATTGAAGAGGAGTTTAGAATGCACTTTACATTTAGACTGTTGCTGTTTCATTTTTTACATTGTTGCCGTGTTATGTCATGAATAAGGTTCACCTGCTGGGGGTTTGATGGATCAGCTGGACAATACAGTCAAAGACAGACTTCATTCATCATATGCAAGAATCCTAGTTGGATTTTTGTTGTCACTCATGTTTTTGAACCAAATATTGAAAACAATTCTGACAGACTGGATACCTGGTCAGGGTGTACGTTACCTTGTACTCAAGCATCCCAGGACAGAGCCCTGCCCCACCATGAGCCTGGGTGGATACGTGGTTATAATATAAAAGGACCGATACTGAATATGAATATTTCATGAAAATTGAATTATAATACAAATTAGTAATAAGGGTTTCTCTGCGCCCTTATCTACCCCATACTCAAAGAGCTGCGGGCAGAGAGGGTGACAGGAGAGGATGGCACTGAAGAGAAGATACTCGGTTTCTGGAGTCTCCTGGTCCTGTCAGTATTAGTAGGATGCATCTGCTGTGTCTTCTCGTGGATGCTCACCTACCTTGACTCGTTCCAGCCTGGTATGGATTTCCCAACACTGCGGACAGTGGCCCACGTCAGAGACGTTTAATATTGATTACATATGTCTGAATTGCTAACCCTAACCCTAGCTCAACAGACCACAATGCCCTGGACTGTCAGTATTATTACATGCTGTGAACATAAGTAGCTTTGATCACAGTTTATGTTGTAAAAGAGAAGGAATATTGGAAAGAAAGATCAACATTGTGATATTATTTCTTCCAAACTGACCAGAAACATGCTTGTCAGACTCTCACAGCAAAGGATCAGACTCACTGTGCATGACGGCTCGGGCCAAAGATGTCTGTTAGATTGTCAGTTGTTTAGTGCTTCTGTACAGTTAGGGTCACCGTCTCTATTTCAGAATAATTAATATGCGGAAAACACTAAAAGTTGATTGTCTTCCAATATTCTAGCATAATTAAAAAACTTTGACTTTGTAAGTACATATTATTAGTCCTAATGCCAATATGATTCTTCATAACGCCTGCTTTGAAATACTGAACTTTAAAATTTACCTGATGAAAGATCATTTACAGTGGCACTCTGTCAGGATCATTCTGACTGTAAGATCACTGTATTAATCTGAATCCTTCTGAAATGTGCTGTGAATGAATGCTGATGCAACTCACTGTGTGAAAACTGTTAATAAAATGAATCTGTGACACATGCAACACATTCACAGAGGAAGAGGACACAAAGGGAGGACACGCAGAGGCTGTGTTGAAGTCAGAAATCCAAATCTTTAGTCAAAAACAGGCGGCGGTAACAAACAGGAAGACAAGCAGTCCATCAAACAGTCTACAGGGTCAAACATACAGAGAATTCAAACAGCAGTAAAAAATAACTGGACACTGAAAAACTTAAAGCAATGTGTGACGCAATAAAAGGAAGCAGCGCAGTATATTCACTGAATTATCATCAATTACAAAAGAGAAAAACGACGATTTCCAAGGATTATTTTCTTAAATGCAGTTAGAGTGTGGCTGGTAAAGATGGAAACATACAGAATGTAAACTGTGTGAGTTTGTGAACTTTGTTAGTAACAAATGAGGTAAAAAAAAACAACCCCAAAACAGACAAAACACAGAAAGAGGCTCTCAGTATTCATTAATAATTAGAAAGAAAAATTCTGGTCATGGATTTTTACAGTCTTAGTTCCGCTCGCTGTCATCATTATAATCATCATGATCAATGGCGAGGTCCTGAGGTGGGCGGGGCTGTCTCTGGTGATGTCACCATGAAGGAACAGCATCTGGCACGTGTTGCTGAAACATCCCAATACACTGGTGTAGTTTCCTCTCCAGCTGTTTGACATGTGACACTTGAACATTAAGGGGAAGAAGAAGAAACAGTGTTAGGTCAGGTGACCACATGGTTTCTAAAGTAACTGACAGGAAGTAACCAGGCCGTTAGAAATGGATGGCATGTGTTTAGAGTTACTGGAGTTGGGTAACTCTACTTACCAAAAGCAGAAGCACACAGATGAAGGATCAGATGCTGAATGTTGCAGGAACATGCTCATGTGCAGTGGTCATTCAGTGCTGCTCCGGCAGGTTAGACAGTCCAAGACTGATATCCTGCCCATCTGAGAGTCTGAAAACACACATGCAAAGATTTATTTTGTATTACAGTCAAAGTTGGATGTTCATTTTTGTCCTTTAAAAATGTTTGTGTATTTGAAAGCACTAACATTTAAGGATGACTTGGATCGTCTCCTTTAAAGGGGAGACAAGTGTATCCACTGATCCACGTCACTTTACCTGGATGATGACTCCTCTCCCCCTCACTCAGAAACACTCCTAATATAACCAAGCAAATAAATAATATTGAAGATTTACTTACATCATTACAAAAACATCAAAAACATCAAAAACATCTCCCTTTGATTCTATTTCTCCATTCCTGCTGAACATCAGGCAACAAATATCTCAATAAATCACAGTAAATGTAAAGCACATGTTTTCTCTGCTTTGTCTAACCTCTGCAGAGCCTCTGTCAAGAAAAACACATCTGTAAGCATAAAACAAATATACATTCATAACACGTCACTGGACAAACCTCGGTCAGTTGATTTCCTCTGTGCAGTGCAGACGAGCATCAGTCAGCAAGTCACGGTGGTGAGATGGACTGGTGTCCTTTGTGACTCTGCTGGTTCTTCTGAGGAAACGCCACCGTCTCTCCACACCGTCACCATCTGTGAGCACAAACTGCCGCTCTGCTCTGCCAGCATGAAGGAAATCACATATCACACACACAGGGGTGAAGAAGCATTAGAGCTCAACTTTGGATACTTTAGATCAGGGGTGTCAAACTCAAATACACAGTGGGCCAAAATTCAAAACTGGAACAAAGTCGCGGGCTAACGTTAAAATTTATTGAAAAAAAAAAAAACTTCCTCCAGATATAAGAATGAATCTCTGGACTCAAGTTTTGCTGAAAAACTGAATATGGAACAAGCAAAGCTTAATACTAAACAATATATATATTAGCTGTATAATACCAGTAGGCCAGCTCTGATAGTAATTTGGTATGGCTTCGCGGGCCAAATGTAATTAGGCTGCGGGCCAAATTTGGCCCGCGGGCCAGAGTTTGACACGTATGCTTTAGATCTAAACAGATCAAAGTAGCTTTTAGTTTCAGCGATCAGTGAGCAGACAAACAATGATACCAAACTGATTCTGTATGAATACAATATGGTATTTTCAATACAGGTGTCAAATTAATTCATTAAAACTAATACAGATATATGTATTTTTTTTTTTGATAAATTAGTTTGCTAAATTATAAGAATTTTTTTTTTTTCATTTAACAATTGCAACTGAAAGAAATTAAATATTGAAGAAAAATATATTGTCACATTCTGAGCATGCTCAGCACGCTGACAGACTTGAAGTTGCTACAGATTTTAAGAAGTGATAATTATAGGGAAGAAACTTCTCTTTTTCATCCGTTTAATCAAACATTTGCTGCCTCAGCTGTCTCAGTCCTATAGCGTTCTGCAACTACAACTAACCTGAAGCTTGGATTTGGCTGCAGGTGCCCCTGTACATCCTTCTCAGCAGCACACATGTGGGTACCATTTAATCACACTTCTTCCTGAGCTTTGCTTCATCACAAGACCAAAGGTGGCATCCCGTGTCACAGTCTTATCATCATCCAGAAGAAACATTTGAAGAAACATCATGGAGAAGAAACATTTACGCGCCTCCTGGTTTTGTTTTCTGATCCTGCAAAAAGACTGAGGACAACAAAGCCCAGAGAACACGAGATACACAACATCCAACATTCAGACTCAACAGCCTCCATAAATGAAGAGCACCAGGTTGGTTCAGTTATAGTAGATATGAGCATACTTCACATTACTGGGTATGAATAATAATGAGGGGGCAAACTTTGAAGATGCAGAGCATGATGTCCCATCATCAGACTGCAAACAAACATCCACCAGGCTTCTTTGTTGCCAAAATTGATGATTCTCCTATCAGGGATCAGTAGCGTGTATTAACCTGTGGTATAAGCAGCAGTCACTGAAATATTACTCTTTCAGATAAGAAATCTAGCACATAAAAGCCAGGGTGGGAGGGATCTCTGCAAACTGACTTACCTCTGCAAGTGTGAAGCTCAACAAAAATCTGACTCTCCAGTCACTGACAAACAAAAAGCTCCAGCTGGGAGATAGAAAACGCTGTCTGGGTCTTGCTGGATGTTGCTGGTCAGAGTCCACACATTAGCAGAGTGCTTCTTGGTCCCACTGACCCATGTGGACAGTGACTGTGGAGAACTGTTCTGGAAAACAGAGAAGAGAATTAAAATAACAAAAAGCCAAACAGGATTTCCACAAAGACTCTCTTGGAATCAGCAATCAAAAAATCACTGGTTCATATTTCAATTAAATATGAACAGGTTCCTTAAATGTAAGCAGTTCAGGTCTGATTTAATTTAATTTCCTTCACACAGCACATTCGTCCAGGCTGACAGGTAAACATAGAATTAATCTCAGGTAACATGACTCATAGTAGAGATTCAGTAAGAAAGATTGCCAGCTCTAATATTACCACACAATCCAAGGACACACCAACAGCTCAGATTTCTAGAACTATTTAAACAAATGTCTTCTGAATATTCAATTCAGGTTCACAGTGTGAGGGTGGGAGGTGTCGTGGAATTTTTAAAATAAAGTCTGCAACACAGAAAGAGCTGTGATCAAGCTATTTATTACTGCGCCAACACACATCAAACATCACAGTTCAGTCATGTCAGCGCTGCCACAGAAGTCGTGCTCCTACTCCTTTATGCATTCCAAGGAAGGGGGAGGAAGTTACAAACTGATCCTACCACACTTCACGTGTCTCGCTATGAAACCTAACGGATCAATGGTTAAGCTGTTTTGTGCCCTTGGCCTTATCAGCACCTGTAAAGGGAGTTGTTTTCAAGTTCATCTAGTTTTAGAAACTTTCACTGAACAGTCTATAACAGTGTCACAACTAAGCATATGCATAAGCACTTAAATACTTTAGATGAGAATAACAGAAAATTTCTATTACAGGAGCTAGAGCCTGTCCCAGTAGTCACAGGTAGAGCACACCTGGACAGGTCACCAGTCTGTCAGAGGACTAACACAGAGACAGACATCAGAGTAACAAATCTATTTAAAATTAATGTAAGTTTGCTGCAGCTGTATGTATGAACATGTGTTTCTGTGCTCACAGTCCACCTCTCAGGAACCTGCAGTTCATTTTTAGTCTACTTTAAACAGACCTCACAAAAGGCTGATGTGGCTGGATCAGTAGTCTGATTTAAGTACGATACCTTTGGCCAGGGATTAATCTGGTGCATCGCTTCACTGCAGTCTTACGTATTTTCCCCACACCTGAATAAAAAATACTGATATATACAAATAACAGCTTCAGCTGATGCAGCCTGACTCAATCCTAAATGTTCAGCACACAGAGAGACACAGAGGTGCCGTTTAAACTTTAGTGATAACACTGAGTCACTGATCATTTGCAGTATTACAGAGTCTGGCAGTCTTTGCATGATGTCCACGTCACTGTAAGTTTCTAGCTGACTCTCAGGTGTGACAGGTGTGCCAGCAGCAAAGAGTAATAATAACCTGCATCCTGAGGTTTGTCATGCAGGATTAAAGGAGCCAGGCTTTGTTCACACAGCTAGGATTGTATTTTACACTGACCCTGGGTCAGTATAAGTATCATACAGTTTAAACGAAGCACTGAAACTTGCACATATTTATTACAGATGCACTGAAGCTAATCGAGATATTTGCTGTCAGTCTGTGGCTGCGATTAATCACTTTACTGAAAACTTTATTAACTAGTAACTTCATCAGTCATGACAGAAGCTAATATTTCTGTGCTAACATCGTTTAAACAGTAACAGCTTTCCTCCAATATAAGCTAACGTTTACACCGTAACTTTAAGCTAGCACCACAAAGACGGTAAAACACGTAATAATATCTACAAATGCATCTTAAAGCTGTTATATTAGCACTCTGTGTATTACTAACATAACCACATTAACATTACTGACACTCGCTGACTTTTAATAGTCATTCTATAAATGCTGTCCGTTTAAATGGTCTTACCTGTACACACTGCATATCCACCGGATTCCAGCCAGAGTGGATTCTGGAGTCTTCCACGCTCCTGTTAGTGATCCACCATCTGGATGGATGAGAACAACCTTCTGAACAATCTAGCAGGAGATGGCCCATATCTATGGGACTGATTTGTGCTAATAACGCCCATTGTATGGACTGATAACAGCCGAAGCGGGTGAATAAAGTCACCCAGTCGCTAGCTGTGCCATTACCCAGCATACATCACTCCCTCCATAAATGCAATAAACGATACAAAAGTATCGTTCTACCTGTTTCTCAGGTAGTTGCTTACATTATATAATTTATTGTGTTCAGTATACGTCACTACAATGTGATTTCGGAAATATATAAATATACGGACAACAGGCTCTTCCGCGGCAATCTCTTGTCGTCAATAAGCAACGTTAAGGGAGCTCTATAGTATTCAATGAGAGGACCCTGCACGTCAATTCTCAACGCGAGGGGGGTACCCTGCGCGTCGATAAGTGAAGCAGTTGGAGCCTGACCATGCGTCACACGTTTGACGAGTTGGGAGTGAGAACGTGTTGACTGAACTGTACAATGTGAAAAAACAACATTTAAGTCAACAAAGACCTGCAGAGGTGCTGAAAAGAAGTGCATATTTATAACTTTAACTATGAGGTATATTTAATACCAACATACCTTTGAAAGGCAAAGCATTTTGAATGTATCCATTTATATGCTCCTCAATCTTTGCCCTGACAGTAGGGCTGAAAGTGGGGCACAGAGGGCAGTGAAACAGCCAACACGTGGTGCATTCCTGCAATTCTGGCTTGGAGGCAGAACTCCAAATTGATATTTGCATCTAAAACAGAGAGAAAAACAGATAAACACCATATACACATTTAAGTTCAGGTTTTAGCAGAAATAACACGTTACAGTTAGCATGTAAGAGATTTGGGAAAAAATTCTTTAAACATAATTTACAAGAAACTTATTTGTGACATACGTATCTATTGACATATAAATGACAATTTAACAAAGGCTAACTAACATCTGGGCAATAAAACAGAATAAATAGAGAATATTAGTATTTATACATATATAAAACTCTGTGACGACCTTTACAGTGTTTTTGCAGGTGGAATGAGAGACATAAATAAAGTGCAATATGCAGTAAATGGAACAATGTGCATTGATGTTACAGATCATGAAAAGTAGTGAAGTGAATTTGTTCATAACAAGCAAAAATCAAATACATTTGAAACTGACCACTAAATGCTAACCAGAGGTGTCAAAAGTGCACATTCTTACTAAAGTTTAGATACCTCGGGGGTCTGACCGTTGTTGTAGCGCTAACAAAGTGCCAACGTAATCAGTGTAAGCAAACTAGATGATTCCTACAATTATATAATTATTAACGGCAAATTTAGACATGAAAGACTCTGGAACAACCTTTACGATCCACTTGCAAGGTTTCCACAGTCGTTGGCTGTATCCCAATTCAGGGTCTGCAGCCTTAAAGTTCGCAGCCTCAACGGTCCATGAACTCTGAACATCTGAACTCTGAAGCATGAACTCTGTGTCAAAGATTCAAGTTGTAGTTATTTATATTTCCTATCATCTTAAATCTTCACTCAAAGACAAGTATCTGTGACAGTGTGTATATAGATGTATCATATATAAGAGACAAATATTGATCTTTTAATATGTTGGCATTACTAAATTTGGCTCATTGCTTACATATATGTGTAAAAACAAAATGTACGAGCTGTGATAACTGTGTCTGATAGAATGAAGAGTCGACTGATATATGAAATATTCCTTTATTGGGTGAGAAAATCAGACCATGTCATAACTGCTTTAAGTCATACAGAATAGATATCAGAGCCTTAAACAGGCTGACTTCTGCTAAATGGGTCAAACTGGGCAGAAAGTCTACAAACACATAACATCCTTATAGAATATGATGTAACACTATAGATCAACTTACCTCAGAACATATAAAGCATATAAACAATTACAGCAATATGATGCAACAAACACAGCAGCTACTGATCCAAAATACTCAAAGCTTCATAGAACTGAAACAGACATTTATTTTTAGCTCCATTCTGCTGCTGATACAGACTTTAGGTTTCTGAATGTTAAACTTGTTGCTGCCTTTCATAGTGTGTAACTTGAAGGCCCTGAGTACTTTCTCCCACACTGAAAACACTGGATGATCACATTATTTGAACATTACCTAATAAGACTGATTCAGGACAGACAGCTATGTTAAACTTTAAACTTTCCTAGCAGTCCTTCACAAACAGGGAACAGTCTGTCTATTCTCTCTATCTGTCAGCTGCTGCTGGCTCTTCCTCCTCCTCTTCCTCACACACTGCTGAGTTTGTCCTGGTGGATCATCAGGGGTGCAAAGCCTCACAGATGATGTGCAGCAGTGGGTCCCTCAGTCTGTCCTCACTCTGGACACTTGCAGTCGTCACACATGGAAATCAAATGTGTGATAAGCTGCAGGATTCAAACACAAGTGTAACTTATAAACACATGTTCATACTTTTATTCCACAATCAGAGAGAAAGAAACAGAGAGAGAGTGCAGGACAGACAGACAGGTGACAGTCTCAGGTGTACACACTGCTACACAACAGCACCAGAGAAGGAGGATTTAGTGTTTGTGTTATTACGAGTGCTAAACAAGAAGAGTTCCCAGATGGTCCAGTGGACACATGTGTGACTCCTGTGATTAAAGCATCTTTCTTTCAGCTTAACGAGTGAACCGTCAGCTCATTCAAACACACGTTAAAGTCCGTTTGGCTCGACACCACCGAACAGAGGCAGCAATATAACATAGCTAACATTAACAGTGCAGTGAATCCTGCTTGTGCCGTGATATTCAGGACTGCAAACCGAGCAGCATCACTGACTTTCAGCTTGTTGTGTTTGTGGATATATGACTGACTTTAATTATCCACAAAATCATCACATTCTCTGTAAGATTAAGCTCAGCTATATTTTAAAGTAAAGGCTTTAAAACCAAGTAAACGCTGAAAGTACAAACGTCACTAATGTCACATAACTTTGCCAACATGTGACCAACAGTAATGTTTTAATGTTCTTCATTATTAAACATTCGCACATAAATAAGTGACATAATATTCAGTTCTTACTTTAAAAGTTTACTCTTCGGCCGTTTTCTTCAGCAAAATTATCCACACCCACCGCCGCGCTATGGAGTCTGGGATATGTTGGGCCATGGAGTCTACACCGCCACATCCTTAAAATTCAGGGAAATGAAGGACGCATTTGAAGGCCGCATTTCGAGCAGCCTTTGAATTGGGACAGCCTTCGTCGCGTCGCTGTGACGTAATCGGCCTTAAAATGCGGCCTTTGAGGCTGCCGACCCTGAATTGGGATACGGCCCTTGGCTGATTGTGACCTACACCCGTTTTCACACCTTGGCTCGTGTGATTAGGCAGAGGATCAATAGGGAGTCCATGACCCTCTTAGGGGGACACTCACACGGGACCTAAACCTGGGATTCTCCACCAGTCGCTCTCAGAACTGAAGAAACTTCTTGGATAAAACGTCTTCAAGAAACTTAAAGCAGTTCAGACGCTTTTCTTTCGCAGCTCCTCAGACTGTCCACCCTGTCAGCTTGGTTAAGTAGCCATGAAGAGTAGAAGGCCAAGTATGAGTTTCAAACAGTAAACACATTTATTTTTAAACCCTGCAAATAAACAACATTAACATCAAAAGTTTTACATTTCCTAAATGTAGCCCACAATCTGAATATAACACCCACTTCCCTGCATTTGATCCGCTGTGTTAAATATGATTAAGAACAGAATGCAATCATTTGCAAATCCTATAAACCAGGATTTTAACCAAAGTGAGAAAATGAAACATTTAAAGAAAAATATTAGCCCATTTTGAGTTTGATGGCAGCATCCTCTCTCCAAAAACTAAAGGCTTTCCGATGTTTAGTGCTGGACCATGTTGGTTAATGTGTAAACTTCTGAAACGTTCAACAGTTTCCATTTTGATTAACCTGACCAACATATAACACAGAACACCTTTGAAGTGGACCTCGCACCCTGTGGATAACTTCAAACACGTCGAGGTCTTCAGAGGCTGAACTTTGACCCAGCATCACAAGGAGCGCCATAAACACTTGTTACGGTTATTAGAAGGAAGCCAGCCTTTACACATCCCCACAATGACATCGTGACCAAGGGTCTGTTGCATGATTTTTAACATGGCTGCAATGTGTCGTCTGCTGAGTCATCGTTTAATACAACAACGTACTGAAAGAGAGCATTCAGCATCAGACTGAGCTGGACTAACCTTCCCTTTCAAAAGTGAAAACTGCAACATAAAACTGGAATACAACCAACTTCTAATGAAATGTAACATTTTATAACATGGACACAGATTCCAGGTGAGCTGTGTCTTCCAGGACTGGATTTACCAGAACAGGTATGAGGACGGTGCCTGACGGGCATGTACGAGCTGGAGTGGATCCCAGCTAACACAGGGTGAGGAGACAGACGACCGTTCACGCTCACACTTATTCACCAGTTAACCTAACCCCACCACCTGAATGTCTGTGAACTGTGGGAGGAAGCCAGAGGCCCCTGAGAGGACCCACACAGACACGGGGAGAACATCCAACCTCCACAGTGTTAGGATGCCTGGGTCATTGACCCAGGGTTTTTTTGAGTTTATTAAAATATTTATCATTTCTAGTCGTTGGTTTCTTAGAGTTCTGTCTTATGGTTTAAGTCTCTGTGTTCTCTAGTTGTTCTGTCTCCCCTGTCAGCTGTATCCCCTTGTCAAGTTCCCGTCTCTGTGTTATGTTTCCTGTTTTACTTTGAAAGTCCGTGTCTCATGTAAATGCGTCTGGTTTTGCTTCCTTTGTCTCGTTAGGCCTGATTTGCTGTGTGTTTCCCTCCTGTTACCCATTCCCTGATTGCTCCCTCTGTGTATTTAAGCCCTGTGTTTCTCTGTGTCTGTGATCTATCCTCATTTATGCTGTGTGTTCTGGCTGTCTGCTTATGTAAGTTTATTTGGATTTTTGTTATGTTTTCCCATCCAGCAGTAAAAGCTGAGTTTTGAACACTTTTGCCTGCAGTGAGTCTCCACTTTGGGTTCACTACTCCTGCCTGCACACAGCCTTCACATGACACACAGAGACTCTCTCTGCACTAAAAGCACAAAATAAAAATCACACCGTCATGTAATTTAAGAAACTGGTCTTAAAAAACAGTTAATCTAATATGTCCAAATGGAGCCTGTGTGTGTGTCCAAGGTTTATTGAAACGTGTCCTTTTATACTGGTATGTATATTTATACCTTTATTTCTCTATTTATCTGAATATTTATCCATCATAACTCTGTTTCTACACTCACTTTATATGAGTGCTTGTTGTTTCTTGTATATTTGCTGCTATGACAACTCAGTTTCCCTCCTGGATTAATAAAGTTTCTCTGATTCTGAAATACAGTGAGCCATCATATTTGTAGTTTCTAACTAACAATATAAAGGCTCAGCAACCGATAGAGCCACAGCACGTCCCACTGGCAGCTGAAGGAACTTTTAAACAATTTAAACTTTGTAATTGAAGCTTTATTTATACAGGTCGGCTCATTGAGACTCAATGTCTCATTTACAAGAGAGACCTGTTCCAGACAAACATATTAAAATGACAACAATAAAAGAAAAGTTTGTGTAATGTACTCGGTCACATTAAAAACGAGAACAAGTTCCCAGAGATGGTTTCAAAAAACATGTGTACGTCTTTTGAAGTCTGCAAGTGAAATCAGCTGAGAGCCTTAAATCCTTCGGTTATGTTTTCCATGAAGACGGAGCAGAAAAGGAGAACGCCTTCTTCCCAAGCTCTGCATGAACTGATGGAACAGTGGATGTAATGATGTCCTGAGACTGCAGGCTATGACTAAACTGTTTGCCTAACATGTACTCTGATAAATAGGAGGCAGTAACCCAGAAACAGATTTATAGATCAAATGATACTAATGGACCATCCTGTGTGAGACCAATGAGGACCAGTTAACCAGAGAACACAGAGTACAGTGGTGTGTTAAAGGTTTACAGACAGTTATAAATCTTAATGCCCCATGATGGACAAAATCCAACAGATGAAGAGAGCGAGCAGAGTCATTCATATAAATCATGTCACTGTAATCCAGGGCAGGTAAAAAAAGGTGGCAGCAACAAGCTTTTTCCTGTGAAACATGATCTGTTCCTGGAAGAGAAGCCCAACTTCAGCCTCAGTGTCTTTATTAGATGTTCAATGTGTGGCTTATAGGAACGACTGTCATCAATCACAATACCGAGGTCTGTGTACGAGGCCACAGTTTCAATAGAAATACTTTGAGCAGATACAGGGGAAGGAAATAAAGCCGGACACAGACATGTAGAGCCAAATACTGTCAATAAGGCCTCTGCAATGCTCTGAAGACAGTTAAACCTGTCAGGTAGTGATGTCCAGCAGGTGGAAATGCAGCTCCATGAACACGCACAGCTGTGGATTCCAGCTGCGTTTGTAGTTCTGCAAACTTTGACCCCACAGAGTCGAGCTTTTCAGTTCAATCAGCTGCCTTTCGATGTCCTCTGTGTCCAGCCAGTTAATGCGACACAAACCCAGCTGCTCATTAAAGCTTCTGGTTTGATCAGAAAAGAAAACATTGGTCCAAACACCTGAAAGTCCCAAAAACACATTGTGAATTCTGTCTCGAGTATCCGGATGTATCCGAGTATTTACGTGGTGCTGATGCTCCTGAAGCTTTTGAAGTGTCTGAATGTGGAACTTTCAGCATTGCTTGAAAAAACTGACAGCGAGCAACGTCCCTCTCACCGGTAGGCTAAGTGATTTTTAGCCAGTTACAAGTTGAATCTGGTAGTTGGGGTTGTTAGCTAAGATACCGTCATTAAGAAGCGGCACAACTAATGTGTCTATGCGAGCTAATTCGCGATGTGCACCGCTGGCCCGGCCATTTATTTTTTAATGCACCTTCCCAGATTACTTCACTGCGTGTCGTGCCCAGGGCTGGACTGGGACCAAAAATCAGCCCGGGCATTTTGATAGAGACCGGCCCACCAGGTATTAAAGCCATAAAGCCTTTGAATGAAAACAAACACTGTTGTGACAGTGATGTACAGTCTTGTTCCTGGTGTTATTTGTCTCTCAGAAACAGTTCATAACTTCCCTTCAACTCAATCACGTCACCTAAAAGGTGAACCTGTTTCTCCATCACCTGCTCAGCTCTGATGATTCAGTAAGGACGTCTCCTGGTTTCATCTTCATGTTTCCCTCTCACCACATATCCAAACCGACATCATGACCAGCAGCTTTACAGCTGTGGCTCCAGCAAACATCAGCTGATACTAGAAATTAATATTAAATAAATTCTAACAACAGCTGATCAAGCTTAAACGTGCTGCTGTTGTTTAGGGCGACATCTGCTGGTTTCCTCTTTCTGGCACAAATTAGGCGATAAACAAACAAGAGAGAAAAGCCGATCAGCTGATCATTGATCAGTTTCATGATTGAAGTAGCAACAGGAGAGGGAGGGGAGAGAACAACAGTGTAAAGACACAGAATAAATCCAGCTTTGTGTCTTTTCCATTCTAGCTGAAGTCCGGGACAAACTGTGTTCCTTCTCAGCTCAACACGAAACGCATAATTTTCTCTGAATACGAGACGATTCTGTTTTTTACAGGACGTTTGGAAAATCTACTAAAATAAAGTTCACTATCAGTAACATCATAGCACCCACCCAGCTGAATAACCTCCGTCATGCTAGCTAGTACGCAGTACGAGTTATTGTAACTGACTGTAAAAAGTCAGCACAAGGAAAATAAACTCCACCTAAACTTGGTTTATATCTGACCCAGATAGACTGCAGCTCATAACTTCTTACCTGAAGTTCAGTTCACCTGACACTCGGACCGGCGGCCGCCTCGGGTCTCTGCTCCTCCTGCCTCCCCTTTCCCTCATCCACCTGCTGCCTCTGTGGAAGCTCCGCCATAGCCACCACCAAACAACTGACTTATTTTTACACATCGACCAGCATCCAGCCAATCCACCACCTTCCATCGTTTATACCGTTACAAAAAAATAAAAAAACATCATCGGCCCATAAAAACGAAAAATCACCATCGGTATGCCCGATGGCCAGTCCAGCTATGGTCGTGCCATCAGTTAACCCTTCACGTGCCAGCTGTGACACGTGTGCCCAGGGTTGCCGACCCCTGCTCTAAAGCATCTGATTTGGATTCCTGAGATCAAATATATTTTCCTTTGGCTTTGTTTTCTTCCCATTTGTGGTTTTAATGTAGTGTTACATCCTGTTTGTTTGCTTCCATCTGTATACATGTCCAGATTCACTGTTATGTTTCTATTCTTACATTGCTGTGTGATCACTGTTCCCTCTGCTACCTGATGTGACCTTTTGTATCTTACACTGATACTTGTCATATTTGTATCTGCGCCTAAAAGATAAAAAGTTTTCCATGCTAAAACACAGCTCCACCTCCTGCAGTTCTCCCTCTGAACCACTAGATGTCTCTGTTATCTAAATGAAGACGTGCAGCACAGCAACCACAGCAGCGCTCAGATCACACGTGTCCTGTTATTATGTATAAAAGCATGAAACAGGTGAGACAGGTGGGATCAATATTAATGTTGTGGAAATATATGAAAAAGCAACAGAAGAGTGAAAACATTTCCTGTTTCTAGAAAGATCTTTCAGCTCACAGCTGCTCACAGACTGTATTTACAAGTGACAAACTGCAACTCTACAGTACATCTACAGTATATATCAAATATATTCTGTATTCAAATCTATTGAGTGATGTTTGAAAGTCTTTCCAGGTGAGTTTGATCCAGGAGGGTCTGAAGCCAGAGTCAGACAGAGACTGTGCAGAGACTGTAGAAGGACAGAGCAGCAGCAGAGCAGTCCAGATACACTGATGATCCTCTGTCAGATCCAGAGGGACACACAGGGATGATGCTGGACTCTACATTGTGTCTGACAGTGGAGCTGTTCTCAGAGCAGTTCACTCTGCAGCACTGACAGTCATCTGCACTTCTTCTCATTCCTCTGTCAGTCACTGCTGGATGAAGCTCTCCTCTCCACCTCCCAGTAACATGGCCCAGTCAGAGCGTCTCTACACACAAGCTGCTGCTGCTTCAACCTCTCTGGATCATCAGGACACAGCTCCTCCTCTCTCAGCACACACACCGTCCTGTTTACCATCATCAGCTCCACCTGCAGAGAGAAGGAGGAAGAGCAGAGGAGATAAACGAGTGTTTCCAGAGACTCTTCATCAGCTGTCAGTCAGTGATGCAGCACATCCAGTATAAAGAGCAGCAGGGACTTCAGTGCTGGGACTGTACTAGGACTCATTGTTGCTTCACTTTTTCTAATCTTTGGATTTTTATTGAAGTTGATGAAAATGTTTTTCCCTCCTAGTTTGAGTTTGGACTTTCATTCATTAGAAGAACCTTGGTGTGTCCACTCTGAGCTCTGTAGGAACCCCAACAACAAGCCCAACAATCCAGATGGACGGTTCCAGCTGTTAACTGGAGGAATTCCATCCAAACATCTGCTCTCACTAAATTCTTCCTCACCTACAGACTGTGTTCTTCACTGCTTTAAACTTGGAAATGAATGCAGTCATTGGTCTGCGTGCTGCTTTGTTCAGAGAGCTGATTGGCTGTTGACAGCGTTTGATCAGAGCGTGTCAGCCGTTACTATGGTGACCATAAAGGTCAGAAACAGGAAGTGATTGTGTCCAATCCTGAAGCCTGTCACCATTCTCCTCTCACAGCTTCACTGAGAAGCTGCAGCTTTACAGGAAACACTGGATCTTTGTTTCATACTGACTGTGTTTAGTACAATACTGCTGACAGCACCACCCACTCACTCCATCACTCTACTGACCTCAGAGTCTCCAGTCTGTAGTCTGGACTCTGCTGAAGATCAGACAGCTGCTTCACATCTGGATGCTTCAGGTTGTTTCTGTACAGGTCCAGCTCTCTCAGATGGGAGGGGTTGGACTTCAGTGCTGCTGCCAGATAATCACAGCTGATCTTTGACAAACCACAGCTCTCCAATCTGTATAAAGAATGAAAGATGTAAGTTTATTAGACAAAGTGTGAGCTTGAAATCATTCAGTGTTTCATCATCTGTTCAGAGCTGAAGAAGGTTCAGAATGTAGAAGTTTAGAAAATGGAAACTCCAAACAGCTGAAGCCAACAGGAAGCAGCTTCAAACAGGAAACTGTGCAGAGTTTCAGACTATATGTCCTGATGCAGCCAGTTGGATTTTGGAGATTTGAATCTCTGTTCTGTGACTAAGTCCTTGAATCATTTCTTCCAGTTGGTCCAACAAGACAGACTAAGTGTTGGACATGTGTTGTGGCTCCATTAGGGGAGCTTCTAAATGTGATGTGATGGCCCCTCTGGGTCTGTCAGGTCACAGGACTGAAGAGAGCTCAAACTGGGCACACAGTTGTTCCAGTCTGGACCAAAGACTCTATACTGGGACTGAGGGACTGCTTTGACTGCACCCACTGGGACTTTTTAAAGGCTCATGTTCTCACTTAGATCATCGATTTCTACTTACATTTCTTTCTGGGGAAAATGGGGATTACTTTGAAAACAGGAAGTATTTTCCCCAATAAGCAGCCCTGGATTAGTAAATCACTCCAACATGTTCTCAGGCAGAAGAAGCTGTCTTGTTATGAGGGAGAGAAGAAAAAGATTGAGGCACAGAAACTTGTTGAAAGAGAGATAAAGCAGCTAAAATCAGGTGTAAAAGTAAAGCAGAGGATGAGCTGAATAAAGGACACTCAAGGCTGGCTTGGAAAGGAATGAAGTCCATGGTGGGGATGCAGAACAAGGAGCAAAGATGAATGTGATGCTGAATCAGCAGAAGACTTGGACTCATTTGATTCCAGCTTTGATATCATTGATTTCAATGAAGAGCTTTGTGATTGTAGCAAAGGGCTGGTAGCTCTGAGAGTCCCACTGATGAGGTGTTTGTGTGGAAATCTCTTAGTGGGACCAAAGAGAGAAAAAGCCCTGGTCCTGATGCTGTGGGAGGGAAATGACTGAAGTGTGCTGTGAGGAACTGACTGGGAGGTTTTCACACATTTTCCAGTCCTCCTTGGAACAACAGGAAGTTCCCAGCATATGGAAACAAAGGTTAAGTGTCCTATGGCACTCAGTGATGATGGTGCTGTGGCCCCACCACCTCCACCTCTTTGTAAAGGAACTAACTGTAATCTGAAGCTTCAAATGGAACTAAGACTTCCTCCACTAGGTGGCAGTGTCTGATGAGAAAGTGTTAGTGGAGCTGGCCTGGAGTCAGAAACAGGAAGATGCAGGATTTGGGCTGAAATGGGGAAAAGTGGTTCGCACTAGTGCCTTAAAGCAAGAAGGTTGTAGGTTGAAGCTTGTTGGCCTTTCTGTGGAGGTTGGATGTTCTCCCACAGTCCAATGAAATGCTGCTTAGGTTCATTGGTGCTTCTAAATTGGCTGTAGGTGTGGATGTGAGAGAGTGCTTCTCTGTCTCTCTCTGTTGGCCCTGTGATGGACTGCTCACCTGTGCAGGTGGACCACGCCTCTTGCCCTATGACAGCTAGGGCACAGGCTACAGCCCTGTGAGCCTAAGCTGAATAAACAGTTAGCAAAAATGATCCATAGATGGCCTGAAATTCCCCAGTTAGCAGTTTGGTAGATAGCTATGACATGCTAATCCCATCCAGCAGCTGTATTCTGCCTGTAAGCTGATCCCTGCTGAGCCAAAGCACTTTTTCATATACAAATTACAACCTTTAATAGAAACCTATTGGTCAGCATCTTATTAGCCTGCTGTTAGCTTCATTCCACAGAGAACTGAGAGAAACTAACAGAGTTGATAAAGAATAAAGAGAAATGTGCTGATTTAAAGCCTTTGAAGTGCTTCAGATGATCTCTGTCCACTTCTGTCCACTCATTCATTCATGTAAGCTTTCTAATGCAGCTTTGATCTTCACAGTCTGCTTTATGAAACTCATTCTAACCCTGAATGTCAGAGTGTTCCTCCTTCTCGTTCCCATCATTCATGCTGGCAGTGGAGGAGATTTGGATGTTGGACTGTGTTTTGGATGATGTGTGTATGTTTGTGTTGGACTGCTGTCTGTAAAGCAAACGCACATTTTGCTTTGGATTTCAGTGTCAGACAGACTTTAAGGTGGAATGAAGAGTTGGAGAGTTTCACAGTGAATTATCCAGTGGAGGATTTTTCTTCTTCTTTGAAGGTTTGAAATGTGAACATTGTTCTGCTGCAGTCAATGGACTAAACCAGAGAAGAAGAAAACAGACTTTACCATGAAGATCCTCAGTGTGGATCAGTATAATATCAGCCTGATGTCTGCAGTTTAGTGTCAGCACAACTTTCACATCATATTCATCTCAGCACAACTAAAACATGCTGACTGACCTCAGAGTTTCAAGTCCACATCCTGGACTCTCCAGGAAACCACACAGATGCTTCACTCCTGAATCCTGCAGGTTGTTGTTGTAGCTCAGGTCCAGCTCTCTCAGATGGGAGGGGTTGGACTTCAGCGCTGCTGCCAGATAATCACAGCTGATCTCTGACAAACCACAGTCCCTCAATCTGTATAAAGAATGAAAGATGTAAGTTTATTAGACAAAGTGTGAGCTTGAAATCATTCAGTGTTTCATCATCTGTTCAGAGCTGAAGAAGGTTCAGAATGTAGAAGTTTAGAAAATGGAAACTCCAAACAGCTGAAGCCAACAGGAAGCAGCTTCAAACAAACACAACAAGAGAAAAAACTCTGAATGTTTCACATTAAAGTCGTACATTTATCGTAAAAACAGGACAAAGACTTGAAAAAGTCGTGTTTTTCCTTCCAGGAACCACAAGGCTTCACTTTTAAAGGTGAAGTGTGAAAGAAATGGACATATTTGAAGTCCAACACCTTTTTCCAGTCACATTATTAAAGCAGACAAACTACAAGCTCATTTTCATTCCAACAAGTCATCTTCTGACCTGGACTAACAACACTGGTCTCTATGTGCAGCTGGCTGTGAGACCAGTGCTCAGGGAGCGTCTACAAAGTGCAACACTGAAAGAACATCACACACTAATTTGCTTCCATCATCCAACCTGAAGAGGAAACAGAGACGCCTCCCCTTCAAAGTAAAAGCTGCTCCTTTTGGACACAGTATCAAAGAAAGTCTACAGTATAACATAGAAAAGACAGAACAAAGTTTTGGTTGTTTTTAAATTGTGCAGAAATGAAACTACACTAAGCTCAATTATGTGACAGGCATTTCATCCCATGTCAGTTTGGCCTCATCCTGGGCCGGATTATCCAGCACACACTCTGACCACAGGCCCAGGGGCCACGCACAGCTGGGCTCCATCCAAGAGACAGCAAACAAACCAACACAATAATAAAAAGCACCATGTGATCTTCTTACATCTTCAAGACAAACATAGTAAAAACATGAGCATATTTGTTTCCTGATAAAATGATGTGACAGGTAGAACAGAGTAAAGTGGTGGTGTTACAGCCTTTCTCCCCTCTGCTGCCGAGGCTGTTAGTCTCTCCCAAACTCAGCTACAGGACTTCCAAATGAATGAAAGCAGCAGAAGTGGCTTTACAAAGGAAAGAGGAAGAGGAGAAGAAGAGGAGAGGGAGGCCACCCTGACCATCACTCCAGCTGAAAACATCACACTTCCATTAAAGTTGGTGAGGAAATGTTGAGCAGGATGAGCTGCTGGCTAATCTGGAGGCTGTAGCAGCAGCTCACAGTCACAGTGGATTTCCACTCATGAAAAAGCTCTGGCTGCTTCATCTCTCATCTCATATCAGAGACTTTAAAGCTTCACTGAAGCTGTACTGTGATGCTTCCATATTCCAGTGAGGCCTCCATAATGATTTCAGCTGTTCTGTACACACACTGTGTGCCCTGTATGGCTCAAAGTCTCTGCAGCCTGTTTTTATCTGCTATCATCAGATCTTCATCATCCTCATTCACATCCCTCACACACTCTACAGCCTCATCAGCACTGACTTCATCTTCACTGACTGATGGAGCACAACATGAACCTGTGGAGGCTGAAACACTGTCCTGTCAAACATCTCCCCGTCACCACTCCACTTCTGTCAGCCTTTAAATGAACCCTGCTCAAGTCTGTCACTTCTGTTTGGAGCCAAAAGGAAAAACTGTTGTTCAGTCGTTTGGAAAAACAACATTTCTGAAAGCACTCAAACTTCTTCACATTTGTCTTCAGACACATCCTGAACATTTAGGAACTAAAGAAAGTTTCAAACATCAATCAAAGACCTGAAATATAGAAAAACTACAACAGCCGCAGTCAGTGAACTCACCTCAGAGTCTCCAGCTGACAGTTTGGACTCTCCAGTCCAGCACACAGAAGCTTCATCCCTGAATCCTGATGCTTGTTCCAACTCATGTCCAGCTCTGTCAGAGGGGAGGGGTTGGACTTCAGAGCTGAGGCCACAACTTCACAGTGAGACTCTGAGAGTTGACACGGAGTCAGTCTGTGATGATAGAAAATATAAAATGTGTTATTATAAAAGCAGAAAATCTGCATTATAAACACAGACTGAATGTATATGAAGACAAAACAGAGTGAGGTCATAATCTGATGAATCTGCTCTTCACATCTGTGCTTCAGCTCCTCTTACTGTGTTTGACATGACACAACGATTGAGTCTCTCTCAGACCTGCAGACTTTTAATGAGAATCTTTGTTTGGCTTTAATCTGCCGATGAAGGAGGAAGATGGTGTCACATTTAGGCTTCCATAATGTCCACAGTCTGTCACTGAGATCTGATCCAGAGTCAGAGTGAAGACACACATTTGGACTGTTTCCTGTTTTGACTCCAGAACATTTTGAATGAGTTCAGCTCAGTGAAGAGTTCCAGCTGGAAAGATGATCTCTGTTTGCTACCTGCTGTCAGGTACGACTGTTCACGTCCACACGCAGGAAAAACCTGCTGACTGTTACCAAACGGAGCAGAAATCTCATCACTGGACAATAATGATGAATGAACTCAGAGCTGCTGATATCAGATCTGATTTCAGGGGAACTAAACACAGAAATGATTGGCTCATTTTAGCTTTCTGAGCCATTATCTGCTGGTGTGTCGCTAGTTGGCAGAAAATGATTTGTATTCCTGTTCAGGGCTTCAGTGTTTATGAGTCCAGATCCAGGTGACAGCAAGTCACAATGATGTTACCTGTCTGTGTCCAGCAGCAGCCTGTATTCACTTTGAATATTGTTATAACCTGACATGGATCAGTTTGTCTTTGATTGGTTTGTAAATGTCACTGTTTCCATTGGACCTGAGTGACGTACAAAGACAGAGAGGGAGAGAAAGGAGAGAGAGGATGGAGACAGCAAAGAGAGAGCAAACACAAACAGGTGAGAGTGGACAGGTGACCAAGGTCAGCAACCAATCAGAGAGCTTCTGTTTGACCCACAGTCACTGATGATGACTGCACATAACCATCAGTGTGTTACTCTGATATCAAATATGGATCCTGCTCTTATAATAATGATCATCAGATGATATTATTGTGTTATTTTGTAGCTGAATACGATGTTTGTGTGATTATCAGTGAAAGAAGCAGTGAGGAGGATGGAGAGAGAGAGAGGACAGAGGGTGAAGTTAGAAACACTAAAAGGATTTTTCATGGATTTCATGGATGATTTGAGTGATTTCCAGCAGGACACTTAAACATGTCAGTGGACGTCCTAAAGAACATATTCACTGATATGAAACGTGTCACTGAACAGGATTAATATCAGTGGAAACATGGTGGAAACAGCTGTGACTGCATGGATGTGACACACTTCAAATCTGTTCTCCACTCTTGGATTTGGGATCCATGGAGCTGCTGCTGAGTCTGTACAATAAAGGAATGGTGTGGAAGGTTGCAGCGTACGGACACAAACACTTTGTGGTTACAATCTGATTTTATTTTCAAAATTAAACTACTAACCTACACTGATCAATGATGTTAATGATCACATCTGGACTCACCGAGCCTTTCTGCAGTTCCTCACAGCTGGAATCAGTCTCTGTCGTCCCCGCTCTGATGTTTTGTACTCCTGCAGGTCAAACTCATCCAGAACCTCCTCTGACATCTGCAGCATGAAGGCCAGAGCTGAGCACTGGATCTCAGAGAGTTCCTTCTCTGATCTGTTCTCTGACTTCAGGAACTCTTGGATCTCCTGAAATAATGAGAGGTGGTTCATCTCCATCAGACAGTGGAAGATGTTGATGCTTCTGTCAGGAGAGATTTCATCACTGTTCATCTCCTTCAGGTTGTTGATGACTCTCTGGATGGTTCCTGGACTGATCTCTGTCTGACCCAGCAGACCTACTAAGAGTCTCTGGTTGGACTCCAGACAGAGGCCATGAAGGAAGCGAACAAACAGGTCCAGGTGCCCATTTCCACTCTGGAGGGATTTCTCCATGGCTCTCCTCAGAAATACATCAAGTGATTGGAGATCTGTGTTATCAAAAAGACTGAAAATCATCTTGGTCAAAGATTTTGGTTTAAGGAAGTTCTTCAGCACCTCTGTCTTCCTGTTGGTGTGACAGTGGAACATGTAGACAGCAGCCAGAAACTCCTGGATGCTCAGATGAACAAAGCAGTAGACTGGTTTCTGGAAGATCACACTCTCTCTTTTGAAGATCTCTGTACAAACTCCTGAGTACACCGAGGCCTCTGTCACATCCAGACCACACTGCTCCAGGTCTTCTTGGTAGAACATGATGTTTCCTTTCTCCAGATGTTCAAACGCCAGCCTCCCCAGCTTCAGAAGAACTTCCCTGTCAGCCTCCGTCAGCTCCTGTGGACTCGTCTCACGTCCCTCATGGTACTTGTTCTTCTTCCTCTTTGTCTGAACCAGCAGGAAGTGTGAGTACATGTCAGTCAGGGTCTTGGGCAGCTCTCCTCTCTGCTCTGTAGTCAACATGTGCTCCAGAACTGTAGCAGTGATCCAGCAGCAGACTGGGATACTACACATGATGTGGAGGCTCCTGGATGTCTTCATGTGGGAGATGATTCTGCTGGACAGCTCTTCATCACTGAACCTCCTCCTGAAGTACTCCTCCTTCTGGGCGTCAGTGAAGCCTCGTACTTCTGTTAGCCTGTCAACACATGTAGGAGGGATCTGATTGGCTGCTGCGGGTCGGGAAGTTATCCAGACGAGAGCCGAGGGAAGCAGCTTCCCCTGGATGAGGTTTGTCAGCAGCTGGCTGACTGATGACTTCTGTGTGACATCACACAGCAGCTTCCTGTTGGTGAAATCCAATGAAAGTCTGCTTTCATCCAGGCCGTCAAAGATGAACAAAAGCTGAGAGACAGCCAGCTTCTCTGCTGTGACCTTCTGTAATGTTGGATGGAAAACATGGAGCAGCTCCAGAAGACTGTACTGCTCATCTCTGATCAGGTTCAGCTCCCTGAATGAAAGCAGAACCACCACACTGACATGTTGGTTCTCCAAGCCCTCTGCCCAGTCCAGAGTGAACTTCTGCACTGAGAAGGTTTTTCCAACACCAGCCACGCCGTTGGTCAGAACCACTCTGATGGGTCTCTGTTGGTCAGGTAAGGCTTTAAAGATGTCCTGGCACCTGATTGGAGCGTCATGGAGGGCGTCCATCTTGGAAGCTGTCTCCAGCTGCCTCACCTCATGTTGGGTATGAACCTCTTCACTCTGTCCCTCTGTGATGTAGAGCTCAGTGTAGATCCTGTTGAGGAGGGTTCTACTTCCTGTTTCATCACTTCCTTCAGTCACACGTTCACATCTCCTCCTCAGACTGATCTTATGTTCATCTAAAACCTCCTGCAGACCAACATCTGCTGAAAGAAAGAAAAACAATGAGACTAAAGAGAAAGAAAACTCTTCAATGTCTGAACAACACAAGAAGTCCAGTTTTCAGAAATGAGTCCATCAGCAGACAGATGTTCAGTCTTACTTTGTACACAGCTGCTCTGACTGGCTGTCTGCAGTCCAGCTCTGCTTCTGGATCTTTCTCCACACTGTGCAGAAGCTCTGATGGTGACACAGAAAAGTCAAAGTGGAGATACTTCTGTCCACCTTTGATTAGACTCATTATAAAAAGGAAAAGTTTGAACACAGTCATGTTTCCAGTTCACTGACTTACATTTATTCCATGGACACTCACTCTAACCTGAACCACAGCTACAACCCAACATTGTTGAGGCCTCATCTCCTCCTTTCCTGACTGTAGAGGTTAAATATGCAACAACCAACAAATAAAAGAATTTGGTTCATTTCAAAGAAATTCACACGGTGACCAAGTAAAGTAACCGTAGTAAAGGAGACAACATCCCGTTGATGGTGGGATTATTTGAAAGATTTGCTTTAGTCACGTCACCAAATGCAGTTGAACCACCCGTGGATCCATGTTTGACCATCCTACCACTCTGAGCTCTGCTTTTTAATCATTTTATTATTATCATCATTCATTTATTCATTCTTTGGAGGGGGGCTATTTCCTAATGCCGCCCTAATAAGGTGATGTTCAAGGGGAAATATAACAGAAACTCTTTCAGTGTTATTCATTAATAAATTAACAGATAAACTGTGAGGAAGAAAAAACCTGAGATTTAAAGGAGAGAGTGAGAAACTTGATCATCCATCCTCATAATACATGTTTATCAGTATCTGCTGTGACCATACTGCAGTAATAACTACAAGTCTACATTTCTGTGACTGTTGATCAATCACAGCAGGAATCTGAGCTCATCTCTGCACACAGAGCAGCTTCAGCTCTGGGATAAACTGCTCGCTTCACGTCCTTCTCAGCTCACAGACACTCATCCTGATATTTTCCTTTAACATTTGATGGTATAATTCATCTGAGTTTACACTTTATCTGCATAAATACAGAAAAACAGACCCAAACACCATAAACCATCAGTTTCACCATGTAGAATATATTGTTGTTTCCTTGCTTTTAACTCAGAGAAAAACTCTGATTTGGATTTTCTCTGTTGTCTTTGCCACAGCCCATCCCAGCAGCAGCTGAAGCAGCTGACTGTCACAACACTGAATAACACTTTAGGAGGAATTTCAGAGGTCAGTAAAGCTCCAGTTTCAACATCAGTTAATTCATCATAGTTCATCATAAATGTTAACCTGGCTGGCACACATGTTAATGTTAGCCATTTAAATATTAGCAGTTAGCTGAGGCCACAAGAAGAAGAGGCCCTAGAAGAACAATGGATGATAAGATTAGATTTTCAAGACTAGGCAGAGACGTGTTTTCCTTCACTGTCTCTTACAGAGGAGGGAGCAGATACCAGACGAGGTCACGGAGGTACGGGGAGGATTCTCAGCAGACAGCAAGGCTGCCACGTCCATGCGAGAGAGCGATGGCTACGATAATCTCTGTTTTTGTCTCCCTATATAATGTTGTACAGCCCATTTGAGGGTTATCCTCTCTGTGAACCAGATGCTTGATTTCACACAGAGGTCCACCAACTGAATTTGATCAGTTATGGAACGATTTACCTCGACAGGCTCCTTCACTCGCTGCTTTTAAACCTCCTTTAAAACACACTTTTACTCCCTGACCTTTGACCCAGTGTGACATGTTGACTCACTACCTCAGACAGCTTAAAATAGTCTTTTTGTTTTTTGGTGCTGCCTAAAAGAACCGTAAAATATCTGTCCTATATACAGTTATGTTCATATATTTTTGTACTACATCAGGAAACTCAAAAATATAGTTTGTAATATTTTAATCCTTATTTTTAAAACTGTTTTTGTCATTTTTCTTCTCCCATTGCATCAAAAATCATCATTTACACTGAATAAATGAGTCAGCAGCTCTCTTACATTGTTGCTGCAGGTTCATTACTGAAGTCTGGAGGGTTTCCTTTGGACAGGTCACTCCTCACAAACACACAGCTGGATGCTGCAGATCCTGCTCCATCCTTTTCCTCCATCTTCTTGATGTCAGGGTGGAGTTAGTCTGGGAGGCAAACACACACACTCAGAGGTGCTGTTGTACTGGAAGCATCACACTGACGGGTTTCTAAAGTTCTCATTGATCATTTCATGGAGTTTCTGTGGTAAACACTGTCCTGTGACGTATGTGTTATGGTGAGGGTCATGAGGGCTAACCAGCCCCACTCCTTACTCCTCATATTTCAGCCTGAAGCACAATAACAGCCTAAACCTAACCAGGAGGCTGTAACCTCAAAGGGACTTCATGGTTAGAAATAAAGGTTCAATGAAATGAAGAAGATCATAAAGACATGAGTTCCAGCTTTAAAAGAAGCATCCACACGATGACGGCACAGCAGAGGAGCACTTTCTCTAACACACTGATTCAGTTCCACTGACACAAGGACACACACAGGAAGGCACACACACACAAGCCTTTATAAGAAACAACACAATCATCTGCGCTTGACTTGTCAATCCAAGTCCTTAGCCCATGAGCCCGCGGTATCAGACCACAGATATTCCCTTACTTTGAAAAAATAAAGCCAGTTTTCAGAGCAGACCTGATGTTTATGCTACAGCCTGTTTACCAATATAATCAATATCAGATATCAGAGCAACAGAAACCTCGGTGATCAGGACGCTGGGACTGAGAACAGGAAGTGGCTCAAACGTCACAGTTTCATAACGTCACCCTGAACTCCACCCACGGAGTTTCTGTCGCCATTGTAGTTTTTAAAGTCCCGTGATAAAGGCGGGTCTTTCTGTGAATCCGCACGCTCATTGGCTAATAGCTCGAGATTGACACATCGTTATCCAATGAGCGTGCGGGAACTTCCGACATAAAGTTGTTTCCTTTGAAAAACCAAAGTCTGATTATTTTTGCCTCCACTGACGGAGCCTGTTGTTCCCGCCACAGAGACACAGTAATGTCAGAGCGGTGTTAACACTCACCCTGCCTCAGCACAGCTCTCACTCTCCTCCTGCTCTCTCACACTAAACGGAGGCTCAGCTAAACTCACTTCCTCTCTACTTACAGGAAACCAGCGCTCAGAGGAGCCGACCGGCCTCACATTTCACCCACAGACACGAACAGCGTGGAATTATTTTATAAGAAGAAACATATTCATGTAAACACTCACCTGCCTCAGCTCCACCTTCCTCCTCCTGCTGCTCTGAACGGAGGCTCAATACTTTCACTTTCACTGCTGCTCCCTAAACACAGAGGATGCTGGGACTTGTAGGTTTTTCCTTCCGGTGCGGTCTTCATCTTTGTTTGTTTGTGTTTGTGTTCAAGTTATTTCGATCATGTAAACATCAACAGAACACGTGAAGCCACACAGAGTTTGTATGTCGAGGTGGGTAGGAGGGTTTGAGGGTTTGGGGAGGGGTCAGAGGGAAGAGGTCTCTCAGTCTGGACAATCCACATTGATGGCACAAGAGCATCTGGCTGCAGCCACAGGGGAGCGCCATATTGCGACCTCCACACTAACCGGAAACACGTGACCTCCACACTAACCGGAAACACGTGACCTCCACAGTAACCGGAAATCCTCTACAGAATGGTTTGATGAAATTGGTGATATTGATGCCACACCTTCTGCAGGGCATTTTGACATTGATGAGCTTCTTTCACAATCTGTACTTTGGTATCAAGCAAATTGACAGTGTTAATGACGACCTTCTATCGTCACCTACTGCGCATTCTGATGCAATTGGTAGTCTTGATGTTGTGTCCTCTGCTGACCATTTTGACACTCATGAGCATCCTCCTTCTCCTGGCGATGATTTTGATGCAGCTGTTGATGTATTAGATAATACGAATGAAAGTGACACTGTGCAGATTGGCGGCAGCAGTGGTGATGGTAGCGGTGGGGTTAGGAGTAGGGACATGCCTCATTTTAATTCCAGAGAACTGCGTCAGCGTCTTGATTTTAGAGAGATCGGTCTAGATAATCTGCAACAGGTTCCCTGCAGGGTGCGAGAGAGTTTAGGTAATTTAATTGACCAAGCCTTAGAAGATGCCCCATCAGGGAGGATGTTGAATGTCATGTTACGAGGACCATCCCTAGCCAGTGATGTGCAGTGTGTGTTACAATCAGATGATGATTATAATACAGATTTATTCCTTGAGGAAATCATGCAAGTGCTTCAAAGTAATGACGAGTCTATATCATCAGACGAACTTGAATTTATCGCCACAGTTGCTCATAACAGGAGCGGCGGTGTTCGTTTGAGATTAGGGAAAGTGATTTATGACGACATCTTGCTAAAAAAAAAGGGAGACATCTGTATAATCCTCAAAATAGTAATAACAACCTGTGTTTTTGTCTGTGCTTGGCGCATGCTCTCCATGCTGAGGTGTCTGAGGATGAGAAACTACTCTGTGCAAAGCAGCTACACATTGATGCAGGGCTCGACCCCAGGCAGCAGGTTTCTTTCACCAATGTCAGCAGTTTTGAAAAACAGCTAAATGTTAAAATTGTTATGTTCCATCATACTGCAGGGCGAAAACAGCTACAGTGTTTCAAAACACACGACACACCGCAGCCTCAAACCATATATATGTATTTACACGATGGTCATGATTATGTCATTGAAAGCACAACAGGGTTTTTTTGGAGTTAGCTATTTTTGTAATTATTGTTATAGTACATATCAGACTCCACTGTGCCACACATGTAGATTCAGATGCAATGTATGCTTTACACTGTGTCAAAACTACCCGTCACAGACTGTGAAATGTGCAGACTGTAAACGTATCTGTAAGTTGCAGCATTGCTACCATCAGCACAAACTAGTAGAACCGCTACATAATCTAATACCGTGTGATCGTATGAAATACTGTGAAACATGTGGTATGGTATACAGGAAGTCAGACAAGTCAGAACACAAATGTGCCCCAAGTGCATGTACACTCTGTGGAGAACGCCTGGTAGACACTGGCATGAATCACGAGTGTTTTCTTCAGCCTGCTGAAATGAAACAACCTCGTGAAAAATACATAATATATGATTTTGAGACCCGGTATCATGACAGAAAGCATGAGGCTGTTTTTGTGTGCACAATGGATATGCATGGGAAAAATTCTGTTTCAACACATTAAATTGTGTGTCTGCATTCGTTGGGCACTACAGAAGGCCTAAATACCGTGGCTATACATTTATAGCCCATAATTCTTCGGGTTTCGACAGCTATATTCTCTTGGAATACCTCGTTAAACAGGGTATTGCTCCGGGTGTAACAATGAGAGGGAGTCGTGTCGTTCTAATGTATGACAAATCCTATGATCAGAGATGGATAGACTCATTTAGCTTTCTGCCCATGCGTTTGTCCAAAACACCTTCTGCCTTGGGATTCGAGGACCTTGAAAAAGGCTTCTTTCCACACACATTTAACACAAGGGCTAACGAATTCTATGTAGGTCCTTATCCTGCCCCGTCTTTTTACGGGTATGAAAAAATGTCTGAAATTGAAAAGGAGAAATTTATGGTGTGGTACAAGCCTGCCTGCGAGAAACCATTTGATTTACAGGCTGAAATGCGTAAGTACTGCATTAATGATGTCGAAGTGTTGAGAATGGCTTGTAAAATATACCGCGAGACCTTGATGGAGTGCACGCAGATTGATCCATTTTCACACGCCACCCTGGCATCATACTGCATGGGGATTTTCAAAACCTTGTTTCTTCCAAAAGACACCCTGGCACTGACTCATCACGGTGCGTATGTTGATCAGAATAAGACATTTTCAGACGTGTCTCTTGAATGGCTTCAATACGAAACAAAACATTGTTATCAAGCAGGCGGCGAACAAAAAGTAGGACCTTATTTTGTGGATGGATTTGATGCTTCCAGCAGAACTGCATATGAATTCTTTGGGTGTTTCTATCACGGTTGTCTACGCTGCTACCCGGAGAGTGATGTTAACCCTGCCGCCAAGCTGTCATATGGTGAGTTGTATCATGCAAGTTGTGAGAAGGTGAATGCTCTAAGAATGCATTATGGTCTTAATGTCGTGGTCATGTGGGGGTGTGATTGGTCATCATTAAAGTCGACTGATCAGTCAGTCAAGGACTTTATGCGCAAATACAAAAAGCCTGAGACTCTGGACCCTAGAGACGCGTTGTTTGGTGGGAGGACTAATGCGATGAAACTGTACCACAAGGTTGATGATGGTGGAGATGAAAAGATCAGATACTATGATTTTACAAGTCTTTACCCCACTGTTCAGTGCACGAAAAATTATCCAATAGGTCACCCTCAGATCATATGCAATAATTTTGACAGAGTTGAAAATTATTTCGGGTTTGTTAAGTGCACTGTGCTTCCACCAAGGGGTCTATTTCATCCTGTTCTGCCCTACAAGTGCCACAATAAGCTGATGTTTCCTCTCTGCAGAACGTGTGCTGAAGAGCAGCGCCAGCACAGTGATTGTGTGCATGCTGAGAGTGAGAGGCAGCTGTCAGGTACTTGGGTTTCCTTTGAGCTTGAAAAGGCTATTGAAAAAGGGTATCAGATTGTCTGCATCACTGAAGTTTGGCACTTCCCTAATAAGACTGACACACTGTTTAAGCCGTATGTCAAAACATTTTTGAAATTCAAGCAGCAGGCATCTGGATACCCAAAAAATGTCAAAACAGCTGAGGAGCAGCAGGATTTTGTTCAAGGCTATTATGAGAGAGAAGGCATCAGACTTGACCCTACCGTAAAGCAGATGACTCGTAATCTGGAGAGGAAATGGCGTGTCACAAATTTAGAGGATCATCATTTAGCCTGGAGAAATAGTTTGCTGCTTTATAAGAAAGCCCTCCGCAAAGCCAGAACATCTTACTATTCATCACTGATTGAAGAAAATAAGAACAACCCCAGGTTTCTCTTCAGCACTGTAGCCAGGCTGACAAACAGTCAGAGCTCTGTTGAGCCAACCATCCCTTTAACGTTAACTAGTAATGACTTCATGAACTTCTTCACAAATAAAATTTTTATCATTAGAGAAAAAATTACCAGTAATCATCCCACAGATGTAATATTATCTACAGCTACTCTTAGTACCATTGATGTTAAGTTAGACTCTTTTTCTCCAATTGATCTTTCTGAGTTAACTTCAATAATTACTTCCTCCAAACCATCAACGTGTCTTTTAGACCCCATTCCTACAAAACTGCTCAAAGAAGTCCTGCCATTGATTAATTCTTCGATCTTAAATATGATCAACCTATCTCTAATGGTCGGCTATGTACCACAGGCCTTCAAGCTGGCTGTGGTTAAACCTTTACTCAAAAAGCATCTCTAGACCCAGCAGTCTTAGCTAATTATAGGCCAATCTCCAACCTTCCTTTATATCAAACATCCTTGAAAGAGTAGTTGTCAAACAGCTAACAGATCATCTGCAGAGGAATGGTTTATTTGAAGAGTTTCAGTCAGGTTTCAGAGCTCATCACAGCACAGAAACAGCTTTAGTGAAGGTTACAAATGATCTTCTTATGGCCTCTGACAGTGGACTCATCTCTGTGCTTGTCCTGCTAGACCTCAGTGCAGCGTTCGATACTGTCGACCATAATATCCTATTAGAGCGATTAGAACATGCTGTAGGTATTACAGGTACTGCACTGCAGTGGTTTGTATCATATCTATCTAATAGACTCCAGTTTGTTCATGTAAATGGAGAGTCCTCTTCACACACTGAGGTTAATTATGGAGTTCCACAGGGTTCAGTGCTAGGACCAATTCTGTTTACATTATACATGCTTCCCTTAGGCAGCATCATTAGAAGACATAGCATACATTTTCACTGCTATGCAGATGACACCCAGCTCTATCTGTCCATGAAGCCAGATAACACACACCAATTAGTTAAACTGCAGGAATGTCTTAAAGACATAAAGACCTGGATGGCTGCTAACTTTCTGCTTCTTAATTCAGATAAAACTGAGGTTATTGTACTCGGCCCTGAAAATCTTAGAAATATGGTATCTAACCAGATTCATACTCTGGATGGCATTACCTTGGCCTCCAGTAACGCTGTGAGGAACCTTGGAGTCATTTTTGACCAGGACATGTCCTTCAACGCACATATTAAACAAATATGTAAGACTGCTTTCTTCCATTTGCGCAACATCTCTAAAATTAGAAATATCCTGTCTCAGAGTGACGCTGAAAAACTAGTTCATGCATTTATTACTTCCAGGCTGGACGACTGTGATTCATTATTATCAGGATGTCCAAAAAACTCACTGAAAAGCCTTCAGCTAATCCAAAATGCTGCAGCAAGAGTCCTGACAGGGACTAGAAGGAGAGAGCAGATTTCTCCTGTTTTGGCTTCCCTTCATTGGCTTCCTGTTAAATCCAGAATTGAATTCAAAATCCTGCTCCTCACATACAAGGTCTTAAATAATCAGGCCCCATCTTATCTTAATGACCTTGTAGTACCATATCACCCTATTAGAGCACTTCGCTCTCGCTCTGCAGGCCTACTTGTTGTTCCTAGAGTATTTAAAAGTAGAATGGGAGGCAGAGCCTTCAGTTTTCAGGCCCCTCTTCTGTGGAACCAGCTTCCAGTTTGGATTCAGGAGACAGAAACTATCTCTACTTTCAAGATTAGGCTTCAAACTTTCCTTTTTGCTAAAGCATATAGTTAGGGCTGGACCAGGTGACCCTGAATCCTCCCTTAGTTATGCTGCAATAGACGTAGGCTGCCGGGGGATTCCCAAGATGCATTGAGTTTTTCCTTTCCAGTCACCTTTCTCACTCACTATGTATTAACAGACCTCTCTGCATTGAATCATATCTGTTATTAACCTCTGTCTCTCTTCCACAGCATGTCTTTATCCTGTCTTCCTTCTCTCACCCCAACCGGTCGCAGCAGATGGCCCCGCCCCTCCCTGAGCCTGGTTCTGCCGGAGGTTTCTTCCTGTTAAAAGGGAGTTTTTCCTTCCCACTGTCGCCAAAGTGCTGCTCATAGGGGGTCATATGATTGTTGGGTTTTTCTCTGTATCTATGAAGCGCCTTGAGGCGACTTTTGTTGTGATTTGGCGCTATATAAATAAAATTGAATTGAATTGAATTGAATTGAATTGAAATTGAATTGCTAAGATTTGTGTAAACAAAGCAATCAGAAGTTGTAATAAACTGCTTCTGAACTCTCTCTGGGGGCGATTCTGCATGCGAACAAATATGCCATCTTGCGAGCTGATTACAGATCCTGCCAGATTCACACAGCTGATGTTCAGTGACCATTATGACGTACGCCAGTTTTGTTTCATCTCTGATGATGTTGCAATGGTTCAGTGGTGTCACGCTGATGGTAGAGGGTCGCGGGTGAAGGATTTGAATGTCTTTGTTGGTGCTATGACTACGGCCTATGCGAGGCTCACTCTGTATGACTTGTTAGACAAGCTGCAGGAACGCATTCTTTACTGTGACACAGATTCAGTTATCTTCACCTCTCATCCCGGGGAGTGGGTACCCCCTTTAGGACCATACCTCGGTGAGCTGACTGATGAGCTCAATGATGGCGGGTCTGGAGAGGATGATCACATTACTGAGTTTGTCTCTGGAGGTCCAAAATGCTATGCTTATTACACAAAACAGGGCAAGACTCAGGTTAAGTGTAAAGGTGTAACACTCAATGATGTTAATTCTAAAGTTGTTACCCACGAATCGTTGAAAGGCTTAGTCAAGGCATTTGTGGCCAACAGGGATGCGCATTTAGTTGCAGAGTCTGACATCATCAAACGCAATAAGAAGAGGTTTCATCTTAGGAGTGAAACAGTTGTAAAAAGTTCAGGTGGTCTATAACAAGAGAAGGGTGTTGCCTGACTATACAACACTCCCTTATGGATACTGATCAGGATCAAGCCTTTGATGGGAGGCTCCAGCACCCTTTTAGTTTAGTTGTTAGCGGGCCGAGTAATTGTGGAAAGACTTTCTTTGTCAAAAGCATCATTGAAAAAGCATCCACTGTTATTTCAGCCAAAATTGACAATATTGTTTACATCTACTCCTGCTGGCAACCTTTATACAATCAACTTCTTCAGATAAGAAAAATCACCTTTGTGAATGGTATACCGGAGTCTCTGAGTGACGATGTCGTTTTACCTCCGGATAAGAACAACTTGCTCATTATCGACAATGTGATGAATACTGCGTCTAACAGCATAGAAGTTCAAAATGTGTTCACACAATACGTTCATCGTAGGAACTTGAGCTGCATGTATTTAGTTCAGAATTTGTTTATGCAACACTTTCGTTGAACACTAATTATTTAATTCTGTTTAACAACCCTCGAGATAAATATCAAATTTCAGTTTTAGGTAGACAGATGTTTCCAGGTAATACAAAATACTTCTTAGAAGCTTTTAATGATGCCACATCCACCCCATACGGGTATCTTCTAATCGATTATAAATCTAAGACGCCTGACTATTTAAGACTCAGAACCAATTTGTTGTCGGATCGTCAAGTTGTTTATATCCCCAAAAAACGGCTAAAGCGGTAAAAAGGATGTCGTATTCACGGATGCAGAGAAACATTGCACTGTTGGAGTTGTTGTATAAATCCCCACCCAGCGTACGGAGGAATATTATTTGTAATGCAAGCATGGATTTTATTAATGCTCTGTGTGAGATATCGCTCAATGTTTTGAAAGGTGTTATCCCGCTGACTGATCAACAGTACAGACAACTAAAAAAGAAAAAAAAGTAATCAGGCTGGTTGCAGACAAAAAGGTCAAAAGTTTGAAAAAGAGAAGATCCATCAACCAATCTGGAGGATTTTTGCTACCGTTATTAGGGGCTGCCATACCCTTCATCACCAGTCTTATTGCAAATAGGTGAAAATGGAGCACACACAGAAAATGTTTTTGGTCCCGCAGCATCAGTTGGACATGTTAAACCATCAGCAGCAACAACATACAGGCTCCGTCAGACATGTAGCGCAAAACGAGCTAGACAAAGCTATGGTTGAAGTGCTGCAGCTGCAGATCTGGATGTGTACGAGAAGGCTAAAAAGTATTCTGCCATTCTTCAGAGATACTCTGTGCTAACACTATCTTTGCCTTCTGAAACCGGTCAGGATGCATCTGACCGCCAAAGCAATGTTGGTGGCGACAGACAAAAAGACGTTTGCGGATGAGATTTTGTCCTATATGGCAAAAAGGAGCAGAAAAAATGCAGAGCTTATTTTAACAGCGCTCACTCGTGCGTCGGGAGTTTCTTGGAATGATAGGGGTGAGATTATTATTGACAACCAGATAATCAGAGGTTTGCATCTCTATGATTTGATCAAAAGTGCAACAGCAACATGTAGAGCAACAGATGTTTCATGGCCTGCTGGGTGGTCGACATTTTTAAAAGCACTCGCCCGCTTAAATGTTCCTCTGTCTGCTTTTCCTAATGCTGAGGTGAGGAGGACTATTAGCCAATATAAAGGCGACACTGGCGACCTGAGTGTTGAAACAAATGGTTTGCACAAGAAGCGGTCACTGAGTGATCAAAGCTTATTTACCACACATAAAAAATCAAGGCAGAGTAGAAGCGGGTGGATAGATTTTTAATGAATTTTAAAATTATGTTTGTTTTTCTTATTCTTGAAAAAAAGATCATTTACCCTCGCATTTTTTCCCTTTTTATATACTACTACTTATGTGTTTTTTTCTTATTTATGTCTATATTGTTTTGTTAAATGGATGACAGTTTTACCCTTTTTACTACTTTTTGAACTCTATGCTGATGTTTAAAAATTGTATTATTACTAAATAATGTTTTTAACAATTAGGTGAAAATAAATATCAGATGAAACGATATTCTCTTCTGTTATCTTTTATTATTTGTTACTTGAATCAGTATCTGCACTGCACACAATCAAAGTTATTTTCAAAACATACACAAACAGGTCTTATTTTGTTAACAAAATGACAAACCAGGTTATCACTGTACATATTAATTAGTCTTGAATAAGACGCTCCTTTTTGGACATGATATAGAAAAAACACACAGTGTTGTCCGCAGGTTACCGAAAAGTCATTCTGAACCTGTCTCCCAGAATACAATATCCGAGCGGTGTTTTTTAAAAGAAAAAGTTTTATCTCGGGTGAAAACTTGTCAGGTGAGTTACCGAAGCTGTCAAAAAGTAGCCTTGCTTGTCTTTTGTGATATAGAACGCCAACCAGTGCTTCCCAGGTAAGTCCGATGGATCTGTATTCACAATGCCCATGCATGGATATCTGATGGTCTTTGTTGGCAGCTGGTCACATGCTAAGACGCCTAGAAGATGAGCCCTGTTACTAATCCTTTTAACAACGCTGGTTAGTTCTATTGTATTCATTTTGAATCTTTAGTAGTACTCCAGCAGCACTTGTCTCATATTAGATATTTCTATGACTGAATCAAATACAGAGTAACACACCAGGTTCATTGTTCGGGGTAGCGGATTTCTGAAAGGGGTTTCCAGCCTCACGTTCCCTGTTTTAACTAACGATACATTCCCTGAATGTCCTTCATCAGCTTCCAGATTGAAACAGAATAATGTGTAGCCGTTACCAAAGTCCTCACGTGTTATGGCCAATGGTCTATCCTTTAAATGTCTTCCAGTGGTTTGTATCAGCTGATAAAATTCTCTGGTAAAGTGTTTTCTCTGAAAATTTGGCTGGAATTGTTTGGCCAGATACGACTGTCCGTATAAACACATGAATTCTATGTCACAGTTTTCAAATTAAATGGATTACGTGTAAAAGAACCAGGATAAGCTTCGTTATCCACGAAGGCGATGATGACAAATTTAGGCAACCTGCCCATAAATAAATTGTCATTAGTTGATATTCTTGCCCCAGCAGGTATGGAGAAGGTCTTTAAAGAAACTCTGTCTACAGCATATTTTGCATTTGCATGATGCAGCGCCTTGCCGTGTGCCAGCCTGACACTTGGTGAGACACTGATTCTTTTCACAAATAAGCTGGCAGAGACAATTTTAACTTCATACGCGGTGTTAGCTCCAGTCATGAGAGCAAATTCGTCTTTAGAGCGCACAAATTTCAGCGACAGATCGATTCCATTAAGTAATAATTTTTCTTGAACAAACAGGTCTGCGTGTACTGGATCAATCAATTCAACAATACTGCTATTCGCTGTATAAGTACCTCTGGTCACCAGACCCTGGCTCTCCCCTTCTATACATGTATCATTCATGTGCGAGGCTGTGTCTGTACAGAATAAAGCGCTGCTGAACTGTGTGTCTAAAGTCTCCTTATTATAATTGATAAGACGTTCTATTATGCTTCTGTATGGATACGTGTTGGATGATTGGCTAATCAAGCGATCCCCCAAATTTACATCTACCTGACTAAATAAGGTACAACCTGGATAATTAACAAGTCCCACGTTTGCATCCCTGCCTAAGTTTGTGCCGTCAGCATCTGTGATTCTTACTCGTGTGTAGATATAGGAATCGTTTAGATCCAGGTAATCCTCTCCGGACGATGAGATGATTGGACCTCCGTCTGTGATTGCAGAAACTGGCGGAATTTCAGTAAACGTTGTTTTCTCTAAGGACGTTTGTGTGTATGGGGCAGTAAAAAGATCGAGCTCTGTTTTTAGACATTCTCCTGATTGGTTGTGTAACAGAGCCATTTAGAAGATGTCAAATGCTGTAGTTTTTGAACGACTGGTTCTGGGTCTTTTCACTCCGCGTGGTTGTCTCCGTTTGGTGGCTTTCCTGGCAGGTTTTGTCGTTTTACGCTTTTTAGGCGGCGGTGTATCACACATGCGTGCAGTGGGAGGGGTCTTAGAAGGTTTGGGTGTATACACATACAAGCCGTTGCCATCCTGCTTAGTAGATGTTGGCTTGGTTATGTTGGATATCACATCAGACACTATGCCTGATGCTGCTGTTTTTAGGTGGGGTTTGACTATGCTGACTCCTTTTTTAAACAACGGTACAGCAATTCTAAACAGGCTGCGGAACAAACCTCCCAGACCTGCGCCATATTGCGTGCTAGTCCCAATATAACCATTCAATTCGCCACCAGCCTGATTTAAATAATATCTTACATATTCATCTGTGTTGTAGACAGACATCCTTATTTTTTAAAAATGGTGTCTTATGGGTCGGAAGTGGAGTTTGACAAACACCTTCCCGTATAAAAAGGGTATGTGTTGATTTTGGTCGTCTTTCAAATCAATTTCTATGTCATCGATTAAGGATTTCGAGACTGGTGTGTAGTGTGGTCTGTCAAATTGAAGAATGGCTACCCGACGATCATCGTCTGTGTCACGGTTTGGCATGGCAGACCGTGGGGGGTGTAGGGAAGGAGGACCCAGGCGCGGTGCTCTGTGTGCGAACAGTGCGTTTATTTACAGTGTGTGGTACAAAACAACAATAAATCCCCGTGTTTTTCCCCAGACTCCCGTGTCGTGTCCTCCTAGTGCTCTCTGCTCCCGTGTCTGCACTCCCGGTGCTCGCTGCTCTTCAGGCCTTCCACACTCCTCCTGCGGGAAACAATAGCGGCAGCTGTCAGGACACTAAACAATGGCAGGCATGCACTTAACGACAAAACCTAAACTGGCTGACTAACGTGGAGTCTCAAGCAATGATCCCACGCCGGTGGGAGCTCCAAGACTCTCTTAAGTAGCTCCCCCGACGAGGCCTGATCAGCAGCAGGTGTGTGGCTTCGGATGTGGCCCGTCCCCTAGCAGGGCCACACCCACCAGGCCTGACGGCGCCTATAAACGAGTGCTCAGACACACAGCCACCCACCCACACATACATGTACAAGCATAGAGAAGAAGGGGGAGCAACACCAAAAATACATAATAATATAACAGGTCCATGACTGCCCAGGGGTCCTGGGTCGCCCAGTCCCAGGACCCTGACAGTCTGTTATATTTATTGCTCTTAATAGCCGCGCATGGGCGTCACCCACAAGCTGGTAATCAACGATATCTGCATAAATAAAAATGTTATATTTTCCTCCGTATATGTCTGCAGGATGTGGTGCGTATGTGTTTTTATAATGAAGTACAAACGGGTCTTCTGATTTGAATCCTAAGATTTCTGTCAGTCTCCCTCTAAATGTGAGAACTGTGCCCCTTGGGCCCATAACACTAACATAGTTACTAACTTCACTGTATTGTGTTTTAATGTCGGTAGTGGCTTGATGTTGCTGACATTTAAAATGTCATTCTTTTATTATCTGCGCCACAGATGCATAACGCCCCACAGACAGCTCAATCACGGTTATGGACAATGCTCCATCTTTGACTGGATCATAAATTTCCACTCGCTAATCTGATTGCGGAAAAGAAACCATAGTCTTGGGTATTGAAATTCTATAACACCAACCTCACACGGTTCATTTAAAACAATAGGTTTTGCTAGCTTTGTTCTAAAGTTTGATTTCTTATTGCCTGGATAAACATGTGCTGAAGCATTCGAGAAGAGGCTCACATAAAAGCTGTTGTTGTTCGTTTTATCCATTCCTTCCTTCCTTCCTCAGTCTTTGTCTAGTGCAGAATGAAAGTATGCAGAGCTGCGGCGTCTCTGTTAATCACACTTCAATGATGTCTTTTTCAGGGATCCATGAATTCAAATGAGAAGGCCAACCGAGCCATTTGACCAGCGCTAACTTTTTTCGGTCCTCTTTTTTTCTCTATTTTAAAACTTTTGTTTTTGTCAATAGTCACCTGCTGTATCTCAGGTTCGTAAAATACACCTTTCACTGCAGCTCCTGTGAGATCCTCTAGTTTGTATACGGGAGGGTCTCTTCCTAAACGCTCCTTTATGGTAAAGTACTCGTCTGTGTAGGTCTGATGGTAACCCTTTCAGAATATGCCTCGTAGTTTAGATATTCTCTCTGTATCGCCCACATTAAATTTAAAAGTCACCGTGTTTGGGGTTTCATTTTGTACAGGGTGTTAAAGACTGCTTTCTCATTATCTTTGCACACCTCAGTGGGGTCATTTTGATAGAGCTGTGAAAAGACATGTTATAGGCCTGTACAAGATCTTGGATCACATTAACATATCTTCACGAGTTAACTGATGTTAAGTATTTCCACATTTTCCCCTTTAAGATGCGGTTAAAACGCTCTACCACACATGATTTCATTTCACTAAAGGTTGAAAAATGTGTGATGTTATACTGCTCCATTAGTTTTTTAAAATGTTTATTATAAAATTCTTTCCCTAAATCTGTTTGGAGTTTTTCAGGCACACGGCCCTCTCTCAGAATATCACCAAAAGCCTCAGCAACAGCCTGTCCTGTCTTGGTTTCAAGGCACCTAACCCATGCATACTTAGAAAACACATCTATGCATGTCAATAAGTACCTAACATTATCATTATCCGCAGAATATTCACGCATGTCAACCAAATCAGCTTGAAACTGTTTGTCAATCCTGTTAACCAAAACTCTATTTCTGGGGAAATGTATCCTTGCAGGTTTATGAAGAGTATATGTGTCATCTCCTTTTACAAAACGCTCCACGTCAGGTAATGACGGCTTTAAGCCTGTGGCCTCACTGACAGCAATACGGAGCTTCTTTACACTTCCTAAACCCCCTGGGTGTGCACGGTTGTGATATATTTTTCTCAGCGTGTTTTCCATAATCACTTTGACCAAACACAAACACAAATGACCAGAAAAAAGCGTTAGCATACGTTTTTATTTAATTTTCTGTGTAGTGCACAGTAAGGTTTTCATAACAGATGTACATTAAATCTTGTGTCTCCCAGACCAGTAGTTTCCAATCATGTGGAGCAGCGCTGATTTAACACCGCAGGTGTGATGATTGGTATTTAGCATACAATGTGCAGCACTGATCTCAGTTCACACAGAAGACGCTCTGCAGTGCTGATGATTTGTGCTTTAGCCTCACTGACACTGTATGAGCATACAAACAGACGGATGGCCGGGATGAATCGGGGCGTCCGGAGCTTTTCCATCACCTCATCATAGTAGGTCTCGAAGAAAAACACAGGCAGTTCAAACAGGCAACTGTGTTGTAACTGGCTGGGGTGACCAGATTGGCATCCATAACATATCTCCTGCACATGTTACACTGCTGAAATGATGGGCCAACTCATCTCCCGTGCAACATATTTATTTTTACAGAGAAGCTGTAAAGACAGAAAAATGTCTGATCAATCAGTTCTTTCGGCGCGCGGGCCGTACACTGCCTCTTCACCACTGACACTACTTCTTCTAGTGTCGACAACATTACTTTATACAAGTAACTTATACAGTTCCATATTCATATACACCACTTTGATAAACTGCTTAAATCACACAAATACATTTTACTATACACATGAATAACATAGTGAACTCTCATTACAGTTTTATCTTGTTTTTACTTCTGTTTTAACCTATTTATGAACGTATCTTCTTAACTGTATTTATTAGACTAGATCTCTTTCAAATAAATGTTTTTCTTAACACATTTTTACAGCATTCACTTTTCATGAACTAAACATAAAGCAATTCACATTTTCTCTTATTGTGCAAAACATATATATTGTGACTTTAACCAAAAATACCTGCACCGAGCTCACAGAGTTTCGGTACAGTCTAACACTTGGATCGGCACAGGCTAACAACTGGACCAACTTGGAAATTAGCTCTTTAGCTTAACATTTGCCACACACAAGACATTTATCATTAATCGCCACTGCTGTCAGTCACGTTTAGAACCTCTGTTTTACATTATCAACCACCCAGCTTACCTGTAAAGACAGAAAAATGTCTGATTAATCAGTTCTTTCGGCGCGCGGGCCGTACACTGCCTCTTCACCACTGACACTACTTCTTCTAGTGTAGCGTCAGCTACCGATGCGTACAGGACTGAGCGCCCTCTGCTGGTGGAACTTAAACAACAGTAAAACTGACATTACAGTGGCCTTACTAAAAGAAAATGTCTCTGAGCATCAAATAAAATGGGGGGCTACTATTTTCATGTCTCTGTCTTTAACATAGTGCCACACTCTCCCCCACAAAATTAAATGTCTCCTGACATTTCTGTCTGCATCATCTATTGAACCATAGCTTTAACACACTCCCACAGCCCATGGTCTCCAGAAGCCATTACAGTCAATAACCTGAGCCGTAGTCACTGTACAGTTCCTCTGAACCAAAGTTGGCTGACCTAAAGTGTCATAGCTCAGTACCGTTGGTTGCTGTCTTTGTCTTTGAGGTCGCTGCCTCACAGAGTCAGTCTCACCACCAGTTGCAGCTAGAATGTCAGTCATAGCATCACCACTCAGTGGCCTGTCATTGTCAGGGCCTTGGATCTGCCCAGGCCCAGTCTCTTCAGTTTGTAGTGGCAAATCCTCTTCGCTCTGTAGTGGCAAATCCTCTTCGCTCTGTAGTGGCAAATCCTCTTCGCTCTGTAGTGGCAAATCCTCTTCTTGACAGTGGAGACTCAGATGAGGCTGGAAGGACTCTGCCAAAGGGTTAAGCGGAGTCTGCCTCTGTCGTCTCCCTGGAACCGGCCTGAGGTACCACTGGAAGGTGCCACTGTCGTCATCATCCGATGTGTCGCCATTCCCTGGCTGCTGCTGTCTACGCGGAGGGCTGAACTTCTTCCTTGTCACAGTCGGGGAGTCTTTTTGGGGCTGAACAGTCTGTGTTGATGGCTTCTCACTTGGTAGGAAGTCACAGGGCAGTAGGAGATTTCTGTGCACCACTTTATCTCTGCCTTGGCCATTTTCAGGGCTGATCACATACACTGGACTGTCATCTGCTTTCCTCTCCTTCACTTTGTAGACTTGGTTCTCCCAAAAGGACTGGATCTTTGCGGGTCCACCTCGAGGAGTGAGATTTCGGAGGAGCACTCTATCCCCAGGCTGAAGATCTCTCCCTTTAACTTTCTTGTCGTAGTACGCTTTGCCTCGAGCAGCTTCCTTGGTAGCAGTTTGAGAAGCCACTCTGTACGCCTCCTGCATTCTCTTTTTCCAGCAGTTAACATAGTCATCATAGTCCACATGAGCTTCATCCCTTTTCAGGTCGAAGAGCAAGTCGATGGGCAGGCGTGGGGAACGTCCGAAGATGAGGTAATATGGGGCGTAGCCTGTTGCCTCATTCTTCGTACAGTTGTACGCGTGGACGACTTTAGCTAGCGACTCTTTCCAATCATCCTTCTCCTTGTCCTCCAGGGTCCGCAACATGGACAGCAGGGTGCGGTTGAATCTCTCCACCTGTCCATTACCCTGTGGGTGGTAGGGTGTCGTGTGGGAGCCCTGGATACCAGAGAGTTCTTTCAGTCTTGCCATGAGTTTGTTTTCAAACTCCTTGCCCATGTCGTGGTGTAGTCTGGTCGGAAAGCCGAACTTGAGTGCAAAATCATTGAAGAGCTTGTCAGCGACTGTTTTAGCTGCTTTGTTCTTCGTTGCATAGGCTTGGGCAAACCTCGTGAAGTGATCCATGACAACAAGTATATACTCGTAGCCCTGCTTACACTTTTCCAGGTGAAGGAAGTCTATGGACACCAGCTGGAATGGGTAAGTGGACTGGATCGAGGACAGAGGTGCATGGGTCTGCTTACTCAGTTTCTTCTTCTTAAGACACTCACATTCTTCTGTAACAAAGTGTTCAACCTCTTTCGCCATCTGCGGCCAGTAGAACCTGTCTCGAATCAGGTCGAGCGTTCTTTCCACCCCTAAATGGCCCATGTCTTGGTGGAGTTCTTTAAAAACCAGGGGACGATAGACTTTGGGGACCAGTAGCTGCTCTCGGCATGATGTTTGGCGACTCAGGACACCATTCTGGTCAACGTGAAGCTTCAACCACTGCTTGAGTAGTGCAGCTACTGCAGGATGCTCTGACTTCACCTCAGTTCTACTTGGTCTTCTACCCAGCGACTTATACCAGAGCACTCTTGCCAGAATTTCATCTGCTTCCTGGGCTCTGCATATCTGGTCTGGTGTAAAAGGCTGGGTAGTGTCAGAATCTTTGATTAATTTCAGAGCACTAACCTGGATAACTCCAACACCTTGGCAAGGGTCTCTCTCCTCCACCGTTACAGACTCCATTGATGCGCTTATGGCTTCCTGTCCAACTTCAGCTGTACAGCTCTTCATGTAGCTGTCAATGTCCAGCGGCATTCACGACAGCCCATCAGCATCTGCGTTGGTCTTGCCTGGACGGTAGCGGATGGTGAAGTTGTAGCTGGCCAGCTCCGCGACCCATCTGTGACCCGTGGCGTTAAGCTTCGCAGTAGTGAGCACATATGTTAGTGGGTTATTATCAGTGTACACCACGAACGATGGGGCATGGTACAGATAATCCCGGAAACGTTCACAAATCGCCCACTTCATAGCCAAAAACTCTCATTTGCCAGAGTGCAGGTGGTACTTTTTCTCTGCTGGACTCAGGGTGCGGGAGCCATATGCTATGACTCTCATCTTGCCTTGCTGCCGCTGATACAAAACAGCACCTATCCCAACCTGTGATGCATCACAATGTAACACAAAAGGCTCTGTGAAGTCGGGGTACCCGAGAATGGGGGGTCTTGTAAGTGCATCTACAAGCTGGTTCAATGTCTCTTGGTGGGAGGTCGTCCACTGAACGGGCGCCCGTGATGGTAAGTGGCCTTTACTTTTCTTCACTTCCTTTTTGGACTTGTCGGCTGAGACTGGAGCAGAGTTCTCAGAAGATGGAGGGCTGAGCAGGCTGTAGAGTGGATGGGCTACACGGGAGAAGTTGGGGATGAAAGGCCTGTAATAAGAGAGGAAACCAAGCATTTGACGTACCTCTCCGACGGTTGCAGGTGTCTTTTCCTTTAACGCCATCACCGGGGCCAACTCTGCCGGGTCCATTGTGTAGCCTTCACCTGTTACCAGCTTTCCCAGAAACTTGACACTTCGCCTGAACAGTTCACATTTCTTCGGGGTCAGCTTAACACCATGCTCTCTGTAACGCTGGAGGACAAGGCGGATATGTTCCAAGTGTTCATCAAAGCTGTTGCTGTGCACCAGGTTGTCGTCCAGGTATGGGAGGCAGATAGTGTCTCTGAGGCCTGCCATGCAATGCTCCATGCTTCTCTGGAACTCAGCAGGTGCGGAGCTCAGGCCAAAGGGAATGCGTACCCACTGATAGAGCCCCCAGGGTGTGATGAAGGCGGTTAAGGGGCGGCTTTCTTCATCCAAGAAACCCTGGTGGTACGCCTTACCCTGGTCCAACACAGAAAACCAGGAGCTCCTGCCCAGAGCATCCAACATGTCTTGGATCCTTGGTATTGGATGGCGGTCTGGGACTGACTTGCGGTTGAGCTCCCTAAAGTCACAACAAAGGCGGAGGGTGCTGTCTTTCTTGCGGACACACACCACAGGTGATGAGTAGGGGGACCGTGATGGTGTGATCCAGCCTTTGTTAAGCAGGTCTTGCAAATACTCTTTCACTTCGTTGTGCAGGGGTTTTGGGATGGACATGTAAGTCTTTTTCACAGGATTTGTGTCATGGAGGCTTATATGCATTCTCAGGGATGGTATGCAGCCAACATTGTCACTGTCATATGCAAATGCCTCACATTCCTCTCGCAACATCTTCCTCGCAGCCGCTCGCTGATTTTCATTCAGATGCTGGAGATCCACTGGTGGGTCCCATGACTTTGGCCTCTGTTGGTTCTCTCGTGTCTGTGTGTTACTCGGGTTGTGTGACTTTAGCTCTGTACCATTTTTGTTCTCTTGTGTCAGCTCGTTTACTTTAGTCTGGATGCCAGCTTCGTATACAGTCTTTACTGGTTCAAGGTATCCAATCATTTTACGGCTCTCCAGATAAACGGTGTGGTCTGTGGTGTTAGTCACAGGGATGGGCACATATGGTACTTTTCTGTCCATATGGGCTTATACTGCAGAACAGCAGTGAAGGCCCAGAGACAGGTGTGGTAAGGACTGGTGTAAGAAGAGTGCCTTTGTCAGCGAACCAAGTCACTACAGTTTATGTACGGGCACACGTTAGTTCACATGCCCGGGGCCAAGACATGCTCTTTCTACCTGATGGAGCTGACCCACCACCAGAGGGCATAATATTCAGTGATGTACTGGTGAAAATCCCAGACAGAAAAGTACCATATGTGCCCATCCCTGTGACTAACACCACAGACCACACCGTTTATCTGGAGAGCCGTAAAATGATTGGATACCTTGAACCAGTAAAGACTGTATACGCAGCTGGCATCCAGACTAAAGTAAACGCTTGACAACATTATGTGCAGTGCGTACAGTTATTTCAAACGCTTTACTCACATAGTGTGCTAGCTGTTTTCTTCCTCCTTTGGTTTTTACTTCTTCCTGGTTCACGATAGCTTCAATGACATTGTAGCCAATGATGGGATCACTGGCCACAGCCGGGTCACTGGAAACCAATATTGGAACTTGCAGCTCACTGGTTGGAGACAAATCACTGCCTAGTCTGAAGCTGACTTCTATCCAACCAATGTAGGGAATGGGTGTGTCATTTGCAGCAAACACTGTGAGCATCTCATTGTCTAACAGTTCGGAAACAGGTCTGACGACCGTGTGAGGGAAGTGGTTTTGCCGCCAGTTTTCATTTACTATGCTGGACTGTGCCCCTGAATCCCATAATACCTTAGCTGGGTGATTGTCCATAAAACAGTTCACAGTACATCTGTTTCCCACTAGGCTTACTAACCGTGACTTCCGTTGAGGGGGTAGATAGTGAACCTCAGTTACCGCTGATGGGACACCAGCTGCAGTTTCTTTGGAGGATGTTGGTGGGCTTGACTGTTCATTATGGGACCGTGGGCTTTGGACTACTGTTGGTCCCATCTCAGTAGTCCCTCCCCGTTTCCCGATGGCAGTCGCGGTGCTCGGCATCCACGGGAGTAGTGGCCCTCTCGCCCACATTTGAAACAGTGCAGGCAGTTCTCTCCTTTCCCCTCTTCTTTGCACTTTTTACAGCCTTTTTCTCGTTGCTTTGGTGCCATGGTGCCATGGTGCGGGGACTGGTTTCCATAGCAGCCATAAACATTTGTTTCATCTCTTTACGTAGTTCTTCTATAATCTGCTGCGTGTCTGACTTAGTCTCTTTATTTTTCACTGTTGTCATGGCCACTGTAGCGGGGGATTCCCTGGGTTTGGAGGGACTCTGAGCAGATGTCAGGGCTGTTTGGCATTCTGTTTGGAGCGCTTGGACTTTGGGAATCTTGGCTGCAGTGGACCTTTTCCGTTTCTCAAATCTTTCATTTTCTAGCTTTGAAGCTTCATTGACTTTCTCAATCAGTTCTTCATCTGTTATGGTTATGTCGTTTAGGGGGGACAGTAGCTGATACTTGATAGAGTCAAAATCAAAATCAAATTCAAATTTTATTTGTCACGTACACAGTCATACACAGTATGATATGCAGTGAAATGCTTAGACAACTGCTCATGACCTAAAGAAAAAAAGGAAAAGGCTATGAATAAGATAGGAAATAAATATGAAAAATTAAAAAGGGTAAATTTAACTAGGAAGGAATAAGATAAAATATATAAATTAAAGTTGAAAATAAAATAACTGTACAACAAAATACACAATACACAGTATAGAACTATATAAGAATGTATGAAGAAATATAAATAAATAAATATATATACACACACAATAACAGCAGCTGTACAAGTATTAACTGGAAATGAAGAATATAGTGACCAGTGTTGTGCAAGCCACATTGTCTTGTGCAGTGCAAATATGCTTAAAGTGATTTAAGTGATGAAGTGAAAACAATGTCCAGAATGTCCAGTGTGTGTGTATGAACTATATGTGTGGGTCAGTACTGCGTGGTGGTGTGATTGAGAGACCGTATCGCCTGCGGGAAGAAGCTCCTCCTCAGTCTCTCTGTGTTGGTCTTCAGGGAGCAGAATCGCTTTCCTGACCTCAACAGAGAGAACAGTCTGTTGTTGGGATGGCTGAGGTCCTTCACGATCTTCCTGGCCTTGGTCCAGCACCGCCTGCTGTAGATTGAGTGCAGGTCAGGGAGCTCGGAGCGGATGGTGCGCTCAGCTGACCGCACAACCCTCTGTAGAGCTCGCCTGTCCTGCATGGTGCTGTTCCCGAACCAGGTTAAGATGTTTCCCGTCAGGATGCTCTCTATGGTGCACGAGTAAAAGTTCCTGAGCACCTTGGAGGGCAGTTGGAAGTCTCTCAAGCGTCTGAGGTGGTAGAGACGCTGACGGGCCTTTTTCACCACGGTGTTGATGTGACAGGACCATGACAGGTCCTGCGTGATGTGAACTCCGAGGTATTTGAAGCTGTCCACTCTCTCCACTGGGCACTCGTTGATGACGGGGGTCTGGTAGTTCCTCTCCTGCTTAGTGCTGAAGTCCACTATCAGCTCCTTTGTCTTACTGACGTTTAGAAGGAGGTTGTTCCTCTGGCACCAGTTCTCCAGATTCCTGATCTCCTTCAGGTAGGCCGTCTCGTTGTTATCAGAGATCAGGCCCACCACGACGGTGTCGTCAGCAAACTTGATGATGGTGGTGGAGCTGGTAGTGGCCACACAGTCATATGTGTACAGAGAGTACAGCAGGGGGCTCAGAACACACCCCTGGGGGGCTCCAGTGCTGAGAGTGGTGGAGGCTGAGACATGTCCGCCCATCCTTCACTGAGCAGCCCAGTTTCAATGGAGCGGAGGAATTTGCGCTGGATGGTGGCTCTGCTATACAGTTCATCTGTCTCCTCATATGCCGCTTTCCATAACAACTTCTCTTTAAGTTCAATGGCACGAAATACAAAGTTTAAGGGAGTTTCTTTGGGCTCTTGGGAGATATTGAGGAGCTGATGGTAAAGCTCAGTGGGGCTGTCTACTGTTACGGATTCAAATATTGGGGATGGATACAAGAGGAAAAACCACAATAACAACACTGGTCCGGCCGGGTTGAGTCAAACGATGATTTTTAATGATCACACGCGTGGGAGATGGACACCATACGCAGACAGCATCAGATCTCAAAATGGTGGAGCATTGATCAAACTGTTATAGCCTCTAGTGGCCCCCACCTAATCATAAAAGCCTAAACATTCACATTCTTTCTCTCACACAGTGCCTAAGCTACAACCTTGGCTCCCTGTTTATCTGCTCCTGCTGAGATGGGGCAGAAAACTCCAGTATGTTCTATTCTCTTCTAATCAGACAAATAAGGCGATGACTTTCTGCAAACAGTATTTCTCATAACTCAGCAGCATAATGCATCATAAAACAATATCATTCATTCACAATCAACCAGCAGTCTAATGTAATGCAAATCAGCTTAACAAATGCAATAGTTATCACCTTCTTCTAATTCAGGAGAATAATGCAAACTAAAACTACATAATAATTCACCATCTTTAATTAAGGGTCTAACATGGCATAAAATAATATTATAATCTGACACTCCCCCTTTTGTGCTCTTTAGAATAAAGAGCACACCTACACCCTGTAGTCCAATGCGGCCGGGTTCATTTCTTCTTACGCCTGAGGCCCTCTGTCCCCCTGTTGGACGAACCATATGTGAGATGACCTCTGTGTTTGCGCAGTCCAGGTGCAAGAAGAACTATTATTCCAACAGTAGCAGGTACAGATGACACTCCCCAGTTCTCCCACAGCTTTATTTTGGTGCTACCTTATACCCTTCAGACGTACTCAGACTAGAACCTCTGTCCGAGGAGCTTTTAGCCTTTATTTTATTGCTGCAGCCACCAGTGTCTTCCAGTTGGGTGATCCACTGCTCTTCTTTCTTTAACCTCAGGGGTTAGACAACCCTTCAGTTGTTGCACAGATCAGGGGATTATTCTGCCCCGATGTCAAACAACAATCTGTGTATCCTCGGGTCCTGTGTATCCCGTGTATTCCCCAGAAAAAGGAACAGGAACGTGTCCCCCTTTTGCCCCGTTTACAAACTTCACAAATAAACGTTTATCCATGCCTCTCTTCAATTTTATTTCCCCCTGTTTTTCCCTCACTGACCACAGCAGGGGAACCTATGTTTTGATTCAGCCATGAATCCAGCCCACCTGATTCATCACTGAGCCCCATCGCCACTGGCGTCTGACAGGGTGGTGCTGCATATTCTTCCTTTAATGTCTCTATTTTCAATCTGTTAATTAGAGTGCTTAAACATGAAGTAGACTACGTCCACAACAAGTCAATACACCTGTAAATGTGGCCAATTATCAATCTATAACCAAGCAATAACGAAAAATAGCTTTTATGTTATGCATGCTTTTAGTCAACCACTCACCCAGAGGATCTTCAATCCCAGAAAATTCCTTCTCCTCATTTAATAAGTCTGTCCTCCTTCCATGCCCTGGTAACTGGTCCATCCAGAGCCATATCATCTCGAAATATACATACACCAAGCCAACCCACACCTTGGTCACACCAACCCTCTTCCGCCCTGAAGATGTCCAATGCCATCGTAGTCTGGATCAGGGTTTTAATAGATTTGCAATTTAATTAGTTTCTATTTAGTTTTGACTTCAGATTTTCAATTTTATGTCAGTCGTAATTAGTTTTTACCAATTGTTTGTTAGTTTAGCTTAGTTTCTATCTTTTTTGAAAATCCTTAGTTTCAGTTTAGTTTTGATCAGTTTCAGTTATAGTTTTAGTTGTGTTTGCAATAATTAAGTGTAACAAAATCCCAGTTTCATCATATCAGTCATGCTCTTCTGCTTATCCTTGGGTATTGAGACTATAAATTCTTGGAGCGCCGGTGTTCGTAATTTTGGTTCAAGTGAATTGATAAACTTTTAGAAGGCAATTGACTCACACAGTTATGTAGATGTCCCCGTCCTGTTGTCTCGGGATGCATCACGCTGCCTTGCCTGGGGTTAGCTTCTGTTTTCTGGGGATGAGGGTTGAGTGGGGGGAGCTCTCTGAGGAGGGGGAGTGTGCTCCCCCTTACCTTTTCAAGGTAAGCTAGGTTAGCCTTCTTGTGTGAGCTTCTCAAGTGCATTTTAAGGTCTGTGGGATTTTTTCCCTTTAGAAGTGTCCCTCATAATTTGTCTCTTTTCACTACATGACACTTGCTTTATACTAAACACAGTCATATTTAAAGTAATTCCAAATTGGACTCTGGCGCTTTCTCCCGACTTTTCCTGACATGATTCTGCGCGTGGACGGAGCAGCAACACAGACGACTCGCCTAACGTACTGCCACCTGCTGGCATAATGAGACACAGCAAGAAAAAAATCTGGAAACTAAACTTCATTTTCACCCATGACTATTGTAGGACACGCACACCTCAATGAAAACTAAACACATTTTGCTATAACTTCAGTTAATTTTAGTTAGTTTTGTGAACGCTCATTACAGTTTTAGTTAGTTTTCCTTTTTTGTTCTTATTTTTATTTCTGTTAATGAAAATGTTTTTTTTTCTCACTTCTAGTTTTCGATATTTCGTTTACATGTACTCTATTTGAACAGGGATTTATCAGTGTCAAATGGGATTTTTTTTTTTTTTTTTAATGTGTGTCTGTTAATGCAAATCAATTTATTTATTTATCTGAAAGGCAAATGTTAAACGGGCTCTAACAAATCCACTTTATTGCGTGCTCATAGATTTTCTTTTGTCAGGGTCGCTCACCCAATGTGGTTTATTTAAATTTGTGAATTATGTCACGCTTATTAGTGGCTCATGATTGCTTAAGGCCTATGTCTGAACTTGACTACAGAGGCAGAGCATCATTCCATCCTTTCAGGGTGAAGGACTCCACTTTCTTTGTGTCAAGGCAGCTCATAATTATCTTAATAGCTTTACCTAATCAAGTTATGGCTTACCATCACTTGTGTTATAAGTATGAAGTGTCCTAAATTCATTCAAATTTTGTTTCCAATTCACTTGCAGCAGTTTAGACCGAATTATTAACGATAATAACCTTGCTCTGGACTGTCAAAGGTGACTTTAACGCTGACTGTTCCGACAATTCATTTTATAACATTTCCTGGTCAGATTAGCCAATCTCTGCACACTTGAATAAACATAATCAACATGGTCAATATTTTCCTGCGTGTTATTTCACCATGTTATCGATTCCAACTCTCCATCCGCATGTGGTTTGGTACATTATATCTATCCAAAACTCCACTCTGTCTCTAAATGTTTTGAAGAATTTTTCAAGCCTGGGGTCAAATTTTGAGAATTTGACCATAAGTGAAAGTTATGGTGTTATCACCCCCTTTTGGGGCTTACCTTTCCCAGTTTTGATGATATTCCTCCCTATTCTTTGCAAGTACCCCCTTTTGGTGGCGAGAAACTGTTGGTGTGGTCAAGTGGGTGCTGTAAAAACAAAAGCTCAGGACAGAACAGTCACCAGTCATGTACTTCATACAAAATTAGCATATATTTGATTTCATATTGATCCTCTGAGTGTAATGGTACATTTTAATTTGAATTTCTCAAAGCTAAACACAAAATTTTTCTTTATTTTGCTCTTGTTCCTGTGCAGCACCACCTCTCAGCACATGCCCCTGTCGGTCATATCTCTATTTTTCTGAATTATTGACTATTTCAATGAAAGGACCTAAAAGATGGGGACCAGTGTTTATCCTTACATATCTCCAGTTTGAATGTGACAAGCCTATCATTCCCCTGTTATTCATAGACATCAATAGAGGGTTTTTTTTTGGCGGCTTTTTTTCTTTTTTCCTCTATAAAAGTTAATTGACTTTTTACAGTGGGCTGCTATGGTTAATAATAACATGTTCAGTCATGAGTGAAATCAAACCTTTTCTTCACTTTAGCATTTAACCTTCCCAACAATATAATGTGATACATTAATCGAAACACAGCTACTAAAACACAATTTTCTTAATGCGAACATCAGTAACTCAAAATTAGCCACCAAAGGGTTAAGTCTGCAGTTCACGCTCATGTGAAGATACAGCCTCCCCCTTTAGTCTCTGTCATCCTTCTGTTCTTGTAAAAACAAATCAAAGCAAGACAAAACATCCACCTTTTTTTACAGGCTGGGTGAATTGTTTGTGGACATTTACTAATCCTAAAGTCGGTACCGTTTTTGTCTCAGTATCAAGTCAGTTAAAACTTTTAGTCGTCAGTCCATCACAGTCCAGCCACATGCATACATCCACACACATTCATACCAGAAGTTGCTGATAATGGAGTCTCACGCGCAACCTATTCGAGCCTCCCTCACCAGCAAGATGACGTCATCATTTTAAAGGAAAACAGTTCCTTGTTTTTTGACTGGACTGACTCGCTGCAATCCTTTTAGGCTCAGGACTTCTCATGTGATCAATGTCCCATATAAGTGAATTTCTCCCAAGCCCATTATAATCATGGAGAAAAACACTTTGCGACTGTCGTCAGTAAGAATATTTTATAGCGCTTTAAAGTTCAATCTCTCAGGCCTGGATTAAAGAGCTGATTTGTTAAATCAGGAACTCACAAAATACCAAAATATCACCACCGGTGGATCACACCTCTCAGATGTTCTTATTTCAGTGCACTGTAACAAAAGCAAAAACAAACGTAACCAATAAAATACTCATATAATAACAAATACTGGGGCCCATTGCAAACATGTCCAAGCATAAAACCATCTTTCTCTCTCTTAGAGAAAGAAAACAATCCAAACCTCACTGATGAAATCAACCTAGTGTTAAGCAAAACCCAAAAATCAACTAAAATTCACCAGAAAGTTTTTCTCCCTCCTGGGACAATATTGTGCAGGAATACAGGGACCGTAACTCCTTTTTGCCCTGACAAAAAACGTGTTGGATTTACTTGATTCAATAGTGGACACTGGTTGCACACAAATGTTTTGCTCCGACAGAAACTTAAACAACTGAGTTAAATCAACACAACCTTTTCATATTCAGTAAACCTGCATTTTGTGTTCATAAAACACGATTGAAACATGTTCAGATGGAGTAAGTTGAGATCCTGGAATATTTTGATCCTTCAATTCTGTCAGTTTATTTCAACACTATTCAATAACTTTTATTCAAATTCTACTTGGTCACTTAAATACTACATGTTGTCTTCATATTGCATACGGCTCAACAAAGTCTAGATCCTGGTTACCATAAAAATTGAATGGGTCTACAACAACTACCATCCTCCTATCTTTCTCCTGGTTGCAGCAGGGCTGGGAAATAACCCTGAAACGATAGGTTACCAGGCAGGGTACACCCCGGACAGCTGACCAGTCTATCAGATAGAAACAAACAGCCATTCACACTCACATTCATGGATAATTTAGAATCATCAATTAACCTAGCTCTAATAGCTGCATGACTTTTCACTGTGGCAGGAAACCAGAACACCCAGAGAGAAACCACTGCAAACTAGCCAGACTGTGGACCTGCACCCAGGACCTTCTTAATGTGGAGCAACAGCACCAACCAGCATGCCAACAATGTAGGAAATACAGGAAAGCTATGATTTCCGGTATTTGATGCAGAATTCTTTTGTTCTTGTCCTTGACAGGTTAATCCACAATAAATAGCAATAGCATGCATGGGGTGTGTGTGTCGCTGTCTGCCTCTTATAACTCCAGTGATTTTCCTGTAGTTTGAAATCTTATGCGGTGTTGTGAATTCCGTGAGTTCAGCAGCTAACCACTCTTATTAGATCGTATCGTGTCATCTCAATGAGAACAAGTTGAGTTGTTGGATTTTATTTATTTATTTATTTTTTTTCAGTGTGTTCCTCCTTCAATTAAATCTCAATCACAAAAATGTGGCGCTCCGAAATAAAACTCACACCGTTAATTCATCATTTTCACTCTGTACCACTGCTCCTTATCAGGCTGTGTGAAGCACAGTAAACAATTCAGTCGAGGCCTTGAGCCACAAACAGACATCACGCACAGACATTGTTTTCATAACCAAACTGCCTTAGACCCTGTCCCCTAAATCTACACAAACGCCCTCTGGGTGACATGAAATGCATTTAACCAATAAACAATCAATGGCTTCTTGTTGTTGTAACAGATTCTGTATTTGGATGTTTGTGTGCAACTTTTTGCGTGTCAGCATAAGCATTTGTTAGTAAAGCATTCTTCATTGCACAAGCGTGTGCATGTGTGTGTGTGTGTGTGGATCACTTCTCAGTGAACTGAATCAGCATTTCGATTTGTGTGTGTGTGTGTTTGTCAGTGAATCAACGAGTGCATATGTGTTCATATGTGTGTTTCTCTTCATTCTGAGTCAGTGCATGTAGATGTGTGTGTGTTTGTGTGTGTTTGTGTTCATCACCTTCCTGTTCTGGTGTTCTGGGTAAACCACGGCCTGAGGCGTGCCCTGGGGTCCTGCCCTCCTCCATTTCAGTCTGTTTGCATCCATTGGTGCTGCTGCTCAAAGTTCTGTCCATACTGGTTCTGGCCCCAATTGAGGCAGTCCTTTTCTCCAGTGTCCTGCATCTTCTCCTTGTCCAGCTCCTCCTTAACTTGACCCTTTTGCTTCTGTAGCTCCTTCAGGGCTTGCTCCTGCTGTAGGAGCTTCTTGTCAGGTTTGGCGACCTCCTGCTCCAGCAAGCTCCGGCCTGGTTTCAAGTCCTGTGTCTGGGACTCTAAGCCTGACTGATGGGTTCGATTAGCAGCCAGCTCCTCCTGAGCCATGCTCAGTTTTTGCTCTGATGCCTTGAGCTCTTACTGAGGGCAGAAACCTCAGAGTCTTTTCCGTACACGTCAGATTAAAGTCCATTGATGTTTTCCTTGCTTTGCTCCACGGCCTTCTGCAGCTCTGCTGTCCGGCTCTTCTCAGAGGTCAGCTCCTGGCCGAGCCCCGACACCTGTGCCTTCAGCTTATTTTCTTCTGGTGCTTTTGTCCATTCTGAGGTGCCTCCTGACCTCAGTTACTCCTCCTGTCTCTGGCACGCCCTTTTTGCTGCCCGATCATCCGTGTTGGTCTGTCACTGTCCTGCACAGTTTTAATGCAGAGTTGTTAAGGTCAGCATTCTTTTGCTCGGCCTCACTTTTCATCTGGGCTTAATGGGCGTCTCGTCACAGCTCTGTCAGCTGAAGCTGTCTGGAAATCTCCCCCGTGTAGTGAAACGGGCCTTGGATTTAACGCTCTCCGTCTCCGCTGCATGAGATCGTTTTCCTGCAGCACTGTTGACATTTGCAGGTTGTTGTTGTGGGTCCAGCTGCTGTAGCATTTGGTCAGGGTCACATCAAAGATGGTAGAGGAGTGAGCAAAGATGGTAGAGGGGAGAGCAGGAGTCCAGGTCAGCCTCGGCAAAGCAGCCTGTAATCAAGCATAAAGAGAAAAAACAAAAACAAAACAAAAACAAAACAAAAACAGACGAACAGGAAAATGATGTTGTGTTGGCTGTGTTATTCAGAGAGGGGAGAAACACGGGGCCAGGCCCTGTGTCAGCCTTCTCTCCCCCTTTCTTTTGTTTTTTTTCTCACTATATAATCAACTCATAACCCACCAAGCTGACAGGACAACACAGGTACATGTTAAAATTGTTAAGATCATGTTTAAAAGCCCAAAAAGGAATTTTCTTTCATTCAGTAATCACTTGTATTAATCAATCAGCAGAAAACATGTCACAGTTTGAATCTTTTACCCACTAAATTTGTCGTGTCATCACTGGTTGGTCAGACCAGTGTCTTTTTTTTTTTTTTTTTTGAAGTTAAATTGTTGTCCTGCAACCCAAAAAGTTTATTTGTTAGTAGTGGATAAACTTTATCATTCAACAACAGGTGTATGTTAAGTTTCGCTGCTTTAACCTTGCTGGAAAATCTTCGCGTGTTCATGAATGTAAGCTGTTTCTTCATTGCGTGTGTGTGCGTTTGTAGGTGGGTTATTTTAACTTTTTTCTCAAACGAGGCATTTCTCTAACACGTGCCTTTCTCATACATTTCTCTGGTTGTGTGTGTGTTTTTATTTTGTTTCCCAAATTTTGATTTCCCACCTTAAATAACAGCATTTCATGTCTACAGCCAGGAGTTAGGGCTTGGTTGTGAGATTCAGGGACACATGGTGCCAATAACAATTCAGTCAAAAACTTGCCTGCAAATTTCCAGTGATGGTAACCGATAACTGGAGGAGAAGATGTCCTTTAAGCTTCTTTTCCGGGTGGGGACAGAGTGAGGTCAAGCTGTAAACTTTTGAGCCAAAGCTTGGCCTGTCTGTCGTCCCAATTCTGTTTATGCTTTTGCCGCTGTACTCAGGTTTCCAGGTTGGGAGAAATCCACCTGTATTAACACACTAAAACATTCACTTAGTATTTCTTTTCTGAAAACATCCACTCACTTCATCTGACTAGATTTTACTCTCTCTCTCTCGGTGCATACTTCTCACAGTCTGGCCGTTGCCTTTTATGGGCATGCAGAGTTCCTGTCACACACACAGCTGAACTTCGTGCTTGATCTCACCCTATATTATGATAAAACCAACAGTAAATCAAATGTAACCGCTTATATTATTGAGCTGAACCAAGGGACACTTTAAAAATCTTATAAATCCTGCTTCACACCATAAAACTGAAACAAATCACAGCTGTATTTATCACTCAGTCTTACTCTGCCGACTGAAGTGTCGGTCTAAATTATGCACGATTTGTCTTTTCTATATCAAAACCCAGCCAAACATCAAACATTCACCGTAGTCATTCAAAACCTTATTTGTAATATTATAATCAGCAAAATCAGCGTCTTATTTACAGGTCTTTAACAGTATTTGCAAATCATAATTATAAAACTCAAAAAACATGCTAAACAGGAAGCAGAAGTCCTCTGTGCGCTTCACAGCAGCCACCTCATTTGCATGTTCACACACCGTCTAAAAATAGCTCGCAGCGCTGCAGCGCGCTGTCGTCACACACAGTCTCACACACAGCTCTATTATTTTATATTACAAAGACGTCTTATATTTACAACCACTGTCAGGCCTGGCAGATTTAGCGCCTACACAATTTTGACAAATTTAAGTTAACGGGTCCAACCGAAAAAGTCCAACTTTTTTGTAATCAATTAACCAGTATCAGCCTCTAACTGTATCTGGCCTAATCTCTAAAGTCCCTAACTCAATTTAACAGTGTCCAAAAAAGCGCAGACACCGTTCCAAACGGTAAAGTGGTGCAACCACTAGTTATTCTGGAGTGCCCCAAGCTCCACAGTGACCAACTGACTATCCCTCAAAGAGGACAAGGCCTAGGCGTCCCCGACCTTGGCAAGCGTTACCTCTGAGCACTGTGCTTCCTAGCAGACTCCAACTGCCGTCCTATAATAATTTATAACACTTTAAAACAACAGTCAGCACCCCAAAACAAGAGTATGACTGAGGCAGGTGCAACCTAGTGGTCAATGGGGACTCCAACCCACAAAATGACCAATTCCCTATCAAACTACTTGGGACTCCAACCCAATTTCTTTGCAGACTCTAACTGCATTTATTTCTCAGCAGACTCTGACTGCATTTATTTCTCAGCAGACTCTAACTGCATTTATTTCTCAGCAGACTCTGACTGCATTTATTTCTCAGCAGACTCTAACTGCATTTATTTCTCAGCAGACTCTAACTGCATTTATTTCTTAGCAGACTCTAACTGCATTTATTTCTTAGCAGACTCTAACTGCTTCAACTCATGAGATTTTTTCATCAAAATCAAAACAGGCATTTACCAGTACTTTCAGTGAGTAGACTTCAATTTTGTCATGTCCAATTTGGCACACTTTGGAAATAATTCAACAGGTAGTGCCTTACCTTTGTATAAGCCGGCTTATGCCCACTCACGTCAGACCACTGGCTTGTGCCTGTCCGTTCGACAACCTCGGACCGTCCAAACCTCCAAAATTCCACCCCAATACCACAGGACAAGCCCCCAAACTGTTACGGATTCAAATATTGGGGATGGATACAAGAGGAAAAACCACAATAACAACACTGGTCCGGCCGGGTTGAGTCAAACGATGATTTTTAATGATCACACGCGTGGGAGATGGACACCGTACGCAGACAGCATCAGATCTCAAAATGGTGGAGCATTGATCAAACTCTTATAGCCTCTAGTGGCCCCCACCTAATCATAAAAGCCTAAACATTCACATTCTTTCTCTCACACGGCGCCTAAGCTACAACCTTGGCTCCCTGTTTATCTGCTCCCGCTGAGATGGGGCAGAAAACTATAGTGTCCCTTTAATATGGTGAGCAGTTTGCTAAGTGTTAACCCACGTTTAATCTCCAACATGTCTCTTAGGGGCGTTCCTGGACTAATTACTGCTTCCACGATTTCAGTCTCCGAGTGCCCTTTTTCACTCCCATTCTCAATCTGGCGAATCAAGCTGAGATAGGATAGCTTATCCTTCTGCCCATGCTCTCCAATCTGCCCACAGATTTTAAACTCCCTCTTCAGTGTTACCTCTTGAAGAGTTCGCATTGCCTCTGGTCGGGCTCTGGGTGAGTAATCTGCAATATGTACTGGAGTAGCACATGCGGTGTTCTCAAGATCTTTCTTTTGCCCAGACTCTGTGCCATGGGGTTCCCTTTCTGACTGACTCTCCCCTTTGCTTAGTCTCTGGATGTATACAGCAATGTCTTTATAAAACTGTTTTACTTGATCCTCTTCCTCACTTTTCTCCACATCATCAAACATGCCCTCTGCCAACCTGATGAGTGTCCTCTTGGTCTTGCTGTGAGACTCTGCGCTGTCCAGGCCGGAACATTTCAGTCGCCTGCAGACATCCACAAGATGCTCTCTCTCCAACTGCCACAAGGCTGCACTCACTTCGTCACGCAGAGGTTGCAGAGTTTCCATTTCTTTTGATTGAAGGTTCGTCTCTTGGGAAAGAAGGTGGTTGGTGATGGTGTTGACTCACTAGTGCCACCTCCTGGCTGGCTCGCCAAAATATGTTACACTGCTGAAATGATGGGCCAACTCATCTCCCGTGCAACATATTTATTTTTACAGAGAAGCTGTAAAGACAGAAAAATGTCTGATTAATCAGTTCTTTCGGCGCGCGGGCCGTACACTGCCTCTTCACCACTGACACTACTTCTTCTAGTGTAGCATCAGCTACCGATGCGTACAGGACTGAGCGCCCTCTGCTGGTGGAACTTAAACAACAGTAAAACTGACATTACAGTGGCCTTACTAAAAGAAAATGTCTCTGAGCATCAAATAAAATGGGGGGCTACTATTTTCATGTCTCTGTCTTTAACATAGTGCCACACACATACTCATTCAGTGCCATCGACAGCAGGTGGAAGGTTACGAGTTTAATGTTGATTTCCGTTTCCTCAGACGGGTGTGATCCTGCAGAGTCCTGTGAGCATCCTGGAGAGGGGGGCGGAGTCGGTGGGGTCTGGATTAGCAGTGCTGGAGGGGGAGACTCTGAGCGGTCCACAATATGGCAGATGTTGTCTGTAAAAGAAATCCACACATTGCATTTTTTAAAAATATCGGGTATAATGCCAATGTCTCTCACACATAGACAACCTACCATTTGTTTTTTTTCTTTTTTTCAGTCCTCGGGGTTTTTGATGATTTTTGGCCTGAACAGCTAACAGATCATCTGCAGAGGAATGGTTTATTTGAAGAGTTTCAGTCAGGTTTCAGAGCTCATCACAGCACAGAAACAGCTTTAGTGAAGGTTACAAATGATCTTCTTATGGCCTCTGACAGTGGACTCATCTCTGTGCTCGTCCTGCTAGACCTCAGTGCAGCGTTCGATACTGTTGACCATAATATCCTATTAGAGCGATTAGAACATGCTGTAGGTATTACAGGTACTGCACTGCAGTGGTTTGTATCATATCTATCTAATAGACTCCAGTTTGTGCATGTAAATGGAGAGTCCTCTTCACACACTGAGGTTAATTATGGAGTTCCACAGGGTTCAGTGCTAGGACCAATTCTGTTTACATTATACATGCTTCCCTTAGGCAGCATCATTAGAAGACATAGCATACATTTTCACTGCTATGCCGATGACACCCAGCTCTATCTGTCCATGAAGCCAGATAACACACACCAATGAGTTAAACTGCAGGAATGTCTTAAAGACATAAAGACCTGGATGGCCGCTAACTTTCTGCTTCTTAATTCAGATAAAACTGAGGTTATTGTACTCGGCCCTGAAAATCTTAGAAATATGGTATCTAACCAGATTCTTCCTCTGGATGGCATTACCTTGGCCTCCAGTAACGCTGTGAGGAACCTTGGAGTCATTTTTGACCAGGACATGTCCTTCAACGCACATATTAAACAAATATGTAAGACTGCTTTCTTCCATTTGCGCAACATCTCTAAAATTAGAAATATCCTGTCTCAGAGTGACGCTGAAAAACTAGTTCATGCATTTATTACTTCCAGGCTGGACTACTGTAATTCATTATTATCAGGATGTCCAAAAAACTCACTGAAAAGCCTTCAGCTAATCCAAAATGCTGCAGCAAGAGTACTGACAGGGACTAGAAAGAGAGAGCAGATTTCTCCTGTTTTGGCTTCCCTTCATTGGCTTCCTGTTAAATCCAGAATTGAATTCAAAATCCTGCTCCTCACATACAAGGTCTTAAATAATCAGGCCCCATCTTATCTTAATGACCTTGTAGTACCATATCACCCTATTAGAGCACTTCGCTCTCGCTCTGCAGGCCTACTTGTTGTTCCTAGAGTATTTAAAAGTAGAATGGGAGGCAGAGCCTTCAGTTTTCAGGCCCCTCTTCTGTGGAACCAGCTTCCAGTTTGGATTCGGGAGACAGACACTATCTCTACTTTTAAGATTAGGCTTAAAACTTTCCTTTTTGCTAAAGCATATAGTTAGGGCTGGACCAGGTGACCCTGAATCCTCCCTTAGTTATGCTGCAATAGACGTAGGCTGCCGGGGGATTCCCAAGATGCATTGAGTTTTTCCTTTCCAGTCACCTTTCTCACTCACTATGTATTAATAGACCTCTCTGCATTGAATCATATCTGTTATTAACCTCTGTCTCTCTTCCACAGCATGTCTTTTATCCTGTCTTCCTTCTCTCACCCCAACCGGTCTCAGCAGATGGCCCCGCCCCTCCCTGAGCCTGGTTCTGCCGGAGGTTTCTTCCTGTTAAAAGGGAGTTTTTCCTTCCCACTGTCGCCAAAGTGCTTGCTCATAGGGGGTCATATGATTGTTGGGTTTTTCTCTGTATCTATGAAGCGCCTTGAGGCGACTTTTGTTGTGATTTGGCGCTATATAAATAAAATTGAATTGAATTGAATTGAACATGGCAGAAGGTAAACCAATCTTCGGGCCATGTGCGAGCTGATCATATACAAGACGCTTCCTAATATTCTCATAAGAAGAGGTGACCTTGTCTCTCTTGATAGTCTTATCGACCTCATTAAACACCCGCTGCAGTGCTCTCCAGTCTGACCACTGAATAAAAAACAAATCCTTAAACCATGATAAACGTTCTTCAAGGGTGAGGGGGTATGGGTTCAACCTCTTTAGAGGCCCCTGTCCGCAATTACACCCTCCCTGTCTTCACACACACTAAGAAAAATGAAGTTGTCACCAGGACGATTGAAACGGTCCACTTCTACACAGTAGAGTTCAGGTCCTGTTGGACTGACCCATTGCGAAACATAAAGCATCTCCGGGAACCCCGGTTGATCCAGGTCCGGACAGACGACTGAGCGAAACGGTTTCCAATTTTTGATAGACATAGAGTGTGTCCTGCCAACTCCCCAAATCTCCCCCTCACCAGAATCTACATACAGGGTCACTTTTCCATCACTATATTTAATTGAATAAACATACCCGCACACACCTCTAAACGCAAAATTAAAATCAGTCTCTGTAGACTCTTGATGGAGTGATGAAGATCGGATATCTGCAGACATACCTAGGGGGTCAGAGGCTGCTCGGATGTCTGATGTGAATGCCATAGTTGGAGGTGGAAATTCTTGCTGAAAGTGTGGTGGGTATCCCATGAAAAAAGCTATAAAAACCAAACCCTTTTCTCTCCATTATATTGCTTTTTCTTTAAAACACGACCAGTAGGAGACAGAGCATGCGCAGTGGGACCGCATGGCCCGGAAGTGCCCCTTTTTCGGATGAGTGAACGCGCGTGCAAGAGAGTGCATGTGCGCGTGCTCGTACGTGCGAAAGGTGCCAGTTTTAAAGCTCGGCAAAGCTCCTCCCCCACAGAGGTGCCCTATTTATTCTTCTGGAGGGTTTTTGCAGCCTTCATCAGAGTTTCACAAGCCAATAGGTACGGTTTTTAAGTCCTATGCATTTCTTGCTATGTACTATGAGTCTGTGCTGTTATTGTATATTTATTGTGTATCATTTAATTTCCAATTCTTTTTATATATATTGTGTGTTTTTAATGTTAGTTCGGCTGTTGCCTGTGCAAAGGCCAGACCGTGTGTGTGACTGCCCAGCAGGTAACGTTGAGGTTTCACCCGGTGCAATTGTGGCTCTTGTAACCATAAATGGTAAGTTGCTCTTTTGTCACACAGTACATACACAATAGATGTGTTTGCAGGTTTTAGTGCAAATTGTACATTACTACATTGTTTTGAATTACCCTCGGCCCGCAGTATATGTGGGCACCTGTCAAAGGTCATTTGGATTTACCAGACCGCTTTGAAAACAACATGAAATCTTCACAACATGAAAAAAATGAATGTCTTTGTTGAGCCATGACTGGATTTCTCCTTATCCTTCCTAAAGGCCGTTATAACCTTGCACTGCCAGTGGTGAGCTGCACCAGCTGTGACCTAATGTGGTCCCCCTCAGTTAAGGACTTCCAGGGTAGTGGATATTGGCCTGGCACCTTAAATTTCTGCACCCTGTTTTCAATGGATGTCTTTCAGTCTTTCTATGACATTAAGAAGCTGCACCAGGGATGTCACTTAAGGCATTTGTCAAAGTGCTGGATGAAAGAACAGCCCATTTTGGAAGGGTGAGTTTCTAAATTTGTCAAGTTTAAGGAAATTGTGCAAATCAATGTTTATGATGACTGTCCTTGAATATTCTGTTGTTTGTCCTCTACTTAAAAGACTGGCCGAATATCAGCTGATGCCTTCAGTAAAGGAACAACTGTCACTGTGTTCGTTCAGCACTTCAGAGCAGGCGAACTTTGAAGGTGTCTTCATTGAAAAAGATGAGGAAGTTGCTGAGTTTGTGAAATACATCCAGAGACACACAAATGATGTAAGATACACATATATATCAGTGCTGTTAGCGTTAATCTTGTTAAAATGACCATAACCATATACACATACGTGTGTGTGGATACATATTTGGATGGGTGGATATTTATTTTGTTTTTCTCTTGGTGTTGTCGTAATACTATTTACTTGACTTTATCTTAATGCATACTTCATTTTGTCACCATGTGTATTTAAAAAAATAAAAACATGGTTTTTATGAGGTGTTGTGTGAACGTGACTTAAGGCTACTTCAGCTAATTCTTTTGCATTTGGGAAGTTGGATGAAGAGGGCATGGAAATAGCTGTTTGTTTGCTGTTAGTCCTCCTAGCTGCATTGGACATGTTTCGAGGGGAGATCTTTGCTTACCCCCTTTTTCTCCAGAGGAAGTTGGCAGCTAGCGTCCCAGGACATATTATGTTCCTTTGCTCCGATGTGGCCTGTAAATATTTCCCATATTTAACCAACGTGGCTCAGCAGTGCCCTGAGCTGAGGAACCTCTTGTCAATGCGTCCTTTTCTCTCCGTCATGCATGCTAAAGCTCACACTTGGATATGCGAGGTATACTGCAGCTTGTAGTCTCGGATACGTTTAAGACATTTTGTTATAAGGTTGAATGAATTCAGCAGTCATGTATTGTGACCTCCTTTCTATAGATCAAATGGGGAGGTGCGTTTCAGGATGGGGCCGGTTCTACAGTTGGAGAAGAGGTGGAGCAAGTAAACAGTTTCCTGTCTAGGGCGGCCATCACAACGAAGTACATGTCTAAAGCAGGTGTGTGTCTGTGTGTGAGATTCCACTCAGTCTCCTGCTCATTCATTCTTATTTGTATACTAACTGAAATGCAGGGCGAACAGACATGCTGAGCCTCCTGGCTTTGGGCTGGAACAAAAGGAAAGTGGAACAACTGGGCCGCACTTTGAGCCAGAGAGATCTAAAGGTCATTTTTTCAACACCCATTTTAATGTGTGTGGTAATGGGGGAAAACACCAGTACTCTAAAAATGTCCATATGAATGACATTTATTAATGTATTCTTAGATCATAAGGATCCTTAGAGAACAAGTGGAGAGCCTGAATGCGAGCAGAAATGAGCTGGGTGTGGATGACGACACACTGCAGCAATGGGTGGTCGATGTGCAGCAATGGGCTGAAGGTGAGTCTCAATATAATGCAGTCGTGTATAACAACAGGACCCACCATGGCCTCATTAAAGAACTTAGAATTAAGATCTTTCTGACGGTGTCAACAAACAATGAAAAATAAGCCTTGTAAAAGCAGAATTGATGGCAGAGTCGTTGCGTTTGATCAAATTGGATTGGACCTGGGTTGAAGTGATGTCGTACTAGTTGGTTTTATAAACCTGAACACCAACATACTTGTTATCTCATGATAATGCAGCACATGAAGGCTCCAGCTGTCTTATAATGAATATCATCAAGTCAGTGATTACAGAGTCCACTGTAGTTTGGTGACTGTTACTCATCCTGTATTCTGATTAATATTCCTCTCACTTAGAAAGTGATCAAACTGATGGCAGCCTTGGAGCGTTGCAGGCACCAATAGAGGAGCTTGTCGTCATCATCAGAGTGCGAACACAAAGTCTTTACAGACAAAATGGTGTCCCAGTTTCTTTGAAATGGACCGTTTGATGCTCAGTTTGTACAGCTTGTACAGCTACTTTGTAAACAGAATAAAATCAGATCCAGGTTTGTTTAAGCTGGATGTGATTTGTTCTAGCAAACAAATTGATGAGTGTAGATTAAAATGTAAATATATGCGTTATGTGAAGGTGTTCCTTTTTTATGATTATTTACAGATAGCAACAAGAGGCAACACAGAATTCACAGGGTCATCTTAGATGAGAAGAAACGCTTGGCGGCTGCTGTTGTCGACTACAACAAGCTCGCTGAACCAACAAAGCAAATCGTATCCAGTGATGCCCTCATCCAGACCGACGTTTGGCCCTGGCAGAGCACAAGTGAACGTAAGCTCTTGATTTCTAAATATCCTTTTTAAACAAACTCCCAGTATCTGAGCAGTAGTTGAATGTTTTGTTCTTGAATCATAATATGCTACTATGTTTTCCCATCTGATGTTGTTAAACTGTAGCTGCTGCTGACCTCCGGACAAAGAGAAAGGTCTTTGAGAAGGTGATGGCTGTGAGGCGCCTGAGAGAGGAGGAGATGATCCTTTGCAGGGAGATGCAGCATCACTGGACAGTGTTGCGAATGCGATCTGTGGTGTTGGGGACAATCTCCTCAGACTGTAAGCACATCTTTTATTTATTTATACATTTGGTGATGAATTGATTGAAAATAATAGCAGATGCTAAAGTCTTACTGGATCTTTTACCTATATTTGGGTTGCTAGCTGACACTGCCTTCTCCCTTAAAAAAAGTTTAATTATGATCCTAATTCCTTGTGTTTATGAGGTGAGGTTTGTTTGTTTGTTTGTTTGTTTGTTTTACTTCTATTTAATAGTTTTGTTGTTTTTACAGCCTCCCTTGTTGGCATGTCGGAGGATGCACAGAAAGGACTCCATAGCCTGGTTTAAAAACAGCAAAGTGAACTGAAAGCTGAAACGCTCAAAGTAAAGGACGTGTACAAGAGAATCCTCAGCCACCAACCACTCCTGGAAATGGACTCGGAGGAGGAGGAGGAGGAGGACATTCCAGACGATGCCGCTGAGAGTGATTTGAGCACTTCTGATGAAGACTGATTGTGTCATCATTGATGTTATGTTTGGTAAAATAAAAAGTTAATCACATCTGTTTAATGTGATTTTTATAATGTCTGTTTTAGAAATTGCTTATCAACAGACATTTTACATGTTGAGAAGAAAAATGTAATTCCCTTGGTGCAGTTGTTTACCCTGAATCATTCTTTCCCATCTAATTTAATGACTAGTTTACATGTTCAGATACAATAACATCATTTAATTCATGGGATGCTCTCTGGGCTGCTCAAATTATCACAGAATGTAAAAGCACCAGGCAGCACACTCACAAGGACATTTTTTGTTCAGTGTTTTGTTGAAGAAATCAACAAGTACAACTGAGATGTTTGCTGTAGTGGTGTGTTTGTTAAGAAGCATGCCAGCACACTGGTGAACTGACAGTCCCAGAATGCACCCGAGCCAGTGACTCGCCCCAGAGCAAATGAAATTAATTATCTAGAAAGACAACCGTGATCAAAGACTAAGTAAAAGAGTAGGAAACAAAAGATAAGGAAAGGTACTGTGGGGTAGGAAAGAAAGGCCAGAGCTGTGCAAAATGACCTCCAGCAGGCCACAAATATGCACGTCTGTTCAAGCGGTCAGATACTGACTCCATGAGGGTGGTATGAGGGCTCGACGTCCACAGGTGGGGGTTGTGCTTACAGCCCAACATCGTGCAGGATGTTTGGCATTTGCCAGAGAACACCAAGATTGGCAACTTTGCCACTGACGCCCTGTGCTCTTCACAGATGAAAGCAAGTTCACACTAAGTACTTGTGACAGAGTCTGGAGACATATTGGAGAACCTTCTGCTGCCTGAAACATCCTCCAGCATAATGGTTGGGCAGTGGGTCACTAATGGTGTGGGGTGGCATTTCTTTGGGGGACCGCACAGCCCTCCATGTGCTCGGCAGAGGTAGCCTGACTGCCATTAGGTGCTGAAATTAGATCCTCAGACACCTTGTGAGACTATATGCTGGTGCGGGTGGCCCCGGGTTCCTCCTAATGCAAGACAACGCTAGACCTCATGTGGCTGGAGTGTGTCAGCAGTTCCTGCAAGACGAAGGCATTGATGCTGTGGACTGGCCCGCCCATTCCCCAGACCTGAATCCATTTGAGGACATCTGGGTCATCATGTCTCACTCCATCCACCAACTGCACCACAGACTGTCCAGGAGTTGGCAGATGCTTTAGTCCTGGAGTCTGGGAGGAGATCCATCAGGAGACCATCTGCCACTTCATCAGGAGCATGCCCAGGTGTTGTAGTGAGGTCATACAGGCATGTGGAGGCCACACAGACTACAGAGCCTCATTTTGACGTGTTTGAAGGACATTACATCAAACCCGATTAATGATTCTGTATTGCACTGATCAAGGAACCAACCCAATAGGAGCTAAAGGCATCCTCTTCACATTACTTAACATAGTAAGTTTATACTATGTTTAATGTGCATTTTCTTCATCAGTTTAGAACATAACATGTTAGCGCTCCCTGGTCCTTTTTGGAGACAGGTCCTGAGACAGCAGCCAGCTTTGGAGAACTCATGCCAGCTGTGGTAATTAAGGAATACTTTGATTTAATATTGATTTCATGACAACTATCCTCAGGCACATATTCCTGGATATATACAATGACACGAGTAAACTCCCATTTTAGAATAATTGCCTTCTTTGATCTGACTCACTGCCTCAGACTTTGGACCTGTGTCCCCAAAACTACAGAGAATCCATGACACTGGGTAAGAGGCCTTGATCATGTTATAAGTGAGAGAGTTTGGTGTAACAGTGGTTGAACATGCCAAATCAATCCACAACATACTGCCATTCCCCAGCTGTAACCTGCATATGCATCAAACCAAAACCCAGTACCATAGCCACATGATAGACATACAGATGAGGGTAAAGGGCTGTGTCATGTTGCCAGATAGCTTCATCCCAAAAAAGAGAAACATTCTTCAAAAACAAAAGTTTGTGAATATTTGCTGTATTGCCAGGCCTGAACCAACCTGTTAAACTTATCAAATTATTGTCATAGATATGAACCTATTGATTGAAACAGAATAATCCATTCAAGCCTCCATCATCATCCAAGATCACTGTTAGTATTCAGATTATTTTATCTCTATTTTCCTCTTTGATGATTTGAAAATCAGTATTTGATCAACAGACTTTTTAAAAGTGTATTTTGATCCTATTGTTTACGCGTGTAATTGCATTTTTATTGACATTATGACAGGAAAACCCTTAATCAAATTGTATCTTTGGTATCTAATAATAATATTAACAATAATGTTACATATGTAATATGTACACAATAATGATTGGCAAACAAACAAGAAAAATAGCAAAAAATGTCAATTTTTTTTCTAATACCCTGTATATATATATATATATATATAAAAACCACATATGACCACGACTCCAAATGTGCAATTGTCACTGCATCTAAACATGACAGATGACATATTACAAAAAGGTAGAAACGTATAATATACAACATGTTGTGAAGCTGCTACTGGTGCAGTTAACTTTGCTTTAGGCTCCCATACACAGTACTGCTGACCCTAATCACCTCATACAAGATGTTACTTACTTTACGTGCAGTGCAGTATTACTTTAACTTGCAACATGTTATAATAGCCAAGTCACTTCTATATTTATGAGCATGTAGACAATAATGTTGGCTGATATGTAAAACTATGAGATATCGAGTGCTGGGAAGATATTATTGATGGATCAGACTCATGAATGTGTTAGGTACTTAAGCCACAATTAGAGAGTGAAACAGAGACTGACACTGGTTAGAATTGTATAGTAAATATTTTATTTTGAACTTTTATGCTGAACTACAAACTGTGAACTGTGCGATCTCTGCGACCTGTGGTGCCTGGTTTACTGTGTGTAAAACTGCGCAGGTTCCCATGTGTCATCCCACACTTTGCCACTGTCAGGAGAAAAACATAACAAACAACAACCACACACACAAACTAGGATAATTTAGGTTGTGACATATGACAATTTTTTAGGACGAAATATCTTCTATATTCATGTCATGCTTTATACACCTTCATTGTAATATAAATTAATCAAATGAAGTCAGAGAGTAATAATATATGAAGCAGACGTCAAGCAGTACTACAGCAGCAGCCACGATGCTTCAGAACCTGCTGGATGAGAGAGCACAGAAACTCCAGGGAAGAAGTTTAGTTAGTAACATGCATGAACTGCATTACTGAGACATGTATGTTTACAGATGGTGGTGAGGGAGAGGGGGAGAGGTTTTAGTAAAAGGAGATGTGACTGCATCTTCAACCAATACTGAGCCTGCATAACCCTGAAAGAGACAGACAGAGACGGGGGGGGGGGGGGGGGGGGGGGGACACTAACCCCCAGCAGTCTGGTCCTGTGACAGCATAACTAAGGGCTGACCTGAACCAGCCCTAACTATAAGCTCTATAAAGAAGTAAAGTCTTATGCCAACTCTTAAAAGTCTTGACCACGTCCACCTCCAAAACTCATAATGAACTTTGGAGGTGGACAGCTATCAAGCTCCTCACAGAAGAGCAGCTTGACAGCTAAAAGCTCCCAATTTACTTTAGTCCAAATACATGAATTCAAATTGAGGTGATAACTATTTATCAACAATATGAATGTCTGTTCCCGTCCAACAAAGTTGTTACTACATACCATGTTGAGCAGGGCTTCCACTTGACTTTAACTTCTTCTTTTTCCTGAAAAACATGATATAAACAAACAATTAATTCAGAAAGACATGCAAGTTGCATACAAAAAGGAGCTTATAAACATTTGTGTACTATTGAATGGCTCAATATATTATACAAGTAGTTTACAAAAACATAAGAACCACTACAACGCTTGTACTGCCAGCATCGAGTGCATGTCAGCAAAGCAACACTGCTTACATTGTGGCTCACAAGCAAAACTAACTGAAGCAGATGTTACTGAATGGGAAGGAGCACCTCCACATCAATCACTCCTTCTGAGCATGATGTCAGGAGGACTTTAAAGCACGTAAACATCAGGAAGGCAGCACGACCAGGTCGTATCAGGTGGTATGTTCTTATTTAATGTCCTATTTGGAGCGAAATACAGACTCAGTGTCTGAATTAGTGTCGATTCATCAAATACAAAAGCTTATGGATAGTCAGTCAGGCACAGTTCAAATCCGGGAAGTCCAAAGACGTAAACAAGTCTGCACAGCAGCAGGCTAAATTACTTACATTTACAACTCTCCTGTCTACTATCTCTTCATATTTGAAAATCTTCTGTGTACGGTGTTTTCGGCATTCTGAAAAATAACAAATGAAATATTTACATGAGGTCTGTAAAACTGGAGAAAATGAAAGAATGAAACAAAAATGAAAAAAGAAATCTTATCAAACTTAACGAACCTGTCATGTGTTTTGTACATTTACAATAACACAACGTCTAACCTTTCCTTTTCCTTTTTTTGGTTGGGACATCCGAGGTGTACGCCGTAGAAATTGAGGGAGATGGAGGAAGTGGAGATGGAGAGGAAGATGCAGGAGGAAGCAGAGATGAAGAGGAGGATGCAGGAGGAAGCAGAGATGAAGAGGATGATGCAGGAGGAAGCAGAGATGGAGAGGAAGATGCAGGAGGAAGCAGAGATGAAGAGGAGGATGCAGGAGGAAGCAGAGATGCAGGAGGAGGATGCAGGAGGAAGCAGAGACAGAGAGGAGGATGCAGGAGGAAGCAGAGATGAAGAGGAGGATGCAGGAGGAAGCAGAGATGAAGAGGAGGATGCAGGAGGAAGCGGCGATGAAGAGGAGGATGCAGGAGGAAGCGGCGATGAAGAGGAGGATGCAGGAGGCTGACAGAGGGAAGATGTTGGTTCAGGCTCTAAATGAAGAATAAGTTCCTGATTTAGAGCCTCTGGGTCTGGGACTGGTCCAGCATCCACATTGTCAGCAGAGGATGGTCCAGCTGCTGGTGTAGAACTTTTAGCAGGAGGTGAAACTTGTAATTCTGCAAAATGTTAAATACTAAATATTCATTAAAAGGGGCTGAAAATGTACAGTACACATAAACACATAATAAGTAGTGATTTGCATGTTTTCAGTTAGGTTTTTACTAAAGTTACAACTTGTAAATATTGGCATCAAATAAGTCATCTCACACCCTCACTGACCCAAATCATTCAGTACAAGTGCCCTCGGGGGTAGTGTGACATCTGTAGTGCTTTTCTACTTTGTACATTAATAAATTAATGAGTGTGACTATAAATCCAGAGAGCTAATGACTTTTATCCTCTGATGACATGACTTTCCTGACTTTGTAGTGCATAACATTTGACACTTCAACCTACTGTGACTTAAGAGTTTTGTACAGTGGTGATGCTAACGACCTCAGGGAGGTAATCAGGTGACCTCTTAAGAAGTATATAAGTGTATAAGAATCTTTGTGTTCATATTGGTAACATGTTTACATATGTATTTGTTATACTAGAAAGTCTCAAAGAGAATTATCAGGTGTGGTGTTCGAGAAGATTTGTACAATTACATTTGTATATACATGAGTGTGAAAGACCATAATATACACACACACACACACATATACAAAATTGTTAAGTCAGGTAACACCAGAGGTTCTCGATGGCTAGCTTTGGTGATGTGAACACCACATGGAGAGGTAATAAGGCAGATATAACACTATTTTCATGTTAGCCACAGGACATGTAGGGCAGCTGTCACCTCACAGCAAGAAGGTTACTGGTCTGAAACTTGGCTGAATAATAGAATAGAACAGAACAGAGTAGAGTTGAATAGAATAGCTGGTGACTCTGAACTATCCTCGTCTTCACCATCTTGTTTGTCTCTATGTACCTCGTGGTGAACTGCCTACTTATCTAGGGTGTACCATGAGTATCACCCAAAGACAGCTAGGATAGGCTACCTGATAAGGAGACCTGGTTACAGATAATGGACAAAGCATATCTTACTTCTCAGAAGGTGTTCATAAAGTTTCCTCATCTTCATGAGGATGTCACGTGCAGCACCTTCCGCTGGTTCGATGTGAGCGATCACGTCCCCTACTATACGGCCCTTACGGTCAAACTGTCCAAGAAACAGAATTGGCTGGTAGCCCAGGGCGTGTAGTTTTGAAACCTGCAAGAACAACAAAGAAAAACATGCAGCCAGTCTTTCATGTAAGCAAACGGATGTATAACAAACCTTTAAGTTTCACATCTTTGTTGTTTTATTGTTGTAGATAGTTAAAAAGTATTTATGGCGACCAAACCTGTAACTGTATGATAAAATCCATCTTGAAATGTTTTCTCTCAGTTAATAGCCGATTAAATTAAAAATCAGAAGTAGCTTAAATTAAAATAGTTGAAGTTTTTTCTAGTTTGATGTCTTTAGTGTGATGATGTTATTCTGATGTGAATAACTTTTTATTTATGCTCTTAGATAAATAAATATTTTATGTGTATATACATGTCTTGTTAGTTTCTTACTTCATGATATACAAGAAAACATTGACAACTGTGATTAATAAAGAATTGTCTAGCAGACCAACCGCTTATTAGATCAGAACTTTTAAACTTACTGACAACTGGGCTGAATTAACCACCCTGCTCACATTTCTGTTGTTTTTAACAGAGGCAGCCCAGTTGCTGTTTTTAAACTGTTCTTGTTTTTTTTCAATCCCTCCTTTACGTTCAGGCTGCCCAGGCATCCACTGCATGTCTTCCTGTTGCAGGTGTTTGGAGCCTGACAGGAAGGGCATGGTTTGGTTTTTGGCTTTGTCATTTCTGCAAATGAAAATGGAACATGTAGGGATTATTTCAGGTCTGTTTTGGTGAGATGATTACAAAAATAATTTCTGACCAAAGAAATGAATAATATAATAATAGGCAGTATTACACCATGTTTAGAAAAAAAATCAATTAAGAGATTACAGTCGTAAATATTGAGTAAATTATGAGAATAGGGTTAAAAATACTGAATTAATTACAGAAAAGATGCATTGCTAAAATAGAGCAGTACTAACGTTAGCTGGGTGGCCAAGCAAGTGACTTACACAGGAGAATATATTACAAAAGGAAACATTAAATAAACTTTTGCAGAAGTAGTTCTCTTGGTACTAGGGATGGGTATCGAAACCGGTTCTTGTTGAGAACCGGTTCCCACTGTTTCAGTTCCTTGGAATTGTTTGCCATTTTTGCAAACGATTCCCTTATCGATTCCAGTCGCCCCGAATGACGTCACCACGTTGCGGAGCGTCATTTACCTGGCAGGAAACCGGGCGCCTAAGCGGCTCAAACGCTCAAAAGTTTGGTTATACTTTACGAGAACGGATGACAACAGGGCAACTTGCAATACTTGCAAAGTAGATATTTCATTTAAGGGAGGAAATATGCAAAACCATTTGCTCACAAAACACGCGCCAACCTTAAATGAATGTCGTGTTTTTAATTCCGCTCCAGACTCGTGAATCTCAACCCAGCAGCAGCGGTAACGTTTGCACGTCCTCTCCTGTTAATGCGGCAGGTAAATAATCAACTAACAGTGCATATTATGTTAGCGCAATCTGCCTTATTACAAAACCTGCCATTACTGTGCATTTAGGTGACCATGATGAGAGAGACAGAGTCTGGCTGGCTCAGATGCTGGCAGTTCTACCGGTAGCGTCTCCTTTCAGGTCAGGATAGACGAATGTCACCGAGCAGTGACTAAGTTTGTGGTAAAAGGCTTGCACCCATTTGCCACAGCAGATGCCACACATGCTACAGAATAATTTATGTTATACTTTGTTATTTCTACAGAAGAATATTTATTTTATTATTTTACATTTACAATTTTTTTTTCTGGGGACCCTGTGACACCCCATTGAAGAGCCGTAGGCTGGATCTCTTAAGATCTCACTGTTGGGTTTGTAAGGCCATGTTACTCCTAAATTTCTATCTTGTTCAAAGAGAAGATATAAAACAAAGTTCTACGCAAATCGACCTTAGTGTTCTTCTTTTTTAAAAAGAATCGATAAAGAATCGAATCGTTAAACAGAATCGAAAATGGAATCGGAATCGTGAAAATCTTATCAATACCCATCCCTACTTGGTACACAGACTGCTCTGTAAAAACATTTCAAGTTTGATATCAGCTGATTAATATTTTCAGTGAACATGCAAATCACCAACAGTTTATCTCAACTTACTTAGCTAGGATCTGCCTCGTTTTGAAAAACCACTTGGCAGCAGGACCGTGAGTTGAAACATACATTTACTACGACTCCCAAGATGCATTGCAGTAAAAGCCATCCAATCGCCTTGCTTAAAATCTGTTGACGTGTCGCTAAAGGCGCGCTGTAGATAAATATTGCAATTTGTAAAAAAAAAAAAAAAAAGATAATTAAAAAAAATAAAATGACCAATTTGTAATGACACCATTAAACACTGGGCCAGTTTATTTTCATATTATGATGATAATTATCGGCGGTTATTATTGTAAAGTTGGACCCAAGAAACATACGCTGGAGCAGCACAACTTTTATTTAACACTGTGGTTTTTACTGGGACACAGACACTCCCGCTCTTTCTCTGCTGTCACGTCTGCTTCCCTCCTCCGGCTGTCACTGCCAACATATAAAGAGACACAATCACTGTCAGATCCCAGCACACCTGTTCACCCCGCCCCTGCGCCGCCCCGGGAGCTCACTGCGTCACCCCTCCTCTGCAGCTGGCCAGAGACCACACCCACGCCACAATTATTTTAGAACAAATACAGGAATAACGGGTAGCGTCAAGCTGCTGATTGTCTTCATTTCCATAGCAACGGCGGTTGAGGATTATGGGTATGCAGTTATGGGATTAGTGCGCCGTTAGCGTAAATTGGTCTGATTGGTTGGAGCTGAGCGCATCCAAAACTAACAGGAATGGTGGATAAAACTATAAATGTGTTTTACGTTTGAAATAAAATAATAAACCCAACCAAGGATTATGTACGTTAAATCTGCGCGCTTTCAGATCGTGAATCAGTTTGGAAAACACTGTGTGATGGCCACAACATGAAGCGATTTTATTGTTGAATTATCAGTGACACTTTCGTGTGTTTTTGTTGAGAAATGTTAACGATGTCATTAAAAGAAATTAGGGAGAAAAACACGTCGGGGGAGAGGGTCCCCGGTTCTCCAGTTAGATTGTGCTTCATGTTTCGCCGTGACGGGGTTATTATTGGAGTAAATGGATGGCTGGAGCCTCTGCTCGAAGCGTGTCTTATCGCCGCGAGCGGGTTCATATTGGAATGAATTGACAACCCACAGGGTCTCATAACGTGGAAGGGTACCTTTAGCGTCAGCATGAGACGTTAAGGGACGTGACAAATCGTCAGTATTTTACGCGTTGGGAGTGAGAACGGGTATAAAGCATGTAGTGAGCGGTTTTACAGTTTTAAAACAGCTACAATAATTGTAAAAAATAAAGTTTGCTACTTCCCAGATTTCACCTACCGCGGGTTATTTTTAGAACGTAACTCCTGCGATAAATGAGGGACCGCTGTATTATTAATAGTAGAGTCTGGGGCATCTAATTGATTAACATCAACATTGATTATTGTGCACTATTATTTTTGTTCAACGACAGCAAAAAATATAAAACTCTCTCTCAGCTTGTCCGTTGCCAAAAATGAACACTTTTGTGTATGTTCACAAAATGCTGTAAAATGTATATTTATTAAAACATTTATCTACTTTTACCGACTTTAAACCGACACTTTAAATTAGCTCCAGTCCTTTTCATCAAAACCAAAATTTGATCTACATCCTGTTTTTTACACTTTAAATCCCAGTTAGGTTATATATTACCAGTAGCTTTTCAGATAAAACAGTAATAAAGTCCTAATCGTTTCATAAATCTTCATATTTTTTTCATATAAGCATCGGGGACAAGGCTGTCTTGCAATTGTTGAGGTCACTAGTGTGCGCCCTATTTCTTCCAGGATCACTCTTCATTTGTAGGTTTTAGTGGACTCCTACTACTGTGAAGTGGTTTTCATGGGACAGGGGCTTGTATTCCAAGATCTGGGAGATTGTAGAAATGAGCAGTGATGCCCTTCTTGCCATCTTTCCAGAAATTTAAGTGATCTGGAAGCTGTTAGTCTTACTTACAGCAGCAGCACTTTCTGCACCTGCAGAAACTCCAGGACACATTTACTAACAGTGTTTGTTGCTGTGTGTGCTGCAGCTGCAGCTTTGAATTTTTTTTGAGAGCTAATATTTTGGCTATGGTGTCTTGTTATGAAATGTACAAGAGTAAAAGTGTTAGCATGTGTGTCAAAGCTAAGTTTGACTGGGAAACTCAAAGCTCAATAACCTGTGTCAACAAAAATTCACTGCAGCCTGTGTAATATTTGATGCATCATAATTTATTCCAGTCTATCTTGCAAATACATGTTTGCGTTGCAGTGTCATGCACAAACACACGCAACTATTAGATCCTTAAGATCAAACCTGCGTCATTCTTTTGGTCCACTGCAGTGTAGCAGTCAAACAAGAAGAAGAAGAAGAAGTGAAGTGGCCCCAAATGGCCAGGATAGAGATCAGAGGGTTAATGCGTAAAATGTATAAAAATATTATTGATTACAGGATAATACATTAATGTTAATATCAACAATAAGCTTTTTACTCTGAAGTTATAACAATGCTGTTACATTTACACTTAAATTTTTACTATAAGTACGGAAACAAGTGAACATTTTATAATAAGTTTAACTGGAATTCTGTACACTGAAAAACAAACAACACATAAAAAACACAAACAAACAGCCAGTGCCTTCATCTGTCCATTAAATGTCAAACATCGCACTGACCCGTAGTCCCTGCTCGTCAGCACATGCTTTTAAAAAGAGCTCCATGTCCTCTGCAAACTGAAAAACAAAGAGGAAGAAGTCCCTCTACACAAAAACACTGCAGATGACAGGCCAGGCAAACATCTACTGACCTGTTTGAATGCCTCCTCATCGTCCACATATGTGGACATCACATTTTGGGTTATTTAGACCAAAATACTCAATTTTGCTCTACATGGGCCTGATATCCACTTACGAGGATGTTATACTGCCACTGTTCTATCAAAATTTTAAATGAAAATCCTCATTTGTGGCTCTCATTTTTCTTAAAAAAAAAAAAAAGGTAAAAAAAAAAATCTGGTAATTCTTTGTTTTTACATTCATTGGGCCCCAATCAGCCCAAATATCAAAGAGAAATTAAAAATCCATGTCGTGGAAGAGTTCGGGTCTTAGGAGGTTAAGGGAGTTTTCTTTACGATGGGAAAATGTTTTACTCTGTTTCTTTAAGTTCCCCAAGAAGAATGATAAATGTTTTTTATAATAAATTTGTAAATACTTTTAGCTAAATTTTTTATCCATAAATGTAAGTTTACTAATAAAACACCATATTTCTGTCATTTTTTAAGGATGTGGAATTGTACATACAATCAATATCAGACTCCACGAACAAAAAGGCTCTCAAAACAATATATATATGTGAATTTTTGCGTGTATTCATATAATTATTACTTTTTTCTTTTTACCCCTGGTTTTGTGTGTTCATGTTCTATTCATTTGTATACTTCATCTGTTCGTATGTTGTATATTCATTGTTTGTTAAATAAAGTTCTTTAAAAAAAGGAAAAAAAAGTCGATGATCCATGCAGGAACGTATCTCTGCCTACTGTGGAGGTCACGTGTTTCAGGTTAGTGTGGAGGTCCCAATATGGCGCCTCCCCAGCGGCTGCAGCCAGACCCTTCTCCCTCCTGCCTCCACTTTCCCTCATCCACCTGCTGCCTCTGTGGAAGCTCCGCCATAGCCACCACCAAACAACTGACTTATTTTTACACATCGACCAGCATCCGGCCAATCCACCACCTTTCATTGTTTATACCGTTACAAGAAAAATTAAAAAAAAAACACCATCAACCTTTTGTATCTTACACTGATACTTGTCATATTTGTATCTGCACCTAAAAGATAAAAATAAAAAAGTTTTCCATGCTAAAACACAGCTCCACCTCCTGCAGTTCTCCCTCTGAACCACTAGATGTCTCTGTTATCTAAATGAAGACGTGCAGCACAGCAACCACAGCAGCGCTCAGATCACACGTGTCCTGTTATTATGTATAAAAGCATGAAACAGGTGAGACAGGTGGGATCAATATTAATGTTGTGGAAATATATGAAAAAGCAACAGAAGAGTGAAAACATTTCCTGTTTCTAGAAAGATCTTTCAGCTCATAGCTGCTCACAGACTGTATTTACAAGTGACAAACTGCAACTCTACAGTACATCTACAGTATATATCAAATATATTCTGTATTCAAATCTATTGAGTGATGTTTGAAAGTCTTTCCAGGTGAGTTTGATCCAGGAGGGTCTGAAGCCAGAGTCAGACAGAGACTGTGCAGAGACTGTAGAAGGACAGAGCAGCAGCAGAGCAGTCCAGATACACTGATGATCCTCTGTCAGATCCAGAGGGACACACAGGGATGATGCTGGACTCTACATTGTGTCTGACAGTGGAGCTGTTCTCAGAGCAGTTCACTCTGCAGCACTGACAGTCATCTGCACTTCTTCTCATTCCTCTGTCAGTCACTGCTGGATGAAGCTCTCCTCTCCACCTCCCAGTAACATGGCCCAGTCAGAGCGTCTCTACACACAAGCTGCTGCTGCTTCAACCTCTCTGGATCATCAGGACACAGCTCCTCCTCTCTCAGCACACACACCGTCCTGTTTATTGCCATGGTTCCCACCTGCAGAGAGAAGAAGGAAGAGCAGAGGAGATAAACGAGTGTTTCCACAGACTCTTCATCAGCTGTCAGTCAGTGATGCAGCACATCCAGTATAAAGAGCAGCAGGGACTTCAGTGCTGGGACTGTACTAGGACTCATTGTTGCTTCACTTTTTCTAATCTTTGGATTTTTATTGAAGTTGATGAAAATGTTTTTCCCTCCTAGTTTGAGTTTGGACTTTCATTCATTAGAAGAACCTTGGTGTGTCCACTCTGAGCTCTGTAGGAACCCCAACAACAAGCCCAACAATCCAGATGGACGGTTCCAGCTGTTAACTGGAGGAATTCCATCCAAACATCTGCTCTCACTAAATTCTTCCTCACCTACAGACTGTGTTCTTCACTGCTTTAAACTTGGAAATGAATGCAGTCATTGGTCTGCGTGCTGCTTTGTTCAGAGAGCTGATTGGCTGTTGACAGCGTTTGATCAGAGCGTGTCAGCCGTTACCATGGTGACCATAAAGGTCAGAAACAGGAAGTGTTTGTGTCCAATCCTGAAGCCTGTCACCATTCTCCTCTCACAGCTTCACTGAGAACCTGCAGCTTTACAGGAAACACTGGATCTTTGTTTCATACTGACTGTGTTTAGTACAATACTGCTGACAGCACCACCCACTCACTCCATCACTCTACTGACCACAAATACTCCAGTCTGTAGACTGGACTCTGCTGAAGATCAGACAGCTGCTTCACATCTGGATCCTTCAGGTTGTTTCTGTACAGGTCCAGCTGTCTCAGATGGGAGGGGTTGGACTTCAGCGCTGCTGCCAGATAATCACAGCTGATCTTTGACAAATCACAGCCCCACAATCTGTATAAAGAATGAAAGATGTAAGTTTATTAGACAAAGTGTGACCTTGAAATCATTCAGTGTTTCATCATCTGTTCAGAGCTGAAGAAGGTTCAGAATGTAGAAGTTTAGAAAATGGAAACTCCAAACAGCTGAAGCCAACAGGAAGCAGCTTCAAACAGGAAACTGTGCAGAGTTTCAGACTATATGTCCTGATGCAGCCAGTTGGATTTTGGAGATTTGAATCTCTGTTCTGTGACTAAGTCCTTGAATCATTTCTTCCAGTTGGTCCAACAAGACAGACTAAGTGTTGGACATGTGTTGTGGCTCCATTAGGGGAGCTTCTAAATGTGATGTGATGGCCCCTCTGGGTCTGTCAGGTCACAGCACTGAAGAGAGCTCAAACTGGGCACACAGTTGTTCCAGTCTGGACCAAAGACTCTATACTGGGACTGAGGGACTGCTTTGACTGCACCCACTGGGACTTTTTAAAGGCTCGTGTTCTCACTTAGATCATCGATTTCTACTTACATTTCTTTCTGGGAAAAATGGGGATTACTTTGAAAACAGGAAGTATTTTCCCCAATAAGCAGCCCTGGATTAGTAAATCACTCCAACATGTTCTCAGGCAGAAGAAGCTGTCTTGTTATGAGGCAGAGAAGAAAAAGATTGAGGCACAGAAACTTGTTGAAAGAGAGATAAAGCAGCTAAAATCAGGTGTAAAAGTAAAGCAGAGGATGAGCTGAATAAAGGACACTCAAGGCTGGCTTGGAAAGGAATGAAGTCCATGGTGGGGATGCAGAACAAGGAGCAAAGATGAATGTGATGCTGAATCAGCAGAAGACTTGGACTCATTTGATTCCAGCTTTGATATCATTGATTTCAATGAAGAGCTTTGTGATTGTAGCAAAGGGCTGGTAGCTCTGAGAGTCCCACTGATGAGGTGTTTGTGTGGAAATCTCTTAGTGGGACCAAAGAGAGAAAAAGCCCTGGTCCTGATGCTGTGGGAGGGAAATGATTGAAGTGTGCTGTGAGGAACTGACTGGGAGATTTTCACACATTTTCCAGTCCTCCTTGGAACAACAGGAAGTTCCCAGCATATGGAAACAAAGGTTAAGTGTCCTATGGCACTCAGTGATGATGGTGCTGTGGCCCCACCACCTCCACCTCTTTGTAAAGGAACTAACTGTAATCTGAAGCTTCAAATGGAACTAAGACTTCCTCCACTAGGTGGCAGTGTCTGATGAGAAAGTGTTAGTGGAGCTGGCCTGGAGTCAGAAACAGGAAGATGCAGGATTTGGGCTGAAATGGGGAAAAGTGGTTCGCACTAGTGCCTTAAAGCAAGAAGGTTGTAGGTTGAAGCTTGTTGGCCTTTCTGTGGAGGTTGGATGTTCTCCCACAGTCCAATGAAATGCTGCTTAGGTTCATTGGTGCTTCTAAATTGGCTGTAGGTGTGGATGTGAGAGAGTGCTTCTCTGTCTCTCTCTGTTGGCCCTGTGATGGACTGCTCACCTGTGCAGGTGGACCACGCCTCTTGCCCTATGACAGCTAGGGCACAGGCTGCAGCCCTGTGAGCCTAAGCTGAATAAACAGTTAGCAAAAATGATCCATAGATGGCCTGAAATTCCCCAGTTAGCAGTTTGGTAGATAGCTATGACATGCTAATCCCATCCAGCAGCTGTATTCTACCTGTAAGCTGATCCCTGCTGAGCCAAAGCACTTTTTCATATACAAATTACAACCTTTAATAGAAACCTATTGGTCAGCATCTTATTAGCCTGCTGTTAGCTTCATTCCACAGAAAACTGAGAGAAACTAAGAGAGTTGATAAAGAATAAAGAGAAATGTGCTGATTTAAAGCCTTTGAAGTGCTTCAGATGATCTCTGTCCACTTCTGTCCACTCATTCATTCATGTAAGCTTTCTAATGCAGCTTTGATCTTCACAGCCTGCTTTATGAAACTCATTCTAACCCTGAATGTCAGAGTGTTCCTCCTTCTCTTTCCCATCATTCATGCTGGCAGTGGAGGAGATTTGGATGTTGGACTGTGTTTTGGATGATGTGTGTATGTTTGTGTTGGACTGCTGTCTGTAAAGCAAACGCACATTTTGCTTTGGATTTCAGTGTCAGACAGACTTTAAGGTGGAATGAAGAGTTTGAGAGTTTCACAGTGAATTATCCAGTGGAGGATTTTCTTCTTCTTTGAAGGTTTGAAATGTGAACATTGTTCTGCTGCAGTCAATGGACTAAACCAGAGAAGAAGAAAACAGACTTTACCATGAAGATCCTCAGTGTGGATCAGTATAATATCAGCCTGATGTCTGCAGTTTAGTGTCAGCACAACCTTCACATCATATTCATCTCAGCACAACTAAAACATGCTGACTGACCTCAGAGTTTCAAGTCCACATCCTGGACTCTCCAGGAAACCACACAGATGCTTCACTCCTGAATCCTGCAGCTTGTTGTTGTTACTCAGGTCCAGCTCCTTCAGATGGGAGGGGTTGGACTTCAGCGCTGCTGCCAGGTAATCACAGCTGATCTCTGACAAACCACAGCCCATCAATCTGTATAAAGAATGAAAGATGTAAGTTTATTAGACAAAGTGTGAGCTTGAAATCATTCAGTGTTTCATCATCTGTTCAGAGCTGAAGAAGGTTCAAAATGTAGAAGTTTAGAAAATGGAAACTCCAAACAGCTGAAGCCAACAGGAAGCAGCTTCAAACAAACACAACAAGAGAAAAAACTCTGAATGTTTCACATTAAAGTCGTACATTTATCATAAAAACAGGACAAAGACTTGAAAAAGTCGTGTTTTTTCCTTCCAGGAACCACAAGGCTTCACTTTTAAAGGTGAAGTGTGAAAGAAATGGACATATTTGAAGTCCAACATCTTTTTCCAGTCACATTATTAAAGCAGACAAACTACAAGCTCATTTTCATTCCAACAAGTCATCTTCTGACCTGGACTAACAACACTGGTCTCTATGTGCAGCTGGCTGTGAGACCAGTGCTCAGGGAGCGTCTACAAAGTGCAACACTGAAAGAACATCACACACTAATTTGCTTCCAGCACTTTCACACAAACATCTACTGTCATTATTGTCACCAAACTCTGTGGATCCTGTATTGCAAATTCAAACGGGATCAAATGGTCAGACAAAAGAGGGTTATGAGGAAATATGATGAAATGTTGTGTATTAGCTGCAAGTTATTGAATCATTTTCCTCAGAAACCAAACAAAATGATTGACAAACATGTTTTTACAAACTCAGTGTTGGACTTGGATCAGCAGGATAAGCTGATGTTTAAAGGCATTTGAGTGTCGCTGTATGAGAGTCCAGTTATTACTCAATATTTATGTCAGGGCTCTGTGTGCAGGCGGATGGAGAAGAGGATCCAAATGCGAGACTCTGAGACTGAATTGAAACTGAGAACCTTAGCTTTATTGCTGGTGATAAACGAAAACATGAACTGAACAATGACACTGAGAACTGAACACACAGGCATAATTCTGAGGGTACGACGCGACACCGAGCATGGGAAAACACAGGGCTTAAATACACAGGGTAGTAATGAGGGAATGGGCAACAGAAGGGAGACACAGCTGGGGGAGATCAGGGCTAACGAGACGGGGGAGCTAAGCTGCACACACTAACATAAGACAAAGACTTTCACAATAAGACAGGAAACAAGAATTACTAAACCAGATGCAGACATGACACTGAGAGACAGACTAGACACTGAACAGAAACTGCAATACACATGAGAACCCAAAACCTAAGAACTGATCCCTCACCAAGAATAACAGAAACAGATCCATAATGATAATAATAAACAAATCACCAGAACATCAGAAAACAATCCATAATGCAAAAATAAACCAAAACATAATAAACTCAAAACACTGGGCCCAACGGACCCAGAACCGTGACAATTTATGGATGATGTTCTCTCAGTGTTGCACTTTGTAGACGCTCCCTGAGCCTCACAGCCAGCTGCACATGGACCAGCTGACATTACCCAGCATTAGAGGCGGGTGTAAAAAAATGGATTTTCCTATTTAAATGGTTTTAATTTGAATAAAGCGATGTTGATTCATTCAATCATGAATCGATTTTTAATATAAATGTATTTTGCCAGAATCTCAGGTTAAAGCTCCCAAAAGTATTTCAACAACAACCAAACAGATAAAACAGTAAATGAGAGCAGCTAAACACACAAAGATGGAAACACAGAGCGTGGATCGTTCACTCGACGGCACGTACACGGACACGCCGTCGGGGCTGAAAGTGGACAGCTCACAGATCCTGAAGCTGCAGGTTTCATCTGTCTCCAACCAAAACTGACTGAACCAGCAGCAAAAGAAGATCCAAACTACGCTTTACGTTTGATGAACATCGTCATGAATTCTCTCTGACTTTGACGTTTACTTCCTGCACAGCTCTCTCTCTCTCAGTGTACTTCAAGAACAGTTTACCTTCAAAAATCTGTTTTCTGCATTATTCACTGCTTATTACGCACCAGTCTGCTGTTGTGTTCACTGCTGTCGGCCTCCGAAAACAAAGCCTCATTTCTGCTGTTCAATACTGAAGGAATTTAAACCTTTTAAAATGATGACAGATTACAAACTCTCAGCTGTGTCTGTAATCAAACCTCTGTAACTTTGCTTCACTTCAGCAGCATCAGGTCATGTTCACATGTTGATTCATGGTTTGCTTCAGTTTTTGATCGACTGCAGAATATTTTGAAGGTTATCTGCTATAAAAAGCCAGAACAGGAAAATCTGCTTCATGTGTTTCTGTTTGATCCTCAGTGACTTTGACACAAAGGCCTCTGCTGTGATGATCACACCTCTGATCAAGTCTCACAGTGTCAGCTTTGTTTTTATACATATGGATATGTGCTGATAAATGATCAGAATTATAATATTTCCCACTGTCTGCTGTGTGCCGTGACCTTTGACCTGCTAAAGACAGTCAGCTGTGGATTATTCATTGTTGTGTCTGATACTTAGAACTGTGAGGAAGAACACTACACAGTTAATCAGGGTCCCCTCTCTCTGAATCAGGAAAGGTGGGCAGGCCGCGTGTGGGCCGCGGGCCATACGTTGAGTATCACTGTTTGAAATGTGAACATTGTTCTGCTGCAGTCAATGGACTAAACCAGAGAAGAAGAAAACAGACTTTACCATGAAGATCCTCAGTGTGGATCAGTATAATATCAGCCTGATGTCTGCAGTTTAGTGTCAGCACAACTTTCACATCATATTCATCTCAGCACAACTAAAACATGCTGACTGACCTCAGAGTTTCAAGTTCACATCCTGGACTCTCCAGGAAACCACACAGATGCTTCACTCCTGAATCCTGCAGGTTGTTGTTGTCGCTCAGGTCCAGCTCTCTCAGATGGGAGGGGTTGGACTTCAGCGCTGCTGCCAGATAATCACAGCTGATCTTTGACAAACCACATTCGATCAATCTGTATAAAGAATGAAAGATGTAAGTTTATTAGACAAAGTGTGAGCTTGAAATCATTCAGTGTTTCATCATCTGTTCAGAGCTGAAGAAGGTTCAGAATGTAGAAGTTTAGAAAATGGAAACTCCAAACAGCTGAAGCCAACAGGAAGCAGCTTCAAACAAACACAAGAGAAAAAACTCTGAATGTTTCACATTAAAGTCGTACATTTATCATAAAAACAGGACAAAGACTTGAAAAAGTCGTGTTTTTCCTTCCAGGAACCACAAGGCTTCACTTTTAAAGGTGAAGTGTGAAAGAAATGGACATATTTGAAGTCCAACACCTTTTTCCAGTCACATTATTAAAGCAGAAAAACTACAAGCTCATTTTCATTCCAACAAGTCATCTTCTGACCTGGACTAACAACACTGGTCTCTATGTGCAGCTGGCTGTGAGACCAGTGCTCAGGGACCGTCTACAAAGTGCAACACTGAAAGAACATTACACACTAATTTGCTTCCAGCACTTTCACACAAACATCTACTGTCATTATTGTCACCAAACTCTGTGGATCCTTTATTGCAAATTCAAATGGGATCAAATGGTCAGACAAAAGAGGGTTATGAGGAAATATGATGAAATGTTGTGTATTAGCAACAAGTTATTGAATCATTTTCCTCAGAAACCAAACAAAATGATTGACAAACATGTTTTTACAAACTCAGTGTTGGACTTGGATCAGCAGGATAAGCTGATGTTTAAAGGCATTTGAGTCTCGCTGTATGAGAGTCCAGTTATTACTCAATATTTATGGATGATGTTCTCTCAGTGTTGCACTTTGTAGATGCTCCCTGAGCCTCACAGCCAGCTGCACATGGACCAGCTGACATCACCCAGCATTAGAGGCGGGTGTAAAAAAATGGATTTTCCTATTTAAATGGTTTTAATTTGACTAAAGCGATGTTGATTCATTCAATCCTGAATCGATGTTTAATATAAATGTGTTTTGCCAGAATCTCAGGTTAAAGCTCCCAAAAGTATTTCAACAACAACCAAACAGATAAAACAGTAAATGAGAGCAGCTAAACACACAAAGATGGAAACACAGAGCGTGGATCGTTCACTCGACGGCACGTACACGGACACGCCGTCGGGGCTGAAAGTGGACAGCTCACAGATCCTGAAGCTGCAGGTTTCATCTGTCTCCAACCAAAACTGACTAAACCAGCAGCAAAAGAAGATCCAAACTACGCTTTACGTTTGATGAACATCGTCATGAATTCTCTCTGACTTTGACGTTTACTTCCTGCACAGCTCTCTCTCTCTCAGTGTACTTCAAGAACAGTTTACCTTCAAAAATCTGTTTCCTGCATTATTCACTGCTTATTACGCACCAGTCTGCTGTTGTGTTCACTGCTGTCGGCCTCCGAAAACAAAGCCTCATTTCTGCTGTTCAATACTGAAGAAATTTAAACCTTTTAAAATGATGACAGATTACGAACTCTCAGCTGTGTCTGTAATCAAACCTCTGTAACTTTGCTTCACTTCAGCAGCATCAGGTCATGTTCACATGTTGATTCATGGTTTGCTTCAGTTTTTGATCGACTGCAGAATATTTTGAAGGTTATCTGCTATAAAAAGCCAGAACAGGAAAATCTGCTTCATGTGTTTCTGTTTGATCCTCAGTGACTTCGACACAAAGGCCTCTGCTGTGATGATCACACCTCTGATCAAGTCTCACAGTGTCAGCTTTGTTTTTATACATATGGATATGTGCTGATAAATGATCAGAATTATAATATTTCCCACTGCCTGCTGTGTGCCGTGACCTTTGACCTGCTAAAGACAGTCAGCTGTGGATTATTCATTGTTGTGTCTGATACTTAGAACTGTGAGGAAGAACACTACACAGTTAATCAGGGTCCCCTCTCTCTGAATCAGTAAAGGTGGGCAGGCCGCGTGTGGGCCGCGGGCCATACGTTGAGTATCACTGTTTGAAATGTGAACATTGTTCTGCTGCAGTCAATGGACTAAACCAGAGAAGAAGAAAACAGACTTTACCATGAAGATCCTCAGTGTGGATCAGTATAATATCAGCCTGATGTCTGCAGTTTAGTGTCAGCACAACTTTCACATCATATTCATCTCAGCACAACTAAAACATGCTGACTGACCTCAGAGTTTCAAGTCCACATCCTGGACTCTCCAGGAAACCACACAGATGCTTCACTCCTGAATCCTGCAGCTTGTTGTTGTTACTCAGGTCCATCTCTCTCAGATGGGAGGGGTTGGACTTCAGTGCTGCTGCCAGATAATCACAGCTGATCTCTGACAAACCACAGCCCCTCAATCTGTATAAAGAATGAAAGATGTAAGTTTATTAGACAAAGTGTGAGCTTGAAATCATTCAGTGTTTCATCATCTGTTCAGAGCTGAAGAAGGTTCAGAATGTAGAAGTTTAGAAAATGGAAACTCCAAACAGCTGAAGCCAACAGGAAGCAGCTTCAAACAAACACAACAAGAGAAAAAACTCTGAATGTTTCACATTAAAGTCGTACATTTATCATAAAAACAGGAAAAAGTCTTGAAAAAGTCGTGTTTTTCCTTCCAGGAACCACAAGGCTTCACTTTTAAAGGTGAAGTGTGAAAGAAATGGAGATATTTGAAGTCCAACACCTTTTTCCAGTCACATTATTAAAGCAGACAAACTACAAGCTCATTTTCATTCCAACAAGTCATCTTCTGACCTGGACTAACAACACTGGTCTCTATGTGCAGCTGGCTGTGAGACCAGTGCTCAGGGACCGTCTACAAAGTGCAACACTGAAAGAACATCACACACTAATTTGCTTCCAGCACTTTCACACAAACATCTACTGTCATTATTGTCACCAAACTCTGTGGATCCTTTATTGCAAATTCAAATGGGATCAAATGGTCAGACAAAAGAGGGTTATGAGGAAATATGATGAAATGTTGTGTATTAGCAACAAGTTATTGAATCATTTTCCTCAGAAACCAAACAAAATGATTGACAAACATGTTTTTACAAACTCAGTGTTGGACTTGGATCAGCAGGATAAGCTGATGTTTAAAGGCATTTGAGTCTCGCTGTATGAGAGTCCAGTTATTACTCAATATTTATGGATGATGTTCTTTCAGTGTTGCACTTTGTAGACGCTCCCTGAGCCTCACAGCCAGCTGCACATGGACCAGCTGACATTACCCAGCATTAGAGGCGGGTGTAAAAAAATGGATTTTCCTATTTAAATGGTTTTCATTTGAATAAAGCGATGTTGATTCATTCAATCCTGAATCGATTTTTAATATAAATGTATTTTGCCAGAATCTCAGGTTAAAGCTCCCAAAAGTATTTCAACAACAACCAAACAGATAAAACAGTAAATGAGAGCAGCTAAACACACAAAGATGGAAACACAGAGCGTGGATCGTTCACTCGACGGCACGTACACGGACACGCCGTCGGGGCTGAAAGTGGACAGCTCACAGATCCTGAAGCTGCAGGTTTCATCTGTCTCCAACCAAAACTGACTGAACCAGCAGCAAAAGAAGATCCAAACTACGCTTTACGTTTGATGAACATCGTCATGAATTCTCTCTGACTTTGACGTTTACTTCCTGCACAGCTCTCTCTCTCTCAGTGTACTTCAAGAACAGTTTACCTTCAAAAATCTGTTTTCTGCATTATTCACTGCTTATTACGCACCAGTCTGCTGTTGTGTTCACTGCTGTTGGCCTCCGAAAACAAAGTCTCATTTCTGCTGTTCCATACTGAAGAAATCTAAACCTTTTAAAATGATGACAGATTACAAACTCTCAGCTGTGTCTGTAATCAAACCTCTGTAACTTTGCTTCACTTCAGCAGCATCAGGTCATGTTCACATGTTGATTCATGGTTTGCTTCAGTTTTTGATCGACTGCAGAATATTTTGAAGGTTATCTGCTATAAAAAGCCAGAACAGGAAAATCTGCTTCATGTGTTTCTGTTTGATCCTCAGTGACTTTGACACAAAGGCCTCTGCTGTGATGATCACACCTCTGATCAAGTCTCACAGTGTCAGCTTTGTTTTTATACATATGGATATGTGCTGATAAATGATCAGAATTATAATATTTCCCACTGTCTGCTGTGTGCCGTGACCTTTGACCTGCTAAAGACAGTCAGCTGTGGATTATTCATTGTTGTGTCTGATACTTAGAACTGTGAGGAAGAACACTACACAGTTAATCAGGGTCCCCTCTCTCTGAATCAGGATAGGTGGGCAGGCCGCGTGTGGGCCGCGGGCCATACGTTGAGTATCACTGTTTGAAATGTGAACATTGTTCTGCTGCAGTCAATGGACTAAACCAGAGAAGAAGAAAACAGACTTTACCATGAAGATCCTCAGTGTGGATCAGTATAATATCAGCCTGATGTCTGCAGTTTAGTGTCAGCACAACTTTCACATCATATTCATCACAGCACAACTAAAACATGCTGACTGACCTCAGAGTTTCAAGTCCACATCCTGGACTCTCAAGGAAACCACACAGATGCTTCACTCCTGAATCCTGCAGGTTGTAGTTGTTACTCAGGTCCAGCTCTCTCAGATGGGAGGGGTTGGACTTCAGCGCTGCTGCCAGATAATCACAGCTGATCTTTGACAAACCACAGCTCCACAATCTGTATAAAGAATGAAAGATGTAAGTTTATTAGACAAAGTGTGAGCTTGAAATCATTCAGTGTTTCATCATCTGTTCAGAGCTGAAGAAGGTTCAGAATGTAGAAGTTTAGAAAATGGAAACTCCAAACAGCTGAAGCCAACAGGAAGCAGCTTCAAACAAACACAACAAGAGAAAAAACTCTGAATGTTTCACATTAAAGTCGTACATTTATCATAAAAGCAGGACAAAGACTTGAAAAAGTCGTGTTTTTCCTTCCAGGAACCACAAGGCTTCACTTTTAAAGGTGAAGTGTGAAAGAAATGGAGATATTTGAAGTCCAACACCTTTTTCCAGTCACATTATTAAAGCAGACAAACTACAAGCTCATTTTCATTCCAACAAGTCATCTTCTGACCTGGACTAACAACACTGGTCTCTATGTGCAGCTGGCTGTGAGACCAGTGCTCAGGGACCGTCTACAAAGTGCAACACTGAAAGAACATCACACACTAATTTGCTTCCAGCACTTTCACACAAACATCTACTGTCATTATTGTCACCAAACTCTGTGGATCCTTTATTGCAAATTCAAATGGGATCAAATGGTCAGACAAAAGAGGGTTATGAGGAAATATGATGAAATGTTGTGTATTAGCAACAAGTTATTGAATCATTTTCCTCAGAAACCAAACAAAATGATTGACAAACATGTTTTTATCTGTTATCTGTCTGTCACCACTGAGAACCTAAATAATCCACAGCATATCTGGAAAATCACTGAGTCTCTTTCAGTGAGTAAAAGCTCCCACACTCTACCCACCTACATTTTTAAGGATTCTGTTCCTGTTTATGATAGGAAGGAGATGATGAATTGCTTTAACAAGCACTTTATATCTTCTGGCTCTTTGTTTGACTCTCTGAACAGAGTCTCTGTAAAATCCGTCACAGACCTTCCGGTGTACACTGGTCAGCCATTTAACTTTGTTCCTTTCTCTGTGCAGGAGGTCTGTAAAGCTCTTAAACTGTTAGATCCTAGAAAATCTCCAGGGCCAGACTTACTAGATCCTTACTTCTTGAAACTGGCAGCTGATTTTGTGGCAGAGCCTCTCACAACACTTTTCAACCTCACAGTGGATACAAATAAATTTCCCTCAGTATGGAAATCAGCTTTTGTTGTTCCTCTATTAAAAGGGGGCGACCCAGCAGTGTTAACTAATTACAGACCAATATCTAATCTATCTGTGCTGGCCAGAGTTCTTGAATCTCTTGTGTGCGAGCAGTTAAAGGAGTTTTTACACACCAATGCCATTTTATCTGAATATCAATCAGGCTTTAGGAAGAATCACAGTACTATCACAGCTGCAATTAGAGTGGTAAATGATATTACTATTGCACTTGATAAAAAACAACACTGTGCATCCCTTTTTTTTGATTTGTCAAAAGCATTTGACACTGTTGATCATTGTATTTTAAAACTTACACTCTTCCAGTCAGGACTCTCTGAGAGAGCAGTGGATGGTTCTCAAACTATCTCAGTAACAGGACTCAGTGCATTAAATCTGACGGTCTATGTTCTGACTTTGTTACAGTGCACAACGGAGTGCCACAGGGCTCTGTATTAGGTCCCCTTCTATTTATCATTTACGTAAACAATCTTAGTCTAAATGTGCCAGATGCAAACTTGCACTTCTATGCTGATGATGCAGTTATTTACAGCTGTGGCTCAACTCTTGTCCAAGCCATTGACTCCTTGCAGAAAGCCTTTTCTGCTGTCCAGCACTCATTACTTCAGCTTAAACTTGTTCTCAACGCAGACAAAACAAAGCTCATGCTGTTTTCTAAATCAAGGAATTTGGCCCAAACAATCCCATCAGTAACCACTCTTGAAGGTAATAAAATAGAGTTGGTTCACACCTATAAATATCTGGGAATCTTAATTGATGACTCGCTCACCTTCAAACCACATGTAGAGAATCTTGTAAAAAATCTGAAGTTAAAACTGAGATTTTATTTTCAGAATAAGTTGTGTTTCTCTTTTAATTCAAAGCAGCGGCTTGTTGCTGCAACATTTTTGCCTGTGCTGGATTATGGTGATATTCTATATATGAATGCTTCTGCTCAATGTCTTCGAATGGTTGATATTGTGTATCGTGCTTCTCTGAGGTTCATCACTAACCGTAAATTTCAGACTCACCACTGTGAGTTATACTCTCAGGTAGGATGGCCTGATTTGGTAAGTCGGAGGAACTCTCATTTATACAGTTTTATATATAAGGCGATACTTGGGTTGCTGCCTTCCTATATATGTTCCCTGCTAGCAATGAAACACGCTGGTCGGTATTCTCTTCGTCCGCATGGTTACTTGTTGCTTTCTGTTCCATTTGCCCGAACTGAACTTGGTAAAAGAGCTTTTGTCCATTTAGCCCCCTCGGCTTGGAACAAACTGCAGAAGGAATGGAAAATGACTGAATTCATTTCATTAAGTGCTTTTAAATCTAAACTATGAATCCTTGAGGCCAAGTCCATAACGTGCAACTGTTTCAATTAGATTGATTGTCATTTTAACTGACCTTTTATTTTTATTTGAAATTTATTGAATTTTATTTTATTTGTATTCTTTCACTTATTGTTGCATGTGTGTTGTTGCTGCCTGTGTTTGATTGAGTAATTTCTGTAACTGTGAGACACTTGCTGCTGCCTATCTTGGCCAGGTCTCCCTTGAAGAAGAGGTTTTTAATCTCAATGGGATCTTCCTGGTTAAATAAAGGTTTACTAAAAAGAAATAAAAAATTTTTTTACAATCTCAGTGTTGGACTTGGATCAGCAGGATAAGCTGATGTTTAAAGGCATTTGAGTCTCGCTGTATGAGAGTCCAGTTATTACTCAATATTTATGGATGATGTTCTTTCAGTGTTGCACTTTGTAGATGCTCCCTGAGCCTCACAGCCAGCTGCACATGGACCAGCTGACATTACCCAGCATTAGAGGCGGCTGTAAAAAAATGGATTTTCCTATTTAAATGGTTTTCATTTGAATAAAGCGATGTTGATTCATTCAATCCTGAATCGATGTTTAATATAAATGTATTTTGCCAGAATCTCAGGTTAAAGCTCCCAAAAGTATTTCAACAACAACCAAACACATAAAACAGTAAATGAGAGCAGCTAAACACACAAAGATGGAAACACAGAGCGTGGATCGTTCACTCGACGGCACGTACACGGACACGCCGTCGGGGCTGAAAGTGGACAGCTCACAGATCCTGAAGCTGCAGGTTTCATCTGTCTCCAACCAAAACTGACTGAACCAGCAGCAAAAGAAGATCCAAACTACGCTTTACGTTTGATGAACATCGTCATGAATTCTCTCTGACTTTGACGTTTACTTCCTGCACAGCTCTCTCTCTCTCAGTGTACTTCAAGAACAGTTTACCTTCAAAAATCTGTTTCCTGCATTATTCACTGCTTATTACGCACCAGTCTGCTGTTGTGTTCACTGCTGTCGGCCTACGAAAACAAAGCCTCATTTCTGCTGTTCAATACTGAAGAAATTTAAACCTTTTAAAATGATGACAGATTACAAACTCTCAGCTGTGTCTGTAATCAAACCTCTGTAGCTTTTCTTCACTTCAGCAGCATCAGGTCATGTTCACATGTTGATTCATGGTTTGCTTCAGTTTTTGATCGACTGCAGAATATTTTGAAGGTTATCTGCTATAAAAAGCCAGAACAGGAAAATCTGCTTCATGTGTTTCTGTTTGATCCTCACTGACTTTGACACAAAGGCCTCTGCTGTGATGATCACACCTCTGATCAAGTCTCACAGTGTCAGCTTTGTTTTTATACATATGGATATGTGCTGATAAATGATCAGAATTATAATATTTCCCACTGTCTGCTGTGTGCCGTGACCTTTGACCTGCTAAAGACAGTCAGCTGTGGATTATTCATTGTTGTGTCTGATACTTAGAACTGTGAGGAAGAACACTACACAGTTAATCAGGGTCCCCTCTCTCTGAATCAGGAAAGGTGGGCAGGCCGCGTGTGGGCCGCGGGCCATACGTTGAGTCTCACTGTTTGAAATGTGAACATTGTTCTGCTGCAGTCAATGGACTAAACCAGAGAAGAAGAAAACAGACTTTACCATGAAGATCCTCAGTGTGGATCAGTATAATATCAGCCTGATGTCTGCAGTTTAGTGTCAGCACAACTTTCACATCATATTCATCTCAGCACAACTAAAACATGCTGACTGACCTCAGAGTTTCAAGTCCACATCCTGGACTCTCCAGGAAACCACACAGATGCTTCACTCCTGAATCCTGCAGGTTGTTGTTGTCGCTCAGGTCCAGCTCTCTCAGATGGGAGGGGTTGGACTTCAGTGCTGCTGCCAGATAATCACAGCTGATCTCTGACAAACCACAGTCGATCAATCTGTATAAAGAATGAAAGATGTAAGTTTATTAGACAAAGTGTGAGCTTGAAATCATTCAGTGTTTCATCATCTGTTTAGAGCTGAAGAAGGTTCAGAATGTAGAAGTTTAGAAAATGGAAACTCCAAACAGCTGAAGCCAACAGGAAGCAGCTTCAAACAAACACAACAAGAGAAAAAACTCTGAATGTTTCACATTAAAGTCGTACATTTATCATAAAAACAGGACAAAGACTTGAAAAAGTCGTGTTTTTCCTTCCAGGAACCACAAGGCTTCACTTTTAAAGGTGAAGTGTGAAAGAAATGGACATATTTGAAGTCCAACACCTTTTTCCAGTCACATTATTAAAGCAGACAAACTACAAGCTCATTTTCATTCCAACAAGTCATCTTCTGACCTGGACTAACAACACTGGTCTCTATGTGCAGCTGACTGTGAGACCAGTGCTCAGGGAGCGTCTACAAAGTGCAACACTGAAAGAACATTACACACTAATTTGCTTCCAGCACTTTCACACAAACATCTACTGTCATTATTGTCACCAAACTCTGTGGATCCTTTATTGCAAATTCAAATGGGATCAAATGGTCAGACAAAGGAGGGTTATGAGGAAATATGATGAAATGTTGTGTATTAGCAGCAAGTTATTGAATCATTTTCCTCAGAAACCAAACAAAATGATTGACAAGCATGTTTTTACAAACTCAGTGTTGGACTTGGATCAGCAGGATAAGCTGATGTTTAAAGGCATTTGAGTCTCGCTGTATGAGAGTCCAGTTATTACTCAATATTTATGGATGATGTTCTTTCAGTGTTGCACTTTGTAGACGCTCCCTAAGCCTCACAGCCAGCTTCACATGGACCAGCTGACATTACCCAGCATTAGAGGCGGGTGTAAAAAAATTGATTTTCCTATTTAAATGGTTTTCATTTGAATAAAGCGATGTTGATTCATTCAATCCTGAATCGATGTTTAATATAAATGTATTTTGCCAGAATTTCAGGTTAAAGCTCCCAAAAGTATTTCAAATACAACAAAACACATAAAACAGTAAATGAGAGCAGCTAAACACACAAAGATGGAAACACAGAGCGTGGATCGTTCACTCGACGGCACGTGCACGGACACGCCGTCGGGGCTGAAAGTGGACAGCTCACAGATCCTGAAGCTGCAGGTTTCATCTGTCTCCAACCAAAACTGACTGAACCAGCAGCAAAAGAAGATCCAAACTACGCTTTACGTTTGATGAACATCGTCATGAATTCTCTCTGACTTTGACGTTTACTTCCTGCACAGCTCTCTCTCTCTCTCAGTGTACTTCAAGAACAGTTTACCTTCAAAAATCTGTTTTCTGTATTATTCACTGCTTATTACGCACCAGTCTGCTGTTGTGTTCACTGCTGTCGGCCTACGAAAACAAAGCCTCATTTCTGCTGTTCAATACTGAAGAAATTGAAACCTTTTAAAATGATGACAGATTACAAACTCTCAGCTGTGTCTGTAATCAAACCTCTGTAACTTTGCTTCACTTCAGCAGCATCAGCTCATGTTCACATGTTGATTCATGGTTTGCTTCAGTTTTTGATCGACTGCAGAATATTTTGAAGGTTATCTGCTATAAAAAGCCAGAACAGGAAAATCTGCTTCATGTGTTTCTGTTTGATCCTCAGTGACTTTGACACAAAGGCCTCTGCTGTGATGATCACACCTCTGATCAAGTCTCACAGTGTCAGCTTTGTTTTTATACATATGGATATGTGCTGATAAATGATCAGAATTATAATATTTCCCACTGTCTGCTGTGTGCCGTGACCTTTGACCTGCTAAAGACAGTCAGCTGTGGATTATTCATTGTTGTGTCTGATACTTAGAACTGTGAGGAAGAACGCTACACAGTTAATCAGGGTCCCCTCTCTCTGAATCAGGAAAGGTGGGCAGGCCGCGTGTGGGCCGCGGGCCATACGTTGAGTCTCACTGTTTGAAATGTGAACATTGTTCTGCTGCAGTCAATGGACTAAACCAGAGAAGAAGAAAACAGACTTTACCATGAAGATCCTCAGTGTGGATCAGTATAATATCAGCCTGATGTCTGCAGTTTAGTGTCAGCACAACTTTCACATCATATTCATCTCAGCACAACTAAAACATGCTGACTGACCTCAGAGTTTCAAGTCCACATCCTGGACTCTCCAGGAAACCACACAGATGCTTCACTCCTGAATCCTGCAGCTTGTTGTTGTTAGTTGAAGACCAGGAGTCACTACTCAGGTCCAGCTCTCTCAGATGGGAGGGGTTGGACTTCAGTGCTGCTGCCAGATAATCACAGCTGATCTCTGACAAACCACAGTCCCTCAATCTGTATAAAGAATGAAAGATGTAAGTTTATTAGACAAAGTGTGAGCTTGAAATCATTCAGTGTTTCATCATCTGTTCAGAGCTGAAGAAGGTTCAGAATGTAGAAGTTTAGAAAATGGAAACTCCAAACAGCTGAAGCCAACAGGAAGCAGCTTCAAACAAACACAACAAGAGAAAAAACTCTGAATGTTTCACATTAAAGTCGTACATTTATCATAAAAACAGGACAAAGACTTGAAAAAGTCGTGTTTTTCCTTCCAGGAACCACAAGGCTTCACTTTTAAAGGTGAAGTGTGAAAGAATTCAATTCAATTCAATTTCATTTATATAGCGCCAAATCACAACAAAAGTCGCTTCAAGGCGCTTCATAGATACAGAGAAAAACCCAACAATCATATGACCCCCTATAAGCAGCACTTTGGCGACAGTGGGAAGGAAAAACTCCCTTTTAACAGGAAGAAACCTCCGGCAGAACCAGGCTCAGGGAGGGGCGGGGCCATCTGCTGTGATTGGTTGGGGTGAGAGAAGGAAGACAGGATAAAGACATGCTGTGGAAGAGAGACAGAGGTTAATAACAGATATGATTCAATGCAGAGAGGTCTATTAACACATAGTGAGTGAGAAAGGTGACCGGAAAGGAAAAACTCAATGCATCATGGGAATGCCCGGCAGCCTACTTCTATTGCAGCATAACTAAGGGAGGATTCAGGGTCACCTGGTCCAGCCCTAACTATATGCTTTAGCAAAAAGGAAAGTTTGAAGCCTAATCTGTCATGGTCCGTGGTCCTGTGTGTGGAATGTGTGATGCGCGGGTAGCCACACCCCCAGACTGCGCCATCACCGGCACACCTGCTCTCCATCGGGGTGATTACCTGAAGAGCTACTTAACCCGGCGCTGACGGATGCACCACGCCAGTCCGTTAATCACCTCTCTGTGGTAACTAGAGTCCCGCGAAAGCGTTGCATTACTATCTTGTTGGAGCTGCGTTAAATCTGCCTACTTGTGTCTAGGTTTCGATCCGGCGTTCAGCGTCTGCCACCTGCCTGTCCTCCTGCTCAATTGGATCACCCGGTGCATCATCTGGCCCATCCACTACCTCCACGGATTTCCTTCTCACGGCCTTCCCTCCCGAGCTCCCACGGTCCCGCTCTAATCGTAAGCCAACTGGTCTAACTCAGTTTTGATGTGTTTCCTCCGCTTCCCGGCTCCCTAGTAATCTTCTCCCCTTTCTGTTGCAGCCTCCCATGGTCCCGATTCCCGCTTCCTCGCGTCATTGTTTCCCCGGGTTTTTTAGTTCCTCGTTTTGCTCCTTTGGTTTTCCCGGGTCGCCTTTTGTTGTTATAATAAAGTGTCATTTTCTGCTAGCGCTTGAGTCTGCGTTTGGATCCTTTTGTGCACGTCCGCCGCGGCACATGACAGTACGGACTGGCCAGAATGGATCCAGCAGACCCAATACGCTCAGCTATTAATAAGCAGGGTGCCATGCTCGGCCGACACGATCAGTTACTTCAATCGCTTCAGGATCAGTGTCAAGAGCTTAGCGAGACACAGGGAGAGATGTGCGCTAAACAACCCGACACGGCATACCGTTGTGTGACGTCTCCGCCGCCGGAATCCTTTCACGGCGAATTGGACCAGTGTGGGGGGTTCCTTTTTCAGTGTACCCTTTTCTTCGCTCGCCGCTCACGTTCCCCACTGATGCAGCCAAAATTTCCCACTTTGTGGGACTGCTGAGGGGAAGAGCGTTGGCGTGGGCTGAAGCCTATTTATCTTCCAACCCGATACATAGTTGCGACTTCGATGACTTCCTCGAAGAATTCAAAGCAACTTTCTCTCCTCCGGTTTCCGAGGATGATGCTGCTCAAAAGCTATTGGCGCTCCGCCAAGGCCGGCGTAGTGTTGCGGAGTATTTGGTGGAGTTTCGCACCGTGGCAGCCGCCGTTGGCTGGCCCGATTCGGCCCTAAGGGGAATTTTTTTACGCTCCCTGAATGAACAAATGAAGGATCAGCTCGCGTTTCACGAAGCAGCTAAATCATTCGAGGATCTGGTGTCACTCGCCCGTAAAATTGATAAGCGTCTGCGGGAGAGAGAGGCCGAAACCCGTGTTGCACCCGGAGTTTCGCATGTCACCATCCCTGCCCCCGTTTAGTTCTCCAGCGGCGTGCGCTCGCTCACCGTCACCTCCTCCGCCAGAGCCGATGCAGATCGGACGCTCTCGGCTCTCGCCGGAGGAGAGGGAACGCCGTTTTCGGGCCGGGGACTGCTTATACTGTGGGAAGCCGGGACACCGCATCGCCAGCTGCAAGGTTCGCCCAAATGAACCAGCTCACCGGTAGGTTCGGGGATACGGGTGGGCAGCACATTAAATTCTATCAGACCCCGATTAGTTTTGTCCGTTGCCATAGTGACTAACAAAAGGACTGTTACATGCAGCGCATTAGTGGATTCAGGGGCGGAGCAGAATCTTATGGATGAGAAGCTGGCTAAAGAGCTAGAATTACCACTCACTCCGTTAGAACCTCCCATTCCCGCTTCTGCTCTGAATAATCAAGTGTTTGCTTTTATCACCCATCAGACTGCGCCTGTAAAATTAGTCACTTCCGGGAATCATAATGAATCACTTTCATTCTTTACCTTCCTGTCTCCCGACACCCCGCTCATTTTAGGTTATCCGTGGCTACAAAGACATAATCCCCACATTGATTGGGCAGGGAGCAAGATCGCCAGTTGGAGCTTATTCTGCCTAGCTAATTGTTTGATATCAGCAGTTCCCGCTCCACCAGCGAATCTGTCCCCACCTGTTTCACAAGCACCCGACCTTTCCTCCATCCCACCCGAGTACCATGATTTACAGGAAGTGTTTAACAGGGACAAGGCTCGCTCCCTGCCACCTCACCGCCCATATGACTGCGCCATTGACCTTTTACCTGGAGCCCCGCTGCCCTCTAGCAGGTTGTACAACTTGTCTTGCCCTGAGAGGGAGTCGATGGAAAACTACGTCCAAGAATCACTAGCAGCAGGTATTATTCGGCCCTCTTCTTCCCAAGTCGCTGCAGGCTTCTTCTTTGTGGGGAAAAAGGAGGGTTCGTTGCGGCCATGCATAGATTACCGGGGCTTAAATGACATCACTGTAAAGAACAAATACCCTCTTCTGCTGATTAACTCTGTTTTTGAATCTCTCCAGGAAGCCACCGTTTTCACGAAGTTGGATCTGTGAAATGCATACCATCTGGTCCGGATAAGAGACGGGGATGAGTGGAAGACCGCTTTTAACACTCCACTGGGCCACTTTGAGTATTTGGTTATGCCATTCGGCTTAACAAATGCCCCTGCGGTTTTTCAAACTCTAGTGAACGATGTGCTTCGAGACTTCCTGAACGTGTTTGTTTTTGTATACTTGGATGATATCCTCGTTTTTTCCAGGACCGTTGAGGAGCATCGCATTCACGTCCGGAGCATCCTGCAACGGTTACTGGAGAACAGACTATTTGTCAAAGCAGAGAAATGCCAGTTCCACGCCTCATCAGTTTCCTTTTTGGGCTATATCTTAGCAGGAGGGCAGGTGAAGACGGACCCAGCTAAGATCAAGGCAGTTCTGGAGTGGCCAGTCCCAGATTGGCGAAAGAAGCTTCAACGCTTTCTCGGGTTTGCAAACTTCTACCGACGTTTCATCCGAAACTACAGTCAAGTCGCCGCGCCTCTCACTCGCCTCACTTCTTCTAAGGTACCTTTCACCTGGCCTCCGGAGGCCCACACAGCATTCACTAAATTAAAAGAACTGTTTACTGCGGCACCCATTCTACTCCACCCCGACACCACCAAACAATTCATCATTGAGGTGGACGCGTCCGACACCGGAGTCGGGGCTGTTCTCTCTCAGCGGTCTGGGCCTCAAGGTAAGCTCCAGCCGTGCGCCTACTTCTCTCGCCGGCTCACTCCTGCTGAAAGAAACTATGACGTAGGCGATAGGGAGCTCTTGGCCATAAAACTTGCTTTGGAGGAGTGGCGCCACTGGCTGGAGGGAGCCGAGCAGCCTTTTCTCATATGGATGGACCATAAGAATCTGATTTATCTTAGGACTGCTAAAAGGTTAAACTCCTGACAAGCCCGCTGGTCTCTGTTTTTTACCCGTTTTAACTTCACTCTCTCGTATCGCCCAGGTTCACAGAATGTCAGGCCAGATGCGCTCTCCCGCCAGTACTCCCCAGACACGGAAACATCATCACCAACCACCATTCTCCCCCCCACCTGTGTGGTGGGCGCCCTCTCCTGGGATGTTGAGGAGGTTATCCACCATGCCCTCCCAGGAGACCCTGACCCAGGTACCGGACTGCCCGGACGGCGTTTTGTCCCCGCTGCCGCCGTGGAGCGGTAATTCATTGGATCCACACCGCACGTTTTTCATGTCACCCTGGCGTGAGTAGAACCATTGATCTTCTCAAATGACATTTCTGGTGGAAGACTTTAAGAAAAGATGTGAGGGAGTACGTGTCTGCCTGCACTGTTTGCGCCCGCAATAAATTATCCACTAAGCACCCAGCGGGCTTGCTCCACCCACTCAGCACGCCTTACTGGCCTTGGTCTCATATTTTATTAGATTTCGTTACAGGTCTTCCTCGTTCCTCGGGAAAGAGCGTAATCCTCACCATCATCGACCAATTCTCTAAAGCCGCTCACTTCGTTCCGCTAACAAAACTACCCTCCGCCTCTGACACAGCCCAAGCCCTGATTGAGAAGGTTTTCCGGCTCCATGGTATTCCCCTTGACATTGTCTCAGACCGAGGCCCGCAGTTTACTTCTCAAGTATGGAGGACCTTTTGTTCCATTCTGGGCGCGAGAGTTAGTTTAAGCTCAGGTTTCCATCCGCAATCTAATGGCCAGACTGAGCGGCTTAACCAGGAGCTTAAGGCTGCGCTGCGTTGTGTAGCGTCCCAAAACCCCACCTCCTGGGTCACCTATTTACCCTGGCTGGAATACGCACATAACTCGCTTACCTCGTCTGCCACTGGTTTGTCCCCGTTCGAAGCTTCGCTCGGTTATCAGCCTCCACTTTTCCCTGAGAATGGACTGGATCTTGCAGTCCCCTCCGCACGGCATCATCTCCGGCGCTGCCAGCGGGTCTGGCTCAGGGTCCGCCAAGCTCTCCTGCGGACAAAGGAACTGCACACACGCCATGCCAACCGCCGTCGCACCCCCGCCCCCGACTACCAGCTGGGGCAGAAGGTCTGGCTGGCTGCCAAAAACATTCCGCTGCGTGTGTCATCCTGGAAACTGGCCCCCCGCTTCATCGGCCCGTATGAAGTTGATGCAGTTGTTAACCCGGCGGCAGTTCAGCTCAAGCTCCCTGTTTCCTGGCGCATACATCCCACGTTCCACGTTTCCCAGATCAAACCTGTCCGCCAAAGCCCATTGTGCCCTCTTCCGAGCCCCCTCCTCCCGCCTGGCTTGTCGATGGTCACCCGGCCTATGCGGTCCGGCGGATCGTGGATGCGCGCCGGCGCGGGCGGGGGTGGCAGTACCTGGTGGACTGGGAGGGGTACGGACCTGAGGACCGCCTCTGGGTTCCTCGGTCCTTCATTCTGGATCCGTCCCTCGTTGCTGATTTCCACGTTTCTCTCCGCAGGCCGCAGTCCGGTCAGTCGCCAGGGGGCGACCCTTGAGGGGGGGGCACTGTCATGGTCCGTGGTCCTGTGTGTGGAATGTGTGATGCGCGGGTAGCCACACCCCCAGGCTGGGCCATCACCGGCACACCTGCTCTCCATCGGGGTGATTACCTGAAGAGCTACTTAACCCGGCGCTGACGGATGCTCCAGGTCAATCCGTTAATCACCTCTCTGTGGTAACTAGACTCCCGCGAAAACGTTGCATTACTATCTTGTTGGAGCTGCGTTAAATCTGCCTACTTGTGTCTAGGTTTCGATCCGGCGTTCAGCGTCTGCCACCTGCCTGTCCTCCTGCTCAATTGGATCACCCGGTGCATCATCTGGCCCATCCACTACCTCCACGGATTTCCTTCTCACGGCCTTCCCTCCCAAGCTCCCACAGTCCCGCTCTAATCGTAAGCCAACTGGTCTAACTCAGTTTTGATGTGTTTTCGCCGCTTCCCGGCTCCCTAGTAATCTTCTCCCCTTTCTGTTGCAGCCTCCCATGGTCCCGATTCCGGCTTCCTTGCGTCATTGTTTCCCCGGGTTTTTTAGTTCCTCGTTTTGCTCCTTTGGTTTTCCCGGTTGCCTTTTGTTGTTATAATAAAGTGTCATTTTCTGCTAGCGCTTGAGTCTGCGTTTGGATCCTTTTGTGCACACGCGTCGCAGCGCATGACATAATCTTGAAAGTAGAGATAGCGTGTGTCTCATGAATCCCAACTGGAAGCTGGTTCCACAGAAGAGGGACCTGAAAACTGAAGGCTCTACTTTTAAATACTCTAGGAACAACAAGTAGGCCTGCAGTGTGAGAGTGAAGTGCTCTAATAGGGTGATATGGTACTACAAGGTCATTAAGATAAGATGGGGCCTGATTATTTAAGACCTTGTATGTCAGGAGCAGGATTTTGAATTTAATTCTGGATTTAACAGGAAGCCAATGAAGGGAAGCCAAAACAGGAGACATCTGCTCTCTCTTTCTAGTCTCTGTCAGGACTCTTGCTGCAGCATTTTGGATTAACTGAAGGCTTTTCAGGGAGTTTTTAGGACATTCTGATAATAATGAATTACAGTATTCCAGCCTGGAAGTAATAAATGCATGAACTAGTTTTTCAGCGTCACTAAGAGACAGGATATTTCTAACTTTAGAGATGTTGCGCAAATGGAAGAAAGCAGTCTTACATATTTGTTTAATATGTGCGTTGAAGGACATGTCCTGGTCAAAAATGATTCCAAGGTTTCTCACAGTGTTACTGGAGGCCAAGGTAATGCCATCCAGAGGAAGAATCTGCTTAGATACCATATTTCTAAGATTTTCAGGGCCGAGTACAATAACCTCAGTTTGATCTGAATTAAAAAGCAGAAAGTTAGCGGCCATCCAGGTCTTTATGTCTTTAAGACATTCCTGCAGTTTAACTCATTGGTGTGTGTTACCTGGCTTCATGGACAGATAGAGCTGGGTGTCATCTGCATAGCAGTGAAAATTTATGCTATGTCTTCTAATGATACTGCCTAAGGGAAGCATGTATAATGTAAACAGAATTGGTCCTAGCACTGAACCCTGTGGAACACCATAATTACCTCAGTGTGTGAAGAGGACTCTCCATTTACATGTACAAACTGGAGTCTATTAGATAGATATGATACAAACCACTGCAGCACAGTACCTGTAATACCTACAGCATGTTCTAATCGCTCTAATAGGATATTGTGGTCGACAGTATCGAACGCTGCACTGAGGTCTAGCAGGGCAAGCACAGAGATGAGTCCACTGTCAGAGGCCATAAGAAGATCATTTGTAACCTTCACTAAAGCTGTTTCTGTGCTGTGATGAGCTCTGAAACCTGACTGAAACTCTTCAAATAAGCCATTCCTCTGCAGATGATCTGTTAGCTGTTTGACAACTACTCTTTCAAGGATTTTTGATATGAAAGGAAGGTTGGAGATTGGCCTATAATTAGCTAAGACTGCTGGGTCTAGAGATGCTTTTTGAGTAAAGGTTTAACTACAGCCAGCTTGAAGGCCTGTGGTACATAGCTGATTATTAGAGATAGGTTGATCATATTTAAGATTGAAGAATTAACCCTTTAATTAACCCTTTAAGACCTACCATAGAACCAAGTCCGCCAGAGCTTATATTATATTTTTACATGCTATAGTGCCATTTTTGGGAGCATTTCATTACATCAATACAACCATTATAGAACAAATTTTAATAATATGTATGCATTAAGTGCATAGTAATTACATAAATTGCAAAAAAGTGCAATAAACTACAAAAAAAATTTAAAATCGTTTTTGTTTTTTAACATATATTTCTAGTTAGAGAAATTTAAGAGGCTTATCCCTCAAAACTGTAAATACAAAAAAGTTGCACAAAATAGTTTCCCACCACAGGGAATTTATTTTAAGTGTCTTCATAGTTTTATTTTTGAAATACACCAATTTTTATATACTGCAGGTAAAACGAAAATAAATATTATAGTGCAAATTTGCAAAAAAGCAGTATGTGCATCAAAATAAACTATTTCCAGCAGTGCAATATGAGTCCTAAGCATCCCAGAAACGACACAGAAAGTCATAAAGTCAAAGATAACTTTTATAAACACCAGTATAGGCTCATGAGGCCCTGATGGTAAAAAACTAAATTTCCGCGAAAATGACGGCACTTCCGGTTTCGGGCAGGTAATTGCGGACATGCGAAAGTTCGCGCTGACGTCTATTCCAACATAGGAAGTGTTATGAACAGCTGATCGGATCGGCAAAGCGTGTTTCTGGAATAATTATGGTTTTTTTTTGCTGCAAGCACTTTTTATGCAGTTTTTGCAAAGCTATATGTGGAAGGAAACCGTGACCTAGAACAAGTTGATGGCATAAAATGTAAGTACAACTCCTCCGGTTTCATATGCAAAAAAAAATTATTGCGCTAGCTTACGTGGTTGCAGTGCTACTAGGATTTAAAAATAGTTATGCAAAACAGAGCGTGCCCGCTCCGATCGGCTTTAAAGGGTTAATTAATGGCAGGACTTCTTTGAGCAGTTTTGTAGGAATAGGGTCTAAAAGACACGTTGATGGTTTGGTGGAAGTAATTATTGAAGTTAACTAAGAAAGATCAATTGGAGAAAAAGAGTCTAAATCAACATCAATGGTACTAACAGTAGCTGTAGATAATATTACATCTGTAGGATGATTATTGGTAATTGCTTCTCTAATGATAACAATTTTATTTGTGAAGAAGTTCATGAAGACATTACTAGTTAACGTTAAAGGGATGGTTGGCTCAACAGAGCTGTGACTGTTTGTCAGCCTGGCTACAGTGCTGAAGAGAAACCTGGGGTTGTTCTTATTTTCTTCAATCAGTGATGAATAGTAAGATGTTCTGGCTTTGCGGAGGGCTTTCTTATAAAGCAACAAACTATTTCTCCAGGCTAAATGATGATCCTCTAAATTTGTGACACGCCATTTCCTCTCCAGCTTACGAGTCATCTGCTTTAGGCTACGTGTTTGAGAATTATACCACGGAGTCAGGTACTTCTGATGTGAGACCTTAGATTTCACAGGAGCTACAGTATCCAGAGTCGTACGTAGTGAGGAGGTAAAATTATTAACAAGATAATCGACCTCTGTTGGGAAAGAAATGGACATATTTGAAGTCCAACACCTTTTTCCAGTCACATTATTAAAGCAGACAAACTACAAGCTCATTTTCATTCCAACAAGTCATCTTCTGACCTGGACTAACAACACTGGTCTCTATGTGCAGCTGGCTGTGAGACCAGTGCTCAGGGACCGTCTACAAAGTGCAACACTGAAAGAACATCACACACTAATTTGCTTCCAGCACTTTCACACAAACATCTACTGTCATTATTGTCACCAAACTCTGTGGATCCTTTATTGCAAATTCAAATGGGATTCAAATGGTCAGACAAAAGAGGGTTATGAGGAAATATGATGAAATGTTGTGTATTAGCAGCAAGTTATTGAATCATTTTCCTCAGAAACCAAACAAAATGATTGACAAACATGTTTTTACAAACTCAGTGTTGGACTTGGATCAGCAGGATAAGCTGATGTTTTTTGTTTTTTTGTTTGGTTTTTTTTTTGTGTCCCGTTTGGATCTTTAGCCATCAGAATTGTTGTCTTAAGGCCAAGAAAGATGCTGTCAGATTATAATATTATTTTATGCCATGTTAGACCCTTAATTAAAGATGGTGAATTATTATGTAGTTTTAGTTTGCATTATTCTCCTGAATTAGAAGAAGGTGATAACTATTGCATTTGTTAAGCTGAGTTGCATTACATTAGACTGCTGGTTTAGTGTGAATGAATGATATTGTTTTATGATGCATTATACTGCTGAGTTATGAGAAATACTGTTTGCAGAAAGTCATCACCTTATTTGTCTGATTAGAAGAGAACAGAACATACTGGAGTTTTCTGCCCCATCTCAGCAGGAGCAGATAAACAGGGAGCCAAGGTTGTAGCTTAGGCACCGTGTGAGAGAAAGAATGTGAATGTTTAGGCTTTTATGATTAGGTGGGGGCCACTAGAGGCTATAAGAGTTTGATCAATGCTCCACCATTTTGAGATCTGATGCTGTCTGCGTACGGTGTCCATCTCCCACGCGTGTGATCATTAAAATCATCGTTTGACTCAACCCGGCCGGACCAGTGCTGTTATTGTGGTTTTTCCTCTTGTATCCATCCCCAATATTTGAATCCGTAACAGTTTGGGGGCTTGTCCTGTGGTATTGGGGTGGAATTTTGGAGGTTTGGACGGTCCGAGGTTGTCGAACGGACAGGCACAAGCCAGTGGTCTGACGTGAGTGGGCATAAGCCGGCTTATACAAAGGTAAGGCACTACCTGTTGAATTATTTCCAAAGTGTGCCAAATTGGACATGATAAAATTAAAGTCTACTCACTGAAAGTACTGGTAAATGTCTGTTTTGATTTTGATGGAAAAAAAATCTCATGAGTTGAAGCAGTTCGAGGCTGCTGAGAGAAATTAATGCAGTTCGAGGCTGCTGAGAGAAATTAATGCAGTTCGAGGCTGCTGAGAGAAATAAATGCAGTTCGAGGCTGCTGAGAATCTAATGCAGTTCGAGGCTGCTAAGTTTGGTAGGGAATTGGTCATTTTTGTGAGTTCGAGGCTCCATTGGTTATGGTTGGACCTGAGTGGGTCATGTTGTGAGTTAGAGGCTCCATTGACCACTAGGTTGCACCTGCCTCAGTCATACTCTTGTTCTGGAGGGTTGACTGTTGTTTCAAAGTGTTATAAATTATTACAGGACGGCAGTTCGAGGCTGCTAAGAAGCGCAGTGCTCAGAGGTAACGCTTGCCAAGGTCGGGGACGCCTAGGCCTTGTCCTCTTTGAGGGATAGTCAGTTGGTCACTGTGGAGCTTGGGGCACTCCAGAATAACTAGTGGTTGCACCACTTTACCGTTTGGAACGGTGTCTGCGCTTTTTTGGACACTGTTAAATTGAGTTAGGGATTTTAGAGATTAGGCCAGATACAGTTAGAGGCTGATACTGGTTAATTGATCACAAAAAAGTTGGACTTTCTTCGGTTGGACCCGTTAACTTAAATTTGTCAAAATTGTGTAGGCTAAATTTTCCCAGGCCTGACAGTGATTGTAAATATAAGACGTCTTTGTAATATAAAATAATAGAGCTGTGTGTGAGACTGTGTGTGACGACAGCGCGCTGCAGCGCTGCGAGCTATTTTTAGACGGTGTGTGAACATGCAAATGAGGTGGCTGCTGTGAAGCGCACAGAGGAGTTTTGCTTCCTGTTTAGCGTGTTATTGAGTTTTATAATTATGATTTGCAAATACTGTTAAAGACCTGTAAATAAGACGCTGATTTTGCTGATTATAATATTACAAATAAAGTTTTGAATGACTACGGTGAATGTTTGATGTTTGGCTGAGTTTTGATATAGAAAAGACAAATCGTGCATGATTTAGACCGACACTTCAGTCGGCAGAGTAAGACTGAGTGATAAATACAGCTGTGATTTGTTTCAGTTTTGTGGTATGAAGCAGGATTTATAAGATTTTTAAAGTGTCCCTTGGTTCAGCTCAATAATATAAGCGGTTACATTTGATTTACTGTTGGTTTTATCATAATATAGGGTGAGATCAAGCACGAAGTTCAGCTGTGTGTGTGACAGGAACTCTGCATGCCCATAAAAGGCAACGGCCAGACTGTGAGAAGTATGCACCGAGAGAGAGAGAGTAAAATCTAGTCAGATGAAGTGAGTGGATGTTTTCAGAAAAGAAATAGTAAGTGAATGTTTTAGTGTGTTAATACAGGTGGATTTCTCCCAACCTGGAAACCTGAGTACAGCGGCAAAAGCATAAACAGAATTGGGACGACAGACAGGCCAAGCTTTGGCTCAAAAGTTTACAGCTTGACCTCACTTTGTCCCCACCCGGAAAAGAAGCTTAAAGGACATCTTCTCCTCCAGTTATCGGTTACCATCACTGGAAATTTGCAGGCAAGTTTTTGACTGAATTGTTATTGGCACCATGTGTCCCTGAATCTCACAAGCAAGCTCTAACTCCTGGCTTTAGACATGGAATGCTGTTATTTAAGGTGGGAAATCAAAATTTGGGAAACAAAATAAAAACACACACACAACCAGAGAAATGTATGAGAAAGGCACGTGTTAGAGAAATGCCTGGTTTGAGAAAAAGTTAAAATAACCCACCTACAAACGCACACACACGCAGTGAAGAAACAGCTTACATTCATGAACACGTGAAGATTTTCCAGCAAGGTTAAAGTAGCGAAATTTAACATACACCTGTTGTTAAATGATGAAGTTTGTCCACTACTAACAAATAAACTCTCTGGGTTGCAGGACAACAATTTAACTTCAAAAAAAGAGACACTGGTCTGACCAACCAGTGACGACACGACAAATTTAGTGGGTAAATGATTCAAACTGTGACATGTTTCCCGCTGATTGATTAATACAAGTGATTACTGAATGAAAGAAAATTCCTTTTTGGGCTTTTAAACATGATCTTAACAATTTTAACATGTACCTGTGTTGTCCTGTCAGCTTGGTGGGTTAGGAGTTGATTATATGGTGAGAAAAAACAAAAAAAAGGGGGAGAGAAGGCTGACACAGGGCCTGGCCCGGTGTTTCTCCCCTCTCTGAATAACACAGCCAACACAACATCATTTTCCTGTCCGTCTGTTTTTGTTTTGTTTTTGTTTTGTTTTTGTTTTTTCTCTTTATGCTTGATTACAGGCTGCTTTGCCGAGGCTGACCTGGACTCCTGCTCTCCCCTCTACCATCTTTGCTCACTCCTCTACCATCTTTGATGTGACCCTGACCAAATGCTACAGCAGCTGGACCCACAACAACAACCTGCAAATGTCAACAGTGCTGCAGGAAAACGATCTCATGCAGCGGAGACGGAGAGCGTTAAATCCAAGGCCCGTTTCACTACACGGGGGAGATTTCCAGACAGCTTCAGCTAACAGAGCTCTGACGAGACGCCCATTAAGCCCAGAGGAAAAGTGAGGCCGAGCAAAAGAATGCTGACCTTAACAACTCTGCATTAAAACTGTGCAGGACAGTGACTGACCAACACGGATGATCGGGCAGCAAAAAGGGCGTGCCAGAGACAGGAGGAGTAACTGAGGTCAGGAGGCACCTCAGAATGGACAAAAGCACCAGAAGAAAATAAGCTGAAGGCACAGGTGTCGGGGCTCGGCCAGGAGCTGACCTCTGAGAAGAGCCGGACAGCAGAGCTGCAGAAGGCCGTGGAGCAAAGCAAGGAAAACATCAATGGACTTTAATCTGACGTGTACGGAAAAGACTCTGAGGTTTCTGCCCTCAGTAAGAGCTCAAGGCATCAGAGCAGAAACTGAGCATGGCTCAGGAGGAGCTGGCTGATAATCGAACCCATCAGTCAGGCTTGGAGTCCCAGACACAGGACTTGAAACCAGGCCGGAGCTTGCTGGAGCAGGAGGTCGCCAAACCTGACAAGAAGCTCCTACAGCAGGAGCAAGCCCTGAAGGAGCTACAGAAGCAAAAGGCTCAAGTTAAGGAGGAGCTGGACAAGGAGAAGATGCAGGACACTGGAGAAAAGGACTGCCTCAATTGGGGCCAGAACCAGTATGGACAGAACTTTGAGCAGCAGCACCAATGGATGCAAACAGACTGAAATGGAGGAGGGCAGGACCCCAGGGCACGCCTCAGGCCGTGGTTTACCCAGAACACCAGAACAGGAAAGTGATGAACACAAACACACACAAACACACACAAACACACACACACATCTACATGCACTGACTCAGAATGAAGAGAAACACACATATGAACACATATGCACTCGTTGATTCACTGACACACACACACACGCGCTGAGTCAATTGAGTGAGAAATGACGCACACACACGCACACAAATCGAAATGCTGATTCAATTCACTGAGAAGTGATACACACACACACACATGCACACGCTGATGCAATGAAGAGTGATGCACACACACACGCTGCTGCAATGAAGAATGCTTTACTAACAAATGCTTATGCTGACACGCAAAAAGCTGCACACAAACGTCCAAATACAGAATCTGTTACAACAACAAGAAGCCATTGATTGTTTATTGGTTAAATGCATTTCATGTCACCCAGAGGGCGTTTGTGTAGATTTAGGGGACAGGGTCTAAAGCAGTTTGGTTATGAAAACAATGTCTGTGCGTGATGTCTGTTTATGGCTCAAGGCCTCGACTGAATTGTTTACTGTGCTTCACACAGCCTGATAAGGAGCAGTGGTACAGAGTGAAAATGATGAATTAACGGTGTGAGTTTTATTTCAGAGCGCCACATTTTTGATTGAGATTTAATTGAAGGAGGAACACACTGAAAAAAAAAAAAAAAAAAAAAGGGCCAGCCCTTGGATTTACGTAAGCATCTCGCGTGTATTTAACACAATTGCCTCAGGCTTTAAAGATCTGTACGAAATTCAATTTGTTCTCATTGAGATGACACGATACGATCTAATAAGAGTGGTTAGCTGCTGAACTCACGGAATTCACAACACCGCATAAGATTTCAAACTACAGGAAAATCACTGGAGTTATAAGAGGCAGACAGCGACACACACACCCCATGCATGCTGTTGCTATTTATTGTGGATTAACCTGTCAAGGACAAGAACAAAAGAATTCTGCATCAAATACAGGAAATCATAGCTTTCCTGTATTTCCTACATTGTTGGCATGCTGGTTGGTGCTGTTGCTCCACATTAAGAAGGTCTTGGGTGCAGGTCCACAGTCTGGCTAGTTTGCAGTGGTTTCTCTCTGGGTGTTCTGGTTTCCTGCCACAGTGAAAAGTCATGCAGCTATTAGAGCTAGGTTAATTGATGATTCTAAATTATCCATGAATGTGAGTGTGAATGGCTGTTTGTTTCTATCTGATAGACTGGTCAGCTGTCCGGGTGTACCCTGCCTGGTAACCTATCACTTCAGGGTTATTTCCCGGCCCTGCTGCAACCAGGAGAAAGATAGGAGGATGGTAGTTGTTGTAGACCCATTCAATTTTTATGGTAACCAGGATCTAGACTTTGTTGAGCCGTATGCAATATGAAGACAACATGTAGTATTTAAGTGACCAAGTAGAATTTGAATAAAAGTTATCGAATAGTGTTGAAATAAACTGACAGAATTGAAGGATCAAAATATTCCAGGAGCTCAACTTACTCCATCTGAACATGTTTCAATCGTGTTTTATGAACACAAAATGCAGGTTTACTGAATATGAAAAGGTTGTGTTGATTTAACTCAGTTGTTTAAGTTTCTGTCGGAGCAAAACATTTGTGTGCAACCAGTGTCCACTGTTAAATCAAGTAAATCCAACACGTTTTTTGTCAGGGCAAAAAGGAGTTACGGTCCCTGTATTCCTGCACAATATTGTCCCAGGAGGGAGAAAAACTTCCTGGTGAATTTTAGTTGATTTCTGGGTTTTGCTTAACACTAGGTTGATTTCATCAGTGAGGTTTGGATTGTTTTCTTTCTCTAAGAGAGAGAAAGATGGTTTTATGCTTGGACATGTTTGCAATGGGCCCCAGTATTTGTTATTATATGAGTATTTTATTGGTTACGTTTGTTTTTGCTTTTGTTACAGTGCACTGAAATAAGAACATCTGAGAGGTGTGATCCACCGGTGGTGATATTTTGGTATTTTGTGAGTTCCTGATTTAACAAATCAGCTCTTTAATCCAGGCCTGAGAGATTGAACTTTAAAGCGCTATAAAATATTCTTACTGACGACAGTCGCAAAGTGTTTTTCTCCATGATTATAATGGGCTTGGGAGAAATTCACTTATATGGGACACTGATCACATGAGAAGTCCTGAGCCTAAAAGGATTGCAGCGAGTCAATCCAGTCAAAAAACAAGGAACTGTTTTCCTTTAAAATGATGACGTCATCTTGCTGGTGAGGGAGGCTCGAATAGCTTGCGCGTGAGACTCCATTATCAGCAACTTCTGGTATGAATGTGTGTGGATGTATGCATGTGGCTGGACTGTGATGGACTGACGACTAAAAGTTTTAACTGATTTGATACTGAGACAAAAACGGTGCCGACTTTAGGATTAGTAAATGTCCACAAACAATTCACCCAGACTGTAAAAAAAGGTGGATGTTTTGTCTTGCTTTGATTTGTTTTTACAAGAACAGAAGGATGACAGAGACTAAAGGGGGAGGCTGTAGCTTCACATGAGTGTGAACTGCAGACTTAACCCTTTGGTGGCTAATTTTGAGTTACTGATGTTTGCATTAAGAAAATTGTGTTTTAGTAGCTGTGTTTCGATTAATGTATCACATTATATTGTTGGGAAGGTTAAATGCTAAATTGAAGAAAAGGTTGGATTTCACTCATGACTGAACATTATTAACCATAGCAGGCCACTGTAAAAAGTCAATTAACTTTTATAGAGGAAAAAAGAAAAGAAAAAAGCCAAAAAAAACACTCTATTGAGGTCTGTGAATAACAGGGGAATGATAGGCTTGTCACATTCAAAATGGAGATCTGTAAGGATAAACACTGGTCCCCATCTTTTAGGTCCTTTCATTGAAATAGTCAATAATTCAGAAAAGTAGAGATATGACCGACAGGGGCATGTGCTGAGAGGTGGTGCTGCACAGGAACAAGAGCAAAATAAAGAAAATTTTTGTGTTTAGCTTTGAGAAATTCAAATTAAAATGTACCATTACACTCAGAGGTTCAATATGAAATCAAATATATGCTAATTTTGTATGTGAGTACATGACTGGTGACTGTTCTGTCCTGAGCTTTTGTTTTTACAGCACCCACTTGACCACACCAACAGTTTCTCGCCACCAAAAGGGGGTACTTGCAAAGAATAGGGAGGAATATCATCAAAACTGGGAAAGGTAAGCCCCAAAAGGGGGTGATAACACCATAACTTTCACTTATGGTCAAATTCTCAAAATTTGACCCCAAACTTGAAAAATTCTTCAAAACATTTAGAGACGGAGTGGAGTTTTAGATAAATATAATGTGCCAAACCACATGCGGATGGAGAGTTGGAATCGATAACATGGTGAAATAACACGCAGGAAAATATTGACCATGTTGATTATGTTTATTCAAGTGTGCAGAGATTGGCTAATCTGACCAGGAAATGTTATAAAATGAATTGTCGGAACAGTCAGCGTTAAAGTCACCTTTGACAGTCCAGAGCAAGGTTATTATCGTTAATAATTCGGTCTAAACTGCTGCAAGTGAATTGGAAACAAAATTTGAATGAATTTAGGACACTTCATTCCTCCTGGGAAGAGCTGAGTAGAGCCCCAAAGGAGAGGTCACCCCGCAGCTACGGAGCAGAGGCCAGAGGGGGTTGCAGTGGCGTGCCCGCGGGCTCTGCCGGCAGCCATGGATAAGCTGATGTTTAAAGGCATTTGAGTCTCGCTGTATGAGAGTCCAGTTATTACTCAATATTTATGGATGATGTTCTTTCAGTGTTGCACTTTGTAGACGCTCCCTGAGCCTCACAGCCAGCTGCACATGGACCAGCTGACATTACCCAGCATTAGAGGCGGGTGTAAAAAAATGGATTTTCCTATTTAAATGGTTTTAATTTGAATAAAGCGATGTTGATTCATTCAATCCTGAATCGATTTTTAATATAAATGCATTTTGCCAGAATCTCAGGTTAAAGCTCCCAAAAGTATTTCAACAACAACCAAACAGATAAAACAGTAAATGAGAGCAGCTAAACACACAAAGATGGAAACACAGAGCGTGGATGGTTCACTCGACGGCACGTACACGGACACGCCGTCGGGGCTGAAAGTGGACAGCTCACAGATCCTGAAGCTGCAGGTTTCATCTGTCTCCAACCAAAACTGACTGAACCAGCAGCAAAAGAAGATCCAAACTACGCTTTACGTTTGATGAACATCGTCATGAATTCTCTCTGACTTTGACGTTTACTTCCTGCACAGCTCTCTCTCTCTCAGTGTACTTCAAGAACAGTTTACCTTCAAAAATCTGTTTTCTGCATTATTCACTGCTTATTACGCACCAGTCTGCTGTTGTGTTCACTGCTGTCGGCCTCCGAAAACAAAGCCTCATTTCTGCTGTTCAATACTGAAGAAATTTAAACCTTTTAAAATGATGACAGATTACAAACTCTCAGCTGTGTCTGTAATCAAACCTCTGTAACTTTGCTTCACTTCAGCAGCATCAGGTCATGTTCACATGTTGATTCATGGTTTGCTTCAGTTTTTGATCGACTGCAGAATATTTTGAAGGTTATCTGCTATAAAAAGCCAGAACAGGAAAATCTGCTTCATGTGTTTCTGTTTGATCCTCAGTGACTTTGACACAAAGGCCTCTGCTGTGATGATCACACCTCTGATCAAGTCTCACAGTGTCAGCTTTGTTTTTATACATATGGATATGTGCTGATAAATGATCAGAATTATAATATTTCCCACTGTCTTCTGTGTGCTGTGACCTTTGACCTGCTAAAGACAGTCAGCTGTGGATTATTTATTGTTGTGTCTGATACTTAGAACTGTGAGGAAGAACACTACACAGTTAATCAGGGTCCCCTCTCTCTGAATCAGGAAAGGTGGGCAGGCCGCGTGTGGGCCGCGGGCCATACGTTGAGTCTCACTGTTTGAAATGTGAACATTGTTCTGCTGCAGTCAATGGACTAAACCAGAGAAGAAGAAAACAGACTTTACCATGAAGACCCTCAGTGTGGATCAGTATAATATCAGCCTGATGTCTGCAGTTTAGTGTCAGCACAACTTTCACATCATATTCATCTCAGCACAACTAAAACATGCTGACTGACCTCAGAGTTTCAAGTCCACATCCTGGACTCTCCAGGAAACCACACAGATGCTTCACTCCTGAATCCTGCAGCCTGTTGATGCTCAGGTCCAGCTCTCTCAGATGGGAGGGGTTGGACTTCAGTGCTGCTGCCAGATAATCACAGCTGATCTTTGACAAACCACAGCTCCACAATCTGTATAAAGAATGAAAGATGTAAGTTTATTAGACAAAGTGTGAGCTTGAAATCATTCAGTGTTTCATCATCTATTTAGAGCTGAAGAAGGTTCAGAATGTAGAAGTTTAGAAAATGGAAACTCCAAACAGCTGAAGCCAACAGGAAGCAGCTTTAAACAAACACAAGAGAAAAAACTCTGAATGTTTCACATTAAAGTCGTACATTTATCATAAAAACAGGAAAAAGACTTGAAAAAGTCGTGTTTTTCCTTCCAGGAACCACAAGGTGTTAGATTTTTATTGTTTATTGTCATTTATGCTTAGAAATATTTAACCATATATGTGTATAATCTATTGTGTAGTGATAGGATGTGTGATCCTTAATAGCCTGCAAAGGCTTTGTGTGCATTCCAGAGTGTTCTGGAATGCACACAAATCATTCACACCCACATTCTGGGAGCATGGGAGAGGTCTACCTTCTCCTATTGTTTTATGGTAGGATAAACGTATCTATATCTGATTTAGTCTAAGTGCCTTTTGTTTAGATGAACTGCTGGACTTCCAGACCAGCAGGTTTAGGGAAGTCATTTATGGGGTCACACTCTGACCCCCCCCCCCCACACACACACACACACGCACGCACACACACATACTTACACAACGCACAGGCAAGGTACTCTTTGTTTGTATGTAGACATCATATGTTAATGAACCTATGTATATTCATGTAACCTCAATAAAAGAGCAGTGTTACGGACGGATGAGAGCGACTGGGGTCAAGCGAAGGAACGGTTGAGCGCTTGTCGTGGTTCTCTCCCTCATGCATGAGTAACACGAAGAACTTTGCCTACTTGGTGTTTAATGCTTTTTGCTGTGTAGTTGAATTGTCCGTAACGTTCCAGCGAATAGGTTTAAGCTATAAAACCTATCACAAGGCTTCACTTTTAAAGGTGAAGTGTGAAAGAAATGGACATATTTGAAGTCCAACACCTTTTTCCAGTCACATTATTAAAGCAGACAAACTACAAGCTCATGTTCATTCCAACAAGTCATCTTCTGACCTGGACTAACAACACTGGTCTCTATGTGCAGCTGGCTGTGAGACCAGTGCTCAGGGAGCGTCTACAAAGTGCAACACTGAAAGAACATCACACACTAGCTGTGTCGCAAAACGTCGGCTGCATCCTTCGGAGGACCAGGTCTTCGCGGTCTACGTGGGCCGGGTCCTTCAAAGACTGAAAAGGCTGGAAGTGCGAGGCTGTGAAATGGGACAGTCTAGCCTTCAGATTTGCGTCCGGAACAAATAAAACACTGAAAAAAGGCAAACAATTACATTTTTAAGTTATCCGAGTGACTTATATCATGTTTAATCTGAGTAGCGAAAGAGCGGGGGTCTGAAAACGATGAAGCCGGGTGTCCGCTGCTCTCGCCGGCTGGAGTGACCATTGAATCCCCCGGCTTGCTATCGAGCGGGTGGGTAACAGACGTCTCCAAAAATGTCGGCACAATTTTGCAAATATGCGATGTCTTAATAAACCAAGCAGATATAACTTTACACAGCTACTTTCTTGCCTGAAAATATGTTAAAAGTTTATTTTGTGACCAAGAAAGATTAATAAGAGTAATTTGAAAACTTAGTAGCGGCCGCCATTGTTGGCAGCTGAAATTTGGCTGGGCCGCGCTATGAATTCTGGGATATGGTGGGCCACGAAGGACACACCCGACCCATCCTTCAAATTCGGGGAAATGAAGGACGCATTTGCCGGCCGCATTTGAAGGAGTCGACGAATACAGACAGTCTTCGTCGCCTGGCTGTGACGTAATCGGCCTTCAAATGCGGCCTCCGGAGGATGCAGCCGACATTTTGGGACACAGCTACTAATTTGCTTCCATCATCCAACCTGAATAGGAAACAGAGACGGCTCCCCTTCAAAGTAAAAGCTGCTCCTTTTGGACACAGTATCAAAGAAAGTCTACAGTATAACATAGAAAAGACAGAACAAAGTTTTGGTTCTTTTTAAATTGTGCAGAAATGAAACTACACTAAGCTCAATTATGTGACAGACATTTCATCCCATGTCAGTTTGGCCTCATCCTGGGCCGGATTATCCAGCACACACTCTGACCACAGGCCCAGGGGCCACGCACAGCTGGGCTCCATCCAAGAGACAGCAAACAAACCAACACAATAATAAAAAGCACCATGTGATCTTCTTACATCTTCAAGACAAACATAGTAAAAACATGAGCATATTTGTTTCCTGATAAAATGATGTGACAGGTAGAACAGAGTAAAGTGGTGGTGTTACAGCCTTTCTCCCCTCTGCTGCCGAGGCTGTTAGTCTCTCCCAAACTCAGCTACAGGACTTCCAAATGAATGAAAGCAGCAGAAGTGGCTTTACAAATGAAAGAGGAAGAGGAGAAGAAGAGGAGAGGGAGGCCACCCTGACCATCACTCCAGCTGAAAACATCACACTTCCATTAAAGTTGGTGAGAAAATGTTGAGCAGGATGAGCTGCTGGCTAATCTGGAGGCTGTAGCAGCAGCTCACAGTCACCGTGGATTTCCACTCATGAAAAAGCTCTGGCTGCTTCATTTCTCATTTCATATCAGAGACTTTAATGCTTCACTGAAGCTGTACTGTGATGCTCCCATATTCCAGTGAGGCCTCCATAATGATTTCAGCTGTTCTGTACACACACTGTGTGCCCTGTATGTCTAATTATTGAAGAAGGAAAAGAAGGCGAGCCCTCAAATCCAGCTGGCGAGGGTCCATCACACATCTGTGCCCAGGGCTCTGTAAGCTGAACATCCAGCAGTGGCCACATGGAGCCATCATGGATTTAGTGTGAACAATAAAATAGGCAGTGATGTTTCCACATCTCGTCCAGAACATAATGACATTTAAAATGATGTGATTACATGAAACTGGCAGATCCTGGTTCAGCCTCCAGTCTGCAGTCATGTCAGCATCATGTCCCACATTCACTGGAGGCCATCTTTGGCTTTATTGTCAAATCTGCTCTGATTGGCTCTGTTACCCATAATGCAACAGGCGTCAGACACGGGCAGAAAGAGTGTGAGAGTTTTTTATAAAGTGAAAACAGTTCTTATGTTTTTAATAACGTTGAGCCAAAGTGAGAGAAAAAGGAGCTTTATGGAAGGAATGAATGTGATGAATGAGTCATTACATCTACACCTGAATCACAACACTCACAACACTCCAGCAGGCGCAGCCATCGGCCATCAGCTGTGCAACACTCACGCAAATATATCACCTGGGTTTAATATTTAGCCACGTAGATCATTTATGTGCTTCAGCTCTTCTTACATTTTACCACCAACATGTTTCAAAAGGAGCAGCTTTTACTTTGAAGGCCAGCTGTCTCTGTTTCCTGTTTTCATTGTTGGATAATGGAACAAGTCGATGCTTCAGTGCGTTGAATTGTGTTACACAAAAATAAGAAAAGTTTTCACGTTGTTCAGGCAGAATCGAGCATTGAAGAACGAATTCAAACATTTTCATCAGCACAAGCAGGACAATGAAAGCAGGAAATACCCCAAAATGCCATTTCTCATTCTACAACTTCAACAACTGCACATGAATTATGCTTCATGCACAGACGCACAGTCTCTGAGTCCTGCTTTGTTGTCATGTTTGGGCCTGTGTTAGGCTGCTCTGTGTTCCTCTGCTTTAACACACACCTCACCACAGCAGCTGTGTGGGTCGTCTCTGTAGCAGCTGTTGGGAGATTTTGAGTTTTGTGTTATGTTTATTTGTAGCTTCATTTAAAGGAAGAAGAGCTTGTGAATTGGACAATGGCAGGAAAAGGGAGCGAGACATTGTGTGCAGAAAATGTGCTATGACAGCCAAAAGCTACCTCCTGTTTCAACAGATAAGCTAGCGGTTTTTCCTTTTAAGGAGTTGTTATTGGGTTCTGTACATGCCACACCTATTGCTGTGAAAGCTTGTTTAGTATAAATAAAGAATGTACTGACAGCCCCGCGCGATTCCCTCTGTGACGGGGGTCGTCCATGTACATGTAAATTCTCTGAGTTTGTGTTTCTTTGCCTCCTAAGAATTTCTCCTCACAGCAGCCATATCAGCTTCTGATACATGAACATCATCACAGCTCCTAACTTCACCTTTATTAGCTTCGACATTCATGTCTTTCTTTTCTCTCTCTGTTTCCACACAAGCTCAAAGTCTCTGCAGCCTGTTTTTATCTGCTATCATCAGATCTTCATCATCCTCATTCACATCCCTCACACACTCTACAGCCTCATCAGCACTGACTTCATCTTCACTGACTGATGGAGCACAACATGAACCTGTGGAGGCTGAAACACTGTCCTGTCAAACATCTCCCCGTCACCACTCTACTTCTGTCAGCCTTTAAATGAACCCTGCTCAGGTCTGTCACTTCTGTCTTCTTCACATTTGTCTTCAGACACATCCTGAACATTTAGGAACTAAAGAAAGTTTAAAACATCAATCAAAGACATGAAATATAGAAAAACAACAACAGCCGCAGTCAGTGAACTCACCTCAGAGTCTCCAGTCGACAGTTTGGACTCTCCAGTCCAGCACACAGAAGCTTCATCCCAGAATCCCGCAGCTTGTTCTCACTCATGTCCAGCTCTGTTAGATGGGAGGGGTTGGACTTCAGAGCTGAGGCCACAACTTCACAGTGAGACTCTGAGAGTTGACACCAAGTCAGTCTGTCATGATAGAAAATATAAAATGTGTTATTATAAAAGCAAAAAATCTGCATTATAAACACAGACTGAATGTATATGAAGACAAAACAGAGTGAGGTCATAATCTGATGAATCTGCTCTTCACATCTGTGCTTCAGCTCCTCTTACTGTGTTTGACATGACACAACGATTGAGTCTCTCTCAGACCTGCAGACTTTTAATGAGAATCTTTGTTTGGCTTTAATCTGCAGATGAAGGAGGAAGATGGTGTCACATTTAGGCTTCCATAATGTCCACAGTCTGTCACTGAGATCTGATCCAGAGTCAGAGTGAAGACACACATTTGGACTGTTTCCTGTTTTGAATCTGACTCCAGAACATTTTGAATGAGTTCAGCTCAGTGAAGAGTTCCAGCTGGAAAGATGATCTCTGTTTGCCTACCTGCTGTCAGGTACGACTGTTCACGTCCACACGCAGGAAAAACCTGCTGACTGTTACCAAACGGAGCAGAAATCTCATCACTGGACAATAATGATGAATGAACTCAGAGCTGCTGATATCAGATCTGATTTCAGGGGAACTAAACACAGAAATGATTGGCTCATTTTAGCTTTCTGAGCCATTATCTGCTGGTGTGTTGCTAGTTGGCAGAAAATGATTTGTATTCCTGTTCAGGGCTTCAGTGTTTATGAGTCCAGATCCAGGTGACAGCAAGTCAAAATGATGTTACCTGTCTGTGTCCAGCAGCAGCCTGTATTCACTTTGAATATTGTTATAACCTGACATGGATCAGTTTGTCTTTGATTGGTTTGTAAATGTCACTGTTTCCATTGGACCTGAGTGACGGTACAAAGACAGAGAGGGAGAGAAAGGAGAGAGAGGATGGAGACAGCAAAGAGAGAGCAAACACAAACAGGTGAGAGTGGACAGGTGACCAAGGTCAGCAACCAATCAGAGAGCTTCTGTTTGACCCACAGTCACTGATGATGACTGCACATAACCAAGCAGTGTGTTACTCTGATATCAAATATGGATCCTGCTCTTATAATAATGATCATCAGATGATATTATTGTGTTATTTTGTAGCTGAATACGATGTTTGTGTGATTATCAGTGAAAGAAGCAGTGAGGAGGATGGAGAGAGAGAGAGGACAGAGGGTGAAGTTAGAAACACTAAAAGGATTTTTCATGGATTTCATGGATGATTTGAGTGATTTCCAGCAGGACACTTAAACATGTCAGTGGACGTCCTAAAGAACATATTCACTGATATGAAACGTGTCATTGAACAGGATTAATATCAGTGGAAACATGGTGGAAACAGCTGTGACTGCATGGATGTGACACACTTCAAATCTGTTCTCCACTCTTGGATTTGGGATCCATGGAGCTGCTGCTGAGTCTGTACAATAAAGGAATGGTGTGGAAGGTTGCAGCGTACGGACACAAACACTTTGTGGTTACAATCTGATTTGATTTTCAAAATTAAACTACTAACCTACACTGATCAATGATGTTAATGATCACATCTGGACTCACCGAGCCTTTCTGCAGTTCCTCACAGCTGGAATCAGTCTCTGTCGTCCCCGCTCTGATGTTTTGTACTTCTGCAAGTCAAACACATCAAGAACCTCCTCTGACATCTGCAGCATGAAGGCCAGAGCTGAGCACTGGATCTCAGAGAGTCTCTTCTTTGATCTGTTCTCTGACTTCAGGAACTCTTGGATCTCCTGAAATAATGAGGGGTGGTTCATCTCCATCAGACAGTGGAAGATGTTGATGCTTCTGTCAGGAGAGATTTCATCACTGTTCATCTCCTTCAGGTTGTTGATGACTCTCTGGATGGTTCCTGGACTGTTCTCTGTCTGACCCAGCAGACCTACTAAGAGTCTCTGGTTGGACTCCAGACAGAGGCCATGAAGGAAGCGAACAAACAGGTCCAGGTGGCCATTTTTACTCTGGAGGGATTTCTCCATGACTCTCTTGAGAAATACATCAAGTGATTGGAGATCTTTGTTATCAAAACTACTGGAAATCATCTTGATTAAAGATTCTGATTTTAGAAACATCTTCAGCACCTCTGTCTTCCTGTTGGTGTGACAGTGGAACATGTAGACAGCAGCCAGAAACTCCTGAATGCTCAGATGAACAAAGCAGTAGACTGGTTTCTGGAAGATCACACACTCTCTTTTGAAGATCTCTGTACAAACTCCTGAGTACACCGAGGCCTCTGTCACATCCAGACCACACTGCTCCAGGTCTTCTTGGTAGAACATGATGTTTCCTTTCTTCAGATGTTCAAACGCCAGCCTCCCCAGCTTCAGAAGAACTTCCCTGTCAGCCTCCACCAGCTCCTGTGGACTCGTCTCATGTCCCTCATGGTACTTGTTCTTCTTCCTCTTTGTCTGAACCAGCAGGAAGTGTGAGTACATGTCAGTCAGGGTCTTGGGCAGCTCTCCTCTCTGCTCTGTAGTCAACATGTGCTCCAGAACTGTAGCAGTGATCCAGCAGACGACTGGGATACTACACATGATGTGGAGGCTCCTGGATGTCTTCATGTGGGAGATGATTCTGCTGGACAGCTCTTCATCACTGAATCTCCTCCTGAAGTACTCCTCCTTCTGGGCGTCAGTGAAGCCTCGTACTTCTGTTAGCCTGTCAACACATGTAGGAGGGATCTGATTGGCTGCTGCGGGTCGGGAAGTTATCCAGACGAGAGCCGAGGGAAGCAGCTTCCCCTGGATGAGGTTTGTCAGCAGCTGGCTGACTGATGACTTCTGTGTGACATCAGACAGCAGCTTCCTGTTGGTGAAATCCAATGAAAGTCTGCTTTCATCCAGGCCGTCAAAGACGAACAAAAGCTGAGAGACAGCCAGCTTCTCTGCTGTGACCTTCTGTAATGTTGGATGGAAAACATGGAGCAGCTCCAGAAGACTGTACTGCTCATCTCTGATCAGGTTCAGCTCCCTGAATGAAAGCAGAACCACCACACTGACATGTTGGTTCTCCAAGCCCTCTGCCCAGTCCAGAGTGAACTTCTGCACTGAGAAGGTTTTTCCAACACCAGCCACGCCGTTGGTCAGAACCACTCTGATGGGTCTCTGTTGGTCAGGTAAGGCTTTAAAGATGTCCTGGCACCTGATTGGAGCGTCATGGAGGGCGTCCATCTTGGAAGCTGTCTCCAGCTGCCTCACCTCATGTTGGGTATGAACCTCTTCACTCTGTCCCTCTGTGATGTAGAGCTCAGTGTAGATCCTGTTGAGGAGGGGGGTTCTACTTCCTGTTTCATCACTTCCTTCAGTCACACGTTCACATCTCCTCCTCAGACTGATCTTATGTTCATCTAAAACCTCCTGCAGACCAACATCTGCTGAAAGAAAGAAAAGCAATGAGACTAAAGAGAAAGAAAACTCTTCAATGTCTGAACAACACAAGAAGTCCAGTTTTCAGAAATGAGTCCATCAGCAGACAGATGTTCAGTCTTACTTTGTACACAGCTGCTCTGACTGGCTGTCTGCAGTCCAGCTCTGCTTCTGGATCTTTCTCCACACTGTGCAGAAGCTCTGATGGTGACACAGAAAAGTCAAAGTGGAGATACTTCTGTCCACCTTTGATTAGACTCATTATAAAAAGGAAAACAAAGTTTGAACACAGTCATGTTTCCAGTTCACTGACTTACATTTATTCCATGGACACTCACTCTAACCTGAACCACAGCTACAACCCAACATTGTTGAGGCCTCATCTCCTCCTTTCCTGACTGTAGAGGTTAAATATGCAACAACCACCAAATAAAAGAATTTGGTTCATTTCAAAGAAATTCACACGGTGACCAAGTAAAGTAACCGTAGTAAAGGAGACAACATCCCGTTGATGGTGGGATTATTTGAAAGATTTGCTTTAGTCACGTCACCAAATGCAGTTGAACCACCCGTGGATCCATGTTTGACCATCCTACCACTCTGAGCTCTGCTTTTTAATCATTTTATTATTATCATCATTCATTTATTCATTCTTTGGAGGGGGGCTATTTCCTAATGCCGCCCTAATAAGGTGATGTTCAAGGGGAAATATAACAGAAACTCTTTCAGTGTTATTCATTAATAAATTAACAGATAAACTGTGAAGAAGAAAAAAACTGAGATTTAAAGGAGAGAGTGAGAAACTTGATCATCCATCCTCATAATACATGTTTATCAGTATCTGCTGTGACCATACTGCAGTAATAACTACAAGTCTACATTTCTGTGACTGTTGATCAATCACAGCAGGAATCTGAGCTCATCTCTGCACACAGAGCAGCTTCAGCTCTGGGATAAACTGCTCGCTTCACGTCCTTCTCAGCTCACAGACACTCATCCTGATATTTTCCTTTAAAATTTGATGGTATAATTCATCTGAGTTTACACTTTATCTGCATAAATACAGAAAAACAGACCCAAACACCACATCAGTTTCACCATGTAGAATATATTGTTGTTTCCTTGCTTTTAACTCAGAGAAAAACTCTGATTTTGATTTTCTCTGTTCTCTTTGCCACAGCCCATCCCAGCAGCAGCTGAAGCAGCTGACTGTCACAACACTGAATAACACTTTAGGAGGAACGTCTTGACGCATTCTCAATCATCCAGGAAAGTAAATCTCCAAAAGTTGATTCTGTTCATCTGGACATAGCATAAATGTGGTTATCCCAGCTGGACTTTTGTCAAAAGTGGAAAGGCTCGTAAAGAAAGCTCCAGCCGATCCAGGAGAGAAGGACAACCTAAGAGAAAACCTGTAGTGATCCCGTATGTGTCAGGAGTATCTTTTGGAGAAACTTGAATCAGTATTTCAGCTTTAAGAGGGTATTTTAACACAAACATCAGTCCTTCTACTTAAGTATGTTTGACACTTTGTTTACGCCTAAATTAACTTTAGTGTTAACGAGTTTCCATGTTTCTGTAATCCACCAGTGTGCTCATGCTTTTTTAAGTGAAAAGAGATTTTTAATGATCAAATATAATTATTTTTGTTATTTGTGGATTTCAAATGTCCTTGACAGAGACAGATGATAATCATTATCCTGCACTGTGGTCTCAGGTTTGGTCGAGCTAGCACAAAGAATGGCTGGCTATGTTGAACTTCCTCCTGGGATCTACACTAAGAAGTGGGTCCAACATTAGCAGGGTCTCTTTCCTTTATCTGGATTCACTTTAGCATTCACAGTCACGTGAAGCTTGTTATTAACTCGATAAGTCAACCCAGGCTTTCAGCTGAGCGTTCACATGAAACACATGGTGTTGGCAGCATCTGATCAATCATATTCATGGAGACGTGTATCAGCAACAGAGCAGCTGAGTTTGCAGAAGGAAGTCAAACTAAACCACAGGAACAATATGAGGAGATTACACACATAATAAAATACTAGCAGTAACACAGCTGCTGCAGACAAATCAGTCGTGTGATCGTGTGTGAGAGGAGAAGGACTGTAAAGGAGTTTGGTATTAAAAGCTCTGTATGAATGTGGGAGCATTTGAAGGGCTTTAAAAAGGCCGATATAAAATAAAAGGCAGCAAAATTGCTGACTGTGAAAGTCACCAGACTTATCAGAGCTCTGTGATTAAGACCTGTAAGAACACCTATTTGTACTTGTTGGCATTATATCAAATACACACGTATATTAAGCCTTTGTTTGAACTCTGGTTGAATTTGTTACTTTCAGACTGTGAAACATCACAGAGGCTGCAGCTGCAGATCTTTTCTTTCACCTGGAAATTTACTTTAAATGTTAGATGGAAAATGTATTGCTCAGTTTAACCAAAGTAAGAACAATAATCCATAAACCTTCATAAAGACAAACATCTCCCCAGAACATTGAGCTGCTGAAGTGTCACTGAAGGGAAAAACTATTTGTCCTCCTCCATCCAGCAACACCTGAAACACCTGAGTGGAAGCTCCTCCCTACACTGTGTTTGAAGCAAAGCACAAAGGAGACACCTGCTGGAGCAGCTGGAGTCCTACAGACACTCAGCCTCTTCACTACACAAACACCTCCTACAACATCCACTCTTTCCACTCTGACTGCTGTGTTTGTGGAAACACTCCAACACACACCGCTTCACATACCAACATAGAAATGTGTGTGAAAAAGAGCTGAGCTGATATTAAACATGAGGATTTATTCAAAAATACAGAGTCGGGAACAACATCTAGACACACATTACCTCTCAGCAGCAGAAGAACATCCTTTAAAGTTTAGACCAAAATCCTTCGACTCGTTGCTCTTTAGAGACACACAGCTGGGTTCAGGTCCAGGAGATTCTGGCCTCTTATTGATCCTAAAAGAAAAACAATAAATGTAACAGCTTCATGAGATAGGAAGGAAAAACTGGAAATATTAAATTAAAGACATGATGAACAATCTCATAAAAATAATGTACTTACTCTTTGTCACATAACAGTCTTTTGTTAAAGTTTACAATAACATCCTTCGACTCGTTGCTCTTTAAGGAAACACAGCTGGGTTCAGGTCCAGGTTCTGGATCAGTTTTAGGGTTATGTCCAGCTGAGCCTGGTACGCCCCACAGCTCTGGGCTTTAAAACAACACACACAGAGGTATGAGTGTGAATAATGATGGAGCAGTGATGTGAGTGCTGAGCTGTGACATGGAGAAGAGCCATGGACAGTTAGAGATGGTCATCTCACCTCTGAGCTTTGGTCTGGCTCTCATGTTCCCCACACAGAGTGGTTTTAGAGGGAGGGACTCCCTCCTCTCTGTCCTCACACTGATCCATGCTGCTGAAAACATCCAGATGAACAGAATCAACTTTTTGGGGATTTACTGCATGATTGAGCATCAAGACACTTTTTAATATTTTACTAATTTCTGAAGCATTTTACCAACTTTTTTCAAATTGGTCTGCTGTCATTTTATTGTTGATAAAAAGAGATTTTGAGTTTGACCGTTGACGTTTTCATGTGGGACTGTTGCTGCAACACCAGGATGTTACTACAGAATACACTTTATATTGTGTGCACTTGGATGTTAGTCCAGTGGTCCTAAACTGACACACCTGCACCTGGATTCAGTCTGACCAGATTTTAGCCCAACAGTGTTTCATACTTAATACATCAGACACAAACTCTGCAGCTGTCATTGTGTGCAGTGTGTGTGCAGCGGGACACTGTGTCCTATGAGTGTTATACTACAATAAACAGAGCCTGACCGCGGGCATAAAGAGGGCAAAAACCCACTTATGCTCTAAAGATGAAGTTCTGTTTCTCTTCAAATGACCCTCAGAGCATGTGGAGGGTCATTAAACGCATCACAGATTACCTCAAGAACAACAGGCTGAAGAACATAAAAACAAACGCAGAGTTTCTGTCTGATGGTTTGAACATGAAACAGGAATTATTGAGCAAAAACGGCCAGTTTACTAATTTATGACCTAGCATCAGCGCATTCACCTACAATACACGAATGAATATCACCAGTTAAACTGAAAAAGGAAAAAACCTGCATACAAATATGACAGCAGACTAGGGGTGGGTTTTTATAATCAATTTATCGATTCTGGTTTGGATAATGTGAAATCGATTCGGTAAAATCCTGAATCGATTTTTTAATATAAATTTATTTTGGCCAAAACGCCAGAATCTCAGGTTAAACGTCACAAAATTTCAAGAACCACCATCAGCTAAAACAGTAAATGAGAGCAGGAACACGGATTCTGCACAAAGACGTAAACACAAAGCGCGGAGCCGCCGACGCATCAGAATCAGTGAGATGTGACTTTCTCACCTGACGGCACAGACACGGTCGCTCGCTGAAAGCCGACAGCTCGCTGAAAGCCGTCAGCTCGCTGATTCTGATGTTTCGGCGGGTCCGCGCTTTGTGTTTACGCCCTTTTTGCGCTGATTCTGAAGCTGCAGGTTTTATCTCTCTCCAAACAATTTTGAGTAAACCAGCAGCAAAAGAAGATCCAAACTACGCTTCACATAAACATCGTCATGAATTCCCTCTGATTGTTTTGCTGCCACCTCGATAAAATCACACTTCATGCACAGCTCTCTCTCTCTCTCTCTCTGTACTTCAAGAACAGTTTCCCATCTAAAAATCTGTTTTCTGCATTATTCGCTTGCTTGTTACGCACAAGTCTACCGTTCTTACAGCCTGTCGGCTGCTGTTTTTTTTTTTTTCCTTTTACTTACTTCCGGAAAGAAAACCTAATTTCTGCCGTTCAATACTGAACAAATTTAAACTTTTTAAAATTATGCAAAATGCAAAACGCTCAGCCGTGTCTCTAATAAAACTGCTGTAAAGTAGTGATGGGTCGTTTGCGAACGAAATGGCTCTTAGAGCCGGCTCCTTATCGCGAGCCATCACGTGGGTTTTTTTTTTCTTTCTCTCAGCCTCTCTCTCTCTCTCTCTCTCGCACTTTTTTTCTGCTTCACTCTGCACGTGAGCCTTGTGCTTTACGCTGGGCAGAGGGGGGAGGGGCGGTAGTTACACTCGCAGTAGCACAGGAACAGAGCCAGAGGGAGAGACAGAGAAAGAGAGCCAGGGACAACAACGTCACATTAGAAAGGTAGAATAATAATAAAGGATAAAGGATTCAGAAAGTTTATTCATGCAGGTCCATATGACAGAGAATATGCATGTTCTTTTTGTTTTCATATTATAATTTATATTTAATTGTGTTGTGGTTTGCAGTGTTTTGTGTTGTTTCACTTTAAATTTGTAAAAGGAAAAAGCTGAAAATTTAAATAGTTAAAAGTTGAAATGTGAATAGTTGATTTTTGTATTATATGATTTATTTATTACATTTTATGTCGAGTGAATAAATAAAAGTATATTTACGGTGGCCCCTACAGACAAATCACGTACGAACTCTGAAGCACGTACAAACCCTGAAGCACGTACAAACTCCAAAACACGTAAAAACACGTACAAACTCCAAAACACGTAAAAACTCAGAAGCACATAAAAACTCAAAACACGTACAAAAGACAACAGAAGTGCTCCAGGATGCTAGGGGCAGTGTTGAGCTTTTGTTACCTAGTGGCTACACAAGCCAGCAAGTACCAACGACCGGATTTGGTGTGTGGTAGTAACAGGTAAATGAACATTTTTTAAAATTATTTGAATATATATGAGTGCTTGTGTATAAATACAGAAACAATACACATATGCTTTCAATTGTGTAATTTAAGTGATCTAGGTAGCTCTGTTTTGGAAGTTTAGTTCATGCTAGAAATGTGTTTTGAAGTTTGTACGTGTTTTGTCTCCAGGGGCCACCGCATATATTTATATATAAACATATAAATAAAACCACTTTTTTTTTACGTTAGTAATTCCTTTTGTGCATGATTTTATATTATTGTTAATAATAAATTAATTAAAGCAACAAAACAACCTGAAGAGCTGGTTAGGAGCCGAAAGAGCCGGGTCTTTTTAGTGAGCCGAGCCGAAAGAGCCGGATCTCTAAAAAGAGCCGGAAATCCCATCACTACTGTAAAGTCAGAGGTAACTGTCACGGCCCAGCGGCACGAGGAAACTCAGATGGACACAAGTGCAGAAACCAAACCGGAAGCGAGACAGTAAATGAACAAAAGGTTTATTTCCCCCCCACAATACAAACAAGCGAAAACAAAACGACGCCACCACACTAGAGGCGCGCTGTATAAACTAGGTTAACAAAGGGTGACCTAGACAACTCTAGGATGTCGCTGAACAGCTGAGGCAGAGGGGAGGTGGAGGCTGACTATGAAGTGACTGGCCGGGCATTGGTTTCAGGTGGGGAAGACAGGTGGAGCGGAAGGCCCGGATGCGGTTGAGGTGAGGGGGAGGCAGGCAAGTGAGTGGCGGGCCAGTTGGCAACATCGTACCAGCAGCAGGTGGCCCAGGTCCAGGAAAGCGGGGATGAGGGCGGTGAGACCTCCACTCCAGGAGCTACCTATGGGATAGCAGATACTCAGGCGATGATCGATTGAGTGCGCAGGTCTTATATGCTGCCGGAATAATTGCCCACAGGTGGTCAGCCAGGGAGGAGCAACCGATCTCCGCCTAAATGAGGAGGAGTCGCTGTAGGAGACCTGCAGGTAGTGATGGCCAAATGAAGCTTTCTGAAGCACTGAAGCTTGTATTGAAAAACGGTTCATTACTCAAAGCTTTTCAACACAGTCCTGTCTGGTGACATCTGGTGGCCAAAAATATGAAGAGCCGCTTGAATCCACAAAATAAAACCAACTGCTTCATTAAGATTGCCCACTCTACTCTGGAATTCTGTCTGATATTGGGCCACTGTTGTGTTGCTTTGAACGTGTATTTTTTGGTGGTTACAAAAATGTGTTTTATTTGTTTAATAAATAATTTTGACCAGTAAACTCTCCTTGTTTAAATGCACCATGGTGTGGTCTTTCTTTGCCACACCACTCCATGTACTTAATTGCTGCAATTAACCGCTAGACGGGTATATTTATAAATAATATTATTAGGGAATTTTTCCCAGACATATTTTTGACCTGGGGGTAGAATTGATTGTTAAATGGAAAGGGAAAATGCTTATGAACTTGCAAATTAAAAACATGATGCATTTAAAGTAACCTTTTTCATTTTTATTTAAGAAGAGAATTTGTTCTAGTGTGCGATGGCCGAACCTGTTCCTTTTCGTGGAGACAATTTCTCCTGCCTTAAGGAAAATCCCTTCACATGGCACAGAAGAGGCTGGAGTGCAGAGAAACTGGTAGAGATGCTGTTATACAGTCTAACTGGGCCCCACAAACTATCAGCTAAAGAGAATAAATAAATTCAATTGCTGCACATTTGGCAGACTAACATTTTCAGATTAATTAAACAATAAAATATATATTTTTACAACATTACATGTAAAGAGTCAAGTGGAAGTTTTTCTACAGTTATTTAATGATATTTATATTATGGAAGCAGATTTTTGACATTTTACCTTTTTCCCGTTTTCAGATATAATAAACACGCACAAAACAAAAGCAAACAGCCAGAAAACAAAGCTGTAAAACCCACCCGATTGACAAAAATCAACTCAAAATTCTCCCACACAACAGAACCTCCTCTATTCCTCGCTGGCTCCAAATCTCTCAGTGGAATGATCAGTGGTTCGCTATCTGTCACCATCAAAACACTCCACAAATCCCGCGAATGATTCGCTTCCTGATAAACCATTGAATCAGATACCGAAGCAGTTAGGTTATAAATGAAGCTTCGGACGTCACTGATCACGTGACTCTGGCCAAACGAATCAAGCTTCGACACAGTGCTTCTGAAGCACTGTGTTGATTTTTTTCGACACACGCACCAGAGCTTCAGCTTCAAGCGGGCCATCACTACCTGCAGGTACCTGCCCGGACCATGACAGTAACGTCCATATGTTGATTAATGGTTTTCTTTTGTTTTTGATGTACTGCAGAATATTTTTATAAAATCCCAGACCAGGAAAATCACCTTCATGTTTTTCTGTGTTTTATCTTCAGCTACGTTGACACAAAGGCATCTGCTGTGATGCTTACACCTTTGATAAAGTCTTGTGTGTGTCAGCTTCCTTTTTATAGATACAAAAATATGTAAATCTACTGATCTGAATTATAATATTTCTGACTGTCAAAATTTCCCAGATTCAAATCGAATCGAATCTAATTGAATCGATTCGAATCGAATTGTGGATCAAATCGATTCGGGACCTTGTGAATCGGAAACGAATCGATTCTAGAAATGAGTGACGACACCCAGCCCTACAGCAGACTATAGCGAACGAGCAGAGAAAGGCATTTTATAGATGAAATGTTGGCAGCGACTTCCGAAAAGCAACTCTTAGGACACCCCTGTCTCACTGTCAGCAGTTAATGAACATCCACCTATGGGCTCAAATTGTGGTCATAAATATTTTGTATTTGTAAATCAGGATTTGTGTGTGTAAAAAGAATTTGTGCGCAGCATAAAGGTCCTTTCACATCAGACTCAGCATGTGCTGCTAATGCTAACTGCTAACTAAAAGCCAAGTGTTGTAAAGACCCACCTTTTAGCACATCCCAGCACACCCACTCACTTCACCAGATGCACCTTGTTTAGTTCTCTCACCTTTGATTGGGTGTGGTGCTTGTCCTGAATTGCACTCACCTGTCACACATTATATAAGGACTGCATTCACTTTTGGCTCACTCTTTCTTCACTCCCACACAGGGCAGCAGCAGAGGTGAGGTTGTGTTTGGGTTTTTGATTTTATGTATTGTTTAAAGTAATGAGTAACTTAAGTCTCTGTTTTCTTTCAGCATTGGCAGTCCATGTGTGTCTTTCCTTCTTTCCTTTATTGATTTGGGAATAAAAGGAGAACCCTGTAAATGATTAGATGACTGCTTATTCTCATTCTAATCGGATGAGCCCATGATGCTGATTACTTAAACCCTGAGCCTTCCTTCCTTCATAACACCAAGGATCCAGAATTTGTTGTGCTGGCTGCTGAGCTCTGTGGGTTTTTGCAGCAGCTCTACTAGATGCACCTGCTCCTTGTCGTTTCTATCTCTGACTTTGTCCTCTACAAGAGTTTTTTTTTTTTTTTTTTTTTGTTGGTTCTTCAAATGTTCAATAAAAACATGTATGCTCATTCATAACGAAGAAAGCTTTGTAACTATCCCCACTAGTGAAGACTGTCATTTCCACAACACACCAATGACATTGGCCAATCAGATGAAAGGAAGAAAAATAGGGTCGTACTTGTAACTTAAAACTTGAGTGCAGAGTTTCACACGTATTTCTTAGCTAAGTCCACACACAAATCTTTTTTACACACACACAAATTCTTTTTCCACCTACGAATCCTGATTTACAAGTACAAAATATTTATGACCACAATTTGAGCCCATACATCCACAGACTGATGGAGGCAGGAGAAGCTGCCTACAGTCATCAGTCAGTGGATCCACAGTAACATCGACTCTGAGTTCAGCTGCTGATCATCAACTAACTGTTTCTGTCTCGTTCCCAGACTCTGATCTCACATAAAACGAAGCAGATTTATGCTGAAACTAAGCTGCACGCAGCTGATGTTAGCCAGGAAAACAGTACAGACTGCTAACGTTACCTTAACATGGAGACGATCAACTGCGCCACAACATTCACGAAAGTAAAAACGACGGAAGGAAACGATCAGAGAGGCGTTTGAGGGACGTTCAGAGTCAGGAACTTCAGAAACGGATCAGGCTGGAGTTTAATTCTGTTTTCATCTTTAGAAACATCTGGAAAAAGGTTAAAAATACTTAACCAACTTAAAAAATTACAGGCAGACGTTGTTTTATTACAAGAAACCCACATGCCTGTCACAGGTTTGAATAAACTCAAAACACCTGAGTTTCCTAATGTGTTCTCAGCCTGTTATAATTCTAGACAAAGAGGAGTAGCAATTCTAATACATAAAAATATTAATTTCACAGTACTCGATACAGTTATAGATCCAGAGGGCAGATTCCTAATCGTCAAACTATCTATACTTAACCAAAAGCTAGGTATTGTAAGTATATATGGTCCAAATGTTGATGACCCCTCATTCTTCCACGGTTTTTTTAGTACACTCTCCGAACACCTAGACTGCACAATTGTTCTTGGGGGAGACCTCAACCTGGGACTAAATGAAGAAATGGATAGGCTCAATACAGCAGGAACTCAGCGTAACTGGCAGTCCACAAATATAATCAAACAGTATATGAGCGACTTTGGTCTTTGCGATGCATGGCGCTCCCTTCACCCCAACAGTAAGGAATATGCTTTCTTCTCACATGTTCATCACTCCTACTCTCGTCTGGATTATTTTCTGGTCAGCAGCTCACTGCTGAGTAACATTTCAGACACTGAGATTCATCCTATAGCTGTCAGCGATCATGCTCCTGTATCTTTAACACTAATACAGATGAATAATACTACACCAAGAAAAAACTGGAGATTTAATACATCACTGCTCAAAGACGAAGAGTTTATCAAATACTTTAAAAAAGAATGGACTCTATATTTAGGCTTTAATGACATTCCTGGAACATCAGCATCTGTCCTCTGGGAAGCAGGGAAAGCCGTGATGAGAGGTAAAATAATCTCTTTCTCATCACATAAGAAGAAAGAAGAAAACAAAAAAATTCAGGAACTAGAGAAAAACATCAAATCCTTAGAAAAAGCCTATGTGTCACACCAAGATCAAGAAATATTAAACAAAATACGCAAGACAAAACTAGAATTAAATGAAATTATTAATAAAAAGACTAAATTCTTAGTACAAAGACTTCGCCTGCAAAATTATGAACACGGTAACAAATCCGGACAATTTCTTGCTAACCAGTTAAAAATCAATAAAGAAAAAACAACTATATGTGCTGTTAAAGATTTATCTGGGAATACAATATATGATCCTAAAAAAATAAATAAAATTTTTAGGGATTTCTATGAAACTTTATATACACCACAAATAAACCCATCTAAAAACGAAATTGATCAATTTCTCGACAACATAACTCTTCCAAAATTATTAGACACCCAAGCAATGGCACTGGATTCGCCACTGACGCCAGGTGAACTCCAGGAAGCTCTGATAAGTATGCCCAATAATAAGGCTCCAGGTCCAGATGGTTTTCCAACAGATTTTTACAAAGAATTCTGGACAATTCTGGCACCAGTTTTTCACAGGATGTTGCAGGAAATCAAAGAAAATGGTAGACTACCACCAAATATGAACTCTGCAAATATCAGTCTCTTACAAAAACCAGGCAAAGACCCTGTATATCCCTCAAGCTATCGTCCAATATCCCTTATTAATGTAGACCTTAAAATAATCTGCAAAGCTCTCTCAAAGAGATTAGAGAAAATAACCCCCCTTTTAATTCATCCTGACCAAACTGGTTTTATAAAAGGTAGGCACTCATCAACAAATACACGTAGATTACTTAATTTAATAGACTACTCATGCAGTAAAAACACTGAAACCATAATATTTTCTTTAGATGCAGAAAAAGCATTTGACAGAGTTAACTGGAAATTTCTATTTGCAACTTTACATAAATTTGGTTTTGGACCCTGTTTCATAAACTGGTTAAAAATATTATATAACTCCCCAACAGCTTGTGTCAGAACAAATGACCAAACATCCTCCCGCTTCTCTCTTCTGAGGGGCACCAGACAGGGATGCCCACTCTCCCCTTCACTGTTTGCAATTTTTATTGAGCCATTAGCAGCAGCAATTAGACAGGCTACAACAATTAAGGGCATAAAATGTAAGAATATAGAACATAAAATCAGCCTTTATGCAGATGATGTGTTACTTTTTCTCCAAAACTCACAAACCAATATCTCTGGGGTAATTGCATTGATAAATTCCTTCTCAAGTGTCTCAGATTATTCAATTAACTGGTCGAAATCAACAGTTCTTCCGATTAATTGCTCCTTCCATAATTCTTCTCCTTCCCCACTGCAATGTGGAAATATAAAATATTTAGGTATTAATGTCTCTCCTAAACTTTCAGAATTAACTAAATTAAACCACATCCCACTTTTAAAGACAGTAGAAGGCGACCTGGCTAGATGGAAATCTTTACCCATATCACTCATGGGAAGGGTCGCCACTATAAAAATGATGATCTTGCCAAAAATAAACTATTTATTTTCAATGATCCCAAATAAGCCATCACAAGATTAGTTCAGATCTCTAGACTCGTATATTTCTAAATTCCTTTGGAAAGATAAACCCCCACGTATCAGCTTAAAAACACTACAAAGGACCAAGGATAAAGGAGGATTAGATCTGCCTAACTTTAATCACTATTTTTTAGCCAACAGGCTTCAGTTCATCTCTAGATGGTTTAAACACACCCTCTTAGATGAACCTTGGATAGATGTAGAACAGGCACTATGTAATAACCTAGAAATTTCAGACCTACCATTTATCAGCTCAAACATCAAATGACATGAATGCTTTAAAAGCATCAATATTAGCTCTTCTCTGACAGCATGGTGGGAGTTTCTAAAAATGACAGTCTTCATTAATCCCATGCAAACGTACACCTATCTGGAACAACCCGGACATATTACAAAACAATAATATGATAAACTTTTCAGATTCGAGTTGCAAAGGAATTAAATACTTGGAACATATATTGGAAGGAACAGACTTTATTTCGTTTGACAGACTAGTTATACAATATGGGATCAACAAGAAACGATTTTTGGAATATCAACAAATTAAATCCATAGTAAAAAAGAAATTTAATCCCAGTGAAGCTGAATTACAAACACCACCAAGTGTGGTACAATTTCTTAGTCTAAAACCCCCCAAATTATTGTCTAAAATATACAGAACACTTTCTTAAATAGATGAATCAATATCCCTTCCTATTGCAAAATGGGAAGCAGATTTATCAATCAACTTAGACCCAAACCTTTGGTCTCAGATATGCTTAAAAACCTTTCAATGAATCAGAAATCCCAGTTTGCAATTAATACAATACAAAATATTACACAGAGTGCACTATACTGGTCATAGGATGTTCAAGATGGGCTATACGCCTTCCAACAACTGCTCACACTGCACAGCAAATACACCGGACAATTACATCCACGCGCTTTGGTTCTGTCCACCAGTTCAGAAATTTTGGCGTGAGATATGTGAAGACTTATCAAAGTGTCTGAAATGTAACATTCCAGCCTCCCCTTTAGTATGCTTGCTGGGCAACTTGGATGAGGTCACTGCAGAAATAAACACAGCCCACGTTGTTTTTACGGCCCTATGCATTGCCAAGAAAATGGTCCTCATTAACTGGAAAAATAAAAATAATCTTAATTCTAACCAATATAAAAACCATCTAATAGATCACATTAGTCTTGATACAACCTCTGCCATCACATTTGATCAATCCCTTTGGGCTCCTTTGATCGGCTTCATCACCTAGTGGGGGTGGGGGGTCATGGTTTGGTCCTGCCTTCGCTATTGTGGTTGATATGGGGGTAGGGACGGCCTTAGGGTGTCTGGGGAGTCCCTAGGGACGTTTCCCTAGGGGGCCTAACCTGGGGGCTGTGGCCATGACCTGGTTAGGAGCTCTGGGGGCTCTTGGATGGTGTTTTCCCTGTGGCTGCGTACAGCGGAGATGGGGGAGGGTCTGTGCTGGCGGACGTTGGTTACTGGCCTGGTAGCCTGGCTGCCCCTGGGAGGGTCCGGGACGGGCGTGGAGGCTTGGGGGTCTGGGGGTGCTCCGCCCCCCGGTCTGGGGTGCTGGCCGGGCCTTGGGGGCTTGGGTCCTGGCTGTTGTGTCGCCGGAGCAGTGGGCGGGTGGGTGCAGGGGGGCTCAGCCCCAGTGCAGGGGACCTCTGGTGCATCGGCCCAACTAGGGGGCTCTCTAACTGGTGGGGAGGTTGTTACATCTTTGCAGGTGGTCTCCTCACCACAGGAGCTCACTCTGCAGGTGGGGGGAGAGATATAGGAGAGGGGGAGAATGAACTCAACCTGGGTGTCTATTGTCTTGTGTAGTTTGGGAGATGATTGGATGATGGGGTGGGTGCAGTTTTCTCTGGGGTGGAGTCGGGTGGGCTGCCCCGGACTCTGTGGGGCTGGGCAGTGCTGCTGCTGCGGGCCCCGGTCCGGATGGGCCTGGGCCCCCTTGCCCTGGTGGGTTCCAGAGCGTGGGGGTGCCTACTGGGGTCAGCGGGGGAGCTGGCCCCAGGGAGGGGCCGCTTGCCCCTCCCTTTCTTCCCTCCCCATCCTCAGCTGCCTCCCTATTCCCGCTCTACCACACCCACCCACACACGCAGGGCTTGGGGTGCAGGTATGTCACCAGGGTGCAGGGGAGGCACTCCCCCTCTGTCCCCTTCTGGCCGCCTGTGCCTCAATTTTATTCTGCAACCTAGACATCCACATTACTCACACTCTCACATAACACATACATATAGGGCCTTGGGGGTGGGCACGTTTTACAGCATCCAGAGGATGGTCGTTTTACTCCAACCCACCTCTGGCGCTGGTGCCCTACCCTCAATTTTAAATGCATTTAGACACTGAGGGTTTTCGGGAGGAGCCGTGCTGCTCTCTGAGAGGAAGCTAGTACCATGCTCTCCTGAGTTTTAAATGCACTTTAGAACAGCACACAACAACATTACATATGAGCGGGCGTAGGGAGGTTTGAGGTCTTCACTCACCCCGGTTCTGTTAGCCGTCAGGGCTGGGGGGCTGGGAGGAGGTGCTGGCCGTCAGACTGGGGTCTGGGATGCGGGGCCTCCCTGCTACTGCAGATAAGGAGGTGGTCCGCTTGCCTCCACCCCAGAGAGAAGGGTTACATCTCCTGGGTCTAGGTGCGGCTTGCCCCTCTGGGGTCGGGGGTACCTGGACCTGGGATATAGAGTATGTTTGGGGAGTGCGACTGTCTGTGCAGTGTCTATTTGTGTCTGTCTACACGTTGGGTGAGTGCCGAGTATTTGGTTGTGCATATGGGGGTGGGAATGCACGTCTGTGTCCGCGTGTGCCTGTTTGTCTGTGTCTATATGTCAGGTTGGGTCTTAGACTCAACCTCTCTGGGTACATCTCAGGCCCTCTAAAGTACGGAGGCCTATCTCCCCTCACCACACTCCCTGCCGGTGGCTGATGCCCTCAGACGATGGTGTGTTGGTGGTCCTTGTCATCTGGGGCTGGGCGCTCATGTATGTACCGGCTCACTCCTGGTGGCCGATTGGCGGGGCCGGGTGCCTGTGGCCCGGCTGGGCTCCTTCCGGGGGGTGGGATGCCCTCAGGCCTCTGGCCTCTGGGCCTGAAGCTCGGTCCTCTCTGGCACAGCTGGCTGCCGGCAGAGCCCGCGGGCACGCCACTGCAACCCCCTCTGGCCTCTGCTCCGTAGCTGCGGGGTGACCTCTCGTTTGGGGCTCTACTCAGCTCTTCTCAGGAGGGTGGCACGGTTCCCCCCCCTTTGGTGGTCCTCCTCGGGTCCTTGTACTCTGGGGCCTCTGGATATCTGGGGCCTGGATCTCCTCCATACCTGCTTCATACCCTGGTGGACGGGGCTATGGCTCCCCACACTCCCTAGCAGATCGTTACATGGAGAAACCTTTGGAATACAAGCATGCTGATCCACACAGGTATGCACACAGGTGTGCACACAGGTGTACACACGGGTGTACACAGACGCGGACTACACCTTTCTTGGCTGCTGCCTCAAAGCACATTGTGCGCTGTCTATCTTGCGTGCTGCACAATATCGTTTATTATTTAGTATCTACTGTTATCTACTGCTAGCTAGTTTATTGTGATGGTGCTGTTTTTATTATGTTGCTCTTTGTTGTTTGCTTTCTCTTCTGTTGTTTTTCTCCATACAGGTGATCCAGGCGTTTTGTTTGTTTGTTTGTTTGTTTTTTCCTTTCTTCCCCCCCTTCTCACCGTCTTTTCTCCCCTTTGGTTTTCTTTCTCTCCCTCTCTTTCTTTCATTCTTTCTCCCTGTCCTATCCCCCAGTCACGTCTGTCCCGTTTGTAAAAAAAAAAAAAAAAAAAAAAAGAAACATCTGGAAATAGTTATAAAAATGCTGCGTAATAAAGAAAAATAGTGTAGATTTGTTTGAGTTGTGTTTAGCTGAGCTGTGTCTTTAATCAAATCTAAACTGAAGAGTTCATTTTGTGGAGGAGCAGCAAGACTTTCAGTGTTACTCTCAGGAGAAAGCCTCCCAAATGTCTGTTGTCTTAATAGTGGAATTATCTGGAAAATGAACCAGTTCTTATAAGCTGCTTTTCAATATGAGCAGTCAAAGCATTTTATACAGCGTGCTTCATTCACACAAGCACTTCTTTTTCTAACAATGACACTATGATGGATGCATCGGAGAGGAAGTCGGGGTTCCATATCTTGCCCAAGGATACCGTGGCGTGCAGACTGGAGCAGCCAGGGATCAAACCTCCAACCTTCCAGTTAGTAATTCTACCTGCTGAGCTACAGTCTGTACTTCCTGAACAACACACCCTCCTTTTGTTTCTTTGTTTCCAGTAGCAACCAGGACCATAATGAACCCTGACTCCAACAGACACTCAGGATCCACCTGCCCAGTAAGTCACCCGCTAACTGTAACTATCAGAGCCCTGACCTTCTACAGAGACGACCCCCCCCCTCCCACACACACACACACACACACACACACACACACCCCTTATACAAATATTAAAAAGTCTGTAACAAGATGAATTGGATCAGATTAAAGCATACTGTGCTGCCTGTCTGCACTCTACATGGACATCGTGACCTTCATGTCATTCAGATTCACTTCCTTCATGTGCCTCAACATTTAACTCTGTTAATAAACAGACCACAAAAAAAATTCCAAAACTTTGTTATAAAAACAAAAATGCTCTGTTTAAATAACTTTTAATGAGCCTTATAAAATAAACACAGTTTAAAAACATCTAGCTAGTAAATAGGGCTGGGTATTGTCACTGATTTCTAGAATCGATTCGATTCCGATTCAATTCAATTCGATTTAAATCTGGGAAATTTTGCCTCAGAAAGTCAGAAATATTATAATTCAGGTCATGCATCAGTACATTTCTATACTTTTATATCTATAAAAAGAAATCTGACACTCGCAAGACTTTATCAAAGGTGTGAGCATCACAGCAGATGCCTTTGTGTCAAAGTAGCTGAGGATAAAACAGAAAAACATGAAGGTTTTCCTGGCATGGGATTTTATAAAAATATTCTGCAGTACATAAAAAAAGAAAGAAAACCATTAATCAACATATGAACATTATCTCTGAAGTTACAGCGGTTTTATTAGAGACACGGCTAAGCGTTTTGCATTTTGCATAATTTTAAAAAGTTTACATTTGTTCAGTATTGAACGGCAGAATCTAGGTTTTCTTTTCGGAAGTAAGTAAAAGAAAGAAAAAAAAAACAGCGGCCGACAGCCAGGGGCGGATCTAGAAGGGTGGCATGGGGTGGCAAGTGCCACCCTAAAATGATCCCTTGCCACCCCAAGTGCCACCCCAGTTTTGCATATGACAGTGTTGTTTATTAAAATAAGATAGCATTAACAGTTTGAGCGTAGTGACAGTCAATACTGAATATAAATGCTAAAACTGACCATATTGCATAGTGTCGTCCCCCCCTCCACCATTAACAAATGGTTCAGCCCATAGCAGGACCCAAGCGATGTTTATGATTGTGCCAGAGCACATTTTGAACAACACCATGGGAATTTCGCTTTTTACACAGGTGGTTGGATACACTCCGGAAATGGAAGGAAGGTGAGTGTTATTAACCATCTGTGGTCCACAGACACTGCATCTCCAAATCACATGACTGATGTAAGCTGACATAGCAACAAGCTGCAGCTGCTGAGTCTCTATTTCAGCCCACATTGAAAGTTCGGACTTCAAAGTTTTTTAATTTTAATTACAGGCCAGTAAATCCAGATTTATGATAATATGTAAGGACAGCGCGAAAACAGTAAAGAAAGAAAAAAAGCCACCTCTTTCTTATTGGTGGAAAAATGTACCATGTCGACCAATTAAAAAAAATAAGTCAACACGTGGGATTTGATTGTTTAGGGGAAACTTTTGGGAGTGACGGTAACTGTTTAAGGTCTTTGTGTGATTTCAGATCAGTAATAGTACTATTAATAGTAATAGTAGTACTAATGCAGTATGTCAGTGAAAAAAACAACTAAATTCAGTTGAGCTGAAAAGATACCAAACAAGGCAAGGGGGGAAAAATAAAATGAAACAATCTGATGGTGAAATACAAACGTAAACTCAAAAGGAGTCAAAAATGGCCGGTTGTATTTCAGACCTCAGAAGGTTAATCCAACAAAACATGAAAAATTAGGTTTAAATTTTTGTTCATGACAGTGCAGATTTCTGACATTTTGTGTAATTTAACATGTAACAATGTGATTGTTTTCTAACAAAAAACAGTGAAACTTAAGTTAGATTTGTGTTTGTAAATTAACTGCCCCATGTTGTGTAGCTTTCTGGATTTTATACTTATTGGGCTACATATTTATTTATCATACAGGCTATACAGTACATAACATCAAAACTCACATGTTTTATGTAACTAAAGTGTTTAATTACCGTATTTTCCAGACTACAAAGCGCACCTGAATATTAGCCGCACAAGCTAAAATCAGGGGAAAATCCTGTTTTGTACATACATTAGCCGCACCTGACTAAAAGCCGCAGGTGTTTCAATGTTGACTTATCATATGTAAGAGAATATGCACAAAGGGAATTGTCAGGAAAGAGATGGCTGTTTGGAGACACATCACTGTTATTAATATTTTGAAAAACAAGTTATGGGTACATATTTGCATAACTTTTTAGGGTATATGTACAAGTACCGGTAATTACAAGTACGAAACATGTACTGTGCTTCATAAACGAGTAACAAATGTAGTACATAACAATAACCTACAGCACACCAGAAAAATACCTTTTAGGCTCAGGTACAGCGACACGGCTTTAACAAGAAGAAAAGTCAGTCATTCACCACCATCTTTCTCTTCTTCCTGCGCACTAAAACCACCAAAGTCCTCTTCTCCAGTGTCAGAAACGAACAGGCTCAGGATGGCTTCATCATCCACTCTCCGCTTCTCTCCTTCGTTGTCACTTTCAAAACCAAAGAAATCCTCGTTGTCAGTGTCAGAGTCGAACACCCTCTGAAGGGCCGTGGCGGTGTCCTCCTCTCCATCATGCAGCAGTCCAGCCCTTCGAAATCCGTTGGTGATCGTGGATGTTTTCACACTTTTCCACGCTGTCAGAATCCACTGGTGGAGTTGAGCATAACTTGCTTTTCGCAAGTTTATCGCCGCTCGTCATCCACGCCTCCCGCTGAACGCGTAGCACTACTTTGAAGTTTGTTTTTCGCGCTACTTCGTACGGCACTACGTTGCCTGGCGGACAGACATGTGACCAACATACCACTCTTGAACCCCGATACTGTGTGTCTGATCACATGCCCTTCCGCCAGGCAACGTAGTGCCGTACAACAGCGGAACAAACAAAACAAATCCTCTTACGATATCACAAAAATCATGGACAATTACGGTATGTGGGCTACAGACAATAATTAAGTTGTAGACTATATTTATATGAAAAACGTGTATACTTACTGCATTTGAATCATTTTAACCATATGTAACCACCTGCACATGTGTTTGGGGGAAAAAAGGGGCTTCGATTTTGCCACCCCATTTGATTTCTTTGCCACCCTCATGCCACCTTAAGAAAATTTCTCTAGATCCGCCCCTGCCGACAGCGCTGTAAGAACAGTAGACTTGTGCATAACAAGCAAGCGAATAATGCAGAAAACAGATTTTTAGACAGGAAACTGTTCTTGAAGTACAGAGAGAGAGAGAGAGAGAGAGCTGTGCATGAAGTGTGATTTTATCCTGGTGGCAGCAAAACAATCAGAGGGAATTCATGACGATGTTTATGTGAAGCGAAGTTTGGATCTTCTTTTGCTGCTGGTTTACTCAATATTGTTTGGAGAGAGATAAAACCTGCAGCTTCAGAATCAGCGCAAAAAGGGCGTAAACACAAAGCACGGACCCGCCGAAACATCAGAATCAGCGAGCTGTCGGCTTTCAGCTCGTGTCCGTGCAGTCAGGTGAGAAAGTCACATCTCACTGATTCTGATGCGTTGGCGGCTCCGCGCTTTGTGTTTACGTCTTTGTGCAGAATCCGTGTTCCTGCTCTCATTTACTGTTTTAACTGTTTGGTGGTTCTTGAAATTTTGTGACGTTTAACCTGAGATTCTGGCGTTTTGGCCAAAATAAATTCGATTCAGGATTTTAATGAATCGATATCACGTCAAGCCAGAATCGATTTTAATCGATAAATCGATTATCAAAACCCATCCCTACTACTAAATCAAGGGTAGCCTGAACTTAAAGTCACACTGAACACAAGTGTCCCTGCTCTCAGATACAAAATATGCCTTTAAAAGTTAAGAGTAATGAAATCAGCAGTTCTGATTCTATAATTTGTAGTATGACACACCACTTGTGCATTTTTGTTGTTTTGATTTACATACGTTGATATTCTGCTGTAAACAACTAATGAGAACATTTTATAAAAGCTTTGAGTGTCCATCAGGATCCTGTAGAAACAGCTTCCATGTCAAAGATCAATATTCTGAATTCTGTTTAGAAAGAAAAAGATTTCTAGAAAATTCTCTAAAGAATTCAACATCTGTTTTCTTTTCTACTATTTTTTTAAACGTCCCTCTAGCACAGATTTCTTTAGCCACATGTCTTTCTGTGTCTTCCATACAAACATTAAACGTGCAAACACTCAACACAGCAACACTGAAAGCATTTGATTGTAAATTTCATTCAAATCAAACTTCAAATCTCTTTTTCTCTCTGAAAGAAAGTGACAGCCGACTGAGTCAAAGGCAGAAACCTTATTTAAACACCAAATATTCACCGGCTTCACTTCCTGATCCAGGATTCAAAGAGGACGTTGCACTTACTCAGCTTCTTCCCGTGAACGTCTTCACTCTGCAGCTCTGCTGTCTGGACCAGGTCTGTGTAGAAACAGAGACAATCTTCTGCTTCATCAGTCCTCTGTGTCTGCAGGCTGAAGTCACATTAAACACTTCACACCAGCAAAGAGTCTGAAGCTCACAGGTCAAAGGTCAGCTGCTGCACCTTGTGTGATATTGTTTGATCAATAATTAACCTGCAGCAGGTTTCTGCTCCAACTCCAACACACTGAACAACCCTGAGAACAAATCAGATGATGTGGGTGTGTCTGCAAGCTTCAATAGTATTAAACACCTCACACCAGCAATGAGTCTGAAGCTCGCAGGTTAAAGGTCAAAGGTCAGCTGCCACACTGTATATAACATTTCAATATGTATACAACCTGACTGTGGGCGTGTGTGCAGCCATAAACAGTTTAAACATTAAACACTGAACCATAAAAGAAGCTTAAGCTGCAGCTCACAGGTCAAAGCTCAGCTGCTGCAGCCAGTTATGACTTTACATAAATCATCATGTTTTCCCTCTCAGCACTTGGGCTGTTTTGACTCAGCTACACAATGGGAAATGGCCAATGGTTCCACAGCTGTTCTTGTTCACAGCATCATCCAGTTAGAGAGGAAACTGTATAATGCAATGATGATGTTCCAGCGTCACGCTGCAGTTGTTGCTCCTCCTCCACATGCTTACCAGCCACAGTTTAACTCCGCCTCTTAAACAGTCATGTCACCTGATCTGAATGTTTTGTTGTACGATGATGTCATCTTGCTGTTGACGAGGAGGGCGAGAAAAACTAGTTTGTCCTGCAGATGGCGATCTTGCACCGTGTTCAGAGAGCCAACACTTTGATGATGCTGCTCTACTCAACTTACTTTTAGCCTGGGTTGGACTATAAATGAGCAGCTTCCACTCTGGTTTCACTGTTAAACACACTTGTTTGATTTCACTTGTAAAAGTTGGAAAATAAATATTAAATTATTTGTTGGTACATTTTTTTTAAGGGTCAAATATCTTGCTTCATTTGTTAAGGTGGAGAAATGAATCAGGTTAAAATAGTGGTCCTTTAAATCAGTGCAGATGTATAATGTAATTTAAAATGTTGATAATGCTTGTAGTGGGCTTGTAATGTAAATGTGGTCTGATTAAATGTGACATTAATGGTGACGCTGCATAAAACCTGATAAAACAGTTCTAGTAGTGGGTCTGTGTGATCAGCATCAGTGGGTTAAACACACACACACACACACATATTCAAGCACATGCATATACACACACATACATGAGAAGGTCTGGTTTCTTCGCCAGTTTTCAAGGAGGGTTAAGGATGGTTTCTCCACTGAAAGGAGGTTTTTCCTCCTCCGCTGAGGGCGTTGAGTGTTTGGTTTCTCCACCAATACAGGGAGTGCAGAATTATTAGGCAAGTTGTATTTTTGAGGAATAATTTTATTATTGAACAACAACCATGTTCTCAATGAACCCAAAAAACTCATTAATATCAAAGCTGAATGTTTCTGGAAGTAGTTTTTAGTTTGTTTTTAGTTTTAGCTATTTTAGGGGGATATCTGTGTGTGCAGGTGACTATTACTGTGCAAAATTATTAGGCAACTTAACAAAAAACAAATATATACCCATTTCAATTATTTATTTTTACCAGTGAAACCAATATAACATCTCCACATTCACAAATATACATTTCTGACATTCAAAAACAAAACAAAAACAAATCAGCGACCAATATAGCCACCTTTCTTTGCAAGGACACTCAAAAGCCTGCCATCCATGGATTCTGTCAGTGTTTTGATCTGTTCACCATCAACATTGCGTGCAGCAGCAACCACAGCCTCCCAGACACTGTTCAGAGAGGTGTACTGTTTTCCCTCCTTGTAAATCTCACATTTGATGATGGACCACAGGTTCTCAATGGGGTTCAGATCAGGTGAACAAGGAGGCCATGTCATTAGTTTTTCTTCTTTTATACCCTTTCTTGCCAGCCACGCTGTGGAGTACTTGGACGCGTGTGAAGGAGCATTGTCCTGCATGAAAATCATGTTTTTCTTGAAGGATGCAGACTTCTTCCTGTACCACTGCTTGAAGAAGGTGTCTTCCAGAAACCGGCAGTAGGACTGGGAGTTGAGCTTGACTCCATCCTCAACCCGAAAAGGCCCCACAAGCTCATCTTTGATGATACCAGCCCAAACCAGTACTCCACCTCCACCTTGCTGGCGTCTGAGTCGGACTGGAGCTCTCTGCCCTTTACCAATCCAGCCACGGGCCCATCCATCTGGCCCATCAAGACTCACTCTCATTTCATCAGTCCATAAAACCTTAGAAAAATCAGTCTTGAGATATTTCTTGGCCCAGTCTTGACGTTTCAGCTTGTGTGTCTTGGTCAGTGGTGGTCGTCTTTCAGCCTTTCTTACCTTGGCCATGTCTCTGAGTATTGCACACCTTGTGCTTTTGGGCACTCCAGTGATGTTGCAGCTCTGAAATATGGCCAAACTGGTGGCAAGTGGCATCTTGGCAGCTGCACGCTTGACTTTTCTCAGTTCATGGGCAGTTATTTTGCGCCTTGGTTTTTCCACACGCTTCTTGCGACCCTGTTGACTATTTTGAATGAAACGCTTGATTGTTCGATGATCACGCTTCAGAAGCTTTGCAATTTTGAGACTGCTGCATCCCTCTGCAAGATATCTCACTATTTTTGACTTTTCTGAGCCCGTAAAGTCCTTCTTTTGACCCATTTTGCCAAAGGAAAGGAAGTTGCCTAATAATTATGCACACCTGATATAGGGTGTTGATGTCATTAGACCACACCCCTTCTCATTACAGAGATGCACATCACCTAATATGCTTAATTGGTAGTTCGCTTTCGAGCCTATACAGCTTGGAGTAAGACAACATGCATGGAGAGGATGATGTGGACAAAATACTCATTTGCCTAATAATTCTGCACTCCCTGTATTTGTTTTACATCTATACTGTCCAGTCTCTCCTGGTGGACATGGCATACAGCAGCATTGTTTTATCTCATTTGAGTCATTGTTAACCTTACCCATCTTTTTAGTCTTCTGAGAGCACTGAAGCTTCTTTCAGCCTCAGTACATGCGTTTTATCCTCAGATTGAAATTATTATTATGTGCTTGATGTGCTTCACCTTTGGCCCTGGCTCTTCCCCTCTGACTGCACTAGGACATATTGCCACCTGATAAAATAACACACTGATTCGTGCCATATAAAAAGTGAGACATGTCAATTCAGATTCTTTGTCAAATATACACTAATGAATCAGTTTACATCAGCAGCCTAACAATAAATAAATAAATACTAGTTAATCTATAGCACCAAAACATCAGTCAGTCACCTGTGACCTCGCATCTTCACCTCTGTCTGAGCTACAACATGGCAGAGCTGCCTCTGTCACCTGATGAATAACAGTGAGACATTCCGAACAAAAAATTCCAAAATGCAGTCACACATGTGCTTCAAATACAGTTATGAACCAACAAGTCATCATCCAATTTCACCTGTGATCTTGTATCACCATTGCTCTCTGAGCTTTGTGTTGGTTCTTCTGTCACCTGACAAATAGGACATACATGACAATAAGAATAAAATGTGCAGCTGCTTCAGTGTTTCTGTCAGTTTGTGCAGATCTTGACTCATCAGTAATGTTTGTACGGTGAGTGCATTTTTAAAACAATTTTTGAAAACTGCACTACAAGGTGGAATATTTGCAAAATCATGACTACCTCATGATATTTTGTCTCAAAAATTAACCCTATTAATATGTCAGTGCCATTAGAATGAAATTATTGTGTCACCAACATTTTAACGTTAGACATACAATTTTAACAGCCTCTGTAAACTAATATCCTGGCTTGCTCAAAGCTGCCGTTTTCTCTGACAGTTTCAATCAAAATTAGAAATGCTACTCTGAGACTGAGATAACTAATAGTGCTGCATGTTGTGCAGTTAGTTTCCAAAACACGTTATTCATACTTACAAACAATTTTAGCCTGATGTGGGCCAAAGCCCAGCATAGCCTGTAACGTTATTAAGACGGACACATTTTATGAGTGAACTTGGCTTTAACCCTTGTGCGCCCGCCTGTTCTCGGGGCGTGGGTCATGGTGACCCCCCGAGGGGCGTGTGTGTTATGATGATGATGATGATGGTGGTGGTGGTGATGGGGGGGGTCTTAGTGACCCCCTCGGGGCGTATGTGTTATGACGATGATGGGGGGGGTGTCGTAGTGACCCCCTCGGGGCGTATATGTTATGACGATGATAGGGTGGGGTCGTAGTGACCCCCTCGGAGCATATGTGTTATGATGATAGGGTGTGGTTCGTAGTGACCCCCTCAGAGCATATGTGTTATGACGATGATAGGGGGTCGTAGTGACCCCCTGGGAGCATATGTGTTATGATGATAGGGTGGGGTTCGTAGTGACCCCCTCAGAGCGTATGTGTTATGACGATGATAGGGGGTCGTAGTGACCCCCTCGGAGCATATGTGTTATGATGATAGGGTGGGGTTCGTAGTGACCCCCTCAGAGCGTATGTGTTATGACGATGATAGGGGGTCGTAGTGACCCCCTCGGAGCATATGTGTTATGATGATAGGGTGGGGTTCGTAGTGACCCCCTCGGGGCATATGTGTTATGACGATAGGGTGGGGTGGGTGGTTGGGGTCGTTCGGACCCCCCGAGGGGCGCTTGTGTTACTACGATGTCGGTGGCATCTGAGAAGCAGCGGTGCGGGAAGCGGCGCAGTTGGGACAGTACTTGACGGCGCAGTTGGTGCACGGATGATCTGATATCCTCGTGTTGGTGTTGTTCCCAGACCATCATGAAAATGTTGTTCCAGGTTCAACATTGCAAGTGACCAATCACATTGTTGTGACGTTATTCTTTTGCGCGCCAAGCCATTCGTGCATTTATGAAATTCCAATGTTGCAAGGACAATATCAATTCTGCTTACTGTTTATTAAAGGGTTACGGTTAGGGTTAGGGTTAGGGTCAGGGTCCGTTGATCGGCAGACAGAGGCGGTTTCTTGCAGCTTAAGTACAGTTTTTTGTTTTACGCCGGTTTTTCCCGAAGTCGCAAAAGTATGACGTCACAACATTCTGATTGGTCACTTGCAATGTTGATCCTGGAACAACATTTAGTATGATGATCTGGGAACAACACCAACATGAGGATATCAGGTCGTGCGTTGGTGCACACGTACACTCGGCACTTGTGGCACAGGATCTTGGTCTTGACGTCTTTGCTCCTGGGACACACGCGGCACCTTCGCCTCTTGACCGGAGAGGAGTCGCGTGGCGTAGCGGTGGCAGTACGAGTAGTACGAGCATCGGCATCAGCATCATCGGCCTCAGTGGTAGTAGTACCTCGGGCCGCGACTCGGCCTCCTCCTCCTCGTGCTAACGCCCTGGCTTCGATCATGGGGCGCGCGAGCGCTTTGCCCAGTCGCTCGAGGAAGAGCCTTCGTTTGTTGAGCTTGCCCGCCATCCAGTTGGGGTGAATTTCCCTCCAGAGCACGAACGCGTTGTAGGCCGCGACGTCGACCATGTTGTGGAAAAGGGCCACAGGCCACCTGCAGGTCTTTCTCCTGCAGCTGTACGTGCTCACAACCTTGTCCAGGTTGTCGACGCCTCCCTTGGTGCGGTTGTAATGCAGCACCAAGGGAGGTTTTCCACCGCTGCCGCTGTCGCTACTGCGGCGGCTAGGCCGGGGCTCGGGGCCGGAGCGGTGGTGGTGGTAGCGAGGAGCGGTGGTGAGAAGCAGCACGTTCTTGTTCTTCTTGGCCACGTAGGAGAGGATGATCGTGTCGGGCCCTCTTCCGCCACCTCGTCCTCGTCCCGCGGAGCCACCAAGTACTACAGATTTGACGGAGCCCACGGCCCTGCCCGTGACGCAGCGCAGCTCTCTGGGGATCTCGGGTCTGTTTGATCGCAGAGTGCCCAGCACAGTGTGGCCTCTTTCGCGAAAGAGCCTGTCGGCGAGCTCGCGCGAGGTGAAAAAGTTGTCGCAGGTGACGTTGCGTCTCGGCGCCAATCCCTCGGTGAGGTCCACGACCACTTGAGTGGCCAGGTGCTTTTCGGGAGGGCCGCGCTTGTCGGGCTTGCCGGTGGAGACTTGCATCTTCCATGTGTAGCTGGAACGCGCGTCGCAAGCCACCCATATCTTGATCCCGTACCTGGCGGGTTTGCTGGGCATGTACTGTCTGAACGGACACCTTCCTGATGGCGAGAAAGAGAGAGAGAGAGACATAGAGAGAGACATAGAGGGAGATAGATAGAGAGGTGTGGGAGAGATTGGGGCAGAAACGGATGAAGAGACGTGAGTTTGACAGAGAACACACGTGCAAGAGTGGAAGATAAAGTCATGTAAAAGCACGCACACAACACGCACACAACACACACCATGTACGTACCTCTGAACGGCACCAGTCTCTCGTCGACGTTGACCTCCGGTCCCGGTCGGTACATGGCGGGCAATCTCGCGCACTACTCGTCCCACACGGCTCTGATGGGGGCCAGTTTGTCGTAGCCGCCCTCGCCGTAGCTGTGGCCGCCGCCTCGCCTAGCTTGTCTGGTCTCTCTGTCGTCGAAGCGCAGTGCGCTCAAGTAGGCTCGAAAGGTCTTGAGCGGCATCGCGGCTCTGAACACGGACCTGCCGCTCTCGGCGTCCCACAGGCTCTCGCAGGCCTCTCCCCGGGACCTGTACACGCCGGCGAGCACGAGCAGCCCCACGTAGGCCCGGAACTCGACGCGGCCCATGGGCTTCCATCCGTCGATGGCGGGCCTGCGCCTGTCCGCTTCCAGGTTGGTCATGGCGATCACCGAGTCCTCTATCTCTGGTGGAAAGTAGGCCATGAACGAGGAGGCCTCGTCTCGCGCCGCCGCCACAGCCTCTTCGGTGGGGCCTCGTCCTTGCGGGTCGAGGTCGTCGTTGTCGTCGTGGTCATCTTCTTCTTCTTCATAGTCTTTGTCATTATAGTCTTCGTCTTCTTCTTCATCGTCGTAATCATCGGCTGCATCGCGAGTTTCACCGACATCGCCGTGCCTGCGATCGCGCCCAAGATCATGAACGCCACCCGCAGCACGGCCGGCGTCCTCTTGCCAAAGCTCCGAAGCCCCCCGCCCCGGTTCAGCGCCTGCTTCTTCCTCTTCCTCTCGGCAGTTCGACTCACCTTGCGAGCCGCCGTCCTGGCAAAGTTGCAACGGCATTTCGTAACCGTGATCCTCTGCAGCCACATACCCATGTTCCGCCACCTCGTCGTTGTCGTCCTCCTGATCCTCCGAGTAGCGCTCCTCGTCTGTGAGCGTTCGGGCTGTCGAGTCGTTATCCTCCTCGGCCTCTTCCTCCTCCTCTTCCTCCTCCTCCTCCGAGTTCTCCTCTTGTTGTCGTTGGTCTTCCTCGACCCCTAGCCCTCGATAGCGAAACGTGGCTGGTCGCAACAACGGAGCGACCGGAGCCGACCCCGCGTACGCCAAACGCGATGGTGACGGTGATGGTGATGGCGAGCAGGAGGAGGAGGACGATGATGACACCGCCGGCGAAAGCGATCCACCTGTACCAACCTTAGTGCTCTTTGGCTCCCACGGTCTAGTGCGTGACATTGTCTTTGTCTGTCTTCTTCTTTCTCGGTGGCACCTTGTTGTTGTTGTTGTACGGCGTGCGCCCGGACACCGCCTCTGTAGCCAAACCCCAACACGCTTAGTACCCACGATCCCCGCTCTTATCATCTCACCGTGCGACACGCTGTGCTTTCGCCGGGGTGTTTCTCAACCCCCCCACCCCCCCCTCTCTCTCTCTCTCTCTTGTTTGTCTCCCATCCCCTTGGGGGGGATTTCGCGACCCCCGCATATTCCCTCCTCCCATCCCCTCCCCGAGGGGGGATTTCGCGACCCCCGCCTCTTCCCTCCTCCCTCTCTCTCTCTCTGTCCCATCCCCTCGGGGGGATCTCGCGACCCCAACCACCTTCCTCCCTCCGCGGGGGACCCGCATCCCCCGACCCCGCCGCTCCCCCTGGCGGGAGCATCAGGGTTAAATAAGCATTAACACTAATAAATAAATAAATGTAAATAATATAATAAAAGTATTTTTTTTCAATTCATGTAATATAATTCATTGTAGTACAAATAGATGAACACGTACAGAGTCAAAACCTAATTTTGTAAGAAGACAAGGACATAGAAACAACATTAATAAAAAGGACGATACAAAAAGCATTAGAGACCAGAGGGTATAAAAGGAGTGCAGGTAGGAGAGAGAGCTCATTCTGCTTTCGACAGCCGAACAGTGCACATCTCCAGCAGCCAGCCATTGTTTTGAGCGCTTGGATTTTAGTTGATTTTATTTTCTTTCGTGCCTCACAGGCCTGAGGAAGACCTCTTAAGGTCGAAATGTTGCCTGAGGCACGTTTGAACTTTTTTTGAACCAGAAAACACGTTTTTTTCTTTTTAGGGATTTTTAAGCCTTTGGGCTCTCTTTTAGTTGTTTAAGCCCCTTTTGGGTGTTTCTTTTCTGTTTAAAACCAAGCCTTATTTTTTTTTTTGTTTAAGAGAAATTTAAAAGACAGAGCCGAACAGACGGTTTTTATTTTAAGGGATTTTTAAGCCTTTTGGCTCTCTTTTAGTTGTTTGAGCCCCTTTTGGGTTTCACTTTTATTTGAAAAAACAATTCATAAATTTTTTTGGACATATCATTTAGTTTTTAAAAAATAATATTTAAAAATATAAAAAACAACTAATTAAAAACCACCCGTCATGACGGACGAGTGGCAAGAAGTCCGCTACGGAAGGCGGCGCCAGCGCCTCTTCTTTGACGACCCAGACAGGTATCAGGGGTTCTCCCGTGAGATGGCCCGCGCACCTTCCTTCTACCCTCGTAGGAGGAATCAATTCCCCTACCCTAACCCTAAACCCCGGAAACACTGTGGAGGCCCGTCCCTTAAAGGAGAGGGATGAGCTAAAGGAAGAACAAAAGGAGAAGGAGAAAGAGAAGGAGGAGGGAAAGGAGAAGGACAGGAAAGATGAGATTAGTCTCACCATCCATTTTTTTTTTTTTTTTTGGTAAAACTTGTATACGTGATTTTTAAATGCCATTAGAGGCAGTGGCGGTTTTTGATATGGGCGACATCGTCGTGGGGGCGGCATTATAGCATCGGCAAAAATTGCTTGCACCTGCCCTGACGTCATGCCACCGGTTTTTGGGGATGGCATAGGCACCTCTATTTACGAGGTGCACCTGCTGCTTGCGTTACATTGTTACTTTGAAACCAAGCACACCATTGTTTTTCTTGTGACATTACCAATAGGTTTGATGTGTCACATGGCCCTTTTCCTATTGAAAAAAACAAAATTTGTATCCAAGATGGCCGACTTCTAAATGGCCACCATGGTCACCACCCATCTTGAGGAGTTTGCCCCCTCACATATACTAATGTGCCACAAACACAGCAGTGCTACTAATCCAAAATACTCAAAGCTTCATAGAACTGAAACAAACATTTATTTTTAGCTCCATTCTGCTGCTGATACATACTTTAGGTTTCTGAATATTAAACTTGTTTCTGCTTTTCATAGTGTGTAACTTGAAGGCCCTGAGTACTTTCTCCCACACTGAAAACACTGGAATGATAAAATTTTTTGAACAATACCTAATAAGACTGATTCAGGACAGACAATTAGTTATGTTAAACTTTTTTATCAGTCCTTCACACAGAGGGAACAGTCTGTCTATTCTCTCCATCTGTCAGCTGCTGCTGGCTCTTCCTCCTCCTCTTCCTCACACACTGCTGAGTTTGTCCTGGTGGATCATCAGGGGTGCAAAGCCTCACAGATGATGTGCAGCAGTGGGTTCCTCAGTCTATCCTCACACTGGACACTTGCAGTCTTCACACATGGAAATCAAATGTGTGATAAGCTACAGGATTCAAACACAAATGTATCTTATAAATACATGTTCATACTTTTATTACACAATCAGAGAGAAACAAACCAAACACAAGGAGCCAGAAACAAAAAAAAGTGCAAACACTGGAGCCCGGAAAACAACAGAACAAAAATAGGCTCACGACAGGCGCAGGCGGCCAGGAAAAACAGTTTCCACAAAGTTCAGGGGGCCGGCCCGGAGGTCGACAGCACAACAGTCCAAAACAGTTCAGGTCCGGAGGCCGGCCGCGCAGAAGGCAACGGCGGCGACTGGGCAGGTCCGGAGGCCGGCCGCGCGGAAGGCAACGGCCTCCATGAATTTACATCATGGAAAGATGTTTTGGGACACACCCTGTCTTCATTAATCTACATGGAAATATAATAAACAAAAACCAAGTTAATAATAAAACTAAAACATTACCAATTCAGTTCTTCTGTTATTAGCAACATGTGAAACATACAGTTCTGTCAGAACACCTTAAGGCTGAGTGAAGTGCACCTAGAGGGATAATGATTAACTTTTGTTTCAGGGTAATGTACTTAAACCTATAAAGTGATATGAGGGTGCAGTAGCTGAGCTTTGACCCGAAAGCTGCAGCTTAAGACTCTTTTATGATTTACTGTTTAATGTTCAAACTGTTTAAGCCTGCACAGACACATCTACTGTAGCAGTGTTGCATCTAATCTTTGACGTGTGAACTTGAGACTCTTTGATGGTGTGAAGTGTTTAATGTGAGGGCAGCCTGCAGATACAGAGGATTGATTGCAGAGAAGAAGCAGAGGATTTTCTCTGTTTCTACACAGACCTGGTCCAGACAGCAGAGAGCTGAAGAGTGAAGAAGTTGATGGGAAGAAGCTCAGTAAGTGCAACTTTGATTCATTCCAGTCTCTGAGGTTTCCTCTTCATCACAGAGCAGATGCTCTTTGGTTGTTTGCGTGTTTCTGCGGAGAACACACGAAGCCTTGTTTCATCTCTGACGTCTGGTGTTGGATAAAGGATCCAAAGCAACAACAAAGTCTCCAACATCCAGCTCAGAGCCTTTCAAACAGAGTGTGCAGGTTTGTTCTCCTCAGATCATCACATCAGACTAACAGTATGTGTGGGCGTCTTCATCAGACTGTGCTGCAGGTCGGTACCAACATCATGAAATCGTCCTCACACATCTGCCACTGTTTGATCCTCTTTAACAGAGGAAAGTGTGACTGTGCTGTGATGTCTAGTCACACTCAGTGTTCATGTGGACTCTGAGCAGGCTCACAGTCAAACCATAAAACTGGAGTCCTGATTTGAGAACCTGCTTCAGACGCTGGACTTCAGTTTGACTCTGAAGTTGTTTTATGAAGGATCAGAGTTCATGTTTGTCTGTTAAATATTCTCCAGAATTTATGGAGAATATTTAGCAGGACTCGGTGAGCGCACCCTGCTGGTTCCCCCTGAGTGCTGCTGTCAGTCTCCAATGAGCCTGTAGATGGATTTATGGAGACTTTGAGGGATTCGCTGCAGTCCTGCTGTAGTTAGTCCATCATAGCAAGTAAACTACACTTACATTTTTCACTTCCAGCTCAATGTCGTCTGTGCAGCAACATTTCTTCATCAGATCTGTTTGATCTTCTAGTTTCAGATGGATTCAAATGGAAGCTGTTAGCAGGAAACATGAACTCATTCAAACTTAGACTGCTAATACTGACAGCTCACACATGAAGTCACCGCTTGTCTCCAAATCTGCACAGAGATAAAAACTGAGCCACATTGAGCACAATAGATTTTTTCATTGATGCTGATAATAATTAATGTGACATATGCGAGATACAGTGGGATGCAAAAGTTTGGGCAACCTTGTTAATAGTCATTATTTCCCTGTATAAATTGTTGGTTGTTACACTAAAAAATGTGAGTTAAATATATCATATAGGAGACACACACAGTGATATTTGAGAAGTGAAATGAAGTTTATTGGATTTACAGAAAGTGTGCAATAATTGTTTAAACAAAATCAGGCAGGTGCATAAATTTGGGCACTGTTGTCATTTTATTTATTCCAAACCTTTATAACTAATTATTGGAACTCAAATTGGCTTGGTAAGCTCAGTGACCCCTGACCTACCTACATACACAGGTGAATCCAATAATGAGAAAGAGTATTTAAGGGGGTCAGTTGTAAGTTTCCCTCCTCTTTTAATTTTCTCTGAAGAGTAGCAACATGGGGGTCTCAAAACAACTCAAATGACCTGAAGACAAAGATTGTTCACCATCATGGTTTAGGGGAAGGATACAGAAAGCTGTCTCAGAGATTTAAGCTGTATGTTTCCACAATTAGGAACATATTGAGAAAATGGAAGACCACAGGCTCAGTTCAAGTTAAGGCTCAAAGTGGCAGACCAAGAAAAATCTCGGATAGACAGAAGCGATGAATGGTGAGAACAGAGTCAACCCACAGACCAGCACCAAAGACCTACAACATCATCTTGCAGCAGATGGAGTCACTGTGCATCGTTCAACCATTCGGCGCACTTTACACAAGGAGATGCTGTATGCGAGAGTGATGCAGAGGAAGCCTTTTCTCCGCCCACAGCACAAACAGAGCCGCTTGAGGTTTGCTAAAGCACATTTGGACAAGCCAGCTTCATTCTGAAATAAGGTGCTGTGGACTGATGAAACTAAAATTGAGTTATTTTGGCATAACAAGGGGCGTTATGCATGGAGGAAAAAGAACACAGCATTCCAAGAAGAACACGGTAAAATATGGTGGTGGTTCCATCATGCTGTGGGGCTGTGTGGCCAGTGCAGGGACAGTATCAGCAGATTATGGAGACCAATGTCCAGGAATCAGTAACAAAGCTGAAGCTGCGTCGGGGCTGGATCTTTCAACAAGACAACGACGAACCACTGCTCAAAACCCACTAAGGCATTCATGCAGAGGAACAAGTACAACGTTCTGGAACGGCCATCTCAGTCCCCAGACCTGAATATTATTGAAAATCTGTGGTGTGAGTTAAAGAGAGCTGTCCATGCTCGGAAGCCATCAAACCTGAATGAACTAGAGATGTTTTGTAAAGAGGAATGGTCCAAAATACCTTCAACCACAATCCAGACTCTCATTGGAACCTACAGGAAGCGTTTAGAGGCTGTAATTTCTGCAAAAGGCGAATCTACTAAATATTGATTTCATTTCTTTTTTTTGTGGTGCACAAATTTATGCACCTGCCTGATTTTGTTTAAAAAATTATTGCATGCTTTCTGTAAATCCAATAAACTTCATTTCACTTCTCAAATATCACTGTGTGTGTCTCCTATATGATATATTTAACTCACATTTTTTATTGTAACAACCAATGATTTATACAGGAAAATAATGACTATTAACAAGGTTGCCCAAACTTTTGCATCACACTGTATGATGTAACTTCCTGTTCCCTTAAATAACCCTGTCACTGCAAGAGTCTGCTGGCTGCCACACAGTAAGTTTTTCTGAGAATTCTCCTTTTACAGCCATCTTTACTTTCAGGGAAATCTTTCAGAGATTTCAGTTCAGTGTTGTCTCTCTGTGATAAAATCTGAGGAACATCTTCAGCTGCAGCCTCAGCCTTCCAGTCGGAGCCTTTTTCATGATGGGGAGTCTGACTGTTTGATGAGGCCCAACTTCAAAGTCTTGCTGAGCAAATTTGAGAAAATATTGTATATATTTAAGGTTAAAATATGAATACATATAATATATAATATGTTAAAATGTGATACAATCAGTGAAAGAAGTTATTTAAAAACAAAAGCTTTGTTAGAGTCAAAGTAAAAATAGTTCTTGCTGAACAATAGTGCTGGATTTCAAATCTAAATTCTAGTTAAACATGACAGCATGAGAGTTTCTTTCAACCATCAAATTACTCCTTATTACTCAGACACTTTTAATCCAGCTGCTGAAAGATGATTTACGATGTAGCGGAGGTTTTCAAAATATTGTTTCATGTTTTAATATATATGTATATACTTTTAATTAACAGTGAATCAGTGTGAGTCAATGCATCGTGTGTGCTTCATGTCTGCAGCTAGTGGACTGATAGTAGAAGTAGAGCAGCTGATGGCAGCTTCCTCTGCCTCACACTGCTGTCTGACTGCATTCAGGTGACACTGAGATGAAGCAGGAAAAAAGCAGCTGATATTTGGACAGCACGCATGATGGAAAGGAGGATTTCAGTTGATGTGCACATGAATGATTTGTGTTTCCTCTGCAGGTGAAGGTAGAAAGTGTGTGTGAGCTGATGTGAATTTAGCAGCATGGATCAGTGTGAGGACAGAGAGGAGGGAGTCCCTCCCTCTAAAACCACTCTGTGTGGGGAACATGAGAGCCAGACCAAAGCTCAGAGGTGAGATGACCGTCTCTAACTGTCCATGACTCTTCTCCATGTCACAGCTCAGCACTCACATCACTGCTTCATCATTATTCACAGGAAGAAACGAGGAACTAAACGCAAACATGAACCTGGACCCAGCTGTGTGTCCTTAAAGAGTGACCGGTCTAAAGATAGTGGCATTAATTTTCAAGTCCAGCCTCTGTCTACTGCAGGGAGGTGAGCTGTTAGTAACATGAACTCTTTGATTTAACTGCTTGATATTGTTGGATAAAAACTACAGTGCAAACATATCATTTCCTCAATCCCATTTAAACTGTCTCTTAAAAACAAGCCTTTGGTTCCTAAGCAACTGAAAATCTACTTCAGCTGTCCATCTGCATCTAAAGGTCAAAGGTCACTCTTTCGAGGATGCCAATGTTCACATTTTGGACAGAGAAGACAGATGGTTTGAAAGAGGAGTAAAAGCCGTCTATGTCCACTGTAAACAACCATAGTAGTAATATACCTGTACTATTTTTGCCCGCCCACCCCCACTGTACGGGTTCATGAGCGTGCGTGTACACATGCGTCTTCCCCTGTACAAGGCACTTTTGCTTGTTTATATTCACTTCAGTTCATATATGTTTAACCAGGGTTTTCATTTAATCATTCAATTATGTTTTAATTAAACTACTTTTTGTGGATTCTGGACGTGTCTCAGCAACAGTTATACAGGCATAAGCTCTTAAAAGTAATCCGTTGTTTTACCAATGCCTTGACAACCCTGAAATGGCGATCCGACTTTTTAAATTTATCTACAACTGGTCAGAAAAAATGTGTTTACAATCCTGGTTCTAACGACATTTCACCGGTCATTTTATTTTTAAAAATTTAATTGGTTTAATTTAACCACACCTCATGCTGGTTTTCCCATCCCAGTTGGTTCTTTCTTTCTCTCTCTCTCTCTCTCTCTTTTATATTTACCTTTCTGTTACGATGCTCTGGACATTTCTAAACCCCACAAGTTCAGCCTCAATTTTCAACCCAATTTTCCTATGCTCTCACTTTACCACGTCCAGCCTTCACCTCTCACCGGTCCTCATCCTCTCTTCTCACAGCTTCCTGTGTGGCCTCCCAAATCTAACACAGGCCCAAATCAGCCATTTCTTCTTCTCTCTTCATTCTGTCTTCCTCTTTTCAGTCTTTTCTTGGCGGTTAACTCCCAGCATAGCAAATATGAACTCAGAGAGTCCCGTCCAGTGCTTTCACACAGTCTTGTCACTGGTACACTTCCCAGCTTGTAATTCAGAGTGCATGTTTCCATTAACAATGGTATTCATACATGCTGCTGGACCCGTCAGTGTTTTAGGTCAGTTGTACTATCTTTTGCCTGCTGTGAATTCTTCAAGACCACGGTGTTGTTCTGTCTGTCTTCTGTCTTCATCAGGAGATTGAATGTCCTTTAAGCTTCTTCTCAGGATAAGAACAGGATGAGAGGTGAAGCTGTAAAATTTCAGACAAACCTGGCCTGTTTGTCGTCCCAATTATGTTAATCTATCATTTTGCCACTGTACTCATCCGATGTTGAGCCAAGTCCATGGGCACCTGTATTAACACACTAAGACATTTATTTAATATCATTTTCATTACTATTTCTTAACACATTCATTCTCTAATTCCTCTGTTTTAATTTTGAAACGTCTCTATTTCAGCCTTTGCTCGCACGGTCTCTTTTCTCCAAACTGCCTGCAGACTTCCTGCTTCACTTCCTGCCAGACACACACACACTCTTCATTTCACTGGATTTTCATCCGTTTCTACAGCGTAATCGAACTCTTATTTTATGTTCACACTCTATATATCCTCTGTAACTCCACTAATTTCAATATAAAAAGAATGCAGTCTCAGCACACAAACACTGGACAACATCATGCAGTTATATAGTCAGCACTTTACACTTGCAGCAATACACAATAAACGGACAACCCAGGTACATACAGACACAAACACCATGATCCCTACGGGGGTTTTCTGGCGTCCAACGCCCGGGTCCAACCCTTTTGCCCCCTTCTGCTGGTACCAGACTTTTCCTACACAATTTTGACAAATTTGAAAGCCTCTAAGCCCAGGTCCAACCTTGCTGGTCAATCAACCCGCTTCGGGAACACCGTCACCGATAACGGTCAAATTTCTAGGCCCTATGTTAATTTAAAAGCACTTCCCGCAGCTTGACCAGAAGCTCCACTTAACCAGCGTCTCAGTATTCAACTGGCGCCTGAAGGTTTACCGGTCACTCCATATTGAAATGGTCACACCCGAGCCCAGCTCTACACCCAAATAGCGCATAAAAGAAGTGATCCCTGACCTGGTTATTAACGGGAGCCCGAATCCCCACGGGAACCCCCCGAGCTAATCCGGACGCCGCTGGGCCCCACCGCGCATCCGCGATGAGGAGTCGTTGCCACACGCTGAACAGCTGCGCTCCTAGGAGTCCAACCGGGTCCAACCCTCTAATCAATAGGGAATTAAATCCCTTAACCAAATGTCCTAGTCTAATCTCTTTCTCTTGGATGACACAACACAATTAACGTTACACACAGCATTTCAACCTTAAACACACACCCATTAACTTTAAAATTCACTCCAACATTAACAACAATAAGTTTTCATCAAATATTCCCCAGACTTTACTTTTATTGTCACAAATTACCCCAAAATCTCCATGGACATGTCACTAGAAATCTACTGAGCAGATTCTATAATTTAGTTTAATTTTACCACTACTGAGCCAATTTAACGGTCAGGATCTTTAACTCGGCGAACAGATAATTTAGAATTCATCCAATCTGCACAATTTGCTTTTTTGAAAGGGCTGTGCCTACCTTTAAATCTTTTTAGACCGGTCTCCTGTTCGCCACATTTGTCCTCTCAGCCGCAAAAGAATCATGGTCACAGGCACCAATTATTAAATTTGGTTCTTTTCTGAATTCTTTTAGTGACAGAGAAAGACCGGACTCAGTGTGGTCAAGCTCAAAAAATCATCTTTATTTTACATTTCCGGAAACGGAGAGCTGTAGACACGAGCACACACCCACAGTTCTAAAAGCATTGCAAGCCAAAATGCGTATATATAGTTCTGCTATACGTCACACACAGTTTCGATCAAAACAACTCTGCTTAGTTTCACTTTATGTCTGCACGCTTCCTGTTCTCTGGACAAAGCGTGCCGTCTCCTGTCATTACTCTGTGACTTTTGGCACACATTCTAATTTAGGGGCATTTTCCTACACTGGCCTCTATAAAACAATATAAACAGAAAATAAGCACTAAGAATATATATTTATTTCGTGACACGACACATTCTCTTAATGTCCTTTGTCAGCTTCCAGATTGAAACAGAATAAAGTGTAGCGGTTACCAAAGTCATCACGTGTTATGACCAAGGGTCTGTCCTTTAAATGTCTACCTGTGGTTTGTATCAGCTGGTAGAATTCTCAGGTATAGTGTTTTCTCTGGAAATGTGGCTGGAATAGTTTAGCAGAATAAGCCTGACCATCAGCGTATAAAGAAATGAATTCTATATTGCGGTTTTCAAAATTAAACGGATTACTGGGAAAACTCCCTGTGTAAGCTTCATTTTTGACGAATTTAATGATGACAAATTTAGGTATCTTGCCCATAAATAAATTGTCATTAGTTAATATTCTTGCCCCCACTGGTATGGAGAAAGTCTTTAAAGATACCCTGTCTACAGTGTATTTTGCGTTTGCATGATGCAGTGCCTTGCCGTGCGTCAGCCTGAAGCTGGGTGAGAAAGTGACTTTTTTCACAAACATGCTGACAGAAACCATTTTAACTCTATATGTAGTGTTTGTCTTTACAGCGCACACATTTCAGTGACAGATCGATTCCATTAAGTAATATTTTTTCTTGAAAAAACAGGTCTGTGTGTACTGGCGCAATCAATTCAACAATACTGCTATTTGCTGTATGAACACCTCTGGTCACCAGACTCTGGTTCTCTCCTATAGATGTATCATTCATGTGCAATGATGCATCTTTACAGAATAAGTCTTTGCTGAACTGTGTGTCTAAAATCTCCTTATTATAATAGATTAGGCATTATATTACACCTCTGTATGGATACTCATTGGATGACTGGCTTATGAGCCTATCCCCCAGCATTATGTCAACTTGAGAAAATAGTATACAGCCGGGATAATTAACAAATCCTACGTTTGCGTCCCTAGCTAAGTTTGTGCCATCGGCATTTGTGATTCTTATACGCATATAGATATTAGAGTCATTTCGATCCAGGTAATCTTCTCCGGATGATGAAATGTAAAACTTGATCGTCCTACGTCGGTGATTGCAGAAACTGGCGGGATTTCGATAAATGTACTTTTCTCAATGCTAGTCTGTGTGAAGGGCACAGTAAACAGGTCCAGCTCTGGGTTTAGACATTCTCCAGATTGATTGTGTAACAGAGCCATTTAGAATATGTCAAACACTGCAGTTTTTGAACGACTGGTTCTTGGTCTTTTCACTCTGTGTAACTGTCCCCCTTCGGTGGGTCTCCTCACAGGGTTTGTTGGTTTACGCTTTTTAGATGGCGTGCGCACTGTGCTGTGGGGGGGGATCTTAGAATGCTTGGTTGAATACACATGCAAGCCATTGCCATCCCGTTTAGTAGATGCGGGCCTGGTTATGTTGGATATGACATCAGACACTATGCCTGATGTGGCTGTTTTTAGATGGGGTTTGACTACGCTGACTCCTTTTTAAAACAACGGTACAGCAAATCTAAACAAGCTGTCGAACAAACCACCCAGACCTGCCCCATATTGCGTATTGGTGCCGATATACCCTCCGAGCTCTCCCCCCGCCTGTGATATTTTACATATTTTGCTTCATCTGCGTTGTAGACAGCCGTCCTTTTTTTTTAAATGCTGTCTTATCGGACGGAAGTCGAGCTGGACACCTTCCCATATAAAAAGGGTATGTGTTGATTTTGGTCATCTTTCAAATCAATTTCTATGTCACCTACAGTGTAGTGAGGGGTGTCAAATTGTAGAATGGGCACCGGGCGGTCATCGTCTGTTATGGTAAATGGCCTGTATTTGTATAGCGCTTTACTAGTCCCTAAAGACCCCAAAGCGCTTTACACATCCAGTCATCCACCCATTCACACACTGGTGATGGCAAGCTACATTGTAGCCACAGCCACCCTGGGGCGCACTGACAGAGGCGAGGCTCCAGGACACTGGCGCCACCGGGCCCTCTGACCACCACCAGTAGGCAATGGGTGAAGTGTCTTGCCCAAGGACACAATGACCGAGACTGTCCAAGCTGGGGCTCGAACCGGCAACCTTTCGATTACAAGGCAAACTCCCAACTCTTGAGCCACGATCGCCCCAAGGAGTCCAAGATAACTGTGGCAGAAACACCTTTAGATGGAAAAGAAGGACAACAACTTAAGGAAAAGGTTAAGCAAATACCTATTTCTGGCACAAGCACAAGGTAAGCAGAACTGTTATCCCAAGACGTACAGACCCAGCTTGACTGTGCTATTCAAATTGCTCCATCACTAAAAACACAGAGGAGAGAACATTTACTCAGGAATAAAAGAAATGTTAACAGCCTGTTTTGTGCATTTTTTACAGAGGTTAATGCATAGGCCAATGACTTACACTGCAATTGTTATACGCAGATGGAAGACAAAGCAGCACTTCTGTGTTACTGGCGGCTTCTACTACAATAGAAAGTTACTTTTGTTAGGTATTACCTGTAATGGCCCTTTATTCATCAGCCCTTAGTAAAAAGGGTAAATGACAGACAATAAACCAGTAAAAAATACACAAAACAGTATCCACATCTGAACGAAAGAGTAAAACAGTGAAATGTGGATTATTAAATATTAGGTCTCTCTCCTCCAAGTCTCTGTTAGTACATGACTTAATAATTGATCAACAAATCAATTTACTCTGCCTTACAGAAACCTGGTTGCAGCAGGATGATTATGTTCGTTTACATGAATCAACACCCCCGAGTCATTCTAACTACCAGGAACCTCAAAGCACAGGCAGAGGGGGCGTTGTGGCAGCAATTTTTTCACACCAGCCTATTAATCAGCGAAAAACCCAGACAAACTTTTAATTCATTTGAAAGCCTGATGCTTAGCCTTGTCCAAAAGTAGAGTTGAAATGTACAAGTTGTCACTGACCAGAAATGGGAGATGGAAGTATGTAAATATAATAATAACCACTGCAGCCAAAAAGAGTGCACGACAAGCCCAGTTGTAAGTAAGCTATTAAAACTCGACTGTACACTGTGTTTGTGTTTTCCTGCGAAATAATAAGTTCCTTTGCAGCAGCCTTTCAATGCCTCTCTCTGTCTCTCGCTAGCAAAGTTGACCCAGACAGTAAAGTAAAGCTGGTTTTTGGCTACGGGCCTGACACAGAACCCAACGTATTACCCAGAGGTCCCTTCATTACGGTTCGGAGCCGCTGACCTGTTTTATATATGTGCGGAATAGTTTTCTATACGAGATCGCTGCAAATAGTGCAGCCTTACGTAATGTCCACCCTACTGTTACTTATTTATATTAAGATTTTTAAAAAAAACTTAGTATTCGTATGGCGAGTAGCCTTCAGTAATAGTAATAAATCACACAGCAGTAGTACATTCATGTAGTTGTAAAAAGCATGATAATATACTAAGTAATCCAAAGTATTCAGAATACGTTACTCTTAGTAACAACAAAGTCAGAAGGCCAGCATGTTGTTGCCGTTTCAGGAGGATAAGAAGAACATGAATAGAACTATTCTTTGTGTGACTTGATAACAGCTGTCCAGTCTTTTCAGAGAAAACTTGACATTCTAAAACAGGATCTTCAGCAGGAATGTACATATTTTTCCTCAGTGAAAGGGTGTTAACGTTACTTGCTGCATTTGCACAAAAACTGACTGAAAACTTTAAGAATCGGTTTGATGGCTTCGCTTTTGGAGATCAGCTCCACCTTTTCATGAAAAATCCCTTTCTAGTGAAAAATATCATTGCATTCTCAAAGGAGGTTGCACATGTCTACAAATGGGTGGATATAGGTTCTCTGCAAATGGAACTTTCAAGCTGATATGCTGTTAAAAGAGCAATGTGAAGCATCTGATTCTTCTACCTTCTGGATGCAGACTGTGCCAAACACAAGGTTTCCATGACTTACCAAAGTGGCAGTGTATACTGTTGAGGAATATATATATATATGTATATATATATATATATATATATATATATATATATATATATTCTTATTGCTTATTTTCTGATTATGTTGTTTTATGTATTTAAATAATAAAGGCCTGTATAAAGGAAGGCCAGCTTTGACTCACAAACCAATTGCTTAGCCAGACTGGAACTTTGCAGAACAGGAAGTCTTGTGCAGAGCTGCAGAGGCAGTATATTAAGAACAGGAAGCAGATGCAGACAGAAAAAGCGGAACTAGGCAGATGGTAGCGCACGTAATCACTCTACCAGCAACACACACACACACATCAAGTAAGGCCAGAGGTAAAGAAGCTGTTTTGATCGAAACTGTGTGTGATGTGTGATTACCAAAATAACAGAAGGAGGGAGCAGACTTATATTATACACCTCCGGCTTAATGCTTTAGATCTGCAAGGGGCTTAGCGCTGTGCACATCTCTCTTCCGGAAGATGATTGAATAAAATGATTATAAATACTTTGACCAGTCTGAGTCTGCGTCTTCTCTGTCCAGTAAAAGAATAAAAAGAACTGGGTTCAATATTACCTTAGCCATGTTTGGATTGACATATAGTTTTTGATCAGCCTTCTCAACTGTTAACATGATTAAAAACAAACTTCACTCACAACTGACTAATGAACTTTTGCATGCTTAACCCTTGGATGCACAACCTACCAATACCTACACTCTTCCACAAGTGGGGTCAAAAAGCAGGTCTGCAGGTCCAGATGGCGTCAGCTCCAGGCTCCTGAGATGCTGCGCAGATGAACTGTGTGGCATCCTAGGATATCTGTTCAACCTGAGCCTGTCACTGGGGAAAGTACCACAGCTGTGGAAGAACTCCTGTGTGGTACCGGTACCAAAGACCTCCCATCCCAAGGACCTCAGCAGCTACAGGCCGGTAGCCGTGACATTGCATCTGATGAAGACCCTCGAGAGGTTGGTTCTAAACCATCTGCGCCTGAGGTCTTCATTGGATCCGCTGCAGTTTGCTTACCAGCCTGGCATTGGGGTGGAGGACGCCATCATCTACCTCCTGCACCGAGCTCTGACTCACCTGGAGAAGCCTGGAAGCACTGTGAGGATCATGTTCTTTGATTTCTCCTGTGCTTCAACACCATCCAGCCACGACTTTTGAGAGACAAGCTGGAGCTATCGGGAGTGGACCACCACATGTCCCAGTGGATACTGGACTACCTCACAGAACGTCCACAGTATGTGAGGTCACAGGGCTGTGTCTCTGACACACTGGTCTGCAGTACGGGGGCCCCACAGGGAACTGTGCTGGCACCGTTCCTCTTCACCCTCTACACTGCAGACTTCTCCATCAACTCCCCATGCTGCCAACTACAGAAGTTCTCTGACAACTCTGCCATAGTCGGCCTCATCACAGGTGAGGACGACTCAGAGTACAGACAGTGGACTCTGGACTTTGTTGACTGGTGTCAGCAGAACCACCTGCTGATCAACGCCGGGAAAACCAAGGAGTCGGTGGTGGACTTCCGGAGATGTAGACCCACCACACTGACACCGGTGAACATCCAGGGAGTGGACATTGAGATAGTGGACTCTTATAGGTACCTGGGTGTTCACCTGAATAATAAACTGGACTGGAGCCACAACACTGATGCTCTTTACAGGAAGGGTCAGAGCAGACTCTACCTGCTGATGCGGCTGAGGTCATTTGGAGTCCAGGGAGCGCTTTTAAAGACCTTCTATGACTCTGTGGTGGCTTCTGTCATTTTTTACAGTGTTGTATGTTGGAGCAGCGGTTTATCGGCAGCTGAGAGGAAGAGGTTGGATAAACTCATCAGGAAGGCCAGCTCTGTTCTGGGATGCACCCTGGACCCAGTGCAGGTGGTGGGAGACAGAAGGACTCTGGCCAAAATAACATCTCTGATGGACAGAGTCTCCCACCCCATGCATGTAAATGTTGCTGAACTGCAGAGCTCCTTCAGTGACAGACTGCTACATCCTAGATGCATGAAGGAACGTTTCTGCAGGTCCTTCCTCCCTGCAGCTGTCAGACTGTACAATCAGAACTGCTCCCAACAAACATAGATGTTTACTTCTGCGCTGTAACTGCAATAAGTTAATTAACCGATTCGCACTACAACCTGGTTTGCCTCTTATCTGTAGTTATTTTTATTTAATTTAATAACTGTACAGTACTCTCTGTTTATAGTAACCATTGTCCTTAATGTAAATATGTAAGAAAAATTGTGTATGTTTCTGTTCTGTGTCCTGTGTACTGTTTGTTTATATATATGTCTTTTTGGCTGCTGTTACAACCAAATTTCCCCTTGTGGGACAATTAAAGGATTATTCTATTCTATTCTATTCTAAAAATGACCCCAAATAGAAACAATGCTTTTTTCTATAAACTCGGTTGCTATTCTTCACAATCTTTAAAACGAAGAGTTGTAATATTTTCATATTTGAGGTATTCCTCATAAAACATGTTTGTGACATGAGGCCCTTTGCATTTTTATTTATTTTTTCATTAATTTTAAGAAATTGCAGTTTTTGTATCCTTGTATCACTTTTGTATGCTTGCTCGGCATATACTGCAGAAGCTAGGTCTTCCCTCTGAAAGGCACAAGTTGTTCATCCACTGTAACACAATCACTGAGGATGAATTTCTGCCTGCAGTTGACCAGGAACAGGCCCCATATGTAGCAGAAAGCTGCCATGTGGTTTGTTTTCAGTCGGTAGGCTCTGGTCCTCTTGTCATCAAAGTACAAGAAATGGCGAATATCTTCAAATCTTTGAATTGACAGAGTGGCCTTGTACAATGGGTTACACCGACTGGTACATTCCAGTTCTTCTCACTTCCTGCAAGAATGGTCAATCAAATGAAGGCCAGGAGCTTATGTTTGATTACATTTTTCCACTCTTTTCCCCTTTCTGTGGCTACTCTTCGTGACTCCATGTTTGTGCATGTCAGCACCTCTTCTATTATCAGACATGAACAACTTCCACGCATCTATTGGGGAGACAGTACTAAACCCAGGTGCAAGCCCTGGCCGACTAATTCAGAATATTGTAGCTAGAGCAGTAAGAGGGGCTCATTCTCTTAGACTCAGTATCCATTTCCTCTTCAGAGGACTCATCAGAGGACTCCTCTGTATCTGACTGGCCTTGTTCAGTGGGGGGGACAATAGTCTGGGTCCTCTATATCTTAGATGTCAGATTCTGAGTCAGTGCCTCCGATGGGCTCTTCATCCCATCCGTCCTGGATCATTTGTAGGGCAAGGTCCACAGGGATCCTAGCTGGCCTCATAGCAGCCATGTTACTTTAGATATTTAAAAAAAAAACAACATCAGAAAGGACAATGTTTTTAAACTATAAACAGGGCTGCACATAAATGGTTCGCAGGTGCGCATTCACTGTTAAAATAAAAGATGCGTACCAGATAAGAAGTTGGAACGCGCGTTTGCGTATTTGATGTTCTGGAGGAGGACAGACATTTGTTCAGAACTCTTAAAGATGTCGAAGAAGCAAGCTCCGTAAGCAATTAGTTTGGTGTTCTTCCACCCAAAAGAAGCATGTATTCTCTTAATTTCTAGGAATACTTTTATTTTGACAGCGAATGCGCACAAGGGGACCACTTATGTGCATCCCTGACTATAAATCATGTATGTTACTGTGTAAAAATTAATTCCTGATCCATCAGATGTGTAAGTGGGACAGTCAGAGTTGCTAAGAATGAAAGTTTCATAGAAGATTCCATAGGAACTCCTTGGGGTCATTTTTTTCCCACTTGTGGAAGAGTGGGGTAGTGATACAAAAACTGCATTTTTTCTAAATTAATGAAAAAATAAATAAAAATGCAAATAGCCTCATGTTACAAACATATTTTCAAGAAAAACAACCCGTGGGGTCATTTTTGATCCCACGTGTGCATCTAAGGGTTAAGAATTGCATTGACCCCATTTCACCCAAAATTTAAAATGTTAGCTGCAAATGTCCCTGCAAATTTCTCCCACTGAAGTGAGAGTCAGCACTGTTTTACAGTATGCAGTTTGGTATTGTGAATACTTTCATTCTTTTTGTAATTATGCCTTTTCAAGACCAAAGAAAAATGCAGGAATTGTCAGAGGCACAAAGAAATGGACCTTCCCTGTCGAGCGCTGGGAGAATAACGGCTTGTGTTCTTACATGGCGCTGCCCCTGTTAACCTACTAGATGGCACGCGTTGCCTTTAGACGATCAGGAATAAACATATTTTATAAAGCTACAATTACTTACAGAACGAATGATTATGACCCATCATATTAAAACTGATAAAAATCATGCCTCAGAAAAAACCCAGTGGATAGAATATTAGAAACATTTCTCCCACTGAAAACACTACGTATAGATGAACATATTGAACTTATTCAGATTTCCTTACGTGAAATACTGAGCATGCATCAAGGCGTTATTTCATAGGGGTTTGTTGTTACCTATCAAGCAGCTTTCCCACTGAAGCATAAGACCTCAGTAAGAGGGACTGAATCACCTCTATTATAAGTCAATGATAGTTTGTGTTGTAAGCTACCTCATCTGTTCATCGACAATTATGGACAGATGACTTCCTGTACTCTTTTGTCAAACTACTGCATCTGTCTTCATGGTCAAAAATGTGAACATTTTCTTATTTACATTCAGATGTACGATGAAGCATTTTTCTACCTACCTGGCTCTTTTTGGAGTGGTCATTTACTTTCTCCTTATGTAAAAGTCAGATCATTCCTCACTTGATTTAAAACTGAAGAAATATTATGTGAAAAATGTTAGTGGAATTTTATCATGGACCAAAAAAAGACCAGATCCATTTTTTTTCAAGCAGTCAAGACTACCACAATGTTTCCTGTTTTACTTTGAAGGTCCCTGTCTTATGTCAATGTATTGTTTTGCTTCCTCTCTGTCTAGTTATGTTTAATTAGGTTCAGCTGTGTCTCTCTCCTGTTTGCCATTCCTCGTTTCCCTCTGTGTCTATATATTGTTTGTGTTCACTTCTGCTCCTGGTCGAATTGTCTGTGTTACCTCTGTGTTTCTTCCCCATGTTGTGTCAGCATTTCTGCCGTCAGCTTTCCCTGTGTTTCTTGGTTCCACGTCATTTGTTTCTGGTTTCCATCCTCAGGTTATATGTTTATGCTTAGTTTTCCCTAATTTAGGTCTGGTTTAGTTTTCTCTGATCCACCTGTTTGTAGTTTAGTTCAGCTCTAAATAAAGGCTCACCTTTTCAGGTGACCCCTATAAAGACCCCTATGAGAAGACAGTTTGCCCGCCCTGGAGCCAGGCCCGGGGAATATACTAGAGGGCGAGCGTCTGGTGGCCGGGCCTTAGTCACTGGGGCCCAGCCAGGCACAGCCCGAAAAAGATACATGGGCAGGTCTTCCTGCAGGCTCACCACCTGCAGGAGGCGCCGTTGGGGTCGAGTACATTGTGAGCCGAGTGGCGGCCAGGAGTGGAGGTCCTGGCAGACCGATTCCCAGATACCAAGTCTGGCTATTGGAACATGGAATGTCACCTCTCTGGTGGGGAAGGAGCCGGTGTTAGTGTGTGAGGTTGAGAGGTACCAGCTAGATATAGTTGGGCTCACCTCAATGCACAGCTTGGGTTCTGGAACCAGTCTCCTGGACAGGGGCTGGACTCTGTCTCAGTCTGGAGTTGCCCCTGGTGAGAGGCGGCGGACTGGAGTGGTATCCCCTCGGCTTTCTGCCTGTATGTTGGGGTTTCTCCCAGTGGATGAAAGGGTTTGTTCCCTGTGCCTCCAGGTCAGGGAATGGGTCCTGACCGTCGTCTGCGCTTATGTGCAGAGTGGCGGTTCAGAGTACCCAGCCTTCTTGGAGTGCCTGGGTGGGGTACTGGTGGGTGCTCTGCCTGGGGACTCTGTTGTCCTAGTGGGAAACTTCAATCTTCATGTGGGCAACAACGGTGAGACCTGGAGGGGCTTGATTGGGAGGAACAGCCTCCTGGATCTGAACCTAAGCGGTGTTTTGTTGTTGGACATCTGTGCAAACCACAGTGACAGGGGATTTCTTTGAATCACCCCACAGTTCTTCAGCTGTGACGCCTGAGTTAGAAAACACAAACACTGCAGTTGTCTTTACTCGCGAGGACGGTCACAGAGCGCTCGTACTCGCAAGAGGCACTCACGGACTCGCGCTCTGTCACTGTCTACGTTCTTTATTTATACAAGCTTATGTGTGTACAAAGGTAACAAAGATAACTCAGAGCTACGGTTTTCCCCTTTTCTACATCTGTATGTTCTCGTAAAAGAGCTGAGGTTTCTATTTTCTACATCTGAATGTTCTCTGAAAACAGGAAGTGGTTAGCTGCTAAATAAGTGAGAAATAAGTTTATCACACAAGAGTTCATGTGAAAAGTCACGTAGACATGTGACTTTTCACATGAAAAAAACACATTTCATGTAGCTGATCACACTATATACAATTTTCTTTTAACATTCCCTCCTGTAGATCAGAAAATGAAATGTACATGTTATCAGTAAGTAACTACTTGTCTTTCACATGTTCAGTTACTATATCATTAGTTGCACTTCATCTTCATCTAACAAATAGGAAAAGAAGTCTTCATGATCTTCATCGGTTTGTGGTACCTCTGCATATGCTGTGAGTGATGTTGCTATCATCTGTGAAATTACAGCTTTTAACCCTTTAAGACCTACCATAGAACCAAGTCCGCCAGAGCTTATATTATATTTTTACATGTTGTAGAGCCATTTTTGGGAGCATTTCAAGTTGCTATACATCAATACAACCATTACAGCCTAAATTTTAATAATTTGTATGCATTAAGTGCATAGTAATTACATAAATTGCAAAAAAGTGCAATAAACTACAAAAAAATTTAAAATCGTTTTTGTTTTTTAACATATATTTCTAGTTAGAGAAATTTAAGAGGCTTATCCCTCAAAACTGTAAATACAAAAAAGTTGCACAAACTAGTTTCCCACCACAGGAAATTTATTTTGAGTGTCTTCATAGTTTTATTTTTGAAATACACCAATTTCTATACACTGCAGGAAAAAAGAAAATAAATATTATAGTGCAAATTTGCAAAAAAACAGCGTATGGATCAAAATAAACTATTTCCAGCAGTGCAATATGAGTCCTAAGCAACCCAGAAACGACACAGAAAGTCATAAAGTCAAACATAACTTTTAAAAACACCAGTATAAGCTCATGAGGCCTTGATGGTAAAAAACTACATTTCCGCGAAAATGACATCACTTCCGGTTTCGGGCAGGTCATGGCGGACATGCGATAGTTCACGCTGATGGACGTAGAAAGTGTTATGAACAGCTGATCGGATCGGCAAAGCGAGTTTCTGGAATATTATGTTTTTGTTGCTGCAAGCGCTTTTTATGCAGTTTTTGCAAATCTATATGTGGAAGGAAACCGTGACCTAGGACAAGCTGATGGCATCAGATGTAAGTACAACTCCTCCAGTTTCATATGCAAAAAAAATTATTGCGCTAGCTCACGTGGTTGCAGTGCTACCGGGATTTAAAAATAGTTACGCAAAACGGAGCGTGCCCGCTCTGACCGGTTTTAAAGGGTTAAACAAGGAATAACAGTGTGATCAGAGATCAGAATTGGTGCACATGTTCCAGTGTGTTTCCCATATATGGTTGGTTGTGTTAAACACGTATCTGTATCAGGCATTGTTCATCCATGGATGGATGTGGTCTTGTGTCATGTCCAGTAGATGTGAGTTGTCATGTGTTCATCTCTTATCTCGGCTCATGTATGGGTTTCTGCCGTCTTCCAGGTCGGATAGTCTGATGAATAGAGCCATTGCCAGTAGTAAGACGCCAGTCATCACCTGAGAACACTTCATGCTTGAGGTTGGCCACACCCAAATGTATCAGTGAGCCTAAAGTTGGTCAGTGGCTGGAGAGATAGGAGTGCGAGCTGAGCTCAATCAGCACTCCTCTCTCACCACTGGACCCACTGACACCTGGTGAAACACCCCTTACACTTGTGAATCTCTGGTGGTCTGGACTTCAAGCTCTACTTTTTTGCAGTGGCTCTGATGAATCCAAGATGGTCTCTCTGCTATCTTACAGGCTGTGGGTGTGGTCAACCTCAAGCATGAAGTGTTCTCAGGTGATGACTGGTTCGAATCCGGCTCGAAGGACCAATTTAAATGACAGGGGATTTCTAAGAATCACCCCACAGTTCTTCAGCTGTGACGGCTGAGTTAGAAAACACAAACACTGCAGTTGTCTTTACTCGCGAGCACGGTAACAGAGCGCTCGTACTCGCAAGAGGCACTCACGGACTCGCGCTCTGTCACTGTCTGCATTCTTTATTTATACAAGCTTATGTGTGTACAAAGGCAACAAAGATAACTCAGAGCTACGGTTTTCCCCTTTTCTACATCTAAATGTTCTCTGAAAACAGGAAGTGGTTAGCTGCTAAATAAGTGAGAAATAAGTTTATCACACAAGAGTTCATGTGAAGTAAGTCACGTAGACATGTGGATTGCTTAGTGATCAATAAAAAACACATTTCATGTAGCTGATCACACTATGTACAATTTTCTTTTAACACACAGTTTGGCCATAACGAACACCATGTCTGAACATAAGAGTGTCCATAAGTGCATGTGGCACCAGGACGCAGGACTTGCGGCTGCAAGGTGGTTGGTGCCTGTCGCGGTGGTAACCCACGAAGCAAATGGTGGACACATGAGGTGAAGGGAGCCACCAAGCTGAAGCAGGAGTCCTACTGGGCTTGGTTAGCCTGTGGGAGGCAGCTGATAGGTACCGACAGGCCAAGCGGAACGCGACTAAAGCAAAAACTTGGGTGTGGGAGGAGTTCAGAGAGTCCGTGGAAAAGACTTTCAAACTGCCTCGAAGAGATTCTGGCAAACCCTCAGGCAACTCAGAAGGGGAAAGCGGTGCTCTACCTGCACTGTGTATAGTTTGAATGGAGCCCTGCTGATTTTGACTGAGAGAATTGTTGAGGGTGAATAGGCTCAGAGTAGAGCCACTGCTCCTTCAGATCGAAAGGAGCCAGTTGAGGTGGTTTGGGCATCTGACAAAGATGCCTCCTGGGCGCCTTATCAGTGAGGTGTTCAAGGCATGTCTCCATGACCCGGCCCAAGATAAGCGGAAGAAGATGGATGCATGGATGGATGTTTTTTTTTCTACAATTTTCAGTATATATTCAGAAGATTCCAGTTAATATTACATGATGTTGAATTTAATTTGTATGTCAAAAGCAGTTGTTTATACTTTTCTCTCTCTCTTTTCATCAGCTATGTGTTTGTGTTCTTCTTGGAAACCTTACGGTTAGAGTATTAGACCTACATAAATTTACTTCAGTTTTCTTTTTGTATTTTTTATAACTTGAAGATGTCAAACTGAATTGGCCATTGTGAAATAAATAAAATGTTTTATTCAATCTGATTTTAAAGACTATAAAACTGAGAGGTGTTCTCATCTGTTCTTGAAGCCTTCATGACACTGCGAAAGTGTTAGACATAGCGTCCATTGTACGACACTTGAGCAATAACTCCCACATTTCTTGTTTGATGGGATGGTATTAAAAAAGTTCAGTTATGTGACTTGGCTTTTTGAGCACAGAATGCATGATTATGTTTTCATTTGTTCTTTCATAACATGTTTAATACTTTTATTAGAACACTGAATGTTTAGCTGTTCTCAATTTTGTTTTCTTTTTAAAAATTGTGTATGTGTGAGGGGGAGGTGGGGGGCATGGTGGACAAATAGCAACAGATAGCAGGCTATAGTGTTTTGTTTTATCATTTTTATTCTCCATGATTCTTTCACAGAGTGGACCAGGACAGCGCTGAGGTTCCCAGTGGTCAGTCTGCACAGCAGCATCAAACACACTTGGACTCCATATTTATGGTCTGTACATGTACAGTGACTACTTATACATCTATTCTGTTCACAGTCATCTCCATTCTGTATGTGTATGTTTTACCTATTGTAGTGTTTGGAATATTTAGTTATTCATCTTCCTTCTTAACCATAATGGTGTATAACAAATACCACTCTTTTGTTTATTTTTTGTAACTCACTTTAGCTAAGCAGGCAGCTTGTTCCAAAGAACAGGTCTACAGTAACTAAAAGCAGCCTCAGCACATTTAGATTTAATTATGTGACTAATTAAAAGATCTGCACCTTATAAATTACGAGGTCTGACTGGATTAGCACATTGTACATTGGTCAAATCAAAGATTTATTGGGAGGCCAAACCACTGGGAGCTTTATGAACTAAAAACAATATTCTAAAGATAATTCTGTATTGAAGCAGGAGCCAATTATTTTCTTCTCTACGCCCATCTTTTTACTCCCTATGTATTTATATACAACTGTTGCATGTCATTAAATTATGTTCTTCCTCATCATAGTTTGTGTTTCTTACTCCCCAATACTTTTGGGTCTCTATGCTCTTTTTTTCTGCTTTCTCTTTCTCTTCTCACTATAACCTTAATGGATGTGAGTGATTCGGTCATTCATAAAGTATTCTGTTCCAGCTGCTGGAGGAAAACATCATCACTTTCGTGAAGAATGAGCTGAAGAAGATCCAGAAGGTTTTCAGTCCAGATTACCCAGAATGCTTAGAAAGTCAGAGAGAACATGAAGAGCAGAGCAGGAGCAGCAGGAAGGCATTTGTGAATATCACAATAGATTTCCTGAGGAGAATGAAGCAGGAGGAGCTAGCTGACCTTCTCCACAGCAGTAAGAGGATTTCTTTAAAGATTTAAATCTGCTCGATAAATAGGATAAATAGGATAAATAGTTACTGATGTCTCAAAAAAGGGACAAAAATACATTTAAAAAGTGTACTTGATAAATACTTAATTGATGTTTTTTTGTTTGTTTGTTCTTATAGGAACTTCCAGTGGGAACTTCCAGTGGAGTCAGTGTGAACTTAAATCTTCTCTGAAGAAGAAGTTCCACTGTCTTTTTCAGGGGATTGCTAAAGCGGAAAATCCAACGCTTCTGAATCAGATCTACACAGAGCTCTACATCACAGAGGGAGGGACTGCAGAGGTCAATGATGAACATGAGGTCAGACAGATTGAAACAGCATCAAGGAAACCAGACAGTCTAGAAGCAATAATCAGACAAGAAGACATCTTTAAAGCCTCACCTGGAAGAGATGAACCAATCAGAACAGTGCTGACAAAGGGAGTGGCTGGCATTGGGAAAACAGTCTTAACACGGAAATACAGCCTGGACTGGGCTGAAGACAAAGCCAACCAGGACATCCAGTTTATATTTCCATTCACTTTCAGAGAGCTGAACGTGCTGAAAGAGGAAAAGTTCAGCTTGGTGGAACTTGTTCATCACTTCTTTACTGAAACCAAAGAGGCAGGAATCTGGAGCTTTGAAGACTTCCAGGTTGTGTTCATCTTTGATGGTCTGGATGAGTGTCAACTTCCTCTGGACTTCCACAAAACTACAATCCTAACTGACCCTAGAAAGTCCACCTCAGTGGATGTGCTGCTGATTAACCTCATCAGGGGGAAACTGCTTCCCTCTGCTCGCCTCTGGATAACCACACGACCTGCAGCAGCCAATCAAATCCCTCCTGACTGTATTGGCATGGTGACAGAGGTCAGAGGGTTCACTGACCCACAGAAGGAGGAGTACTTCAGGAAGAGATTCAGAGAGAAGAAGCAGATCAGCACCATTATCTCCCACATCAAGACATCACGAAGCCTCCACATCATGTGCCACATCCCAGTCTTCTGCTGGATCACTGCTACAGTTCTGGAGGATATGCTGAAAACCAGAGAGGGAGGAGAGCTGCCCAAGATGCTGACTGAGTTGTACATCCACTTCCTGGTTGTTCAGGCCAAAGTGAAGAAGGTCAAGTATGATGGAGGAGCTGAGACAGATCCACACTGGAGTCCAGAGAGCAGGAAGATGATTGAGTCTCTGGGAAAACTGGCTTTTGATCAGCTGCAGAAAGGAAACCTGATCTTCTATGAATCAGACCTGACAGAGTGTGGCATCGATATCAGAGCAGCCTCAGTTTACTCAGGAGTGTTCACACAGATTTTTAAAGAGGAGAGAGGACTGTACCAGGACAAGGTGTTCTGCTTCATCCATCTGAGTGTTCAAGAGTTTCTGGCTGCTCTTCATGTCCATCTGACCTTCATCAACTCTGGACTCAATCCCCTGGAAGAACAACAAACAACCTCCCAGAAGTCTGAAACAAGAGAATCTGCAGATAAACACTTCTACCAGAGTGCTGTGAACAAGGCCTTACAGAGTCCAAATGGACACCTGGACTTGTTCCTCCGCTTCCTCCTGGGTCTTTCACTGCAGACCAATCAGACTTTTCTACGAGGTCTGCTGACACAGACAGGACGTAGCTCACAGACCAATCAGAAAACAGTCCAGTACATGAAGGAGAAGCTCAGTGAGAATCTGTCTGCAGGGAAAAGCATCAATCTGTTCCACTGTCTGAATGAACTGAATGATCGTTCTCTAGTGGAGGAGATCCAACAGTCCCTGAGATCAGGAAGTCTCTCCACAGATAAACTGTCTCCTGCTCAGTGGTCAGCTCTAGTCTTCATTTTATTGTCATCACAAGAAGATCTGGATGTGTTTGACCTGAAGACTCTGCTTCAGAGGAGGCTCTTCTGAGGCTGCTGCCGGTGGTCAAAGTCTCCAACAAAGCTCTGTAAGTAAATATGTGATTATCCTTTAGTATTAAAATGCTCAGTCAACTTAAGAAAAATTATCTAAATAATTATTAATTGATTTTTTTAAAATCATTTCCACTGTCCCCTAATAAGAGCTCTAAATATAGAATCTAGAATGTAATGTTCATCAGCATGTGTAGCTAGTTTATTAAATTTTGAACGTTTCATTGCTGCACAAACATTTGTGTGTGCAATTGTAATCAAGGTACCACCCAAACTTATCCCATTGTGCGCATAAATGTAACAATCACTAACTCCTGAAGAACAAGTACAAAATGTAAATACTAAAAAAATACAAAATCAAAACTTAATGACATGGTCTTTCAGTCTTCTCTGGTAGTTTCATTAGTCCCAAGTTGTAAACTTGTCATTTTGTCCTGATATGTTGTTCTTTATTCTAATGCATACAATGTCAGCTGATTGTTACTGTACCTTGTTTCTTGATGTCATTAAATATAGATGTAGTGCTTTTTTAAATATACGCTATAGTTGTCACAAGAAGGAGATGCAGAGTTTTTCATATTTGTGCGCATTTAATGGGCTGACTTTAAATACCATAAAACAAGGGAGCTCATTATTGATCTCAGAAGAAAAAACAGGTGGTTCAGCAGCCACTGATGATAAATGGGTGAAGGCATGGAGAAGGTGTTTGCATTGGGCACACATGTATTGGAGGACATCATGTGAATACAAAACATAAACTCTTTAATTGGGAAGGCACAGGAGTGAGTAGACTTTCTGAAAGTTCTCAGGAAGATCAGCTTCCCACTTCTGCTAGTGTTTTTCTTTCACTGTTCCACTGACAGTGTTCCGATTTGTGGCATTTGGGTGAGGTACAGCATCAGCTCTGCAGCTGTTAAATGTCCCTGCAGAGATTACTTCCAAGAAAATAACAAAAAAAACCCAGCTACCTACAGAACAGGTCAGGTGAACAGTGGTTAGCACTGATGCCTCAGAGGAAGAAGTTCCTTGGTTATAAATCTGCCAGGGCCTTTCTGTGTAGAGTTTGCATGTTCTCCCTCTGTCTTCCTGGGTTGTCTCCCGGTTACTCTGGCTTCATACTATAGAGCAAAAACATGGGATTAGGTTAACTAGTTATTCTAAAGTTCCCATAGGTGTGAATGACTGTCTGTCTCTCTTTGTTAACCACATGACAGTCTGGCCAACTGTCCAGAGCGTGCCTTGCCTCTCACCCTATGTCAGCTGGGATAGGTTACAGCCCCTCCACACCTTAATTTGGATAAATGCAAGAGAAGGCAAACATTAAGGAGTCATCACACTGCTCTCCATTTTCTTGAACATCACCATTCTGAAAGCTGCTATGACGTGACATAAAAGTGTTTAAATATGTTTAAAGCACATGTTGAAACTTTGAATTACTGAGTGTACTGTATGTGAGATTTACTTAATTTATTTATTTTAATTTTCTTTCTCATTCATATCTTCTCTTATTACTTTTACTTATACTACACGGAGAGCAATTTTGATTCACTAGTTTATAAACTAGTGACTGCTAGTTTAATGCATTAAATTTTGTTGTATTTTACAATGACCAATATATAGAGGAATTGGGGGGTAATTTATACAACCCAGATGTCCAACTGTAATTTTGTTGCTTTTTATCGCCATTGTCATATTCCAGAATCTGAGTCTAAAATGTAAAAGTGGATTAGAAAGGATTACATTTCCAATTATGAAACACAAACTATGTTTTTCTTTGTTTGTTTAGTTATAGTGTGTTTTCAGAAATTCTAAACCAAAATGTGCAGGAGGTGGCATTCAAAAGGACTGGTATTGAGCATGCTTTCAGAAAATGGTCAATAAAAGAAAGAAAAAAACCCTTAAATTGGGTTGTTTCACATAGATGATGAAAAGTGGTGGCCAAATATCCTTGGGCAAGATGCTAACCCCAAATTGCTCTACGATGCATCCATCAGAGTATGAATGTATGTGAATACATAGATATAAAGGACTTGAAGCATAGAACAAAGTGCTTGTGTGAATGGGTGAATGTGGCGTAGTCAGATATGCGGATGCAGACAAAAAGGGAACATGAGGACACAACACCATGGCAGGGCACCAGGTGAGGACAGCGGGCCATGACAGAACCCCCAGTTAACGGGAGCCTCCTGGCGACCTGCCAAACTTGTCAGGGTGCCGCTGGGGATATCGAGAATGGCAGACCGAGGCACCCAGGGACGTTCTTCCGGACCGTACCCTCCCCAATCCACCAAATACTGAAAGCCCCTACTGCAGCGCCTGGCATCCATAATCCGGGCAATGGAGTAAGCTGGGGCACCATCAATAATCCAGGTGGGTGGAGGGGGCCTGGGAGGAAACATGGAAGACATTTTGAATCTTCATATTAGTAGGTAGCTACAGTCACAGGATTAATGATGGTGTCAATGCAGAACGGCCCAATAAAATGGGGAGACAATTTCCTGGACTCCGTGCGCAAGGGCACGTTTCTCCATGGATAACCAGACTTTCTGACCTGGAGCGCAGGCCAGGGCAGCAACCCTGCGACAATCGGCCATTCTTTTGTTCTGGTCCTGGGTCCAGAGGAGAGCAGCTCGGGTGGCCCTTCACATATGCAGACAATGACGAACATGTTGCTGGACGGAGGGGACCTTATGCTCCCCCTTGGAGATGCAAAGGAGGGGGGGGGCTGATAGCCCAGGGATGCCTAAAATGGCGACAGGCCCGTGGCGGAGGATGTCATCGTGTTATGAGCATATTCCACCCACGGCAGTTGGGAATTCCACTGAGACTGATTTGAGGAAACCACACAGCCGAGCATCGCCTCCAGCTCCTGATTGGTCCTCTCCATCTGCCCATTAGTCTGAGGGTGAAATCCAGAAGAGAGACTTACTTGGGCTCCCAGCGCCGAGCAGAACTGCTTCCACATCCGCGATGTGAACTGTGGACCTCGGTCAGACACCACATCCTGAGGAATGCCGTGCAGGCGGAACGCGTGGTCGGTCAGCAGCTTAGCAGTCTGTAACGCGGTCGGCAGCTTGGGCAAAGCTGCCGACAATATGGGCAGTTTTAGAGAAGCGGTCAACAACAGTGAGAATGACTGTGTTACCAGAAGAAGGGGCCAGTCCAGTAATGAAATCCTGGCCTGAGGAGTCTAGGAGGCGGAGAAGTGGATGCCTTATTCTGGGCACAGGTGGGACAAGCAGCCATAAATTCCTGGACATCTCAAGCCAGAGACGGCCACCAGAACAAATGTTGCATGGAGGTGCAGGTGCGGTTCTTACCAGGGTGGCAGGAGAACTTAGTAAAATGGGTTCACTGGATCACTTGGGCATACACTGCTGTGGGCACATGCAGGGGGTGAGGTGGACCTGTACCAGGACCGGGTTCCCCTCTCTGAGCATCTCTGATCTCCCATGTGAGTGACCCGACGTTGCAAGCAGCAGGTAAGTTGGTCTTGTCCCTCTCAGTGGCGTCCCCTGGCGACGGGAATTGATGAGAGAGGAAATCAGGTTTCACGTTTCGGGAGCCTTGACGGTAAGTAATAGTCATATTGAAGCTTATGAGAAACAATGCCAACCTGGCTTTCCAGGAGTTGAGGCGTTTCGCTGTCCATAGATACTCGAGGTTCTTATGGTCTGTCCATACAACCAGGTGCTGCTCCAATCCCTCAAGCTAGTGTCTCCATTTTTCCAAAACATTTTAATGGCCAGCAACTCTGTCTCCAACGTTATAGTTCTGCTCCACCTATGTGAGACGATGGGGAAAATAGGCACAAGGATGTAGCTTATCCCCTGAGCGCTCCGACAGCACTGCTCCAACTCCTGAGTCAGATGTGTCCACTTCCATAATGGACGGCTGGGAAAGGTCAGGCTACACCAGGATGGGGGCAGATGCACACCATTGCTTAAGCTGATTGAAGGTTTGCTGCGCCGCTGGGAACCACTGAAAAGTTAGCAAAGCCTGGGAACTTCTGCAGCAGCTTACGCATCCAGGACACTGGCCACTCGACCACCGCTTTGACCTTTGCCGGATCAGCACGTAGCTGGCCCCGTTCCACAAAGTATCCCAGAAAGGCAACTGAGGACACTTAAAACTCACATTTTTCCCCCTTGACCAAAAGCCGGTTCTCCAGCAGTCGTTGCAGTACCTGACAAATGTACCTGCTCCTAGTGTTCAGCCTCTGACTTGGAAAAAATCAAAATATCGTCAAGGTGACAAAGTGATTCAAAAAATCCCTCAAAACGTCATTTACCAACGCCTGAAACTTGGCAGGTGCTTTTGTAAGACCAAACGGCATAACCAAATACTCAAAATGGCAGAGGTGAGTATTGAACGCAGTCTTCCATTCATCCCCCTGTCTGATTCGGACCAGATGGTAAGCATTCCTGAGGTTCAGTTTCAAGAAAACCATGGCCCCCTGTAACAGCTCAAAAGCAGAAGATAGTAAAGGCAACAGATTTTTAATTTTGATGGTAATCTTGTTCAACCCACGATAGCCTATGCACGGCCTCAGAGATTTATCCTTCTTCTCGACAAAAAAAGCCGGCCGCTAACAGGGACTTTGAGGGGCAGATTCTCCCTGGTGCCAGAGAGTCTGTGATATAGTGCTCCATGGATTCCCGTTGCGAGGGGCAAGCGAACGAGTTCTTACTGCACCTCTCGGCAAGGTCACGATAAACCGAGGGCACAGAGGAGAGATCAGGGGCGCTGCCTGCCTCAGAACATGGTGAGGGAGACGCAGTGGGTGTAGCACAGCGCAAACCATTTTCGTGTCACCAGCGACTCCAACCAACAACACTCTCCTTGGGCCAGTCAATCTGCGAATTGTGTAAACTCAGCCATGGGAAACCAAGAACAACGAGGGTCCCTGAGGCATCAAATAGGAAGAAGCTGGTTCTTTCTACATGATTTCCGGACATAGAGAGCTGAATGGGTTGGGTTTGGTGAGCGATGGGGTAAGTTTAGTGCCATTCAACGCAGAAACCTGAAGTGGCTCCACTAGCGATGTCAAAGGAATTTTTAATTCTTTAGCCAGTGAGCAATCTAAAAAACTCTGTTCCGCACCGGAATCAATGAGGGCCAAACACTGATGTGTATGGGTGTGGAGAAGGATTTTAGCCAAGCACTTGACTACGAGTAGGGCAGCGTCTTTACTAGTGCCCGCCAGCATCCCCACGCTTACAGACGGGCGCGCCCCTTTTGCCGCGCCGGGCATGCATCAGCAAAATGTTGCCTTTTCCCACAAGAAAAACACTCACCGACTTGTGGCCGTCTCCTCTGATCCGCGGGCGAGAACTGAGCTCGTCCGAGCTGCATCGGTTCCTCCTCCTCTCTCCAGAACATGGCCTCGAGCCTCCGTCCTCCGCGGAACTCCTGAATGTTGCTGCACTGTCACCATACTGGTCCATGTGGTCATCCATTTTAATGCCCATAGAAATCAAAGCATCAAATGAAGCAGGCAGCTCTTAGCAGACAGTTTGTGTTTCAGTTTCTTATTAAGGATATTCAGAAAAGCGGAACACAGCACATTCTCCTGCCACCCTGTCTCCTTAGCCAGAATCCAAAAATCAATGGAGAAGTCTGCCACGCTCCTCTTACCTTGCCGAAGATTAAACATCCTGTGGGCTGCTGCATCCTCTCTCGAGCCCTTATCAAACACGCTCCAAAACTTAGAGAGAAAGTCAACATAGGAAATTCCTGGGCGTCCGTTGAGGACCATTTCAGAGCCCATTCTGTTAACAGGCTCATCATCTTTGAGTCATCTTTGAGCTGTCGGTGGCATAGGCCTGCAGCATTCTTTTAATTTCCGCTAGGCTTTGGAGGAGAGCACTCTGCTCCTTGGAAAAATGATGAAGCATTTGTTCATGCCGGTCCAATTTGTCCCCATGCATTGCCAGAGCCTGCTGCATTGACGCAGAATCCGCTGGGTCCATTCCTGGCTGGATCATTCTGTCAGCTATTAGGATTCACAACCCACATGCAGGACTCTTTGAATGAAGATTGTCACTCACCTGACTGTAAATAAATGCACTAAGTGCAGAATATTTTCTTCTGGTGACGATGGCCCGTGTCTCCTTTTCCTCTGTTCCCAAAACCCATGCATCAGCTTAATCCACCTGTTTTCGAGATCGGTTTCTCAGACAATGATCCAGCTCTGACAGGTGCTCAGTCAGTCTCCTAAGACTGATCAGCTGCAGGTGTGTGATTGCTTTCTGGTGCGGCGAGTCCCATGACAGGGACACCACTCTTCGGGCTCGGACTTGCAGGGAGACCAGAACATGACACACACACACACAGATGAGGAAACAGGGAACATGAGGACACAACACCATGGCAGGGCACCCGGTGAGGACAGCAGGCCATGACAGGCGTAGTGTATAACACACACTGAGTGCGCTATATAAGAATCAGTCCATTTACCAGTTACCAAATGCAGGGTTGTATCATGGTTGTAGTAATAAATTATAATGTTTTTAATGGTATCTAGCAACAATATTGTCATGGTCCTGAGTCTGAGGACTCGGTGTTTTTTGTTTCTTTATATTATTCTTTGTTCTCATTTATTCTGTTTTGTCTTTTGTTTAGGTTTGCTATGTGTTAGTGTTTTTGTTTCATGCCTGCCTGTGTTCCCTCTGTCTGTCCATGGTGTTATTGTGTCTGCTCTTGAGTCTGCCTGTCAAGTTCAGTGTCCTGTCTGGTTCTCTGTGTCTGTTAGTTTCCTGTTTTATTCTGAAAGTTCATGTCTCATGTCAGTGTGTTCAGTTTTACCTCTCCCCTGTCTCGTTAGCCTAATTTCTCCCAGCTGTGTCTCCCTCCTGTGGCCCATTCCCTGATTACTCCCCGTGTATTTTAGCCCTGTGTTTTCCTGTGCTCTCTGTCGCGTCGTCTGTTTAACTCCATGTCAGTCTGCATTACTCTGTGTTACCCGGTATTCATTCTGCGTCTCTCTGCCATCTTTCTTTGTGCATTTTGCTCCTCCTCCCGTGAGTGTTTGGTTTAGTTTAGTTCTTTAGTTTTCCCAGTTTAGGTTTGTTTACTCCCCGCTCTGCTCTTCCTGTTTTTGTCACCTTATCACCTCTGTAAATAAACACTCACTCGCACCCCAGCCAGTACCTGCATTTTGGATCCTTTTTTTTTTCAATACTCCACATGACTGCTCCCCAGCCATGACAAATATTTAGAAATATTAGAATTATGAAAGTGAACAACAGTACTTTACGCCTGGGTCAGCAGGTACAAAACTAGATTTAGTAGCTAATATAGCAGCTCTTCACTGGTTTCTGTTTCTATATAAAAGTATTCTCATAAGTGCTGCTAATCAGGCACCAATTAGGCACCTGATTGTCAGTACCTAGGGTACTAGAAGCTAAACCATTTGCAGAATAACCTGTTTAGATTTGGGAAAAATGATTTGGCAAGTTTTTAATACGTGCAACCCACAAAGAAATAATCGACCAAACACAAATTGCCTTACTTTTTGTAATTTGTTTCTTTATCTGAGTATGTTCGATATTAAGTTATTTTATTTGTTAACAATAATTATTTGTTTTCAGACTGAGTGCCTGTAAACTCTCAGAGAGAAGCTGTGAAGTTCTGTCCACAGTTGTCAGCTCCCAGTCATCTAGTCTGAGAGAGCTGGACCTGGGTAACAACGACCTGCAGGATTCAGGAGTGATCCTTCTGTCTGCAGGACTGGAGAGTCCACATTGTGCACTGGAAACTCTCAGGTCAAGATTCAGTTTTCTTATGATCACCAAAGTGTTAATTTTATCATCATTATATTACTATTTCATTATAATTTTAATTATATAAAATGTATGGGCAGAATTTTGTGCCATCAGAAACGGAATTTTAATAAGTTAAATTCAAATTTAATATATATATATATATATATAATATCATATTGAATCTGAATTGTAACTTAAATAAATGCTTTTTAAAACTGAATTTGAATTAGCCTAATTTGAAATTCAATGTATTGGTTTAAAAATGATCGTCACTAAATTGAAATTGAATTATATAGTTTGAAAATGAATTCATTTGCTTTAAAGCTGTATTTTTTTTAAAAAAAAATATACCTCTCGAATAATTTCAGTTTCACTTCTCACCCTTCAGTTTCAGTTCTACAGTTAAATTTCAGTTCCAAACTTCATTTCTTTTTGGCACTTACATTCGGTTCTGGTTCCAGAGTAATCAAGCACAGATTAATAGAACTATGTTTTACAAGGGGACCGAAAGTGTTACTGACAGGAATCTACAGCATCTTGAGTTGGAGCTAGATTAAGAAGTCAGTTGTCATGTTGAATGACCAGTGTATAAACTCTCAGGTTGTTAATAAATGTATAACATGTATAAGAACAAGCGTCATGTTAAAAATAATAGCCGTACAGTAACTTTTATGCTTATTGTAGCTGTTAGCTAAAAACACTAATTTAGCATAGTTTGCCTTGTTTTCAACTTTGACAAACAAATATGATTCCAAAGTTGTCGTGTTGTACCTTCTCAGAGCCCTGTATGCTTGCAGAGACCCCTACATTAGGGAAACATGCAAATGAATGTCCAAAACATCATATTTTTTCACAGTCTGGCAGGGGGAAACTGTATGTGTTGCGAAAAAGGACTCAAATGCAGACCAAAACAGAATGTGAAACGTGTCGTGGAATAACAAAAACGAGCCATTTATTAAGGGCTGGCAAAGAAGTACAAAACAAAGGCAAAGATGAGGCTAAACAATAAACTAAACTGGATGAACTAACACCTTACACATGGAACCTGGCATGGAGACATGTAAAAAACCTGGACATGAACACAGCAGACGACCTGAGAAGGAATGACTGAAAACACACGGACTAAATACACACAGGAGGCTAATGAGGGAAGTGGGAAACACATGGGGAAACAGCTGACACACATGAACATAGCGACGTCACAAGCAGAGTGTAAAACTAAACACAGAACACAGGACCTCTTCAAAACAAATCAGGAAACATAATGAAACGCAGACATGACTACATGAACTTGACAACATAAGAAACACAGACATGAAACACATCAAGGACAAGGGAGCTTTTACACACGGGTTGAAAACACAAGGGGAATATAATAAACAAATGAACTTGAATAACTTAATGAACTTAAACATAGACCATAAACATCAAAATAAACTAAAACTCGAAACGCTGGGTCAAAAGACCCAGGATCTTGACAATTTTAGGTTTATTTATGTCTACACAGCATCCCAAGTCTTTAGCTAACTTAATAACTTTAGCTAAAATGAATAGTTAGTCTAATTTATTAGTGCAGCATTACTGAATTACCTCGGTTTGAAGTGATATGATGTGACATGACTTGATATGATATGATATAATATCCCACATAGCAAAATTGGTATGGCCCGGATCTGTCCCACACAATGTGCTTACACATGGCCCACATACCGCAAAGAATGACGGCCCTTTGGTGGCCCAGACCAGGTTTGCCAGAGGTAATCTACACATGGGCCAGCACAGGACCACAAGTGTGTCTGCCACTGGCCTTGTGCAGGCCACCTCTTGCAAACAGATTGTGGGCCATGTGTAAGTTGTGTGCAGTCACGGGCCATTTGCAGACACACTTCTAGCCCTGTGCTGGCCTAGAACAGTTTCAGCTCTGGTCCCAGATGTCAGCCTTATGGTAAATGGTAAATGCCCTGTATTTGTATATTTGTTTACTAGTCCCTAAGGACCCCAAAGCGCTTTACACATCCAGTCATCCACCAATTCACACACACATTCACACACTGGAGATGGCAAACTACATTGTAGCCACAGCCACCCTGGGGTGCACTGACAGAGGCGAGGCTGCCGGACACTGGCGCCACCGGGCCCTCTGACCACCACCAGTAGGCAACGGGTGAAGTTTCTTGCCCAAGGACACAATGACCGAGACTGTCCAAGCCGGGGCTCGAACCAGCAACCTTCCGATTACAAGGCGAACTCCCAACTCTTCAGCCACGATTGCCCCGTAAAGTAATGTGTACTTTAATCAAGCCATGTAATAGTGCAAAAGTAACATGACAAAACTCTGTTCAGACATGTGTGTGTGTGTGTGTGTGTGTGTGTGTGTGTGTGTAAAACAGAGGTGAGCATTCTTGCTTAAGATCTAATCATCTTTCACAATGACAACCATATTGATACACAATTCTCTAGCACTCTCACTCGATCCACTCAACGGTGAGTCATTTACTTTGTTTATTTTGTTATAATTAATGAAAATGCGGCGCCGTGGTCGCGCAGTCAAAACGCCCGTAAGTTTAGCGTTACAGCAACTTTGCTAAAACAATGTGAGAATTTGTAGGTGGGTTTTTATATTACTTCCGGCATCGTCTCAGATAGCAGCCTGTCTAACATGCTCTCTACATTTGAAAATTACTTTCCTCTTTCTTTCTTTTGCTCTTATTTATTTCTTTTTTTCTACTTAATTACACAAAAAGTATAAACTGAAAAACCAACTGAGAAATTTTTATCCTTGTTTGGACACAAAATTCCGTGTAAAACTACTGTGATGACCGCGATGCCACACTGCCCCTTTGTCTATAGCTGAGACCAGCTGCTGGGACTCAGACATCATAGCCATGCCGGTATTCAGCACAAGATCCCTGCGGTGATCAAAAGGTACTACCACGGCTGCAGAGCCAGGAATGCATGGAGACCGAGGAGGAAAAGATTCCGTCCTGCTCTCCCGTCAGTAGTGACTGGTAATGTCATATCGCTGGTTAACAAGATGGATGAGATCGTGACGCTAACAAGGACAGAGAAAGTTTTCCGAGAATGCAGTGTTATGTGTTTCATGGAGATATGGCTGCATGAAAACATCCCGGATCTGGTGGTTGATCTAAACGGATTTACGTGTGTGAGAGCGGACAGGGACCCAGGCAGCAGCGAGAAGAAGAGGGGAAGACGACTCGCTCTTTATGTTAACAACCGCTGGTGTTCCCCCAGTCACGTCAAGGCTGTGTGTAACAAACATATTGAACTGTTAGCAGTCGGTCTTCAACCATATTATTTATTGCAAGGGTTTTCCCTCGCCATTATCATCATTGTTTACATCACCCCTGACGCCAACGCAGCGCAGGCTTATGACATCATCAGCTCGGCGACAGCGGATCTTCTGAATCAAAGCCCCGCTGCGTTTGTGGCTGTAACGGGTGATTTTAAGCACACGAAACCTCTCTACTGTTCTACCCACATTCAATCAGTATGTGGACTGCAAAACCAGAGACAATAAAACACTGGACCTGTTTTATGCCAATGCTACTGAGGCATACACCTCCATCCCTCTCCCTCCTCTGGGCAGGGCAGCTCACAACCTTGTCCACCTCCAGCCACTTTACAAACCTGCCTTTCAGAGACAACCTGCAGTTATAAAAACAGTTATAACATGGACAAGGGAGTCAGAAGAGACACTGCAGGGATGCTTTGAGGCAACGGACTGGGATGTTCTTTGTGATTCTCATCAGGACAATGTTGACAATCTCACAGGCTGTGTTACGGATTACATCAACTTCTGTGTGGACACTGTGGTTCCCAAGAGAAACATTCTTGGCTTCCCCAACAATAAACCCTGGGTAAGTAAGAACATCAAAGTGACTCTGAACAAGAAAAAAAGAGCTTTCAGAAACAGGGACATACATCAGTTGAAAATGGTGCAGAAGGAGCTGAAAGCCAAGATTGCAGAGGGAAGAGAGACTTACAGGAGGAGGCTGGAAAACAACAGGGAGGTGTGGAATGCAATGCGGGCAATTACTGGCTTAAAAAAAAGGTGTTGGGATGGATGGGGACGTTGAAAGTGCAAACAACCTAAATCTACACTTCAATAGGTTCGACTGCCATGCGTCTCCCACCTCCACACCCAACTCTTCTCATCTTCTCCATCTACTCCATTCTCCTCCCCCCTCTCCTGCTGCCCCCTCAGCCTGTCTCACCCTGTCCCTTTCAGAAGATGACATCAAAAGGGAATTGGGCAGACTCTACTCCAGTAAAGCTGCTGGCCCGGATGGTGTCAGTCCCAGAGCCCTCAGGTTCTGTGCTTCCCAGCTTTCTGGAGTTCTGCATCGGCTCTTCAACATGAGTCTGAAACTGCAGAGGGTCCCATCACTCTGGAAGACATCCTGCCTGGTTCCTGTCCCTAAGAAGATTAACCCGTCAACCCCCAGTGACTACAGGCCAGTGGCTCTGACTTCACATGTTATGAAGACGGTGGAGAGATTCATCCTGAGAAATCTGCGCCTGTTGGTGGAGCCTTGGCTGGACCCCCTGCAGTTTTCTTATCAACCCCGTATCGGTGTTGAGGATGCCATCATCTACCTGCTGGACCAGGTTTATTCTCACCTGGACATTGTTGGATGCACTGTGAGGGTCATGTTCTTTGACTTCTCTAGTGCTTTTAACACGATCAGACCATCACTGCTGGGGAATAAGCTCACAGAAATGCAGGTGGACGCCCCACTGGTAGCTTGGATCACGGACTATTTAACAAGTCGACCACAGCATGTTCGGCTGAAGGGCTGCCACTCGGATAACATCCTGATCAGTATGGGGTCGCCGCAGGGGATGGTCCTATCACCCTTCCTCTTCACCCTCTACACGTCTGACTTCAGGTACAAGTCATTAGTCATGCCATCTGCAGAAATTCTCTGATGACTCTGCCATTGTGGGCTGTATAAGGGATCATGGACTTTACTTTACTTTACTCCTACCCCTGTCACCATCAGAGGGGCTGATGTAGAGATCGTGGAGGACTCCCTGTACCGGGGGGTACGCTTGGACTGTAAACTGGACTGAACCAAGAACACTAATGCTGTCTTTAAAAAGGGCAGAGTCGGTTTTCCTACTGAGGCAGCTCAGGTCCTTTAATGTTTGTAGGAAAATGCTGACAATGTTCTATCACTCTGTGGTAGATAGTGTTGTGTTCTTTGCAGCTGTGTGCTCGGGCAGTGGGGTGAAGACAGCCGAAGCCAACAGCCTGAACAAACTGAAAAGGCTGGTTCTGTCCTGGGTGTCAGACTGGAGAACCTGGAGGTGTCTGAGAGGAGAATGATAAAAAAATTTTCTTTGTATCATGGATAACCCCTCCCACCCCATGCGCGCCTCCATGATGGACCATCGGAGCACTTGCAGCAAAAGACTCATCGCACCTGTCCAGAGATTTATTCTAAATGACACTTCTTCAGCTGAGAGTCAGACAGTGGAGACACACACGCTGTAGGTTTTTACTTGCAAGGGCGTTCACAGAGCGCTCACATCAGAGTGGGGGCCCTGTGAAGTGCGCACTCTGTTCTTGCACTTGTCTTTATTTATACACAAGGAAAATGAATACATTTTAAATAACAATCAGTTCTAAGCAATGAAAAGAACAATCAGTTCTAAGCAAGGAAAAGGTCATCATGCAGTATTCTATCACAAATAAACTTATATCATTAAAAGCTTATACTGACTACTCAGTACAATTTTCCCTTAACAGCACTGAAATCCAGAACTGACCGCCACAGTAAATGTCACGGCTGCCGGGGCGAGCCGTGTGGTGTGGGAGGAAAAAGGACCCAAAATGCAGGCAGTGACTGATGATACGAGTGACGTTCATTTACAAGTGGCGGAGTGGCAAAACAGGCAAATGACAAATGACTAAAGAAACCTAAACTGGGAAAACTAAATAACAAACCTGAGGACATACGAAACAGGGTGCGGGGCAGAGAGACGCAGAGAGAGGAAACGAAACACCATGGAACACAGACGAGCCGACAACAAACGCAGACCGACACCCACTATATATACACACACAAGGAGACCAGGAAATGGCATACAGGTGGGAGACACAGCTGATTCTAATACACATAATGACTGGAGGATACAAGCTGAACACAATGACCACAGACACAGACCTTCAGAATAAAAGAGGAAATCCAAAACGCGAACTTAGGGACATAAACCGGGCACAAGGGGAGGACACAGGATACCAAAATCAGAATAAACTAGAACAGAGGAAAATAATCATATAAACCCAAAACGCTGGGTCAACGACCCAGCACCATGACAGTAAATCTTTTGTGCCAGTGGCAATAATAAAACAAAACTGTAAAATAAAATAAAACTGTACAACTCTTCCTTACTCTGTTGGTAATTTTCCTGAGGATTAATAACAAAGCTATTCTGTTTCCATTCAGACCGTGCAATATCACCGAACAGTTTTTCATTGAATGTTTGTTTCATCTCCCTATCATATGCTGCTACTCTTTTATCCATTTGCACAATACTATCTCACTTTTAGAATCACCTGCACTGATAGCTAAGCTAAGCTATTTAATTTTCAGGATATAGTTATATTGTTACTTGTTACAGTTATTTGATATTATATTTTGCACTATCCTACCCTACTTTATTTTACTGTATACTTGTATTCTATTGTACATATTGTATATTTTATTCCTCTGCTCCTCTGTCTCTCTTGCTGCATTGAGCATGTGTATGACAAAAAAATTTCCCTCGAGATAAATAAAGTTCTTCTTATCTAATTAGGGCCCGAGCACTGAGAGTGCGAAGGCCCTATTGTATCTGCTCCGTTTATTATTATTATTATTATTATTATTATTATTATTTCGGCAAATGAATCGGCCTTTTGAGGGCCTAAACATGCTCAAAAACTCATGAAATTTTGCACACGCGTCAGGTCTGGTGAAAATTTACGTATTTTAATGTCCTCAGACATGGCCAGGGAAAATTGGCTCAGTAGCGCCACCTAGAAAAATGAAAAACGCGAGCCCCCCGTGTGGGTATGACCTACATGTATGAAATCTGGGACACATGTGTACCATGCCGAGACGAACAAAAAAGTCTGTGGGCCCATTGACGCAAACCCAACAGGAAGTCCGCAATTTAGAAGTGAAGGTGACATTTTGGCTCTAATTTTGCCATTTCCATGCCTCGAACTTTTTCGAACTCCTCCTTGGGATTGGTCGTATAAGCTTCATCTTTGGTCAGTGTCTGAAACCTGGTAAGCTTATAGGAGATATCAAGATGTACAAAAAAGTCTCCTGGAGCAATATCCCAAATCCAACAGGAAGTCAGCCATTTTAAAATTAATGTGCAATTTTGGCGACATTTTCCCCTCTTTTCAGGCACCGTACTTTGACGAACTCCTCCAAGGGATTTCATCAGATTGATGCGATCTCCAGTGCGTGGAATCTAAAGACCTTTGTGATGTTAAATTGCGAAGCTTTTTACATTCAGGGAAACGGGGTGGTCATGGCGGCACGTGGAGTTTCAATCACTCGCCATAAAGCAGTAATCTGCTGTTACTCCAAAACACAATGTCCAATCTCTCCCAAAGGTCGCAGGTGTGATGAGACTCGATCTCGGAAATGTATGTTTTGCCATTTGTCAGTAATGGTTAGAGCGCCACCTAGTGGGATGACTATAATCCTGATTGAATGAGATGAAATGTTAGCTGGTGGTTAAAGGCATGAATTCCATCAATGTGACATCAGATCGGACGTGCTGGTTTTAGGTGTTGGGCGTGGCTCGACGCGCCGGGGGTGCGAGGGCCCTCATAACGCTGCTTGCAGCTTTAATCTTATCTTATCTTTTAGATAACTGTGAGCAGAAGATTCAGGTTCACCCTGCCCGGGATAGAGTTGTCTTCCTGACCATTTTCAGGGGCCATGCTTCCTGAAAATGGTCAAAGAAAGTAGAATTTTTAGGGAGGGTAGTATTGAAAAAAAAATAACATGGATTGTTTTAGATAGATGATGAAAAGGGGTGGCCAAATATCGTTTGAGGAAGATACTAAACCCAAGTTGCTCTACGATGCATCCATCAGAGTTTGACTGTGTATGAATGTTTAGATTAGCCAAACCTACATCCCAACAGGCTTCCAACCCGACGACAGGGCCGTGTCCCTTCTGGAGGCCGGCCATGCCTCCAGCGGTGGTGGCGACACTGGTCTGGAGGCCGGCCACGCCTCCGTACCCCCCTCAACCTTGGACCCGGATCGAGCAGACTCCCCTGCCGCGGGGACCTCCGTCTCCCCACACGGTTCCTCCACCGCTCCCGGCTGGAGCGTACCCTCGTGCACCTCCTCCATCTCAGGCTGGAGTGGCTCCTCCACCGCTCCATACTGGAGCAGCCATTCGCGCAACGGCCCATCTTCTTCCGGCCGGCGCAGACCCCGGCGCGCTTCTTCCACTGCCCGTTGGAGCAGCTCCTCCACCGCATGAGCAGCCCTTCACCCGGCTGCTGCCCCTCCTCCGGCAGGCGTTGACCCCCGCTCGCCTCGTCCACCACCTCCAGCTGTCGAGGTGTCCCAGACGGCTCCCCCACCGCTTACCCACCACCAGGTTCCACCAGTGGGGTTGGCGGCAGCAGTTTTGACCATGACTGGAGCAACATCGCCAGCTCCGCAATTCACCCCAAGTGGCACTCAGCCTGGTCCTGTAGCTCTTCCTGCCACGGCGCGCCCCCGCCTCGTGCTCCCACTGGGTGGCTGCCATTTCGGCCAGCATCTGGGCCAGGGTCCTCCCTTCCCTGGCTCCGGTAAGGACCTGCTGTGCTGCCTCCTGGGTATCGGCACCAGTGTGGTGTGAATGAGATACGGTGGGTCCAGAAAGTGTTGTTTTGAGCCATTTTTATTTGCGGCTGCAGCTCACAAGCTGCCAGCCGCACATGCAGCAGACCACAATACCCCACAACCTCTTCTTCTCCGGGTTTTTAACATGGCTGGCATGATTGTGGATGCCGTGCAGGTGCGTCTGCACGGCACTGCCGACCCCGTCTCACCACACTTACATATAAAATACACTGGCACTAAGTATCAGACACATACATATTGTTTTATTAGCAGTTCTCTGGGATTTGGGATTCTCTGTGGATTTGTGTTTATGTGCGTGTGTTTTCCTTTTTTGTTCCCATTTTCCTCTCCTCGTTTTCATCCAGCCCATCATGTCTCTCCCTCATGCTCTCTCAACCACTCTCGTCCACGCTTGATCTCTCGTGCTCTTCCCTCTCTGTTACTTTCTCCATTATTACCTCTCCTTCCTCTGTTCCCTGGCTTTCATCTCTCTCTGTCTCAGTGTGTGTATCTGTTTCCCTGTACTTCCTGTCTTATTTTGACAGTCTTGTGTTCCATGTTTGGTGTGTTGAGTTTGGCAGTGTCATGTTCATTTGTGTCAGCTGTGTTCCCCATGTGTTTCTACTTCCCTCATTACTCTTCTGTGTATTTAAGTCCTTTGTATCCTTTTGTTTATTGTCAGTTCATCTGTTAACTTTCCCTGCTTTTCTGTTTCATGTTTTGTAACCAGGCATTCCTGATTTCATGTACTAATTTTACCCCAGTTCATGTTTTATGTTAGTTTCTCCCCTGGTTATTTCCTTTGTTTGGCTTTTATTTTTGTTCCCAGCAGTGTTGGGCAAGTTACTTTGAAAAGGTACTTAATTATAGTTAATAGCTACTTCTTCAAAAAAATAATTGATTTAGTAATTGAGTCACAAGATTCTAAAAGTAATTAATTACTTGAAAAGGAACTATTACGTTACTTTAAAAAAAATGTTTAACCCTCTGGGGTCCAGGGTATAATTGGCTATTTTTAACTACTTCTGAGAGAACTACTATTTGCTTTGCCTTTGTTTGTACCATTTTTACTGTAAATTCAGACCTCACGTGTCTGAATTTACAGTTATGTTTTCATTTTGACATACTGTATTAACACAATTGATCTAAAATCAGACAAAATACATAAAATTCGAGTAGATAAAATTTATATTTTTACTGTAACAACCACAAACATGTTTATTGAATCATATTTCATGACTTTAAATGCAAATATAAATTGTCAATTTTAAAATCATATGCACAAGTTTTGCAAACAAAGTTATTTGCAGCCATTTACCTTTTACCCTTTTTTTTTATAACCATTTCAAACTATTTACATAATAATCAGGTGTTCTGCATTCAAAAAGATGCCACACAAATTATTTGTGCCACTGCAAAAATTTCTGTCCACTGTAAAGGAGAACATCACAGGACTGATACCTGCAGGTCTGACAGCAGGTGTACCACTCCGTTTTCTGTCTGGAGACAACAGTTGCCTCATTGTTCTGACACAAAACACAAAACTATCCACAACACTACACACTAACTACACAAGAAAACACATTAACTACACACTCCGAACATGCTAAACGTCACAAATCTCTCACATCTCAAAACTCGCTCTCTCTCTCTCTTTCTGCTGTCTTTCTCTTTCTCTCGCCGTCACTCCTAAAACTTCCCCCTCTTCCTAAACAACCACATGTCATGTTGCCATATCGTTTTGATTGGTCAAAATGGTGCATTTTTCCACCAACATGAAAGGGCTGTTTTTGTTTTGGGTTTTTTTTTTCTTTTTTGGGGTTTTTTTTTTGGGAGGGGGGGGGGGTCATAAGTAGAGAGTGTTTGCTAGTGCTGTCCTTAGACAGTAAACGTGACGACACTATTCAGGAAAAAACACTGCGTATATATTGTTTATCATGACTCTGGTTTTACGTGGCCTATCAACATAATTAAAAGCTGGCTCACCAAGACTACTTTATTCTTCCTCAGTGAAACAGCAGCACCAATTGAACAGCACTCATGCGACTGTTTTGCCCCCCTTGAGCTCCAGGTGTTGTGCCAGAAAGTTATTGCCCTCCACGGGAGCGTGCGCAGCTGCTTAAAATCGCAGTGCCCAGATTACTTACGTAGACAACTACATCTGTGCAATTGACATAAGATGCGGTAAGCTGAAGACAGCTTCAACCGTCTGTTTATTGAAAAATAGTAACGCGACCGCACCGCACCGCATTTTCTTTTTAGTAACGGTAACGGCGTTGTAACGATATAAATAATAATTAGTTAGATTACTCATTACTGAAAAAAGTAGCGCCATTAGTAACGCTGTTACTTGTAACGCTGTTATTCCCATCACTGGTTCCCAGCCACGATAAAGGCTCGTGTGTCGTTAAAATTCAGTTCTGCCTCATTCATCTGCATGTGGGTCATCACATCACCATGTAATCTGCCATTGCAGATTGTGACATGATGTTTTTAGAACTTGAATTCAAGACGTATAAAGTCAGATGAATCAGACACAGTTCATGAATAACAAACAGAACTTCAACAACTATATTGTTCAAAAGAATTTAAGGTAATTTAAAAGATCTAACACAAGAAGTAGTAAAATATATCAATTATTATAGTTTTCAGGATGAATCTTTATGGAATGATCATTTTTGACAGGGAACACAAAATTATTTAACATCAAATGACCACAACATGAGGGTTAAGGACCTCATTATTTTATATCAACCCAACAGAGAATGTCGCTCTCAGACTGCTACTTTACTAGTGGTTCCAAGAGTATTTAAAAATTGAATTGGAGGCATCCCCTTCAACTTTTAGGCCCCTCGTCTATTGAGCCAGCTTACAGTTGGTATTGAGAGATCTATCTCAACTTTTAAGATTAGGCTTCAAAGTTTCTTTTTTGAAAAATCTTATAGTTAGGAGTGGATCAGGTGACCCTGAACCCTCCCTTAGTTATGCTGCAATAGGCCCTGGCTGCTGGGGATTCCCATGATGCATTCAGTGCTTCTTCTTCATTCGTCTCCCTTCAGTCTCTCAGTGTATATACACCATTCTGAATTTATCTCTTTCTTCCACATCTTGTCTTTTGTCTCTCATCTCTCCCCCCTCCTCCTCAACTGTTGGCGGACCATTCCTGAGCCTGGTCCTGCTTGAGGTTTCTTCCTGTTAAAAGGGATTTTTCCCTTCCCACTGCTGTCAAGTGCTTGCTCAAAAGGGTCATCAGATCGTTGTGGTTTTCTTATAGGGTATGGTCTTACTTGGTCTGCATCTTAGAATATAGAGCAAGTTGTTGTGAATTTGGTGTTGTATAAATGAAATGTGATGAAATTAAATTCAGTGAAGTTTGATGATCTTCCTCTGTATCTTCTTTTGGCTGTGGTGTGTTAACTGCTGGATTTTTGTTGTTGTTGTTTGTTTCTGTAGACTCTCAGGCTGTCTGATTACAGCAAGAGGCTGTACTTCTCTGGCCTCTGCCCTGAGCTCCAACCCCTCCCATCTGAGAGAGCTGGACCTGAGCTACAATCATCCAGGAGACTCGGGAATGAAGCTGCTGTCAGCAGGACTGAACGATTTGCATTGGAGACTGGACACTCTCAGGTATGGAGATAATGTCTGATAGAGGAGGAAGAAATGGAAACATTTTACATATATTTGCCTCTTGATGGAGGCAGTCGCATTTTCTCCTTCTCCCTCTCCCTTATCTTTCCTGCTTGGCTTCTCATGTCTTTTGTGTAGTCTTGCTTATTCGAAAACCCTTAGAGAGTCTCCCAGACTTGTTCTCTAAAAACCTAAAGAAGAATTATGGATTTGATCAACTGGTGCCTTAATGAAACTGACAAACACCTGGACTTGGGAGAGCCTGATCGTCCTGCGGAGACATGTGCTGCGGGATACTCGATGGTCGGTTGCGTCGTGTGTCTTGCGACATTCTCGATGGAAGACATTGAACGACATCTACCAATTCGAAACCACGATTATAGAGTTCTGGCTGATTGGAGCTGGCTCGGACCTGGCTCATCGAAGAACAAGAAGCGGCTACAGCTGTTCAAAATCCGACAAGGCTGGACGACATGATAGACGATGGGCAGGGCTGTGAGTACTCAGACTGTGTTTTTGTGAATGCAATATGGATAGGATCTTGGAGAAGCTCATGGCTCTGCTATATGGACAAGATCTTGGAGAAGAACATTGGGAATTGAGAGACCTGGTGACCAGTGATGGACATTAGACCTACTGTAAAATTGGAAGCAGTTTGTTCGCACTAACCAAAACATCTACCATCTTCATCTCATGCAGGCCCCCTGGCGCTAGCTGGATGCTCAAGGCGAAAGCTGACGGGAATAACAAATTCTCCCTTAGATTGTGTTTGTTGTGACTATCTCCATCCTCATTCAAGGCCACCCATGTCGACTGAAGATTGTTGACTTTTGCCTGACCGGGTGAAGGGACACTTTCTCTCGGCTGAACACGGAACAGACACACACACACTCACATGCACACATACGCATGTACCCGGACACAGACCTACACTTACCCCCCCACCCCCTCCAAACGCCTTTGAAGCTTATGTCTTCTATGTTGTGAGATGTGATGATCCATGTGTTATGTGATGAGGTGTTTTTTTTCTGTTCTCAAACTGATCTCCCTGTTGGAGCTCAGTCTGGGGGGAGTTCATTTTTCTCCCCGTCTTTCCTCATGTTGTGCATTTTCCATTGTTATACCTCTCTGACCTGTCTTCCCCATGTGATGTTGTGTAATGTATGTATGGTCGGAAGGGTAAGATGGCGCTGGCAAAACGTCAGCAGCCTTAACCCAATTTCCTTCGGGGTCAGCCTTCGGGGATCAATAAAGTTTAATTGAATTGAATTGAATTGAATAATGATCAAGAAACTGACATCACATCCATTTGTTCATTCACTGGGGTGGTTTCAGTCATTGTGCAAAGGTACTGTTTATAACAGAGGTCTCAAACTCGCGGACCTCCGTCCACTTGCAGCCCACGCCACCTCTACATGCATACTGACATGAAGAAATATTTTATTTAATTATTGTTCAGAAAAATTATTTGATATGAAGGCAGTATAAGCAGAGTGTTCTCTGTAACCTCATGGGCAGTGTAGTCCGTGCTGCAGGGAGAATGGACTGCCATACCCGTCATGTGTCTGTGAGCGCGAGGGAGGGAAAAAAAAAGATGAGTCGAAAAGTAAGAGTTGTCACTGACCAGAAACGGGAGACGGAAGCATGTAAATATAATAATAACCACTGCAGCCAAAAAGAGTGCCTGACGAGCCCAGTTGTAAGTAAGCTATTAAGACTCGACTGTACACTATGTTCGTGTTTCCTCCGAAACAATAAGTTCCGTTGGAGCAGCCTTTCAACGCCTCTTTCTGTCTCTCACTAGCAAAGCTGACCCAGACAGTAAAGCTAGTTACCAGCTACGAGCCCGACGCGGAACCCGACGTATTAGCCAGAAATCTCTTTACCATGGTTCATAGCTGCGGACCTGGCCGAGGTAAGAAGAGACTGCAAACATGTTGAGGGATTGGCTGTGTTAGTTCAGTGACAGGTTTATTTGCAAATAACACAATTTTCACGAGCAGTCAAAAACTACCCACATAGCAAAATTGGTACGGCCCGGACCTGGCCCACACAATGTGCTTATACATGGGCCTCATACCGCAAAGAATGACGGCCCTTTGGTGGCCCAGATCTGGTTTGCCAGAGGTGGCCCACACATGGGCCAGCACAAGGCCGGTTACAGACACGCTGCTGGCCCTGTGCTGGCCCAGAACAGGTTCAGCTCTGGCCCCAGATGTCAGCCCTAATGTGTACCTTAATCAAGCCATGTAATAACAACATGTGCCGGAACATAATCGTGCAAAAGTAACATGACAAAACACTGTTCAGTGAATGGACTGATTCTTACACAGCGCTTTTCTACTCTCTTGGATTATTCAAAGTGCTCAACATGCAACATGCCACATTCACACACTTTCTCTAAACCGAGTGCTTACTAACTACATGCACACTCTTGACACACAGACTGGAGGACCCAGGGATCGAACCACTAACCTTGCAATCAATAGGTGACCTGCTCTACCGTCTGAGCTACAGCCACCCAGTAAACAGGGTAAACATGAGTAAACCGTCACTAGGTTTTGGATAAAGTGTACACTCAAACCTGTCAAGCCTGCATTTGAAATGTTGGCTACCATAGCAGTATAGTATTGCAACATAGCATTTGGGTCTTCTAGTTAAAATAGGAAAAGAGGAACATAAATAGTGCCATCATTTTTTTTTTTTTTTTTTGTGTCCCGTTTGGATCTTTAGCCATCAGAATTGTTGTCTTAAGGCCAAGAAAGATGCCAAGTGGATTTATTTTACCAAGTGGATCATCATGGCCTTGCCATATTGGTCCATTTGATTGACCTTTATTATAATTATGAATTTATTTTATTTTCGGTTGCTACAAACGGGACAGACATGACTGGGGGATAGGACAGGGAGAAAGAATGAAAGAAAGAGAGGGAGAGAAAGAAAGCCAAAGGGGAGAAGAGACGGTGAGAAGGGGGGGAAGAAAGAAAAAACAAACAAACAAAACACCTGGATCACCTGTATGGAGAAAAAAAAACAGAAGAGAAAGCAAACAACAAAGAGCAACATAATAAAAACAGCACCATCACAATAAACTAGCTAGCAGTAGATAACAGTAGATACTAAATATTAAACGATATTGTGCAGCACGCAAGATAGACAGCGCACAATGTGCTTTGAGGCAGCAGCCAAGAAAGGTGTAGTCCGCGTCTGTGAACACCCGTGTGTACACCTGTGTGCATACCTGTGTGGATCAGCATGCTTGTATTCCAAAGGTTTCTCCATGTAACGATCTGCTAGGGAGTGTGGGGAGCCATAGCCCCGTCCACCAGGGTATGAAGCAGGTATGGAGGAGATCCAGGCCCCAGATATCCAGAGGCCCCAGAGTACAAGGACCCGAGGAGGACCACCAAAGGGGGGGGAACCGTGCCACCCTCCTGGGAAGAGCTGAGTAGAGTAGAGCCCCAAACGAGAGGTCACCCCGCAGCTACGGAGCAGAGGCCAGAGGGGGTTGCAGTGTGGCGTGCCCGCGGGCTCTGCCGGCAGCCAGCTGTGCCAGAGAGGACCGAGCTTCAGGCTCAGAGGCCAGAGGCCTGAGGGCATCCCACCCCCCCGAAGGAGCCCAGCCTGGCCGCAGGCACCCGGCCCCGCCAATCGGCCACCAGGAGTGAGCCGGTACATACATGAGCGCCCAGCCCCAGACGACAAGGACCACCAACACACCATCGTCTGAGGGCATCAGCCACCGGCAGGGAGTGTGGTGAGGGGAGATAGGCCTCCGTACTTTGGAGGGCCTGAGATGTACCCAGAGAGGTTGAGTCTAAGACCCAACCTGACATATAGACACAGACGAACAGGCACATGCGGACACAGACGTGCATTCCCACCCCATATGCACAACCAAATACTCGGCACTCACCCAACGTGTAGACAGACACAAATAGACACTGCACAGACAGTTACACTCCCCAAACATACTCTATATCCCAGGTCCAGGTACCCCCGCCCTCAGAGGGGCAAGCCGCACCTAGACCCAGGAGATGTAACCCTTCTCTCTGGGGTGGAGGCAAGCGGACCACCTCCTTATCTGCAGTAGCAGGGAGGCCCCGCATCCCAGACCCCAGTCTGACGGCCAGCACCTCCTCCCAGCCCCCCAGCCCTGACGGCTAACAGAACCGGGGTGAGTGAAGACCTCAAACCTCCCTATGCCCGCTCATATGTAGTGTTGCTGTGTGCTGTTCTAAAGTGCATTTAAAACTCAGGAGAGCATGGTACTAGCTTCCTCTCAGAGAGCAGCACGGCTCCTCCCGAAAACCCTTAGTGTCTAAATGCATTTAAAATTGAGGGTAGGGCACCAGCGCCAGAGGTGGGTTGGAGTACACCAACCATCCTCTGGATGCTGTAAAACGTGCCCACCCCCAAGGCCCTATATGTATGTGTTATGTGAGAGTGTGAGTGATGTGGATGTCTAGGTTGCAGAATAAAATTGAGGCACAGGCGGCCAGAAGGGGACAGAGGGGGAGTGCCTCCCCTGCACCGTGGTGACATACCTGCACCCCAAGCCCTGCGTGTGTGGGTGGGAGTGGTAGAGCGGGAATAGGGAGGCAGCTGAGGATGGGGAGGGAAGAAAGGGAGGGGCAAGTGGCCCCTCCCTGGGGCCAGCTCCCCCGCTGACCCCAGTAGGCACCCCCACACTCTGGAACCCACCAGGGCAAGGGGGCCGAGGCCCATCCGGACCGGGGCCCGCAGCAGCAGCACCGCCCAGCCCCACAGAGTCCGGGGCAGCCCACCCGACTCCACCCCAGAGAAAACTGCACCCACCCCATCATCCAATCATCTCCCAAACTACACAAGACAATAGACACCCAGGTTGAGTTCATTCTCCACCTCGCCTATATCTCTCCCCCTACCTGCAGAGTGAGCTCCTGTGGTGAGGAGACCACCTGCAAAGATATAACAACCTCCCCACCAGTTAGAGAGCCCCCTAGTTGGGCCGATGCACCAGAGGTCCTCTGCACTGGGGCTGAGCACCCCTGCACCCACCCGCCCACTGCTCCGGCGACACAACAGCCAGGACCCAAGCCCCCAAGGCCCGGCCAGCACCCCAGACCGGGGGGCGGAGCACCCCCAGACCCCCAAGCCTCCACGCCCGTCCCGGACCCTCCCAGGGGCAGCCAGGCTACCAGGCCAGTAACCAACGTCCGCCAGCACAGACCCTCCCCCATCTCTGCTGTATGCAGCCACAGGGAAAACACCATCTAAGAGCCCCCAGAGCTCCTAACCAGGTCATGGCCACAGCCCCCAGGTTAGGCCCCCTAGGGAAACGTCCCTAGGGACTCCCCAGACGCCCTAAGGCCGTCCCTACCCCCATATCAACCACAATAGCGAAGGCAGGACCAAACCATGACCCCCCACCCCCACTAGGTGATGAAGCCGATCAACGGAGCCCAAAGGGATTGATCAAATGTGATGGCAGAGGTTGTATCAAGACTAATGTGATCTATTAGATGGTTTTTATATTGGTTAGAATTAAGATTATTTTTATTTTTCCAGTTAATGAGGACCATTTTCTTGGCAATGCATAGGGCCGTAAAAACAACGTGGGCTGTGTTTATTTCTGCAGTGATCTCATCCAAGTTGCCCAGCAAGCATACTAAAGGGGAGGCTGGAATGTTACATTTCAGACACTTTGATAAGTCTTCACATATCTCACGCCAAAATTTCTGAACTGGTGGACAGAGCCAAAGAGCGTGGATGTAATTGTCCGGTGTATTTGCTGTGCAGTGTGAGCAGTTGTTGGAAGGCGTATAGCCCATCTTGAACATCCTATGACCAGTATAGTGCACTCTGTGTAATATTTTGTATTGTATTAATTGCAAACTGGGATTTGTGATCCATTGAAAGGTTTTTAAGCATATCTGAGACCAAAGGTTTGGGTCTAAGTTGATTGATAAATCTGCTTCCCATTTTGCAATAGGAAGGGATATTGATTCATCTATATTAGAAAGTGTTCTGTATATTTTAGACAATAATTTGGGGGGTTTTAGACTAAAAAAATTGTACCACACTTGGTGGTGTTTGTAATTCAGCTTCACTGGGATTAAATTTCTTTTTTACTATGGATTTAATTTGTTGATATTCCAAAAATCGTTTCTTGTTGATCCAATATTGTGTAACTAGTCTGTCAAACGAAATAAAGTCTGTTCCTTCCAACATAGGGCAGGGATAGCTTAGTAGGTAGAGTGGTGGCCCCATGATCGGAAGGTCGGGGGTTCGACTCCACTGAACGGCTACCCTGAGGTACCCCTGAGCAAGGTACCATCCCTACACACTGCTCCCCGGGCGCTGCATTGGTGGCTGCCCACTGCTTCACTGGGTGAATGGGTTAAATGCAGAGGAACTATTTCCCTATGGGGACCAACACACACACTTTACTTTACTTTACTTTTACATATGTTCCAAGTATTTAATTCCTTTGCAACTCCAATCTGGAAAGTTTATCATATTATTGTTTTGTAATATGTCCGGATTGTTCCAGATAGGTGTACGTTTGCATGGGATTAATGAAGACTCTGTCATTTTTAGAAACTCCCACCATGCTGTCAGAGAAGAGTTAATATTGATGCTTTTAAAGCATTCATGTCGTTTGATGTTTGAGCTGATAAATGGTAGGTCTGAAATTTCTAGGTTATTACATAGTGCCTGTTCTACATCTATCCAAGGTTCATCTAAGAGGGTGTGTTTAAACCATCTAGAGATGAACTGAAACCTGTTGGCAAAAAAATAGTGATTAAAGTTAGGCAGATCTAATCCTCCTTTATCCTTGGTCCTTTGTATTGTTTTTAAGCTGATACGTGGGGGTTTATCTTTCCAAAGGAATTTAGAAATATACGAGTCTAGAGATCTGAACCAATCTTGTGATGGCTTATTTGGGATCATTGAAAATAAATAGTTTATTTTTGGCAAGACCATCATTTTTATAGCGGCGACCCTTCCCATGAGTGATATAGGTAAAGATTTCCATCTAGCCAGGTCGCCTTCTACTGTCTTTAAAAGTGGGATGTGGTTTAATTTAGTTCATTCTGAAAGTTTAGGAGAGACATTAATACCTAAATATTTTATATTTCCACATTGCAGTGGGGAAGGAGAAGAATTATGGAAGGAGCAATTAATCGGGAGAACTGTTGATTTCGACCAGTTAATTGAATAATCTGAGACACTTGAGAAGGAATTTATCAATGCAATTACCCCAGAGATATTGGTTTGTGAGTTTTGGAGAAAAAGTAACACATCATCTGCATAAAGGCTGATTTTATGTTCTTTATTCTTACATTTTATGCCCTTAATTGTTGTAGCCTGTCTAATTGCTGCTGCTAATGGCTCAATAAAAATTGCAAACAGTGAAGGGGAGAGTGGGCATCCCTGTCTGGTGCCCCTCAGAAGAGAGAAGCGGGAGGATGTTTGGTCATTTGTTCTGACACAAGCTGTTGGGGAGTTATATAATATTTTTAACCAGTTAATGAAACAGGGTCCAAAACCAAATTTATGTAAAGTTGCAAATAGAAATTTCCAGTTAACTCTGTCAAATGCTTTTTCTGCATCTAAAGAAAATATTATGGTTTCAGTGTTTTTACTGCATGAGTAGTCTATTAAATTAAGTAATCTACGTGTATTTGTTGATGAGTGCCTACCTTTTATAAAACCAGTTTGGTCAGGATGAATTAAAAGGGGGGTTATTTTCTCTAATCTCTTTGAGAGAGCTTTGCAGATTATTTTAAGGTCTACATTAATAAGGGATATTGGACGATAGCTTGAAGGAAATACAGGGTCTTTGCCTGGTTTTTGTAAGAGACTGATATTTGCAGAGTTCATATTTGGTGGTAGTCTACCATTTTCTTTGATTTCCTGCAACATCCTGTGAAAAACTGGTGCCAGAATTGTCCAGAATTCTTTGTAAAAATCTGTTGGAAAACCGTCTGGACCTGGAGCCTTATTATTGGGCATACTTATCAGAGCTTCCTGGAGTTCACCTGGCATCAGTGGCAAATCCAGTGCCATTGTTTGGGTGTCTAATAATTTTGGAAGAGTTATGTTGTTGAGAAATTGATCAATTTCGTTTTTAGATGGGTTAGTGCCATCATTGCCAGACCTGGCACACGTCTGGTTGACATACACCCTGCCATGACACCAGTCAGTCAGAAGTGCCAGCTTGATCCGGGCCACCTGTTTTCTATGAGCCTGGGCCACATAAACCAAACCACAATTGGGAAAGATGTGGCATGCTATCACATAAACAGTGCCATCTATGCCAGGCCTGGCCCATATCTGGATGACAAACCACTTACTATGCCAGAAGTCAGCCAGCAGTGCCGGCTTGACACCGGATCTGGGCCAGACCTGTCTACTATATGGGTAATGTTTACACTTATGTCTGCATTTTTATTTTGTTAAATATGAACAAAATTTTAGCAGAAGTGCTGTCGCATGTTTGACCAGAAAGAGAGTAACAATTTGTTTATTTGGTAGTTCAATGAAAGGCTTCACTTAGTTAATAGTGAGAAAAAAAAATTGTGTTCACGTTTGCAGTCTTGTTATACAATATGTAAATGGTGAGTCTTCTTCATACACTGAGGTTAATTATGGAGTTCCACAGGGTTCAGTGCTAGGACCAGTTCTGTTTACATTACACATCCTTCCCTTAGGCAGGATCATCAGAAGACATAGGATACATTTTCACTGCTATGCAGATGACACCAAACTCTATCTGTCCATGAAGCCAGTGTGTGTGTTATACACACCAATTAGTTAAACTGCAGGAATGTCTTAAAGACATAAAGACCTGGATGGCCGCTAACTTTCTGCTTTTAATTCAGATAAAACTGAGGTTATTGCACTCGGCCCTGAAAATCTTAGAAATATGGTATCTAACCAGATTCTTAATCTGGATGGCATTAATTTGGCCTCCAGTAACACTGTGAGGAAACCTGTGGTGATTTTTGACTAATATATGTCCTTCAATGCACATATTAAACAAATATTTAGGACTGCTTTTGTCACGGCTAACGAGTGAGCCGTGTGGAGAAAATAAATGAGGACCCAAGAGCAGACACTTGCTGAGATGCGAAGGTGGTTTATTGTAAAATAAAACACAAGGTGAAAATGGCGGAACAGAACTAAAGGTAACCTAAACTGGAAGAAACTAAACTACAAAACAGCAAACCCTAACATGAACATGAAGGGGGGAGAGCAGAGGCACATAAAGGTGGACAGCAGGGTGAACACACGGTGGATATGCAGACAGACCAACGACCACCACACGAGTAGACACGACTTAAATGCACACAGAAGAACACAGGGAGTTTACAAACAGGTGGGGAACACAGCTGGAAGTAATTGTCAAGACGAGACAGGGGAAGCCAAACTGAATACACTCACATGAGACACAGACCTTCACAATAAAAGAGGAAACAAGAAACAATTCACAAGGACACAGACTAATTCATGCATTTATTACTTCTAGGCTGGACTACTGTAATTCATTAATTCATTATTATCAGGAAGTCCTAAAAACTCCCCGAAAAGCCTTCAATTAATCCAAAATGCTGCAGCAAGAGTACTGACAGGGACTAGAAAGAGAGAGCATATTTATCCTGCATTGTCTTCCCTTCATTGGCTCCCTGTTAAATCCAGAATTCAAAATCCTGCTCCTCACATACAAGGTCTTGAATATTCATGCCCCATCTTATCTTAATGACCTTATAGTACCACATCGCAGTTCAGGAATATGGCAGCACTGGAGTATAATGGGTTCCTGGTAGCTTCACGTTTGATTCTTCTCAAATCTTTGGCAGTTAACTTGTTTGTTTTTTTCTCAATACATTTCTTGCGAGCCTGTTGACTATTTGCAACAAAACATTTGATGGTTCTGTGGTCACACCCCAATATCTTTGCAATTTCAAGAGTGCTGCATCCTTCAGAGTCCATCAAATCCCTTTTTTCGCCCATTTCGCCTGAGGGAGAGAAGCTGCCTAATAATTATGCACACCTTTATATAGAGTGTTGATCTCCTTAGGCCACACCCTCACTCATTACGCAAATACTGATCACCTGATATACTAAAACCCAATAAGCACTCAAGTTTATACAGCTTGAAGTTGGACAAGATGCGTAAAAATTATGATATGGCCAAAATACCTACTTGCCTAATAATTGTGCACACAGTGTATGTATTATTGTAGGGTCTACCTTACAATATAAGGCGCCTTGAGGCAACTGTTGTTGTGATTTGGCACTATATAAATAAAATGGAATTGAATTGAATGAAATAGAATATTTGAAATATATATATAAAAAAACTACATTGTTGTTGTTTTCTTGTTTGTTTCAGGGGTTTTTTGTACCATTTGAATACTAAAGTGGTCCTCTAATGAGATGACGGTGCCAGCAGTGGCCCGCGGCTCATTTGAGTTTGACACCCCTGGTTTATAAGGTTGTGGAAATCTGCAGTCAGCTGAGACTTAAGAAGTCACTTGGATGAGTGACGAAAAAGTCAAATGCTACATCCAGATGAACAGAATCAGTTTTTTGGGATTTTCTTACTGAGAGGATTGAGCATTTGTAAGAGCATTACTAGTTAAAGTTAAAGGATGGTTGGCTCAACAGTGCTCTGACTTTTTGTCAGCCTGGCTACAGTGCTGAAGAGAAACCTAGGGTTGTTCTAATTCTCTTCAATCAGTGATGAGTAGTAAGATGTTCTAGCTTTACGGAGGGCTTTCTTATAAAGCGGCAAACTATTTCTCCAGGCTAAATGATGATCTTCTAAATTTGTGACACGCCATTCCCTCTCCTGCTTACGAGTCATCTGCTGTAGTCTACGTGTTTGAGAATTATACCATGGATTCAAATACTTCTGGTTTGAGGTTTTATTTTTCACAACAGTTAAAGTATCCAGTGTCATACGTAGTGAGGAGTAGTGGTGCAACGGATCACATTTGATCTGAAATCCGAACCGATCCCACTCCACGGTTCAGTACGCGCGTGATCCGAAGATTTGGAAAAGGAAAAAAAAGTATGTGTATGGTGCGCGTGGTCAATCTGTCAAGCGGTAGTTATGGTCAGCGCTAGCGGTCTAAGTAGCAGAGTAGAGGAGTTTGCGGCATTTAAGCAGCCCTTTGCTGCCCAATCCTACTGGGCTAAAGCTATTACAAAAGCTACTGTGGTGTTTAGCTGCAGACGGGAGGCCGTATTGCATTGTGCAAAACAAGGGGTATAAACTGTGATGAACGTGCTTGAGCCACGCTATGATATTTCGTTGCGCGTCCACTTCAGTATGACAAGATCGTTCCAAACATGTATGAGTAGGAAAAGTTTAAAGTTATGGCTGAACTGTCCCAGGCATCTTGTGTTGCTCTAACTACAAATGGGTGGACCTCCAGGGCAACGGAAAGCCACGTGACCGTGACTGCTCGTTATATCACAGCGGAGTGGTAGATACAAAGCCCTGCACTGCCCTATAGATTACATTAGATTAGATGAAACTTTATATATCCCTCGGGTGGGTTCCTCCGAGAAATTCAGTTTCCAGTAACACAGCACCGACAGAAGGTGCAGAATGTGAGCAGAAATATACCATATATGCACATATATAAATACAGAAAATACAAAAGGGATAAATAGAATAAATAGGAATAAGAATACAAGGGAATGGCACATTTCAAGTATTGTGAGTCTATTACACCGTTGGATATTAACAAAAATTATTGCACAGTGAAAAGGCACTACAGCTACTTGTTCCCCCCTCCCTTGTTCCCGTTTCTCCTCCCTCTCCCCTCCAGCGAGGAGTTAAACAGTTTGATGGCGTGTGGGACAAAGGACTTTTTATGTCTGCTGGTCCTTGACTTTGGGAGAAGCAACCTGTCACTGAACAGACTCCTCTGGTTGTTTATGGCCGTGTGCAGAGGATGCAGAGGATGCCCAGCATGGTCCATAATGTCCATATTGCACCTTAATTTGTTTTTATATAAGTGCGTGGAATGAGTCTTCAGTTGAATGTTTTTTAATAGGCAAAAAATACTTAAATAAGTAAACGGCGAGTCGAATTTTTGTCTTTTTCTATTTTTGCTGATCCGAAAATTGATCCGATCCGAACCCGTGAGATTTTTGATCCGTTGCACCACTAGTGAGGAGGCAAAGTTATTAACAAGATGATCGACCTCAGTTGGAGTAGCGTTGAGGTAGCTGCTCTGCTCTGTGTTGGTAAAGAGCATTGAACATGATAACAATGGGTGGATTAAATTCTAGTTACAGCACTTTCAGAAAGACATCTACTTTGATGAAATCTACTCCCCACTGCTGTGTAATCAATTATTGTAAATTTAAATGTTATCAGGAAATGATCAGAAACACCTCTACATCTCGTTTGGCTCTCAGCGAAGGCGGTCGCACTTTTCTCCTCTCCTCTCCCTTATCTTCCCTGCTTAGCTTCTTATGTCCTTGTCTTGTCTCGTGCTTTTTTTTTTTTCACTTCCCTGGAACACTCTCTCACAGTCTGTGTCTAAAAACCTAAAAGAGAATTATGGATTTGATCAACTGGTCTCTGAATGCTATTGACACCCTTTTCTCAACGAGAAGTCTGGGCTCGGGAGAGCCCGAGTGCCCTGGAGGGACTTTCCCTGCCCAATACACGATGGACGGGTGGCAGAAATGGAGGATCGTGTGCCTGGCGGGACTGTCGATCGAGGACGCTGAAGATATCTACCTATTCGGAACCATGATAACAGGGTTCTTGCTGATCGGAGCTGGCTTGGCCCTGGCTTATTGGAGAATTAAGAAAGCGGAACCGGCTGTTCAAACCCCCACAAGGCTGCCAGCTGGGATTGAAACGATGCGACGAGGTGCAGCTTCTCAGAAAGGGCTCACTGAATGCAGCATGGTTAAGAGCTTGGAGGCGCTTACGGCTGCAGTGAATACTCAGAATAACACCTCTGAGCGTATATTGGATTAGATCAGGGAAGAATCCACTCAGAACAACACCTCTGGGCGGAAGCTGGATTACATCGCGGATCAGTTGGCTGCGGTCGTGAGGTCTCAGAATCTGCTCTGTGAGCAAAAGAGTGACAAGACCACGGAATTGAAGTTTAATAACATCATGGAGAAACTCGCAGCTATCCAACGGGAGATTGAGAGACCAGTGTCGGACTGTTAAAAACAGCTTGAAATTGTCATGAGTTGTTTGTAAAAGAAAAATCACCATCATAATGCGGCTACCCCTTCGGTGCCAGCTGAGGGCTCAAGGCTGGAGCTGAACAAAAACTCCCTGATAACGACTGTGTTGAGTCTGTTCCTTCCCATTCCATGCAAGGCCACCTGGGTTGGCTGGAAGACTGTTTACTTAGCCTGGCAGGGCGAAGGACACTGTCTCAGCTGAACTCTGGACACGCACACACATACACACACACTGATATGCACACACTCATCCCCCCTCCTTTTCCAAATGCCTTCGATGCTTGCTCCCTGCGGAGGAACACGGCGGGTCTGAGCCCGCGCTGGAATGGTAGCGCTGGGCAGGGCGGCTGCTGTGTTTGCTTTGGATTACTCCTCACCCCTCACCCAACCTGTGGCTTGTTATGTCCTTCATAATGTTGTGTTGTGGACATTTATGTGCTTTTTGTGCAGAGGAGTTTTTTTGTTTCCTGTTCCCATGCTGTCCTACCATGGGAGCACAGCATGAGCTGAGCAGAGGTCTCTTTTTTTCCTCTTGTACTTTCCCATTGTAATGTACATTTCAGTGTTTTCTTTCTGTAACGCTACTGATCTCCGACTTGTATCCCCATGTCTGTGTTGTGTGTGTAAGGTCGGGGGGGGGGGGGTCCCATTTCACTGCAGGGCAACCTGCATGTGGCGAATAAAGCTTGGATTGATTGATTGATTGATTGATAAATGTTCAGTTTCTATGACATATGTTAAAACAAGATCAAGAGCCTGCAGGCCACCTCCGGCTCGTTGGGCTTTTTATTCCAGCCCGCCGAAGATTGGTGTCTCTCATCCATGTCTCAAGCCATGAAGTCGGGGCAGGGCATGCAGTGTGAAGTTACTCTAATTAAGTAATGACCATGGCAGACCTGATGACACATTCATGCTTTTTAGCATCTCTTCATTCAGACACACAGAGCTGCAGCTTCCACGCCCACATACCCCCATCGCCCGGCTGAGGCCGGGAGCCATCTGGCCGAGCCTACTCTACCACTGCGAGCGGGAGAGGCCCTGGTCAAGCGACGGGGAGATGTGAGTTCAGGTGGCTCCCTGCGAATTAAGCGGCACCGGTGAAGCTCTTCCGGAGGTCGGCCACGTGACAGGTAGATTTGCCGTGGCCGGCACAGTCGTGAGCCCCAGCTCACAGGTGGCTGGGCAGATGTCCGGCGTGCACCGGTCTCTGGTGGGGGTGAGGCCGGTCTGGCGAGCGCACCAATCTCAAGCTTGGCGCACGACTCGCACGCCAGCTCCAATCAAGCAGGCTCCCCTGGCACAGGGACCTCTATCTCCTCACGTGGCTCCTCCGTCGCCGCCCCCGCTCCCAGCTCAAGCAGCAGAATGGCTTGGAGGTGTGTTCGCCTTCTTGCAGGACAGTGACTTGCCATGTTGAGCTAATCGACGGAGACTTAACTAGCATGCTAAACACAAATGTGGAGTCATTTACATTATATTCCTTGGCATTGGATGAAAGTAATGACATAAAGGACACCGCTCAGCTTTTAAATTTTTTCAGAGGGAATAATGACAATTTTGAGATAATGGAGGAGTTTTTGGCCATGGAATGCCTAAAGGGGAAAACATGGGGAGAGGACTTGTATCACAGCATGTCGGAGGCCATCAAGAGGCACAAGCTACCTTGGAGTACACTCGCCAAACTCACCACAGATGGATAGCCGCCAAATCTGACTGGAAAAAAACTCGGGTTGCTCAAAAGAAATCTGTATTGCACCTTGATCACGTAGTGAAGCCTGTTGTAAAATGCATTAACTGTATGAGAGCAAGGGGACTTCAGCATCGTCAGTTTATTACGTTTATTGACGAAATTGACGCTGATCACCAGGACTTGCTTTACCACTCCAATATCTGCTGGTTAGGTTTGGGGAAATCATGTCAACGAGTGTGGGAGCACAGAAAGGAGATTGTCTCATTTTTGGAACTACTTGAGAAAGATGGTGATTTTCCTGAGCTGAGTGACACAGATTGGCTTTGTGATTTAGCTGTTGCTGTGGACATACTGGCACACATGAATTAGCTGAATGTGAAGCTGCAAGGCAAAAACCTGTTTGTGCATGAAATGTACACTAACGTCAACGCTCTTAAAATCAAGCTGGTTTTATTCTCAAAACAAATGTCACATAAGTCATTCGCTCATTTCCCCACACTGGCTATGCTGAAAGAGGCCCCTCAACATGTGAAAAAATACAGGAAATCACTGGATGACCTCCATGCGGAATTCTGCCGTCAGTTCTCTGATTTGGGGAAAATTGAATTCACTTCAGCTGGTGTCATGTCCCTTCACACAAGACTCTGAAACAGCGCCACAGGAGTTGCAGTTGGAACTGATTGATCTGCAATGTGACACTGTCTTAAAGAAGTTCACCTCTCTTAAACTGGATGAGTTTTATGCATCATTAAACACAGCCAAATTTCCAAAGATCCAGAAGATGTCACAGAGGATGCTGGTAGTGTTTGGCTCTACGTATGTATGTGAACAGACTTTCAGCATGATGAGCAACAACAAAGCATCCCACAGATCCCATTTGAGTGATGAACACCTCAGATCTGTTCTGAGAATTGCCACAACAAATCTAACAACAGATTTCGACGCACTGACAAAAAAGGGTGATCAACAACACTGTTACCACTAAAAGTGAATGTCAGTATTAATGTTTTTGTTTGATATGTATGCATCTGGTGCTGGCCTGGTCCGTTTTGTAAATTTTAAACTTCAGTGTGGCCCTTGAGCCAAAAGTTTGCCCACCCCTCATCTACTATTGTGATTAAAGTGGGGGGTGGCTTCTTTTACATTTTAAGAGAAGCCAATTAAGTCTATTAACAGATTAACTGCTGTGTTGAGGATGTCATTTGAAGCACCAACATCACCCACAATAATTAATTTATCTCAGATGAGCACTAAATCAGATAAAAAGTCTGAGAAATCAGACAGAAACTCTGTAAGGTCCAGGTGGACGATAGATGATAATGAATAAGGCTGGTTTTTGAGTTTTACAGCTAGGTTGGACAAGGCTAAGAATCAGGGTTTCAAATGAATTGAAAGTCTGTCTGGGTCTTTGGTTGATTGATAGGTTGGTGTGGAAAATTGCTGCCACACCGCCCTCTTGGCCTGTTCGAGGTTTCTCATAGTTTCTCATAGTTGGAATGACTCGGTAGTGTAGATTTATTTAAACTAACATAATCATCCTGCTGCAACCAGATTTCTGTAAGGCAGACTACATCAATTTGTTGATCAATTACCTTTTAATCATCTTTTATCATACCTTTTATCCACCAATAATCACTTTTTACAGGAGGAGGGCCCTGATCTTGATCCTGCTGTCATCTCTGGATGCTATGTATATGCTCTATGTATGTACAGGGTGGGCCATTTATATGGATACACCGTAATAACATGGGAATGGTTGGTGATATTAAAGTCCTGTTTGTGGCACATTAGTATATGTGAGGGGGCAAACTCCTTAAGATGGGTGGTGACCATGGTGGCCATTTAGAAGTCGGCCATCTTGGATACAACTTTTGTTTTTTCAATAGGAAGAGGGCCATATGACACATCAAACTTATTGGTAATGTCACAAGAAAAACAATAGTGTGCTTGGTTTCAACGTAACTTTATTCTTTCATGAGTTATTTACAAGTTTCTGACCACTTATAAAATGTGTTCAATGTGCTGCCCATTGTGTTGGATTGTCAATGCAACCCTCTTCACACACTGATAGCAACACCGCAGGAGAAATGCCAGCACAGGCATCCAGTATCCGTAGTTTCAGGTGCTGCACATCTCATATCTTCACACCATAGACAATTGCCTTCAGATGATCCCAAAGATAAAAGTCTAAGGGGGTCAGATCGGGAGACCTTGGGGGCCATTCAACTGGCCCACGACGACCGATCCACTTTCCAGGAAACTGTTCATCTAGGAATGCTCGGACCTGGCACCCATAATGTGGTGGTGCACCATCTTGCTGGAAAAACTCAGGGAACGTGCCAGCTTCAGTGCATAAAGAGGGAAACACATCATCATGTAGCAATTTCAAATATTCTAAATGGCCACCATGGTCACGACCCATCTTGAGGAGTTTGCCCCCTCACATATACCAATGTGCCACAAACAGGACTTTAATATCACCAACCATTCCCATGTTATTACAGTGTATCCATATAAATGGCCCACCCTGTATATATGCTGCCCCCAGCAGACAACAGCAAAAGGGATGGGATTTCCTATCACACAAACTGGAAGAAGATCTCAAGCTTGTTGCTGCTCACATTAAAGGGCTTTGAGTAGTGTCTGCCCTTCCTTTTTTCTACAATTCAATTCAATTTTATTTATATAGTGCCACATCGCTTTATATTGTACGTTACACCCTACAATAATACATACAGAGAAAAATCCAACAATCATATGAAGGTCACATATTTCACAACCCGTTGCTATTTATGATATACTTCATACATATACATGTACAATATCTTACCTAAAGTGTCATATTAAATAAATAAATAAATAAACTACTTAAACGTAAATTCATGCCCTGATGAAGTTTATCATTTCTTGAAGATGGTTTCTTAAGTGATTCGTTATCAACTTCTGTTTATATAGTTTTAGTTCCTTATTTTGTACTTCTTGATTAGTTAGAGGTGATTTTTGGTTTATTACTTCACTTGCCCCACCACCCTCACCCTGTGGTGCATAAATACTTAATTGAGAGACTCTGGCTAGCCGGGCCATACCCGATAGCTTATGTATAAAAAGCTGCATCAGTCCAAATCATCAGCGGTTTGATCCACGTATGGATTGAAGTGTATTTGTGAAAGTGTTGGACTGTTCCTTTATCAGTGTGTAACAGTGTGTGTATGAGAGCCATGTAATGTCCATGTGTGCATGCTGAAAGAGACTGTGCTGGTCTGACCTCCCTCCACCTTTCAGGTTGGAGCCTGCTGGAGTCCGATGGTTAAGACCAGGTCTGAGGAAGTGTAAGTGTGTTTTTAATGTGATTCATGAAAACAAAGCAGCACACATTCAACCATCTTCAAACTGTCACATCACTCAGTGGCTGTGTCCCAATTAAGAGACCGCACGCTTGAAGTACGCATTTTGAGTGCGATTACGTCACCGCCACGCATCGACGGCTGTCCCAATTCGAATTGTACTTCAAACGCATACCCCAAATCGCCGTCGATTTCCCCAAATATCAAGCGTGGTCCAGTGCACGCTTCGTGGTCCCAAATATCCCACAATTCATAGCGCGGCGGTGGATGTGGATAATTTTGCTGCAAAATACGGCAGACGGCAGAAGGGAGCGGCCGAAGAGCGAACTGTCAAAAGTAAGTACTGAATATGATGTCACTTATTTATGTGCGAATGTTTAATAATAAAGAACATTAAAACACTGTTGGCCACATGTCGGCAAAGTTATGTGACATTAGTGATGCTTGTAGTAACTTGGTTTTAAATCCTTTACTTTAAAATATACACCGTTCAGTAGTCGACCTCAATCTTGCAGAGAATGTGATGATTTTGTGGATAATTAAAGTCAGTCATATATCCACAAACACAACAAGCTGAAAGTCAGTGATGCTGCTCGGTTTGCAGTCCTGAATATCACGGCACAAGCAGGATTCACTGCACTGTTAATGTTAGCTATGTTATATTGCTTCCTCTGTTTGGTGGTGTCGAGCCAAACGGACTTTAACGTGTGTTTGAACGAGCTGACGGTTCACTCGTTAGGCTGAAAGAAAGATGCTTTAATCACAGGAGTCACACATGTATCCACTGTACCATCTGGGAACTCTTCTTGTTTAGCACTCGTAATAACACAAACACTAAATCCTCCTTCTCTTGTGCTGTTGTGTAGCAGTGTGTACACCTGAGACTGTCACCTGTCTGTCCTGCACTCCCTCTCTGTTTCTTTCTCTCTGATTGTGGAATAAAAGTATGAACATGTATTTATAAGTTACACTTGTGTTTGAATCCTGCAGCTTATCACACATTTGATTTCCATGTGTGACAACTGCAAGTGTCCAGAGTGAGGACAGACTGAGGGACCCACTGCTGCACATCATCTGTGAGGCTTTGCACCCCTGATGATCCACCAGGACAAATTCAGCAGTAGGGATGGGTATCGTTTAGGTTTTATCCGATACCAGTATCAAACCGGTACTTTTGAAACGGTGCTGGTGCTTAAACGGTGCTCAAACCGGTGCTTAAAGAATGAAGAACACAAACTTTGTCCAAAAACCTCTCATGTTTATCTGTTTTTTGTACAAAGATAACAATGTTAGCCTTTTCTGCAGCTATAGGGCATATATGGTATCACTCTTGGTTGGAAGCAGTGCTTAAACAATGGAAAAAACACAAACTTTGTCCAAAAACCTCTCATGTTTAGCTTTTTTTTTTGTAAAAAGACAACAATGTTAGCCTTTTCTGCAGTTATAGGGGATTTATGGTATCACTCTTGGCTGGAAGCAGTGCTTAATCAATGTGGGGAAAAAACACCAACTTTGTCCAAAAACCTCTCATGTTTAGCTGTTTCCCACTTTTTCTTTGGTCATTTTAGCTTTTTTGGCCAGGGTGAAGGGAGTATCTGCCATCAAACAAGAAGACAGCCGCATGTAACTATGACGGTGTTTGCTAGTTCACCTTAAGTGCATTAATTTAATAACATGGTTAGCCTACTCAACGTAAATTACACACGAACAACATTAAGCTACTGACCCAGAGAAGAACGGCTGCTGCTGCCATCATCATTTTTGCTACACTGGCAGGGCTAGGGGCCAGGACTCTCCTCTCTGGGTTTTTGGGGGATGTTGCTAACTCCGGGACCGATAACAGGCACCAAACCCGCAGTAGATGTGCTTGATGTGAGGTCTCGCAGCAAGCTATCAAATACGGTGCATTTCTCGGCTTTTTAAAAAAACGCTATGCGTCGCCAGGTGTTTCATCAGATTCGAGGTGTTACCTCCTTTGCACAGTATCACCTTAAAGCACTTGTTGCAGGCTGCTGAGTTTGCATCTTTTGCTGTGAAGTACAGCCAGACTTTTGACTGCTTCACCTTGGGCGGTTTTAATCTGTAGCTCTGCTCTAAAAGAACATACGTACCTGGGCCCGCCTACTATGCTTGCAAAGGTAAAATGATTGGCTGGAATCCAAAGTGTATGACATCTCAGGAAAAAAAAGCACCGAAATAAAGCACCAAAATGTGCGCTGCTTTTCGGTCTGGTTACTACCGTTTATGTCAGAACCGGTGCCATAATACCGGTACCCATCCCTACTCAGCAGTGTGTGAGGAAGAGGAGGAGGAAGAGCCAGCAGCAGCTGACAGATGGAGAGAATAGACAGACTGTTCCCTGTTTGTGAAGGACTGCTAGAAAAGTTTAACATAACTAATTGTCTGTCCTGAATCAGTCTTATTAGGTAATGTTCAAATATTTTTATCATCCCAGTGTTTTCAGTGTGGGAGAAAGTACTCAGGGCCTTCAAGTTACACACTATGAAAGGCAGCAACAAGTTTAATATTCAGAAAACTAAAGTATGTATCAGCAGCAGAATGGAGCTAAAAATAAATGTTTGTTTCAGTTCTACGAAGCTTTGAGTATTTTGGATTAGTAGCACTGCTGTGTTTGTTGCATCACATTGCTGTAATTGTTTATATGCTTTATATATTCTGAGGTAAGTTGATCTATAGTGTCACATCATATTCTATAAGGATGTTATGTGTTTGTATACTTTCTGCCCAGTTTGACCCATTTAGCAGACGTCAGCCTGTATCTATTCTGTATGACTTAAAGCAGTTATGACATGGTCTGATTTTCTCACCCAATAAAGGAATATTTAATATACCAGTCTACTCTTCATTCTATCAGAAACAGTATTTACAGCTCGTGTATTTTGTTTTTACACATATATGTAAGCATTGAGCCAAATGTAATGTAATGCCAACATATTAAACGAAAACGAAATAAATAATTGACCCAGAGTTCAAGCTCACTGTTGTTATGTATCCTGTAATATATATATATATGTCATAATACTCTGACAATACATATAATATTGGCCATATTATATTTACATTACCAAAGTGAGATGACTTTAGTCTCATGAACAACATGAGCTAATTGTTATTTACTAACTAATCTTGAAATGACTGTTCAGTACAGAAATGAAGCCCAAAAATCATGTTTTACAGAATCGTGATCTCTTCTTCTCGTACTTAGTGTGCGTACTTCAAGTGTGCGGTCTCTTAATTGGGACTCAGCCAGTCACATCTCTGATGTCAGGAGTCATCATCAAAGTGTCAATCAATGAACAGATGATGGATCAATAACTGCAGCTGGATTGTGTTTGTTCACTCCATCAGATTCCTTTCAACTCACAATCGACACAAACACAGTACACACAACGCTCAAACTGTCTGACAACAACAGGAAGGTGGCACGTGTGGAGGAGGTTCAATCATATCCTGACCATCCAGACAGATTCGATGCGTATCCTCAGCTGCTGTGTAGAAATGGTATGACTGGTCGCTGTTACTGGGAGGTCGAATGGAGAGGAAAAGTTGATATATCAGTGAATTATAGAAGAATCCAAAGGAAAGGTGAAGGTGATGGCGGTGTGTTTGGATGGAATGATCATTCCTGGAGTCTGTGCTGCTCTAGTAATGGTCCTCTTCGTGTCTGTCACAATAATCTAGCAAAATCATTCACCAACTCCTCCTCCTCCTCCTCTTCCTCCTCTGACTCTAACAGAGTAGCAGTGTATGTGGACTGTCCTGCTGGCACTCTGTCCTTCTACAGAGTCTCCTCTGACACTCTGATCCACCTCCACACCTTCAACACCACATTCACTGAACCACTTTATCCTGGGTTTTGGTTTAGTTCTGGTTCGTCACTGTGTCTGTGCTGATTTGAGTGTAAAGAGTGTCCTCCTGTTAGAGAAACACTCTGACTGTTGAACAGATAGTTCAGTCTGTACATTTCTGTCTCTTTCACTCAGAAACACATTTTCAGATTCATGGATTCAATCAGTTGATGTTTTAAACTGTTCTAAATGATTCCTTGTAAACTTCTTCCTCTTCAGTCCTTTAAAGATGGAAAGTCCCATTATACCAGGATCCACATGTTGTTTTTATTTTTCCACTCAAAACTTCACAGTAAATATCAGTATGTTGTGTTTTACCTGAAGCTCATTAAGATCACTTCTAAACAATAATACATACATATATATGATGATTGATTTCTACAGTATGGTATTCATTATATAGTAATACTAAATCAAAGTGGTTGACTTGTGACCTTACAAAATAGGTGTGATTTGAGTCAAATTGCAGATGTTCCAGATGTTTTCAGTCTCTCTGTTTTTCTGTGTAAAAGGGGAAAAATTGGGAGCAAAAAAAGTTAACATGTAGATATCACTGCAGTGAATATCAACTTTGATTTTCAGGACATTTTAGGACTTTTTTCCTTTCATCATCTTATAATATTAGAATATTTCAAATGAATCCAATATATTTGAAATGTCAGATTTCAAGTCAAATTCGTTGAAATGTTTGTTACAGGTTGTAGAAAGTACACCTTAAGATGTGCACATCAGGAAAACTCAGTCGAATGCATTAAGCTCTAACTGTACTTTGATGTAAGTGTGAGCCTGTAGTTTTCATGTAGTTAGTCAAATCAAGACTTTAACTTTGATCAGAGTTTTCACAGTGACTTAGAAATAGTTAGCCTTCAGTTGTTCCAAAATGCTGCAGCAAGAGTACTGACAGGGACTAGAAAGAGAGAGCAGATTTCTCCTGTATTGGCTTCCCTTCATTGGCTCCCTGTTAAATCCAGAATTGAATTCAATATCCCGATCTTCATATACAAGGTCTTAAATAATCAAGGCCCCATCTTATCTTAATGACCTTATAATACCATATCAACCCCTTATAACATTTCACTCTCGTATTGCAGGCTTAGTTGTTTTTGCTAGAGTATTTAAAAGTAGAATGGGAGGCAGAGCCTTCAATTTCAGGCACCTCTTCTGTGGAACCAGCTTCCAGTTTGGATTCAGGAGACAGACACGATCTCTACTTTTAAGATTTGGCTTAAAACTTTCCTTTTTGCTAAAACATATAGTTAGGGCTGGATTAGGTGACCCTGAATCCTCCCTTAGTTATGCTGAAAAAGGTGTAGGCTGCTGGGGGATTCCCATGATTTCTTTTTCACTCACTATGTGTTTATACACCTCTCTGTATTTAATTATGAGTTACTGTATTATTGTATAGTCTTTACCTTACAACATACGGTATAAATATAAAGCACCTTGAGCTGATTGTATTTGTGATTTGGTGCTATATGAATAAAACTGAATTGAAGGTAATGTGGCGACCCACTAGAGGGCTCCACTCACACCCAAGCTTGGAGGTTCTTTTGTGTTTGGGCGCGATATGCTCAACTGATGTATGGAGGTGAATAAAGTTGGAGTGGAAAACTAGAGCTCCTGTGTTGTGTGTCCATATTGGTGACCCTACTTTGAACATACGGCGAAACCATGGAGATCGCCCTGGAGACGCCAGCGACCACCGGCCCTCTGCCTCCTGCTGTGCGCTCCAGTTGCCAGACTTCTGGCTCTACAACCCCTCGTCATGGTTCGTCCACGTGAAGGCTCAATTTGCTCTCCGCGGCATCTTTGCTGACGACACGAAGTCTCATTATGTGGTGGCATTGCTTGACCCACTAGCCACCTGCCATGTGATGGCCCTCCTCCAGGACCCGCCCGCGCACGGTAAATATGTCGCCCTTAAGGACCTACTACTGTGCATCCTGCTGGCTTCCCGCACGTTCGGAGTGCATGCCCTGGAGTGGACGGGCTGGCGCTGATGGCAGGAAGGATTAGGGATGTGGGATTGAGTCCGGTCCCTGAAGGGTCCAGACGGTGCCCTGTCCATCCCTCTGCCCCTGCCACTTGTCCCCTGCTGGACACGTCTACGGGGAGGCAGCTGCCCTCTCCTGTGACGCACCACCATCCAGCCCTCCGAGTCCATCCGGGACCCCATATTTAAATTTTGTGTCTTGTGTTTTGATGTCGCCTATGTTATCTTTATTTAATAATTGTTTTAATGTGATATTTATTTCAGTTAGATATGTAAAATATGTTTATTTGAATTTACAATCACAAACAAAGGCGAGAGAAAAAAAATAAGAAAAAAACTAAATTAAATTTGTGTTTTTAAACAAAATTAATAAATGAAATTAATAAACTTTTTTAATTTTTAATAAGTGAAAATCAATGAATTAATGTGCCCACTTCTGCGACGTTTCGACCCAAGATAGGTCTTCCTCAAGCTGGGGCACAATGAATGTCAAGCTGGGAATACACAGAGAGAGACAGAGAGAGAGATGTTGTTTCTTCAACGGTCAGCTCCCAAATGAGCTCCTTTCTGCTGTGCAGCCTTTTATGGGCTTGGTTTGGTGTTCGGTAGTTTAAGTTTAGGTTAGGCAGTGTGTTTTAAAATGTCCATGATGACTTTAGACTAAAAAGAATGTGTTTTTTAACCTTTGTAATAAAATTGTATGAAATGTATTTTTATTTTGTATATTATGTGAATTTTTAAAGAACTATATTTTTTGAAGTGATGTATATACGGTTTTATGATTTTTTTTAGGTTTGCAGAGAAATGTATTTATAATTTTAAACTTGGATGAGTATGTTTTTCACCAATTATGTTTTTATGGGATGGCTGTAGCTCAGGTGGCAGAGCAGGTCAGCCACTAATCAGAAGGTCGGTGGTTTGATCCTAGGCTGCCTCCTGGCTGCATGCCAAATGTCCTTGGGCAAGATACTAACCCCATGTTTGCCTACTGGTGGTGGTCAGAGGGCCCGGTGGCGCCTGTGTCTGGCAGCCTCGCCTCTGTCAGTGCGCCCCAGGGCAGCTGTGGCTACAATGTAGCTTGCTATCGCCAGTGTGTGAATGTGTGTGTGAATGGGTGAATGACTGAATGTAGTGTAAAGCGCTTTGGGGTCCTTAAGGACTAGAAAAGCGCTATACAAATGCAGGCCATTTACCATTTATGCTTTTTGGGTTTGTGTATTTAAGCTATATTTTGTTTTTAAGGGTTTTAATAAAGTTTGTGAATTTAATGACTGTTGTTTTGTTTTGAGTGTAAATTATGAAGTGATTAAAAGGGTCATGAATCAAAATGTCGTGTTTTAATGGTTTCAATAAAGTTTTCATAGGGTTAGGTATTAAGAATTTGAGTTGTTGTTGTTTCACAGTTGTGATTCTGGTGCACTGGCATACAGAGGTCCTTAATTCTCCACCCATTTATAATCCTGTATCCCCTGTACCTTAAGACTTTATTCTCCCTAAGTCCTCTTAGCGGTTCTTTTTATTAGCTTTTTATTGAGTTGTATTTTTAAAGAAATAGACATTCTAATAAATTTTCATTCCCTCTTAACTAAAGAGGAAAAAGGATCTGTATTTTTCTAACTTAGCATTCACACGCACTCACCTTCATAAAGTAATTAGTAGGTTTTCAGTGCTCCTATATACAGTGAAATTAATAAGCATACAAACCCATTCACAGGGGACAACCTGTGAATAAAACAGATCCTACAGAATATGTACACTAATATAATAGAATCTCTATTCCGAATATATTTCAATAGTGATCAAATTATTATTTACAGTGGTCTAATCGTCTTTTTTTTTAAATTCCATTTTCCCACACACAAAAAAGAAAATCCAACTTCACTTGGAGCTCTCACTCTCCAGACCAAGATCCCTGTCATTAAAGGGAATATTATGGTCAAGGAAAGAATACCAAGGTAGGTTTAATTAATGTTTTTTTTGTTTTGTTTTTTTGTGGGAGAAAAGAAGACCAACTGAAAAAGATCACTACCAAATTATTTACATAAGAGGACCCACAGAGGCTTCCATTCAGCAAGACTAGAATAAATACAAAGTAACTTAAACACTCCTTTCACAAATCCTGCAGTATCAATAACTTTATTATCACACAATAGACAAGAGATAACATATTAATATCAATATGACATTAGTACTATCTAAAATTTAGCCCATAAGGAGTTCTGGTGTTCAATCTTTCGATCCACAGGTCCTCATTTCTCCTCCTCTGTCCCTCCATCCACGCTGCACAGGATTGCAATCCCAGGATGCCCAGAAAATTCGGTGGATGTGTTTGAAAATGTTGGACCAAGGGAGTTTTAAATCTGCCTTACCCAGTGCTATACAGATATTGTTTTAATCTGTCTGCAAGAGTCTTGCCCGCTTCTCCCTCATACATTGGAGAACACCTTTTGCAGATGATAGATCGCACTACATGGCTACTGGTAAGTGCGGTCTTCTCCAAAATTTGAGTTCTGGCTCCCTCGTGTGGATCAAAAAAGGTACTATCCTTTTTTTAAGAAGTAATAATTTAAACCTTGCTTCCTCTTATCCTGTTGTTCACAATACATTCTGCTTTAATCAACATAAATTAGAATTCTTATTCTGTATGCTGACCGCTGTAGCTTTAAGGTTTTAAGGCATTTTGGTTTAGAATTTTAGCCATAACTGGTCACACCAATTTGCAAATATACATTTCGCTGTATCTTGTGTCCAGTGAATATTGTCCCCAGTCGTTTTAAAATGGTCCCCGGAAAGCGGGTTCAGGACCAAAAACCGTTTTGCAGCGAAGTTATTGATGAGAGTCAGATTTCTTTGTTCTTCTTTTGGGAGGGAAGATGAAAAATTGTGATGGGAAAACTACATCAGCATTTGGGAAGACAGATTTTGCATTTTTGTATAGCATTCTTAACTGTTTGAAACTGCGTCCTGATCCGTATTGTTTATACCCACTGACAAAGCTACAAATTTGGTGTGTGGATTAACAGGCATCTTCTCCAATACCTGGAGAAAATGATAGAAAGAAGCCCCCGGATAGCTGTTGATTTGAATATGGTCATTATTGTAGGCCGGTATACGGTTTAAATTAGAGTCACGCAAAAACCAAATTGGCTTATTACCACAGAATGCCCAATCTGCAATTTTTCTGCCCTTTCTGGCTGTATGATAACTAGGACGACACCCATTTAGCGTCTGTTATTTTTCTATACCTTTTTGTCTCTCTCTCTCTCGTTCTCTACCGTATCAGGAGCGAGCCCCTGAGGGGAGGTGGATCTAACTAGAGGTGCGGCAAGGTGGCTATTTTTGGGGTCAGATGAGGTCTCCACACTTTGGTGTTCGGCCACACTGTGGTCTTCAGACCTTTTCATCATCATGTTGTTGGTTTTATTCCCCACCAGCTTTGCCTGGCCACTTGCCCTCCTTTCTCCTTTCGAGCTTTAATCCCAACCTCCATTCCCCCAGGGGGCGCCCCTGCACCGTCAGTCAGAGCTCTGGCAGCAGAAGAATGGGTCTGATTGGTGTTTTGGGGCCCGTCATTACAGGCTTGTATCTCCGGACTAACCTGGAACACTGACACATTAGAGTTACAGTTTTTCGTCTGGTGAAATGAATGACTCTTAGTCATAGTCTGCTGTCCTCTCTGTGCCTCAGGTCTAATTTGTATCTCGCTCCTATTTGCTGTATCTGTAGGTTTTCTCCAGTTTGTTCTAGAGGGAACAAAATCATCATCTATCTGAGGGATCGGAGGCCTAACTTTACCTACCCCTTGGTCTCTCCCCCTCCCCCTGTCTCAACACGGGGTGGGAGGTCAAGGAGGGACAAAGAGGAGCACGAGGGGGGCACGATGGTGAGGAGGACCTTACACCTGTCCGCTGTGGATCCCGAGCAGACCCGGTCACCTGTTCGCTGTTTCCAGGGACGATAGGAGAAATAACCCGGCTTGGTAAGTCATCTCTGACCTTATTAAACTGTGGTATTGGCGCGGGGTCATCTATCAAAGGGGTAAATTGTGAGTCCTGAGTGGTAGGGTTTTTTGTAATCTGAACTTCAGGGTATAACGATGTCTGTTTTAGTCTGTTTATTTCACTCAGAGGTGGAAATTCCTCCTCGCTTTCTAGATTTAATTCATCTGTCGTCTCTTCGTCAAAGGATTCTACAGATGCGAGGGAGCAGAGATGTGTGAGCCCTCCAAGTTTTCAGTGAGTAGAGATCTGACTGCCTCCATCGTACCTTCGGCTAACCTGGCTTTGTAACGCTTTGTCATCCAGTTTGCCGTGACCTGAAAAGCTGTATCACCCCATGTTATGTGACTGTGATGTGCCATAATCTTAGTGTAGTGTTCCTGCAGTATAGAAAGGCTATTTTGCAACCATGTCTGTGTATTTCTAGCCACTGCCTCCCCAAGTTCCTCCGTGGGGGAGGAGGGTCTGATAAATGCTGTGAGTTTTAATATCTGTCTCCTCATTCCCGTAGGGGGGATTTCGGTCAAAATAGCTTTATCAATGATGTTTTTGTGGTGTATAGCCTGCATTAATTCAAAGGGTTAGGGTTAGGGCAGGGTTAGGGTTAGGGAGGGTAAGGGGGAGGAAAAAGGAGAGGAAAAGTGTTCCGGTGTTGTGCCAAAGTAGTTACCCCCATCAAAAATTGTTTCCCCATTCACGGGAGCGCGCAAAGTAGGAGGAGCCACTTGCCCAGCTCCGTTCTGTACGCTACTTGTCACTGATCTGCAGTCGACGCAATAAAGAGTAAAAGGTGGAAAACAGCAGACTCGATGAATTTAATATTAGTTTCGTGACATTGTAATGTGCCGTGTGGAAGACAATTTACCTTAAACTGTACACTGAAATAACCTGCTGGGAATACTTTGTCTAGAAAAAGACTTTGATACTATAATACTGTAAAACCAGATGCGATCATGGAAACACGTCGCTCTCCAGTGAATTTACACTCAGTTTACACTTTGTAGCGAAGCTATCACGAATGAGTTTGTTTGCAAAATCAATCTCAGTATAACCAATAAGTACAGTAACTTTGGAGACGATTTCTTCTTCACAGCAAAAGTTATGGAGGGATACAGATTTTATCAGGCTGTGTGCCATCGGCTGCCAAAATGTGTGCCCCCCCTATCTGTAATCCATATTGTCTTTGCTATCACAAAGGGTATATTTGCCAAATAAGTCACAGTATAACCAATAAGTACAGTAACTTTGGAGACGATGTCTTATTCACAGCAAAAGTTATTGAGGGATACAGATTTTATCAGGCTGTGTGGCATCGGCTGCCAAAATGTGCCCCCCCCATCAATAATGCACCTTGGCGTTGGTATCACGAAAGAGTTTATTTGCAAAATAAATCACAGTGTAACTAATAACTACAGTAACTTTGGAGACCATTTGGTTTTTTTAGACTTCTTAATTTAACATCTACATCTATATATGTAGATATGTGTTCTCAACAATGTGTGCCATAAGAACACTAGCTGTGGACCTTTAGTGTCAATTATGTACAAGCAAAACAAATAAACACATCTTCTGGTGGTGGGCTTTTCACGCAGAGCTGGTGGAACCACCGCAAACACATCTCACACTGAATCTGTAAAAAAATACATAATTACAAATCCCAATGTTAAAATTTCATTTATGGGAATTGATCATAACATTTAGCAGTCTTTCTTGATGTCATTACCCATTTGTTGTCAGTTTCATGCTCTTCTTCCCCGCAGAAATGACAGATGTTTGTCAAGTCATCTGTTTTAAAAAGTGAAAAAATAGCACATAGAGTATACTACCTACTGCACTTATTACTTCATTCAAACAACTATATGGTTTGTTTCTACAGCCATCATGATGAAAATATTCATGATCTGAGAACGTTGAATGGTGGAAAATGAGTTGCCTGTCTCTAGGAGAAGAGTGGTGGCAATTTGCAGCCTGTGTGTGCTTATGGCCTTTTTTGTAGACGGAAAGTCTATTGACTCTTTTCGCAAGATCTTTTCAGCAAACTGAAAAAGAGATTCTAAGATGACTAAATAGGCTAATATCGTAAATGTTATTTTATAGTAATTTGTTTTCTGTGAATCAATTTCTTTCTTTTATTGTGTAATTATCTTGTATTCCTTTTCCTGTCATTAACATTTATTACAACACAACATTTCCAATATTCTCGTATATATGTATGTATTACGGTTAAGACTTGTACTTTCAATGCAAAGACTCCACATGAGGTAGCGTCCACTTGTTTTGGGTGTTTGACTGTGTCACAAGTCCATCTTGAGACTTTGCATCCTTTTTTTCGCATGAATGCCCTGAAAGACAAGTACAATAAAAACAAATAACATGTTTTAAAATTTTGGTGACACAAAAAGGTGAACAGTATGGAGAGCTTAAGTGTCTGTTGAACATCAAGTTAAGAACACTGACCACACTGTTTTGTTAAAATCATTACTTTTTAAAAGTCTACAACGCATTTCCGTGGACAATTACTTGTGCTTTTTTCCCCGTTTCCGCCCATGATATAGAAATCAATCACTTACACAGTACACTTTGAAGAGATGTGGAGGAGGAGCAAAGATGAAATTCACACATGTATAACCTATGTGAAATTATTTTAGACATTTGTCTGATGTTTTAGTGCTAAACCTCCGCAACACTTTATGCAACTACTAAACATTATTCTCCCCGTGCTGTATTTTCTAATGTAAAAACATCATCTCATACAGACATCAGGTCCTCAAATAAACATTGAAACATGGGGAGACTTCTCTTTAAAGGCAAAATTAACCCATAACACCACAATATCAGAAGGCCAACACAAAAATTTAAACCTGTTGCTGCTAGTTTTTTAATTGTGAGTACCAATTGTTTTTTAAAAAATTTTTGGATTGACATCATACTTATAATTGTCATAATAAACACAAAAATAACAACAGCAACAAAGAGTTTAATAAAGGGTCAAAATAAATTTCAACATTTATCCTTACCTTGTTGATTCCAAACAATTTTGGATACCTTGTTTAGTTTCTCCGAGTGGATCAAGATACAGTGACTTCTTTTCTTGTGGGTAAATGACCTACAGTAAAATTATGTGGAGAATTACATGTAATAATTCAAGACTTAAGATTATCTGCATGCCATGCATTTGTCTTATAAAACTGATTTGATGAATATTGTAAATGCAATTATTTTTTTACCACTAATGTCCAGTGATGATGTTCATTTACAATTCCCAGAATGACTTCATGCTCCATGGGTTTGATCTTAAATTGAAACAAAACAATAAAAATATTCACTTCAGACATAAAAAAAAGAAATGCAATAACATGTTGTTTAGAGTCCTTTTTTATTAAAGCAATTTATGATATATTATATATCATCCACTTATAAAGTACTCTGCGACAGCCATGTTTCACCCCTCATTTCTTTAACCTGTGCAAGAAGCAGGACTATCTTATATTTTTTATAAGTGGTTTTGCACATTACTTCCTCCAAGACTAATAAAGGTCTTTCTAAGGATTGTTTTTGGACATGGAGTTCATTTTCAATCATTTTCAATGCGATCCTTGTACCATCTGCAGAATAACGTTTAATGCTTTCTTAAGCCTGTTTAACAGTGACGTACTCTAATGATAAAAATTTTATTTGTGAAGAAGTTCATGAAGTCATTACTGGTTAACGTTAAAGGGATGGTTGGCTCAAAAGAGCTCTGACTGTCAGGCTGGCTACAGTGTTGAAGAGAAACCTGGGGTTGTTCTTATTTTCTTCAATCAGTGATGAATAGTAAGATGTTCTGGCTTTGCGGAGGGCTTTCTTATAAAGCAGCAAACTATTTCTCCAGGCTAAATGATGATCCTCTAAATTTGTGACACGCCATTTCCTCTCCAGATTACGAGTCATCTGCTCTAGGCTACGTGTTTGAGAATTATACCACGGAGTCAGGTACTTCTGATTTGAGACCTTAGTTTTCACAGGAGCTACAGTATCCAGACTCGTACGCAGTGAGGAGGTAAAATTATTAACAAGATAATCGACCTCTGTTGGGGTAGCGTTCAGATAGCTGCTCTGCTCTGTGTTGGTACAGGGCATTGAAGATGATAACAGTGGGTGGATTATATTCTTAAACTTAGTTACAGCGCTTTCAGAAAGACATCTACTGTGATAAAGTCTACTCTCCACCGCTGTGTAATCAATTATTGTAAATGTAAATGTTATCAGGAAATGATCAGACAGGAGAGGGTTTTCAGGAAGCACTGTTAAATGTTCATTTTCTATGCCATATGTTAAAACAAGATCTAGATTGTGATTAAAGTGGTGGGTGGGTTCTTTTACATTTTGAGTTAAACCAATTGAGTCTAATAACAGATTAAATGCCATGTTGAGGCTGTCATTTTTAGCATCTACATGGATGTTAAAATCACCCACAATAATTATTTTATCTGAGCTCAGAACTAAATCAGATAAAAAGTCTGAGAAATCAGACAGAAACTGTGTGTAAGGCCCAGGTGGATGATAGATGATAACAAGTAAGACTGGTTTCTGAGTTTCACAGCTGGGGTGGACAATGTTAAGCATCAGGCTTTCAAATGAATTAAAAGTCTGTCTTGGTCTTTCATTAATTAATAGGCTGGTGTGAAAAATTGCTGCCACACCGCCCCCTCGGCCTGTGCTTCAAGGTTTCTGGTAGTTAGAATGACTCGGGGGTGTTGATTCATTTAAACTAACATAATCATCCTGCTGCAACCAGGTTTCTGTAAGGCAGAGTAAATCGATTTGTTGATCAATTATTAAGTCATGTACTAACAGAGACTTGGAGGAGAGAGACCTAATATTTAATAATCCACATTTCACTGTTTTACTCTTTGGTTCAGATGTGGATACTGTACTGTTCTTTCTTTGTAATTGTTTATGTTTAAGTTGTTTGTTGCTGGTTTTTAGTTTGTTTTTTGTCTTTTGGAAGCTGACACAGTCACTATGGAGATGGGTTTTTGGGGGGGTAGCAGGAGGAGAGAAGCTGCAGAGAGGCGTGTAAGACTGCAACTCTGCTTCCTGGTCCCAACTCTGGATAGTCATATTTTGGGGGGTTTAATAAATTTGTCCATATTTCTAGAAATGAGAGCTGCTCCATCCAAAGTGGGATGGATGCCGTCTCTCCTAACAAGGCCAGGTTTCCTCCAGAAGGTTTGCCAATTATCTATGAAGCCCACATCGTTTCTGGGACACCACTCAGACAGCCAGCAATTTAAGGAGAACATGCGGCTAAACGTGTCACTCCTGGTCTGATTGGGGAGGGGACCAGAGAAAACTACAGAGTCCGACATTGTTTTGGCAAAGTTGCACATCGATTCAATATTGATTTTAGTGACCTCCGATTGGCGTAACCGGGTGTCATTACTGCCGACGTGAATTATGATTTTACTGAATTTACGTTTACCCTTAGCCAGCAGTTTTAAATTTCCTTCAATGTCGCCTGCTCTGGCCCCTGGAAGACAATTGACTATGGTTGCCGGTGTCTCTAGCTTCACATGTCTGAGAACAGAATCACCAATTGCCAGAGTTTGACCCCCGGCGGGTGTGTCGCCGAGTGGGGAAAAACGGTTAGACACATGAACGGGTTGGTGGTGTACCTGGGGCTTCTGTTTAGGACTATGCTTCCTCCTCACCGTCACCCAGCCGCCCTCTTTCCCCAGCTGCTTGGGGTCTGCCGGGGAACAGCTAGCGGGGCCTACGCTATCTTCGGCTGCACCAGCTACAGGGGCCTGGCTAGCTACGGGTGAATGAAGGGTGCGAAGCCGAGTCTCCAATTCAGTAATCCTGGCCTCCAGAGCTGCAAATATGCTACATTTGTTACAGATATCATTACTGCTAAAGGAGGCCGAGGAGTAACTAAACATCTGACACAATGAGCAAGAAAGTGCAGGAGGGACAGGTGAAGTAGCCATGGTGCTAACGAGTCAGCTACGAGCTAAGCTAAGCTAGCGAAACAGTACAGAGACAGTGAGTGAATACTTTGGCTATAAATTAGGTAGTGAGTACACAGAAAGTGTGCTTCGGATGAAGCACGTGAAGATTATACTATGAAAACAGAATGTATGTAAAAGTTGTTAATTTAAATTACTAAGCAAATAAGCTGAGCGAGGGAACACCAAGTGACAGCGCCACCAAGAGTGCAAAATGTTGATGAATGAATCAAGATGTTGATTCATTCAATCCTGAATCAATTTTTAATATAAATGTATTTTGCCAGAATCTCAGGTTAAAGCTTCCAAAAGTATTTCAACAACAACCAACCAGATAAAACAGTAAATGAGAGCAGCTAAACACACAAAGATGAAAACACAGAGCGTGGATCGTTCACTCGACGGCACGTACACGGACACGCCGTCGGGGCTGAAAGTGGACAGCTCACAGATCCTGAAGCTGCAGGTTTCATCTGTCTCCAACCAAAACTGACTGAACCAGCAGCAAAAGAAGATCCAAACTACGCTTTACGTTTGATGAACATCGTCATGAATTCTCTCTGACTTTGACGTTTACTTCCTGCACAGCTCTCTCTCTCTCAGTGTACTTCAAGAACAGTTTACCTTCAAAAATCTGTTTCCTGCATTGTTCACTGCTTATTACGCACCAGTCTGCTGTTGTGTTCACTGCTGTCGGCCTCCGAAAACAAAGCCTCATTTCTGCTGTTCAATACTGAAGAAATTTAAACCTTTTAAAATGATGACAGATTACAAACTCTCAGCTGTGTCTGTAATCAAACCTCTGTAACTTTGCTTCACTTCAGTAGCATCAGGTCATGTTCACATGTTGATTCATGGTTTGCTTCAGTTTTTGATCGACTGCAGAATATTTTGAAGGTTATCTGCTATAAAAAGCCAGAACAGGAAAATCTGCTTCATGTGTTTCTGTTTGATCCTCAGTGACTTTGACACAAAGGCCTCTGCTGTGATGATCACACCTCTGATCAAGTCTCACAGTGTCAGCTTTGTTTTTATACATATGGATATGTGCTGATAAATGATCAGAATTATAATATTTCCCACTGTCTGCTGTGTGCCGTGACCTTTGACCTGCTAAAGACAGTCAGCTGTGGATTATTCATTGTTGTGTCTGATACTTAGAACTGTGAGGAAGAACACTACACAGTTAATCAGGGTCCCCTCTCTCTGAATCAGGGAAGGTGGGCAGGCCGCGTGTGGGCCGCAGGCCATACGTTGAGTATCACTGTTTGAAATGTGAACATTGTTCTGGTACAGTCAATGGACTAAACCAGAGAAGAAGAAAACAGACTTTACCATGAAGATCCTCAGTGTGGATCAGTATAATATCAGCCTGATGTCTGCAGTTTAGTGTCAGGACAACTTTCACATCATATTCATCTCAGCACAACTAAAACATGCTGACTGACCTCAGAGTTTCAAGTCCACATCCTGGACTCTCCAGGAAACCACACAGATGCTTCACTCCTGAATCCTGCAGCTTGTAGTTGTTTCTCAGGTCCAGCTGTCTCAGATGGGAGGGGTTGGACTTCAGTGCTGCTGCCAGATAATCACAGCTGATCTCTGACAAACCACAGTTCATCAATCTGTATAAAGAATGAAAGGTAACATCATTTTGACTTGCTGTCACCTGGATCTGGACTAATAAACACTGAAGCTCTGAAAAGGAATACAAATCATTTTCTGCCAACTAGCGACACACCAGCAGATAATGGCTCAGAAAGCTAAAATGAGCCAATCATTTCTGTGTTTAGTTCCCCTGAAAAACAGATCTGATATCAGCAGCTCTGAGTTCATTCATCATTATTGTCCAGTGATGAGATTTCTGCTCCGTTTGGTAACAGTCAGCCAGAGGTGGGTAGTAACGAGTTACTTGAGTACGTTTTTGAAAAAAACGTACTTTTAAAGTACCTTTTTTGCACGATACTTTTTACTTTTACTTGAGTACATTTGTGAAGAAGAAACGGTACTTTTACTCCGCTACATTTGCAAAATTCGACTCGTTACTTTTAAAAAAAAAAAATTAGTTTAATGCATTAGATAAAATGCCGCCAGTGGAGTTTCCGGTAACTTTTTTACCAATGAGATGTGGCCGTACAGTCACATGACCAGTTTGAAATTGTGGCGAGCAGAGCGGCCCAAGCGTTTCAAAGTAGCGGACACACAGTAAGAAGAAACATGAAAAATGGCAGAGTCTACGCTAGAGCTGAAGAGGATGAACAGCCTTGGCCTCATATACAAAGAATGTGTCTGTGAAGGTTCTCAGTCATCCAGGTCATCGTAGTCAAAGGAGCTTGCAAAGAAAAGCGTCTGGACTTCTTTAAGTTACTTGAAGACGTTTCACCTCTCATCCGAGAAGCTTCTTCAGTTCTAAGGTCAAATGGTGGAGAGTCCCAGATATAAACCTAGTGGGAGTATCCCCCCACAGAGGGACAAAAGGACCCCCTGATGATCCTCTAATCGCCTGAGCCAAGGTGTGAAACTGGGTGTGGGTCCCAATCAGCCAGAGTTTCGGGTGTGTTCATTGTGAAAACTGGCCCCACCTTATCATGCGAATTCCTGAGGTCAGATGGCCCAGGATGTGAGTGGGCGTTAAGGCGTCTGGAAAGGGATCTCAAAACTGGATTATAGATGGCAGAGAGTTGGTGTCGTAAACCCCCGCCTCTGTTCAAAGATGGTCGCTCACAGTGGACATAGATGGCTTCTTTCACTCCTCTTTCAAACCATCTGTCCTCTCTGTCCAAAGTCAGCAAAGAGGCACAGAAAAGAAGACCAGACACCAGCGAGGGAGGATAAGAAGGACAGACGCAACAACATTGTCATCCCCTATGTAGCCGGTGTATCAGAAAAACTTAGGAGAGTTTTCTCCAAGCATGACATCCCGGTGCATTTCAGACCCAGCAACACGCTCAGACAAAAACTGGTTCACCCGAAAGACAAAACGCCAAAACACAGACTTAACAATGTGGTGTATGCTGTACAGTGCAGCGAGGAATGCCCAGACCTCTACATTGGAGAGACCAAACAGCCACTTCACAAGCGCATGGCACAACACAGAAGAGCCACCTCCACAGGACAAGACTCAGCTCAGCAGTCCATCTGCATCTTAAGGATAAAGGTCACTCTTTCGAGGATGCCAATGTTCACATTTTGGACAGAGAGGACAGATGGTTTGAAAGAGGAGTGAAAGAAGCCATCTATGTCCACTGTGAGCGACCATCTTTGAACAGAGGCGGGGGTTTACGACACCAACTCTCTGCCATCTATAATCCAGTTTTGAGATCCCTTCCCAGACGCCTTAACGCCCACTCACATCCTGGGCCATCTGACCTCAGGAATTCGCACGATAAGGTGGGGCCAGGTTTCACAATGAACACACCCGAAACTCTGGCTGATTGGGACCCACACCCAGTTTCACACCTTGGCTCAGGCGATTAGAGGATCATCAGGGGGTCCTTTTGTCCCTCTGTGGGGGGAAACTCCCACTAGGTTTATATCTGGGACTCTCCACCATTTGACCTTAGAACCGAAGAAGCTTCTCGGATGAGAGGTGAAACGTCTTCAAGTAACTTAAAGAAGTCCAGACGCTTTTCTTTGCAAGCTCCTTTGACTATACAAAGAATGTTTCGCTTAAAAGCAGTACAAAAGAACAGCTATGTCTTCAGCGTCGGTGTCTTCAGTGAGAGCCAAAACAACAACTTTTCAGCATGAAACAACTCAACTCGTGTAACCTGAGGAAACGGTAAGTTTTCTGTAAATATCTTTTTAGCTGTGGTTAGCTGGATTTCAGTCTTATGTTACAGCAGCTGTGTCAAGCTCGAGCTGCAAGTCATATTTTCGGCGCTACGTTGTAGTGAGATAAGTTTGTGGGTGTTTTGTGCAGCTTCGGCTGTCCCTTTAACTGCTCGCTGGTTAGCTAGCGTGAGCTATAAGCTAACAGCTAGCCTGGTTAATGACGCTAGAGTTCCATGCACATGCAAACAGCTCGTCTCTACTGCTTTAACTGTTAAAACAGAAGGCAATACTGCGGGTGACAGGGTTTATTATGTGAAACAGCAGCTTGTTTCGTTTAAACAGTCTGCATTAAGCCGGGCAAACACTGCGATATTATTTTATTTTTTCAGTCACGTTATTCAGCTCCTGCTCAAACTGTACAATTAAATCGCAGAGGTTAGAAGTTCATAGGTCACGATGCAGGGTCTCACACTATACGGCCTGATGCTCTGATGCGACCTGAGTGCTCAAACTGTGCGTCCATAACATGAAGCTTATCATACAAAATCTGTCCCTCGCTCTCCCTCTTTGTGTCTTTCACTCACTCACTCACACAGACACGCACACACACCATCAACTTTGCTAAATTACTAATGGAAAACATTGACCAGGCAGCTGTGATTGAGCAGCAATGTCCATCCAACTCTTTTCATGGTTGTTGTAGTCGTGATAATTTTGTGAGGCCACATTTAAAAGCCTCGGATACGGAAGCGTAGAGCTGCCTCATGTTAGTACATTATACCTTTCACGTTTGAACAATATAATATCACATTCGTACAATATACATAATTATCACGTTCGTACAATATACATATTGTTCAAACGTGAAAGGTATATTGCACGAACATGAAAAGTATATTGTTATGACAATAAACTTTTCACGTTGTAACGTGATATAGCTCTATTTTTCTTTTGCCTGGGTGGCAGCTCTACGCTTACGTACTCAGATGAGCTTGCCTCATCCTACAAGTTGTGCCTCCATCTCTTGTGTCCAGATCACACGCTGCACTGCCGTGCTGCTCCACCTTTTCTCTTTGATTTCTGTATTTGTGCGTGCGCAGTGTGAGAGGCTGCGTTGAGGGGCGACAGGATTTCAAACAGGTTTGATTATCTTGCGACCATACGATTGTTGATTGGGAGCTGGTCGTGAGGTGTTAACTGCTTTTCGTTACCCCATGTATACTATACGATGCACACATGATTAAGGCAAAACTCGGGCCGATCCCCAAAACGGTTGCACGACTGAAATCGGCTCAAAATGGGCCAAAAATCGTACAGTGTATGGCCAGCTTTTGGAGGCTAGCTCCAAACAAACATCTGCAGCTTGGCAGTGTATACAGCACTATAATGACCAGACCTAATTCTTTTGAAAACCTTACATCTTTCCACAGGTCTCCACTTCATCAGACATCACCTAGACACAGAGCTGGATGAGGCCAGCACAAACAGCGGCCTATTCGACGAAGATGATGGATCCATGGGGTCAGGAAAGCCAGAAGCAGGGGAGCTGGAGAGGTACCTTTCATGTCCATTCACTGGAAGTGTGGATCTATTGCATGGCTTTCGTCACATCAAGAAGCTGTCGATCAAAGTCAATACAGTTCTTCCTGCATCTGGAGCTTGTGAAGGACTTCTTAGTCATGCAGGACTCATGTTCACTGCTAAACAGTTACAGCTTCACAGCAAGAACCTTGAGAGCAAACTGCTGCTGAAGCTTAACTGTTATGACATGCATAGGTTCTTTCTCTTCAGCACCCTCTGCTGGTCATAGTGGGAATACTCACCAGCTTATATTTTGGTAGGATTTTTCTTTGTTCCTGTGGGTAGAGGAAACAGGAGGCTGGTCGCTTGTTAGGCTGCAGAATATGCTGTTGCTCTTTAAAACGTTTCTGCCTTGGAGAGTTATTGCTTGTGAGTATTAATGTACAACATGTTTACAAGTTTATTTGGTGCATTTCTATTACAGAGATTTGTTTAGAAACCAGTTATTTCATCTGCTATGTTTATCTTTGAGGAAGCTAAACTCGCTAAGTTGTATTGTGATCAATACTGAGTCGCTGTTGATTACACATACTATATAACAGTATAGTTCATATCCTAGAAGTGTGAGTAAAAAGGAAAAGACATCTTGTAACATTTACTTTGTGTTTGTTTTTAGTTTTACGGGAAGAAAAGGATGTCAATCATTGAACTACTGATGAAGTAAAAAGCCTTAAACTTACTTCCGCCTCCAATGTTCATTGAAACCGTTAGCTGTCTGTCAAGTTGGGTAAAGGGACGCACAATAAGGACAGAACATTAACCATCACCTCACTGAGTGAAGAAATGGCACATTTTTGCTAAAAATGCAGAAATAAATGCACACCCATACAATTTATGGTAAACTGAGCTGCCTTGTATGAACATATGTTGAAGATGCCTCGCTCTGTTTTCTCTGAGGCTGTTGTGCCATTTGGAGCAAAAATGAATATAAAGTTTACAGCATATCTTGTCACTGGAAATTGTTTGCACTGTTTATATATTTATATTATTTACTGTAGGTATTGGTGAAAAAAGCTTTATGTTGTGAAAAACTGAAATCTGGAAATTAGAATTGTTGTGCCTTATTTTGATGTCTTTACATATATTCCTTTTGAAAATAGTAAAATTTGTATATTTATTTATTTTTGTTTGTCTGATAACATTTATTTAAGAAATAAATCGGACATTTAAAACAGTTACTCGCTACTTGAGTAGTCTTTTCGCCAAGTACTTTTTTACTCTTACTTGAGTAACTTTTTTGACGACTACTTTTCACTTTTACTTGAGTAATAATATTTTAAAGTAATGCTACTCTTACTTGAGTACAATTTTTGGATACTCGACCCACCTCTGCAGTCAGCAGATTTTTTCCTGCATGTGGACGTGAACAGTCGTACCTGACAGCAGCAGGTAGCAAACAGAGATCATCTTTCCAGCTGGAACTCTTCACTGAGCTGACCTCATTCAAAATGTTCTGGAGTCAGATTCAAAATAGGAAACAGTCCAAATGTGTGTCTTCACTCTGACTCTGGATCAGATCTCACTGACAGACTGTGGACATTATGGAAGCCTAAATGTGACACCATCTTCCTCCTTCATCTGCAGATTAAAGCCAAACAAAGATTCTCATTAAAAGTCTGCAGGTCTGTATTCTCTCTCAAGTGATGTATTCTCTCTACCTGTCTAAGCGACACACACAGCATACATCCCTAGTTATACACAGACATCTATGGGTGCACTAAGGTTCGTTACATGGAATATAAATGGAGCTGGCTCCAGAGAAAAGAGGTTAAAAATATTTAACCAACTCAAAAAACTACAGGCAGATGTCCTTTTACAAGAGACCCACAGACCTCTTAGAGGTTCGAGTGAACTTAAAACACCTGAGTTTCCTAATGTGTTCTCAGCTTGTTATAATTCTAGACAAAGGGGAGTAGCAATTTTAATACATAAAAATATTAATTTCACAGTACTCGATACAGTTATAGATCCAGAGGGCAGATTCTTAATCATTAAACTATCTATACGTGATAAAAACATATGTATTGTAAGTGTATATGGTCCAAATGTTGATGATCCCTCATTCTTTCACGGTTTTTTTAGTACACTCTCTGAACACTTAGATGGCACACTTGTTCTTGGAGGCGACCTCAACCTTGGACTAAATGAAGACATGGATAGGCTCAATACAGCAGGAACTCAGCGTAATTGGCAATCCACAAATATAATCAAACAGTATATGAGCGACTTTGGTCTTTGCGATGCATGGCGCTCCCTTCACCCCACCAGTAAGGAATATACTTTTTTCTCACGTCCATCACTCCTACTCTCGTCTGGATTATTTTTTGGTCAGCTGCTCACTGCTGAGCGACATTTCAGACACTGAGATTCACCCTATAGCTGTCAGCGATCATGCTCCTGTATCTTTAACACTAATGCACAAGAATAATACTACGCCAAGTAAAAACTGGAGATTTAATACATCACTGCTTAAAGATGAAGACTTTATTAAATATTTTAAAAAAGAGTGGACTTCATATTTAGACTATAATGACACTCCCGGAACATCAGCTTCTGTTCTATGGGAAGCAAGGAAAGCTGTGATGAGAGGTAAAATAATTTCTTTCTCATCACATAAAAAGAAAAAAGAAAACAAAAATATTCAGGAATTAGAAAAAACCGTCAAATCACTAGAAGAAGCCTACGCGTCCCACCAAGATCAGGAAACATTGAACAAAATACGCAAAACAAAACTAGAATTAAATGAGATAATTGATAAAAAAAAAAAAAAAATTCTTAGTACAAAGACTACGCTTACAAAATTATGAACATGGTAATAAATCCGGTCAATTTCTAGCAAACCAGCTAAAAATAAATAAAGAAAAAACAACTATATGTGCTGTTCAAGATTCATCTGGGAACACAATATATGAACCGAAACAAATAAACAACATTTTCAGGGATTTCTATAAAACGTTGTATTCACCACAAATAAACCCATCTAAAAAGGAAATTGATCAGTTTTTGGACAACATAACGTTTCCAAAATTATTAGACACCCAAGCAACGGCACTGGATTTGCCACTGACATCAGGTGAACTCCAGGAAGCCCTGATAAGTATGCCCAATAATAAGGCTCCAGGTCCAGACGGCTTTCCTGCAGAATTCTACAAAGAATTCTGGACGATTCTAGCACCAGTTTTCTACAGAACATTGTTGGAAATCAAAGAAAAGGGCAGACTTCCATCAAATATGAATTCTACAAACATTAATCTCCTGCTAAAACCAGGCAAAGACCCTTTATATCCCTCAAGCTATCGTCCAATATCCCTTATAAATGTAGACCTTAAAATAATCTGCAAAGCTCTCTCAAAGAGATTAGAGAAAATAACCCCCCTTTTAATTCATCCTGACCAAACTGGTTTCATAAAAGGTAGGCACTCATCAACAAATACACGCAGATTACTTAATTTGATAGACTACTCATGCAGTAAAAACCTTGAAACTACAATATTTTCTTTAGATGCAGAAAAGGCATTTGACAGAGTTAACTGGAAATTTCTATTTGCAATTTTACACAAATTTGGTTTTGGATCCTCTTTCATTAACTGGTTAAAAATATTATATAATTCCCCAACAGCTTGTGTCAGAACAAATGACCAGACATCCTCCAGCTTCTGTCTCCTGAGGGGCACCAGGCAGGGATGCCCACTCTCCCCTTCACTGTTTGCAATTTTTATTGACCCACTAGCAGCAGCAATTAGACAGAATTCAGAAATTAAGGGCATAAAATGCAAGAACGTGGAACATAAAATCAGCCTTTATGCGGATGATGTGTTACTCTTTCTCCAAAATTCACAAACCAATATCTCTGGGGTGATTGAATTGATAAACTCTTTTGCAAGAATATCAGATTACTCAATTAACTGGTCAAAATCTACAGTCCTTCCAATTAATTGCTCCTTCCATAATTCCTCTTCTACACCACTGCAATAGGGAAATATAAAATATTTAGGTATTAATGTTTCTCCCAAGCTTGCAGATCTAACTAAATTAAACCATATCCCACTTTTAAAGAAAGTAGAAGGTGATCTGGCTAGGTGGAAATGTCTACCCATATCACTTATGGGAAGGGTTGCCGCTATAAAAATGATGGTTTTACCAAAAATAAATTATTTATTCTCAATGATCCCAACTAAACCGCCACAAGATTGGTACAGATCTCTAGATTCATGTATGTCCAAATTCCTTTGGAAAAATAAACCCCCACATATAAGCTTAATCAGAATCAGAATCAGAATACTTTATTAATCCCTGGGGGAAATTATTTTTTGTTACAGTGCTCCATTATAAACCAACATTAAGACAAGACAGACAATACGCTAACTAAGAATAGTACAATATATACATATATATACATACATAAGTCACTCATAAATAAATAGCTGGAAAAGAAACGTGTAGTTGTAGCAGTAACCAGTGTGTTAAGTGGATGCGTTGTACAGGGAGATGGCCACAGGCAGGAAAGATTTCCTGTGTCGTTCAGTGGTGCTTTTCGGTAGTCTCAGTCTCTCACTGAACGTGCTCCTGTGACTGACCAGCATGTCATGGAGTGGGTGGGAGGTGTTATCCAACATTGTCTTTATCTTGGACAGCATCCGCCTCTCCGACACCACCCTCAGTCGCCTCAAAAAATAGAGACGACTCTGGCCCTTCCTGTAAAGTGCTGTGGTGTTTTTAGCCCAGTCCAGTTTATTGTCAATGTGTACTCCAAGGTATTTATAGTCCTCCACAATGTCAACACTGACCCCCTGGATTGAAACAGGGGTCAAGTGTTTCCTGGTCTTCCTGAAGTCCACGATCAGTTCCTTGGTCTTTGCCACGTTGAGCTGCAGATGATTCTGCTCACACCACGTGACAAAGGAGTCGACCACAGCCCGGTACTCTGTCTCATCATCCCTGCTGATGCATCCAACCACCGCAGAGTCATCAGAAAACTTCTGAAGATGGCAGGTCTCTGTGCAGTGGCTGAAATCTGTGGTGTAGAGGGTGAAGAGGAAGGGGGAGAGGACAGTCCCCTGTGGTGCCCCTGTGTTAAAAACACTACAAAAGACCAAGGATAAAGGAGGATTAGAACTACCTAACTTTCAGCACTACTTCTTAGCCAACTGGCTTCAGTTTATCTCAGGATGGCTAAAACATACCCTCTTAGATGAACCTTGGCTAGATGTAGAGCAAGCACTTTGCAATAATCTAGAGATTTCAGATCTACCATTTATCAGCTCAAACATCCAACGACATGAATGCTTCAAAAGCATCAGCATCAGCTCTTCTCTGACAGCATGGTGGGAGTTTCTATAGTTTGAAGTTCTTAGGCACATCTGATCCGTAGATTGGGTCATGTGGCAATACTTTAGCGACTTCAGCGACTTCACGCTTTGCTCTTGATGTGCGTGTGTGTGTCTCTGCTGTGATCTTGAAGGTGTGGTCTGAAATTAGTACTGGTGCACACAGATCGTCCTCCACTCCTTGTTCCCTTGGGTGGGAGCTGGAAAAAACATGCTCAGGATCGAGACACTTGACTACCGATTTGGATTGTTCCTCAATGAAAATCAACAAGGCGCAAAATGAAGAAATCGACGCAATACACATTGTAGTGATGCAACACAGAGTCGCACTGGACATGATTCTAGCTGAAAAAGGAGGTTTGTGCGTATTGTTTAACACCACATGCTGTACATACATCCCAGACAATGTGCATTCACAAAACATGACTGACGCTCTGAACGCCTTGAGAAAGATTAAGGACGCTCAACAACAAGACTATGTCACAAGCACTGAAGATTGGTTGACATGGTTGCTAGGTGGTCCATGGAAGTCCCTACTGATTAAAGGACTTGTTTGTATTGGATTTTTGCTTTTACTATTATGTGTTTTCACAACATGTGTAATACCCTGTCTGAAGAAAATGGTGTCAAACATGGTGACGACCTCTATCAACGCTTATGTAACACTGTCTCAAATGGAAGAAGTTTTGAAAGATGATTCATATAGTGATGTCTAGTCTAATTGAACACAGGACTGTTTCATGACGTTCAAACCGAAAATGTTCAGACATGAGGTTATGAACTGAAAAATATAACAGTACTGTCATAAAAGAAATCTAAACAACAGGAGGGAATGTCAAAGGATTTTTGCTTTTAAAGGTTTTATTATTCATATAATAATCAGCTAAGAGTGTTTATATTTCTGTTTGTACTCAACCAGCTGCACAATTAACCGCTGGCTCTTTGCTCTATAACGGAAACTGTTTGCCGTCACATTATCTGTCAGCAACAGGAAACCACCACCCAAGAATAAGAAACGACCTTGTAGAGAACACAACGTTTTGAGAAGTCACACCTGCCTGGTTGACTAGATAAGCATGTTATTTTCTTTTTTGTATGCTTCATGCTGTGTATAAATAAAGGCAGAGAGCTGCTGCAGGGTGTGAGTCTCCGTTGAGCTCTCACCCGTGCACGTTAAACTGCTGAAGTGTCTGAGTGTTATTTCATTATATCTGAGTCCTTGATAAAAGAATATCTCTAACAGTAACTTACCCAACACTCATTATGATAAGATATGGTTAATTATATGACAGTTGATTGGTATATTTGGAACAATGGGACCTTGAAAAAAACCTTTTGTTAAATTCTAAGCTACCATTTGCTTTCTTTCTGCTACATCTCCTGCATCTGATCTCACCTGCAGCATGAGTCACTTACCTTTTCCGTCACCAGTGAAGCTAGTTTTTTTTACTTTTGTATTGGCGGCATTCTGGCTCTGTTTTACTCTTCTGTACCACCTTTAGGAGCCAACAACAGGTAAACACGAGCAAGACCAGGTACTTTTCTTTCAAAAAAGATGTCTAATGAAAATTTAAGTTACGGCAAGACTGTCAAAAAACTGTCTTATCCTGGCTTATCCAACTCCCCCATTGCATAAGAACATAATTACAGTGCGCCAGAAGCACAAAATACCAAAAAGTGCACTCTTATCCTCAAGAGCCTGAGTCTGCGCCTGAGTCCATTCTGTTTGACATGGAAAGAGTGGAAAACACACACAATCACACACACACAAGACAACACAGGCTGGCAGTGGGTCACAACGACTTCTGCGTGCAGCAGAGAAACGCTAAGACCACGGAATGGTTCATATGTTCTATTTGAAATCATCAACGATAAGTATGGGCAAAACAAAAACAATCTTTATAAATATCTTGCCTTTCTTTTAGCTTGTTCTCCAGGTGTTGTTTTTCTTTGATACGATGCTGAAAATGCTCTTGTGAGAAGTTTAAATGTTAATTGCTTATATTTAATTATTTTTAACAGTTCTAAATACAACCAAGTATAAAGTCCCTGCTATTTATTAATATAAATCATGAAAGCTATGCACCAGCCACGCCCAAGTCATACAGACTTCATATTTGAAAAACAGCTGTACAAATTCAAATAGCTTAAATTCATCATTCATTACTCAACATTTTCTTCCATATGACATAATTCAACTTATGAATTTATTTCTCGTTTTAACTTGATTTGAGTCATAGGGGCTATAACCTTATTGAAGTCTCATTCCAAACATTCCGGAACCATGGTGCATTCTGGAATTCCGAACATTCCGGAATTATGGCGCATTCCGGAATTCCGAACATTCCGGAACCATGGTGCATTCCGGAATTCCGAACATTCCGGAACTATGGCGCATTCCGGAATTCCGAACATTCCGGAACTATGGCGCATTCCAGAATTCCGAACATTCCGAACATTCCAGAACCATGGTGCATTCCGGAATTCCGAACATTCCGAAATTCCAGAATTCCGAACATTCCGGAACCTTGGCGCAAATAGTTACGGAATGTTCGGAATTCCGGAATGCGTTCCGGAATGTTCGGAATTCCGGGATGCGCCATAGTTCATAGTGTCACAGTTCATGTTTTTTGCCACTTCCCTCTTAGCTCTGAGTCCCCTAGTTCATAGTTGCTGCTCTGTTTTCAGCCTCTCATAGTTCATGCTCTTAGCTCCTGCTCAGCTTTTATTGATATTAACTCTCCTACAGTCCCTCTTCCCCTCCTTCTCATTTGGTACCACCACCTTGACCTTTCCGGAATGTTCGGAATTCCGGGATGCGCCAAGGTTCCGGAATGTTCGGAACTGTGACACTATGAATTATGGCACATCCCGGAATTCAGAACATTCCGGCACCTTGGCGCATCCCGGAATTCCGAACATTCCGGAACGCATTCCGGAATTCCGAACATTCCGGAACCTTGGCGCATTCCGGAATTCCGAACATTCCGGAACCATGGCGCATTCCGGAATTCCGAACATTCCGGAACGCATTCCGGAATTCCGAACATTCCGTAACTATGGCGCATCCCGGAATTCCGAACATTCCGGAACGCATTCCGGAATTCCGAACATTCCGTAACTATGGCGCATCCCGGAATTCCGAACATTCCGGAAAGGTCAAGGCCCAGCCAACATGTATATATGGGCCCCACCTGGTATTTGGGTTCTTCACATTAAACCCATATGGGCCATCCCAAGTGAGCACTTTTAGTAGGTCCTAGCTGGGTCAAACATGGGAAACACTTAACTTGGTCCAAAATGGGAAAGACATGTAGGACCCACTTGGGTTTTCCACCTGGGATAGACATGGGCAAACACAGTCATTTAAGGATAGGCTGTTGTTATGTGCCCCAGGTGGGGCAAAGTTATGTAATCAATATATGTTTTAGTATCGATGACACAGGTGGGGCCTACCTGGCCAAACTATATGGGTCACACATGGGCAAATGCAAGTCAGACCCTGAAAACATGTCTATGTGGGCCCCAAATGGGATATGTTAAATTAATATGGGCATATATTTTACATGGGCTCAAGATTGTTTAGTATATATGGGACCCACTTGGGTTTCTAACATCAAATCCATATGGGTGGGCATCCAATGTAGGTCCTAGTTGGGTCAGTGATGGTAAATGTGTACATTGGTTCAAAATGGTAGCACATGCTTATGTGAGGATTCTTCTTCTGTGAAGAGCCTGAGAAAGTGTTATTTGAATAAAGGAGGATTTATTCCAAACAAGCCCATCACAGATTGCACACAACCCAGGGAGTTCTGAAAGTCAAATTGTAAAACGAATCTCAAAAGAACGTATGAACATAACTCTCTTTTATAACCTGCAGACGGCACCCATGGGGTACCATTCTCTAACAAATCACCCTAACTTTAACATATTTGGCACAACCTCAGTCTATCACTTTTGCTACCCTTACGTACAGTCAGATGTTCTTTACCCTTCATTTTTGACCCTCTCAGTATTTAGCCTTGGCTAGCAAATGTACTCAAAGTCCACATTGAGACCTCAAGATGTTATGTGTTATCAGACACTACAACCCCGCTGTCAAGTGAGACTATAGGAACTTTAGTCTTAATTGTTTGAACAACCAGTAATCCTTAATTTGCAAATGCCAAATCTGGATTTTGTCTGTGTAATTCACTTTTATCTTCGGTTTTTTATTTGTATTTTTTGCTTTTCTTTTTTTCTACTCTTGTGTCTGTTTTAAGCACTTATTATTGCTACTGTGACAAGTGAATTTACCTAAGAAGAATCATGAAGTCCTTATTTTATCTTATCTGAGCCTCACCATGCAGCCTACCATGCAGAGCGCTGAAAGTTCACATTAAGTACTTAAAATGAAATCTAAAATTAAAAAGTAACCAGTTTCAAACCAGTTATTTGGAATAGTGTGCAGAGTGTTTTGAGTAACATTGAATGTTCAAAAACACATGTGTGTTCTAAGGTGCATTTAAAACCCAGGAGGGCATGGAGCTACCTGCCAGAGAGCAGCAGGTAAGCGCATAGCCCCTCCTGATAGCCCTCAATGTCTACGTGTATTTAAAATTGAGAGGTGGGCAACGATGCCAGGGGTGAGGTGTACACCCTGATGGTCTTTTGGAGTCCGTGTAGCGTGCCCACCCCCAAGATCCTACATGTATGTGTTACGAGAGTGTGAGTAATGTGAATGTCTAAGTTGTTAGATAAAATTGAGGCACAAGAAGCCAGAAGGGGACAGAGGGGGGGATGCCTCCCCTGCACCCTGGTGACACACCTTTACCCCAAGGCCCTGCATGTGTGGGTGATTGTGGTGGAGCGGGAAGAGGGAGGCAGCTGGAGATGGGGAGGGAAGGAAGGGAGAGGCCAGTAGCCGTAGCCAGTCTTGTTAATGATCTCACTGAGGGGATTCAGGCCTATGCAGAACAGCAGTGGAGACAGAGCATCTCCTCAATAGATCCCACACTTACTGGTGACTTGTGCTACAGGGTAGAAGTTGGCAAGTTGTGTTGTATGCCACATTCCCATTGAGTTCCTGATGAAAGCTTTTAGGGTCCCTGAAAGCCACTCCCTGTGTTTCCTCCCTGAAGTTTCTCTCTCCGTGTCTCCCTATGGATTCAGGTTTCAGTTCAGTCTCTTAGTTTTCCCAGTGTAGAGTTTCCTGAGTTTCTGCATATGCCATCTCGGCTCCTATTGTATTCTGCACTTCCTGTGAATAAATAAAGCTTGCCCTCATCACAACCTCTTCCTGCATTTGGGGTTTTACCTCCACACGGCTTGCCACGCCAGCATTGACACCTTGAGGAATCATAGCCAAAACAGTTCCTCCAGTTCTTAGATCTACTGCAGCCAGTCTTCCCAAAAAAGAGTAATCTGACTTAGTAGTATACAAAGTTTTATATGACAATGTGCATCTATTTGACTGGTTAAAAGTGATGGGCAGGAAATATAAGATAAGATATAATAACCGTTATTAGATAACCTTAATCTGTCCATGAAGCCAGATAACACACACCAATTAGTTAAACTGCAGGAATGTCTTAAAGACATAAAGACCTGGATGGCCACTAACTTTCTGCTTCTTAATTCAGATAAAACTGAGGTTATTGTACTCGGCCCTGAAAATCTTAGAAATATGGTATCTAAGCAGATTCTTACTCTGGATGGCATTACCTTGGCCTCCAGTAACGCTGTGAGGAACCTTGGAGTCATTTTTGACCAGGACATGTCCTTCAATGCACATATTAAACAAATATGTAAGACTGCTTTCTTCCATTTGTGCAACATCTCTAAAGTTAGAAATATCCTGTCTCAGAGTGACACTGAAAAACTAGTTCATGCATTTATTACTTCCAGGCTGGACGACTGTAATTCATTATTATCAGGATGTCCAAAAAACTCACTGAAAAGTCTTCAGCTAATCCAAAATGCTGCAGCAAGAGTCCTGACAGGGACTAGAAAGAGAGAGCAGATTTCTCCTGTTTTGGCTTCCCTTCATTGACTTCATGTTAAATCCAGAATTCAAAATCCTGCTGCTCACATACAAGGTTTTAAATTATCACTACTTCCTACAAATTAATAAACATGCGTGAGAACAAAAGGGACATCAAAATTAAGTGATATGAACCCATAAAAAATATAATAATTAATTAATTAATAATTGAATATAATACTGACAGCTAATTTAATTTTGAAAAACGAAATCTGTTATTTTCCTTGATTTTATTTTCAGACTTTTTAATAACCTACAGAAACCCTGGTGTATTTCTGAATAACAAATCTACTGCTTTATGCTGATGATTTTGAATAATCAAGTGTGACTTACAGAGCCTTTCTGCAGTTCCTCACAGCTGGAATCAGTCTCAGTCGTCCCCGCTCTGATGTGTTGTACTTCTGCAGGTCCAACTCATCCAGAACTTCCTCTGACATCTGCAGCATGAAGGCCAGAGCTGAGCACTGGATCTCAGAGAGTTCCTTCTCTGATCTGTTCTCTGACTTCAGGAACTCTTGGATCTCCTGAAATAATGAGAGATCGTTCATCTCCATCAGACAGTGGAAGATGTTGATGCTTCTGTCAGGAGAGATTTCATCACTGTTCATCTCCTTCAGGTTGTTGATGACTCTCTGGATGGTTCCTGGACTGATCTCTGTCTGACCCAGCAGACCTACTAAGAGTCTGTGGTTGGACTCCAGACAGAGGCCATGAAGGAAGCGAACAAACAGGTCCAGGTGCCCATTTTTACTCTGGAGGGATTTCTCCATGATTGTCTTTATGAAACCATTCAGACCAGACTCATTGTAGTCTTTACCCAAGCACTCTTGCACCACCTCTGTCTTCCTGTTGGTGAAGCAGCGGAACATGTAGACTGCAGCCAGAAACTCCAGAAGGCTCAGATGAACAAAGCAGTAGACTGGTTTCTGGAAGATCACACACTCTCTTTTGAAGATCTCTGTACAAACCCCTGAGTACACCGAGGCCTCTGTCACACCCAGACCACACTGCTCCAGGTCTTCTTGGTAGAACATGATGCTTCCTTTCTCCAGATGTTCAAACGCCAGCCTCCCCAGCTTCAGAAGAACTTCCCTGTCAGCCTCCGTCAGCTCCTGTGGACTCGTCTCATGTCCCTCATGGTACTTGTTCTTCTTCCTCTTTGTCTGAACCAGCAGGAAGTGTGAGTACATGTCAGTCAGGGTCTTGGGCAGCTCTCCTCTCTGCTCTGTAGTCAACATGTGCTCCAGAACAGTAGCAGTGATCCAGCAGAAGACTGGGATACTACACATGATGTGGAGGCTCCTGGATGTCTTCATGTGGGAGATGATTCTGCTGGACAGCTCTTCATCACTGAATCTCCTCCTGAAGTACTCCTTCTTCTGGGCGTCAGTGAAGCCTCGTACTTCTGTTAGCCTGTCAACACATGTAGGAGGGATCTGATTGGCCGCTGCAGGTCGGGAAGTTATCCAGACGAGAGCCGAGGGAAGCAGATTCCCCTGGATGAGGTTTGTCAGCAGCTGGCTGACTGATGACTTCTGTGTGACATCAGACAGCAGCTTCCTGTTGGTGAAATCCAATGAAAGTCTGCTTTCATCCAGGCCGTCAAAGATGAACAAAAGCTGAGAGACAGCCAGCTTCTCTGCTGTGACCTTCTGTAATGTTGGATGGAAAACATGGAGCAGCTCCAGAAGACTGTACTGCTCATCTCTGATCAGGTTCAGCTCCCTGAATGAAAGCAGAACCACCACACTGACATGTTGGTTCTCCAAGCCCTCTGCCCAGTCCAGAGTGAACTTCTGCACTGAGAAGGTTTTTCCAACACCAGCCACGCCGTTGGTCAGAACCACTCTGATGGGTCTCTGTTGGTCAGGTAAGGCTTTAAAGATGTCCTGGCACCTGATTGGAGCTTCATGGAGGGCGTCCATCTTGGAAGCTGTCTGCAGCTGCCTCACCTCATGTTGGGTTTGAACCTCTTCACTCTGTCCCTCTGTGATGTAGAGCTCAGTGTAGATGGTGTTGAGGAGGGTTCTACTTCCTGTTTCATCACTTCCTTCAGTCACACGTTCACATCTCCTCCTCAGACTGATCTTATGTTCATCTAAAGCCTCCTGCAGACCAACATCTGCTGAAAGAAAGAAAAACAATGAGACTAAAGAGAAAGAAAACTCTTCAATGTCTGAACAACACAAGAAGTCCAGTTTTCAAAAATGAGTCCATCAGCAGACAGATGTTCAGTCTTACTTTGTACACAGCTGCTCTGACTGGCTGTCTGCAGTCCAGCTCTGCTTCTGGATCTTTCTCCACACTGGGGACAGGAGGAGTCTCCTGATGAAGCAGACTGGTCCCAGTATGAGGAGATGCACTGTCTGCAGAACCAGTATCCACAGCTGGTAGAGACTGGATCCTTCAGATCCACAGGACAGCTGCTCCTCCTCACAGACACCGCTCCTCTTCCTCTTCCTCTCTCTGTGAACACATTTCTTTATCACTAAAATCATTTACTGACTGTTTCTATAATATCAAAATGTAAAAGATTGTGCAGAAGTTCTGATGGTCACAGAGTAAAGTGGAGATACTTTTCTGTTTGAAGGCAGCGTTCAGTCTGGAAGCAAAGTGATGCTTCATTTGATTTCATCAACACTAATGAGCTGCTTTTCCTGTCTGCCTGCCTCATTAAACACTCAGTGATCTGCCAACAGTTTTCTGTGAATACAAACTTCCTGCAAAGACTTTACAGTAAAAGCCTTCCATCAGAGGGCATCCTGAATGTTTTCCAGTCAGTGTGCAGATTAGCTTGGTTTAGTTCATTTTCATTACTTTACAGAAGTAGCTGATTAGTTACAGAAACACATCCAAGATGAGCAGGTTCCCCTCCAGCATAAACTAAGCAGCTAAAACAAAAGTGTCCCAGCTGTCAGTCAGACTGTACTCGGTGCCACATTACAGATGTGGTTTCTGACAGCTGCTCCAGCTGCAGGATCAAACACATACAAGTCCAAACATCTTTGCTGGTTCTTTATTATTGAACAACACAAGATGTAGTTCTTGTCCCAGCTGAGCATCTGTTATGAAGTCTTTAGCATTAGCATTGGAAGCATATCTGCAACAGAAAATCTTTTTTTTGGTCTTTTTTTTCTAACTTTTGAGAGGGGCCGATGAGGGAGCGAGAGGAGAAGATCGGTGTTCCCACTCTTAGTTATTACAATGAACCCACCATTGACTCTGTCACAGTCAGGGGGTCATGCAGTGGGCCAGCCCACTCCCACTCAGTCTGAGGGGAACCCACACTGTACACTGGTCCTAATGTCAAATCAAACAACAACTACAAGGAAGGAGGAGAGGTAAGAAGGACTAAGGAAAGGAAAAAAGGGAACGCTAACAAATCACCTTCTGTTCATCTCTGGGTTCTCCTGGTGACTCTATATGTCCACACTGGATCCAGCAGTTCCTTTTTATATATTTATTCATTATTTATTTATGTGCGAGATTCTTCTATTCTCATTGTCTTTATCACATCTGTATTTTCAGACTTCCTCCCTCCTTGCCTATATAAACATGGACCCTCCCCTGACCCCTCCTCTTTTAATAATACAAACCAAAGGAATAAATGGCTTTTATATAGAGATATATAACTGTGTGTCATGTTTGCCTTTATTTATGCAGACCCACTCTGAGCTGAACTGGGGGATTATTCCCATCATTCTCCAATGTAGAAAAATATCTGTGCCAGACTTTGGTAAAGTTGGAAAAATATTCACACATTAGTTTGTTCCTCGCAGGCTGTTTTGGACATTAAACAGAATTCATTTGTGGTCAGAGACACTGATAACTTTGCATGTGTCTCAGACAAGACTGAATAAAAAGCTGTTAGGATTTGGCTCCCTGAGCAGTTGGGATGGACTCTGTGGGTTTAGGGGAAAGGAATAAACAGATTCAGTGTCAATAAAACCAGTTTTAACAACTCTGTAATCTGGAGTTGGGTGCTGAGGCTAATCAGTCACCTTGCACCAGAAACAGCTCTGAGACTTGTGAGTGGGGACTACAACGTCAGCCCAGGACCACTGATGTGGTCTGATATATGTGGAGCAGGAGGAGGGCGAGGACAGGTGGAAGGAACCAAACTGACATCAAAGGGTTCATTATGCTTTTCTATGCAATTCTCTCGCTTTTGTGTTTTAATGTCAACCTGCTAGCATGTTTTGGTACCTTGCCATAGCCCTCATCCTTCCCTGTTACTTCATCCTACTCTCTTGCATGTTAAGCACTTTGGTACACCACTGGTTTTTAAATGTGCTATATAAATAAAGTTTGTTGTTGTTGTTGTTCATCTTACTAACAGCTCACCTCTCTGCAGCAGACACAGGCTGGGATTTAAAATAAATGAAGCGCTCTTCAGACCAGTCACTCCTTAAGGACACACAGCTGGGTCCAGGTTAATGTTTACGTTTAGTTCCTTGTTTCTTCCTGTGAATAATGATGGAGCAGTGATGTGAGTGCTGAGCTGTGACATGGAGAAGAGTCATGGACAGTTAGAGATGGTCATCTCACCTCTGAGCTTTGGTCTGGCTCTCATGTTCCCCACACAGAGTGGTTTTAGAGGGAGGGACTCTCTCCTCTCTGTCCTCACACTGATCCATGCTGCTCAATTCACATCAGCTCACACACACTTTCTACCTTCACCTGCAGAGGAAACACAAATCATTCATGTGCACATCAACTGAAATCCTCCTTTCCATCATGTGTGCTGTCCAAATATCAGCTGCTTCTTTCCTGCTTCATCTCAGTGTCAGCTGAATGCAGTCAGACAGCAGTGTGAGGCAGAGGAAGCTGCCATCAGCTGCTCTACTATCAGTCCACTAGATGGAGCCTGAAGCACACACGATGCATTCACTGACACACACTGATTCACTGTGACTGGAGGCTTCAGTCAGTTCAACACGTGTGAACAACATTTTAAACATTTCAGCTGATCCAGGATTCAAAGAGGATCAGCAGAGTTAAAGCTTCACACTAATTATTCCTGCTGAGTTTGCAGAGAACTGCACACACACTGATTCACTGCTAATGAGAAGCTTCTTCCATCCAGTAATTCATCATCCATCAGCTCTGCTGCTGCTCTCAGTCCTGGATTCTGATTACACACTAAAAGCAGCTTTTTAACTCCTGTCTGTAGGAACTCTTACGGTGTGTTCACACCGAACGCGATGGACGCGAACAAAAACGCCCCAAACGCCCCTAATTTGACGCGTGCACATTCGCGTCTCAACGCGTGTCCAAGAAAAATCCATCGCGTGTCAAAATATTTGACGCGCGTGAACCAGAAATGTGGGAGGAAGTTGTGCCAGACGGTATCTTTGCAAGATGGCAGCTGTCGAGCTAGCGCTTGAAGAGAGAGTCTCCATTCTCTATGTACTGTGGAGAGCAGAGCAGTGGCGTAAAAGACGTCCTCGCCGTACCTGGGTCCATCAGGTCCTCCAGAGGCGTGAGCAGTTTGGTGAGTTTCACCGTTTGCTCCAGGAGCTGCGCCTGGATGACGGCCGATTCCAGCGATATCACCGGCCAGTTTGAGGACCTGCTTTCCCGCGTCGGTCCCAGAATCGCCCGCCTAGACACCAACTACAGCCGCTCAATCCCACCTGCAGAGCGCCTGTCCATCTGCCTGAGGTTAGTAAAAGTATTTAATACGGTAGTCCTTTATTGATACCTGTGGTAATATATGCTAAACCATCCATTTATACACTGCTAACATGGATGTGCTATGCTAACAGTGAATGCTCTCGGTGTTTACTGATAGCAAACTGTGCTACGGAGACGACTGTTTATAATATTTCTAGTGATACTCAGGTCTCATCAAGTCCCGATTTAATTCGATTTATGCTGTTATCAGTGTTTGCAATGATAGCATGGCTGTGGTGTCATATCAATGTATGCGCTCGGTGTTTGCTGATATCAAACTGGTATTAGGACCACTGAGTTAACCTTTGTAGTGATACTCACTCCTTTTTATTTAGACCTGGTTTAATTCTGGTATAGTTGAATATTTGTATATAATCCCTGCAGCTGTCAGACTCTATAACAGGGGTCACCAGCCTTTATTAAAACAGTTAGATAAAACTGAACAGTTTGGTTCATCTTTAGTTACATGGTTATTTCTTTTACTAACATGGCGGCGCGTGCACACGCAGCGGCTTCTCTCTCTCCCAAACAAACTACTTTTTTGTGTCTTTCGTCCTGTAAGTTGCAGTGTTTTTGTAAGTCTCTGTCGCGTCTATCTGTGTGCAAGCGAGGATATGCCCGAACATTTCTTCTCGACATCGGCAGAAACAAACTTTTTAAGTTAAACTCTGTGGACATCGAGGAGCTGAAAGATCTGGGTCTGCTCCGAAGGCCTACTCAATCACCGACCCCCACTCCTGCACCTCGCCCACAATGGATGCGCCTCAAGCGGTGTGAGAGGAAGCAGAAGAGGGGTAAGCGCGGCGGCATCCGAGCTAGGCTAGCGGCTAGCCCACACAAACCCGCCATCCCCTCTATCGTTCTGGCCAACGTACGCTCGCTAGAAAATAAACTGGACGACATCCGACTGCTACGTTCATCTCAAAGGAATGTAAAGGACTGCTGTGCTTTTGTGTTCACGGAAACATGGCTTAGCGACAGTGTCCCGGACCGCGCCATTCAGCTCGACCAGCTAACATGCTACCGTGCTGACAGAGTCATCGTCGCGGGAGGTAAGACCCGCGGGGGAGGACTTTGTGTTTACATCAATGATGCCTGGTGTCGCGATGCTGTTGCGGTCTGTAAACACTGCTCACCAGTGCTGGAGTTTATGGTTATTAAGTGCCGGCCATTCTATCTACCGAGGGAATATACAGCCATATTACTGTGTGCTGTGTACATCCCTCCCTCCTCCAATGTCAACAACAGGAGTGAGGCACTGAATGAACTGTACCAGCACATCAGTGAGCAGCAGACAGCCCATCCTGATGCTTTTCTCATCTTGGCTGGGGATTTCAATCATGCAGACTTAAAGTGCGTATTTCCAAAAATACAACAACACATAGACTTTCCAACAAGGGGAAATAACACACTGGACTTTGTTTACACCACCGAGAGAGGAGCTTACAAAGCTTTTCCCCTCCCCCACCTTGGCGCCTCAGACCATATCACTGTCATGCTAATGCCTGCTTACAGACCGCTCGTTAAAACCACCAAACCGGTTCGTAAGCGGATACAAGTGTGGCCAGAAGAGTCTTCAGAGGCTTTACAGGACTGCTTTAACACCACAGATTGGAACATGTTTAAGCAGGCTGCCACCTATAACAACACCACTGACCTCCAGGAGTACGCGGAGACTGTTACTGCCTACATCAACAAGTGTATTGAGGATGTAACAGTCACGAAAACCATAACTGTCCGGGCAAATCAAAAACCATGGATGACAGGAGAGGTCTACAGGCTGCTGAAAGCTAGGAATGTTGCCTTCAGAGATGGAGACGAGGCGAGCCTGAGGACAGCTAGGGCCAACCTTTCCCGTGGCATCAGAGAAGCTAAGAGACAGTACTCTAGGAAAATATCTCATCACTTCAAAGACAGCAGAGACTCACGGAGCCTGTGGCGGGGCATTCAGACCATCACAGATTACAAGCCCCCACCACAGACCTGTGATAGCACTATCCCCCTGCTGAACGAGCTGAATACTTTCTTTGCTCGCTTTGAAGCCCAAAACAGCACCACTGCACAGAAGACCCCACCCCCTCCTGGTGACCAGGTGATGACTCTGTCCCCGGACAGCGTGAGGAGATCCCTCAGCAGGATCAATGCACGTAAAGCTCCGGGTCCTGACAACATTCCTGGTCGTGTACTGAGAGACTGTGCAGTGGAACTCACTGATGTCTTCACAGACATCTTCAACATATCACTCATCCAGGCTGTCGTCCCCACATGTTTTAAAGCCACCACAATCATTCCGGTTCCAAAAAAGTCATCTCCCTCCTGCTTTAATGACTACCGTCCTGTTGCACTCACTCCCATCCTGATGAAGTGCTTCGAACGACTAGTCATGCAACACATCAAGACTGTCCTGCCCCCCTCCCTGGATCCCTTCCAGTTTGCGTATCGGCCCAACCGCTCAACCGATGATGCCATCTCCACTGCACTCCACTCAGCACTCACACACCTGGAAAAAAAAGACTCATATGTTCGAATGCTGTTCATAGATTTCAGTTCAGCATTTAACACTATAATCCCCCAACAGCTCACTCAAAAACTGGTCCAGCTGGGGCTCAACATCTCACTGTGCAACTGGCTGTTGGATTTCCTCACCGGAAGACCTCAAGCAGTACGGGTCGGCAGTAATACATCCAGCACCATCATTTTAAACACGGGGGCCCCGCAGGGATGTGTGCTGAGCCCCCTCCTCTTCACTCTGCTGACCCATGACTGCACTCCATCATATAGCTCCAACCTCTTCATCAAGTTTGCGGATGACACAACGGTGGTGGGTCTCATTAGCAACAGGGATGAGACCGACTACAGAAGTGAGGTGAGACGCCTGGCCACGTGGTGTGTTGACAACAATCTCTCTCTGAATGTGGAGAAGACGAAGGAGATTGTCGTGGACTTCAGGAGAATGCACACCCAACATGCTCCTCTGACCATCGACGGAGCGTCTGTGGAGAGAGTGAGCAGCACCAAGTTCTTGGGTGTGCATATCACAGAGGATCTCTCCTGGACGCACAACACCACAGCACTGGCCAAGAAATCACAGCAGCGTCTCTTCTTTCTCCGCAAACTAAGAAGAGCAGGAGCACCAGCCCCCATCATGTACACTTTCTACAGAGGCACCATCGAGAGCATCCTGTCGAGCTGCATCACTGTGTGGTTTGGAGCCTGCAATGCGTCCTGTCATAGAACCCTCCAACGCATAGTGAGGGCTGCAGAGAGGATCATTGGTGTCTCTCTCCCTTCCCTCCAGGACATTTACAGCACCCGTCTCACTAAAAAAGCCCTTTGCATAGCGGCTGATCCCACGCACCCGATGCAAAGCTTCTTCAAGCTGCTGCCGTCAGGGAGGAGACTGCGGAGTCTCCAGGCCAGGACCAGCAGACTGAAGGACAGCTTCATCCATCAGGCTGTCAGGAAGCTTAACTCCCTTCCGATTCTGCCTCCTCTCCCCTCTTCTCCTTCATGGTCTCACTGAACTCTGTCACACACACTCACACACACACACACACACACACACTCTCTGACTTCACTCACTGGCCTGCACCAGTTACCAGTCACTTTGTGGAGCGTTGGACTGCCAGTACCTCATAAGACTTTGTTGTCATACCATCTCTTACCGTATATTACTAATCTCCATTTGCACTATTTGCTTATTTGCACTACTCTGCCTGGTTTACACTCATGGTCATTTATCCTTACTTGAATATTGTATATTGTATATTGCATAGCTTTCTTGTTATATGTAAAATTGTATTGTATTTATTTAAATTTTTATTTTTAATTATTTTATTTGCATTTTTTAATCTAGGGTTTGAGAGTAACGAAATTTCTATTCTCTGTATGTCCTGTACATGTGGCAGAATTGACAAATAAAGTTGACTTGACTTGACTTGACTATCTTGATAAGCTGTCTTATCACAGGTTAATTTTTATTAAAATATTAATGATTTAAGCAAGAAAAGGGCTACATGTCAACATCCAACTCTTTATTTCTATTAATGTCTTACTTCATTCCTACCTGATTGACATGTTTAGGAATTATGAGTGATTGGCACACTGTAGTGGAAAAAGTTGCTACCAATCAAATTATGATATGTTAAAGTTAAAACAAAACACAACTGTTTTAGATATTATCTAATATACATTTTGTAATTATCCTTATAATTACAAAATGTTTTATGTAAGATTTAAGTTTTGTGATTTAAATCTGACATCACAAAAGTATTTTGGAATTTGAATAATGTATTTTGTAACTGCAGTACACATAATACTAATTTTGAACAATTTTGTCCAGGTTCCTTGCCACCGGGGACTCCTTCAGGACCAAGCGTTCAGTTACAGAGTCGGCGTGTCCACGGTGTGCCAGATCACCCCCCAGGTAGCGACGGCCATCTGGGACTGTCTAGTGGACGACCTCATGGCTGTGCCTTCACCTGGAGACTGGCGGTCCATCACAGAGGGATTCCAGGAGCGCTGGAACTTCCCTCTCTGCTGTGGAGCTCTGGATGGGAAGCACGTCCAGACGAAGGCACCCCATATATCATATAGGAGACACACACATTGATATACACTAAATATTTATTTCTTTTTTTGTGGTGCCCAAATTTATGCACCTGCTTGATTTTGTTTAAACAATTATTGCACACTTTCTGTAAATCCAGTAAACTTCTTTTCACTTCTCAAATATCACTGTGTGTCTCCTGTATGATATATTTAACTGACATTTTTTATTGTAACAACCAACGATTTATACAGGAAAATAATGTCTATTAACAAGGTTGCCCAAACTTTTGCATCCCACTGTATTAGTATATTTTGTCATTAGTATAATATGAAATAAATTCTACATGTGTCAAGTCTAGTAGAACTGAGACATTAGTCATTATAAAAATTTATTTGAAATAATATTAAAATTCTCAAACAGAAAAACATTAAACATAAATATATAAAATATAAGTATTTACAGAGAGACAGGAATAAAAAGGACCCAGCTGCTTTCCAGAGCAGGAACAAGGCTGAGGAGGAAATGCTCCATTGGAGACTGGTGTGGACTCTTCAGGGACACCAGGATGGCCAGCTCCACCGCCGATGGACCGTCCTGGGACCCATCCCTCATCTGCCTCGGAGCTGTCCTCCTCTGTGGGCCTGTAAAACAGCACAAAACAAAGAAATGAGAAGGCTGCTACTAGATTTTAATTTCAACATTGAAAAAAACAAAAAACAAAAACAGGATATAATCAGATTGGTTGTAGATATTTAGTAAAGGTGATCACAAGGCAATCCCACCGACTAAAAAGGTATCAGTGCTGCTGTACATACCTGTGGGTGCAGCAGCAGGAGCTCAGAGACTGGGGAGCCAGGAGAAGCAACAGGGGATGCTCTGCTGCAGAATCAGTTGGCTCTATCAATACAGTATTAAATGTTAACAGGTTGAATATAATAATCAGAGAAAGTATATACAGTGGTCCCTCATTTGTTGCAGCAGGGGTTCTCAGAATAACTAGCCCCTCGCCACGCACTTTATACACTGTTTTCCCCACACACATGAACATTGGTCACAGTTCTCACAATTGATTCTCAAAGTGCAAACCTTTGTAGATTGCAAAACGTAAAAGTATTATTATGCCGCGTTTTGTCTTCATCTGCCTGCCACTTTTGTGCGCCTTTTTCCTCGCGGTGCAGGTGTGTATTTCCGAATGAGGGTCATAGTTATGGGTGTTTTTGTGCTGTTTTTTCTATTGGACGTGATGGTTATCAAAACCAAACATGATAAATTTGCCAAGCGCAGGAGACACAACACGGGGGAGATTTGTCAATCAGGCTGCAGAATGCAATGCTGTACGGTGCAAAAAAAAGAAAAGAAAAAGAAAATAAGCGAAAAAGCGAAGCAGTGACGGATGAACAGCGGGACCACTGTGTGCTGTTTATTAATAAACAAAATATATTCCTATATGACAACATGCATAAAAGCAGAACGGTATTTGTAGTCAGTGGGAAAATAGCGGTGGCTTGCTAGCTTTTGTGCGGCTTCCCCGGGTCAGAGAAAACTTTCAAAAGAGAAATGAATGAACTTACCAGGTTGCCGGATCTCTTCACATATCTTCCTCCAAGCTCGGTCCTTTATATTCCTGTCTGTACAGAAAGCAGCTGGTGTCGTACGGCTCCAGGTTGTTTGCTACAGCACTGATTAGCCTTCCCTCCATTGAAGAATGAAGGGCTTTGGCTGGATCTGCCCCTTTGACCTAGGTCACAGCCACGTCACCAGGCTCCTGATTGGTTATCGCGGCGCGATTTGACGCTGGAGTTCAGATTTTTCCAACTCGAGCGGTAGACGCAAAACGCAACACAAAAACTCACGCGCGTGGTCAAACGCGCCAGACGCGCTACACTGACGCGCGTTTCACGCGTTTTGGTGTTTTCGCGATGCAAATCTGCTTCCGAATTTTTGCGGGACCCGCAATCGCGTGTCATTGCGCTTTTCCATTGACTTTACATGTAAACCTTATGCTCTATTCGCGTCCATCGCGTTCGGTGTGAACACACCGTTAGTGTTAGCTTAGTGTTAGCTTAGCCTTAGCATGTGTGGCTAGCTGTGTGGCTAGCTTAGCGTCAGAGCTCTGCAGGTGTCTCCTGTGTAAATATTAATCACAGTGACAGTAAAGGAGGTAAAGGGCTGTGACGTCATCACGTACGCTGCGTCCTCTGTGGGCTCTGAGTGAACTCACAAAGTACAAACTCCAAGTACACAAACACGAACGTAGCTCAGAGTGGGGGCCACACTCGGCCTCGTTGGTCCAGCTGTGAGTCCGTCACCGTGAACTATGGAGCGGCAGATTTGTGCTGGAACTAAGCTGCACACAGCTGATGTTAGCCAGGAAAACATTACACACTGACTTTAATGGAGAGACCGGAAATACAAACACACACAGTTTGTTGTGTGAAGAAATCAAACATGAGCTGAACAAACAGTAAAGTTCGTAAAGACAAACTGTTAAAGGAGGAAACAAAGCAAACTTACAGTTTCTTCACACACCAACAACAAGCTCCACTCCACACCTGGACACTAAACACGGACACACAGGTGAGCTGCTTCCTGGAAGGAGGCGGGACTCCACCTGAAACTCAGCACAGGTGGGAGGGGCTCAGCTCTGTGTGTGCTGATGTGTTAACTTTAAAAATATGCCGTCTGACTGCTCAGACTGAGTCAGAGTAAAGTTCACATGATGACGTGTGGAGACATGAAACCTTGTTGTAGCTGCAGGTGTGAACACACTGATCCCAGATCAGCTCTGCTGTATTTGTAACATGAACATTTCTGCTGCAAAGCTTCAAATGTTCAGCATGTTTCTCTGTTTCCAGTCTATAGATCCAGTCACACTTTCTACCTTCACCTGTGCAGTAAAGACTGAGAGCAGAGCTGAAACCAACCGTCCAATCAGTGAGCAGCATCAACACCTGAGCTTCATTCAGACTCTGTTATTGAAGATGTTGTTGGTACAAAGTTCATCTGCTGCTCACGTGAATCCATGAAAGATTTATTTCACTGAATGTTTCTTCAAAGCTCATTTCAACCTGTTGAAGTCATGAATGAAAGTGCAGACTGAGAGTGGATCACATGATGTTTAAGGTGTGTCATGTGACATGTTCAGTATTGTCACACATGTCTAGATTGTCCCTGATATCATAACTGCTCAAACACTGATGATTATATTTGAAGAATTATTACTGATGGCAGCAAAGTTTGAATGGAGCTCTCTGTCTGTGCTGATTTGTCGCCCTCTGGAGGTCAAAGCACAAACTGCATGATGTCACTGCATGATGGAGCGGGGGGGTGGCTTACTTGGCTTAAGCCCGGGTTGTTTTTTCAGAAGCCCGGGGTCTTTTGGAGTGTAATATTTAGTTAGATGCCTGGCTGACAACTGTATAAAACAAAAAACTACACACAATATTCGAAGCACATAGTGCACACTGTGGGAATTTACGACTGTGCGTAAATCCCCCCTAATATTGGTATGATCCGAGCTCAGGCACTAAGCGGGGCGGGGCAGCTGCTGCCTGCGAGTGCGCTGTTGGAGAAACGCAGCCAGGCAGACAGAGGAGAACTGAAGTTCGAGCAGGTACCAAAGCAAATCATTCGTACTGTACAAATAATGTAAATATGATGGTGTATCACGAAAGATTGATATCAAACTGATCACTTGACCCATATTACGTTACTTGCTCTTCAAGTGAATCAACAAATGGCGAAATGAAAAGCCAAAAAACAACAATGCTGTTTCTTTAGAGAGTCTTAGCTTACATGTGTGTTTATTTCATATTTTCAGCTGTTTCCCTCCACGGCTAAATAAATTGGTTTCAGTAATGTACTGATATACAAGAATGGACATAAGGAGCTTCTTTCAAAGGAAAAACTCTGGTAGTATTTTATATATTATGCTTCGGGGTTTATGCTTCGGGGTTTGAAAGTATATTCCTTTGGATAACGCCTAATAAGAAAGTTGACCGCATTAACTATGTTCATTATAACTTGCTGAGACTCTCTAACCTTACCAGGGATGCCATGGAAGGGTTTGCAGAATAATCCGACTTCGCTGATGGGAGTGCAGAATCGAATGGCCCTTGACCTGTTGTTGGCAGAGAAAGGGGGCGTCTGTGCCATGTTCGGAGACCTATGCTGTACCTTTATCCCCAATAATACTGCCCCAGATGGCTCAGTAACCCGAGCTCTGGAGGGCCTGAAAATTTGTCTAAAACGAGGTATGAGCACTCAGGTATCGGAAACCCAGTGGAGTCCTGGGTGGCATCCGTGTTTGGATGGTGGAAAGGTTTGGCCATGTCAGCACTTTTTTCCTTGGCCATACTTTTAGGGATACTGGTCACCTGTGGTTGTTGTATCATTCCCTGTGTCAAAGGATTCTTGGTAAAAATGATGGCTAGGGTTGCGGACCCTGGACAGGTGGATTCAATCTACCTGATGAACTTGGAGGCCAGACTGTGGGCCGAGGAGTGATACGACACGAGGTGTGGTAACATTCCTTTTTTGGAATGTCAAAAGAGGGAATGTGGAGATACAGAAATTCTTTTATTGCTGCCATATAACTTGCATCATTATAATTGCATTAATAACATTCTTTACAGCATCATTTCATTTAAGAATATTTCTTACAGTATTGATATTGCATCAAAGTTGTTGATTGAAGATGTCCATTTGAGCTTCCTTACATTATGTTAACTTTTATTACAAGTACGGTTGGAAGTATTTTATACACATTGCATATCTGTGCTTATTTTGAGTTGATGTTCGGTTCATTAAGGGTCTTAAGCTTCACTGGCGTGACTGTCCAGGTGATACATGCTGAGGGAAACTAGAACATAGAAGGATAACTGCAATGCATGCTTACAACACATATAATCTTGGAATGTGTCAGGCCTGAGGCCTTAAATCATTTGGAGTCTCACTATATTTTACTCTACTTGGCAACAGATGACCAGAGTCAATAATTAGCCTCAGAGACCCTGAGGGCTTGAAGTTTATTACCTTGTATGGAAGCTGTTATAGAAAAGAGAAGGTCTATGTCTGTTTATAGCTATTAAAGATGTACAAGATGTACGATTAACTGTGACTAATGTCTGGAACCTATTTTAATCTGTCATTGACGCCATGGGGCGGGGGCGTGTACCCCACTGCTTTATAAGTATCCACAACATGTAATTTGGTCAGAAGACATATGTTGATGTTTTCTCCGGGCTGTTAATAAACTCAACGTTTGATTGCACTTTTCTGGGGCCTCTGTGGTTTGTGACACTGCTCTACATTGATCGATTTCGCGACACAATTAAGAAATACAGATAGTTTCTCTCTTTACTCTTAAAGTTAACAAATATGTTTTTTTATATTTATTAATCTAAAAAAATAAACATTTAGTCTGATTTGATGTTACAATTAAAGAAGTGTTTGTGTTTTGATCTGAAGAGTGTGTAAATATCTGGTTTTAACTGTATATTTGATGATTGTCAGCACAAAGAGGGAGAGAGAGGAACAGACAGGGAGAGAGAGGAACAGAGAGGGAGATGGCGAACGAGGACAGGTGAGACACACATGTTATGACCTTTCCGGAATGTTCGGAATTCCGGGATGCGCCATAGTTCCGGAATGTTCGGAATTCCGGAATGCGTTCCGGAATGTTCGGAATTCCGGGATGCGCCAAGGTTCCGGAATGTTCGGAATTCCGGAATGCGCCAAGGTTCCGGAATGTTCGGCATTCCGGGAAGCGCCAAGGTTCCGGAATGTTCGGAATTCCGGAATGCGTTCCGGAATGTTCGGAATTCCGGGATGCGCCATAGTTCATAGTGTCACAGTTCATGTTTTTTGCCACTTCCCTCCTAGCTGTGAGTCCCCTAGTTCATAGTTGCTGCTCTGTTTTCAGCCTCTCATAGTTCATGCTCTTAGCTCCTGCTCAGCTTTTATTGATATTAACTCTCCTACAGTCCCTCTTCCCCTCCTTCTCATTTGGTACCACCACCTTGACCTTTCCGGAATGTTCGGAATTCCGGAATGCGTTCCGGAATGTTCGGAATTCCGGGATGCGCCATAGTTCATAGTGTCACAGTTCATGTTTTTTGCCACTTCCCTCTTAGCTCTGAGTCCCCTAGTTCATAGTTGCTGCTCTGTTTTCAGCCTGTCATAGTTCATGCTCTTAGCTCCTGCTCAGCTTTTATTGATATTAACTCTCCTACAGTCCCTCTTCCCCTCCTTCTCATTTGGTACCACCACCTTGACCTTTCCGGAATGTTCGGAATTCCGGGATGCGCCATAGTTCCGGAATGTTCGGAATTCCGGAATGCGTTCCGGAATGTTTGGAATTCCGGGATGCGCCATAGTTACGGAATGTTCGGAGTTCCGGAATGCGCCAAGGTTCCGGAATGTTCGGAATTCCGGGATGCGCCATAGTTCATAGTGTCACAGTTCATGTTTTTTGCCACTTCCCTCCTAGCTCTGAGTCCCCTAGTTCATAGTTGCTGCTCTGTTTTCAGCCTCTCATAGTTCATGCTCTTAGCTCCTGCTCAGCTTTTATTGATATTAACTCTCCTACAGTCCCTCTTCCCCTCCTTCTCATTTGGTACCACCACCTTGACCTTTCCGGAATGTTCGGAATTCCGGAATGCGTTCCGGAATGTTCGGAATTCCGGGATGCGCCATAGTTCATAGTGTCACAGTTCATGTTTTTTGCCACTTCCCTCTTAGCTCTGAGTCCCCTAGTTCATAGTTGCTGCTCTGTTTTCAGCCTGTCATAGTTCATGCTCTTAGCTCCTGCTCAGCTTTTATTGATATTAACTCTCCTACAGTCCCTCTTCCCCTCCTTCTCATTTGGTACCACCACCTTGACCTTTCCGGAATGTTCGGAATTCCGGGATGCGCCATAGTTCCGGAATGTTCGGAATTCCGGAATGCGTTCCGGAATGTTTTGAATTCCGGGATGCGCCATAGTTACGGAATGTTCGGAGTTCCGGAATGCGCCAAGGTTCCGGAATGTTCGGAATTCCGGGATGCGCCAAGGTTCCGGAATGTTCGGAATTCCGGAATGCGTTCCGGAATGTTCGGAATTCCGGGATGCGCCATAGTTCATAGTGTCACAGTTCATGTTTTTTGCCACTTCCCTCCTAGCTCTGAGTCCCCTAGTTCATAGTTGCTGCTCTGTTTTCAGCCTGTCATAGTTCATGCTCTTAGCTCCTGCTCAGCTTTTATTGATATTAACTCTCCTACAGTCCCTCTTCCCCTCCTTCTCATTTGGTACCACCACCTTGACCTTTCCGGAATGTTCGGAATTCCGGGATGCGCCATAGTTCCGGAATGTTCGGAATTCCGGAATGCGTTCCGGAATGTTTTGAATTCCGGGATGCGCCATAGTTACGGAATGTTCGGAGTTCCGGAATGCGCCAAGGTTCCGGAATGTTCGGAATTCCGGGATGCGCCAAGGTTCCGGAATGTTCGGAATTCCGGAATGCGTTCCGGAATGTTCGGAATTCCGGGATGCGCCATAGTTCATAGTGTCACAGTTCATGTTCTTTGCCACTTCCCTCCTAGCTGTGAGTCCCCTAGTTCATAGTTGCTGCTCTGTTTTCAGCCTCTCATAGTTCATGCTCTTAGCTCCTGCTCAGCTTTTATTGATATTAACTCTCCTACAGTCCCTCTTCCCCTCCTTCTCATTTGGTACCACCACCTTGACCTTTCCGGAATGTTCGGAATTCCGGAATGCGTTCCGGAATGTTCGGAATTCCGGGATGCGCCATAGTTCATAGTGTCACAGTTCATGTTTTTTGCCACTTCCCTCTTAGCTCTGAGTCCCCTAGTTCATAGTTGCTGCTCTGTTTTCAGCCTGTCATAGTTCATGCTCTTAGCTCCTGCTCAGCTTTTATTGATATTAACTCTCCTACAGTCCCTCTTCCCCTCCTTCTCATTTGGTACCACCACCTTGACCTTTCCGGAATGTTCGGAATTCTGGGATGCGCCATAGTTCCGGAATGTTCGGAATTCCGGAATGCGTTCCGGAATGTTTGGAATTCCGGGATGCGCCATAGTTACGGAATGTTCGGAGTTCCGGAATGCGCCAAGGTTCCAGAATGTTCGGAATTCCGGGATGCGCCAAGGTTCCGGAATGTTCGGAATTCCGGAATGCGCCATAGTTCATAGTGTCACAGTTTATGTTTTTTGCCACTTCCCTCTTAGCTCTGAGTCCCCTAGTTCATAGTTGCTGCTCTGTTTTCAGCCTCTCATAGTTCATGCTCTTAGCTCCTGCTCAGCTTTTATTGATATTAACTCTCCTACAGTCCCTCTTCCCCTCCTTCTCATTTGGTACCACCACCTTGACCTTTCCGGAATGTTCGGAATTCCGGGATGCGCCATAGTTACGGAATGTTCCTAATTCCGGAATGCGTTCCGGAATGTTCGGAATTCCGGAATGCGCCATATTTACGGAATGTTCAGAATTCCGGAATGCGCCAAGGTTCCGGAATGTTCGGAATTCCGGAATGCGCCATAGTTCATAGTGTCACAGTTCATGTTTTTTGCCACTTCCCTCTTAGCTCTGAGTCCCCTAGTTCATAGTTGCTACTCTGTTTTCAGCCTCTCATAGTTCATGCTCTTAGCTCCTGCTCAGCTTTTATTGATATTAACTCTCCTACAGTCCCTCTTCCCCTCCTTCTCATTTGGTACCACCACCTTGACCTTTCCGGAATGTTCGGAATTCCGGGATGCGCCATAGTTACGGAATGTTCCTAATTCCGGAATGCGTTCCGGAATGTTCGGAATTCCGGAATGCGCCATATTTACGGAATGTTCAGAATTCCGGAATGCGCCAAGGTTCCGGAATGTTCGGAATTCCGGGATGCGCCAAGGTTCCGAAATGTTCGGAATTCCGGAATGCGCCAAGGTTCCGGAATGTTCGGAATTCCGGGATGCGCCATAGTTCCGGAATGTTCGGAATTCCGGGATGCGCCAAGGTTCCGGAATGTTCAGAATTCCGGAATGCGTTCCGGAATGTTCGGAATTCCGGGATGTGCCATAGTTCATAGTGTCACAGTTCATGTTTTTTGCCACTTCCCTCTTAGCTCTGAGTCCCCTAGTTCATAGTTGCTGCTCTGTTTTCAGCCTCTCATAGTTCATGCTCTTAGCTCCTGCTCAGCTTTTATTGATATTAACTCTCCTACAGTCCCTCTTCCCCTCCTTCTCATTTGGTACCACCACCCCCAGCCAACATTTATATGTGGGGCCCATATGGTTTGGAAATGGGCTGAAAAATGGGCCCCATATAGGATTGTCCGCGGGTTCCGTAATGGCCCCATATTAAATGCCCATATAGGTGTTATGTTAGGAAAATCTGGGAACTAAATGGGCCCCAACTGGGAAAAGTACACAGAAACCCACCTGGGCCCCATATTTCAAGTTTTTTGTGGGGACCATGTGGGTACCACATAGGCTAAAAAGTGGGTTTTAAGTGGGATTGTCCGCGGGTTCCATAATGGCCCCATTTTATAAGCCCATCTCGGTGTTATATTGGTAAAATCTGGGAACTAAATGTGCCCCAACTGGGCAAAGTACACAGAAACCCACCCGGGCCCCATCTTTCAAGTTTTTGTGGGTACCATGTGGGTACCACAAAGGCTAAAAAGTGGGTTTTAAGTGGGATTGTCCGCGGGCTCCATAATGGCCCCATTTTAAATGCCCATCTCGGTGTTATATTGGTAAAATCTGGGAACTAAATGTGCCCCAACTGGGCAAAGTACACAGAAACCCACCTGGGCCCCATCTTTCAAGTTTTTTGTGGGTACCATGTGGGCACCACATAGGCTAAAAAGTGGGTTTTAAGTGGGATTGTCCGCGGGTTCCATAATGGCCCCATTTAATAAGCCCATCTCGGTGTTATATTGGTAAAATCTGGGAAATAGATGGACCCCAACTGGGCAAAGTACACAGAAACCCACCCGGGCCCCACCTTTCAAGTTGTTTTGTGGGTACCATGTGGGCACCACATAGGCTAAAAAGTGGGTTTTAAGTGGGATTGTCCGCGGGTTCCATAATGGCCCCATTTAATAAGCCCATCTCGGTGTTATATTGGTAAAATCTGGGAAATAGATGGACCCCAACTGGGAAAAGTACACAGAAACCCACCCGGGCCCCACCTTTCAAGTTGTTTTGTGGGTACCATGTGGGCACCACATAGGCTAAAAAGTGGGTTTTAAGTGGGATTGTCCGCGGGTTCCATAATGGCCCCATTTTATAAGCCCATCTCGGTGTTATATTGGTAAAATCTGGGAAATAGATGGACCCCAACTGGGCAAAGTACACTGAAACCCACCTAGGCCCCCATTTTTCAAGTTCTTAGTGGGTACAACATGAGGAAAACATGAGCTAAAAAGTTGGAATGGCATTAGCAGTGGGTTCTGTATTTGCATCTTACTTCTAGTTTGAATTGACTAAGTTCTGGCACTGAGTGGGCCCCATGTAGTAAAACAGTCACAAAATCAATTTTTCAGACGGCTAATACGGGTTCTGTGACACAAACACACCAAATATATTAAAGCTGACCGCAAACAAAATCTAGTTTGTAAATAAAACCATTTCAAAAATCACGAGGGTACACAAAACAACATTTTTCACATTTATTTTGTCCAACAACTGTGATTTTACGTAACTGTATTCCAAAGTGTGTAAACGTTTAAAAACTAGAAATGTCAAACTACAGCAAAATTCCTTAGATATTTGGAACTGTAGCAACATGGGGAAAAAGTCAGATGGAAAACTCAAAAGCTTATCTTGAATCAGCAGGGTTTCTTTTTTGGTTTTTTTACAGAGCCGTAAGTCTATTTTGTACCCTTGCAGCCCTCGGTCCTCCTCTGTCTTTAGCTCCAGTGAACCACTTGGACAGAGCCTTCTCTGCTTCTTGCAAGTTGACTTTTGATGTTAAATAATTCTTCAGTGTCTCTGCAAATGAAGAAGAAGAAAAATGGGCAAGCCAAAGTAAAGTTAATCTTAGCTTACTTCATTTGGTGATGATTTGCAAAGAACAATGTTTATTTCACTTTATTGCCTCAAAAAATATATACAAATTGCATGATAACCAATCTCAGTTACACTTTATTAAAAAAGTTTAGTTTTCTAAAGTTCAAATGTCTCAAGTGAAACTAACTTACCATACACAACATTAAAAAGACGCAAATCTCTGAACGGCCAAGCATGTTGTACTCCACAGCCAGCTCAGGTGATATGAGGAATTTCATCATCCTTCCTGTGGCATCGTCTACACTTGTTTCCCCTGTATCTGCTACCATGGCAACCTGAGGGGAACATACAAAAAGGACAGATTAGATACTGGCATCTGGTTAGGATGCCTCCCTGGTGAGGTGTTTTGGGCACGTCCCACCAGGAAGAGACCCAGAACACCCAGGATATGCTGGAGGGACTATGTTTTTCGGCTGGCCTGGGAATGCCTTGGGATTCCCCCGGAAGAGCTGGGCCAAGTGCCTTGAGAGAGTGAAGTCTGGGCCTCTCTACTTAGTACCGGATTGGGTCGAGGGGCAGCAGCCTAAGCTTAAGATAATGAACCGGAATGGAGGATAAATGGATGCTTTACATATTACTTAATGTTTACTGTGTGGTGATAAAAAAAAAATATGGTAGTAAACACAAGCTAAACTAAAAAAAATTAATTGCGGTTCCTTAACCCTTTATCCCCAATAATGTTACGCAGGATAACTGGTAGGTCTGGTAGGTTTTTTCCTCTACTGTATACTATATGAATGTAATCAAGGATTAATAACAGAAAAAAAAAAAGAAATTGAAATTTTGCCATTTTTACTAAAGGCAATCAAAATGTACATGAATAAAATATTTAAATTAGTCAATTCAAATTAATAACTCTAAAACACTGAACAAAATCAAGTATTTGACCCTGTGGTTTATTTTCGGACATCTCTTTTCTTCTAAAAGTCCAGGCGTGTTGGGCCCCTGGCAGAGCTCAGGTTTGACGAGACAGGTTTGGAAAAAACCTGTCGCTGGTGACTTTTTGGGGGCTAAAGGGTTAAAATAAATAGGAATTGGCCAAAATTTGTATAAACTATGAAATAGCAGAACAAAAGTAAAAAAAAATCTTTATCTGTTATCAGAATCAAATATTTGATTAGAATAAAAAATTTAACTTTCTGGAAGATTTCTCGTTACATCTGTCATAAAAGTAACAACATCTCAGAAAAGAAACATGATAGCAACAAAAAAATATGATAGCAGTGTGATGTGATGGTCCCTGGCCAGATTTTTACACATATAAGCCCTGTGACACAAAAACCACTGAACTCTGACACGCACAGACTGTTTTCCTTTGTGCTAATGAAGAAAAATGCTGGTCTGGTATGTAAAAGGGAATTTATTCTTGCAGGACCTGAAGCTCCGTAATGCAGCCGTCCAACAGCCAAACCTATCTGTTCTCTGATTGTCTTGATGCATGCTCAATCATCCAGGTAAGTAAATCTCCAAAAGTTGATTCTGTTCATCTGGACGTAGCGCTTGCAGCATTTTCTCCCACTGAAAATGCTACGTCCAGATGAACAGAATCAACTTCTGGAGATGTTCTCTGATTGGATTGTTTAATTGGTGATTGACATGAAATTGACCAATCAGCTGAAAGGAAGAAAAATCGGGTCAAAATTTGGATGTGTAAGTATAAATCCACACACAGCCAGGAAAGCCGAGCGCAGAGTTGTTTGTAACACCAATTCAGCCAGAGTGGAGCCAGATGGATTTTCCATCCATCCACACTGTAAAGTCTATAGACCAGCAAGTGATAAATTAACAGTGTTGTTGATATTTTCTAAAACAGTTGTATGCAATAGGAATTGCTGTTTATAGTCCTCCTGTATATCTGCATGTTGCCTCCCAATTAAAACCTGTGATAATGGAGATTCAAATTCATGTCATACCTATACCAACAGTTATCAAGTATCCGGATCGACCTTTACTGATGTGCTTAAAGGAAAATTGTTATTTCCATGTATTTTCCTGTTCTGCCTTCAATTTTGAGGACTTCCCCCCACATTTCTAGTTGTGACAGTGCACCTACAACAAAAAAAATCTGCTGTGATTTACATTTGTTGAAAGAGCAATTTTGTAAAATAGTCTATTTTTGTATGCACAGTTTACAAATCTGTCCTGTACAGCATGGACTGATTGCATGCTAAAAAGTTGTTGCTTAAAAATAAAACAATAAATTTTAATTAATAACATCAGCAGAAAGCCTTGTTATTAATTAGATGTACAATTTCTATAGAATACGAAACAACTCAGTTCATTTTTGATCATATCAATACCAGCATATTACACAACTAGTGATGTTTCTTTTTAGAAAGCCGGCTCCCAACCGGCTCTTCAGGTTGTTTTGTTGCTTTAATTAATTTATTATTAACAACAATATAAAATTATGCACAGAAGGAATTACTAATGTAAAAAAAGAAACGTGGTTTTATTTATATATGTTTATATATAAATATATATGGTGGCCCCTAGAGACAAAGCATGTACAAACTCCAAAACCCATTTCTAGCGTTAACTGAACTTCCAAAACAGAGCTATCCAGATCACTTAATTTACACAATTGAAATCATATGTGTATTGTTTGTGTATTTATACACAAGCACTCATATATATTCATAAAAAATTCCAAAAAATGTTCATTTACCTGTTACTACCACACACCAAATCCGGTCGTTGGTACTTCCTGGCTTGTGTAGTGTTACGGATTCAAATATTGGGGATGGATACAAGAGGACAAACCACAATAACAACACTGGTCCGGCCGGGTTGAGTCAAACGATGATTTTAATGATCACACGCGTGGGAGATGGACACCGTACGCAGACAGCATCAGATCTCAAAATGGTGGAGCATTGATCAAACTCTTATAGCCTCTAGTGGCCCCCGCCTAATCATAAAAGCCTAAACATTCACATTCTTTCTCTCACACAGTGCCTAAGCTACAACCTTGGCTCCCTGTTTATCTGCTCCTGCTGAGATGGGGCAGAAAACTCCAGTATGTTCTGTTCTCTTCTAATCAGACAAATAAGGCGATGACTTCCTGCGAACAGTATTTCTTATAACTCAGCAGCATAATGCATCATAAAACAATATCATTCATTCACAATCAACCAGCAGTCTAATGTAATGCAAATCAGCTTAACAAATGCAATAGTTATCACCTTCTTCTAATTCAGGAGAATAATGCAAACTAAAACTACATAATAATTCACCATCTTTAATTAAGGGTCTAACATGGCATAAAATAATATTATAATCCGACACTCCCCCTTTTGTGCTCTTTAGAATAGAGAGCACACCTACACCCTGTAGTCCAATGCGGCCGGGTTCATTTCTTCTTACGCCCGAGGCCCTTTGTCCCCCTGTTGGGCGAACCATATGTGAGATGACCTCTGTGTTTGCGCAGTCCAGATGCAAGAAGAACTATTATTCCAACAGTAGCAGGTACAGATGACACTCCCCAGTTCTCCCACAGCTTTATTTTGGTGCTACCTTATACCCTTCAGACGTACTCAGACTAGAACCTCTGTCCGAGGAGCTTTTAGCCTTTCTCTTATTGCTGCAGCCACCAGTGTCTTCCAGTTGGGTGATCCACTGCTCTTCTTTCTTCAACCTCAGGGGTTAGACAACCCTTCAGTCGTTGCACAGATCAGGGGATTATTCTGCCCCGATGTCAAACAACAATCTGTGTATCCTCGGGTCCTGTGTATCCCGTGTATTCCCCAGAAAAAGGAACAGGAACGTGTCCCCCTTTTGCCCAAGAGCCTCTCGAACCTCGTTGGTCTGGTGTTCCTGGATCTCCGCCAACCCATTCATGGTTATTGCTGTGTTTATGGGATCCATCCTTTTGAGGTGACTAATCAGAGCCCAAACGCCATGATACTTGGACCCAGTTGGTGTCTCGGCAGTCACTGTGTCTGCCTCTGCTGCGAAGGATCCTCGTATATCTGTGACCTCGTCTGGTGTCTGTTCCTTTCTCTGTAAGAGACAGAAAACCAAAACACCTCTCTGCCTGGCCCTAATAATCTACTGTTGTTATCTACTGACCTTCTGGTGATTCAGAATTGGTTTAGAATATTCAGAATGTCCCAGGGACTTATTCTAATCATATCCTATGTGTGTGTAAGCGTGTTTGCATTTAGCCCTCTGCACTCAAAGTCAATACCTGCAATATATCAGTCCGGACCATCACGCCGGACGAAGCTTATGACCTTCAAAAGACCAAGTGCCAACTCATTATAAGCACATTTGCAAGGTGTGTAAGAAAATTATTAAAACCACTCATGTGTTTCCTTCCGCCCACTGTCCCACGGTTTCCTCTCCAGTGTGGTACTCAGCTTCTCGTGAACACAGGCATTTTATCTTCTAAACGCTATTCAATTCATTTCAATGATTAATGCTTAAACATGGAAAAAATGATTTATGCTTCTCACTGGTTCTCTAAAAAAAGGTCCGGAGACCTCTTGGGTCACTATTAGCTTAAGCTTTACCATACCTAAGTTATTAAAACAAATGTAGTCATAAAAATGTTCATATAACCCTTGTTTGATGTTAAAACCCAACTTCCCCCCCTTTTTTGACACATTCCAATGTGTCAAATCAACGGAGCTAGAAAATTAAAAGAAAAGGTTAGTGACCTCATCCCTCAGAAAGTATCAGACTTTCTCCTATCCAGTGTCGTAGCTCCAGTAGGCTCCGCCCGGAGCCAAGAAAAGCATGATATTTGTGTTGTGTAAGCGCGTGCGGCCTTCTATGCTCAAAGTCACTCCAGTCCATAGATCAGCCAGACATCGCGCTGACTGTAGCTTTTAACCCTTATTAACTTGAGCACAACTCTATAATGAGCAACAAACTGCAATATGTATAAAAATGATCATTTTTATACACCTGCAATGAAAGATCATACGATTATCCTGACACCTGTAAATAGAAGATTAACCTGAGGTTATGACAATCACCGGAACACAAATGTTAATATAATGTCAAAAGCTTCAATAAATCATTAATGCAATGCTTGTTATATGATTCTGATCCAATAATAATGCTGATGCTAAAATAACAGTAAAACACCCCCTTTTATCCCGTTTACCAACTTCACAAATAAACGTGTATCCATGCCTCTTTTAATTTTATTTCCCCCTGTTTTTCCCTCACTGACCACAGCAGGGGAACCTATGTTTTGATTCAGCCATGAATCCAGCTCACCTGATTCATCACTGAGCCCCATCGTCACTGGCGTCTGACAGGGTGGCGCTGCATATTCTTCCTTTAATGTCTCTATTTTCAATCTGTTAATTAGAGTGCTTAAACATGAAGTAGACTACGTCCACAACAAGTCAATACACCTGTAAATGTGGCCAATTATCAATCTATAACCAAGCAATAACGAAAAATAGCTTTTATGTTATGCATGCTTTTAGTCAACCACTCACCCAGAGGATCTTCAATCCCAGAAAATTCCTTCTCCTCATTTAATAAGTCTGTCCTCCTTCCACGCCCTGGTAACTGGTCCATCCAGAGCCATATCATCTCGAAATATACATACACCAAGCCAACCCACACCTTGGTCACACCAACCCTCTTCCGCCCTGAAGATGTCCAACGCCATCTTAGTCTGGATCAGGGTTTTAATAGATTTGCAATTTAATTAGTTTCTATTTAGTTTCGACTTCAGATTTTCAATTTTATGTCAGTTGTAATTAGTTTTTACCAATTGTTTGCTAGTTCAGCCTAGTTTTTATTTTTTTTTTAAATCCTTAGTTTCAGTTTAGTTTTGATCAGTTTCAGTTATAGTTTTAGTTGTGTTTGCAATAATTAAGTGTAACAAAATCCCAGTTTCATCATATCAGTCATGCTCTTCTGCTTATCCTTGGGTATTGAGACTATTAACTCTTGCAGCACCAGGTGTTCGCAATTTTGGTTCAAGTGAATTGATAATCTTTTTGTAGGCAATTGACTCACACAGTTATGTAGATGTCCCAGTCCTGTTGTCTTGGGATGCATCACGCTGCCTTGCATGGGGTTAGCTTCTGTTTTCTGGGGATGAGGGTTGAGTGGGGGGAGCTCTCTGAGGAGGGGGAGTGTGCTCCCCCTTACCTTTTCAAGGTAAGCTAGGTTAGCCTTCTTGTGTGAGCTCCTCAAGTGCATTTTAAGGTCTGTGGGATTTTTTCCCTTTAGAAGTGTCCCTCATAATTTGTCTCTTTTCACTACATGACACTTGCTTTATCCAAAACACAGTCATATTCAAAGTAATTCCAAATTGGACTCTGGCGCTTTCTCCCGACTTTTCCTGACATGATTCTGCGCGTGGACGGAGCAGCAACACAGACGACTCGCCTAACGTACTGCCACCTGCTGGCATAATGAGACACAGCAAGAAAAAATCTGGAAACTAAACTTCATTTTCACCCATGACTATGGTAGGACACGCACACCTCAATGAAAACTAAACACATTTTGCTATAACTTCAGTTAATTTTAGTTAGTTTTGTGAACGCTCATTACAGTTTTAGTTAGTTTTCCTTTTTTGTTCTTATTTTTATTTCTGTTAATGAAAATGTTTTTTTTTTCTTTTCACTTCTAGTTTTCGATATTTCGTTTACATGTACTCTATTTGAACAGGGATTTATCAGTGTCAAATGGGATTTTTTTAGTGTGTGTCTGTAAATGCAAATCAATTTATTTATTTATTTATTTTTCTGAAAGGCAAATATTAAACGGGCTCTAACAAATCCACTTCATTGCGTGCTCATAGATTTTCTTTTGTCAGGGTCGCTCACCCAATGTGCTTTATTTAAGCTTATTAATTCTGTCACGCTTATTAGTGGCTCATGATTGCTTAAGGCCTATGTCTGAACTTGACTACAGAGGCAGAGCATCATTCCATCCTTTCAGGGTGAAGGACTCCACTTTCTTTGTGTCAAGGCAGCTCATAATTATCTTAATAGCTTTACCTAATCAAGTTATGGCTTACCATCACTTGTGTTATAAGTATGAAGTGTCCTAAATTCATTCAAATTTTGTTTCCAATTCACTTGCAGCAGTTTAGACCGAATTATTAACGATAATAACCTTGCTCTGGACTGTCAAAGGTGACTTTAACGCTGACTGTTCCGACAATTCATTTTATAACATTTCCTGGTCAGATTAGGTAATCTCTGCACTCTGGAATCAACATAATCAACATGGTCAATATTTTTCCTGTGTGTTATTTCACCATCTTATCGATTCCAACTCTCCGTCCGCATGTGGTTTGGTACATTATATTTATCTAAAACTCCACTCTGTCTCTAAATGTTTTGAAGAATTTTTCAAGCCGGGGATCAAATTTTGAGAATTTGACCATAAGTGAAAGTTATGGTGTTATCACCCCCTTTTGGGGCTTACCTTTCCCAGTTTTGATGATATTCCTCCCTATTCTTTGCCAGTACCCCCTTTTGGTGGCGAGAAACTGTTGGTGTGGTCAAGTGGGTGCTGTAAAAACAAAAGCTCAGGACAGAACAGTCACCAGTCATGTACTTCATACAAAATTAGCATATATTTGATTTCATATTGATCCTCTGAGTGTAATGGTACATTTTAATTTGAATTTCTCAAAGCTAAACACAAAAATTTTCTTTATTTTGCTCTTGTTCTTGTGCAGCACCACCTCTCAGCACATGCCCCTGTCGGTTATATCTTTACTTTTCTGAATTATTGACTATTTCAATGAAAGGACCTAAAAGATGGGGACCAGTGTTTATCCTTACATATCTCCAGTTTGAATGTGACACGCCTATCATTCCCCTGTTATTCACAGACCTCAATAGAGTGTTTTTTTTGGCTTTTTTCTTTTCTTTTTTCCTCTATAAAAGTTAATTGACTTTAACAGTGGGCTGCTATGGTTAATAATAACATGTTCAGTCATGAGTGAAATCAAACCTTTTCTTCACTTTAGCATTTAACCTTCCCAACAATATAATGTGATACATTAATCGAAACACAGCTACTAAAACACAATTTTCTTAATGCAAACATCAGTAACTCAAAATTAGCCACCAAAGGGTTCAGTCTGCAGTTCACGCTCATGTGAAGCTACAGCCTCCCCCTTTAGTCTCTGTCATCCTTCTGTTCTTGTAAAAACAAATCAAAGCAAGACAAAACATCCACCTTTTTTTTTTATAGGCTGGGTGAATTGTTTGTGGACATTTACTAATCCTAAAGTCGGTACCGTTTTTGTCTCAGTATCAAATCAGTTAAAACTTTTAGTCGTCAGTCCATCACAGTCCAGCCACATGCATACATCCACACACATTCATACCAGAAGTTGCTGATAATGGAGTCTCACGCGCAACCTATTCGAGCCTCCCTCACCAGCAAGATGACGTCATCATTTTAAAGGAAAACAGTTCCTTGTTTTTTGACTGGACTGACTCGCTGCAATCCTTTTAGGCTCAGGACTTCTCATGTGATCAATGTCCCATATAAGTGAATTTCTCCCAAGCCCATTATAATCATGGAGAAAAACACTTTGCGACTGTTTTCAGTAAGAATATTTTATAGCGCTTTAAAGTTCAATCTCTCAGGCCTGGATTAAAGAGCTGATTTGTTAAATCAGGAACTCACAAAATACCAAAATATCACCACCGGTGGATCACACCTCTCAGATGTTCTTATTTCAGTGCACTGTAACAAAAGCAAAAACAAACGTAACCAATAAAATACTCATATAATAACAAATACTGGGGCCCATTGCAAACATGTCCAAGCATAAAACCATCTTTCTCTCTCTTAGAGAAAGAAAACAATCCAAACCTCACTGATGAAATCAACCTAGTGTTAAGCAAAACCCAAAAATCAACTAAAATTCACCAGAAAGTTTTTCTCCCTCCTGGGACAATATTGTGCAGGAATACAGGGACCGTAACTCCTTTTTGCCCTGACAAAAAACGTGTTGGATTTACTTGATTCAATAATGGACACTGGTTGCACACAAATGTTTTGCTCCGACAGAAACTTAAACAACTGAGTTAAATCAACACAACCTTTTCATATTCAGTAAACCTGTGCATTTTGTGTTCATAAAACACGATTGAAACATGTTCAGATGGAGTAAGTTGAGCTCCTGGAATATTTTGATCCTTCAATTCTGTCAGTTTATTTCAACACTATTCAATAACTTTTATTCAAATTCTACTTGGTCACTTAAATACTACATGTTGTCTTCATATTGCATACGGCTCAACAAAGTCTAGATCCTGGTTACCATAAAAATTGAATGGGTCTACAACAACTACCATCCTCCTATCTTTCTCCTGGTTGCACCAGGGCTGGGAAATAACCCTGAAGTGATAGGTTACCAGGCAGGGTACACCCCGGACAGCTGACCAGTCTATCAGATAGAAACAAACAGCCATTCACACTCACATTCATGGATAATTTAGAATCATCAATTAACCTAGCTCTAATAGCTGCATGACTTTTCACTGTGGCAGGAAACCAGAACACTCAGAGAGAAACCACTGCAAACTAGCCAGACTGTGGACCTGCACCCAAGACCTTCTTAATGTGGAGCAACAGCACCAACCAGCATGCCAACAATGTAGGAAATACAGGAAAGCTATGATTTCCGGTATTTGATGCAGAATTCTTTTGTTCTTGTCCTTGACAGGTTAATCCACAATAAATAGCAATAGCATGCATGGGGTGTGTGTGTCGTTGTCTGCCTCTTATAACTCCAGTGATTTTCCTGTAGTTTGAAATCTTATGCGGTGTTGTGGATTCCGTGAGTTCAGCAGCTAACCACTCTTATTAGATCGTATCGTGTCATCTCAATGAGAACAAATTGAGTTGTTGGATTTTATTTATTTATTTATTTTTTTTCAGTGTGTTCCTCCTTCAATTAAATCTCACTCCGTTAATTCATCATTTTCACTCTGTACCACTGCTCCTTATCAGGCTGTGTGAAGCACAGTAAACAATTCAGTCGAGGCCTTGAGCCATAAACAGACATCACGCACAGACATTGTTTTCATAACCAAACTGCTTTAGACCCTGTCCCCCAAATCTACACAAACGCCCTCTGGGTGACATGAAACACATTTAACCAATAAACAATCAATGGCTTCTTGTTGTTGTAACAGATTCTGTATTTGGACGTTTGTGTGCAGCTTTTTGCGTGTCAGCATAAGCATTTGTTAGTAAAGCATTCTTCATTGCAGCAGCGTGTGTGTGTGCATCACTCTTCATTGCACAAGCGTGTGCATGTGTGTGTGTGTGGATCACTTCTCAGTGAACTGAATCAGCATTTCGATTTGTGTGCGTGTGTGTGTGTGTGTGTGTGTGCGTCATTTCTCACTCAATTGACTCAGCGCGTGTGTGTGTGTGTTTGTCAGTGAATCAACGAGTGCATATGTGTTCATATGTGTGTTTCTCTTCATTCTGAGTCAGTGCATGTAGATGTGTGTGTTTGTGTGTGTTTGTGTGTGTTTGTGTTCATCACCTTCCTGTTCTGGTGTTCTGGGTAAACCACGGCCTGAGGCGTGCCCTGGGGTCCTGCCCTCCTCCATTTCAGTCTGTTTGCATCCATTGGTGCTGCTGCTCAAAGTTCTGTCCATACTGGTTCTGGCCCCAATTGAGGCAGTCCTTTTCTCCAGTGTCCTGCATCTTCTCCTTGTCCAGCTCCTCCTTAACTTGACCCTTTTGCTTCTGTAGCTCCTTCAGGGCTTGCTCCTGCTGTAGGAGCTTCTTGTCAGGTTTGGCGACCTCCTGCTCCAGCAAGCTCCGGCCTGGTTTCAAGTCCTGTGTCTGGGACTCTAAGCCTGACTGATGGGTTCGATTAGCAGCCAGCTCCTCCTGAGCCATGCTCAGTTTCTGCTCTGATGCCTTGAGCTCTTACTGAGGGCAGAAACCTCAGAGTCTTTTCCGTACACGTCAGATTAAAGTCCATTGATGTTTTCCTTGCTTTGCTCCACGGCCTTCTGCAGCTCTGCTGTCCGGCTCTTCTCAGAGGTCAGCTCCTGGCCGAGCCCCGACACCTGTGCCTTCAGCTTATTTTCTTCTTGTGCTTTTGTCCATTCTGAGGTGCCTCCTGACCTCAGTTACTCCTCCTGTCTCTGGCACGCCCTTTTTGCTGCCCGATCATCCGTGTTGGTCAGTCACTGTCCTGCACAGTTTTAATGCAGAGTTGTTAAGGTCAGCATTCTTTTGCTCGGCCTCACTTTTCATCTGGGCTTAATGGGCGTCTCGTCAGAGCTCTGTTAGCTGAAGCTGTCTGGAAATCTCCCCCGTGTAGTGAAACGGGCCTTGGGTTTAACGCTCTCCGTCTCCGCTGCATGAGATCGTTTTCCTGCAGCACTGTTGACATTTGCAGGTTGTTGTTGTGGGTCCAGCTGCTGTAGCATTTGGTCAGGGTCACATCAAAGATGGTAGAGGAGTGAGCAAAGACGGTAGAGGGGAGAGCAGGAGTCCAGGTCAGCCTCGGCAAAGCAGCCTGTAATCAAGCATAAAGAGAAAAAACAAAAACAAAACAAAACAAAAACAAAACAAAAACAGACGAACAGGAAAATGATGTTGTGTTGGCTGTGTTATTCAGAGAGGGGAGAAACACCGGGCCAGGCCCTGTGTCAGCCTTCTCTCCCCCTTTCTTTTGTTTTTTTTCTCACTATATAATCAACTCATAACCCACCAAGCTGACAGGACAACACAGGTACATGTTAAAATTGTTAAGATCATGTTTAAAAGCCCAAAAAGGAATTTTCTTTCATTCAGTAATCACTTGTATTAATCAATCAGCAGAAAACATGTCACAATTTGAATCTTTTACCCACTAAATTTGTCGTGTCATCACTGGTTGGTCAGACCAGTGTCTTTTTTTTTTTTTTTTTTGAAGTTAAATTGTTGTCCTGCAACCCAAAAAGTTTATTTGTTAGTAGTGGATAAACTTTATCATTCAACAACAGGTGTATGTTAAGTTTCGCTGCTTTAACCTTGCTGGAAAATCTTCGCGTGTTCATGAATGTAAGCTGTTTCTTCATTGCGTGTGTGTGCGTTTGTAGGTGGGTTATTTTAACTTTTTTCTCAAACAAGGCATTCCTCTAACACGTGCCTTTCTCATACATTTCTCTGGTTGTGTGTGTGTTTTTATTTTGTTTCCCAAATTTTGATTTCCCACCTTAAATAACAGCATTTCATGTCTACAGCCAGGAGTTAGAGCTTGCTTGTGAGATTCAGGGACACATGGTGCCAATAACAATTCAGTCAAAAACTTGCCTGCAAATTTCCAGTGATGGTAACCGATAACTGGAGGAGAAGATGTCCTTTAAGCTTCTTTTCCGGGTGGGGACAGAGTGAGGTCAAGCTGTAAACTTTTGAGCCAAAGCTTGGCCTGTCTGTCGTCCCAATTCTGTTTATGCTTTTGCCGCTGTACTCAGGTTTCCAGGTTGGGAGAAATCCACCTGTATTAACACACTAAAACATTCACTTAGTATTTCTTTTCTGAAAACATCCACTCACTTCATCTGACTAGATTTTACTCTCTCTCTCTCGGTGCATACTTCTCACAGTCCGGCCGTTGCCTTTTATGGGCATGCAGAGTTCCTGTCACACACACAGCTGAACTTCGTGCTTGATCTCACCCTATATTATGATAAAACCAACAGTAAATCAAATGTAACCGCTTATATTATTGAGCTGAACCAAGGGACACTTTAAAAATCTTATAAATCCTGCTTCACACCATAAAACTGAAACAAATCACAGCTGTATTTATCACTCAGTCTTACTCTGCCGACTGAAGTGTCGGTCTAAATCATGCACGATTTGTCTTTTCTATATCAAAACTCAGCCAAACATCAAACATTCACCGTAGTCATTCAAAACCTTATTTGTAATATTATAATCAGCAAAATCAGCATCTTATTTACAGGTCTTTAACAGTATTTGCAAATCATAATTATAACACTCAATAACACGATAAACCGGAAGCAAAACTCCTCTGTGCGCTTCACAGCAGCCACCTCATTTGCATGTTCACACCGTCTAAAAATAGCTCGCAGCGCTGCAGCGCGCTGTCGTCACACACAGCCTCGTCTCACACACAGCTCTATTATTTTATATTACAAAGACGTCTTATATTTACAACCACTGTCAGGCCTGGCAGATTTAGCGCCTACACAATTTTGACAAATTTAAGTTAACGGGTCCAACCGAAAAAGTCCAACTTTTTTGTAATCAATTAACCAGTATCAGCCTCTAACTGTATCTGGCCTAATCTCTAAAGTCCCTAACTCAATTTAACAGTGTCCAAAAAAGCGCAGACACCGTTCCAAACGGTAAAGTGGTGCAACCACTAGTTATTCTGGAGTGCCCCAAGCTCCACAGTGACCAACTGACTATCCCTCAAAGAGGACAAGGCCTAGGCGTCCCCGACCTTGGCAAGCGTTACCTCTGAGCACTGCGCTTCCTAGCAGACTCCAACTGCCGTCCTATAATAATTTATAACACTTTAAAACAACAGTCAACCCCCCAAAACAAGAGTATGACTGAGGCAGGTGCAACCTAGTGGTCAATGGGGACTCCAACCCACAAAATGACCAATTCCCTATCAAACTACTTGGGACTCCAACCCAATTTCTTAGCAGACTCTAACTGCATTTATTTCTCAGCAGACTCTAACTGCATTTATTTCTTAGCAGACTCTAACTGCATTTATTTCTTAGCAGCCTCTAACTGCATTTATTTCTCAGCAGACTCTAACTGCATTTATTTCTTAGCAGACTCTAACTGCATTTATTTCTTAGCAGACTCTAACTGCATTTATTTCTCAGCAGACTCTAACTGCATTTATTTCTCAGCAGACTCTAACTGCATTTATTTCTTAGCAGACTCTAACTGCATTTATTTCTCAGCAGACTCTAACTGCATTTATTTCTTAGCAGACTCTAACTGCATTTATTTCTCAGCAGACTCTAACTGCATTTATTTCTTAGCAGACTCTAACTGCATTTATTTCTTAGCAGACTCTAACTGCATTTATTTCTCAGCAGACTCTAACTGCATTTATTTCTTAGCAGACTCTAACTGCATTTATTTCTTAGCAGACTCTAACTGCATTTATTTCTCAGCAGACTCTAACTGCATTTATTTCTCAGCAGACTCTAACTGCATTTATTTCTTAGCAGACTCTAACTGCATTTATTTCTCAGCAGACTCTAACTGCATTTATTTCTTAGCAGACTCTAACTGCATTTATTTCTCAGCAGACTCTAACTGCATTTATTTCTCAGCAGACTCTAACTGCATTTATTTCTTAGCAGCCTCTAACTGCATTTATTTCTTAGCAGACTCTAACTGCATTTATTTCTTAGCAGACTCTAACTGCATTTATTTCTTAGCAGACTCTAACTGCATTTATTTCTCAGCAGACTCTAACTGCATTTATTTCTTAGCAGACTCTAACTGCATTTATTTCTTAGCAGACTCTAACTGCATTTATTTCTCAGCAGACTCTAACTGCATTTATTTCTTAGCAGACTCTAACTGCTTCAACTCATGAGATTTTTTCATCAAAATTAAAACCGACATTTACCAGTACTTTCAGTGAGTAGACTTCAATTTTGTCATGTCCAATTTGGCACACTTTGGAAATAATTCAACAGGTAGTGCCTTACCTTTGTATAAGCCGGCTTATGCCCACTCACGTCAGACCACTGGCTTGTGCCTGTCCGTTCGACAACCTCGGACCGTCCAAACCTCCAAAATTCCACCCCAATACCACAGGACGAGCCCCCAAACTGTTACGGATTCAAATATTGGGGATGGACACAAGAGGACAAACCACAATAACAACACTGGTCCGGCCGGGTTGAGTCAAACGATGATTTTTAATGATCACACGCGTGGGAGATGGACACCGTACGCAGACAGCATCAGATCTCAAAATGGTGGAGCATTGATCAAACTCTTATAGCCTCTAGTGGCCCCCACCTAATCATAAAAGCCTAAACATTCACATTCTTTCTCTCACACGGCGCCTAAGCTACGACCTTGGCTCCCTGTTTATCTGCTCCCGCTGAGATGGGGCAGAAAACTATAGTGTCCCTTTAATATGGTGAGCAGTTTGCTAAGTGTTAACCCATGTTTAATCTCCAACATGTCTCTTAGGGGTGTTCCTGGACTAATTACTGCTTCCACGATTTCAGTCTCCGAGTGCCCTTTTTCACTCCCATTCTCAATCTGGCGAATCAAGCTGAGATAGGATAGCTTATCCTTCTGCCCATGCTCTCCAATCTGCCCACAGATTTTAAACTCCCTCTTCAGTGTTACCTCTTGAAGAGTTCGCATTGCCTCTGGTCGGGCTCTGGGTGAGTAATCTGCAATATGTACTGGAGTAGCACATGCGGTGTTCTCAAGATCTTTCTTTTGCCCAGACTCTGTGCCATGGGGTTCCCTTTCTGACTGACTCTCCCCTTTGCTTAGTCTCTGGATGTATACAGCAATGTCTTTATAAAACTGTTTTACTTGATCCTCTTCCTCACTTTTCTCCACATCATCAAACATGCCCTCTGCCAACCTGATGAGTGTCCTCTTGGTCTTGCTGTGAGACTCTGCGCTGTCCAGGCCGGAACATTTCAGTCGCCTGCAGACATCCACAAGATGCTCTCTCTCCAACTGCCACAAGGCTGCACTCACTTCGTCACGCAGAGGTTGCAGAGTTTCCATTTCTTTTGATTGAAGGTTCGTCTCTTGGGAAAGAAGGTGGTTGGTGATGGTGTTGACTCACTAGTGCCACCTCCTGGCTGGCTCGCCAAAATATGTTACACTGCTGAAATGATGGGCCAACTCATCTCCCGTGCAACATATTTATTTTTACAGAGAAGCTGTAAAGACAGAAAAATGTCTGATTAATCAGTTCTTTCGGCGCGCGGGCCGTACACTGCCTCTTCACCACTGACACTACTTCTTCTAGTGTAGCATCAGCTACCGATGCGTACAGGACTGAGCGCCCTCTGCTGGTGGAACTTAAACAACAGTAAAACTGACATTACAGTGGCCTTACTAAAAGAAAATGTCTCTGAGCATCAAATAAAATGGGGGGCTACTATTTTCATGTCTCTGTCTTTAACATAGTGCCACACACATACTCATTCAGTGCCATCGACAGCAGGTGGAAGGTTACGAGTTTAATGTTGATTTCCGTTTCCTCAGACGGGTGTGATCCTGCAGAGTCCTGTGAGCATCCTGGAGAGGGGGGCGGAGTCGGTGGGGTCTGGATTAGCAGTGCTGGAGGGGGAGACTCTGAGCGGTCCACAATATGGCAGATGTTGTCTGTAAAAGAAATCCACACATTGCATTTTTTAAAAATATCGGGTATAATGCCAATGTCTCTCACACAGAGACAACCTACCATTTGTTTTTTTTCTTTTTTTCAGTCCTCTGGGTTTTTGATGATTTTTGGCCTGAACAGCTAACAGATCATCTGCAGAGGAATGGTTTATTTGAAGAGTTTCAGTCAGGTTTCAGAGCTCATCACAGCACAGAAACAGCTTTAGTGAAGGTTACAAATGATCTTCTTATGGCCTCTGACAGTGGACTCATCTCTGTGCTCGTCCTGCTAGACCTCAGTGCAGCGTTCGATACTGTTGACCATAATATCCTATTAGAGCGATTAGAACATGCTGTAGGTATTACAGGTACTGCGCTGCAGTGGTTTGTATCATATCTATCTAATAGACTCCAATTTGTGCATGTAAATGGAGAGTCCTCTTCACACACTGAGGTTAATTATGGAGTTCCACAGGGTTCAGTGCTAGGACCAATTCTGTTTACATTATACATGCTTCCCTTAGGCAGCATCATTAGAAGACATAGCATACATTTTCACTGCTATGCCGATGACACCCAGCTCTATCTGTCCATGAAGCCAGATAACACACACCAATGAGTTAAACTGCAGGAATGTCTTAAAGACATAAAGACCTGGATGGCCGCTAACTTTCTGCTTCTTAATTCAGATAAAACTGAGGTTATTGTACTCGGCCCTGAAAATCTTAGAAATATGGTATCTAACCAGATTCTTACTCTGGATGGCATTACCTTGGCCTCCAGTAACGCTGTGAGGAACCTTGGAGTCATTTTTGACCAGGACATGTCCTTCAACGCACATATTAAACAAATATGTAAGACTGCTTTCTTCCATTTGCGCAACATCTCTAAAATTAGAAATATCCTGTCTCAGAGTGACGCTGAAAAACTAGTTCATGCATTTATTACTTCCAGGCTGGACGACTGTAATTCATTATTATCAGGATGTCCAAAAAACTCACTGAAAAGCCTTCAGCTAATCCAAAATGCTGCAGCAAGAGTCCTGACAGGGACTAGAAGGAGAGAGCATATTTCTCCTGTTTTGGCTTCCCTTCATTGGCTTCCTGTTAAATCCAGAATTGAATTCAAAATCCTGCTCCTCACATACAAGGTCTTAAATAATCAGGCCCCATCTTATTTTAATGACCTTGTAGTACCATATCAGCCTATTAGAGCACTTCGCTCTCGCTCTGCAGGCCTACTTGTTGTTCCTAGAGTATTTAAAAGTAGAATGGGAGGCAGAGCCTTCAGTTTTCAGGCCCCTCTTCTGTTGAACCAGCTTCCAGTTTGGATTCGGGAGACAGACACTATCTCTACTTTTAAGATTAGGCTTAAAACTTTCCTTTTTGCTAAAGCATATAGTTAGGGCTGGACCAGGTGACCCTGAATCCTCCCTTAGTTATGCTGCAATAGACGTAGGCTGCCGGGGGATTCCCAAGATGCATTGAGTTTTTCCTTTCCAGTCACCTTTCTCACTCACTATGTATTAATAGACCTCTCTGCATTGAATCATATCTGTTATTAACCTCTGTCTCTCTTCCACAGCATGTCTTTTATCCTGTCTTCCTTCTCTCACCCCAACCGGTCTCAGCAGATGGCCGCCCCTCCCTGAGCCTGGTTCTGCCGGAGGTTTCTTCCTGTTAAAAGGGAGTTTTTCCTTCCCACTGTCGCCAAAGTGCTTGCTCATAGGGGGTCATATGATTGTTGGGTTTTTCTCTGTATCTATGAAGCGCCTTGAGGCGACTTTTGTTGTGATTTGGCGCTATATAAATAAAATTGAATTGAATTGAATTGAACATGGCAGAAGGTAAACCAATCTTCGGGCCATGTGCGAGCTGATCATATACAAGACGCTTCCTAATATTCTCATAAGAAGAGGTGACCTTGTCTCTCTTGATAGTCTTATCGACCTCATTAAACACCCGCTGCAGTGCTCTCCAGTCTGACCACTGAATAAAAAACAAATCCTTAAACCATGATAAACGTTCTTCAAGGGTGAGGGGGTATGGGTTCAACCTCTTTAGAGGCCCCTGTCCGCAATTACACCCTCCCTGTCTTCACACACACTAAGAAAAATGAAGTTGTCACCAGGACGATTGAAACGGTCCACTTCTACACAGTAGAGTTCAGGTCCTGTTGGACTGACCCATTGCGAAACATAAAGCATCTCCGGGAACCCCGGTTGATCCAGGTCCGGACAGACGACTGAGCGAAACGGTTTCCAATTTTTGATAGACATAGAGTGTGTCCTGCCAACTCCCCAAATCTCCCCTCACCAGAATCTACATACAGGGTCACTTTTCCATCACTATATTTAATTGAATAAACATACCCGCACACACCTCTAAACGCAAAATTAAAATCAGTCTCTGTAGACTCTTGATGGAGTGATGAAGATCGGATATCTGCAGACATACCTAGGGGGTCAGAGGCTGCTCGGATGTCTGATGTGAATGCCATAGCTGGAGGTGGAAATTCTTGCTGAAAGTGTGGTGGGTATCCCATGAAAAAGCTATAAAAACCAAACCCTTTTCTCTCCATTATATTGCTTTTTCTTTAAAACACGACCAGTAGGAGACAGAGCATGCGCAGTGGGACCGCATGGCCCGGAAGTGCCCCTTTTTCGGATGAGTGAACGCGCGTGCAAGAGAGTGCATGTGTGCGTGCTCGTACGTGCGAAAGGTGCCAGTTTTAAAGCTCGGCAAAGCTCCTCCCCCACAGAGGTGCCCTATTTATTCTTCTGGAGGGTTTTTGCAGCCTTCATCAGAGTTTCACAAGCCAATAGGTACGGTTTTTAAGTCCTATGCATTTCTTTCTATGTACTATGAGTCTGTGCTGTTATTGTATATTTATTGTGTATCAGTTAATTTCCAATTCTTTTTATATATATTGTGTGTTTTTAATGTTAGTTCGGCTGTTGCCTGTGCAAAGGCCAGACCGTGTGTGTGACTGCCCAGCAGGTAACGTTGAGGTTTCACCCGGTGCAATTGTGGCTCTTGTAACCATAAATGGTAAGTTGCTCTTTTGTCACACAGTACACACACAATAGATGTGTTTGCAGGTTTTAGTGCAAATTGTACATTACTACATTGTTTTGAATTACCCTCGGCCCGCAGTATATGTGGGCACCTGTCAAAGGTCATTTGGATTTACCAGACCGCTTTGAAAACAACATGAAATCTTCACAACATGAAAAAAATGAATGCCTTTGTTGAGCCATGACTGGATTTCTCCTTATCCTTCCTAAAGGCCGTTATAACCTTGCACTGCCAGTGGTGAGCTGCACCAGCTGTGACCTAATGTGGTCCCCCTCAGTTAAGGACTTCCAGGGTAGTGGATATTGGCCTGGCACCTTAAATTTCTGCACCCTGTTTTCAATGGATGTCTTTCAGTCTTTCTATGACATTAAGAAGCTGCACCAGGGATGTCACTTAAGGCATTTGTCAAAGTGCTGGATGAAAGAACAGCCCATTTTGGAAGGGTGAGTTTCTAAATTTGTCAAGTTTAAGGAAATTGTGCAAATCAATGTTTATGATGACTGTCCTTGAATATTCTGTTGTTTGTCCTCTACTTAAAAGACTGGCCGAATATCAGCTGATGCCTTTAGTAAAGGAACAACTGTCACTGTGTTCGTTCAGCACTTCAGAGCAGGCGAACTTTGAAGGTGTCTTCATTGAAAAAGATGAGGAAGTTGCTGAGTTTGTGAAATACATCCAGAGACACACAAATGATGTAAGATACACATATATATCAGTGCTGTTAGCGTTAATCTTGTTAAAATGACCATAACCATATACACATACGTGTGTGTGGATACATATTTGGATGGGTGGATATTTATTTTGTTTTTCTCTTGGTGTTGTCGTAATACTATTTACTTGACTTTATCTTAATGCATACTTCATTTTGTCACCATGTGTATTTAAAAAAATAAAAACATGGTTTTTATGAGGTGTTGTGTGAACGTGACTTAAGGCTAATTCAGCTAATTCTTTTGCATTTGGGAAGTTGGATGAAGAGGGCATGGAAATAGCTGTTTGTTTGCTGTTAGTCCTCCTAGCTGCATTGGACATGTTTCGAGGGGAGATCTTTGCTTACCCCCTTTTTCTCCAGAGGAAGTTGGCAGCTAGCGTCCCAGGACATATTATGTTCCTTTGCTCCGATGTGGCCTGTAAATATTTCCCATATTTAACCAACGTGGCTCAGCAGTGCCCTGAGCTGAGGAACCTCTTGTCAATGCGTCCTTTTCTCTCCGTCATGCATGCTAAAGCTCACACTTGGATATGCGAGGTATACTGCAGCTTGTAGTCTTGGATACGTTTAAGACATTTTGTTATAAGGTTGAATGAATTCAGCAGTCATGTATTGTGACCTCCTTTCTATAGATCAAATGGGGAGGTGCGTTTCAGGATGGGGCCGGTTCTACAGTTGGAGAAGAGGTGGAACAAGTAAACAGTTTCCTGTCTAGGGCGGCCATCACAACGAAGTACATGTCTAAAGCAGGTGTGTGTCTGTGTGTGAGATTCCACTCAGTCTCCTGCTCATTCATTCTTATTTGTATACTAACTGAAATGCAGGGCGAACAGACATGCTGACCCTCCTGGCTTTGGGCTGGAACAAAAGGAAAGTGGAACAACTGGGCCGCACTTTGAGCCAGAGAGATCTAAAGGTCATTTTTTCAACACCCATTTTAATGTGTGTGGTAATGGGGGAAAAACACCAGTACTCTAAAAATGTCCATATGAATGACATTTATTAATGTATTCTTAGATCATAAGGATCCTTAGAGAACAAGTGGAGAGCCTGAATGCGAGCAGAAATGAGCTGGGTGTGGATGACGACACACTGCAGCAATGGGTGGTCGATGTGCAGCAATGGGCTGAAGGTGAGTCTCAATATAATGCAGTCGTGTATAACAACAGGACCCACCATGGCCTCATTAAAGAACTTAGAATTAAGATCTTTCTGACGGTGTCAACAAACAATGAAAAATAAGCCTTGTAAAAGCAGAATTGATGGCAGAGTCGTTGCGTTTGATCAAATTGGATTGGACCTGGGTTGAAATGATGTTGTACTAGTTGGTTTTATAAACCTGAACACCAACATACTTGTTATCTCATGATAATGCAGCACATGAAGGCTCCAGATGTCTTATAATGAATATCATCAAGTCAGTGATTACAGAGTCCACTGTAGTTTGGTGACTGTTACTCATCCTGTATTCTGATTAATATTCCTCTCACTTAGAAAGTGATCAAACTGATGGCAGCCTTGGAGCGTTGCAGGCACCAATAGAGGAGCTTGTCGTCATCATCAGAGTGCGAACACAAAGTCTTTACAGACAAAATGGTGTCCCAGTTTCTTTGAAATGGACCGTTTGATGCTCAGTTTGTACAGCTTGTACAGCTACTTTGTAAACAGAATAAAATCAGATCCAGGTTTGTTTAAGCTGGATGTGATTTGTTCTAGCAAACAAATTGATGAGTGTAGATTAAAATGTAAATATATGCATTATGTGAAGGTGTTCCTTTTTTATGATTATTTACAGATAGCAACAAGAGGCGACACAGAATTCACAGGGTCATCTTAGATGAGAAGAAACGCTTGGCGGCTGCTGTTGTCGACTACAACAAGCTCGCTGAACCAACAAAGCAAATCGTATCCAGTGATGCCCTCATCCAGACCGACGTTTGGCCCTGGCAGAGCACAAGTGAACGTAAGCTCTTGATTTCTAAATATCCTTTTTAAACAAACTCCCAGTATCTGAGCAGTAGTTGAATGTTTTGTTCTTGAATCATAATATGCTACTATGTTTTCACATCTGATGTTGTTAAACTGTAGCTGCTGCTGACCTCCGGACAAAGAGAAAGGTCTTTGAGAAGGTGATGGCTGTGAGGCGCCTGAGAGAGGAGGAGATGATCCTTTGCAGGGAGATGCAGCATCACTGGACAGTGTTGCGAATGCGATCTGTGGTGTTGGGGACAATCTCCTCAGACTGTAAGCACATCTTTTATTTATTTATACATTTGGTGATGAATTGATTGAAAATAATAGCAGATGCTAAAGTCTTACTGGATCTTTTACCTATATTTGGGTTGCTAGCTGACACTGCCTTGTCCCTTAAAAAAAGTTTAATTATGATCCTAATTCCTTGTGTTTATGAGGTGAGGTTTTTGTTTGTTTGTTTGTTTGTTTTACTTATATTTAATAGGTTTGTTGTTTTTACAGCCTCCCTTGTTGGCATGTCGGAGGATGCACAGAAAGGACTCCATAGCCTGGTTTAAAAACAGCAAAGTGAACTGAAAGCTGAAACGCTCAAAGTAAAGGACGTGTACAAGAGAATCCTCAGCCACCAACCACTCCTGGAAATGGACTCAGAGGAGGAGGAGGAGGAGGAGGAGGAGGAGGACATTCCAGACGATGCCGCTGAGAGTGATTTGAGCACTTCTGATGAAGACTGATTGTGTCATCATTGATGTTATGTTTGGTAAAATAAAAAGTTAATCACATCTGTTTAATGTGATTTTTATAATGTCTGTTTTAGAAATTGCTTATCAACAGACATTTTACATGTTGAGAAGAAAAATGTAATTCCCTTGGTGCAGTTGTTTACCCTGAATCATTCTTTCCCATCTAATTTAATGACTAGTTTACATGTTCAGATACAATAACATCATTTAATTCATGGGATGCTTTCTGGGCTGCTCAAATTACCACAACATTTAAAAGCACCAGGCAGCACACTCACAAGGAAATTTTTTGTTCAGTGTTTTGTTGAAGAAATCAACAAGTACAACTGAGATGTTTGCTGTAGTGGTGTGTTTGTTAAGAAGCATGCCAGCACACTGGTGAACTGACAGTCCCAGAATGCACCCGAGCCAGTGACTCGCCCCAGAGCAAATGAAATTAATTATCTAGAAAGACAACCGTGATCAAAGACTAAGTAAAAGAGTAGGAAACAAAAGATAAGGAAAGGTACTGTGGGGTAGGAAAGAAAGGCCAGAGCTGTGCAAAATGACCTCCAGCAGGCCACAAATATGCACGTCTGTTCAAGCGGTCAGATACTGACTCCATGAGGGTGGTATGAGGGCTCGACGTCCACAGGTGGGGGTTGTGCTTACAGCCCAACATCGTGCAGGATGTTTGGCATTTGCCAGAGAACACCAAGATTGGCAACTTTGCCACTGACGCCCTGTGCTCTTCACAGATGAAAGCAAGTTCACACTAAGTACTTGTGACAGAGTCTGGAGACATATTGGAGAACCTTCTGCTGCCTGAAACATCCTCCAGCATAATGGTTGGGCAGTGGGTCACTAATGGTGTGGGGTGGCATTTCTTTGGGGGACCGCACAGCCCTCCATGTGCTCGGCAGAGGTAGCCTGACTGCCATTAGGTGCTGAAATTAGATCCTCAGACCCCTTGTGAGACTATATGCTGGTGCGGGTGGCCCCGGGTTCCTCCTAATGCAAGACAACGCTAGACCTCATGTGGCTGGAGTGTGTCAGCAGTTCCTGCAAGACGAAGGCATTGATGCTGTGGACTGGCCCGCCCATTCCCCAGACCTGAATCCATTTGAGGACATCTGGGTCATCATGTCTCACTCCATCCACCAACTGCACCACAGACTGTCCAGGAGTTGGCAGATGCTTTAGTCCTGGAGTCTGGGAGGAGATCCATCAGGAGACCATCTGCCACTTCATCAGGAGCATGCCCAGGTGTTGTAGGGAGGTCATACAGGCATGTGGAGGCCACACAGACTACAGAGCCTCATTTTGACGTGTTTGAAGGACATTACATCAAACCCGATTAATGATTCTGTATTGCACTGATCAAGGAACCAACCCAATAGGAGCTAAAGGCATCCTCTTCACATTACTTAACATAGTAAGTTTATACTATGTTTAATGTGCATTTTCTTCATCAGTTTAGAACATAACATGTTAGCGCTCCCTGGTCCTTTTTGGAGACAGGTCCTGAGACAGCAGGCAGCTTTGGAGAACTCATGCCAGCTGTGGTAATTAAGGAATACTTTGATTTAATATTGATTTCATGACAACTATCCTCAGGCACATATTCCTGGATATATACAATGACACGAGTAAACTCCCATTTTAGAATCATTGCCTTCTTTGATCTGACTCACTGCCTCAGACTTTGGACCTGTGTCCCCAAAACTACAGAGAATCCATGACACTGGGTAAGAGGCCTTGATCATGTTATAAGTGAGAGAGTTTGGTGTAACAGTGGTTGAACATGCCAAATCAATCCACAACATACTGCCATTCCCCAGCTGTAACCTGCATATGCATCAAACCAAAACCCAGTACCATAGCCACATGATAGACATACAGATGAGGGTAAAGGGCTGTGTCATGTTGCCAGATAGCTTCATCCCAAAAAAGATAAACATTCTTCAAAAACAAAAGTTTGTGAATATTTGCTGTATTGCCAGGCCTGAACCAACCTGTTAAACTTATCAAATTATTGTCATAGATATGAACCTATTGATTGAAACAGAATAATCCATTCAAGCCTCCATCATCATCCAAGATCACTGTTAGTATTCAGATTATTTTATCTCTATTTTCCTCTTTGATGATTTGAAAATCAGTATTTGATCAACAGACTTTTTAAAAGTGTATTTTGATCCTATTGTTTACGCGTGTAATTGCATTTTTATTGACATTATGACAGGAAAACCCTTAATCAAATTGTATCTTTGGTATCTAATAATAATATTAACAATAATGTTACATATGTAATATGTACACAATAATGATTGGCAAACAAACAAGAAAAATAGCAAAAAATGTCAATTTTTTTTCTAATACCCTGTATATATATATATATATATATATATATATATATATATATATATAAAAACCACATATGACCACGACTCCAAATGTGCAATTGTCACTGCATCTAAACATGACAGATGACATATTACAAAAAGGTAGAAACGTATAATATACAACATGTTGTGAAGCTGCTACTGGTGCAGTTAACTTTGCTTTAGGCTCCCATACACAGTACTGCTGACCCTAATCCCCTCATACAAGATGTTACTTACTTTACGTGCAGTGCAGTATTACTTTAACTTGCAACATGTTATAATAGCCAAGTCACTTCTATATTTATGAGCATGTAGACAATAATGTTGGCTGATATGTAAAACTATGAGATATCGAGTGCTGGGAAGATATTATTGATCGATCAGACTCATGAATGTGTTAGGTACTTAAGCCACAATTAGAGAGTGAAACAGAGACTGACACTGGTTAGAATTGTATAGTAAATATTTTATTTTGAACTTTTATGCTGAACTACAAACTGTGAACTGTGCGATCTCTGCGACCTGTGGTGCCTGGTTTACTGTGTGTAAAACTGCGCAGGTTCCCATGTGTCATCCCACACTTTGCCACTGTCAGGAGAAAAACATAACAAACAACAACCACACACACAAACTAGGATAATTTAGGTTGTGACATATGACAATTTTTTAGGACGAAATATCTTCTATATTCATGTCATGCTTTATACACCTTCATTGTAATATAAATTAATCAAATGAAGTCAGAGAGTAATAATATATGAAGCAGACGTCAAGCAGGACCACAGCAGCAGCCACGATGCTTCAGAACCTGCTGGATGAGAGAGCACAGAAACTCCAGGGAAGAAGTTTAGTTAGTAACATGCATGAACTGCATTACTGAGACATGTATGTTTACAGATGGTGGTGAGGGAGAGGGGGAGAGGTTTTAGTAAAAGGAGATGTGACTGCATCTTCAACCAATACTGAGCCTGCATAACCCTGAAAGAGACAGACAGAGAGAGGGGGGGGGGGGACACTAACCCCCAGCAGTCTGGTCCTGTGACAGCATAACTAAGGGCTGACCTGAACCAGCCCTAACTATAAGCTCTATAAAGAAGTAAAGTCTTATGCCAACTCTTAAAAGTGTTGACCACGTCCACCTCCAAAACTCATAATGAACTTTGGAGGTGGACAGCTATCAAGCTCCTCACAGAAGAGCAGCTTGACAGCTAAAAGCTCCCAATTTACTTTAGTCCAAATACATGAATTCAAATTGAGGTGATAACTATTTATCAACAATATGAATGTCTGTTCCCGTCCAACAAAGTTGTTACTACATACCATGTTGAGCAGGGCTTCCACTTGACTTTAACTTCTTCTTTTTCCTGAAAAACATGATATAAACAAACAATTAATTAAGAAAGACATGCAAGTTGCATACAAAAAGGAGCTTATAAACATTTGTGTACTATTGAATGGCTCAATATATTATACAATTAGTTTACAAAAACATAAGAACCACTACAATGCTTGTACTGCCAGCATCGAGTGCATGTCAGCAAAGCAACACTGCTTACATTGTGGCTCACAAGCAAAACTAACTGAAGCAGATGTTACTGAATGGGAAGGAGCACCTCCACATCAATCACTCCTTCTGAGCATGATGTCAGGAGGACTTTAAAGCACGTAAACATCAGGAAGGCAGCACGACCAGGTCGTATCAGGTGGTATGTTCTTATTTAATGTCCTATTTGGAGGAAAATCCTGACTCAGTGGCTGAATTAGTGTCGATTCATCAAATACAAAAGCTTATGGATAGTCAGTCAGGCACAGTTCAAATCCGGGAAGTCCAAAGACGTAAACAAGTCTGCACAGCAGCAGGCTAAATTACTTACATTTACAACTCTCCTGTCTACTATCTCTTCATATTTGAAAATCTTCTGTGTACGGTGTTTTCGGCATTCTGAAAAATAACAAATGAAATATTTACATGAGGTCTGTAAAACTGAAGAAAATGAAAGAATGAAACAAAAATGAAAAAAGAAATCTTATCAAACTTAACGAACCTGTCATGTGTTTTGTACATTTACAATAACATAACGTCTAACCTTTCCTTTTCCTTTTTTTGGTTGGGACATCCGAGGTGTTCGCCGTAGAAATTGAGGGAGATGCAGGAAGTGGAGATGGAGAGGAAGATGCAGGAGGAAGCAGAGATGGAGAGGAGGATGCAGGAGGAAGCAGAGATGAAGAGGAGGATGCAGGAGGAAGCAGAGACGGAGAGGAAGATGCAGGAGGAAGCAGAGATGAAGAGGAGGATGCAGGAGGAAGCAGAGATGAAGAGGAGGATGCAGGAGGAAGCAGAGATGAAGAGGAGGATGCAGGAGGAAGCAGAGATGGAGAGGAAGATGCAGGAGGAAGCAGAGATGAAGAGGAGGATGCAGGAGGAAGCAGAGATGCAGGAGGAGGATGCAGGAGGAAGCAGAGACAGAGAGGAGGATGCAGGAGGAAGCAGAGATGAAGAGGAGGATGCAGGAGGAAGCGGCGATGAAGAGGAGGATGCAGGAGGAAGCAGAGATGAAGAGGAGGATGCAGGAGGAAGCGGCGATGAAGAGGAGGATGCAGGAGGCTGACAGAGGGAAGATGTTGGTTCAGGCTCTAAATGAAGAATAAGTTCCTGGTTTAGAGCCTCTGGGTCTGGGACTGGTCCAGCATCCACATTGTCAGCAGAGGATGGTCCAGCTGCTGGTGTAGAACTTTTAGCAGGAGGTGAAACTTGTAATTCTGCAAAATGTTAAATACTAAATATTCATTAAAAGGGGCTGAAAATGTACAGTACACATAAACACATAATAAGTAGCATAATAAGTGTTTTCAGTTAGGTTTTTACTAAAGTTACAACTTGTAAATATTGGCATCAAATAAGGCATCTCACACCCTCACTGACCCAAATCATTCAGTACAAGTGCCCTCGGGGGTAGTGTGACATCTGTAGTGCTTTTCTACTTTGTACATTAATAAATTAATGAGTGTGACTATAAATCCAGAGAGCTAATGACTTTTATCCTCTGATGACATGACTTTCCTGACTTTGTAGTGCATAACATTTGACACTTCAACCTACTGTGACTTAAGAGTTTTGTACAGTGGTGATGCTAACGACCTCAGGGAGGTAATCAGGTGACCTCTTAAGAAGTATATAAGTGTATAAGAATCTTTGTGTTCATATTGGTAACATGTTTACATATGTATTTGTTATACTAGAAAGTCTCAAAGAGAATTATCAGGTGTGGTGTTCGAGAAGATTTGTACAATTACATTTGTATATACATGAGTGTGAAAGACCATAATATACACACACACACACACATATACAAAATTGTTAAGTCAGGTAACACCAGAGGTTCTCGATGGCTAGCTTTGGTGATGTGAACACCACATGGAGAGGTAATAAGGCAGATATAACACTATTTTCATGTTAGCCACAGGACATGTAGGGCAGCTGTCACCTCACAGCAAGAAGGTTACTGGTCTGAAACTTGGCTGAATAATAGAATAGAACAGAATAGAGTAGAGTAGAATAGAATAGCTGGTGACTCTGAACTATCCTCGTCTTCACCATCTTGTTTGTCTCTATGTACCTCGTGGTGAACTGCCTACTTATCTAGGGTGTACCATGAGTATCACCCAAAGACAGCTAGGATAGGCTACCTGATAAGGAGACCTGGTTACAGATAATGGACAAAGCATATCTTACTTCTCAGAAGGTGTTCATAAAGTTTCCTCATCTTCATGAGGATGTCACGTGCAGCACCTTCCGCTGGTTCGATGTGAGCGATCACGTCCCCTACTATACGGCCCTTACGGTCAAACTGTCCAAGAAACAGAATTGGCTGGTAGCCCAGGGCGTGTAGTTTTGAAACCTGCAAGAACAACAAAGAAAAACATGCAGCCAGTCTTTCATGTAAGCAAACGGATGTATAACAAACCTTTAAGTTTCACATCTTTGTTGTTTTATTGTTGTAGATAGTTAAAAAGTATTTATGGCGACCAAACCTGTAACTGTATGATAAAATCCATCTTGAAATGTTTTCTCTCAGTTAATAGCCGATTAAATTAAAAATCAGAAGTAGCTTAAATTAAAATAGTTGAAGTTTTTTCTAGTTTGATGTCTTTAGTGTGATGATGTTATTCTGATGTGAATAACTTTTTATTTATGCTCTTAGATAAATAAATATTTTATGTGTATATACATGTCTTGTTAGTTTCTTACTTCATGATATACAAGAAAACATTGACAACTGTGATTAATAAAGAATTGTCTAGCAGACCAACCGCTTATTAGATCAGAACTTTTAAACTTACTGACAACTGGGCTGAATTAACCACCCTGCTCACATTTCTGTTGTTTTTAACAGAGGCAGCCCAGTTGCTGTTTTTAAACTGTTCTTGTTTTTTTTCAATCCCTCCTTTACGTTCAGGCTGCCCAGGCATCCACTGCATGTCTTCCTGTTGCAGGTGTTTGGAGCCTGACAGGAAGGGCATGGTTTGGTTTTTGGCTTTGTCATTTCTGCAAATGAAAATGGAACATGTAGGGATTATTTCAGGTCTGTTTTGGTGAGATGATTACAAAAATAATTTCTGACCAAAGAAATAAATAATATAATAATAGGCAGTATTACACCATGTTTAGAAAAAAAATCAATTAAGAGATTACAGTCGTAAATATTGAGTAAATTATGAGAATAGGGTTAAAAATACTGAATTAATTACAGAAAAGATGCATTGCTAAAATAGAGCAGTACTAACGTTAGCTGGGTGGCCAAGCAAGTGACTTACACAGGAGAATATATTACAAAAGGAAACATTAAATAAACTTTTGCAGAAGTAGTTCTCTTGGTACTAGGGATGGGTATCGAAACCGGTTCTTGTTGAGAACCGGTTCCCACTGTTTCAGTTCCTTGGAATTGTTTGCCATTTTTGCAAACGATTCCCTTATCGATTCCAGTCGCCCCGAATGACGTCACCACGTTGCGGAGCGTCATTTACCTGGCAGGAAACCGGGCGCCTAAGCGGCTCAAACGCTCAAAAGTTTGATTATACTTTACGAGAACGGATGACAACAGGGCAACTTGCAATACTTGCAAAGTAGATATTTCATTTAAGGGAGGAAATATGCAAAACCATTTGCTCACAAAACACGCGCCAACCTTAAATAAATGTTGTGTTTTTAACTCGTGAATCTCAACCCAGCAGCAGCGGTAACGTTTGCACGTCCTCTCCCGTTAATGCGGCAGGTAAATAATCAACTAACAGTGCATATTATGTTAGCGCAATCTGCCTTATTACAAAACCTGCCATTACTGTGCATTTAGGTGATCATGATGAGAGAGACAGAGTCTGGCTGGCTCAGATGCTGGCAGTTCTACCAGTAGCGTCTCCTTTCAGGTCAGGATAGACGAATGTCACCGAGCAGTGATTAAGTTTGTGGTAAAAGGCTTGCACCCATTTGCCACAGCAGATGCCACACATGCTACAGAATAATTTATGTTATACTTTGTTATTTCTACAGAAGAATATTTATTTTATTATTTTACATTTACAATTTTTTTTTCTGGGGACCCTGTGACACCCCATTGAAGAGCCGTAGGCTGGATCTCTTAAGATCTCACTGTTGGGTTTGTAAGGCCATGTTACTCCTAAATTTCTATCTTGTTCAAAGAGAAGATATAAAACAAAGTTCTAAGCAAATCGACCTTAGTGTTCTCCTTTTTTAAAAAGAATCGATAAAGAATCGAATTGTTAAACAGAATCGAAAATGGAATCGGAATCGTGAAAATCTTATCAATACCCATCCCTACTTGGTACACAGACTGCTCTGTAAAAACATTTCAAGTTTGATATCAGCTGATTAATATTTTCAGTGAACATGCAAATCACCAACAGTTTATCTCAACTTACTTAGCTAGGATCTGCCTCGTTTTGAAAAACCACTTGGCAGCAGGACCGTGAGTTGAAACATACATTTACTATGACTCCCAAGATGCATTGCAGTAAAAGCCATCCAATCGCCTTGCTTAAAATCTGTTGACGTGTCGCTAAAGGCGCGCTGTAGATAAATATTGCAATTTGTAAAAAAAAAAAAAAAAAAAAAGATAATTAAAAAAAATAAAATAACCAATTTGTAATGACACCATTAAACACTGGGCCAGTTTATTTTCATATTATGATGATAATTATCGCCGGTTATTATTGTAAAGTTGGACCCAAGAAACATACGCTGGAGCAGCACAACTTTTATTTAACACTGTGGTTTTTACTGGGACACAGACACTCCCGCTCTTTCTCTGCTGTCACGTCTGCTTCCCTCCTCCGGCTGTCACTGCCAACATATAAAGAGACACAATCACTGTCAGATCCCAGCACACCTGTTCACCCCGCCCCTGCGCCGCCCCGGGAGCTCACTGCGTCACCCCTCCTCTGCAGCTGGCCAGAGACCACACCCACGCCACAATTATTTTAGAACAAATACAGGAATAACGGGTAGCGTCAAGCTGCTGATTGTCTTCATTTCCATAGCAACGGCGGTTGAGGATTATGGGTATGCAGTTATGGGATTAGTGCGCCGTTAGCGTAAATTGGTCTGATTGGTTGGAGCCGAGCGCATCCAAAACTAACAGGAATGGTGGATAAAACTATAAATGTGTTTTACGTGTGAAATAAAATAATAAACCCAACCAAGGTTTATGTACGTTAAATCTGCGCACTTTCAAATCGTGAATCAATTTTGAAAACACTGTGTGATGGCCACAACATGAAGCGATTTTATTGTTGAATTATCAGTGACACTTTCGTGTGTTTTTGTTGAGAAATGTTAACGATGTCATTAAAAGAAATTAGGGGGAAAAACACGTCAGGGGAGAGGGTCCCCGGTTCTCCAGTTAGATTGTGCTTCATGTTTCACCGTGACGGAGTTATTATTGGAGTAAATGGATGGCTGGAGCCTCTGCTCGAAGCGTGTCTTATCGCCGCGAGCGGGTTCATATTGGAATGAATTGACAACCCACAGCGTCTCATAAAAACGTGGAAGGGTACCTTTAGCGTCAGCATGAGACGTTAAGGGACGTGACAAATCGTCAGTATTTTACGCGTCAGGAGTGAGAACGGGTATAAAGCATGTAGTGAGCGGTTTTACAGTTTTAAAACAGCTACAATAATTGTAAAAAATAAAGTTTGCTACTTCCCAGATTTCACCTACCGCGGGTTATTTTTAGAACGTAACTCCTGCGATAAACGAGGGACCGCTGTATTATTAATAGTAGAGTCTGGGGCATCTAATTGATTAACATCAACATTGATTATTGTGCACTATTATTTTTGTTCAAGGACAGCAAAAAACATAAAACTCTCTCTCAGCTTGTCCGTTGCCAAAAATGAACACTTTTGTGTATGTTCACAAAATGCTGTAAAATGTATATTTATTAAAACATTTATCTACTTTTACCGACTTTAAACCGACACTTTAAATTAGCTCCAGTCCTTTTCATCAAAGCCAAAATTTGATCTACATCCTGTTTTTTACACTTTAAATCCCAGTTAGGTTATATATTACCAGTAGCTTTTCAGATAAAACAGTAATAAAGTCCTAATGGTTTCATAAATCTTCATATTTTTTTCATATAAGCATCGGGGACAAGGCTGTCTTGCAATTGTTGAGGTCACTAGTGTGCGCCCTATTTCTTCCAGGATCACTCTTCATTTGTAGGTTTTAGTGGACTCCTACTACTGTGAAGTGGTTTTCATGGGACAGGGGCTTGTATTCCAAGATCTGGGAGATTGTAGAAATGAGCAGTGATGCCCTTCTTGCCATCTTTCCAGAAATATAAGTGATCTGGAAGCTGTTAGTCTTACTTACAGCAGCAGCACTTTCTGCACCTGCAGAAACTCCAGGACACATTTACTAACAGTGTTTGTTGCTGTGTGTGCTGCAGCTGCAGATTTCAATTTTTTTTGAGAGCTAATATTTTGGCTATGGTGTCTTGTTATGAAATGTACAAGAGTAAAAGTGTTAGCATGTGTGTCAAAGCTAAGTTTGACTGGGAAACTCAAAGCTCAATAACCTGTATCAACAAAAATTCACTGCAGCCTGTGTAATATTTGATGCATCATAATTTATTCCAGTCTATCTTGCAAATACATGTTTGCGTTGCAGTGTCATGCACAAACACACACAACTATTAGATCCTTAAGATCAAACCTGCGTCATTCTTTTGGTCCACTGCAGTGTAGCAGTCAAACAAGAAGAAGAAGAAGAAGTGAAGTGGCCACAAATGGCCAGGATAGAGATCAGAGGGTTAATGCGTAAAATGTATAAAAATATTATTGATTACAGGATAATACATTAATGTTAATATCAACAATAAGCTTTTTACTCTGAAGTTATAACAATGCTGTTACATTTACACTTAAATTTTTACTATAAGTACGGAAACAAGTGAACATTTTATAATAAGTTTAACTGGAATTCTGTACACTGAAAAACAAACAACACATAAAAAACACAAACAAACAGCCAGTGCCTTCATCTGTCCATTAAATGTCAAACATCGCACTGACCCGTAGTCCCTGCTCGTCAGCACATGCTTTTAAAAAGAGCTCCATGTCCTCTGCAAACTGAAAAACAAAGAGGAAGAAGTCCCTCTACACAAAAACACTGCAGATGACAGGCCAGGCAAACATCTACTGACCTGTTTGAATGCCTCCTCATCGTCCACATATGTGGACATCACATTTTGGGTTATTTAGACCAAAATACTCAATTTTGCTCTACATGGGCCTGATATCCACTTACGAGGATGTTATACTGCCACTGTTCTATCAAAATTTTAAATGAAAATCCTCATTTGTGGCTCTCATTTTTCTTAAAAAAAAAAAAAAGGTAAAAAAAAAAATCTGGTAATTCTTTGTTTTTACATTCATTGGGCCCCAATCAGCCCAAATATCAAAGAGAAATTAAAAATCCATGTCGTGGAAGAGTTCGGGTCTTAGGAGGTTAAGGGAGTTTTCTTTACGATGGGAAAATGTTTTACTCTGTTTCTTTAAGTTCCCCAAGAAGAATGATAAATGTTTTTTATAATAAATTTGTAAATACTTTTAGCTAAATTTTTTATCCATAAATGTAAGTTTACTAATAAAATACCATATTTCAGTCATTTTTTAAGGATGTGGAATTGTACATACAATCAATATCAGACTCCACGAACAAAAAGGCTCTCAAAACAATATATATATGTGAATTTTTGCATGTATTCATATAATTATTACTTTTTTCTTTTTACCCCTGGTTTTGTGTGTTCATGTTCTATTCATTTGTATACTTCATCTGTTCGTATGTTGTATATTCATTGTTTGTTAAATAAAGTTCTTTAAAAAAAGGAAAAAAAAGTCGATGATCCATGCAGGAATGTATCTCTGCCTACTGTGGAGGTCACGTGTTTCAGGTTAGTGTGGAGGTCCCAATATGGCGCCTCCCCAGTGGCTGCAGCCAGACCCTTCTCCCTCCTGCCTCCACTTTCCCTCATCCACCTGCTGCCTCTGTGGAAGCTCCGCCATAGCCACCACCAAACAACTGACTTATTTTTACACATCGACCAGCATCCGGCCAATCCACCACCTTTCATTGTTTATACCGTTACAAGAAAAATTAAAAAAAAAACACCATCAACCTTTTGTATCTTACACTGATACTTGTCATATTTGTATCTGCGCCTAAAAGATAAAAAGTTTTCCATGCTAAAACACAGCTCCACCTCCTGCAGTTCTCCCTCTGAACCACTAGATGTCTCTGTTATCTAAATGAAGACGTGCAGCACAGCAACCACAGCAGCGCTCAGATCACACGTGTCCTGTTATTATGTATAAAAGCATGAAGCAGGTGAGACAGGTGGGATCAATATTAATGTTGTGGAAATATATGAAAAAGCAACAGAAGAGTGAAAACATTTCCTGTTTCTAGAAAGATCTTTCAGCTCATAGCTGCTCACAGACTGTATTTACAAGTGACAAACTGCAACTCTACAGTACATCTACAGTATATATCAAATATATTCTGTATTCAAATCTATTGAGTGATGTTTGAAAGTCTTTCCAGGTGAGTTTGATCCAGGAGAGTCTGAAGCCAGAGTCAGACAGAGACTGTGCAGAGACTGTAGAAGGACAGAGCAGCAGCAGAGCAGTCCAGATACACTGATGATCCTCTGTCAGATCCAGAGGGACACACAGGGATGATGCTGGACTCTACATTGTGTCTGACAGTGGAGCTGTTCTCAGAGCAGTTCACTCTGCAGCACTGACAGTCATCTGCACTTCTTCTCATTCCTCTGTCAGTCACTGCTGGATGAAGCTCTCCTCTCCACCTCCCAGTAACATGGCCCAGTCAGAGCGTCTCTACACACAAGCTGCTGCTGCTTCAACCTCTCTGGATCATCAGGACACAGCTCCTCCTCTCTCAGCACACACACCGTCCTGTTTATTGCCATGGTTCCCACCTGCAGAGAGAAGAAGGAAGAGCAGAGGAGATAAACGAGTGTTTCCAGAGACTCTTCATCAGCTGTCAGTCAGTGATGCAGCACATCCAGTATAAAGAGCAGCAGGGACTTCAGTGCTGGGACTGTACTAGGACTCATTGTTGCTTCACTTTTTCTAATCTTTGGATTTTTATTGAAGGTGATGAAAATGTTTTTCCCTCCTAGTTTGAGTTTGGACTTTCATTCATTAGAAGAACCTTGGTGTGTCCACTCTGAGCTCTGTAGGAACCCCAACAACAAGCCCAACAATCCAGATGGACGGTTCCAGCTGTTAACTGGAGGAATTCCATCCAAACATCTGCTCTCACTAAATTCTTCCTCACCTACAGACTGTGTTCTTCACGGCTTTAAACTTGGAAATGAATGCAGTCATTGGTCTGCGTGCTGCTTTGTTCAGAGAGCTGATTGGCTGTTGACAGTGTTTGATCAGAGCGTGTCAGCCGTTACTATGGTGACCATAAAGGTCAGAAACAGGAAGTGTTTGTGTCCAATCCTGAAGCCTGTCACCATTCTCCTCTCACAGCTTCACTGAGAAGCTGCAGCTTTACAGGAAACTCTGGATCTTTGTTTCATACTGACTGTGTTTAGTACAATACTGCTGACAGCACCACCCACTCACTCCATCACTATACTGACCCCAGAGTCTCCAGTCTGTAGTCTGGACTCTGCTGAAGATCAGACAGCTGCTTCACATCTGGATCCTTCAGGTTGTTTCTGTACAGGTCCAGCTCTCTCAGATGGGAGGGGTTGGACTTCAGTGCTGCTGCCAGATAATCACAGCTGATCTTTGACAAACCACAGAAACTCAATCTGTATAAAGAATGAAAGATGTAAGTTTATTAGACAAAGTGTGAGCTTGAAAGCATTCAGTGTTTCATCATCTGTTCAGAGCTGAAGAAGGTTCAGAATGTAGAAGTTTAGAAAATGGAAACTCCAAACAGCTGAAGCCAACAGGAAGCAGCTTCAAACAGGAAACTGTGCAGAGTTTCAGACTATATGTCCTGATGCAGCCAGTTGGATTTTGGAGATTTGAATCTCTGTTCTGTGACTAAGTCCTTGAATCATTTCTTCCAGTTGGTCCAACAAGACAGACTAAGTGTTGGACATGTGTTGTGGCTCCATTAGGGGAGCTTCTAAATGTGATGTGATGGCCCCTCTGGGTCTGTCAGGTCACAGGACTGAAGAGAGCTCAAACTGGGCACACAGTTGTTCCAGTCTGGACCAAAGACTCTATACTGGGACTGAGGGACTGCTTTGACAGCACCCACTGGGACTTTTTAAAGGCTCGTGTTCTCACTTAGATCATCGATTTCTACTTACATTTCTTTCTGGGGAAAATGGGGATTACTTTGAAAACAGGAAGTATTTTCCCCAATAAGCAGCCCTGGATTAGTAAATCACTCCAACATGTTCTCAGGCAGAAGAAGCTGTCTTGTTATGAGGGAGAGAAGAAAAAGATTGAGGCACAGAAACTTGTTGAAAGAGAGACAAAGCAGCTAAAATCAGGTGTAGAAGTAAAGCAGAGGATGAGCTGAATAAAGGACACTCAAGGCTGGCTTGGAAAGGAATGAAGTCCATGGTGGGGATGCAGAACAAGGAGCAAAGATGAATGTGATGCTGAATCAGCAGAAGACTTGGACTCATTTGATTCCAGCTTTGATATCATTGATTTCAATGAAGAGCTTTGTGATTGTAGCAGAGGGCTGGTAGCTCTGAGAGTCCCACTGATGAGGTGTTTGTGTGGAAATCTCTTAGTGGGACCAAAGAGAGAAAAAGCCCTGGTCCTGATGCTGTGGGAGGGAAATGATTGAAGTGTGCTGTGAGGAACTGACTGGGAGATTTTCACACATTTTCCAGTCCTCCTTGGAACAACAGGAAGTTCCCAGCATATGGAAACAAAGGTTAAGTGTCCTATGGCACTCAGTGATGATGGTGCTGTGGCCCCACCACCTCCACCTCTTTGTAAAGGAACTAACTGTAATCTGAAGCTTCAAATGGAACTAAGACTTCCTCCACTAGGTGGCAGTGTCTGATGAGAAAGTGTTAGTGGAGCTGGCCTGGAGTCAGAAACAGGAAGATGCAGGATTTGGGCTGAAATGGGGAAAAGTGGTTAGCACTAGTGCCTTAAAGCAAGAAGGTTGTAGGTTGAAGCTTGTTGGCCTTTCTGTGGAGGTTGGATGTTCTCCCACAGTCCAATGAAATGCTGCTTAGGTTCATTGGTGCTTCTAAATTGGCTGTAGGTGTGGATGTGAGAGAGTGCTTCTCTGTCTCTCTCTGTTGGCCCTGTGATGGACTGCTCACCTGTGCAGGTGGACCACGCCTCTTACCCTATGACAGCTAGGGCACAGGCTGCAGCCCTGTGAGCCTAAGCTGAATAAACAATTAGCAAAAATGATCCATAGATGGCCTGAAATCCCCCAGTTAGCAGTTTGGTAGATAGCTATGACATGCTAATCCCATCCAGCAGCTGTATTCTACCTGTAAGCTGATCCCTGCTGAGCCAAAGCACTTTTTCATATACAAATTACAACCTTTAATAGAAACCTATTGGTCAGCATCTTATTAGCCTGCTGTTAGCTTCATTCCACAGAGAACTGAGAGAAACTAACAGAGTTGATAAAGAATAAAGAGAAATGTGCTGATTTAAAGCCTTTGAAGTGCTTCAGATGATCTCTGCCCACTTCTGTCCACTCATTCATTCATGTAAGCTTTCTAATGCAGCTTTGATCTTCACAGTCTGCTTTATGAAACTCATTCTAACCCTGAATGTCAGAGTGTTCCTCCTTCTCTTTCCCATCATTCATGCTGGCAGTGGAGGAGATTTGGATGTTGGACTGTGTTTTGGATGATGTGTGTATGTTTGTGTTGGACTGCTGTCTGTAAAGCAAACGCACATTTTGCTTTGGATTTCAGTGTCAGACAGACTTTAAGGTGGAATGAAGAGTTGGAGAGTTTCACAGTGAATTATCCAGTGGAGGATTTTTCTTCTTCTTTGAAGGTTTGAAATGTGAACATTGTTCTGCTGCAGTCAATGGACTAAACCAGAGAAGAAGAAAACAGACTTTACCATGAAGATCCTCAGTGTGGATCAGTATAATATCAGCCTGATGTCTGCAGTTTAGTGTCAGCACAACTTTCACATCATATTCATCTCAGCACAACTAAAACATGCTGACTGACCTCAGAGTTTCAAGTCCACATCCTGGACTCTCCAGAAAACCACACAGATGCTTCACTCCTGAATCCTGCAGGTTGTTGTTGTTACTCAGGTCCAGCTCCTTCAGATGGGAGGGGTTGGACTTCAGTGCTGCTGCCAGGTAATCACAGCTGATCTCTGACAAACCACAGCCCCTCAATCTGTATAAAGAATGAAAGATGTAAGTTTATTAGACAAAGTGTGAGCTTGAAATCATTCAGTGTTTCATCATCTGTTCAGAGCTGAAGAAGGTTCAGAATGTAGAAGTTTAGAAAATGGAAACTCCAAACAGCTGAAGCCAACAGGAAGCAGCTTCAAACAAACACAACAAGAGAAAAAACTCTGAACGTTTCACATTAAAGTCGTACATTTATCATAAAAACAGGACAAAGACTTGAAAAAGTCGTGTTTTTCCTTCCAGGAACCACAAGGCTTCACTTTTAAAGGTGAAGTGTGAAAGAAATGGACATATTTGAAGTCCAACACCTTTTTCCAGTCACATTATTAAAGCAGACAAACTACAAGCTCATTTTCATTCCAACAAGTCATCTTCTGACCTGGACTAACAACACTGGTCTCTTTGTGCAGCTGGCTGTGAGACCAGTGCTCAGGGAGCGTCTACAAAGTGCAACACTGAAAGAACATCACACACTAATTTGCTTCCAGCACTTTCACACAAACATCTACAGTCATTATTGTCACCAAACTCTGTGGATCCTTTATTGCAAATTCAAATGGGATCAAATGGTCAGACAAAAGAGGGTTATGAGGAAATATGATGAAATGTTGTGTATTAGCTGCAAGTTATTGAATCATTTTCCTCAGAAACCAAACAAAATGATTGACAAACATGTTTTTACAAACTCAGTGTTGGACTTGGATCAGCAGGATAAGCCGATGTTTAAAGGCATTTGAGTCTCGCTGTATGAGAGTCCAGTTATTACTCAATATTTATGTCAGGGCTCTGTGTGCAGGCGGATGGAGAAGAGGATCCAAATGCGAGACTCTGAGACTGAATTGAAACTGAGAACCTTAGCTTTATTGCTGGTGATAAACGAAAACATGAACTGAACAATGACACTGAGAACTGAACACACAGGCATAATTCTGAGGGTACGACGCGACACCGAGCATGGGAAAACACAGGGCTTAAATACACAGGGTAGTAATGAGGGAATGGGCAACAGAAGGGAGACACAGCTGGGGGAGATCAGGGCTAACGAGACGGGGGAGCTAAGCTGCACACACTAACATAAGACAAAGACTTTCACAATAAGACAGGAAACAAGAATTACTAAACCAGATGCAGACATGACACTGAGAGACAGACTAGACACTGAACAGAAACTGCAATACACATGAGAACCCAAAACCTAAGAACTGATCCCTCACCAAGAATAACAGAAACAGATCCATAATGATAATAATAAACAAATCACCAGAACATCAGAAAACAATCCATAATGCAAAAATAAACCAAAACATAATAAACTCAAAACACTGGGCCCAACGGACCCAGAACCGTGACAATTTATGGATGATGTTCTTTCAGTGTTGCACTTTGTAGACGCTCCCTGAGCCTCACAGCCAGCTGCACATGGACCAGCTGACATTACCCAGCATTAGAGGCGGCTGTAAAAAAATTGATCTTCCTATTTAAATGGTTTTAATTTGAATAAAGCGATGTTGATTCATTCAATCCTTAATCGATTTTTAATATAAATGTATTTTGCCAGAATCTCAGGTTAAAGCTCCCAAAAGTATTTCAACAACAACCAAACAGATAAAACAGTAAATGAGAGCAGCTAAACACACAAAGATGGAAACACAGAGCGTGGATCGTTCACTCGACGGCACGTACACGGACACGCCGTCGGGGCTGAAAGTGGACAGCTCACAGATCCTGAAGCTGCAGGTTTCATCTGTCTCCAACCAAAACTGACTGAACCAGCAGCAAAAGAAGATCCAAACTACGCTTTACGTTTGATGAACATCGTCATGAATTCTCTCTGACTTTGACGTTTACTTCCTGCACAGCTCTCTCTCTCTCAGTGTACTTCAAGAACAGTTTACCTTCAAAAATCTGTTTTCTGCATTATTCACTGCTTATTACGCACCAGTCTGCTGTTGTGTTCACTGCTGTCGGCCTCCCAAAACAAAGCCTCATTTCTGCTGTTCAATACTGAAGAAATTTAAACCTTTTAAAATGATGACAGATTACAAACTCTCAGCTGTGTCTGTAATCAAACCTCTGTAACTTTGCTTCACTTCAGTAGCATCAGGTCATGTTCACATGTTGATTCATGGTTTGCTTCAGTTTTTGATCGACTGCAGAATATTTTGAAGGTTATCTGCTATAAAAAGCCAGAACAGGAAAATCTGCTTCATGTGTTCCTGTTTGATCCTCAGTGACTTTGACACAAAGGCCTCTGCTGTGATGATCACACCTCTGATCAAGTCTCACAGTGTCAGCTTTGTTTTTATACATATGGATATGTGCTGATAAATGATCAGAATTATAATATTTCCCACTGTCTGCTGTGTGCCGTGACCTTTGACCTGCTAAAGACAGTCAGCTGTGGATTATTCATTGTTGTGTCTGATACTTAGAACTGTGAGGAAGAACACTACACAGTTAATCAGGGTCCCCTCTCTCTGAATCAGGAAAGGTGGGCAGGCCGCGTGTGGGCCGCGGGCCATACGTTGAGTATCACTGTTTGAAATGTGAACATTGTTCTGCTGCAGTCAATGGACTAAACCAGAGAAGAAGAAAACAGACTTTACCATGAAGATCCTCAGTGTGGATCAGTATAATATCAGCCTGATGTCTGCAGTTTAGTGTCAGCACAACTTTCACATCATATTCATCTCAGCACAACTAAAACATGCTGACTGACCTCAGAGTTTCAAGTCCACATCCTGGACTCTCCAGGAAACCACACAGATGCTTCACTCCTGAATCCTGCAGCTTGTTGTTGGAGCTCAGGTCCAGCTCTCTCAGATGGGAGGGGTTGGACTTCAGCGCTGCTGCCAGATAATCACAGCTGATCTTTGACAAACCACAGCGATACAATCTGTATAAAGAATGAAAGATGTAAGTTTATTAGACAAAGTGTGAGCTTGAAATCATTCAGTGTTTCATCATCTGTTCAGAGCTGAAGAAGGTTCAGAATGTAGAAGTTTAGAAAATGGAAACTCCAAACAGCTGAAGCCAACAGGAAGCAGCTTCAAACAAACACAACAAGAGAAAAAACTCTGAATGTTTCACATTAAAGTCGTACATTTATCATAAAAACAGGACAAAGACTTGAAAAAGTCGTGTTTTTCCTTCCAGGAACCACAAGGCTTCACTTTTAAAGGTGAAGTGTGAAAGAAATGGACATATTTGAAGTCCAACACCTTTTTCCAGTCACATTATTAAAGCAGACAAACTACAAGCTCATTTTCATTCCAACAAGTCATCTTCTGACCTGGACTAACAACACTGGTCTCTATGTGCAGCTGGCTGTGAGACCAGTGCTCAGGGAGCGTCTACAAAGTGCAACACTGAAAGAACATCACACACTAATTTGCTTCCATCATCCAGCCTGAAAAGGAAACAGAGACGCCTCCCCTTCAAAGTAAAAGCTGCTCCTTTTGGACACAGTATCAAAGAAAGTCTACAGTATAACATAGAAAAGACAGAACAAAGTTTTGGTTGTTTTTAAATTGTGCAGAAATGAAACTACACTAAGCTCAATTATGTGACAGACATTTCATCCCATGTCAGTTTGGCCTCATCCTGGGCCGGATTATCCAGCACACACTCTGACCACAGGCCCAGGGGCCACGCACAGCTGGGCTCCATCCAAGAGACAGCAAACAAACCAACACAATAATAAAAAGCACCATGTGATCTTCTTACATTCAAGACAAACATAGTAAAAACATGAGCATATTTGTTTCCTGATAAAATGATGTGACAGGTAGAACAGAGTAAAGTGGTGGTGTTACAGCCTTTCTCCCCTCTGCTGCCGAGGCTGTTAGTCTCTCCCAAACTCAGCTACAGGACTTCCAAATGAATGAAAGCAGCAGAAGTGGCTTTACAAATGAAAGAGGAAGAGGAGAAGAAGAGGAGAGGGAGGCCACCCTGACCATCACTCCAGCTGAAAACATCACACTTCCATTAAAGTTGGTGAGGAAATGTTGAGCAGGATGAGCTGCTGGCTAATCTGGAGGCTGTAGCAGCAGCTCAGCGTCACAGTGGATTTCCACTCATGAAAAAGCTCTGGCTGCTTCATTTCTCATCTCATATCAGAGACTTTAATGCTTCACTGAAGCTGTACTGTGATGCTTCCATATTCCAGTGAGGCCTCCATAATGATTTCAGCTGTTCTGTACACACACTGTGTGCCCTGTATGGCTCAAAGTCTCTGCAGCCTGTTTTTATCTGCTATCATCAGATCTTCATCATCCTCATTCACATCCCTCACACACTCTACAGCCTCATCAGCACTGACTTCATCTTCACTGACTGATGGAGCACAACATGAACCTGTGGAGGCTGAAACACTGTCCTGTCAAACATCTCCCCGTCACCACTCCACTTCTGTCAGCCTTTAAATGAACCCTGCCCAAGTCTGTCACTTCTGTTTGGAGCCAAAAGGAAAAAATGTTGTTCAGTCGTTTGGAAAGACAACATTTCTGAAAGCACTCAAACGTCTTCACATTTGTCTTCAGACACATCCAGAACATTTAGGAACTAAAGAAAGTTTCAAACATCAATCAAAGACCTGAAATATAGAAAAACAACAACAGCCGCAGATCTTTGACCTCACCTCAGAGTCTCCAGTCGACAGATTGGACTCTCCAGTCCAGCACACAGAAGCTTCACTGCTGAATCCTGCTGCTTGTTCCAACTCATGTCCAGCTCTGTCAGATGGGAGGGGTTGGACTTCAGAGCTGAGGCCACAACTTCACAGTGAGACTCTGAGAGTCGACACTGAGTCAGTCTGTGATGATAGAAAATATAAATGTGTTATTATAAAAGCAGAAAATCTGCATTATAAACACAGACTGAATGTATATGAAGACAAAACAGAGTGAGGTCATAATCTGATGAATCTGCTCTTCACATCTGTGCTTCAGCTCCTCTTACTGTGTTTGACATGACACAACGATTGAGTCTCTCTCAGACCTGCAGACTTTTAATGAGAATCTTTGTTTGGCTTTAATCTGCAGATGAAGGAGGAAGATGGTGTCACATTTAGGCTTCCATAATTTCCACAGTCTGTCACTGAGATCTGATCCAGAGTCAGAGTGAAGACACACATGTGGACTGTTTCCTGTTTTGACTCCAGAACATTTTGAATGAGTTCAGCTCAGTGAAGAGTTCCAGCTGGAAAGATGATCTCTGTTTGCTACCTGCTGTCAGGTACGACTGTTCACGTCCACACGCAGGAAAAACCTGCTGACTGTTACCAAACGGAGCAGAAATCTCATCACTGGACAATAATGATGAATGAACTCAGAGCTGCTGATATCAGATCTGATTTCAGGGGAACTAAACACAGAAATGATTGGCTCATTTTAGCTTTCTGAGCCATTATCTGCTGGTGTGTTGCTAGTTGGCAGAAAATGATTTGTATTCCTGTTCAGGGCTTCAGTGTTTATGAGTCCAGATCCAGGTGACAGCAAGTCACAATGATGTTACCTGTCTGTGTCCAGCAGCAGCCTGTATTCACTTTGAATATTGTTATAACCTGACATGGATCAGTTTGTCTTTGATTGGTTTGTAAATGTCACTGTTTCCATTGGACCTGAGTGACGGTACAAAGACAGAGAGGGAGAGAAAGGAGAGAGAGGATGGAGACAGCAAAGAGAGAGCAAACACAAACAGGTGAGAGTGGACAGGTGACCAAGGTCAGCAACCAATCAGAGAGCTTCTGTTTGACCCACAGTCACTGATGATGACTGCACATAACCAAGCAGTGTGTTACTCTGATATCAAATATGGATCCTGCTCTTATAATAATGATCATCAGATGATATTATTGTGTTATTTTGTAGCTGAATACGATGTTTGTGTGATTATCAGTGAAAGAAGCAGTGAGGAGGATGGAGAGAGAGAGAGGACAGAGGGTGAAGTTAGAAACACTAAAAGGATTTTTCATGGATTTCATGGATGATTTGAGTGATTTCCAGCAGGACACTTAAACATGTCAGTGGACGTCCTAAAGAACATATTCACTGATATGAAACGTGTCACTGAACAGGATTAATATCAGTGGAAACATGGTGGAAACAGCTGTGACTGCATGGATGTGACACACTTCAAATCTGTTCTCCACTCTTGGATTTGGGATCCATGGAGCTGCTGCTGAGTCTGTACAATAAAGGAATGGTGTGGAAGGTTGCAGCGTACGGACACAAACACTTTGTGGTTACAATCTGATTTGATTTTCAAAATTAAACTACTAACCTACACTGATCAATGATGTTAATGATCACATCTGGACTCACCGAGCCTTTCTGCAGTTCCTCACAGCTGGAATCAGTCTCTGTCGTCCCCGCTCTGATGTTTTGTACTCCTGCAGGTCAAACTCATCCAGAACCTCCTCTGACATCTGCAGCATGAAGGCCAGAGCTGAGCACTGGATCTCAGAGAGTCTCTTCTTTGATCTGTTCTCTGACTTCAGGAACTCTTGGATCTCCTGATGTACTGAGAGGTCGTTCATCTCCATCAGACAGTGGAAGATGTTGATGCTTCTGTCAGGAGAGATTTCATCACTGTTCATCTCCTTCAGGTTGTTGATGACTCTCTGGATGGTTCCTGGACTGATCTCTGTCTGACCCAGCAGACCTACTAAGAGTCTCTGGTTGGACTCCAGACAGAGGCCATGAAGGAAGCGAACAAACAGGTCCAGGTGCCCATTTTCACTCTGGAGGGATTTCTCCATGACTCTCCTCAGAAATACATCAAGTGATTGGAGGTCTTTGTTATCAAAAACACTGAAAATCATCTTGGTCAAAGACTTTGGTTTAAGGAAGTTCTTCAGCACCTCTGTCTTCCTGTTGGTGACACAGTGGAACATGTAGACAGCAGCCAGAAACTCCTGGATGCTCAGATGAACAAAGCAGTAGACTGGTTTCTGGAAGATCACACTCTCTCTTTTGAAGATCTCTGTACAAACTCCTGAGTACACCGAGGCCTCTGTCACATCCAGACCACACTGCTCCAGGTCTTCTTGGTAGAACATGATGTTTCCTTTCTCCAGATGTTCAAACGCCAGCCTCCCCAGCTTCAGAAGAACTTCCCTGTCAGCCTCCGTCAGCTCCTGTGGACTCGTCTCATGTCCCTCATGGTACTTGTTCTTCTTCCTCTTTGTCTGAACCAGCAGGAAGTGTGAGTACATGTCAGTCAGGGTCTTGGGCAGCTCTCCTCTCTGCTCTGTAGTCAACATGTGCTCCAGAACTGTAGCAGTGATCCAGCAGAAGACTGGGATACTACACATGATGTGGAGGCTCCTGGATGTCTTCATGTGGGAGATGATTCTGCTGGACAGCTCTTCATCACTGAATCTCCTCCTGAAGTACTCCTCCTTCTGGGCGTCAGTGAAGCCTCGTACTTCTGTTAGCCTGTCAACACATGTAGGAGGGATCTGATTGGCTGCTGCAGGTCGGGAAGTTATCCAGACGAGAACCGAGGGAAGCAGATTCCCCTGGATGAGGTTTGTCAGCAGCTGGCTGACTGATGACTTCTGTGTGACATCAGACGGCAGCTTCCTGTTGGTGAAATCCAATGAAAGTCTGCTTTCATCCAGGCCGTCAAAGATGAACAAAAGCTGAGAGACAGCCAGCTTCTCTGCTGTGACCTTCTGTAATGTTGGATGGAAAACATGGAGCAGCTCCAGAAGACTGTACTGCTCATCTCTGATCAGGTTCAGCTCCCTGAATGAAAGCAGAACCACCACACTGACATGTTGGTTCTCCAAGCCCTCTGCCCAGTCCAGAGTGAACTTCTGCACTGAGAAGGTTTTTCCAACACCAGCCACGCCGTTGGTCAGAACCACTCTGATGGGTCTCTGTTGGTCAGGTAAGGCTTTAAAGATGTCCTGGCACCTGATTGGAGCGTCATGGAGGGCGTCCATCTTGGAAGCTGTCTCCAGCTGCCTCACCTCATGTTGGGTATGAACCTCTTCACTCTGTCCCTCTGTGATGTAGAGCTCAGTGTAGATCCTGTTGAGGAGGGTTCTACTTCCTGTTTCATCACTTCCTTCAGTCACACGTTCACATCTCCTCCTCAGACTGATCTTATGTTCATCTAAAACCTCCTGCAGTCCAACATCTGCTGAAAGAAAGAAAAACAATGAGACTAAAGAGAAAGAAAACTCTTCAATGTCTGAACAACACAAGAAGTCCAGTTTTCAGAAATGAGTCCATCAGCAGACAGATGTTCAGTCTTACTTTGTACACAGCTGCTCTGACTGGCTGTCTGCAGTCCAGCTCTGCTTCTGGATCTTTCTCCACACTGTGCAGAAGCTCTGATGGTGACACAGAAAAGTCAAAGTGGAGATACTTCTGTCCACCTTTGATTAGACTCATTATAAAAAGGAAAAGTTTGAACACAGTCATGTTTCCAGTTCACTGACTTACATTTATTCCATGGACACTCACTCTAACCTGAACCACAGCTACAACCCAACATTGTTGAGGCCTCATCTCCTCCTTTCCTGACTGTAGAGGTTAAATATGCAACAACCAACAAATAAAAGAATTTGGTTCATTTCAAAGAAATTCACACGGTGACCAAGTAAAGTAACCGTAGTAAAGGAGACAACATCCCGTTGATGGTGGGATTATTTGAAAGATTTGCTTTAGTCACGTCACCAAATGCAGTTGAACCACCCGTGGATCCATGTTTGACCATCCTACCACTCTGAGCTCTGCTTTTTAATCATTTTATTATTATCATCATTCATTTATTCATTCTTTGGAGGGGGGCTATTTCCTAATGCCGCCCTAATAAGCTGATGTTCAAGGGGAAATATAACAGAAACTCTTTCAGTGTTATTCATTAATAAATTAACAGATAAACTGTGAAGAAGAAACAAACTGAGATTTAAAGGAGAGAGTGAGAAACTTGATCATCCATCCTCATAATACATGTTTATCAGTATCTGCTGTGACCATACTGCAGTAATAACTACAAGTCTACATTTCTGTGACTGTTGATCAATCACAGCAGGAATCTGAGCTCATCTCTGCACACAGAGCAGCTTCAGCTCTGGGATAAACTGCTCGCTTCACGTCCTTCTCAGCTCACAGACACTCATCCTGATATTTTCCTTTAACATTTGATGGTATAATTCATCTGAGTTTACACTTTATCTGCATAAATACAGAAAAACAGACCCAAACACCATAAACCATCAGTTTCACCATGTAGAATATATTGTTGTTTCCTTGCTTTTAATTCAGAGAAAAACTCTGATTTTGATTTTCTCTGTTCTCTTTGCCACAGCCCATCCCAGCAGCAGCTGAAGCAGCTGACTGTCACAACACTGAATAACACTTTAGGAGGGACGTCTTGATGCATTCTCAATCATCCAGGAAAGTAAATCTCCAAAAGTTGATTCTGTTCATCTGGACGTAGAGTAAATGTGGTTATCCCAGCTGGACTTTTGTCAAAGCTGGAAAGGCTCCTAAAGAAAGCTCCAGCCGATCCAGGAGAGAAGGACAACCGCTGACTAAGTGAAAACCTGTAGCTATCCCATATGTGTCAGGAGTATCGGAGCAGTTGAGACGCATTTTTTCTAAACACCGGGTCTCTGTGGCTTTTAAACCCCAAAACACACTGCGCCAAAAATGTGTCCACCCCAAGGATCGGGTCCCTCGAAACAAACAGAGTAACATAGTGTACGCTGTTAAGTGCCAGGAGGATTGTCAGGATTTATACATCGGGGAAACCAAACAACCTCTGGCTACAACACAGAAGAGCCAGGCCAGGACTCTGCAGTCTATTTACACCTACAGGCCAGTGGACACTCTTTCAATGATGAGGATGTAACATCCTGGACAGGGAGGAACGCTGGTTTGAGGGCGGAGTCAAGGAGGCCATTTACGTGAAAAGGGAAAGACCATCTCTGAATCGAGGAGGGGGCCTCAGGGTACATCTGTCACCATCTTACAATGCTGTGATTGCAGCCATTCCCCAACTCTCTGTGAATGGGACTCATGGCCATTGATCAGTGGTTGTTGATCAGTGGTCATGAGAATTTGCATAATTAAGATTAAGGAACTGACCTCCCAGCCCATTGTTCCTTCAGTGGGCTGGTTTCAGTCATTATGCAAATGTCCTGTTTATAAGATTGAAACCTGCAGTCAGCTGAGACTGAAGGAGTCACCTGGATGAGGGATGAAACGTTTCTCCCACAAAACGCTACGAACAGATGAACAGAATCAACTTTTGGAGAAAGTTGAATCAGTATTTCAGCTTTAAGAGGGTATTTTAACACAAACATCAGTCCTTCTACTTAAGTATGTTTGCCTCTTTGTTTACGCCTAAATTAACTTTACTGTTAACGAGTTTCCATGTTTCTGTAATCCACCAGTGTGCTCATGCTTTTTTAAGTGAAAAGAGATTTTTAATGATCAAATATAATTATTTTTGTTATTTGTGGATTTTAAATTGACAGAGACAGATGATAATCATTATCCTGCACTGTGGTCTCAGGTTTGGTCGAGCTAGCACAAAGAATGGCTGGCTATGTTGAACTTCCTCCTGGGATCTACACTAAGAAGTGAGTCCAACATTAGCAGGGTCTCTTTCCTTTATCTGGATTCACTTTAGCATTCACAGTCACGTGAAGCTTGTTATTAACTCGATAAGTCAACCCAGGGTTTCAGCTGAGCGTTCACATGAAACACATGGTGTTGGCAGCATCTGATCAATCATATTCATGGAGACGTGTATCAGCAACAGAGCAGCTGAGTTTGCAGAAGGAAGTCAAACTAAACCACAGGAACAATATGAGGAGATTACACACATAATAAAATACTAGCAGTAACACAGCTGCTGCAGACAAATCAGTCGTGTGATCGTGTGTGAGAGGAGAAGGACTGTAAAGGAGTTTGGTGTTAAAAGCTCTGTATGAATGTGGGAGCATTTGAAGGGCTTTAAAAAGGCCAATATAAAATAAAAGGCAGCAAAATTGCTGACTGTGAAAGTCACCAGACTTATCAGAGCTCTGTGATTAAGACCTGTAAGAACACCTATTTGTACTTGTTGGCATTATATCAAACACACACGTATATTAAGCCTTTGTTTGAACTCTGGTTGAATTTGTTACTTTCAGACTGTGAAACATCACAGAGGCTGCAGCTGCAGATCTTTTTTTTCACCTGGAAAATTACTTTAAATGTTAGATGGAAAATGTATTGCTCAGTTTAACCAAAGTAAGAACAATAATCCATAAACCTTCATAAAGACAAACATCTCCCCAGAACATTGAGCTGCTGAAGTGTCACTGAAGGGAAAAACTATTTGTCCTCCTCCATCCAGCAACACCTGAAACACCTGAGTGGAAGCTCCTCCCTACACTGTGTTTGAAGCAAAGCACAAAGGAGACACCTGCTGGAGCAGCTGGAGTCCTACAGACACTCAGCCTCTTCACTACACAAACACCTCCTACAACATCCACTCTTTCCACTCTGACTGCTGTGTTTGTGGAAACACTCCAACACACACCGCTTCACATACCAACATAGAAATGTGTGTGAAAAAGAGCTGAGCTGATATTAAACATGAGGATTTATTCAAAAATACAGAGTCAGGAACAACATCTAGACACACATTACCTCTCAGCAGCAGAAGAACAGCCTTTAAAGTTTAGACCAACATCCTTCGACTCGTTGCTCTTTAAGGAAACACAGCTGGGTTCAGGTCCAGGAGATTCTGGCCTCTTATTGATCCTAAAAGAAAAACAATAAATGTAACAGCTTCATGAGATAGGAAGGAAAAACTGGAAATATTAAATTAAAGACATGATGAACAATCTCATAAAAATAATGTACTTACTCTTTGTCACATAACAGTCTTTTGTTAAAGTTTACAATAACATCCTTCGACTCGTTGCTCTTTAAGGAAACACAGCTGGGTTCAGGTCCAGGTTCTGGATCAGTTTTAGGGTTATGTCCAGCTGAGCCTGGTACGCCCCACAGCTCTGGGCTTTAAAACAACACACACAGAGGTATGAGTGTGAATAATGATGGAGCAGTGATGTGAGTGCTGAGCTGTGACATGGAGAAGAGTCAAGGACAGTTAGAGATGGTCATCTCACCTCTGAGCTTTGGTCTGGCTCTCATGTTCCCCACACAGAGTGCTTTTAGAGGGAGGGACTCCCTCCTCTCTGTCCTCACACTGATCCATGCTGCTGAAAACGTCCAGATGAACAGAATCAACTTTTTGGGGATTTACTGGATGATTGAGCATCAAGACACTTTTTAGTATTTTACTAATTTCTGAAGCATTTTACCAACTTTGTTCAAATTGGTCTGCTGTCATTTTATTGTTGACAAAAAGAGATTTTGAGTTTGACTGTTGACGTTTCCATGTGGGACTGTTGCTGCAACACCAGGATGTTACTACAGAATACACTTTATATTGTGTGCACTTGGATGTTAGTCCAGTGGTCCTAAACTGACACACCTGCACCTGCATTCATTCTGACCAGATTTTAACCCAACAGTTTTTCATACTTAATACATCAGACATAAACTCTGCAGCTGTCATTGTGTGCAGTGGGACACTGTGTCCTATGAGTGTTATACTACAATAAACAGAGCCTGACCGCGGGCATAAAGAGGGCAAAAACCCACTTATGCTCTAAAGATGAAGTTCTGTTTCTCTTCAAATGACCCTCAGAGCATGTGGAGGGTCATTAAACGCATCACAGATTACCTCAAGAACAACAGGCTGAAGAACATAAAAACAAACGCAGAGTTTCTGTCTGATGGTTTGAACATGAAACAGGAATTATTGAGCAAAAACGGCCAGTTTACTAATTTATGACCTAGCATCAGCGCATTCACCTACAATACACGAATGAATATCACCAGTTAAACTGAAAAAGGAAAAAACCTGCACACAAATACGACAGCAGACTAGGGGTGGGTTTTTATAATCAATTTATCGATTCTGGTTTGGATAATGTGAAATCGATTCGGTAAAATCCTGAATCGATTTTTTAATATAAATTTATTTTGGCCAAAACGCCAGAATCTCAGGTCAAACGTCACAAAATTTCAAGAACCACCAAACAGGTAAAACAGTAAATGAGAGCAGGAACACGGATTCTGCACAAAGACGTAAACACAAAGCGCGGAGCCGCCGACGCATCAGAATCAGTGAGATGTGACTTTCTCACCTGACGGCACAGACACGGTCGCTCGCTGAAAGCCGTCAGCTCGCTGATTCTGATGTTTCGGCGGGTCCGCGCTTTGTGTTTATGCCCTTTTTGCGCTGATTCTGAAGCTGCAGGTTTTATCTCTCTCCAAACAATATTGAGTAAACCAGCAGCAAAAGAAGATCCAAACTACGAAAATACATAAACATCGTCATGAATTCCCTCTGATTGTTTTGCTGCCACCAGGATAAAATCACACTTCATGCACAGCTCTCTCTCTCTCTCTCTCTGTACTTCAAGAACAGTTTCCCATCTAAAAATCTGTTTTCTGCATTATTCGCTTGCTTGTTACGCACAAGTCTACCGTTCTTACAGCCTGTCGGCTGCTGTTTTTTTTTTTTTCCTTTTACTTACTTCCGGAAAGAAAACCTAATTTCTGCCGTTCAATACTGAACAAATTTAAACTTTTTAAAATTATGCAAAATGCAAAACGCTCAGCCGTGTCTCTAATAAAACTGCTGTAAAGTAGTGATGGGTCGTTTACGAACGAAATGGCTCTTAGAGCCGGCTCCTTATCGCGAGCCATCACGTGGGTTTTTTTTTTCTCTCTCTCTCTCTCTCTCGCACTTTTTTTCTGCTTCACTCTGCACGTGAGCCTTGTGCTTTACGCTGGGCAGAGGGGGGAGGGGCGGTAGTTACACTCGCAGTAGCACAGGAACAGAGCCAGAGGGAGAGACAGAGAAAGAGAGCCAGGGACAACAACGTCACATTAGAAAGGTAGAATAATAATAAAGGATAAAGGATTCAGAAAGTTTATTCATGCAGGTCCATATGACAGAGAATATGCATGTTCTTTTTGTTTTCATATTATAATTTATATTTAATTGTGTTGTGGTTTGCAGTGTTTTGTGTTGTTTCACTTTAAATTTGTAAAAGGAAAAAGCTGAAAATTTAAATAGTTAAAAGTTGAAATGTGAATAGTTGATTTTTGTATTATATGATTTATTTATTACATTTTATGTCGAGTGAATAAATAAAAGTATATTTACGGTGGCCCCTACAGACAAATCACGTACGAACTCTGAAGCACGTACAAACCCTGAAGCACGTACAAACTCCAAAACACGTAAAAACACGTACAAACTCCAAAACACGTAAAAACACGTACAAACTCCAAAACACGTAAAAACTCTGAAGCACATAAAAACTCAAAACACGTACAAAAGACAACAGAAGTGCTCCAGGATGCTAGGGGTAGTGTTGAGCTTTTGTTACCTAGTGGCTACACAAGCCAGCAAGTACCAACGACCGGATTTGGTGTGTGGTAGTAACAGGTAAATGAACATTTTTTTAAATTATTTGAATATATATGAGTGCTTGTGTAGAAATACAGAAACAATACACATATGCTTTCAATTGTGTAATTTAAGTGATCTAGGTAGCTCTGTTTTGGAAGTTTAGTTCATGCTAGAAATGTGTTTTGAAGTTTGTACGTGTTTTGTCTCCAGGGGCCACCGCATATATTTATATATAAACATATAAATAAAACCACTTTTTTTTACGTTAGTAATTCCTTTTGTGCATGATTTTATATTATTGTTAATAATAAATTAATTAAAGCAACAAAACAACCTGAAGAGCTGGTTAGGAGCCGAAAGAGCCGGCTCTTTTTAGTGAGCCGAGCCAAAAGAGCCGGATCTCTAAAAAGAGCCGGAAATCCCATCACTACTGTAAAGTCAGAGGTAACTGTCACGGCCCAGCGGCACGAGGAAACTCAGATGGACACAAGTGCAGAAACCAAACCGGAAGCGAGACAGTAAATGAACAAAAGGTTTATTTCCCCCCCACAATACAAACAAGCGAAAACAAAACGACGCCACCACACTAGAGGCGCGCTGTATAAACTAGGTTAACAAAGGGTGACCTAGACAACTCTAGGATGTCGCTGAACAGCTGAGGCAGAGGGGAGGTGGAGGCTGACTATGAAGTGACTGGCCGGGCATTGGTTTCAGGTGGGGAAGACAGGTGGAGCGGAAGGCCCGGATGCGGTTGAGGTGAGGGGGAGGCAGGCAAGTGAGTGGCGGGCCAGTTGGCAACATCGTACCAGCAGCAGGTGGCCCAGGTCCAGGAAAGCGGGGATGAGGGCGGTGAGGCCTCCACTCCAGGAGCTACCTATGGGATAGCAGATACTCAGGCGATGATCGATTGAGTGCGCAGGTCTTATATGCTGCCGGAATAATTGCCCACAGGTGGTCAGCCAGGGAGGAGCAACCGATCTCCGCCTAAATGAGGAGGAGTCGCTGTAGGAGACCTGCAGGTAGTGATGGCCAAATGAAGCTTTCTGAAGCACTGAAGCTTGTATTGAAAAACGGTTCATTACTCAAAGCTTTTCAACACAGTCCTGTCTGGTGACATCTGGTGGCCAAAAATATGAAGAGCCGCTTGAATCCACAAAATAAAACCAACTGCTTCATTAAGATTGCCCACTCTACTCTGGAATTCTGTCTGATATTGGGCCACTGTTGTGTTGCTTTGAACATGTATTTTTTGGTGGTTACAAAAATGTGTTTTATTTGTTTAATAAATAATTTTGACCTTGTTTAAATGCACCATGGTGTGGTCTTTCTTTGCCACACCACTCCATGTACTTAATTGCTGCAATTAACCGCTAGACGGGTATATTTATAAATAATATTATTAGGGAATTTTTCCCAGACATATTTTTGACCTGGGGGTAGAATTGATTGTTAAATGGAAAGGGAAAATGCTTATGAACTTGCAAATTAAAAACATGATGCATTTAAAGTAACCTTTTTCATTTTTATTTAAGAAGAGAATTTGTTCTAGTGTGCGATGGCCGAACCTGTTCCTTTTCGTGGAGACAATTTCTCCTGCCTTAAGGAAAATCCCTTCACATGGCACAGAAGAGGCTGGAGTGCAGAGAAACTGGTAGAGATGCTGTTATACAGTCTAACTGGGCCCCACAAACTATCAGCTAAAGAGAATAAATAAATTCAATTGCTGCACATTTGGCAGACTAACATTTTCAGATTAATTAAACAATAAAATATATATTTTTACAACATTACATGTAAAGAGTCAAGTGGAAGTTTTTCTACAGTTATTTAATGATATTTATATTATGGAAGCAGATTTTTGACATTTTACCTTTTTCCCGTTTTCAGATATAATAAACACGCACAAAACAAAAGCAAACAGCCAGAAAACAAAGCTGTAAAACCCACCCGATTGACAAAAATCAACTCAAAATTCTCCCACACAACAGAACCTCCTCTATTCCTCGCTGGCTCCAAATCTCTCAGTGGAATGATCAGTGGTTCGCTATCTGTCACCATCAAAACACTCCACAAATCCCGCGAATGATTCGCTTCCTGATAAACCATTGAATCAGATACCGAAGCAGTTAGGTTATAAATGAAGCTTCGGACGTCACTGATCACGTGACTCTGGCCAAACGAATCAAGCTTCGACACAGTGCTTCTGAAGCACTGTGTTGATTTTTTTCGACACACGCACCAGAGCTTCAGCTTCAAGCGGGCCATCACTACCTGCAGGTACCTGCCCGGACCATGACAGTAACGTCCATATGTTGATTAATGGTTTTCTTTTGTTTTTGATGTACTGCAGAATATTTTTATAAAATCCCAGACCAGGAAAATCACCTTCATGTTTTTCTGTGTTTTATCTTCAGCTACGTTGACACAAAGGCATCTGCTGTGATGCTTACACCTTTGATAAAGTCTTGTGTGTGTCAGCTTCCTTTTTATAGATACAAAAATATGTAAATCTACTGATCTGAATTATAATATTTCTGACTGTCAAAATTTCCCAGATTCAAATCGAATCGAATCTAATTGAATCGATTCGAATCGAATTGTGGATCAAATCGATTCGGGACCTTGTGAATCGGAAACGAATCGATTCTAGAAATGAGTGACGACACCCAGCCCTACAGCAGACTATAGCGAGCAGAGAAAGGCATTTTATAGATGAAATGTTGGCAGCGACTTCCGAAAAGCAACTCTTAGGACACCCCTGTCTCACTGTCAGCAGTTAATGAACATCCACCTATGGGCTCAAATTGTGGTCATAAATATTTTGTATTTGTAAATCAGGATTTGTGTGTGTAAAAAGAATTTGTGCGCAGCATAAAGGTCCTTTCACATCAGACTCAGCATGTGCTGCTAATGCTAACTGCTAACTAAAAGCCAAGTGTTGTAAAGACCCACCTTTTAGCACATCCCAGCACACCCACTCACTTCACCAGATGCACCTTGTTTAGTTCTCTCACCTTTGATTGGGTGTGGTGCTTGTCCTGAATTGCACTCACCTGTCACACATTATATAAGGACTGCATTCACTTTTGGCTCACTCTTTCTTCACTCCCACACAGGGCAGCAGCAGAGGTGAGGTTGTGTTTGGGTTTTTGATTTTATGTATTGTTTAAAGTAATGAGTAACTTAAGTCTCTGTTTTCTTTCAGCATTGGCAGTCCATGTGTGTCTTTCCTTCTTTCCTTTATTGATTTGGGAATAAAAGGAGAACCCTGTAAATGATTAGATGACTGCTTATTCTCATTCTAATCGGATGAGCCCATGATGCTGATTACTTAAACCCTGAGCCTTCCTTCCTTCATAACACCAAGGATCCAGAATTTGTTGTGCTGGCTGCTGAGCTCTGTGGGTTTTTGCAGCAGCTCTACTAGATGCACCTGCTCCTTGTCGTTTCTATCTCTGACTTTGTCCTCTACAAGAGTTTTTTTTTTTTTTTTTTTTGTTGGTTCTTCAAATGTTCAATAAAAACATGTATGCTCATTCATAACGAAGAAAGCTTTGTAACTATCCCCACTAGTGAAGACTGTCATTTCCACAACACACCAATGACATTGGCCAATCAGATGAAAGGAAGAAAAATAGGGTCGTACTTGTAACTTAAAACTTGAGTGCAGAGTTTCACACGTATTTCTTAGCTAAGTCCACACACAAATCTTTTTTACACACACACAAATTCTTTTTCCACCTACGAATCCTGATTTACAAGTACAAAATATTTATGACCACAATTTGAGCCCATACATCCACAGACTGATGGAGGCAGGAGAAGCTGCCTACAGTCATCAGTCAGTGGATCCACAGTAACATCGACTCTGAGTTCAGCTGCTGATCATCAACTAACTGTTTCTGTCTCGTTCCCAGACTCTGATCTCACATAAAACGAAGCAGATTTATGCTGAAACTAAGCTGCACGCAGCTGATGTTAGCCAGGAAAACAGTACAGACTGCTAACGTTACCTTAACATGGAGACGATCAACTGCGCCACAACATTCACGAAAGTAAAAACGACGGAAGGAAACGATCAGAGAGGCGTTTGAGGGACGTTCAGAGTCAGGAACTTCAGAAACGGATCAGGCTGGAGTTTAATTCTGTTTTCATCTTTAGAAACATCTGGAAAAAGGTTAAAAATACTTAACCAACTTAAAAAATTACAGGCAGACGTTGTTTTATTACAAGAAACCCACATGCCTGTCACAGGTTTGAATAAACTCAAAACACCTGAGTTTCCTAATGTGTTCTCAGCCTGTTATAATTCTAGACAAAGAGGAGTAGCAATTCTAATACATAAAAATATTAATTTCACAGTACTCGATACAGTTATAGATCCAGAGGGCAGATTCCTAATCGTCAAACTATCTATACTTAACCAAAAGCTAGGTATTGTAAGTATATATGGTCCAAATGTTGATGACCCCTCATTCTTCCACGGTTTTTTTAGTACACTCTCCGAACACCTAGACTGCACAATTGTTCTTGGGGGAGACCTCAACCTGGGACTAAATGAAGAAATGGATAGGCTCAATACAGCAGGAACTCAGCGTAACTGGCAGTCCACAAATATAATCAAACAGTATATGAGCGACTTTGGTCTTTGCGATGCATGGCGCTCCCTTCACCCCAACAGTAAGGAATATGCTTTCTTCTCACATGTTCATCACTCCTACTCTCGTCTGGATTATTTTCTGGTCAGCAGCTCACTGCTGAGTCACATTTCAGACACTGAGATTCATCCTATAGCTGTCAGCGATCATGCTCCTGTATCTTTAACACTAATACAGATGAATAATACTACACCAAGAAAAAACTGGAGATTTAATACATCACTGCTCAAAGACGAAGAGTTTATCAAATACTTTAAAAAAGAATGGACTCTATATTTAGGCTTTAATGACATTCCTGGAACATCAGCATCTGTCCTCTGGGAAGCAGGGAAAGCCGTGATGAGAGGTAAAATAATCTCTTTCTCATCACATAAGAAGAAAGAAGAAAACAAAAAAATTCAGGAACTAGAGAAAAACATCAAATCCTTAGAAAAAGCCTATGTGTCACACCAAGATCAAGAAATATTAAACAAAATACGCAAGACAAAACTAGAATTAAATGAAATTATTAATAAAAAGACTAAATTCTTAGTACAAAGACTTCGCCTGCAAAATTATGAACACGGTAACAAATCCGGACAATTTCTTGCTAACCAGTTAAAAATCAATAAAGAAAAAACAACTATATGTGCTGTTAAAGATTTATCTGGGAATACAATATATGATCCTAAAAAAATAAATAAAATTTTTAGGGATTTCTATGAAACTTTATATACACCACAAATAAACCCATCTAAAAACGAAATTGATCAATTTCTCGACAACATAACTCTTCCAAAATTATTAGACACCCAAGCAATGGCACTGGATTCGCCACTGACGCCAGGTGAACTCCAGGAAGCTCTGATAAGTATGCCCAATAATAAGGCTCCAGGTCCAGATGGTTTTCCAACAGATTTTTACAAAGAATTCTGGACAATTCTGGCACCAGTTTTTCACAGGATGTTGCAGGAAATCAAAGAAAATGGTAGACTACCACCAAATATGAACTCTGCAAATATCAGTCTCTTACAAAAACCAGGCAAAGACCCTGTATATCCCTCAAGCTATCGTCCAATATCCCTTATTAATGTAGACCTTAAAATAATCTGCAAAGCTCTCTCAAAGAGATTAGAGAAAATAACCCCCCTTTTAATTCATCCTGACCAAACTGGTTTTATAAAAGGTAGGCACTCATCAACAAATACACGTAGATTACTTAATTTAATAGACTACTCATGCAGTAAAAACACTGAAACCATAATATTTTCTTTAGATGCAGAAAAAGCATTTGACAGAGTTAACTGGAAATTTCTATTTGCAACTTTACATAAATTTGGTTTTGGACCCTGTTTCATTAACTGGTTAAAAATATTATATAACTCCCCAACAGCTTGTGTCAGAACAAATGACCAAACATCCTCCCGCTTCTCTCTTCTGAGGGGCACCAGACAGGGATGCCCACTCTCCCCTTCACTGTTTGCAATTTTTATTGAGCCATTAGCAGCAGCAATTAGACAGGCTACAACAATTAAGGGCATAAAATGTAAGAATAAAGAACATAAAATCAGCCTTTATGCAGATGATGTGTTACTTTTTCTCCAAAACTCACAAACCAATATCTCTGGGGTAATTGCATTGATAAATTCCTTCTCAAGTGTCTCAGATTATTAAATTAACTGGTCGAAATCAACAGTTCTTCCGATTAATTGCTCCTTCCATAATTCTTCTCCTTCCCCACTGCAATGTGGAAATATAAAATATTTAGGTATTAATGTCTCTCCTAAACTTTCAGAATTAACTAAATTAAACCACATCCCACTTTTAAAGACAGTAGAAGGCGACCTGGCTAGATGGAAATCTTTACCCATATCACTCATGGGAAGGGTCGCCGCTATAAAAATGATGATCTTGCCAAAAATAAACTATTTATTTTCAATGATCCCAAATAAGCCATCACAAGATTAGTTCAGATCTCTAGACTCGTATATTTCTAAATTCCTTTGGAAAGATAAACCCCCACGTATCAGCTTAAAAACACTACAAAGGACCAAGGATAAAGGAGGATTAGATCTGCCTAACTTTAATCACTATTTTTTAGCCAACAGGCTTCAGTTCATCTCTAGATGGTTTAAACACACCCTCTTAGATGAACCTTGGATAGATGTAGAACAGGCACTATGTAATAACCTAGAAATTTCAGACCTACCATTTATCAGCTCAAACATCAAATGACATGAATGCTTTAAAAGCATCAATATTAGCTCTTCTCTGACAGCATGGTGGGAGTTTCTAAAAATGACAGAGTCTTCATTAATCCCATGCAAACGTACACCTATCTGGAACAACCCGGACATATTACAAAACAATAATATGATAAACTTTTCAGATTCGAGTTGCAAAGGAATTAAATACTTGGAACATATATTGGAAGGAACAGACTTTATTTCGTTTGACAGACTAGTTATACAATATGGGATCAACAAGAAACGATTTTTGGAATATCAACAAATTAAATCCATAGTAAAAAAGAAATTTAATCCCAGTGAAGCTGAATTACAAACACCACCAAGTGTGGTACAATTTCTTAGTCTAAAACCCCCCAAATTATTGTCTAAAATATACAGAACACTTTCTTAAATAGATGAATCAATATCCCTTCCTATTGCAAAATGGGAAGCAGATTTATCAATCAACTTAGACCCAAACCTTTGGTCTCAGATATGCTTAAAAACCTTTCAATGAATCAGAAATCCCAGTTTGCAATTAATACAATACAAAATATTACACAGAGTGCACTATACTGGTCATAGGATGTTCAAGATGGGCTATACGCCTTCCAACAACTGCTCACACTGCACAGCAAATACACCGGACAATTACATCCACGCGCTTTGGTTCTGTCCACCAGTTCAGAAATTTTGGCGTGAGATATGTGAAGACTTATCAAAGTGTCTGAAATGTAACATTCCAGCCTCCCCTTTAGTATGCTTGCTGGGCAACTTGGATGAGGTCACTGCAGAAATAAACACAGCCCACGTTGTTTTTACGGCCCTATGCATTGCCAAGAAAATGGTCCTCATTAACTGGAAAAATAAAAATAATCTTAATTCTAACCAATATAAAAACCATCTAATAGATCACATTAGTCTTGATACAACCTCTGCCATCACATTTGATCAATCCCTTTGGGCTCCTTTGATCGGCTTCATCACCTAGTGGGGGTGGGGGGTCATGGTTTGGTCCTGCCTTCGCTATTGTGGTTGATATGGGGGTAGGGACGGCCTTAGGGTGTCTGGGGAGTCCCTAGGGACGTTTCCCTAGGGGGCCTAACCTGGGGGCTGTGGCCATGACCTGGTTAGGAGCTCTGGGGGCTCTTGGATGGTGTTTTCCCTGTGGCTGCGTACAGCGGAGATGGGGGAGGGTCTGTGCTGGCGGACGTTGGTTACTGGCCTGGTAGCCTGGCTGCCCCTGGGAGGGTCCGGGACGGGCGTGGAGGCTTGGGGGTCTGGGGGTGCTCCGCCCCCCGGTCTGGGGTGCTGGCCGGGCCTTGGGGGCTTGGGTCCTGGCTGTTGTGTCGCCGGAGCAGTGGGCGGGTGGGTGCAGGGGGGCTCAGCCCCAGTGCAGGGGACCTCTGGTGCATCGGCCCAACTAGGGGGCTCTCTAACTGGTGGGGAGGTTGTTACATCTTTGCAGGTGGTCTCCTCACCACAGGAGCTCACTCTGCAGGTGGGGGGAGAGATATAGGAGAGGGGGAGAATGAACTCAACCTGGGTGTCTATTGTCTTGTGTAGTTTGGGAGATGATTGGATGATGGGGTGGGTGCAGTTTTCTCTGGGGTGGAGTCGGGTGGGCTGCCCCGGGCTCTGTGGGGCTGGGCAGTGCTGCTGCTGCGGGCCCCGGTCCGGATGGGCCTGGGCCCCCTTGCCCTGGTGGGTTCCAGAGCGTGGGGTGCCTACTGGGGTCAGCGGGGGAGCTGGCCCCAGGGAGGGGCCGCTTGCCCCTCCCTTTCTTCCCTCCCCATCCTCAGCTGCCTCCCTATTCCCGCTCTACCACACCCACCCACACACGCAGGGCTTGGGGTGCAGGTATGTCACCAGGGTGCAGGGGAGGCACTCCCCCTCTGTCCCCTTCTGGCCGCCTGTGCCTCAATTTTATTCTGCAACCTAGACATCCACATTACTCACACTCTCACATAACACATACATATAGGGCCTTGGGGGTGGGCACGTTTTACAGCATCCAGAGGATGGTCGTTGTACTCCAACCCACCTCTGGCGCTGGTGCCCTACCCTCAATTTTAAATGCATTTAGACACTGAGGGTTTTCGGGAGGAGCCGTGCTGCTCTCTGAGAGGAAGCTAGTACCATGCTCTCCTGAGTTTTAAATGCACTTTAGAACAGCACACAACAACATTACATATGAGCGGGCGTAGGGAGGTTTGAGGTCTTCACTCACCCCGGTTCTGTTAGCCGTCAGGGCTGGGGGGCTGGGAGGAGGTGCTGGCCGTCAGACTGGGGTCTGGGATGCGGGGCCTCCCTGCTACTGCAGATAAGGAGGTGGTCCGCTTGCCTCCACCCCAGAGAGAAGGGTTACATCTCCTGGGTCTAGGTGCGGCTTGCCCCTCTGGGGTCGGGGGTACCTGGACCTGGGATATAGAGTATGTTTGGGGAGTGCGACTGTCTGTGCAGTGTCTATTTGTGTCTGTCTACACGTTGGGTGAGTGCCGAGTATTTGGTTGTGCATACGGGGGTGGGAATGCACGTCTGTGTCCGCGTGTACCTGTTTGTCTGTGTCTATATGTCAGGTTGGGTCTTAGACTCAACCTCTCTGGGTACATCTCAGGCCCTCTAAAGTACGGAGGCCTATCTCCCCTCACCACACTCCCTGCCGGTGGCTGATGCCCTCAGACGATGGTGTGTTGGTGGTCCTTGTCATCTGGGGCTGGGCGCTCATGTATGTACCGGCTCACTCCTGGTGGCCGATTGGCGGGGCCGGGTGCCTGTGGCCTGGCTGGGCTCCTTCCGGGGGGTGGGATGCCCTCAGGCCTCTGGCCTCTGGGCCTGAAGCTCGGTCCTCTCTGGCACAGCTGGCTGCCGGCAGAGCCCGCGGGCACGCCACTGCAACCCCCTCTGGCCTCTGCTCCGTAGCTGCGGGGTGACCTCTCGTTTGGGGCTCTACTCAGCTCTTCTCAGGAGGGTGGCACGGTTCCCCCCCCTTTGGTGGTCCTCCTCGGGTCCTTGTACTCTGGGGCCTCTGGATATCTGGGGCCTGGATCTCCTCCATACCTGCTTCATACCCTGGTGGACGGGGCTATGGCTCCCCACACTCCCTAGCAGATCGTTACATGGAGAAACCTTTGGAATACAAGCATGCTGATCCACACAGGTATGCACACAGGTGTACACACGGGTGTACACAGACGCGGACTACACCTTTCTTGGCTGCTGCCTCAAAGCACATTGTGCGCTGTCTATCTTGCGTGCTGCACAATATCGTTTATTATTTAGTATCTACTGTTATCTACTGCTAGCTAGTTTATTGTGATGGTGCTGTTTTTATTATGTTGCTCTTTGTTGTTTGCTTTCTCTGCTGTTTTTTTTCTCCATACAGGTGATCCAGGCGTTTTGTTTGTTTGTTTGTTTGTTTTTTCCTTTCTTCCCCCCCTTCTCACCGTCTTTTCTCCCCTTTGGTTTTCTTTCTCTCCCTCTCTTTCTTTCATTCTTTCTCCCTGTCCTATCCCCCAGTCACGTCTGTCCCGTTTGTAAAAAAAAAAAAAAAAAAAAAAAAAGAAACATCTGGAAATAGTTATAAAAATGCTGCGTAATAAAGAAAAATAGTGTAGATTAGTTTGAGTTGTGTTTAGCTGAGCTGTGTCTTTAATCAAATCTAAACTGAAGAGTTCATTTTGTGGAGGAGCAGCAAGACTTTCAGTGTTACTCTCAGGAGAAAGCCTCCCAAATGTCTGTTGTCTTAATAGTGGAATTATCTGGAAAATGAACCAGTTCTTATAAGCTGCTTTTCAATATGAGCAGTCAAAGCATTTTATACAGCGTGCTTCATTCACACAAGCACTTCTTTTTCTAACAATGACACTATGATGGATGCATCGGAGAGGAAGTCGGGGTTCCATATCTTGCCCAAGGATACCGTGGCGTGCAGACTGGAGCAGCCAGGGATCAAACCTCCAACCTTCCAGTTAGTAATTCTACCTGCTGAGCTACAGTCTGTACTTCCTGAACAACACACCCTCCTTTTGTTTCTTTGTTTCCAGTAGCAACCAGGACCATAATGAACCCTGACTCCAACAGACACTCAGGATCCACCTGCCCAGTAAGTCACCCGCTAACTGTAACTATCAGAGCCCTGACCTTCTACAGAGACGACCCCCCCCCTCCCACACACACACACACACACACACACACACACCCCTTATACAAATATTAAAAAGTCTGTAACAAGATGAATTGGATCAGATTAAAGCATACTGTGCTGCCTGTCTGCACTCTACATGGACATCGTGACCTTCATGTCATTCAGATTCACTTCCTTCATGTGCCTCAACATTTAACTCTGTTAATAAACAGACCACAAAAAAAATTCCAAAACTTTGTTATAAAAACAAAAATGCTCTGTTTAAATAACTTTTAATGAGCCTTATAAAATAAACACAGTTTAAAAACATCTAGCTAGTAAATAGGGCTGGGTATTGTCACTGATTTCTAGAATCGATTCGATTCCGATTCAATTCAATTCGATTTAAATCTGGGAAATTTTGCCTCAGACAGTCAGAAATATTATAATTCAGGTCATGCATCAGTACATTTCTATACTTTTATATCTATAAAAAGAAATCTGACACTCGCAAGACTTTATCAAAGGTGTGAGCATCACAGCAGATGCCTTTGTGTCAAAGTAGCTGAGGATAAAACAGAAAAACATGAAGGTTTTCCTGGCATGGGATTTTATAAAAATATTCTGCAGTACATAAAAAAAGAAAGAAAACCATTAATCAACATATGAACATTATCTCTGAAGTTACAGCGGTTTTATTAGAGACACGGCTAAGCGTTTTGCATTTTGCATAATTTTAAAAAGTTTACATTTGTTCAGTATTGAACGGCAGAATCTAGGTTTTCTTTTCGGAAGTAAGTAAAAGAAAGAAAAAAAAAAACAGCGGCCGACAGCCAGGGGCGGATCTAGAAGGGTCGCATGGGGTGGCAAGTGCCACCCTAAAATGATCCCTTGCCACCCCAAGTGCCACCCCAGTTTTGCATATGACAGTGTTGTTTATTAAAATAAGATAGCATTAACAGTTTGAGCGTAGTGACAGTCAATACTGAATATAAATGCTAAAACTGAACATATTGCATAGTGTCGTCCCCCCCTCCACCATTAACAAATGGTTCAGCCCATAGCAGGACCCAAGCGATGTTTATGATTGTGCCAGAGCACATTTTGAACAACACCATGGGAATTTCGCTTTTTACACAGGTGGTTGGATACACTCCGGAAATGGAAGGAAGGTGAGTGTTATTAACCATCTGTGGTCCACGGACACTGCATCTCCAAATCACATGACTGATGTAAGCTGACATAGCAACAAGCTGCAGCTGCTGAGTCTCTATTTCAGCCCACATTGAAAGTTCGGACTTCAAAGTTTTTTAATTTTAATTACAGGCCAGTAAATCCAGATTTATGATAATATATATATATAAGCCACGCTTTTTTCTAAATACTGTCGTCACGTTTTTGTGTGTGTGTTTTTTTTATAGCGTTTTGTAAGGACAGCGCGAAAACAGTAAAGAAAGAAAAAAAGCCACCTCTTTCTTATTGGTGGAAAAATGTACCATGTCGACCAATTAAAAAAAATAAGTCAACACGTGGGATTTGATTGTTTAGGGGAAACTTTTGGGAGTGACGGTAACTGTTTAAGGTCTTTGTGTGATTTCAGATCAGTAATAGTACTATTAATAGTAATAGTAGTACTAATGCAGTATGTCAGTGAAAAAAACAACTAAATTCAGTTGAGCTGAAAAGATACCAAACAAGGCAAGGGGGGAAAAATAAAATGAAACAATCTGATGGTGAAATACAAACGTAAACTCAAAAGGAGTCAAAAATGGCCGGTTGTATTTCAGACCTCAGAAGGTTAATCCAACAAAACATGAAAAATTAGGTTTAAATTTTTGTTCATGACAGTGCAGATTTCTGACATTTTGTGTAATTTAACATGTAACAATGTGATTGTTTTCTAACAAAAAACAGTGAAACTTAAGTTAGATTTGTGTTTGTAAATTAACTGCCCCATGTTGTGTAGCTTTCTGGATTTTATACTTATTGGGCTACATATTTATTTATCATACAGGCTATACAGTACATAACATCAAAACTCACATGTTTTATGTAACTAAAGTGTTTAATTACCGTATTTTCCAGACTACAAAGCGCACCTGAATATTAGCCGCACAAGCTAAAATCAGGGGAAAATCCTGTTTTGTACATACATTAGCCGCACCTGACTAAAAGCCGCAGGTGTTTCAATGTTGACTTATCATATGTAAGAGAATATGCACAAAGGGAATTGTCAGGAAAGAGATGGCTGTTTGGAGACACATCACTGTTATTAATATTTTGAAAAACAAGTTATGGGTACATATTTGCATAACTTTTTAGGGTATATGTACAAGTACCGGTAATTACAAGTACGAAACATGTACTGTGCTTCATAAACGAGTAACAAATGTAGTACATAACAATAACCTACAGCACACCAGAAAAATACCTTTTAGGCTCAGGTACAGCGACACGGCTTTAACAAGAAGAAAAGTCAGTCATTCACCACCATCTTTCTCTTCTTCCTGCGCACTAAAACCACCAAAGTCCTCTTCTCCAGTGTAAGAAACGAACAGGCTCAGGATGGCTTCATCATCCACTCTCCGCTTCTCTCCTTCGTTGTCACTTTCAAAACCAAAGAAATCCTCGTTGTCAGTGTCAGAGTCGAACACCCTCTGAAGGGCCGTGGCGGTGTCCTCCTCTCCATCATGCAGCAGTCCAGCCCTTCGAAATCCGTTGGTGATCATGGATGTTTTCACACTTTTCCACGCTGTCAGAATCCACTGGTGGAGTTGAGCATAACTTGCTTTTCGCAAGTTTATCGCCGCTCGTCATCCACGCCTCCCGCTGAACGCGTAGCACTACTTTGAAGTTTGTTTTTCGCGCTACTTCGTACGGCACTACGTTGCCTGGCGGACAGACATGTGACCAACATACCACTCTTGAACCCCGATACTGTGTGTCTGATCACATGCCCTTCCGCCAGGCAACGTAGTGCCGTACAACAGCGGAACAAACAAAACAAATCCTCTTACGATATCACAAAAATCATGGACAATTACGGTATGTGGGCTACAGACAATAATTAAGTTGTAGACTATATTTATATGAAAAACGTGTATACTTACTGCATTTGAATCATTTTAACCATATGTAACCACCTGCACATGTGTTTGGGGGAAAAAAGGGGCTTCGATTTTGCCACCCCATTTGATTTCTTTGCCACCCTCATGCCACCTTAAGAAAATTTCTCTAGATCCGCCCCTGCCGACAGCGCTGTAAGAACAGTAGACTTGTGCATAACAAGCAAGCGAATAATGCAGAAAACAGATTTTTAGACAGGAAACTGTTCTTGAAGTACAGAGAGAGAGAGAGAGAGAGCTGTGCATGAAGTGTGATTTTATCCTGGTGGCAGCAAAACAATCAGAGGGAATTCATGACGATGTTTATGTGAAGCGAAGTTTGGATCTTCTTTTGCTGCTGGTTTACTCAATATTGTTTGGAGAGAGATAAAACCTGCAGCTTCAGAATCAGCGCAAAAAGGGCGTAAACACAAAGCACGGACCCGCCGAAACATCAGAATCAGCGAGCTGTCGGCTTTCAGCTCGTGTCCGTGCAGTCAGGTGAGAAAGTCACATCTCACTGATTCTGATGCGTCGGCGGCTCCGCGCTTTGTGTTTACGTCTTTGTGCAGAATCCGTGTTCCTGCTCTCATTTACTGTTTTAGCTGTTTGGTGGTTCTTGAAATTTTGTGACGTTTAACCTGAGATTCTGGCGTTTTGGCCAAAATAAATTCGATTCAGGATTTTAATGAATCGATATCACGTCAAGCCAGAATCGATTTTAATCGATAAATCGATTATCAAAACCCATCCCTACTACTAAATCAAGGGTAGCCTGAACTTAAAGTCACACTGAACACAAGTGTCCCTGCTCTCAGATACAAAATATGCCTTTAAAAGTTAAGAGTAATGAAATCAGCAGTTCTGATTCTATAATTTGTAGTATGACACACCACTTGTGCATTTTTGTTGTTTTGATTTACATACGTTGATATTCTGCTGTAAACAACTAATGAGAACATTTTATAAAAGCTTTGAGTGTCCATCAGGATCCTGTAGAAACAGCTTCCATGTCAAAGATCAATATTCTGAATTCTGTTTAGAAAGAAAAACATTTCTAGAAAATTCTCTAAAGAATTCAACATCTGTTTTCTTTTCTACTATTTTTTTAAACGTCCCTCTAGCACAGATTTCTTTAGCCACATGTCTTTCTGTGTCTTCCATACAAACATTAAACGTGCAAACACTCAACACAGCAACACTGAAAGCATTTGATTGTAAATTTCATTCAAATCAAACTTCAAATCTCTTTTTCTCTCTGAAAGAAAGTGACAGCCGACTGAGTCAAAGGCAGAAACCTTATTTAAACACCAAATATTCACCGGCTTCACTTCCTGATCCAGGATTCAAAGAGGACGTTGCACTTACTCAGCTTCTTCCCGTGAACGTCTTCACTCTGCAGCTCTGCTGTCTGGACCAGGTCTGTGTAGAAACAGAGACAATCTTCTGCTTCATCAGTCCTCTGTGTCTGCAGGCTGAAGTCACATTAAACACTTCACACCAGCAAAGAGTCTGAAACTCACAGGTCAAAGGTCAGCTGCTGCACCTTGTGTGATATTGTTTGATCAATAATTAACCTGCAGCAGGTTTCTGCTCCAACTCCAACACACTGAACAACCCTGAGAACAAATCAGATGATGTGGGTGTGTCTGCAAGCTTCAATAGTATTAAACACCTCACACCAGCAATGAGTCTGAAGCTCGCAGGTTAAAGGTCAAAGGTCAGCTGCCACACTGTATATAACATTTCAATATGTATACAACCTGACTGTGGGCGTGTGTGCAGCCATAAACAGTTTAAACATTAAACACTGAACCATAAAAGAAGCTTAAGCTGCAGCTCACAGGTCAAAGCTCAGCTGCTGCAGCCAGTTATGACTTTACATAAATCATCATGTTTTCCCTCTCAGCACTTGGGCTGTTTTGACTCAGCTACACGATGGGAAATGGCCAATGGTTCCACAGCTGTTCTTGTTCACAGCATCATCCAGTTAGAGAGGAAACTGTATAATGCAATGATGATGTTCCAGCGTCACGCTGCAGTTGTTGCTCCTCCTCCATATGCTTACCTGCCACAGTTTAACTCCGCCTCTTAAACAGTCATGTCACCTGATCTGAATGTTTTGTTGTACGATGATGTTATCTTGCTGTTGACGAGGAGGGCGAGAAAAACTAGTTTGTCCTGCAGATGGCGATCTTGCACCGTGTTCAGAGAGCCAACACTTTGATGATGCTGGTCTACTCAACTTACTTTTAGCCTGGGTTGGACTATAAATGAGCAGCTTCCACTCTGGTTTCACTGTTAAACACACTTGTTTGATTTCACTTGTAAAAGTTGGAAAATAAATATTAAATTATTTGTTGGTACATTTTTTTTAAGGGTCAAATATCTTGCTTCATTTGTTAAGGTGGAGAAATGAATCAGGTTAAAATAGTGGTCCTTTAAATCAGTGCAGATGTATAATGTAATTTAAAATGTTGATAATGCTTGTAGTGGGCTTGTAATGTAAATGTGGTCTGATTAAATGTGACATTAATGGTGACGCTGCATAAAACCTGATAAAACAGTTCTAGTAGTGGGTCTGTGTGATCAGCATCAGTGGGTTAAACACACACACACACATATTCAAGCACATGCATATACACACACATACATGAGAAGGTCTGGTTTCTTCGCCAGTTTTCAAGGAGGGTTAAGGATGGTTTCTCCACTGAAAGGAGGTTTTTCCTCCTCCGCTGAGGGCGTTGAGTGTTTGGTTTCTCCACCAATACAGGGAGTGCAGAATTATTAGGCAAGTTGTATTTTTGAGGAATAATTTTATTATTGAACAACAACCATGTTCTCAATGAACCCAAAAAACTCATTAATATCAAAGCTGAATGTTTTTGGAAGTAGTTTTTAGTTTGTTTTTAGTTTTAGCTATTTTAGGGGGATATCTGTGTGTGCAGGTGACTATTACTGTGCAAAATTATTAGGCAACTTAACAAAAAACAAATATATACCCATTTCAATTATTTATTTTTACCAGTGAAACCAATATAACATCTCCACATTCACAAATATACATTTCTGACATTCAAAAACAAAACAAAAACAAATCAGCGACCAATATAGCCACCTTTCTTTGCAAGGACACTCAAAAGCCTGCCATCCATGGATTCTGTCAGTGTTTTGATCTGTTCACCATCAACATTGCGTGCAGCAGCAACCACAGCCTCCCAGACACTGTTCAGAGAGGTGTACTGTTTTCCCTCCTTGTAAATCTCACATTTGATGATGGACCACAGGTTCTCAATGGGGTTCAGATCAGGTGAACAAGGAGGCCATGTCATTCGTTTTTCTTCTTTTATACCCTTTCTTGCCAGCCACGCTGTGGAGTACTTGGACGCGTGTGAAGGAGCATTGTCCTGCATGAAAATCATGTTTTTCTTGAAGGATGCAGACTTCTTCCTGTACCACTGCTTGAAGAAGGTGTCTTCCAGAAACCGGCAGTAGGACTGGGAGTTGAGCTTGACTCCATCCTCAACCCGAAAAGGCCCCACAAGCTCATCTTTGATGATACCAGCCCAAACCAGTACTCCACCTCCACCTTGCTGGCGTCTGAGTCGGACTGGAGCTCTCTGCCCTTTACCAATCCAGCCACGGGCCCATCCATCTGGCCCATCAAGACTCACTCTCATTTCATCAGTCCATAAAACCTTAGAAAAATCAGTCTTGAGATATTTCTTGGCCCAGTCTTGACGTTTCAGCTTGTGTGTCTTGGTCAGTGGTGGTCGTCTTTCAGCCTTTCTTACCTTGGCCATGTCTCTGAGTATTGCACACCTTGTGCTTTTGGGCACTCCAGTGATGTTGCAGCTCTGAAATATGGCCAAACTGGTGGCAAGTGGCATCTTGGCAGCTGCACGCTTGACTTTTCTCAGTTCATGGGCAGTTATTTTGCGCCTTGGTTTTTCCACACGCTTCTTGCGACCCTGTTGACTATTTTGAATGAAACGCTTGATTGTTCGATGATCACGCTTCAGAAGCTTTGCAATTTTGAGACTGCTGCATCCCTCTGCAAGATATCTCACTATTTTTGACTTTTCTGAGCCCGTAAAGTCCTTCTTTTGACCCATTTTGCCAAAGGAAAGGAAGTTGCCTAATAATTATGCACACCTGATATAGGGTGTTGATGTCATTAGACCACACCCCTTCTCATTACAGAGATGCACATCACTTAATATGCTTAATTGGTAGTTCGCTTTCGAGCCTATACAGCTTGGAGTAAGACAACATGCATGCAGAGGATGGTGTGGACAAAATACTCATTTGCCTAATAATTCTGCACTCCCTGTATTTGTTTTACATCTATACTGTCCAGTCTCTCCTGGTGGACATGGCATACAGCAGCATTGTTTTATCTCATTTGAGTCATTGTTAACCTTACCCATCTTTTTAGTCTTCTGAGAGCACTGAAGCTTCTTTCAGCCTCAGTACATGCGTTTTATCCTCAGATTGAAATTATTATTATGTGCTTGATGTGCTTCACCTTTGGCCCTGGCTCTTCCCCTCTGACTGCACTAGGACATATTGCCACCTGATAAAATAACACACTGATTCGTGCCATATAAAAAGTGAGACATGTCAATTCAGATTCTTTGTCAAATATACACTAATGAATCAGTTTACATCAGCAGCCTAACAATTGTTGTGATAATAAATACTAGTTAATCTATAGCACCAAAACATCAGTCAGTCACCTGTGACCTCGCATCTTCACCTCTGTCTGAGCTACAACATGGCAGAGCTGCCTCTGTCACCTGATGAATAACAGTGAGACATTCCGAACAAAAAATTCCAAAATGCAGTCACACATGTGCTTCAAATACAGTTATGAACCAACAAGTCATCATCCAATTTCACCTGTGATCTTGTATCACCATTGCTCTCTGAGCTTTGTGTTGGTTCTTCTGTCACCTGACAAATAGGACATACATGACAATAAGAATAAAATGTGCAGCTGCTTCAGTGTTTCTGTCAGTTTGTGCAGATCTTGACTCATCAGTAATGTTTGTACGGTGAGTGCATTTTTAAAACAATTTTTGAAAACTGCACTACAAGGTGGAATATTTGCAAAATCATGACTACCTCATGATATTTTGTCTCAAAAATTAACCCTATTAATATGTCAGTGCCATTAGAATGAAATTATTGTGTCACCAACATTTTAACGTTAGACATACAATTTTAACAGCCTCTGTAAACTAATATCCTGGCTTGCTCAAAGCTGCCGTTTTCTCTGACAGTTTCAATCAAAATTAGAAATGCTACTCTGAGACTGAGATAACTAATAGTGCTGCATGTTGTGCAGTTAGTTTCCAAAACACGTTATTCATACTTACAAACAATTTTAGCCTGATGTGGGCCAAAGCCCAGCATAGCCTGTAACGTTATTAAGACGGACACATTTTATGAGTGAACTTGGCTTTAACCCTTGTGCGCCCGCCTGTTCTCGGGGCGTGGGTCATGGTGACCCCCCGAGGGGCGTGTGTGTTATGATGATGATGATGATGGTGGTGGTGGTGATGGGGGGGGTCTTAGTGACCCCCTCGGGGCGTATGTGTTATGACGATGATGGGGGGGGTGTCGTAGTGACCCCCTCGGGGCGTATGTGTTATGACGATGATAGGGTGGGGTCGTAGTGACCCCCTCGGAGCATATGTGTTATGATGATAGGGTGTGGTTCGTAGTGACCCCCTCAGAGCATATGTGTTATGACGATGATAGGGGGTCGTAGTGACCCCCTGGGAGCATATGTGTTATGATGATAGGGTGGGGTTCGTAGTGACCCCCTCAGAGCGTATGTGTTATGACGATGATAGGGGGTCGTAGTGACCCCCTCGGAGCATATGTGTTATGATGATAGGGTGGGGTTCGTAGTGACCCCCTCAGAGCGTATGTGTTATGACGATGATAGGGGGTCGTAGTGACCCCCTCGGAGCATATGTGTTATGATGATAGGGTGGGGTTCGTAGTGACCCCCTCGGGGCATATGTGTTATGACGATAGGGTGGGGTGGGTGGTTGGGGTCGTTCGGACCCCCCGAGGGGCGCTTGTGTTACTACGATGTCGGTGGCATCTGAGAAGCAGCGGTGCGGGAAGCGGCGCAGTTGGGACAGTACTTGACGGCGCAGTTGGTGCACGGATGATCTGATATCCTCGTGTTGGTGTTGTTCCCAGACCATCATGAAAATGTTGTTCCAGGTTCAACATTGCAAGTGACCAATCACATTGTTGTGACGTTATTCTTTTGCGCGCCAAGCCATTCGTGCATTTATGAAATTCCAATGTTGCAAGGACAATATCAATTCTGCTTACTGTTTATTAAAGGGTTACGGTTAGGGTTAGGGTTAGGGTCAGGGTCCGTTGATCGGCAGACAGAGGCGGTTTCTTGCAGCTTAAGTACAGTTTTTTGTTTTACGCCGGTTTTTCCCGAAGTCGCAAAAGTATGACGTCACAACATTCTGATTGGTCACTTGCAATGTTGATCCTGGAACAACATTTAGTATGATGATCTGGGAACAACACCAACATGAGGATATCAGGTCGTGCGTTGGTGCACACGTACACTCGGCACTTGTGGCACAGGATCTTGGTCTTGACGTCTTTGCTCCTGGGACACACGCGGCACCTTCGCCTCTTGACCGGAGAGGAGTCGCGTGGCGTAGCGGTGGCAGTACGAGTAGTACGAGCATCGGCATCAGCATCATCGGCCTCAGTGGTAGTAGTACCTCGGGCCGCGACTCGGCCTCCTCCTCCTCGTGCTAACGCCCTGGCTTCGATCATGGGGCGCGCGAGCGCTTTGCCCAGTCGCTCGAGGAAGAGCCTTCGTTTGTTGAGCTTGCCCGCCATCCAGTTGGGGTGAATTTCCCTCCAGAGCACGAACGCGTTGTAGGCCGCGACGTCGACCATGTTGTGGAAAAGGGCCACAGGCCACCTGCAGGTCTTTCTCCTGCAGCTGTACGTGCTCACAACCTTGTCCAGGTTGTCGACGCCTCCCTTGGTGCGGTTGTAATGCAGCACCAAGGGAGGTTTTCCACCGCTGCCGCTGTCGCTACTGCGGCGGCTAGGCCGGGGCTCGGGGCCGGAGCGGTGGTGGTGGTAGCGAGGAGCGGTGGTGAGAAGCAGCACGTTCTTGTTCTTCTTGGCCACGTAGGAGAGGATGATCGTGTCGGGCCCTCTTCCGCCACCTCGTCCTCGTCCCGCGGAGCCACCAAGTACTACAGATTTGACGGAGCCCACGGCCCTGCCCGTGACGCAGCGCAGCTCTCTGGGGATCTCGGGTCTGTTTGATCGCAGAGTGCCCAGCACAGTGTGGCCTCTTTCGCGAAAGAGCCTGTCGGCGAGCTCGCGCGAGGTGAAAAAGTTGTCGCAGGTGACGTTGCGTCTCGGCGCCAATCCCTCGGTGAGGTCCACGACCACTTGAGTGGCCAGGTGCTTTTCGGGAGGGCCGCGCTTGTCGGGCTTGCCGGTGGAGACTTGCATCTTCCATGTGTAGCTGGAACGCGCGTCGCAAGCCACCCATATCTTGATCCCGTACCTGGCGGGTTTGCTGGGCATGTACTGTCTGAACGGACACCTTCCTGATGGCGAGAAAGAGAGAGAGAGAGACATAGAGAGAGACATAGAGGGAGATAGATAGAGAGGTGTGGGAGAGATTGGGGCAGAAACGGATGAAGAGACGTGAGTTTGACAGAGAACACACGTGCAAGAGTGGAAGATAAAGTCATGTAAAAGCACGCACACAACACGCACACAACACACACCATGTACGTACCTCTGAACGGCACCAGTCTCTCGTCGACGTTGACCTCCGGTCCCGGTCGGTACATGGCGGGCAATCTCGCGCACTACTCGTCCCACACGGCTCTGATGGGGGCCAGTTTGTCGTAGCCGCCCTCGCCGTAGCTGTGGCCGCCGCCTCGCCTAGCTTGTCTGGTCTCTCTGTCGTCGAAGCGCAGTGCGCTCAAGTAGGCTCGAAAGGTCTTGAGCGGCATCGCGGCTCTGAACACGGACCTGCCGCTCTCGGCGTCCCACAGGCTCTCGCAGGCCTCTCCCCGGGACCTGTACACGCCGGCAAGCACGAGCAGCCCCACGTAGGCCCGGAACTCGACGCGGCCCATGGGCTTCCATCCGTCGATGGCGGGCCTGCGCCTGTCCGCTTCCAGGTTGGTCATGGCGATCACCGAGTCCTCTATCTCTGGTGGAAAGTAGGCCATGAACGAGGAGGCCTCGTCTCGCGCCGCCGCCACAGCCTCTTCGGTGGGGCCTCGTCCTTGCGGGTCGAGGTCGTCGTTGTCGTCGTGGTCATCA